>NC_088613.1:6250000-7500000 GCF_036013475.1 Columba livia
AATTCTAAATTGCAATTTATCACCAAGATTTCAGCACAGGTGTTAACAGACAGGAGGCTCATTCACGTAGTGAAACACGAGGGTCTAAGGAAGAGCAGGTGTCTCAAGGGAAGCAGAACACAATACAGGGCCAGGCACCATGAGGTTCCATTTGGTAGAACAAAAGCTATTTTCGTACGACGGCTGCTTGACTGCCTATACAAAATTAACTGGTGGTCTCAGGCCAAATCCTGCAAGACTGGTGTCTTACACCAGAAAAATAACCATGCTTTGGGACAGACTGGTACCAAGGCTTGAAGGAGCTTGAACCAAATTACTCTCACCCCCCCAAGAGACTCACTCTCCACATTGGCTCGCAAGAAACTCTCATTTCCTCCTAAGTCAAACAGGCTGAATAAAGCATATCTCAAGGAAGACAACTCTTGCATTTATTCAGTCTACTAGCTATTAATATTAAAATAAGACAAAAAAAAAAAAGTCTTTATACATTCCAATTGCCACTTAAACTACAGTAATGGAAAAGTAATAGGTCTTGGGTAAACTGCTTCACATGACCATATGGAATTTACACTGCGTAAATACACTTATGGCTATCAGCAAATTATCCAGTTGTTTTGATGTCATTCTTTTGGAGAATTACATATTCATGTAACAGATTCAATACTTACTTCAAATGTCACGGAGTAAGTATAGATCAAATTCAGTTTATTGGTGAATTCTCCAGGAATCTCCATAGGTGGACCTTCACAACTTAAGTTGTTCTCATCTGTATGTTTGTAGCTAAGGGGAAACAAAGAAAGTTAAATAAAATTGCACATGCTCTAAAGGACGAATTTTCTCAAATTCTTTTCTAAGTAAAAAGAATTTGTTATTTAACAAAACCCAAACAAAACAGACCACAAAGAGAGACGTGTATATTACTTTGTATCAGTTATTCAACTTCTCAAAGAAGCTGCTGTTCTGTTCTTCTACCAAAGCGTGAAGATCTCAATGTATATTTTATGAATACTTATGTTTGTGGCTAGAGATAATATGAGAAAAACAAAATCATGTATATAATTAGGCATAAGTATTCAGAATTTCTGTAACAGCCTTAAAACCACAACAGAACCGAACACTAGTTCTCAGGAGAGCTTCAAGGTTGAAGCAAAGCACCAAGTAAAACATCAGGTCAGAGAACAACAAAATTAAGGTTATGTGTAACCTAACCATGCCCCCTTGTGGTCTGCATTACTGGCGAAAAGATAAATTCTCCCTTTTCAAACAGTCAGGATGCAACTGCGAAAGCGTTAATTTAAAGATTGGAGAAGGCTGGTAGAATCTTCTTACCACCATATCAGAGCAGAGGTAAATGGAAGGAATAAACCTGCACAGCAAGTATAACTCACTAAAAACACACTATACCATGGCAACAGAAAAAGCAAGTATACCCAAGTCATGTGGTATCATACATGTCTGTATGACTTGAGAAACTGGTAGTGTAATTTAAGAATGTACTTAATCTCTGTAGAAAATAGGGAAGAGTTTAGCTAAAAAATAAAGAAGCGTCTTACTTTGAAATTCTAAAAACAGACCGTGCTACTCAATATAGGTAAGTATGAACTGTGCATGAACAGACTGACAAGAGGCCATAGTAATCCCTTCTGTCTGTTTCTGACCTCTGAATTGTTGCATCTCCTCTCTGGTCAACAGAAATACAGAAACTAAGAAGCCACTGTTTAAGAAAATGAGTTAGTTTTAGAAAATCAGTTGCTGTCTTCTGTTCTGAATACCAGTATTAACTTGATATTTTGCCTACACCTCAGTATCCAAACTAACACAGGGAAAAGTACACCAGTAAAAATACTGTACCTTCATACAAAGTAGATTTGGGAGGCAACACAGCAACAATAATAGAGATGACACTGGAAACTGTCACTCAGTTAAAGGACGTTTCTCAGTGCATCTGAAAACATGTCTTTTAAAATAAGGTAATGCGCACCCAGAGGCACATCAATAAACACATGAGAAAGCTTTTATTGTTTGCATCAGGTTCTGAGAGTCCGCATAAGCAGTTTTTCCATCAGGAGAAACTTTGGGGCACCTTTCTAAAGCAAAGTTAAATGACATTTACAGTTGTGGAACTACTCGTTGTAATGCTAGTTCCAGCTTTGAACCACTATACTAAAAGTTTTATCAGAATTCAGAATAACCCATCCCTCAGAACTTACTGACACCAGGTATCATTTCTAAGTTTGCAACTACTGTCAGGACTCCCTAGTACTAGAATCTGCTGCCTTAATGGACAGTTACCTTTGTGGTCTCAGCCTTGCCATCACCAGTCTCGCACCGGGCCAGTTTTCATCCTTCCCACTATGGTACATGATTGTTATGTCAACGTGGTTGAAGAGGTAGAAAGTGTTCTTCTTGTTAAACTCTGACTACAAAATATCATCAAGAGATTGAGAAGCCTCTCCAACAGGAGGGGGCGCAAGCAGCCAAGAACTTTAAAAATGAGACTACTGTCCAATGAAGGAGTAAGAAAGAAGGGGAAATACGTGAACATTCACTCTTTTTAATATACCTGTATAAAATATTTATATATTTTCTATATATTCTGTCATATTACAGAAATACAAACCCACATAATAAAGTATCACATTTGTGTTACTAGTAAAATTTAAATGTATTTGACACCACTTTTGCATTTGCAACAAAAAGCTGCCAAAACAAGTTCAAAGATGTAATTATTCAATGTACAAGTAATTCAGATTCATCATTTATCTTCACCCCACACTCTTCCTGGTAGACACTCCAGCTACCAAAGCTTACAAACCAAGTTCTGCTTCAAAAAACTACCTTCACCTTCAGTAGCTATTCTGATTTGTCATCACTGTCCTTTCAGAATTCAGAATTATGAAGAACTACATAAAGCTCAGATGATACCAGAGTCAAATAAAAATGGACTTGGATTTTCTGTTCTCCTCAATGCTGTCATTGTTTAAAAAACTTGAATTTTATTTAGGGGAGCAGGATGACAGACTGCTAGTTGAGTTTCCAAGGAAAAAAAAACAAACACCTTTATTCACCATGTGTATTTCAATTGCCATACAACTTCTGTACCCTGCCCCCTCAATGGAAAATATGAAGGTATCTTGCATTAAATTTATCTGGATTCCTCTTCTTTCACTGTGATCAAGAATCCCATCAGGAGAAGACCAAAATCATACCTGTGCCATACTATAACCTCATCTTTAGATACTCGTTTCCTCCATTTCCAAAGTAGCAGTTGATGCGATAACGTAGCTCATCAGCTGCATAAATACCAGGATGAACTGTAGCTGTGCCACTGCATTATAACAACCCCTTTCCAGGCCCCATTTTTGAAGAGATAATTATGTCTGCTGGGATAGGCATTTGGGTATACTCCTAAAAGAGGATGACATTCTGCAACTCAGCCTAGAGATTACACTCATATCCTTGGGGCTACTTTTTAATTTGCCCATGTAACAATCACCCCTCTAGCACTATACCATGCAACATTCTCATCCCATTTAGAATCTACGGACTAAAATTGACACTGGGTATAGCAGATACACTGGCAGAGCATCCACAGCACAGCTAGTACATATGATTTGCAGAGCACTTCATGGATACACAGTACAAGCCCCCTAAGCACTCATTAGGAAATTCAAACACTGCTGCCTATGTATGAAGCTCCACCCTCCCAAAAAACAAACAAACAACTTTTCATCCAAGTTGCTGATTTTGCTACAACCATTTTCTGTGTACCAGACAGCTCCCAACTCAACAGACACCAGCATCAATTTAAAATAATAATTAAAAAAAAAACAAAACTCACATACAAATATAGTTGAACACAACTAGAATAGGTTATTCAATTTACAGACCATTTTAAATGGTTTAGGGAACCTGAGGAGTTGGAAGGTGACTGTCGACCAAGTAAACTGAACATGCATGACAAAGGCATCACCTCCAAGAAGCATCACACCAGCTGAATACACGTAAATTTACTGCACTGCATACAAGCAGCAAGTCATGCAGCAGAGCAGAAAGCTCTCTCCTCACCGAGAGGAGCACGGTCCCTCATCCCAGGAGAGATAAAACTGTAACACTATTATCTTTAACTGTACTAATTCACCATAGAACTCTCTAGGATGACTGATGCATTTCAAACCGTTATCAATTTAGTTCTTTCCCTGTCACAGCTGTGTTAGTTATCTTCCAGCCATCTGGGAAAATCCTGACACATTTAACTTGTAAACTGTGCTAGACATAACTTTTGCAATTAGAACACAGAACCCATTTCTAGGTCTTCACTAGAAAGCTCCTATCTGACATTGATAAAAGAAGGTCTTGCACACATATACACCATGGACAAAGAATTAATAGGTACAAGGATAAATACACATGACATTTCAGAACAAAAACTCCCTTTTCTAAGGCTTTTAGACACCAACACAGTTGTTTTGGCCATAAGATCTATATGAACATATTTTTAGACAATTGTATCAGTAAGAACTGCATACAGAAGCAGCAGATTTGTCAATGTCCACATTTTGAACATTAATCATGTTTACAAAGGTATCTGTTCTTTCTCAGGAAAGCTTAAAATTAAAACTGTAAATGAAATCACATCTGCTATACTAATTTAAAAAGTTCCACCACTTACATTTATAACACAAGCATCTTTAACTCTACCATCTGGAGTAACAAAACATCCTATTGGAAATCCTGGATTACAGTATTTTTGTCCATCTTCCACGTCGTAGCACCAGGTTACAGGCATGTTATCGATAATCCTAGACAGAAATCAAAGAACACAACCTCAGAAATGGATGCACTTTATTTCACATTGACATTTAACATTCACATAACGCACACAGTTTTCAACAGTGCTCACAAGGTGCACCGTAGATGAAAATTATCACATAGAAGGAAGAAGACAACCACTTAGAACACAGATAACAATGTAAAAAAAGCCAGCAAAAAATATCCCAGTCTCAAGGACACATCTCATCTTACCAGTGATGCTGATAATTCAGCTGCATTCCTTTCTTCAAAAAAGCCAGTTTGCTTTTATCAGCACTGTTTTCTGGGTCATATGATCTTGTACAAACCTTCTGGCATGTTTGTTGCTCTTTAAAAGTGAACTGTTAAAAAAACCACACAAAGAGTCACTTCAGCTTTGCTTCAAAAATCTTGTAGAGTCCCTTTTTCATGGAAAGTTGACCTTTTTGTGATTTTTCACCTCCTTGCTATCAAATTTTCTACAGCTAGAATTTCCCATACAGCTTTAACTTAAATATCAGATGTATAGCCAGCATCAACAATCCCCTTTCACATTGCTATAAATCTGTAGCCCAGATAAACTACCTCCAGATAGACCTCCAGATTGAAAATTAGCAGAAAAGGTGTTGCCAAAATAAAACAAACTGGTAAAAGAAAGAAGCAATCTCATCATCTGCTAAACCAGAATTTAACTACACCCTTTTCGAGTGTTTCATGTAACATTAGCTGCATTTCCCCATCATGGCTAAGTTATGAGACAAGGCTGCCAAAAGCACAACAAGTTGCACAGCATCTACACTTCAAGTGCTGATACCACCTAACACAAACATGCTCACATTTGTATATTGAACTTCTTTTCTAACCCAGTTGGGGTTTACCCGTTAGTGAGCCAACATACCTAAAACATGACTGAAAATTGTAACCTTATCAACGCTGAAGCGCTAAATAACAATAGTATTTTTTAATCACTGTAATGTACAGCCATTTCACACAAGTAATTTTTATAATACTTAATCTACTCAATGGGTGTCCAGTCCAAATGAACCATCATGCTACATATTTCAAATCTTATTGTGGCCAGCATTCATATACATTAGCTCAGAGAGTCAGAGAGACTTCTAGAAGTTTACCCAAGGGAGGAGGCATCACCTCCTTCACAGTCCTGTAAAAGGATGTAACTAAGTCCCTGTAGATTGAGCAGCAGCAGCCTCAAACTCTGCTCCCTGTTTTTCTCACGGGATTTTGGATTATCTAGCAACCCTCACACACAGAGCCCAGTTTTCAGTTTTACCAGCAAATTCCAGTCTGGAAGTTACACTTGAACAGCATACACTTTCAAGCATTAAGAGCCAGTGTTTGACTATATGTCCTTCACTGCCAATAATTTCCCCAAGTTGACTGGACAGCATTTTAGAGCCTTTACATTTGATTATTGCTAATGCAGGGAACAAGACAGAAAAATATTACATACCTAATCTACAAAATACTTCCATACATTTATTTTACAGAAGATTCCCAGTGACATGCATCAACAATGAAAAATTTCATTTTAGACAACAGATGTTAAAGTGTGTACAAGCAGGGAAAAGCTGGAAGTGAGCTCCAACTTGGCCTGTCTTTCCCACTCTGGAAATTGCCCAACAGTACAACCAAGTATATGAAACAGTTCCTGAACCAACAGTTTACAGCCTCCAATATCACATTTAACTAATGATTTCATATCATCTAACACTCTACACACCTTTAAGATACAGTTTCTGGATTTCTCTCTAATACAGACAAACAAGAAAGACAAATTATTACTGGCTCAGCTTCCCAACTTTAATTAGCCTCCCTGAGATGTCTTTATGATGGTGAGGGGTTGTTTTTACCATATAAACAGTATAAAGTTTATATTAAAAAAAGATAACCACACAATAATGAAATCTGCAGCTATGTCTATGGATTACAGCCATCAGAAAGATAGCTATCATATTTAAACAGGATCAACTTCAAGGGACAAAATAACCTTATACGGAGATGATGCTATTCTTTCCCCAAACAGCACTTGTCCAAGATTTTCTGATGGTCTTTTCTCTTCCGTATCTTGACAGAAGTCAAAACTGGAAAAAAGTGGAAAATATTAGCTTTAATTTTTAATTGATATATAAATGTAAATATCAGGCTAACACAATTTCTTAAGTTATGTCCTTAATATGGCAGCTTTCATGCTTCTTTTTGGTGGATCAGCCAGTGCTAGTAAGAATTTTGAGTGCCTTTGCAAATAGATTTGGCATATACTATATAGAAATAGTGGTGTTTTGATATCCATATCAACCAAGATATATTACGGCTGAAGTATATTTAACACAATGAACAATGTTTAGTCCAAGAACCCTTTTCAAATGGCAATTTAAAACAATAGAACATTTCATATTAAGGAAAAAACAAAAAAAAAGACTACTACAGACTGCCCGTTTTTCTTGCAAAAGTTTCAGAAAAGTAACTACACTCCTTCCTTTAAGGAGTCCTTACTAATAGTATTTCATGTGTAACATGCTTCAAAGAAGGGAAGTGCTTTTAATATTAAATGTGTCACACTGCCAAATGTCATTCACCAATTCTTTTCAACTATACAGAGTCTGAAACAGTTGAATATGGGAAAGAGAACATAGCCATTCTGGATCTTTGTTAAACAGGGTTGCAGTAGGTTATAGGGGAAAAAAATCACTTATCCTTGACAAATAAGTACTTTTCCTCAATAAGCGCTCCTAAATTAACTGGCTTCCACAAAGTTTAATGCAAATAGAGACACTGTGCACTTCTTAAGCTTGTCACTGCTCTTGCTGCTATTGTTTAACTACACTAAGATCTACAACACCAGCAAGTTACTCTATTCTGTAAGCCCAAGAGCAAGACAGTAAGTCATACTCTGTGTCCATACCTATAAATATCTGCAAAATATCTATAAATATCTGCAAAACAGGTAATAGTTTTCACAAGCAACAATCAAAAAAAAAAACCAAACACAAACAACAAAACACAACCAAACAAAGACAAAGGAAAAATAACAATGACCCTTCTTCCAATTCCTTTTATTTTCCAGAAACAAGAAATACAAAGCTCCTGTCTTCTCATATTTGACCAATGGAAAGAACTTTCAAACATAGCAAACAATCAACACTAAACCCAGTACTCAGCTCAAAAAAAGCACACCCACTAGAAACCCAGCAGCCTTGCATTTTTCAATGACTGAGGATGGTTAGGAGGCACAGGTATGACCTTCATCCTTCCCGCCCTCTTGAACTTCATTCGTGCTGCTGAACGCTGGATTTACTCTTCCACCCCTACACCCAAAACACACGTGCTGTACCAGGAGCTGCATCCCTACGCTAAGACCAGAAAACAGGCTTTCCAAGCACTTCTGCGGGGCTGCTGTGTGATGTACTTACGCATCATACTCATATGGCAGAACCGATTCAACCGAGTCCAGTCTGTTCACGAAGAGCTCGATCAGTGACTGAAACGGGGATTGACAGGGGGAGAAAAAAACATGAAAATACAGACTCGGAGGAACAGATGTGCGGCCGACACGAAACGCATGGGCAGCTGGCAGGAACCGTTACACGTCTCGGAGCTCGCTGTCCCACAGCGGAGTTACAGCTCCTGACAGGCCCCGGGCTGGGCCGCGCCTCTGCCGCGCTCCCCCCGCAGTACCGCTGGGGCTAAAACAAGGAACGAAGCACCGGGGAGAGACCCTTCCGGCGCTGCCTGAAAAGTTCAGCGGGAAAAGGGGAGGTTTTCACCCTAAAAACACAGCGGCTGCACCCAAAGGACGGGTGGTTTGCTTCCCGAAGCGAAAGCTGCCGCCTGAGGGAGACCGCCCGGGGCCGGCACGCAGCGGGTCCGGGGATACACGGCGGTTCCCCCGGTTCCCCGCCTCGCCTGCAGCGCTCGGGGGGACCCCTTGTGTCGGGCCCTCCCGTGAAGGCTCTCACCTTGCAGCCTTCGGTCTCCTCCCCCTTCTCACAGAAGCTGACAGGCGCCAAGCCGGGCAGGTAGAAAGCGGCACAGAGAGGTGCCACAAGCAAAAGACCGGCTGCCAGCAGCCTCATCTTCCAGCCTGAAGGCGCGAAGGCACCATGAGCCGAGGCGGCACCCCCGACTGCCACGGCCAGCGCCTGGCGGAGGCCGCCTCAGCCGAGCCCGGTAGCGGCGGCGTCACGACCGCGTTGAGGGCACGGCGCCTGCGCGGTGAAGGGGTGAGGCGCTGGGCGCCATCTTGAGGGAGGGCACATGGGGGCGCGGCGGCTTTTCTCCTCACGGAGGCTGCCGGAGCTGTGGGCGGGCTGTCGCCTCCCTCTAGCTGGGGAGGTGGTTTCCTTTCTTCTTGCCTTTCACTCTCACCTCAGTCCTTTTTCCCCAAAGCCCTTTGTGGTGACTTGTACCAGAACCTCTTTTTCAGGTTTTAGCACCCAGCATAGCAGAGAGACTTAAACTGGATTTTACCAGCTGAGAAATTATGGGTGGAAAAGTCAAGATTTCTTGTGACTTTTAAGAATTATATTTGATGATGCTTTGATGTCTAGCACAACAGCTTGTGATATTTGCAGCCGATAGCAGCGGGACATGCACCAGCTCGTGGTGCCTCGTGTCCCCTTGCACCACCGTGTCCCCAGCGCTGCCATGAGCGCGATGCCGAGCTCCAGGCTCACTTGTTCAGGTAGCAGAGGCACGAGCAGCGCTCAGGGACTGCAAAAACCTTTCTGAGAAGCACAGTAAGTACAAGCAGTGGCTGCAAGCCCAGCTCTGTGCTACCATGACAAGACAGATACTCACTGTTCACTAAAACATTAGGCTAAATGCATTGCTGTCAATACCGAGTAGACAGCACCTCCATCTTCCACTCTGTCTCTATTTAGGCAAGCTGTTGTCACTGTTTTCCAACCTGTGACATTGCATTTGCATTGCCCCCGCAAAAACCCCACGTCCAACAATTTTACTCAAATCCTCAATTAGTAGTGAGTTGCCCTTAGCAGAGGACAGCACAAGGCAAAAGGAGAAAGAATAAAAAGTTTGTAATAATTGCTTATCTTGTGTCTTTTCAGCTGAGCCTGGAAAATTTGAAGGGTCATTTCAGGCAGCTCCAGCTACATGTTGGGGACTCATGATCTACCTTGTACTGCTAAACTGAAAGGGGGCACAATTACATCCCCAGCAGGTGATTTGGGAGAAGCACATAATCGAGTTCCAGCTTAGAAATGGTTGACAAATTCAGTGCCAGAAACAATTATTTTGTGCTGTTGTCATCCATTCTAGACTTTGTTTTACAGACAAAAAAATGCTGAATTTCTATAAATACCCATCAACTGACAGCTGTCTTGAAAATTGCTTTTTGTCATGAAAGTATTAAACTGATGTTTCCCGTTACTAGGATTTTGGGGTTTTTTTTACTATCTATCTAGAAGTGAATTACATTCCTTTTTTATTCATTCTGAATGAGTTTTATGTGATCAGATTATTTATATATTAGTCCTCATTCCCCAGCTCCCCTGAACCCTTTATCCAGTTAAAACTCCATGTATGATGAACTTGGTAAAAGGCCAATATGTTTGATGAAAATGTGCCGCATAGTACAAGGGAGATCCAAAGTACTGCCATCCGATGTAAGTCTGTTCCCTATTCTGCAGGGGCCAATATTAGGACCTCTTATTACTATCTTAATTTCCTACCAGAAAACTCGAAGTTGAGAGATCATTTGCAAAAGAAACTGTCCTGGCTCTTCAGCCTTTAACTTCTTACTGAACACAGAATAAGGATTAGTCTGCATTCAGACTACAGTTTGTTCCCTGAAGTTTTCTGTCATTTTTCTAAAAAAATTCAAACTTACAAAAAAAGAAAAGGAGGAGGGGAAAGAATTAGAAGAATTATATATCCTCTAGTCCTCAAAAAAATCTGTCTTACTGAACTTGAAGCAAGACCATATATAAACTATGTAGTTGAATATACTAAAATACTGTTCTAGTTTGCAATGTAGGTGGAACTAAGATTTTGATGAGAAGCTTGGTGAAGATATCTTTTAGGACAAAGGATAGAAGAATTTGGCCCCAATACAATTTATGTTCAAATAATACAAGTTATATTCAAATGCTGTTGCCAATGTAAATTATTTCAGTGCTAATCACATCTACCTACATGTACATGTTAACAGAATGTTAATAAAACGAAGCCTGGAGTTACCAATGAAGTATTTTACTCTTTTAATCAGAGGAAGAGAAAAGAGAGTTTAGTTTGCATTTGCTTATCTTTTGAATTACCTGGGAAAGAGTCAGCAAATACACTGATGTAGGTCACAGAAGCACACAGAGATTTTGCATGTAGATGGTGACTATTTTTAGAACATTTCTTACCAGACTAACAATTGGCTTTAGTTTTCACTATCCATTCCAGGGAGGCTCTGAGGTTTAAATTGTTCTGTATTGAAACTAGAATTCAAACCTTTTTTTCATATGATAATTGGATGAGTATCTAGCTATGCCATTCTTCAGCAACTGCATTGTTATCATGTGCAGTGCCCTCCCACTTCATTACCCAAGGTCATTTTTCCCTTTTCCCATGCACAGTAACAGCATCCAGAAGCTCTCAGCATCTATGCTTGAAAGGTGATCATCTTTAAGCATGTACTGCAGTCTGGAGAAGTGTTTGAGAGCTGCCTTCTTTTGTATTCTCCACAAATCTACGAAGCGATGTTGCTTTCTGCTTTCTCTAACACAAAGAGCAGTTAAATAACAGTATCTGAGCAGAGGCTGAAAAACTGAACATGAAAGTACAGTCTGATGTTCTCTTATCAGGATGCGACAGTTATGCAGCTCTATACCTGTCACGGTACTGAGCGGTACCAAGATAGAGCCTATAGACTCTGAGGTACCTCTCAGAAATAAAACTCTATAATATACCACAAGGGAGAGCAGAAGTCGCAGAGGAGTTGAGCAATGTCCACCCCATACGTTACAAAAGTAGATAAGGTGACATGCTGGTAGAGAACGATGTCTCCTGTGACTCTTAAAGACAACACAGCTGAGGAAACTACACCACCATTTCTGATTGCTTCAACCCCACCCGTCCCCTCCTCCTCCTCCATGACACCAGCACAGGTAACGGGAGGGCAGTAGATCCAGGTGGGAAAGGTGGCTTTTTTCCTTTTAGCTCCCAGCAGGTTCATTGTGGAGCCCTGCCAGCCCCAGGGACTTCTCAATGAGGACATGTTATGCTATCTGAAAGGAAAGGGATCTTGGTATGTACGAGCCGGAGCCTGAATACGTGCAAGGCACCGTTGCTGACCATACAGCATGGATACTCTTAGAAAAGCCTTGGGAAAAGCCACCCAGGGAGCTGCCACCGCAGATGCAGGAACATGGGGTGGCTCTGGAGAGTGGCTCCTCTGACCTGAGACATCTCTCAGCACTGCAAGTCCCCAGGAACACACAGAACCCGCTGCTGGCATCCTGTTAACTCTGTCCTGGGATCAGAGGCTTCATTTGAGGTTTTAAATTCTCCACTTAATCCCAGGGGGATTTCAGCACGGGAACCACATGTAATAAATAATTTACCTGTGATACACCTTGGCAGTGTGTGCAAGGATGAGCCAGGAGATATAGGAAATCCTAAAATGATCAAGGAACCCGGAATGCCTTAACTTTTGCATCATGTAGAAATCAAGCCTAAGGGTCCTTCTTCGAGGAGTAGGAATGGGTGACAGTTACAGGTCCTGGCTACCAGTTTTCAAGACCCATATTCACTGTGCCTCTGGAATTCTTATAAAAGGACGATAGAGACAGACAGGCCTGCAAAAACCCTTTTTAAAAAACACACAGAATACATAATAAGGCAACTTAACTTTTACCAGTTTAAGAAGGTAATAAAAATCCATTTTTGAGTTAAGAGACTGAGCAGTAATTAGCTTAAGAGACTCTAAGAAAACAGGCCTTGATGACTGATTAATACCAGTTCATATAATCTACAAATTCAAATTATGGAAACTTAGGTTTGTATGTATAAACTCCCTCCTAATTTTTCAGCTATGAGGTTTAGTCAGCAAAATACCTCAGTTGAACCTCAGATGTAATTTTAAAAATTAGTTACTTGAACCAATACAAAACTTTGTGTTATCAACATTATTTCGTTTCAAACTACACTTATTTCAGTTTAAGTATCTGAGGAAGTATTGATTTGCCCATATATTAAGTCAAAACGCTTTGAGACTGGTTTAGCTGAACAGGGCTAACCTCCCGCACAGACACATCCCAAAGTTAAACTGACCCTCTTGTCAGTGATTTTGCCTCCGAATTAGCGAAGCGATCGCTCCTTTGGGCATCCTGCTCTGAAGCGGGACGAGGCGCTGCCGCCCCTGTCAGCAGAAGGGCCGGCAGACAAAGAGGGACCGACAGCTGCCCGTCTTTCCCAGCCGGGGGCTCCAGCCGCGCTCATTTATCGCGACTCACGGCCCCCGCCCCGCTCCGCCGGCAGGACGGGCCGCCCCACCCCGCAGCGCCCGGGGGCCCGTTCCCTCCCGCGCCGCCCCCCTGCCGGCCGCGCCGCCGCCTGCATCCGGGGTCCCGGCCGGCTGGTGACGTCAGCGGTATAAAGGCCTCCAGCGCCTTTGTTCACCCCTCATTGCGCAGTTGCAGGTCGGTCGTAGCGGAGGTGAGCGCTGCCGGGGAGTTCAGCAGGCCCGAGGGCTCTGGGAGGGGGGCAGGCGGGGCTCTGCGGGGCGATTGCGGGCCGCGGAAGGTGGGGGCCACGGCGAAAGGTCCGGTCCGTAGGTGAGGGGGCTGTGTGCTGCACGCTCGCCGCTGCGGGCCCCGGGTGAGGCGCGGCGGAGCCAGGCCTGCCGCCCCGGCCGCCTGGTCCTACGTCGGGTGGTGGGAGCAGTGCGGCTGTGGCGGGGTGTGGGGGGGTCCCAAACGCGTGAGGCGCGGCGGCCGCCATTTTAGGTGCGGGGATTCTGTTGGAGGTCCCGCCGCGCGGGTCTCCGCATCCCCGAAGAGGACGAAGGGAGGGCGGCGGCCACGCCGGGGAGAGAGTTTAAAACGGGATTGAGGTACTCGGTGGGGTTAGCGTCGCGGCGGTCGTTTGGCGCCGAGAGGGAGAAAAGCCCCTACTAAAGGTGTCCGCCATTTTGTAGAGGTGCCTGGAGACCGCGGAGGGTCTGACGCCCCCCCCTCCGTTCCGGAACGCGCCTTGGCGGCGGGGATGGGGGTAGGGAGACGGTCGCGCCACGGGCTCTTGGGCGGCTCGGCCCCACCGGCCTCCCGCTTCCCGGGGGCGGCTTTGTCTCTGCGGTCCGTGCGGGGCTGCGCCGGGCCCTACGTGCACCCCACTGCGGCTTTCCCGCCATTGCGTTGGAGACATGCGGGCAGTGTTCATGGCCACAGGCGCCAGGCGTTTCGCCGGGCACCTTAAGGTTTTGCTTTGTCTTTGGCCTTCTTTTATTATATTTTTCAGTCCCCCAATATCCCCTGCCTTAACCGTGGCCTTGATGTGCACACCTGCAGTGATGCTCTGGTATCCGTTCAGGCTCACGTGTAGGCCAGAACTTTGGCGTAGTGTCAGTGTATTTTAAATACTTCTAAAAATTATCATAATTTAGAATATTGGCTCAAGCTGCCGTTAAACTAATGTTTGGTACTGCTTTAACATATTAAGTAAATTTACAGAAATTTCTATGGCAGGATTTAGAGGGAGGGAGTGCTAGGATTACCGTTGAAGGCAAAAAGATATAACCATGGAAATTTTTTCACATTCAGCAATAATACTTGATCTTAAGAGAGTTCTCATCAGTGCTTTGTTCTACTTCTTAGTTAATCTCTTTGAAGTAGACTATATAATATGAAGAAGTAACTGAAGGTAATACTACTAGTTGGTTCAGTCTAAAAATATTATTTTCTTACCTGCTTTATACCTCACATCTCTTAATTGACATCTTGCTCAAGAAAATTTGCTTGTGCTTTTAAGTGAGGAAGTTACTTGTATTCCATGAGGTGCTATGGAAGTCACAGTGGCAGTCTAATGTTTTGTTAATAACGACCTTTTGCTTTTAATAGGTCATTTGCAGAATCAAAATGGTTGAAGCAGATCGTCCTGGGAAACTCTTCATTGGGGGCCTGAACACAGAGACTAATGAAAAAGCCCTTGAGGCTGTATTTGGCAAATATGGACGCATTGTGGAAGGTAAAAAGAAAAACCTTGCTATTTAAAGACAGTAAAAAAATAAAACGCAACAACGTAGCTATGATGACTTTTTTTAGCATTGATCATCTGAGATGATGGTGCTTTCATGTCCTCTAAGAAGTTCTGAGCTTAAAAGGTTATATAAAGGTAAAGTGTTGCTGCCTGATTATAGGAAAAGCTTACACAGCTTTATCTCTGCAGTTCTTTTGATGAAAGATCGTGAAACCAACAAGTCCAGAGGATTTGCATTTGTCACATTTGAGAGTCCAGCAGATGCACAAGATGCTGCCAGAGATATGAATGGAAAGGTAGGAATTAAGACCGATTATATGTCACCGTTGTTACTGACCAGCAATATTTATCTTTGGGGTAAATTGCCTAGTAATAAAAGTTGGAAGGACAAAGAGATGGAAGATCCTGGAGACAAGTCATAACTTTAAATTTGGCAAAACATGTTTGTTTCCACAAAGCTGGAGTTAGTTTCTCCTGATTCTGGATTTGACAGTAAAAAGTGAAGTCTGGCTGTCAGTCACACTTTTTGTTTTTAATTGGTGATGGAGGGCTAGTAATCAGCTCTTCATTCTTGCATGTCCAGTATTATGTTTTTGTTTTATTATATTTGAATGCTGTACTGTGTCAATTACACTTTAGGGAAGTGACTTAACTGAAAACAGTGCTTCCCTTAACATGGGTTTAATGTGACTTCCCTGCTGTGCTGGAGTGTTGATGGCATTGCTACATTATCTGGTAATCAGTAGATACCCTCATACATTTGTGAGTTATATCATCAGTCTGTTTAGCATGTATGAATGTGCTTGTTTGCACCATACAACGTAACTACATGGCTTAAAGAAGTACATATTTCATGCATATGTTATGTCTTTAAAAAGAAAATCTAAGAATTTGGAGCAAAAATTCTGAGATAGATCAGGATAGTTTGTGAAGAAACTCTAGGATCTTGTGATCTGTGTCTGTTCCAGCATGTGCTTGAAAAGCTAGATGCCAAGTTTGCAACTTAATGGTCAAGAGCTGCTTCAACAGAGGTGCTGTCTCATTAGGCAGTGAAAGTTGGCTTCTCATTTAACTTCCATTTCTGACTCTTGTTTTTTCATGCATAATCTGGACAGCTGTATTAAGGTCATGCACTGGCCTTTTTCTGTGCACTGTCTCTGAGATACATTTCACACAGTTGTTTGTCTTGTTAGCGTAAGACATTGAAGTGAAAGAGAAATGTCAGTCATTGCAGTCAGTAAGTATAACACAATGAATATTTGCACCTCAGGAATAAGAAAATAAGCTTGCTGTAGTGTTGACAGTGAACACAAATAGTAGAATTTCCTTGCTTTGTGTTACAGCAGGCTTTCTGCTGTGTACTTAGTGTCTGGCGGCTTTAGGACAACCTCATGACAATTAGCTTTGATTTCTTCGGAACGTTGCTTGCTTTTTAAACAAGTTAGGCATTTCTGTCAAGGCAGAGAGTGATAAGTCAGATTATGTCCTTTCTGTACCACCCTAAACATCCTTAAAGATGCTCCTTTTATTGAATTTATTTCTTCATTGTGTAGTTTGCTACAGTTCTGAAGACTTGTTTACTGCAGTTCTTAAACACTGATTTCTTCTGAAGTAGTCATTACACTGAACCCTCCCATAAGGTAATGTCAAGCACCAACAACTACTTGTCAGACTGAAGGAGTTCAGACAGTAATCCTAAGTGTTTGTGGAGTGCAGCTGTAAAATGAAAATACCTCTAAAAGTAATCTCCAACTGTTCTAAATCTTGAAGGTTGTGGCATGTGTTTGGTCACAGTGGAAACATTAAGGAAAGTAATGCTTAGTAAAGTTGCTAAATGACATTGAGTGTTTGTGGCTGAGGTAATGTCTGCATGTTCTGGAATGCACCATCTCCATCACTGTCAAGAAATCCTGGAAAGTACTGCCTTGTGGATCATCATTCTCATGGTTTCAGTCTTCAACTCTACAAATCTAAGAGTGCCTTCATCTGCAAATAGTAGATGAAAATAACATCCTCGCTTGGGATTTGTCTAGAATGACTTTTTTAACAAACCTTTAGGTGCTGCTGTGTATGGTTCCAGTTTTGTACTGGTGTAGTATGATTCAACCATGGATATGAAAGATGTGGAAGATGTTCATGAGGTAGTCTCTTACCCTCATCTTCAGAAAGCCTTCTGAACAATAAGTACTGCTTGTACCTCAAAGACCCTGCGTTCTAGATCTGAGGAGTGATGTTGAAGGCATGCTGTGGAAAGAGATCATTGTAATAAATGAGAACTTGGAGATTTTTGTCCATTTGGAAATGATGGATTGGAGTGTTCATGAGAATTTCAGGCACTTGAGAAGCAGCAGAAGCACTGTGCAAACAATAATCTAGGCAGTCTGTAAGGAGTTAGTTGACCTGTCTGGCCGTCGGAAGAGTTCTGCATCTCCAGTGTGTTGCACATTATGTCATTCCAAAGGAATTCAAAGTTGCAGCCAGTAGAAGAGGCTGACTTGGATAGATTCTGTGAGAATAAATGTGGATTTGATTTTTTGCTATGCAAATATTCGTGAAAAACCAGATGTCCAATGTTCTGCTCCTTTCTGGGTGGGGGGAATGAAGGGAGTTAATTATATTTCATTGTAAAATGAGACAAGCATAGCCTAGACTAAGCATGCTTGTTGAAGATTAATTTCAGTCCTGCAGAAAGAGGTCAGGAGATAATGGTTTTGGAGTGGGGATGGAGATTTCTCATTAAAATTACTTTTTCTGCAAAATTGGATCAATGTTAGCATGTCTGAGCAGCACAGAAGACGTGTTAGAAATACTTTATCATCCCAAATGATTAACCTTCTTCAAGAAGAACCATAATTCCATGGTTGTCAAGTCTACATAATGTTATCATTAAATATATGTGCTTATCTGGATACAAGTGTGAGTACTCCAGGTCCATAGTGGACATTTTGTGCAGTATTCTGTGCTGTTCTCATGATCTCTTGATTTTAACTCCTGAGGAAAAAATGAATAACTAAAGAGAGAATACAGCCTTAGAGGAAACATCTGTGACAAGCCAGAGATCTTCATTCCAGTGTAGACCTGCCAAACCAGCTGGACTGTGTTAAGAGCCTGGAAGCAAATACTGAAAATCCAAACAGTCTAAACTGTACTCAGCACTGCAGAAGGTTCTTCCACTAATGAACAGAAAATGGTCCCAGTTCTTTTGATGAAGAAGCAATGCAACATGTAGAAGAGCAGCTGAATAAGAAATGATCTTGAGTTCTTGAATATATTTGGTGAAAGGGAGCCTACTTGATGTCGCCTTCAAGGAACATGCAGAAATGGTGGTCACTGCAACATCAACAGAAAATGATCCTTCGGAGAGGAAAGCTCTGCATGATCTTAGGTTGCACTTTCATGTAGTTTCTGTAATAGTTTCTTTGGAATACTTGTTTTCTGCCCCACTTCTAAAACTTCAAATTTCATTAATCTTTTCTGTTGGAACATGAAACAGTTCACTGGACAGTTCTCTAATTCTGTTTAAGGTTCCCTGGCTCACCTTATAAAGCTCATTCCACTTACAGGAGTTTGACTACCAATTTATTATTATCCTTAAATGACTCTCATCTTAAATGGCTTTCCTGTGTTTTAGCACCAAGGTGACTGTACTTTATGGTGCCTATATTATACTGAAAATGCTACTGTAACACTCTGAATCAAGGTTATAAACACCAACCTAGGTTTGTGTCGACAGCAGGTGTTTTGGGCTCATTGAAGAATATTCTGTATTCCGAGTTGGCTTGTCTGAGTTTTTTCTGTTTAGTGAGGTGAGACCTTTATTCCTTCACATAAGAACCAACAAAATGAAGTTGTCCCTTCTGCTTTAAAACAGGACAAACCTTGACAAATACCTTCTCCTGGTTAGCAAAAACAAACAAAATGTTATTTGACCTAATGAAAGGTCTTTTTGGAACTTAGGCATAGCTTTTTAATGCTTCTTGCATAAAGCAGTTTCAAAAGAAACCTATCTTTTGCCTAAGTAAGATGCATAAGCACAAGGCAGAAGGAAACAGGAGGAGAAATGATAAGGAAAACTGTACCTTCTACATATAAAAGGAAAGAACTTGAACCTAGCATCCAGGTTTTCATAACTGATGCTAGCAGAAGGGGATGGTGGTTGGTTTCCAAGCGTGAAATAAGCTGTCAGGAATCTGCTGTGGAGTTGAGGACACCAGTGGTTGTGGTGGCAAAGCTTAAGGCTTCAAGCCCCACTCTTCCCATTTTGAGAAGGATGACTGAAACAGGTGAATGATGATGGCAAAATTATATAATATGAACACAGAAGTTCCAGTGATTAGAGGTATTAATGCTCATTCCTGGAATGTTTCAGCTTGTCATGCCAAAAGGCTTTTTGAGGAGCCTTCCATAAGTAAAATATTTTAAGTCAAAGCCAAGACCAGTATGATTTTACTATTATTTTATCTCACAGTGGATCAAGTTGGACCTATAGATATGCATATAGGTTTTTCAAACAGTAGCTTCAACGACATATGGTGGCAGAATACATGAGATACTAAAATGGCTTATTTCAGAGAGAGCTACATTTCATTGGTGAACAAAAAATATTCAGTACTTTGGTAAAAAAACTATCAGAGTAAGACATTACTAGCAGTCATGTTCTTGTTCATTTATTGCAGTAAAGTGCAATAAACACTTCCTTCGTGTATACTTTATTAACTGTCATAGCAGAGTTAATATTTAACTGCTAAAAAAGGCAAATAAACTGTTTGCCAGGGTAGGTGTGCTGTAACCTAACTCCTAACTTCAGTAGAGCTTGCAATCTTGGCTCTGCTATAATTACCAATGTGTGGTGTCCAGAAGATTGTACAGAAATTTGATCAATTAGATTGAGTTAACCAATATGTCTTAACCATCTGCTGATGTTGGAGGTATAGTAGTTGGCTGCAGAGTTATCACAGGTCTGTATTCCAGAAAAAGCTTCCACACCTCAAAACCACAAAGCGCCTCCACTCTGGAAAAGCAAGTGATAGTGTTAATTGTGATAGTCACCTTTTCGAAAACCCAGCTTGAAACAGTAGAAAAGAAGGGTGAATTATCATACTCAGTCTGCTTTATAGATGCTCAAATTACTTAAATACTTCAGTGATCACCAGTTTATCAGAACATGAAGAAAATGTACTAAACGGCCTCCCCATTGCCAGAAACCCCAACTGAAGCTAAGATGTCTTCAGCTTAATCCTGTAACAACTGGTGCAGTCCTAGTTTGGTACAAAAGTCCGTGGCAATTGAAAGTAAATTGGAGATCATAAATCATGTTTCATTTACAGAATAAATGACATGGGGCTGCCGTAATCATTGGACACTTGTGTTTTCACTGAAAGTCATTTCTGATGCTGCTCTGTATTTTTTTTTTCATCAATACCACAAGAATGAAGTACTATAGAAATTAGGCCCAACGTGCTGCTGAGTACATGGGGACTAGTACTGAAGACTGAAATCAGTTCTAGAGTTGCTCTAACTTTATAAACAGGAAGCCCCATAATAGTGAAGCAAGAGGGGCTTAATTTAAGAAATACAAACATGACTGAGCAGTAAGTAAAGCAGCTTCTTCTTTAGTCATTAGATGGGAAGGCAATTAAAGTGGAACAAGCAACCAAGCCATCCTTTGAAAGTGGTGGTAGGCGTGGGCCGCCACCCCCTCCACGAAGCAGGGGTCCTCCCAGGGGCCTTAGAGGTGGAAGAGGCGGAAGTGGCGCGAGAGGACCACCTTCAAGAGGGAGTCACTTGGGTATGTATTTACCTCTCATTATATACTTGGACAACATACAAGAAAATGCCATTGGAAGATGACAATAAATCCTACTGGAAAAAAAAAAGTCAAAACAGATGAATAGTGCACTCCTTGTTCGTTACTAAAATGATGAAATATGATCTCAGCAGTTTAGTCAAATTTTTGATTAGGCAAGTACACCTTAAGAAAAGGCTTTCAAATATGAAGATTCCCTTCTACAACTAACACTCCACTTGACTTTTGGTTATGAAAGAAAAACAAAACTCCTGCCCTGCACGTGAGAAAGGAAGCTTTCTGGTATTCAAGTTGAAAAAGCGATTCTCTTCCACCAGGGAAAGGGAACTGCCTTTCATTCTTACTGGCAAGAAGTCTAAACTTACTAAATCCTAGGACTGATCCTTCCAGATCATAATGGGAATTAAGGAAGCTAGGCCATGTTTGTTGTTAATAACTAGCAGTGCGATGAGTTGAAGCTTTCTGAAGTGGAAGGATAGTACATTACTTGATACTGGATATCCTTTAACTTTAGATACAGCTGTTTATTCAGAGACTTCTCAGTATCGAAACAAACTGTCGCTTAAAAAGCAAGCAGCACCTGAGGTATAATAGTAGAAGCTGTAATGAGGAAAAACAACCCTGGAGGTAGTGAAAACTCCTGTCTTGAAGAGTCTGTGTAGTAGGTTCTACAGACTCTTTAGTGCCTCTGTTCCCTCTCTATGTAGGATCTTCTCTTGTGCATCTTCCCAGGTGGCTCTTGTCTTCTGAGGACAGTAACTTTTTGAGCATTTGAACTGTGATTGATTGCACATATCAGCTGTCTTTCTCCCTTGGCACACCCTGTGGCTTTTGGATAATAAGTTCTAAAAGACAGTTATTGACAGGAATGTAGGCTATGGAAGGGTTAGCTTGGTGTGCTCTCATTTCTGCCAGTAGCATCTATAGTAATGAACAAAACACAAGAGAAGGTTTTGAGGTCTAATTTTAGAGATCTACTGTTGATGGCAGTGGTAATAACAGTGCCTAGGTTATTGTAGTTCAGACTTGAGGGGCATGCAGGTGAATATCACAGAAATAACAAATTGGTTTATGGCATATGCTTGTAGGGTCTTCTCGAGGGCCACTTCCCATGAAGAGAGGTCCACCTCCACGAAGTGGAGGTCCTCCACCTAAAAGGTCTGCACCTTCAGGACCAGTGCGTAGCAGTAGCATGGGAGGAAGAGGTAAGAACTTCCTGATTTATTTTGTTGTTTAGTCAGCTGTAGTACCATAGTTTTTCTTGAGGAACTGTTTCCAGTCATTTGTTCTAACTTTAAAGCTGCTGTGGGATAGTATTTTGTTTTTCTAATCTATCGATTCATACCAATATGATTCCATAGCTGATTGGAACAAATTGGTGTGATGTGATGAGTGTGTTCCTTCTAATGCTGCTTTAAAACTGTACAAGCAGAAATACAAAGTACTACAAATTTAGGCTACAGGAAGATGTTTTAATTGCTATAAAGAGTCTGCTAACGTGTAACCGGCCTTGAGTCTTCTGCGTGGCTAAATGCTAATTAATTTTTAAAATCTGGGCTGTTTCTCTTAAGCTCCTGTGTCACGTGGAAGGGACAGTTATGGTGGTCCCCCGCGCAGAGAACCAATGCCATCGCGAAGAGATGTCTACATGTCTCCAAGAGATGATGGCTACAGCACTAAAGATGGGTAAATTGTTCTACTAATTTAGTTTGGCCTTTTTTATTGTTCAGAGAAGGATTTTGATCCTTTATCTTTCAAGGTATGACACGCAGCTAACATCCCCCATTCTTGTTCTTCGTAGTTATTCAAGCAGAGATTATCCCAGTTCCAGGGATACGCGGGACTATGCGCCACCTCCACGAGACTACGCGTATCGTGATTATGGTCATTCCAGTTCACGTGATGAATACCCCTCTAGGGGATATAGGTACCTACTGTTTGATTTTTCTCCCTGTCATTGTAGTCTTGCTGTGATCCCACTGATTTGTACTAAGTCTTAGTAGTCTTTCCTCCTATAGTGATCGTGATGGATATGGTGGTGGACGTGACAGAGACTACTCAGATCATCCAAGTGGAGGCTCTTACAGAGATTCGTATGAGAGTTATGGTAAGAATTCATTTTTAGGATCATGTAGTAATTTGTTACAGGTTTCATAAAACCTGGGTTTTACTGGGTTGCTTGTGCTTTAGGGGGAAGTGGAACGCTTTTTTTTCCCCTTACAGTGAAAGTGCAGGTGTTGGTTATCATTTGAGCATCTTTTAAAGTAAACTATAAGCTAAAGAAGCAAAGTCTACAGTTCAAAATTGCAACTATCTCTGGAAAATATGGCTGAGTTTCTTCTCTAAAATAACAACCTGTTCTGGAATACCCATTAAAGAGCCTGCCTGAATAAACACCGTCATCATTCCTTCAGAGTCTTTAAATCCACTCACTGCCTGATATGCAATCCCTACTTTAAATACCATTAACATGGCAGATAATATTAAGAACATCTCAATACATGCAAAAGAGTAGCAGTAAACATTTAATACAGCAGTTCTGTAAGTTCAGATTGAAATTGTTATATATAACTTGTGGTGTTGCCATATTACCTGACCGTTGACCCTGCAGGTAACTCACGTAGTGCTCCACCTGCACGAGGGCCCCCGCCATCTTATGGTGGAAGCAGTCGATATGATGATTACGGCAGCACACGAGATGGATATGGAAGCCGAGAAAGTTACTCAAGCAGCAGAAGTGATGTCTACTCAAGTGGCCGTGACCGTGTTGGAAGACAAGACAGGGGTCTTCCCCCATCCATGGAAAGGGGCTATCCACCTCCTCGTGATTCTTACAGTAGTTCGAGCCGCGGAGCACCCAGAGGTGGTGGCCGTGGTGGAAGCAGATCCGATAGAGGTGGAGGCAGAAGCAGATATTAAAAACACTCTTAAACTTTTGGACCAAGATACATTACTTCTCAAAACAACGAAAAGTGGAAGTTGTTTTATCTTTACTACCAGAGGACTACTAAAAGAAAAAGTTGTTTTTACCTTTTTCTATTGTTGCCTGTTAAGTTTTCCCCTCCATGACTTTCATGCTTTTGTGAGGAAAAGTTAAACCAATGTTTAATTTCATTTCAAAATTGTTAACATTTCTTTCAAAAAGCAGATGTTAAATGTATGAAACCTGAGCTGTGTACTAGTGTTGTAATTTTCAAAGTAAAGTTTCCCTGAAATGCCACAATTCCCATCTGATTTTCCTCATGAATGGAACAAGCAGTTCTTAAGATCTTCCACACAACATCCAACCATCTGACATGGAGATGGATTGTTCTACATGTTCAGCATCTCATTCTTAAAGAAAGTATTGCTTGTGATTTGGAGGGTGGTGGGGATATTACGCACAAAGGGCAGTTTTGCCTAGAATTTGAAGTCACAGTGTTCCTGGTACAAAATGCCTTCAGATCCGTGTGTAAAGAAAAATACAGGATATCATTCACTTAACCTGAAAAACAAGTGGATAATACTATTTTCTGCCTTCCTACTGTTTCATGGGGAGTTTGAAAAGATCTCCCCTCCAAATCATGTACATGTAAGTCAGCTACAAAATACTGTAAAAAAAAAAAAATGACCAATTCCATCAAAGAAGCTGCAAAACGATGCTTACTCATACTGTTTCAAATTTTTGCAACTCTGTAGTGTTTCACTTTTAAAGGAACATCTTTGATTCCAAAGGAGAAAATAAGATAAGCAAAGAAGTCTTTCTCTCCAACTTCTCAAAGGCTTATGGCTTCATAAAAACAAGTGAATCTTTCAGCATTCCACAGCTGATTTAAAGCATCAAATGCCTCTGAAACAGCAAAGATGGTAAGCAAAGCAAACTAGTTTTTCAGTCTAAATCAAAAATTGAATCAAGTTAGCTTCCTCTAGTACAGTAAGACAAGCTGCACATTATGGCAATGGAAGTGCTCTTTAGATAAAAAAAGGAAAATACTTCAATACATTAGAAGTTCTCCAAATTCAACATTTCTTCTTGAAAAAAGTATTTATGGCACAAATTCTGAAACTAAAGACATGATGCAGCGCACTGTAGACAGAATATTGCCAAGTAGGGTTGGGAGGGGGTATTTTGTGCCCAGTATCTTCCAGTGAAGGTGCTTAAAGAGGCTGCATATGCTGTATTAAAGAAAATTAAAGCCTCGTGAAACCAGGAATTGGTTTAGATTGACAAGTATCCACTCGGCTATTGGGATTTTGAAGCAAGCCATTGCAAACTTGTTTAGTTGGATGCCTGACTGTTTAGTTTTGACACTGCGTTACAGGGATATCTAGTACCTGTGGCAAGTTGTTATGACTGAGATAAAGCCATGAAGTTCAAAAGATGCTCTTGAATATAGTAGATGCGAAGACCTCCAACTAAAAACAAAAAAGCACAAACCCAAAAGCTTTGTACTACTGTTTAGTCCTCAGTAAATTTTGTCGTTCAACTTATGGATTTAACATGGCAGTGCACCATTGAACAGAAGTGAGAATCCATAAGCCATGCAACCTGTCACTAAGCCATTCCAGTCCATTCAAAGCCAGTCAATCTTCCACTTGAGACATAGTAAACTTGCAAGAGAATAATCTGCAAACCCAAGCTTGTGACTGTTGAAATGGGGGGAAGCACTGTAGGTTGACTTATGCTGTAAAATACACTTTCCTCAATTTGTTTTATCTTTTCTTGATTGCAGGGTGATAACTTCTAGAAGATACTGCTGAAATAATGCTGGATCATCTGTGCTGATGGCAGACGTGAGTGGTGCCTCTACCAATACGTAAGGTAAATATTATATTACTGTAATAGCTGGAAGGAAGATTTCTGGTGGTTCTGTGCTTATGGATTTGAAGGGACATTCTTGGTGGCTGAATTATATTTTCAATTTCCTGTTTAAATTCTGGAGGCATAGGTTTCAGTAGGCTTTTTAAGCCTATGAAGTTAGGAATGACAGCGAGAGATCACTTATCTGCAGAAATTGGTAAAATTTGGGTATTGCTGAACATAACATAGGATTACAAATGTACCTTAAAGTGTGCTGCAGAGAGTACTTTGTCTAGGAGTCCTAGAATTATAGAATGTTTTGAGTTGAAAGGCATCTTAAAAGATGATTTAGTTCCAACTCCTGCCATGGGAAGAGACACCTTCCACCCAAGAAGGTTGTTCAGAGTCCCATCTAGCCTGGCCTTGGACACTTCCGGAGATGGGGCATCCACAGCTTCTCTGGGCAGCCTGTTCAGTGCCTCACCACCCTCATGAGGAAGAAGAACCTTCGTGAGACCAGACCATAAAAAAAGTGAATTGGAATAATAAACATTAGTACAGACGTTTAATCGGTCTTGCTAAATGTGCGGAATGCACAATCTAATTATTATACTGAATATAATCTTTAATAAGGAATTAATCTTTGCAGAAGTCCTTAAGTCAAATTGCATAGGCATCTCCAGAATGGTTTAAAACTTTGTAGGTCAGCTGCATTTCCTGATTTTGAAGCCTGTCCTATTGAACTTATTTTTCAAGTAGATGTCTTCAGACTTTATGTGCAGGAGTGCTGTTTTTTTCATAACTCAGCAAGAGAAGTGGTAGTGGCTGTCATGCCAATACAGCTTTTCAGAAAACTTTTCTACTAAATAATTGTTATTAAAGAAAAAGAGCAAAATCTGTGAAATCTAGTATAGAGTGAAGGATAAGGACAAACTCTTTCCCAAGGAGAGTATTTATGTAAGAAGTACGTGTACTTTGAATGTATTTTTTGAATTAGTTTTCAAAGTAAATGGAAGAACCATGTTTTGCTCTTAACTTCAAATACTGCTTTTGGAAACCGACTTTGAAATGGTAACAAGAAAAAGCTGTAGTTGGTACAGTGTTGCTCATCTGCCAGTCACTGATTTCGGGGGGGTTACATTTTGTGTGAAGGATGGGTTCTGTTGCATACTGCGTAACGTTTGTAATCTCAGCTGGTTTACAGTTTGTTCTCTTTCAAGTCACAGCAACGTCAACTAAGTATCTGTGCAATGCTTTTGTCAGAATATACCAGTAGTATTTTGTAAACGCTCCTGATAAATTGATACTATTATTTTGATAAGAAAAAATAGGCTTTTCTTTCAGAGTATTGGATTATATGTCACATCAGATATAAAAACATCCGCGGCTATTTTCTGTTCTGAGGTGAAGCATATGGTTAAATAAAAGCTGCTACATGACCAACTTTGTATTTTTCTGTGACTTCATAAAATTTCAGCCAACAAAAAAAAAGTGGTACTTTCCTTATCTTCACATTTTTCTTAAGCATAACTGTTAAAACATTTAAATCACAAATCCAGCTGGAAAGGACACCATTTGAACTCTGGGTATCTTTTTAAAGGTTAAAAAGCCTAACATTTTTCCAGTCAAAAATCACTTTTCAGTCGAAAATCACTAATCTCAGTCGTACGGTACCAGGTGCATTAGGGAAATAAGTCTAAATGTAAGCTCTTTCTTGCTCCCCCACCAACCTGCAAAAAAATAGCAGGAATCAGTTTTTAAGTTTACAGTTTTAAGCTGATCCAGATGGTGAATCCCCTAGTAAAGTGGTGGAATGCTGTCTTTAATGTGCAGCATCCTAAGTGATCTTAAAAGGTTTGCTAGATCATCACATAGGTTGTATCAAAGTGTTACCAACTTTTTTATATTTATGTGCCATGTTAGCTTCAATTCTCTGTATTAGCTGGGATGCCAAAGGTTAATTAATTACTTGAAGCAAGTGAAAAAGTTTTTCTCTTTTGGAAGAATGGAGTGCTTTTTTTCTCAGTTTACTGGGTATGGTTGATCACTTGGTGGTAGTGGGCCATGTTGCAATTAGGAAAGATGAAAGCACACTTTCTCTGCCTGTTCTGCAGCTCATAAACATTTCCAAATTACTTAATGGTCATGGTGACAATGTTAGTTAGGGAGCAGTAAATGGAATTTATCTGATTCCATGGCAGGAAAGTTAGTACTAACTTTGTAAAAAATACGGATGTAGTTGTACTAATTCAGCAAGCTGTACACCTTCTCTTGATCACAACTTTTATATAATCTATAGCACACCATTATTTAGAGATCAGCACCACTGTGTATACCATTTTATTACAGGACTCCTTAGTACCATCCTGAGGTGGTCAAGAGCTATCAGGATTTTTTGGTAGACAAGAGCTTAAAGCAGGATGTGCAAAGGAATTAGAGGCTTTACTTAGTGCTTGCTCTGCAGACAGCGTTGTACAGGAAGTGGGCACTAATACAAGTAGTCCTCAAATAATTGTGGTTATTTTAGTTAGCTATTGATATATTTTCATACTGTTGGGACAAATTGAATATAATCAAATGTATACATAGTGTGTACAAAAATCAGCTGGAAGATGATTTAGCTTTTTTGTCCATCTCTTGGTTTCTGAGAGTGTACTAACTTGAATTTCTTTTTTTTCAGTTCTGGTGACTAGAAGGCAGCAGTGAAGCAGTGGATATGCATTGCAAAATCAAAGGATAACAAAGTGCAACTGTTAAAGCTTGGCTTTTGAGTGGGCTGTTAACGCAGTATTTGTTTTAGAGGCTTGTGTTATCATTCAGGAATTGCCTTTGAAAGTAGCGCTGCTAATCTCTTGGATATGAAAAGAACTCTCAGGTGGAAGTCAGTTGCTGTTTGCCACAGCTAATACCTTCCAAGAGTCCAGAGCAGCCCTTTTACAAGTCAGTATACATGCATCAGTAGATTGTGCAGCAAATACTCCAGGTTGCCCTTTACATGGGGTACTTTCTCTTAATGCTGAAAAAAAAAGCAAGTTATATAAAAGTGAGTTTTAATCCTCTAAAATACAGAGGACTAAATTGTTACAAATTCTTCTTCACCAAGAAACTATGAAAAGTTTTACTGTATTCTTGCATTAACAGCTTTATAATTGTCCAGGCCTTCTGGATGAGAGGAAGTGTTGAGATACTGAGATGATACTAGTGATAAATCCCCAGAGTAATCAGTGGTGTTGTATGTACTGGGTTCTTGGAAAACTCCAGACAGTGTTGCATCTCTTGGTTTTGATGCATTTTTATCTTACATAAATATTGATGCACCAATGTATGAGAGAGGAATCCTCAGGCACCAGTATTTAATACAGAAAATAAAACTTCAGACTGAATGAAATACCTGAACAGTCGTGGCTGATAAAGTTTATATTGACTTCTTCCATGGTAGGCAAACTGATCTCATTTAAACAACTAGCACTGCTTTATGATGAGTAGCTGAAGAAGAAAAAGCTGCATACCTAATCTAGGGATTTAAAACTGCCTTTGGGGTTCAGGATAACAATACCACTTTAAACTTCAGTTACGGACTGCAGATTCTAGGAGTAAATCTGCCTGTATGTAGTACATGGGTAGAATTGCAGTATTGCGCAGGGCTAATAAACTTACTGTTGAACAAAAGCATTATGGGTGTTGGGTTTTCTTTAACTAAAATAAAATATCTGTTGCTCAGCAACACTTACAGGGTGGAAAAGATTGCTAGTGTTACATATTGATGGAGGTTTATTGTTACAGAGTGGTCTCGGTGTGTCTTTTGCAAGAAAGAATAATGTGCTGTAATAATAAGAGACTCCTTCAGCAGTAGCTTACAGCGTGGGTGCTGCTCTTTAGGATAAAACAGATAGTCCTAACTAAAATCTAATGCCACCATGTGAGCTAGCACATGAAAAACAAATTACCTGCCTAAAATGCTAAATAATGAGAATTTACCAATGTAAATTAGGTCATGCACTGACTCAGACTTTATCGTTGAAGTCACTAGTTAAAGGCATCAGTAGATTCTGCAGCAGAAAAATATTCCAGTGTTGTCCTTTGTAATGGCTGTTGATATAAAGGTGAGGAGAATCACTCCAGAATGTTTTCTGAACATCCTGAGTAGTATTAACTTGCTCATGTTACCATGCTGTTAGTGATGGTTGTGCCATCAATCCTTTGATTATTTGGTATAGACCACCTGCTACCTCCCTTTAAATTAAGTATACAGTCATCACTGGTGTAAATCAAGCTGCAAATAAAGTAAGTGTATTTGTAACTGAGGGTGGAGTTTGACTCTGCAAGAGATGATCGACAATTCATTTGATTTGTCCCTGTCAACAAATAACCAAAGTTGAAGTCTGTGCCAAAGACCAGACCAGAAGCGGTTCCTCTCATGGTGGCTATACCTTCATAGCCTGGGTTTGCCACAATTAATTTTAGTGTTGGGTGGGTGAGTGAGCTGGAACATTCATGGGTTGTTTCTGAAAGATGTAACGCTGGCTTTGAGAGGTGGCTAATCAAAAATACCTTAAATTTTGGGGCTTTCTGAATATGCATATGTCTCCAGTCTTCCAAGACGTTGCTAAGTGTTCAAGATGGGGGAAAAGTTTTCATTTAGTTGTAGTTGCAACCAGTAACATCTACGTGTTTCACAGCTGCGTGTGAAATAATCATGAAACTAAACCTGCCTTTCTACACAAAACAAGGTTTGCTTTAGAGGAGGGACTGGGTGAAGTGGTCCATGTGTTCAGGTTTGTAACACTTGAGTTTAATGAAGCAGGTGTGTAATTTTACCTGCATTGGAATATTTCTCTTGCTCTTTACATCAGAAACTGGTGTGTTCTGGTTAGATGACTGAAGTGCGTGTCCTCTAAAATAAATGCTCATCCCCAGTAGATGAATGAACATTAACAGTTGTCTTTCCTGCTACAAATTCGGAAAAAGAAAAACCAAGCTGTGGAAGTGGGGACTGCAAGTACTCACTTATACAAACTAGTGCTCATGAGAACTGGATAAAGAAAAAACCACAGAAGTTCTTGTAATTAGTCATAAATTTGCAATGTTTTGCACACATATGGATAGTTGTGGATGTGCTTCACCAGATGGCAATGAGTTTTGTGATTTAGCTTCAGCCGGCTTGCTTGTTGATGCTGGCTGCAGCTCGGTATTACCGGGGCTTCCGCACAACAGAGAACTGGAACTCATCCCCATGTCCTCGTAAAGGTCAAGAGTCTGTCTAACCCTAAAAGGACAATTCTGGCTTCTCGCTGGTGTCAGTTAAAAATGATCCTTGCATAGGCCCCACTTACCAGTCATAAGACCTGGGAAGTGCAGATGCAAACCCATGCGTATTTGTTGTATGTAATTTATCCTTCTGCTGTTCTGTTTCTCTCTACCCTTCAAATTCCTGGCCTAAGCAGGGTGAGAGCACTGATGCCTTGAAAACAGTTGCTTCAAGTACCAGGGTTAGGAATTGGCTCAGAATATTGTTACTGAGAAATTCTGGTCTCTAGGGTAATTTGTTCCTGTTGCTTCAGTCAGTGATGCTCTAGTTCACTTCTTGGCATCACGAACTGAGAAAATTGCTTTGTTTTCCGTCTGTTCTGGTGAGAGGACAATTAGGATAAGAAAATTGCAAGATGACTGGACTCTTCTAAATTAACATGATTAATAGCGATGCTTAATACTGTCCCAGAGCAGGGTGAAAAAGAGACACTACTCTGTCTTGATACAACAGATCCTGAAGAGCTGGTGGAAAGGGACATTTTAGTAGGACAAGTAGGTGGAAAGTTTCCTTCTTGGCTTTGGCCGATGTACATTTATGAACTTCTCAAAGTCATCCAGGATGTTTGTTTTCAGAGTGTATTGTCTTCCAAAAATCCAGTTTTGATTATATGTGCACTTCTTGTATATTGAAAAAGTAATTCCTTCTATGTTAAATACATGATCATTTTCAAAAATCAGATCTTGAAAGTAGAAAACTATTACAGGAGGTAATTTTGATAATTAGGTTTGCTGCATAAAGTTGAAAAATGGTTAAAGGTAGTGTGATGTTCCTCCCAATCATCTTTAGTGTGAAGTTCAATTTTAATAATGTAGATACCTCATAATGTACAGTATTAAAGACAAATTGGCTTTTTTGGGCAATAGCCACAAGTTAAGACCAAATTCACAGATTACAAGATGCCGTCTGCCACAAGGAGGAAGCCACTAGGTAAGATCTTTTTGATGGAATAACCATCCACATCAAATACTTCGGTTTTCAGCAATCTTGCAGATGTGTATTTGAAGGCCTGCTTTGCTGTCTTTCTTTAACAGTGCTAGAAACTTTTATTTTTGAAAAGCAGAGTTTCTTAGAGTTACCAGTACTTTTGGTTCTTAAGATTCTGTGAGTTTCTGTGCCGAGAAAAAACAGCTTCTCCCTTGAGCTGTGCAAGCAGCAGCAGAGGCAGGAAGATGCAATCACGGATGTGGGTTCCAGCAAGCTGCTGCACAGAACGGCGCTGGCACCAGAACTCCCCGTCATGAATCCGGAGGAACAAATTGTAACGTGGCTCATTTCGTTAGGAGTTTTAAATTCCCCTAAGAAAATAGTCGATGATCCGGAGGAGTTCCTGAAAACTTCTCTGAAAGATGGAACTGTGCTTTGTAAACTCATTAATCGGCTTCTTCCGGGATCTGCAGAAAAGGTAACGCTTTAAGATGTGTTTTGCTACCCTGAAACAGAGCGCGGCTCAGGAAAATACCGCCCTGGTCATTCCCAGGTGTGCTTTTCCTTGGAAAGTGAGGTGAGCAAGGCGCATCGGAGAGATAAAGCTGTTAATGTCAGTTACTAGTTGTGTCTAGTTGAGGGCAAAGTACGATTGTAGGTTTAGTTCTTTGATTTTGTCTCTATATCCAGAAAAGAAACTCAAAAGGTTACAGTTGGCCGAGTTAACGCGTGTTCTGCCAGAGATCAGAATACCTTGGGTTTGAATACAAGGACACGCAGTTTGTCTGCACTTATGTAAATATCATTAATTACAATTGTAAATATATTCAGTCTTTCAGAACTCTTACTGTAAAATACTTTGCTAGTCAGGAAATATATTGGAGCAGCAGATTAGGTTAGGAATAAATAATAAATGTTGCATCGATGCTATTTTGAACTGTCCAAAGACCTGCAAATCTGTCGGTACTTTAAGCCACGTATCTCCTTTCAGTTTTACAAAGCATATATTCAGACAGTCCAAAAGTGCGATAAGTAACTGCAGGAGAAAAAATGGGAAGGACTCCAGTGAGATAGGAAATGGCAACACTGTAGAGAAGCTGTTTAATTTTTAAAAAAAAGAAAGAAATAGAACTCAGACACACACACAAAAAAAACAGGTTCTCCACCCTGTACAACAGGAACCTTCATTTGTTATGCATCAATCAGTTTTGCTAGCTCCTTATCTTTTGCTTATATGTGATGGTTGGGGGCAGCGTGTTCTTAAAGGTCATCAATTTCCCACTGTCACTTTGGGCACTGTCATATGTTGACATTCAAAACAAGATGCCGACCATTTCGATCTATGCATCACTTCCTCCAGTGGCTCTTTCTTCCTGCTTCGACAGCTTGCCTGCCACCCCCATCCGCCCCCTGAGGAAGCTTCCCTAATTCAGTATAAAACGCACATGTCAATATTCATGCAGGCCTTCTGAATAGCGATTATACGGAAGGTAATGCAACAATCTCAGTGGATTTTCTTTCTTTAGTATTGCCCAGAGCCTAAAAATGAAGCTGATTGCATCACTAATATTCAAGAGTTCTTGAAAGGCTGCGCGCTCCTTAAAGTAGAGGTAAGTCCACTCGGATCTTTTATTTTATTGTCTAACATGCTGCTTTAATCAGCCTTCTGAAAGGATGCCAGATGCCAGAGGGATGAAAACCATAGTCATTCTTCATCTTTTGTATTAATAACATAAATTAGAGCATGGGTAATTTACTATTGTGGCTGGAGAATTTGGAAGCAGAGTGTATTCACTGTGAGCTTAACAGGTTCCTTCTCATCTCTTGAGACAAACCAAAATGGTCAGGGAGAAATAAGTGCAGCAATAACAGGAGCTCTGTCTAAACAGGGTTAAGCAGTGTGGACATGCTTACTTCTTTTTTTAATTATTGGAGAGAAGTGATTGCAGGTTTTAGCCTTGCTTTAATACAAAGGTGAAATATTCTTAATATTGCAGTATTTTTCATCCCCTTGCAACTGTTGCATGAGATTCTGCTAAACACGAAATACTAAATTGATCCTTACAGAGAAAAATAATCCTAAAGAAGGCAAAAGACATCTTTTCAGTGGCTATTCCTGGTCCTATATATATGCTGATTCTTATGCTTAAGCATAGCTCATATTTGCAAGATGAGTGTCTATATGGATCACTTAAGAGTTCATATAATGTCACCATCAAATTTTTTACTAAGGGCATATGGATTTAAAATGTAAAGACTTTTGTATCACACTGAAATTCCTGCAGTAAAAAAGAAACCTGTAACTAAGAGCCATCACTGCTTCATTTGAAATACACTCAACACTGTGGAAAAACTATATCGATATTCTGAAGACAAATTCTGGCAGGAGCAGGGACAGCATCCTTGGGCATTGCACAGAATCCTCACACAGCACAGGGACAAAAGCCCAGCCCGTGGTAGTTCTGTTCCCGTGCTTGTCCTTTGAAGGTCTGAACAAGCAAAGAGCTTTTCTTCTCTTCAGAGCTTTTCAGTCAATCAGCATGGAAATTTGTTCAGTCCAGAACTGTTGTTTCCCAGTACTGCATTTCTCAGAGCCTGCTGTTTTGAGAGCAGAATCACTGAAGGCCTATCACATCAGAAATCTTGTTCACTATATATGAAGAAGTAGCCTGGGACTGAATCTGAGCCACTTCTCTTGTCTTGAGACTGACAAGTGTGTGCTGAGGTCAGAGATTCTGTTCCTGCTGCAGATGTGAGCAAAAGAGGATGTTCTGAGGAACTGCAGAGCTCACTTCTACTCTGGATTCTGGCTTATACAAAAGGGCCTCATCCTGGGGAATCTCAAGCACGACAAATTTCATAGATGACATCAGCATCCCATGGCTTTGTCGTACTTTGCCAAAGCAGCAACTGCCTTCATACTATGCCTTAAATTTGGTTTTGTCATAAATGTTTGTGGAGCTGCCATTTGGAGCTGAATACATCCCTTCACTGAGCATTACTAGCGTGCAGGAAGGTGATCAGTGTGGGAGGTCTGGCTTCCAACAGCATTCGGTTGAGACCCGAGTCCCACCTTCCACCGAACAGATACTGCTTGCCAGTCTCTTCCAGTGTGAGGGCATGAGATGGGGTTACTCCTGCAGAGCTATACATACGCTCTTCCCTCCTACCCTTCTTTTTTGTTGTCCTGGTAACTCAATCTTAGGAAGTGGAAGAAAGACACAGCAAGGCAAACAGCACCTTCTCTTGTTTCACAGGAACAGTGAAAGATTTGGACATAGTGGAAGGAGGAAGAAGGATGCTCTGTGACTTTCTTGCTTTGAGATGGCTCCATTGAGTTGCAGCAGCTCTATAGGCTGGTGGTGTGAGTTGGAAGAGTCCATCTCATTGCAGGGTATAAATAACCAAACTCTTCCCTAGCTTCAGCCCTAGACTGAAGCCTGCAAAGATTTGCTGCTTCAAATGTGTTAGTCCTGAAAAAGAAGGCAAGCCAGGGAATCAACACCTTCTTCTAACTAGATGAGAGCTGTAATTAGGTGAAACAATGAGACTGCCAAAAATTTCCTGACTGCTTTTCAGTGCTAGAATTTGATCCAAGTCATAAGAATGTCTATCAGCCCAGCTCTGCTGAGACAGGACTGGGCAGAGGATGTGGGTACCTCTTTGGAGCTCAGCCGTCCTTAGGGGATTCTTTGGTGGTTTGGACTGAGGAACAGCGCAGATAACCTAGTGATGCTTCATTTACACTGTGGCTTCAACCTCTAAGCTCTGTATATGATCCAAGATCGGGCTCAGTGAGTACTGCTAAGGCAGTGACTGCTGAATGCAAGTGGGTTGAGGTGGAAAAAGGAAAGAGAGAGGCCCAGGCATGGTAGCCAGGTGGAGTCTAGTTTAGAAGATACAGGGAAAAGATTATGAGGAAAGAGAAAAACCAGTTAGAAAGCTCCTGGCCTAGCTTGTTCTTGAGGGCACAAATGGGAACTGTTAGTCTTTGCTGTTGACACCACTGTGCATATAATAACAGCAGCTCAATAGCTGAGCATCCTTTACTGCTGAAGAAGCATAAGCTCTTCATTCAGCAGCAGCATTTTATTGCTAATATGACCACAAAACTTCTGGCAAGGGGCTCAGTTTTGTGAACTAAGAACTGTATCTGCAAGATAAATCAATAGCTGGATTAAACCTAACTGTCCGGAACGATCACAGAGCTTGCAGCGCATCGCTGCCATTGTGGGCAGAAACTGAAGCTGTTTCTGCAGCTGGAGGTACTTGCAACCTTCACCCATCTGTTTGTACTTGAACAGAGGCCTTGGGAAGGCAGATGAAAAATCATCACCCTCTTGGCTCCCCATCCACATTCTCCCCAAACCTGCTCTGCTTTGGCTTCCCTCCTGGTTTTCTAGCTGCGTAATGTCAAAAGCGAAAGCTCCAGCCCAGCATGGATCAGTGCAAGCACTAGGGAACGGGTATGTCTGAATTCAGAGTGACCCACAGACCTTCAGTTTACAGGTGTGCCGGTTGACTCTCACACCTGTGTCCCTGTGTGGGGTTGGGTCCTGCAGCCGAGCTGCACCCTGGATGTCAGTACTGTGCTTCCCTTTCCACACTGCAGCCGGCCATTGCACTGAAGTGTCCGGGGATTTTCACGCTCCCTGCAGGACAGGGTTCCCCACACAGCCGGGCACATGCAGCACAGGCACCACGCTCACCGTGGTGAGGACACGCTGTCTCTGGGAATTCACTGCCTCCACCGACCTGGGCCTGCCTGCAGGCCCTCCTGCAGTGTTTCTCTTCTCAGTGGCGCAAAAAGGCTGCTATTACCATTTCAGAAGCCTGGATTTTACTTTATTTTCCTACCCTTTCCCCCTCATTCATCATGTCCCTTTTCCTTTCCCTTTTTCCTTTTCCCTTTCTTTCCCCTTTCCTTTTCCCCCTTTTTTTCCCTCCTTTCATTTCCTTTCCTTCCTCTTTTCCCTTTCCCTGTCTTTCCTGATTTACTTTTCCCCTTTCCCTCTCCCCTTTTCCCTTCCCCTGGCTTTTCTTCCCATTCCCATCTGCTTTCCCGTCCCTCTCTCTCCCTCCCCGCCCCCCCGGGCTGCTCCGCGCCTCCCGCCCGCGGCCGGCGGAGGGAGCTGCGGCCGCACCGCCCGCGTCCCGCAGCGAGCGGCGGGGCGGAGCGGGGCGGTGGCACCGCCTGTCACTTCCCTTTCCCCTTTCGCTTCCCTTCCCCGCGCCGCGATCCGGCTCCGGGTCAGAGCCGCAGCGGCGGCCCCGCGGTCCGCAGCACCGCCCGCCGCCATGCCCCGGGGCTGCGCGCCCGCCCGCCCGTCGCCGTGAGTACCGACCGCGCCGCGGGCACCGGGCGGGCTCCGCCGCTGTGTCCGGCCCGGCCTCGCCGCCGTCCCCATCCTCCGGCAGCCCCGCCGGTGTCACCGAGTGACCCACCGCGGGTGTCCCCAGCAGGTCCTCGGGGTGTTGCCCCCTCCGGGCAGTTCCCACGCAGAGCTTGCCGGAGCGCAGAAGGCAAACCGGCTCAGGGGGCTGGTCGGGGGGTGTGAAACCCGGCGGCACCGAGTCCGGGGCTGCGGGCTGGGCTGCGGCGGGGAGAGGCGCTCCCAGCCGCCCGCCTGGCTCCGTCTGGGCGGTTTTCGTGGAGCCGGCGGGGTCCGGCCGCGCCGCCGCTCCCGGGGAAGGCAGCGGCGGGGCCGGGGGCAGCGAGCGCCGTGGGACCGTCCGGCTCCAGCGCTCGTCCGCGGGGTGGGATGAAGGGTGGTGGTCGCGCCGAGCTCTGGGCTTTGCACCAAGCTTGAGATTTGCCGGGGTTTTGTCGAACTGTGGAAATAGTTTGTTCAGATTCAACAGCTCGGGCTCGAAACACAACCTGGCTTCCCCTAACTTTTCTGCAGCTCCCATCGCGGTACTGGGATTTTGGGTGCCGGTAACTTGCTGGGGGCACCTGGGTTTGATTTTTCGTCCTTCCCGAAAAGCTGGGTGCTCTTCTGGTCGCTGCCCTGCGAGCACCGGTCCCTCCTCACCGCCTCGATGTCTGTCTGTCTATCTGTCGGAGGACTGGCCGTGCAGCAGTGCAGGGTTTTTTCTCTCCCAGTGTGGTGCCTGGCGGAGCAGCAGGAGTGTTTCACCAAAGGGAGCTGCAGTCTGGGATTCTGAAAGTCAGAAAAGCATTTCAATGGAGTTCATTAGATGACAGCCATAGATTTAAGTGGAGTTTTATTTACATCCACCAGATCTTCTGTGAGCTAAGAGCAAAAAAAACTCTCCCCTCACTATTTTGCTTCTAGTTTGCAGCTTGTCTTTTAATCAAGAATAGAATTATGTATGGGTTGTGCTGAGAAGAGTAATTTTTAGCTCATAAATTAGGACTTTTCTGTCTAATTAATTTATTTTGGAACAAGCTGCAGAGTACATTTACTTTACAGTAGCTGATCCAGAAAGTTTTCTACATAGCCATTGTTCCCTGGTAGCTATTCCAGACATGGAATAGTTCCATGAAGAGAAGTCCTAACTATTATTGCTTGCTTTTGCGCTAGAATATTTTTCATATTCCTCCTGCCACCATTTTCCTCTGGACTTTGCCAGGCTGATGACTCTGAGCTCACAGGATTATTCTGTGCATTGAAGGATCAGGGGTGTATTTTACCACTTCAGTCCTTTTTTTAAAAAAAAATAAAAGATTCCATTCATTCAAGGCAGGACTTGTTTTTCTGGACTTACTGAAGTGGAGGAAAAAGGGTTTGACTGAGAAAACGACACACCAGAGAGATGCACGCAAACATCTCAGCCTCGCTGTTTGCTTTGCTCTTCTGCTCAGCCGGAGGGGGAAGGCGCGTTACTGTAACATTTCACCCTCCAGCTGCTGCCAACAGGGTCAGCGCACACCCGGGCTCTCTGTTACCGTCTCCCTTTCCACGGAGACGCTGCTTGGGCTGGAGGCGATGCTCGGATAGCACCGGCTGCAATTGCGAGGCAGGAAAACTAGTTCACGCACCAGTTGGCAGAGGGGATGGGCTCCGTGTGGTCCAAAGGAGCAAACCCAAGTGAGCGCAGGTGATAGATCAGCCCAGAAACGGCCCAAGGTAGGTGAGGATGTCCCCAAAATGTGCAGAGTGGTAGGTGCGATTGGAGCTGCAGGGCTACTGATTTTAATATTTGTAATGATGGCAGGTTGTTGCCCCTCAAAGCGTGGATTAAATTTCTTTAGGGTAAAGCCTTTCTCCCAGTATTAAGTGGCTGAGTAAATTTTTAAATATATTCTCAACAAAGAGCAGCCTTTGTACTGCCTGTGATGTACTTTATTGCTGCACTGATGTGTCTGTCAAGAGGAAGAGGTGCCACGAGCATCCAGGGCTGTGTAAGAGTCTGGTCCCCTTCCTATTTGAAATATGCCGAATGTACTCAAGGAGCTATATGTGGAAAGCAAGAAAAGGCCATTTTAAAGGGCAGTACTACCCTAGAGGTAATTAAGGCTCGTGTACTTATTTAGCAGGATACGCTCTTCAGTGCATTGGAAGTGTTTGTAAGTAGATGGTGTCTGCCAGGAGAGCTTTAAAATCATCTTTCCTGTTCATTGGGCTTGCAGATCTGTTGTCTCCATCTGCAAGACAACATGTATTTGGGGATTAGCAGATGGTGCCTTGGTGGTACCAATAACAGAGGCTTTTTGTATCGCTTATCTTTGCTTCATTAATGGTAGGATTTGAGCAATCTATAGGAACTTGAGGGCATTTCTCAGGTGTTAGAGGGAACTGTAGTGTTTTGGAAACTCACATTGCCCCTCATTGTGCTGGGGTGGTTTCTGAAGGGCTGGGTGTACAATGTACAGGTTATCGGTCACAGAAAATAAGCCCTTGCTAACTATGTATATCTGTTTTGCCATTGAGGCTTAGTAATACAAAATTCTTCAGAATTTTTTCACATAAAATAACAGAGTTTGGCTTCCTGTACAAAAAATGTAAATATATTTTGTATGATATATTGCAACAGCAGAAAATTCTGCGTGTTTGTTTCTTCTGCTGTGAAAAAACTTGTGTGCGGATATATCCATATGTACAGCCTCAACCACTTCAGCTTTCAAAAACAAAAATAGCAGCAAGTCTTTGCTGCCCTCAGGGCAGGCAGTGACTCTCTCCATGGCTGCCTGAGGAGTCCTTTCCCTGCAGACATCCCCGGTTTCTTCCCTGTCCCCAGCATTACACTCCAAATGCTACCGGGTCCCCCTGACCTTCCCACGCCACTGGCGCCCCAGGAATTAACTCGCTATAAGGGAAAAGGGACTGGTCAGCCCTAAATAAACACCCAGCCCTCGCGGAGATGTACGGGCTGCTTCGTCCTCGCTGTGCCCCTCCAGTGCCGTGGGCTGCTCGGATGGCCGGAGCGAGATGCTTTGGGCTTAACTGACCAAGATCCTCTTTCGCAGGTGTTTGATCCACATGATTTGTACACCGGGGAACAGTTCTCCAAGGTCCTGAGTACATTAACAGCTGTAAATAAAGCTACTGAAGGTAAGTAAAAATATATATTTTTTCCCTGTAATCTTTTAAAATACTGTCTCGCAAGCATGCTGCAGTGGGTTTAGGGCTTTTTGGTAGTTCCTAGATTATGATGATTCTGGATGCTTGGAAAATTGTGCTGCCGGCGCCGGTGCCTGCTGCTGGACAGTGGAATCGGCATTTCATGCTTCTATCGACTCTGGGTTTAGTTGTGGCATTTTGGAGTTGCTATATGCGCTTTGCAGCGCTTGGTTATTGCTTTACACTAAGAAACCTTGGCTTGGTTGTGACAGTACTAAGGGACCTCAAATTAGGTCATAGCAAAGGTGCCTTGATGTAAATGAGCGTGCACCTCCCAAAATGCAAATGTCAGATTTTAACGAGCGTGTTTTAAAGCTGAAGAGAAAAACAGATCCATCTGCATAATATCTTTGCTGAATGTCAAAACAAACGTTGTTGCCAGCTGCTCAGTCAATTGTATTGATGTTTCTCTCCCTCCTTTCCCTGGGTCCGTGGGGTAGGCTCCCGGATTTGGGAATCGAGCTGATGGCTTGTGCTGCCTCCCCAGGCGCAGGAGCGGCTGCTGAAGCAGAGCAAATGAGCTCCTCTTGTTTCCACCCCACATACACAGGTGTTCCCTATGGGCTGCTTTAAACTGATATTCAGTCACATAGGCTGTGAGAGGAGCAATTCCACGGGGAGGACGGTTATGGTGTGGGGAGGGGTGAGAGAACCAGGGTCTCTTTGCAGAGGGGCTGAGGAGCAGGGCTGTGCTGAGCTGGAAAGCGTTTGCAGGGGGGAAAGTGTTTATTGCCCCTGTCATGCAAGTGGATTTGCACGGGGGGTCATGCACACCCACCAAAGTCCAGCACCAGGAGGAGAGTTTGATTTCCTTGTTGCAGATCACATTTTAGGCGATTAGAAGGGGGAAAAATTAAAAATGCAAACGCATGATTTTCCTTTCATGGGAAGGTTTTTCTTTTGACTTACTGTGCTTTGCCTAGATTCAGTTTGCGGTGGTTTTCTCAGTTGTTTTATTTCTCTTTCAACTGAGTTTTTGCTTTGGGGTTCTCTTCCGCTAGTACAAAAGCTGCTCGGGTGTTCAGTGAAACAACCTCATTGCTGGGACTGGACCCTCCCTGTTTCCTCTTCTCTCTTCTGATGTAAGGCTTTATAAAATCATAGAAATATAAATATAGATATGTTATATAAACTATTGTATATTGTGTTTTGTATATCTTATGCAAACAATATATATAACTTAATAATAAGAACACAAATAATAACAATATATAACAATAATAGTATATAAATGCTGCTCTGCCTTTCTGCAGCCAGCACTCAGCTCCCTAGAAGTCAGTGATGGTAATTCATGACCTGCACATCTTACAGCCTCTCACCGTTCTGTTCAGTGACAGCATCTGGTGACTCCACGTGGAAAGCTCTTGCAGTTCAATATGATGTGGGTTAAAAAGTGCAGGTTGCCTTTGCAAACGCTGTCATTATGATTGACATTACCTTCATTATTCTGAAAGCAAAAAGAGTGGGAAACTTTCCTAGCTCTGTGCTCACCCATTGCTGGGCTGGAGGGGCGTGATGGGGTGTGCACCATTGTTGCGGTATCCCCTTATTTACAGCCCCAACGTGGTTCTTGCAGCCACCTGTGTCCCAGCTCACCCGTGCAGTCACCGGCCAAGCTTTGCTGGGGAATAGTTTCTATCACACATTACCAACAGGGCTATAGGGAAGCTTGGTTTCATGGTAAACATCTGTTTGAACATATGCTTTCTCTGTTTAAATGTTAAAAAAGCGCAATGCCTGCGATATAATTAACTGCTCAAGGCAGAGAGCACCCTTGGGAAAAGTACAGGGTAAAATAAATACATGTCTAAAATGTTTGCTTTTTGGTGGCTTGGCCAAGTTCCTGAGAAGCAGGAGCCTATGTCCTACAAACCACCACCGCAGATGGCCCGGCTTGTCCATCTCGCCAGAGGCTGAGGGCTCATTGGAGCCTCAGGACAAGGCTGGTACCAGTTCCTGCCATGGCCAGGGCTCTGGCATCCCTGCGCATCCTGACACCGTTGTCGGAGCAGAGGGATGTAGGTGACAGCTCGAGTAACGCTGTGGGAATGTGGTTTCTGAGCATCCATTTGAAGTCCAAATCCCGGTGTCTTCATGGATCTTGTTACGCAAAAAAACTAGAGGCATCATGTGTAGTGGATAAACTCAGAGTTCAGCAGCTCAGCAGTAACAGCAATACAGAGCTTGATGCTTTCATCTGAAAGAGAGGGCAGGGGAGGAAAACCAGCTGTGCTGGATCAGGCAAAGCTCATCTGCCAAAAATAGTGTAGGAATGTGAGCAGAAAACCCAGCTATTTTAACTGTAGTTTAAGCAACATATGGCAGCAGTGTTACATGCTGGACCAGGCATAAAATAGGACGCTGTCATAATGCAATATAAATGATACACTTCCCTGCCAAACTGTCAAAGTCAGTTTTACATTTGTTTCTAGGTTGCTGCAGATATTTATAAAAGCTTTGGAAGATTGGGAGGGGCAGGGAGAAGCATAAAATCTAAAGTAACCAAGTCATTTCCGTGGGACTGATGCTGATGGCTTGAATAAGCCAAGAAGTCTGGACTCGCAGTTTACGCCCTCCCTTTTTAGAAGGAATCAGAGGAAGAGCATCTCACGCTGGCAGCCAGCCACCCCTCCTGGCCCGTGAGTCGCCGGGAGCAGCCGAAACTGCTCCTGCTCAAATATCAGGATGCTTCAGATTGAAAAAAAAAAAAACAGCCAAAACCACTCTGTGTTGCAACGTGGGTTTTCCATGTGGAGGGGTTTTGCTGTTGCTGCAGCCCAGGGAGCTGGGAATTCACCGTGCGGTCATTCGGCAGTTGTGTAACGGGCAGGGCAAGAGGGAAAACTGCCTGACAGCACACGAGATTGAACGGGAATGTGGACCGGGCAGAGCGGGGCGTGGGGCCGGGGGCTTGTAAGGCAGCGGCGCCTGGAAGTCATAGTCACAGAGCCGGTCCCCATTGTACGTGGTGCTGGGGAAAGACAAAGCAAGCCCATTCTCCAAGAGCTCACAGTTTGCATTGCTCCAGATCCAATTTAAGGATAAGGTTGTTTTCCAAAAATCCTCTGGGGAGAATAAAAGCCCAGCTGAGTTCCTGTAACTCCCACCAAACTTCCCCTTTGGAATGATTTTTCCGTCTTGACATTCAGACTGGACGAGAAGGGGGGCAAAACATTCTTAGAGTTTGTGTTTTCTGATTCCTGCTGATGCTTGGTGGCTTGATCACCCTCTCCTCTTGCAGCGCTTTCGAACAGGAACTCCAGACATTTTCCAGGGGACTTACATCCCCAGCACAGAGATTCCTGCAGACTGCTCTTCTCTGTCCTCCTTTTGAGCTTGGTCCATGGGCATGCTGGGTCCACAATGCAGGTGGAAAACAACAACTTTGCGATACAGAAATGTTCTTAAATCTAAAAAGAAGCTACAAGGCAAATCTCAAAAGTACCGTCACGTTTTTCTGAAATGATAACATCCGCTGGTGCTTCATTTGAGCACCATGGCACGTAGAAAGGAGGTGATCTGCATGTTGTCCCACGCTGTGGTATGAGGTGCAGTAGCAGAGACGTACTGGGAATTACCAGGTGGCTTGGATCCCGTGTTTTTACCTCTCTGCAGCATCCAAGCAGGGCTGAGTGCTGCCCGGTCCTGCAGGAGCCAGGACCGCTCTTGGTGATGAGGCCACTGACTCAACCTCAGCACAGGGCAGTTGTGACCAGGAAACTTTTTACCTTCTGACAAGTTTTTTGGTATCAATGTATAAACAAATCACTAATTGTGAAAAATAGGTATGTGTCAGAGCAGCAGCATTATTTCCAGCATCAGGCAGGTGGTGAGAGGAACAAGCCCAGAGAATAGTTTGCAAGATGATGAGCGTTGAGCGTGTGAAGGAGGCAACTCCCAGAGCTCCTGGGACAGTCTGAGCCCTTCCATGGGCTGCCAGCCTCCTGGGGGTGACACCCCTGTCCTTCCGCAGCGCGGGCTGAATCCCTCTCTCATATGGTGATGGCAACAATCCACAAACAGTGATCAAAATGTGCCTAGCCTCTTGCAGCTGTATAATGAACCCAGAAGGACTTATCTAAATAGAGAAGCGATTGTGTTGACCAGCTGTTCAGCATTCTTCTCCACTCAGCATGGAAGCCCACGCTGCAGCTGCAGAGGTGACCTAAGCTCACTCACTTGTGAGCTAAACTTTGAAACACCTTCAGTGGTGCTTACTCAGATCCCAGAAACATTCCCAGTTGGGTGGCATTGGGCTGTTATTCTATGTTTCTACAGTTTTAAGGGGGATTTCACAAACATACTGTGATTGGATGTGTGTCTGCAAAGCTGGCATAACCTCAGAGTGCATTGGGATGCAATTCAACTTCTTCCATCATGGAAGCATTTATAGAATTATAGAACAGTTTGGGTTGGAAGGGACCTTCCCAGCTCCCCCAGTGCCACCCCTGCCATGAGCAGGGACATCTGCACCAGCTCAGGTTGCTCAGAGCCCCGTCCAGCCTGGCCTGGGATGTCTTCAGGGATGGGGCATCCACCACCTCTCTGAGCAACCTGGACCGGTATTTCGCCACCCTCATTGTAAAAAATTTTCTTCCTCATGTCTAGCATTGACCGAGCCCAGCAAAACCATCCTCACCATTGACTGGGAGTACCCGCACTGGAGATGCAGTACACTTGCTATTCTGCACCAAGAGATGCTCCTTCAACTGTTTTGTTGTTTACTTTACAGGCTTTAGCCTTTGTTTTACTGTAATGCAGAGGGATGGGGGACAGCTGAGTAGAACTCAGATGTTGTTTTTGCCTTACCAGATCAGCCGTCAAAAGGGCCATGTTCACATCTATCGTCTCCTAGCTCTGCGGCTGGAGGTCCCCACGCTGACTCCAACGGTGCAGCTTCCCGGTCATCGAGGGTGTTGAGGAGGCAGTCCAAGCCTGTGGTATCCTTTATTTAACATGTCATCAAGGGTTTAATGGTGGGGGTAGGGGAGTATGAGTGGTACCTCTGGGTTGAGCATGCCAGAGGTGCTTGTCCTGCCCTGATCTCCATCACAGCTTTGCTGCCCTGGCTGGAGAGAGTCTGGTGGCTTCTCCAACTCGCAGTGCTCCTCTCTGTGACACGAGAAGAGTGATTCTTATCTGCGCTCTGTTGCACTGTGATACTAAATTAATGCTTGGGGACCTCACAGTCCTCTGGCAGGAGTGCTTACACAAAAGCAAGACATTATTGCTGTTATAAAGAGCAATACTGAGAAAACAGCTGTCACAACAAAGAAGAACAATAGCTTGTCCTAGTGGCTTCTACTTTTTTGGACTACTTACTGATGTTTTCCCATGTTTCTTTCCTTAGGAGATGACCGAGAATGGCAGTCATCAGCTGGTGGTAAAGGCCAGGTTCAATTTTAAGCAGACCAACGAGGATGAACTCTCTGTTAACAAAGGAGACATTATTTATGTCACCCGGGTTGAAGAAGGGGGCTGGTGGGAAGGGACCTTGAATGGAAAAACAGGCTGGTTCCCAAGTAACTACGTCAGAGAAATCAAATCCACCGGTAAGCAAACTGCTTTCAAGGACTGATTGAATGGCAGCGGTATAATGAAGTGTAGATCCTTGTGCCTTCGGGAAATTGCTGCTATTTATTAAAGGCCATTTGTGTCCTTAAAGCAGCAGTGCTAATGGAAGGATGAATGAGGCCAGAAGGGTAAATCCTAGTCTTTCGCATGAGTTCTTTGAGAGCTGTTTGCCCTCTTCCCCAGAGCATCATGCCTTTCTATGGCTTTTTGTCAGAGACCTTAGTCAGGCATTGAATTTGCATTTGATCCTGGCAGTGGTGGGTGCTCACGTCTCAGTGAGGAAACCAACAAAAACTGTATGACCGCAGGGAACGCTCCCCTGGTTTGTCCATAGTGATGGCTGATTTCACATAGTACATTTTCCCCCAGATGCATCTTCTGCTGCAATGCTACAGGCAATACTGAGAAAGGAAGAGGGAGGGAATGATCCAGCTGCCTTTATTGAGCTTTGTCTTGAGTGTCCTTAACATTTTCTGCCCTGTGATTTTAACCAGATGTGGGGTGGTGATGATGTGAAGCATGCTCCTGGCTAACTGCCCTGTACCGCTGCATACCCATTCAATCAGCTCACCCTGTTGTGCTTCCGAGGCCATTGTGTGACAGTAAACTTGTTTTTTTTCTTACAAAATCCAACTTTAATTCCTTAATGCGCCTTGGGGGCTTGACTTAGACAGAGAGAGACCTGTTGTGTGTTCAGTGCTGGTTTTATGCCTTAGGATCAGCCCTGGCCTTAAATGCTGTGAGAGATCTGCAGAGTGCACAGCCCCTGTTAGACATTCTTGCTCCCCCACTTGCAAGCGAAAAACCAAAGGAGGGAAGAATAAAAAATGCAAAGGAAGGAAGAATAAAATTAATGAGTTCAGAATCAGGCCAGCTTTTATTTACTTCTAAATGAAAATATCGTTGTTAGGGTATCTCGTCTCCCACTATTTTCCTCTGGGAAATGATGTCTGAGCTGGAGCAGGACATTGCAGCAGAGATTGAAGGCTTGTCTGGCACAACCCAGGAGTCGCTAATTAAGTCAGCGAGTGGAGAAGAGCAACGTTAGGGTTTTTTTTATAAAAGGACAACAAACTTCAGTCCCATGGGAAAACCAGATGGGAGCTGCATGAAAAAAACAACACGTCACTGAAGCAAAGGGCGAGTCTCATTGATGCTCATGTAGGAGCCCATCTGATTTTTTGTTTTTAAAAAAACCACAGATATTTTCCCTCTAGATCACTCTCCAGCACCCATTTCACTTGGGAGGGGGGTTCATTCCCCCGACCCCTGCTTGCTGAGGACATGTGGCCGTGTTGCAAATGACGGCTGCAGGGACCGCAGCCTGGGCTGCAGCCTGGGGGATCCCTGCCTGGAAACCTGCAGAAGCCACCTTCCATTGCCTCCGATGTGTGAGACGTGTCCCTCCAAATTGAATTACTTGTTTTTCAGCAGTGTCTGTGCTTCCACCGTGTCCTAAGTGTGCTCTTTGGGTGGAAATATCTAGCTGTGTGGAGCAAAGCTCCTCCGAGCCTTTAAATGAGGCACCAAGCTCCCGGCTGGAAGTGACAGGAAAATCGACAAGGGCAATAATTAGACGATACATCAAGTTGAGGTTTCCAGGGGCTAAATTTATCAATTTGAAGCTTCTCCCCTGCTATTGGTGTGGAAGGAATTGCCTTCTGTGAGTGATTGCGGGGAGTGAGGAGACAGCAGCTGCTCCGCAGGGCACCCGGTGTTTGGGTACAGAGGGACAACGGTGCCACTGCCGTGCCGGGGGAGCTGGCAAAGCCGTGGTGCTGGTGGGAACGGGCTTCTGGAGGGAAGGGAAATCGGAGTGGAGACTTGCAGATGTGTGTGTGCACGATGCTGGAGGCATCCACAGGGATTTAACAAAGGTAGAAGAAGGTGGGAATTGACTTCCAGGTTCGTGTGAGCTTTTTAATTCAAATCTACCTTCGTTTGGAGAAGGATTTTGCATTGCAAATGACTGTGGGGCTCGAGGTTCAGCGTCTTGGTTGTTGTTGGCTTCAAGTGCTTTGTGAATCACCTGGAACATATCGCTGTATCCAGCATTTCAGATAGACGCCCAGTGTTAAATCCCAAATTTTGTGGGCCGGGTGAAGCCAAACTGTAGCTCCAAACAGTGCCAGACACTGGGCTGCTGCCACTGTTTTCAGGGCAAACCTGTAAGTTATTTGGCAGAGTCTTCTGGTGCGACTTGCTTGGCTGCCTTTGGTGTTGTGCGCACCTTTGGTTTGCTCCTGTGTTTCTGAAGCAGGCAAACAAAACCCTGCAATCAAAGTTATGAAGTTATGTTTGTTGGACATGATGCAGTGGCTTTTCCTGCTGGAAAAATGAGAGCTGTGCACTATAATTTATTGACGTATTTTTTTTCCTACAGATAAACCACTCTCTCCCAAAGCATTAAAAGGACTTGAAGGCACTCAGCTGACAAAGAATTATTACCCTGTGGTAAGTTTTAAAGTGCTGATCATACGTTTTAATAAGTAGCATATTATTAATCTTCTGAACCAGCTCCTTCCCTTAGAAACCAGTTGAAGCGATTTGTAACAATTGGGCATGTGACTCCGTATTTAAATGCTTCCTTGATTCAGGGCTGTCGAGACAATAACCGCAAATGGAAGTTGCTGCAAGATGTCAAAAGGAGAGACTCAAAGTAGGCAACTGAGATATAACATAGCAAAGGCAGCAGCTTGGAGATCAGTGATAGGGAATAAGGCACGAGGGACCCCTGCGGTGTGAGAGTTAAAATCTCTGCACACGAACATCCCTGGCTCTCAGGGCCGGAGGTGAAACGTGCTCATCAGCATATCTAAATGTATTTCAAGTAAAGCAAAGCAGAAACAATACGTCCAGAGAGCTGGGAACCACCTCCACTCTCTCCAAAGCTCTTCTATGCTGAGAAACTTCAGTGCTAACTGGCAGCGTGCAGGTTTGCCCACCCTGCTGCTGGAGACGAATTGGCTGCTGAGATGGATTAGCAAGACCAAACCCAACTCAGCATGTCCTTGAAGTGGCAAGTGAGCTGTGCCCTGGCTGGAGCTGCTGCAGGAGCCGCCCTTGGTCTGGCCACTGTTGCCGTTAAATTGTCGCCTGCCCTCCTGCAAACGGTGCTCCCAGGATGCATGAACAAACCATTCGCTTGCATACCTTGGCAGCCGGTTATGCATGTAGGGTTAGGCATGAGCCTCCCAGGGGTCAAATACTAAACTCGGGTCCAAACTGATGTTGTCTTCATGCTTTACCAGAGTAGAAGCAGCCCTTAACTCCTGCTTGCCAGGACTCCCCCAGTTTGCAAAGTAAAATCCCGAAACTGGACCCTCAGGGCTTCTCTGAGTGTTTTGGGTTCTGCATTAACAAATGTAATTTATGGACTTCAAATACACTTCCATGCTTTTCCACCCTTGGAAGCTGATGTCATGTTCCTTTCACTGGTCACTGGTTCTAGGATCTACTCAGTGCTCTGTCTCTCACCCTAGGTGTTGCAAAATATTCTGGAAACAGAACGAGATTATGCGAAGGAACTACAGTCACTTCTGGGAAATTACTTAAGACCCCTCCAGTCTTATGATAAGTAAGATATAAGGGCATCTGAGGTCGAGAGGACCCTGTAACATTGACCATAGTTCATTACTTTGCTGCTTTTGAGTGTTTGTTAGGGACTGTTACTGCTCTTCTTGTAAAGCCTCGCAGCTTCTGTGAACCAGGAAAAAAACCCCACGTTGTACAGGCTTCTGCTCTTTCCTATTCCCCAGGCATTGGGCTGTGTTAGAAATGGGCATTTCCATCTGGTAGAGGGCTGGCTGCTCCACCCCATCTGCAAACTGGTGCCTGGCCGTCCCGGCATGCGTGTTTCCCAGCGGCATGCCTTGCATGGCTTCTTCCCTTGTGATTTGCCTTGTTGTGACTTTTCAGCCCCAAGCGGCATCTCCTTGTCATCTCTTCATTTTGTGCGTGACGACACATGTTCTCTGCGGTTAGATTGCCTCTCGCTGAATCCAACCTGCTGCTGAGTGAGAAGTGACCCTGTCTCCCCATCTGTGCAGCCATCGGCTCTTAGAACCTCCTTGCTGCTATCCCTCACGGCCTGAGCAACACCGGGGTGACTGGGGGACTTCGTCAGGGCTTTACCTGTGGAAATAAGCCTGTGTGTTTTTGTGTTTTCCATCCGTGCTGGGCAGCGTGGTGCAGGGGCAGCACACACCGTCCTGTCCTTGCCCAGGCAGCATACTGGTACCTCGCAGCAGATTGCTGTCAATAATTTCACCCTGCAGAAAAGACCTTCCCCTCCTGCTTATTGCTTTAGCTTTGCAGTCGTCTCTTCCGAACGGTGCCGGCTCAGTCACCCCATCCACGCGGCTGTGTTTGGGGCCAGGGTCCCTCTGGCTGAGCAGGCGGCAGGAGCACCGGGCAGTCCTGGGGCATCACGAGCAAAGGGCAGATATTTAGACATTGTCCAGTCTGGAGCGGGGGGAAAGCAGTGTCTTAAGGCCTTTTGTATTTAAATCTCTCCTTCCTTCCTGTGTTTCCACGTGGGATATATTCAGCTGTTAAATTTTCTTGTGCTCTCAGCCTTGGCATTAAGCAAATGGCTTAAATGAGGGCGGGACAAGAGTGACTCTGAGGGTTGCTCTGAGGATGACAGAAGCAGACACATTAGATTTGGCTAGGAAAAATCCAGCTTCTCTCAAGGAACAAAGCAACCCCTACCTGAGGGGCTGCTCTTTAGGACCCTCTTCCCATAGGGAAACCCACAGCATGAATCCCTGAAGACAAAGCTTTGTCTGTGCACACACCTCCTTCCCCACCCCTGGCTGAAATCCCATCTGTCTATGTTTATTAGACAGCTAAATATCTAAGAAGATTAGTGTGATTAAGTGATTAAAATCCAATTAAGATAATCCTTGACAGCAGACATCTTCTCCGGAAGGCTGTGTTATGCAGCTCACAGATTGTGGATTCTGTGTTTTCCCATGTCTGATGGTGTATCTGGGGAAAGAGAAATTCTTGGGTCTTTTTGGAAGAACTGCTTACAGATACCATGGGGGAGCTCCTGAGAGCAACATCTCTTTGATGCTAATTGGCGATTTGACTCTTCTAGGCTCAGCGCCGTGGACATCGCATCATTGCTGGGAAACGTAGAAGAAATCTCTGCATTTCAGCAAACACTGAACCAAGCCTTGGAAGAAGTTGCAAAGTAAGCTCACGCCATAGTGCCAAGGGTGTTAAGCTATTAAACTGCAGCTAAAAATAATAGAAAGACATGTTCATTAATGTTCCTCCTGTCTGATAAATATAGAAGAAAATATAGAATGTTAAATATAGAAGAAAATATAGAAGAAAATATAGAAGAAAATAACAAGATTGAAGAAAGGCAGCAGGTAGTGCTTTGGCAGGAGGGAAGTTAGAAGAAGCTGACATTTCTACTGTTATGGCACCTGCTGAATGAGAGTGTCACTAGACCTGACGTGAAGGTGTCACTAGACCAAAGATGCAGACACATGCAGGGTGGGAGTTCTGGCAGGCATGAAGATGGAGATTGCCAGGAAGCAAACAGCAAATTATTAGAGGTAATGATTTCCCACGGGGAGGCTGGCACACGTGTTCAGCCTTAGCCCAGCCTCTCCTTTGGAAGGGCTGGAAAGAGATGAGGAAAAGATTGAATATTGGAAATGTATTCAGGCTGTGGCTTCGTTTTCTCACTCTATCTCCTCTGTCATATTCATGGGCAACCCAGATGGTGCAACATCCCCCTCCACAGCACCCAGTGCTTTCCAGCACATCCTCATCAGCTACAGTGAGCTACAGCATCCCAGCTGCAGCTCTGCTGGTGGGACAGGACGTGCTGGGTCACACCTTGTCCCGGGCTGGTAAAAGGTTGTGATACCCAGTCCTACCTGAGGACTTTCATCCTCCTCCCCAAGCTCGGCTCTGCAGTTACACAGTGACCTGGGAATGTCCCCACACAGCAGGTGGTTCCTGGGCAGATCCCTGAGAGTGCCGTAGCTGCAGGGTGCAGATCAAGAAGCTTAATGTTGTGGCTGGTGTGTTGGTGTCTGTAGGCTCCCCGAGAACCAGCAGCGCGTGGGAGGCTGTTTCATGAACCTGATGCCTCAGTTCCGCTCCCTGTACCTGACATACTGTGCTAACCACCCATCCGCTGTCAACGTCCTCACACAACACAGGTGAGTGATGGAAGAGGAGATGCAGTGAAATCCTGCCTTTTAAAAGTTACTTTTATTATTAATACTTGGCCTGGCGTGGCTTTTGACCTGTATTTTGACAATAGAGCAAAGAGATTCTGCTGTTGGGAAAACTGCTGGGACTTTGGGCTCTTCAGCGTAGCCTCTCTGCTCCAGCATGAAGACAACTCATGCTGCTTGTCTTCTCAGCTGGTCTCACAGGACTCTTAGCTTGGGTAAAACAGAGGCGATTTCAGCCCTTCCTGTAGCATCTCCCAGATGTTGTTTCAGACCCACTATGGAAGTGCTCACACACTGACACATGGGAATATCTTCTCCTGTGACACTATGGTGTGGGACACATCATTGCAAAAGGAAGGTGGTCATCAAGTCACAGTTACCCAATTTAATAATTCAGCTGCTCTTCAACCAAATGGTTAATTTGCCAGCTTGTAGGTAGATTCCAGTAATAACACCTTCCTTCAACATGTCTAATTTGCATAGACACCTGAATTTGTGTAAGATCATGCTAAAGAGCATGCCAAGCCAAAGGGCTGCAACTGTGTCATCCCTGCTGCAGTTTAGCTGTCCTGTCTGCAGCGATGGCACAGCCAGGAGCCTGGCCATGCTGTTTAAGTCTTCCCTTTCTGTAATGGCAATTCACAATATATTTACTTCTCTGCTGAAATCCAGCTTTAATTCAGCCTAATGAAAAGCCTGGCTTCTGTAAATGACTCATTCATGTGATTCCTCAGTCTGACCCCTTTTCTTAAATCAGTCAAAGAATCAGCTTTAGCAAATGCGCTGGCACATTCAAGCCACGTTTTCCAGAGTGGTGTACGCGCTCACACCTGCGTCACGGCTCCCAGCAGGGACCCAGCGTGTTGCTGTGGCATCTTCCAGCGCAGCACCAGCCTCTGCAGCCCACGCTGCCCACCAGACACCTGGCCCTGTGCCACCTCACTGTGCCGGGGGGTCAGTTGCGTCCTCCCCTGCATCCCCTGGAATCACAGAATAGTTTGGGCTGGAAGGGACCTTCAAAGCTCATCCAGTGCCACTCCTGCCATGAGCAGGGACATCTTCACCCAGCTCGGGTTGCTCAGAGCCCCGTCCAGCCTGGCCTGGGATGTCTCCAGGGATGAGGCATCCACCACCTCTCTGGGCAACCTGGGCCAGTGTTTCACCACCGTCATTGTAAAAAAATTCTTCCTTATATCTAGCCTGAATCTCCTCTTCTTTAGTTTAAAACCGTTACTCCTTGTCCTATCGCAACAGGCCCAGCTAAAAAGTCTGTCCCCATCTTTCTTATCGTCCCCTTGTAAGTAGAGAAAGGCCACAATAAGGTCTCCCTGGAGCCTTCTCTTCCCCAGGCTGAACACCTCAACTCTTTCAGTCTGCCCCCTTCTTTCTTATCGGCCCCTTTTAAGTAGAGAAAGGCCGCAATAAGGTCTCCCTGGAGCCTTCTCTTCCCCAGGCTGAACACCCAACTCTCTCAGCCTGTCCTCCCAGCAGAGCTGTTCCAGCCTCGGATCATTCCTGTGGCTCCTCTGGCCCCTCTCCAACAGGTCCATGTGTGTCCTGTGCTGAGGAACCAGAGTTGGACACAGGACTCCAGGTGGGGTCTCACTGGAGCAGAGCAGAGGGGCAGAATCACCTCCCTTGAGCTGTTGGTCACGCTGCTTTTGGTGCAGCCCGAGATATGATTGACCTTCTGGGCTGCAGCTGGAAGCTCGCAGCTCCCTGCCCACCCTGCTGGGTTTGCAAAAGGGGAGGCTGGGCTGCTTTTAAAACAGCACAACTCAGAGCAGAGCCCTAGCCAGCCGAAGAGCGTGGGAGGCAGCAAAACACCGCCCTCAGCGAGCCCTTCTCCTTGTTGTTGTCTCTATTTATAGCGATGAGCTGGAGAAGTTCATGGAGAGCCAGGGTGCGGCCAACCCAGGCATTCTCATCTTAACCACCAGCCTCAGCAAACCCTTCGTAAGGCTGGATAAATACGTGACGCTGCTGCAGGAGCTGGAGCGGCACATGGAGGTAGGTGGGATGTGGGGCTGCTGGGCAGGCTGTGCCCCTTGATGCTACAAGAGCTGCACCCCCCAAGCTGCGAGAGGTACCTCTGCCTGTTGGTATTTGACCACCACATTGGCAAAAGTACTTACCACCCCCAAGGAGATGTTCCACGTCTGTGTGACACCTTTCAGATTAAAAGTGGTAAAGTGATGGAGGAGGCAGAGCAGAGTTGTGGGAAGGCATTGCCTGCTCTTTGCCCCAGCCCTTCCTCAAAGATGGGCTGTTTCCAGCACAAGTTAAAGCAGAATTCAAGGTCAGGCTACAGCTGGTATTTATTTTCACAGTGGGTAATAAATCACTGGTTTTATTATCATTTGATGAGATTCCTATCCCTTGCTGCTCGCTCCTTCACCTCACAGGCACATGCCCGCCTCTTGCCCAAGGCTGGTGCTCCAGGGTGGACGCAGAGTCACAGAGACAGACATGGGGATAGACATCCAGATGGCAGCTGGTGCAGATGTAGGGGTGGAGGAGCGAGTGCCTGAGAGGAGGGGGAACAGTGAGGGGGACAGAGACTTCCTTGGCAGGTGGCAGATCTACTTTAGGACGTTTCTCCCTTCTGGGAGACTGTAGAGATGTCCATCCCTCTGCCACTGGAGCTCTGCTACTCATTCACCTGCTCATGCACTCCAGCTGCAGGGATGCAAACCTTGGGGGTGGTACAAGGAGGTGAAGAAAACCAAAGTAACAGTTTATTTTTAACCCAGTTTGCTTTTTCCCCCTCTTCCAATATTAGCTCCTAGTTAATTACTCAGCATGCTTAGCCATGATCATTCAAATTCAGATCCCAGCGAGAGGATTAAAACCTCTGTGCTTGAGGCAGGATTTTTTCTGCACAGGAGAGGGCATAAGCCTGCACTTGTAGGCACACTACAGGCCTGGCCTATCGTGCTCTTGCCTGGCTTAGCTGAGCTGCAGGGACTGAGCCGAGCTTGGCTGCAGCCACCATGCCCATACAAAGACACGCGTGCTGTTTCCAGGATGCTGGGTGGGGTCAGCAGTGGATCTAGGGACACACACATCAACCTGTTTCTCTTAGTTTCTAAGCCAAGTGTGGGGGTTTGGTTGCATGAATCAGTAGAGCTGAGGTTTAAGCTGTGAAGCTGTGGGAAGTGTATGGATGTAGGCAAGACTAGATGATCTTTTGATGTCCCTTCCAATCCCAAACATACTGTGATACTGTGATACATTGTGGCTGTATACCACAGCATTCCCTGCACTGCTGCACAACTGGAGACGGTGCAGGTCTGTCCAGGGCAGCCCTTGTCCCAGCGTTGGAGGTGAGCGATCCCAGGTAGGCTCTCACAGCTGCAGAGACAGCTTCATCACAACCTAAACACCTTTGGATTTGCCTGGCATGAGGTCTGGAGGGTGAAGAGCTTATGATGTAGGGCCTGAGATGCCCAGGAGGAGGTGCCGGGAGAGTACCAGAAGGCAGCTGCAGTCAGAGATAAGGGGCAACATCCTGCTATCCTGCTTTCCCCGCCCTGCTCCAAGAGCTCTCCCTGCAGATGTGCCCTCCCTTAAACCCAGAGGTGATGCTCCTGGAAACTGCACCCTTGATGGGGAAATGGTTGGAGCAACCTTGCATGCCAGTGGAAGCTTCCTCCCCAAAGGTGAAACCAGAAATCCACCTTGCACCTCCACCTATTTTGAATGTTTTTTTTGTTGCCAGCTGAGTTTGCTAGAAGTAAAACCCTATCTGCTTTTGCCACTTTGCACTCATTAAATGGGTATCAATGAATTGCGTAGTTGCTTTAAACCATATCACATTGAACAGGGTGGTGAGGAAGATACCTGGGGGATTTTGTCCGCCTCCTGCAGCCCCTGCTGCAGGAACCCCACGTCCCCAGCACCCTGCGAGCTCTGCAGCCCTGGGTGCTGTGCTGGGGCGGTGGGTGCTTCCCAGGGCAGCTGCTAGAGCCTTTTCACTTTTTTTTTTCACTAGGAGGCGCATGCAGATCACGAAGATGTTTTGAAAGCCATCACATCCTTCAAGTCCCTTGTGGTAGGTGGCAATTCTTAAAATAGAGTGCTCCGTTTCAGGGCTGTGTTTCATGAAGAATGAGTCAAGCCTGACATTAGAAAAAAAGGTCTTTTGGAATGGAAAAGATCGGTTATGAAGAATCTTAATTTCAAGTTTCGAGCCTAGAGCTGCCCCTCTGCCCGTGTGTTTCAGCGGTTACACGCTGGCTTCGTGGTCCCAGCAGCAGAAACAGAATCTCCAGCTTTCTCCTCCACTGCAGAAAGCCACGTGTGGGTAGTGGTGGTGATAGGGTTCCTTTCATTTCCTTTTGTCTCCATACCCTGATCACCTGCCACCTGAAACTAGCCCACCCTTGCTCATTCAGATGAGCTCTGAAAGGTGAACGAGGGTGTCTGACTCAACCCCTCTGAGCATGTTGAGTGACTCTTGGTTTTGTTGAGGTTTGCTCCTTGGGCATCAGGAGGTTTTGACTGAATTGCAGGAAATTTGTGGTGCTGTAGCCACCAGTGGGGAACAGAGCAGGGAATGAGTCAGAGATAACAATCCTACTTCTGTGAGCTGTGTTACCTCCAACCCTCTAAGTCCTACTGCGAAGATATGAAAAAGAGGTGGGAAAAGCCATCCACGTGCACAAAGGTTTTACCTGGCAAAGCTTTTTTCGATTATTAAAAAAGCTTTAGTCTCTCTCGTTTCGTAGCCACTGAATACCTTTCACTAGAACCACTCCAGATGTGGTCCAGCTTCCTTCCTTAGCACAGCAGATGCAAGTTTTCGGTGCTCAGCAGTGCAGATAAAAAGATGGGGAGGAGAAAGTTCATAGAAAACAGGAAAGGGTGATCATGTTACATTTACTTGAAATGTGTGCTTGGGCACTGAGCATTTAATTTAATTGCATTATGACTACAAAGGTTCAGTGCGGATTTGAGGTTAAACCGGCAGAAATGCCCCTTGTGACAGACACGTTGTTCCATGGTGGGACCAGGGATGCTCCTGAGCGACAGCAGGGCAGGGATCACAGAGCCACATTGCATCTGCTCAGGCTACAATGGATTGCTGTGGATTTTATAGGGATTTGCATCCCTGGGAATGATGGATTTGGACACCCAGGGAGCCGTCAAAGCACAGGATAGTTGTAAAATCAAAGGAAGCCCCCACTGTGTGGTTCAAAATTGTTCATTTTCAGACTAGACCCAGCACAGCCTCTCTCTTTGAAGATCTTGATAGTCAAAGAGTTTGTATGAAACTGAGTTAGAAAGGAGGAAAACCTCTGTCAGAAACAGAGGTTTGGAAAAAAAAACAAGCAGCTGGTGAAAACTGAACCCAGGTTTGGCTTTGCAGCAATTTTCCCTGTTGGCAGAGGGGTCAGTTAAGGCAAGTTTTGCTTGGACTCGCAGGTCTGTCGTTGCTCAGTCAGCATTGTCCTCTGCTTGCTGAAAGATGCTGAAGGACTTGCCGTTCTGTGGGGCTCTACCAGTCCCCGCCTGCTGAGCATCAGTGCAGCCTTTTCAATTACAGCACCTTCAACAGCTTCTTTTTGGGCTACTGTACTGCACCACTGAGATATTGTGCCAAGCCCTGCTTTTGGGTTTGCAAGTTTTGGTTAGAAAATATCCACCCATCTGATTTGTGGGGGCTTTGCATTGCTGCAAGTATAACTCTGTCTGCTGTTTGGGCAAAATGGGCAGAATGTCTCCGAGCATCAGCAGAATTAGAGGCATTTCACTCTGCGCTGTCTTGGTTTGGAAAATATGACCCTGTACTCTCAGAGGTAGGACTGGTTTGGAAAGAAAAGTTTGCTCAGTGCAGCTAGCAATTTATTTGACATTTTAACGTATTCATTATTTCATAAATCGCTAGGGTGTGATTTTTATTTTCTTTTTTTAACCAACTTTATGTAATCGAGCCAAAGCAGGCTTTCCTGATCTCTTGCTGTGACCAGCCCTGAGCCCACGTGTCTGTGGGAGCCTTGCTGGTGAAACCATGTGCATTGGAATGGTTTGCGTTTGCGCCTGCCCTTGGGCTAACACAGCACCCCACTGTGATTCCCAGTCACAATGCCAGGAGCTGAGGAAGAGGAAACAACTCGAACTGCAGATCCTTTCCGAATCCATCCAGCGCTGGGAAGGAGAGGACATCAAAACGATGGGAAACATCATCTACATGTCCCAGGTTATGGTGCAGTGCGGGGGAAGTGAGGTGAGTGCAGTGGTCATTCTGCTGCCTAAAGACATGGTGTCCAAATAGCACCTTACTCACGGGATCAGCGGCGCAAGGCGGCAGCTACTCCCACTTCAGACCAGCAACAAACATGCTGACAAATAAAGCTGATAAATAATTTTGCCTGGAGAGGTGCTGTGCAATGGGACTCTGCAGGTCTTTGGAGTCAGGCACCTCAGGGGCTTGGCTTCAGGTCTTTGGTGACACACTTTTCAAGCAAAATAAGTATCTCAGTGTCATAGAGCACATTAATTTCCCTCTTTTCCCCCCTGTGACTTACTGTGAGAAATGAGAGTGACTTGAAAGTGTGCACTAGCGAAACCATTTTGCCACGTCCTGTGCACAGCACAGCAGATGCTGTGACGTTCCACTCCAGAGCTGACTGTGCTTTGGAAATAACTGGAGGGATTCCTGTGGTACTGGTCCTAAAGCAACACACCAGTGGTGTTAAAGGCACGCATACTGCATTCTTGATGTGAGAAAGTTCTTGTCATCACTGAATTGCTTGCTTGCTGTAACAACTTTTCCTTGGGAAGGGAAGACCTGTAAACAAAGCCCTGTAGAGTCAAGTCCCAGAGTCTTGTTTGGGACATAAGATGCTGGGGGACATAAGGTTTTGGTCTTCGAGGCACTCTGAAATGACTGGAGGAGGATTAGTAGGATGCAGACAAAATGTGTGTGGTAAAAACTAGTACAGAAAAGAGATGATGTAAAGAAAAGAAGCCAAAATAATTGGTTTGGGGCTGATCTGTCACAGGCTGTGATTCCAGCTGCAACAGGTTTGGTTTGCTGGAGGAAAGTGCTTGTGGTGCATCACAAGCTGGACTAACCTAAATTCTTATCCCCACAGGAGAAAGAAGAGCGATATTTCTTGTTGTTTTCAAACGTTCTGCTGATGCTGTCTGCAAGCCCACGGATGAGTGGGTTCATCTATCAGGTAGACATGCTTAATTTGAGGTTGCAAGGCGTTATATGTGAAAAAGGAAATCAGATAGCTCTTATCAAATTCAAGTCCTCTGTTTCCTTAAACCTCTCTGTTGTGATGCAAGTGCCCCAGGCTGGGAACCAGGGCTTGGTTTTACTGTGCCTGCCAGGACAGTTAGTGTCTTTGTCCTGCCAGCTGATTAAACAGCACTTGGTAAGTGCGAATGCTGCAAAATTAGAAAAAAAAAAGATGCACCTGAAAAATGCTTGTAGCATGTTGTCCTACATGCTGTTCTGAGGAATTTTGTGTATGTTTGAGGTGTCATGACCCAGCTGTAGGGTTTTGTCCCACACAACTAGCCAGCTGAGTCTCATGGTTGTGCCAGCTCTGGAAAATACTTCACTACTATAAAGCCCACTGTAAAGAGCACAAAATTTCCACTCCATGAGGCACCTCAAAACGCTGCATTTCTTGTGTTTTACCATTTGAATGGCTGCAGTCAGGGTGCTGGGAGCTTGGCTTTTCTCCAAATGCCCGAAGCAGTCAGATATTCTCCTGTTGATGTGTCCTACAAGCATGATGGGGGAGATGGGAAAGATTTGGGAAGGATTTGGATGAGCTTTTAGATTTTACCCCCCAGCAGGATTAAGGTGAGCAGGCAGTTCAGATTGCAAAATGGGGACAGGGAAGCCTTTCAGAAAAACCAGGGAAAGTTCATCCTGCTGACTTGGTTGTAAAAAGGGTTTGCACCGAGTGAAGGGAAAGGGCGGCAGATGAGCCAGGGATGACTCAGTTGTCAGGGGTTTGACCTACTTGTGTAGGGAAATCTAGATCCATACATTAAAGGAGACTCTTTCTGCAGTCTGAAGCCTTCACAAATTAGTTTTTAATGACGTTTCCCAAAGAGAAAGGAATCAGCAGAAACGGGCAGAGCAGCGCCTGCTGGGAAGCAGATGCAGACACTGACTCCTCCTCAATTCTCCTAGGGAAGGCTGCCTTTGACGGGAATGACGCTGACAAAGCTGGAAGATGCGGAAGGGAACGAGCATATGTTTGAAATTGCAGGTCAGTGTGGCCCCTGCCTGGGGACATCCTCCCAGCACAAAGAGCAGCTGCTGCTGGAAGTACTGGTCCTCCTCTTCCCCCCACCCATTGCACCACACTCTTCTTTTTGCCTTTTTACCGCGTGTTGTCTGAGTTCCTGACCATCTCCCTCCTGGTTGAGGCAACCTTCATCCAGTGCCCTTGAGCTCTGTCTTTGGCTGCTTTTGGAGACCGTAGTGTTCTGTATGGCACAAATCTCCTGGCAGGGCTGTTTGTGGCCCCAGCAGCACTTCTCTGTGCAATGCCTGCCGTGTCTAGATCCGGGGTCCATCCCACACAGCTGTGAGCACAGAATAGTGGCCCTGCTCATCAGGTAGCTTTCCTAATGTTCCTCCAACTTTTCCATTTCAATTTGTCTCATTACCTGTAGCTATACATGGTTGTCATGCTCAGTGACTTGGCTGCAGTGCAGCTGTTTGTGCTGATGGTATTTGGTTTCAGGGTCCTGTTATACATGGAAATGTTGCGTTTGCTTACTTTTGCCATTAAATAATTCCTCACACATTCATCTCACCAGTTCCCTTAGATTTCTGTGCTGCTCTCACACTGGCTGGCCCTGGGTGCCCAGAGCTCAATGGGCAGTCACATCTTTGCATTGGTCTTTTGCAGCCACTGGACTTGGCAAGCTGAGGAGCCGTTTACCGCTGTGCCAAACTGATCTCACCCTGTGTTTCCTCTTGGGTCTCTACCTCTTGCTAAAGATGGTTATTTAACCCTCTCCTGCAGGGAACATGACGGAGCGGATCACTGTGTCCTGCAGCACCAGCCAGGACTTGCATGAATGGCTGGACCACTTGCAAAGGCTGACCAAGGGGACGTGCAACACCGTGTCCAAAACGCAGTCTTGGGGTGCTCATTCGGTGAGTGTCCCACCCCCCCAGGCTCCCTGCTGCCTGGGGTTCCGCAGCACTGCCTGAGCTCTCTGATTAGGCAATACAGCTTGATCCTGGAGTAACGTGTACAGCTGGAAGACACATCCTGCAGTTTTGCTTGTAACTGTGTCATGCTTGTACCATTTTACCTGTATCCTGCCCTGTTTTTGTTACATGATGCAGATGTCTCAAGGGAGGTCACAGTGAACTCTTCTCCATCCCCCTCTGCTGCTTCTTCTCTTCTTCTCTTGTTTGTTTGCTAACAGTCTGTATTTGCTTCTCATCTATTCTCTCAGACATTTAGTTCGGCCGCACAGATCCGTGGGCCTCTGGAACCTCCCAAAATCCTCAAGCCCTGGAGCCTGAGCTGCCTTCGTCCTGCTCCTCCACTCAGACCGTCAGCAGCACTGAGTTACAAAGAGGTAATTGTCCTGTGGGCCTGCAGAGGAGTGTGGTTTCATGGCAATCCCTAGTGCTTGTGTCCAGGTTTCTTATCCTAATAGTGAGGGCACAGAAGCTTGGGTGAATGGGGATGTTGAGAGGAAATGACTCTGAATCGCACAATGTCCTGAGTTGGAAGGGACCCACAAGGATCACTGAGTCCAGCTCCTGTCCCTGCACAGGACAACCCCCAAATTCACACCATGTGTCTGAGGGTGTTGTCCATCGCTTCTTGAACACTGTCAGGCTTGAGGCTGTAACACCTCCCTGGGAAGCCTGTTCCAGTGCTCCAGCACCCTCTGGGTGAAGAACCTTTTCCTAATGTCCAGCCTAAACCTCCCCTGGCATATCTTCCTGCAGAGTTTCACCCTAGTCCTGCGATGGATGCTTGTGGCTCGGGCTGGTTTTGTGCTGCAGATGAAGCATGAGCACATGTGTTTGCAGGCTCAGCCCCAGTCCCAATGTTTGCTGTTAGCTGCTATAGCCAGCACCCTCAGCTACTGGATGTCACTGGTCCCACAGTGCAGTGTCCCACAGCCTTGCATGTCCCATCAGTGCCGTAATGGAGCTGCCTCTCCTCCTTCTCCTCCTCCTGCCTTGGTCTGAGCCGTGGGTGGGAGCTGGGCTGCCCCCTGGGACGTGCTGCCCAGAGAGGAGAGGGGAGACTTTATCACTGTCTACAACTACCTGAAAGGAGGTTGTAGCATGGAGGGGGCTGGTCTCTTCTCCCAAGGAGCAAGTGATGGGACAAGAGGAAATGGTCTCAAGTTGTGCCAGGGAAGGTTCAGATTGGATATTAGGAAGAATTTCTTCCCAGAAGGGGTTGTCAGGCATTGGAACAGGCTGCCCAGGGAAGTGATGAAGTCACTGTCTGTGGAGGAGTTTAAAACACACATAGATGAGGTTCTCAGGGACGTGGTTTAGTGCTGGAGTTGGGACTCGATCTTGAGGGTCTCTTCCAACCAGAATGATTCTGCGATTCTATTCTGAGAGGAGCCGCAGCAGCAGCTCATTGCAGGATGAAGCAGCGATGCTGCACCACGAGGAAGAGGAAAAAGGCCCATTGATATTTCTCGTGTCTTCCACCCTGTGTTCCGGTGGCTGGAGCTGAGCTCCCTGCAGCAGCCGTGGAGCTCGACCCTCCTTCGCTGCCCACCTGAGTGTTTTACACACCTGTTCCCTGCTGGGATGCAGCAGCCCAAAGGAATTGCTTCCCCCACAGAAACCCCAAGCCTGGGGGGTAGGAGGTGGCGTGGGGGAAACCCAAAATACAGCTCATCTCCAATTCCCACCCCCCATTGTGGCTACAGTGCTGTCCTTCCCTACCTCATGTTAAACTTTTGGGATTACTCACCAGTAACTTGGGTGACGTTCCTCTCACTGAGTGAGCACTCTGGTTCTGAGTCAGCTGCTGGTTTTGATGCAGCAGCTCTGGGAGCATCACTGCCCGGGCTCCCAGCAGGGACAGGGACAGCGAGGGGGCTTGCAACCCCCCAGGCCCCCAGCACTCAGGGATGGAGAACCTGGCAGCAGGGGGGCTATGGATCCACTACTCCAGGTAGAGACTTTAGGTAACCTCATGGTATTTTGTTACATTTATTCCTTAAAATTTGTCAAACAACACATTTAAGTTTGGGAATGAAACTGTTCAAAACCCAGCTAAGCAGACTGGAAGCAACCCTTAATCTTTGCATGGTCCAAATCCCTAATGTAGATTAAACCGTTTCTTGCTTGCGTGGTGAATTAAAATATAGAAAGAAGCTTGAATTAGCAGAGAGATTTTTCTGCATGAGAGTGCAAGGCTGATAAGTGTTTATAAGGCAGGCCAAAACCAGAGGCTGAGTGATATCATTAACACCACAGTCCTTTGCAGTTTCTTGGTTGTCCCCTGTTGTGCGTATCAGGAGTTAAAATCTGCATAGAAACCAGGCGAGAGGTTTTTGTCACAGAGTCTGAGCATGAGGGAGCCCTGAGGAGTGGGATGCTGCTGCAGGCAGGATGGGAGTGTGCAAAAACCAGAACTGTGGGTCACACAGGAATGGGCTATTCTGGTCACGTTGGTGGAAACCCAAAGACTCGTGAACATGAGCCTGTGATGACAAAAGTGAAATAAGTTCAGTTGTTGGCCCAAGCAGATCTGCATCTGCCTCGTCCCTCCGTCTGCGGTGCTCAGTCACTAAGCAGAACTCCTATTTCACTGTACTTTTTTATTATTTTTTAAATTTAAAGTAGGGCACAAAATAAACTATGCTAACAGCTCGGTGCAAATCACCTTCCTATAATCAAGATATAATGAAGAAATACAAATTTCAAAGGTTATTTGCAGGGAAAGGAGTGGGGGAGTTCGATTAAAAGATTAAAGAATTTCAGACATCCAGGGTTACTTTGACTGGCTCCGAGTAGTGTAGGACGGGATGGCACAGTCGTGTGCATTTCCTCATACCCAGCCGTGCTCAGGAAACCCCAGAACCTGCTTGCGTACCGCCCAGCACTCTTGTTATTTCCATTGAAATTGGGTCATTTTTCCTGTTCCGTTTCCAGTAATCATTTGAAATGACAGAACAGGTGCTGTGAGTAAAGCGATGTGTCCAAATTCACGTTACCGAAGTGAAAAAGGTTTACATATGATTTCTCCTAAGCGGTGCATCTCCCTGTGCCAAGCATCACCGAAGTGAGACACCCCATGGTCATGCCGGTGGAGCAGGGAGATGCTGATGCCTGACGCTATCAGGTCTCCAGTGAGGATGGCAGGTCCCCTCCAGGAGGGTCCCCCTTTGAGAGGACACAGTCCTGGGAGATTGTCACCAGGGTGGGCAGAGCATCTGCCCATTATCCTGCCTGGGTCAGGTTGAAGAGCACAGGACCAGTTTTGGGCTCAGGGCCAGACCCCGAACTGCTCCCTGGGGCTTGGACAGGAGCGTTGGCTGTCACCAAGGGGTGCTGCCCTTAGACAACCAACATCTACACAAACCTACTGCTAACTGAGGAGGCATGTTCTCTATTTTGATGCATTTAGAGTGTATTAATGCCCACTTACCATGCGTTTCACATGTAATTTTTTCAGTTTTGCATGACACCGTGCTCCTTTGCATGTTGGTAGTGCTCTAAAACCAGTACAGAGGGTATGCCACATTAATCACGAGACTAACATTTAAATGTGTTTTAGAATTGTGGATTTAATGGACTTGGTCAATAAAATCATCAATCTCTCACAATCATCTTCTCTTTCTTTGCATATTCATTGTAGAGGATGTCTTATATCTTAAAGGTAAGGGTAGATACATCTCTTTGGCTTATTGTGGCAAATAATGCTTGTTCTGTTCATGCTTCTTGTGCTTGCATGACCCTAATTGCCTGGCTCTATCAGTAAGTTATCATGAGAGTAAATGGCAACTGGCACATACATTTTGAGATAACTCTCAAGAAAGATTTAGTATTATGGTACTTGAACTTCCTAGCATGCCTCTTCTCCTGCTTAAATTCCTTATTGCATGTAACCTACTAATACACTAATTCTCTACAAATCAGCAAGACTTGCAACTCTGTGAAGGAGATTAAAGCTTGTGTTCCTCACTTGTGGAGTTATAGCAAACACTAACTTTGTGTGTGTTTGTTCTCTGTGTATGGGGGGGCAGAATTTATACTCTTAAATCATTTGGAAACAATGTCATTTGGTGTTTTATATTAGAAATTAAATCGAATAAAGGAAGTAAACAACATTATAGGGGTTTTTTTAAACAGCACTAAAAGTGCTGTGAATGTGTTTGAATTCTTTGGCTAAAGGATTTTAGCTGAGAGTGGAATTCGCTAAAGGAGCTTGTCCTGGCCCAGACCTGCAGGTGCAATTCCCACTGCTGTTCCAGGGAGCTCTGGGCCACAACTGGCATCTGGGAATGGCAAAAAGCATCATTTTGCCCATTGTCTGCTTTGTAGTTCTCTAATGTATTGTGTGTGACATGGATAGCTGTGTCCAGCTGTACTGCTCGGCTGTTAGAACTGCATTTGGTTCTGGTTAAACACAAGAGTCTGTTTCTTTATAGGATTCCAGCAAAAGTCCAAAAACAATGAAGAAGTTTCTTCCAAAAAGGAAAACTGAGAGAAAGCCATCTGATGAAGAGTTTGTTATTCGGAAAAGTAAGTGGTGTATTTTTCTCTTATTTTCGGAGGTTTGTGTGTGCTCAGTCACCTCCAGGGCACTTTGAGAACAGCCTTTCTTGCAGTGCAGGATGCTCACATTGTCAGCAAGCGCACATGGTGCTGAGCATGAGAGGCTTCTGGAGGCACAGCGGTCCCCAGCCTCTGAGGTGTCCCCTCCCAGTTATGACTGCCGGCAATGCCACCAAACCTCCTTGTGGTGGCAAGCGCAAGATCACAGGTTGTGGGTGGTCTTGTTCTGGTTACGAAGCCACGGAGCTACTTCCAAGTATTTAAAAGCTCCATTAAAACTGCTTATCAATGGTCATCAAAATGTGTCTGAGAGCTGGGACAAACCCTTACCTGGCTGTGCGAGCAGGTTCTGGAACAGTTTCTATGGCAGTACCAGGGAACAAAACGTCCATGTCCCTGCAGGAGTGTTCACCCGCAAAGAGCAGTGTCCTGACAGCTCCCTGAAGTGCACTTGGGACGTTTCTTGGGTGTTTTATGTGAAAGGCCATGGTCACCCAGCAGTGAGCTGCTGCTGTGTACAGCCTGAAGGTCGGTTGTCTCCCTCAAGAAGATAGCGCTGAGCTAAGGTTGGAAATGGAGCCTTCACATTTGCAAGTCCTGCTCTGATGTGGCTGTACCAGGGGCTGCTTTGGCAACCCAGCTCTTGTGTATCCCTGCACCTAAAGTCAGGCATGGCCCTCCGAGTTTTGCTGAGATGAGCGGCTAGAAGTGCATTTTCATTCTGTTTAATCACAGTGCTCCATGGCAAAGGATGTTGCAAAGCCCAGAAAATATAAAGGACCTCAAAAAAGGAATTAGGCAAAGTCTCAGAGATGGTGTCAGTTGAGGAAAAAACATGCTCTTCTCTTAGGGGACTTGGGAGCAAAGGTTTAGATTAAGCCAGAGCACTTTGCTTTTTATGATAGCCCTTGCCTGCAATGTTTTACAGGTACTGCTGCGCTGGAGGAAGACGCTCAGATCCTGAAGGTGATCGAGGCATACTGTACCGGGGCAGGCTTCCAGCAAGCTCTCAGCTCAGGTGGGCACACAACCAGGTTATTTAGTTCTTACTCTGCCTGCAAAGCTGATAACCCCTCTGGGAAAAAACAAAACAGATGGTTGCATCATACAGCAATGAGACTCATGCTAGGAAACTGTGTGGTGTTCAGTCTTCAAGATAAGGGAGCTTCATTTACCCGGTGGTTTAGTTGCCATTGTTTTTCTTCTAAACACAGAGAATGAAGCAGGTAGGAGGGCAGATGAGACACAGCTACTTCACCAGCACTTGTTAGGAATTAAGCAAACCTTGTCAGTGCCTGTGGCTGTCAGCACTGAAAACCTGATGGTAATCTCAGGTTGCATGTAGCTTTAGAAAGGAAGCATGAATATTATCTCTCAATCAGCTGCGTGTTTAAGAACAAGCTGCCTCATAAGAACCTATCTAACATCTTCAACTCTGGAAATATAACTATCATTGCTGGTGAGATGTCAAATTAAATTACTGAACTATCAAATAATGGTACACTTAAAAAATGGAGGGCATGATTCTTCTGAGAGCTCTTGACTCTGATCAAATTATTTTGTTTATAAGTAAGTCATGATGTAGCTTTAGGTGCAATAAACACTCTTGAGAACTTTCCACTTGCCGCTTTAGCCCTAGGGTGGTGGTCCGTATAAGGCCACATGTAGCTGTGGCAGAGAGCTGGTGGCTGCTGGAGTCCCCCTGTCCCCAGCTTGCCCCCGGCTCTGGAGCAGCAGGGAGGTTGAGGGCTGCTGTCTCTGGAGCAGCGTAGGCATCAGAGAAAGTTTCCCTTTTTCTTCCTGATGAGTAATTCTTGTACACAGGCTCCCGCAAAGACTCCATCCCCCAAGTCCTTCTTCCTGAGGAAGAGAAAATCATCATAGAGGAAACACGAAGCAACGGCCAGACTGTCATGGAGGAAAAGTAAGTGCGGCTGCTCCCCACTTGCAGATTCCCTTGTTGCTTTTTGGAAGGATATTAAAAATTAACGCACTTTCCCTCTGCATCTCTGCAGAGGAGCAGGGTTGGTGTCACTGACTGCTGCCTTAGTCCTGGTGAGAAGCACTGGGCTATTTCAGTTGCTGTTTTGTCCCTTTTGAAGAACAGTCGCCTTCCCAGCTGCTCTGATGTGGCCGTAGCCCTCTGGGACTCTGCGTGCTGGGTCCCAAGAGCAAGTTTGAGTCCCAGAGCTTACCCAGCTGTAGCTAATGGGGTCAGGGCCACCGTTACCCCTTGGGAGCCTGTCTGGCACCCTGGCTGTGAGTGCTCCCAGCCTGTTGCATAGCTTCAGTGTCTGGATGACCACATTAATCCACTCCTCCTTTTTTAACCCAGACAGCACATTCCTTTCATGCTTGGTTTTTTGTTTGTTTCTTTCTTTCTTTCTTGGTTTTTTGTTTTTTTTCTTTCAGCTTAACCTCAAGGAATCAAGGCCATTTTACAAAAGATGCTCAGGCATTTCCAGTTGTAAAGTCATTGTTATTTATTGCAGTACCGTAAACAAGGAAGCCAAAGCCACAGACCTTTGATAACTTAAAGATAGCAGAACAATTGTTTTTCTTGAGTTTTTAAGAAAAGAGCCCTGAATCTTGGACCAGCAGCCTATAAATGCTCCTGGGCTGTGTTTCCAGAGGTCCATCACAGCCAGCAGCGATAGCAGCAGCCCGATGCTTGCAAAGCAGAAGCTGGAAGCACCTTCCTCATCAGCGCCTCAGTCACAAGAGCTCCCCTCCTATTGCTGTTTTGCTGCACTCCAGCTCATTTATTTAAATTTATTTTTCTGCATTTCTTTTTGCAGGAGCCTCGTTGACACGGTTTACGCACTGAAAGATGAAGTCAAAGAACTGAAGCAGGTAATTTAAGTGGGATTGTTTTTGCTGGGAGCCAGGCTGTACAGAGTCGTTGTCTTTGGTCAGTGCACAGGACAGGTCTCACCGATGCTGGTCCAATCCTGCAACTCCCTGACTCAGTGTTAGTTTTCTTCTGGTTTAGCTCCCTGACTCAGCTCACCACGTAGTCCCTTGAGCTTCAGGGCCAACAGGAGCAGTTGGTCTGTGTGGTAGCATGAACCTTTTCCTCTACTCTAAAAGCTCTTTCAACTTCATTTTATAGGGGTCTGGGGATACTAATTCTTGTAGACTCAGAGGAAATAGGTCATCCTCCTGCCAGCCCCAAACCTGGAGGTGGGAGAGACCACCCCAGGAGAATAGGGTCCTCCAACCCTAAAATCAGTTTTCCAGGAGGATGATTCTTCCTGCTCAAAGTCACTGGGACTTTCATGGAGATTTGTAAGGGAACAGGGGTCTACTTGAGCAGATCAGACCACAGGTAACCCATGTTTATCCTTGCAAGCTGGCATGTTCAGCCTCTCTGGTATTTCATCACCTCTGAGCCAGCAGGCAGCCAGGTGGGCGGAAGTACTGCATTGCGTAAAGTGCACTAACTGCATCTTTATTCCTTTATTTTTCACCTTGCAGGAGAACAAAAGGATGAAACAGTGTTTGGAGGAAGAGCTTAAATCTAGGAAGGACTTGGAGAAGCTGGTTAGAAGGCTGCTGAAGCAGACGGACGAGTGTGGCCGGGAGGACACAGGGCGCAAGTCATCCCTGATTGCCTGAATTTGGGAAGAAGCTGCTGGTGGTGGTGTGTGACCTCAGGTGTTTTTTTGGGAAGCGGAACTGGATCCTTTGCCTCTTCTTGCTCCTTGTTTTGTTGGTTTTGGAGATTTTGTTACCAAAAAAAAAAAAAAAAGGGTCATAGAGAAAAAAATAGTTTTTCTTCCATCCAATAAGGAAATAAAGCAGAAAATCAATCACAGCTAAACCAGTAAGCAAGCGGTCCATGATTCACAATTCATCTGCAGCAACTAATACCTCATCGTACCTGCTACCGGGAGCAAATACAAACTCTGCTAATGATTGCCACTCACAAAGAGTTTGGCAGCAGTTTCCTAGAGGAAGCTTAAGCACTTTTTAATGCTTTCATTCTTTTCAAAAGCACCGGTACCTATTTATTGAATGAAAACATTATTGAGGTGGCATTGAGCAGAAACCAAAAAAAGCACCATGCTCCTCTTTTCAGATAATCACAACTGGGGAAGCTTTTCCCATCTACCTTGTTTTTTCCTCCCCCCCATTAGTTGACTGTAGCGAACTAGAGCCCAGCAATACTGTGGTTCCCGTGTGGCCTTGATACTGATTAAAATGTGCAATTACCATGAAGACATTTGAACTTCTTGGGGAAGTGAGATGAGATCCGGAGCACCTGTCAGAGCACATGGGAAGGTTTGTTGCCCAATACAGCTCGCGATTAGCGCAACAGGTGACTGCTCTGCCCCTCCATCCCTTTTCTTATGCATGACCTATAACTCCTACCCCAGCTTTGTTTTCACCTTGAGTTGTCCACATATCGTATGATTTTATAGTTTTGCTGTGCTTCCCCTTGCAGGACATGCTTTTTCTCTGTATGAAATGTAAATGCTGCTTGACAACAAAAGAACTCCCAAATGTGCTGGTTCCCTGCTCCTTCTACCCATGTTAGGGTCTCCGTCACTCCTTCCCAAAGGCTGAGAACGTAGCCAATGGCCACTTCTCCCCCCATCACCCAAAGGGGCTTTCTGATAGGAAAAAGGAACTTTCTTTTGTGATAAAAAAGGCATTTATGCTTTGACAAGAGCTGAAATGTTCCTGGGGCAAGGATGTGCAACACCCTTCCAGATCCCTGCACAGCTCCTCGACCACAGCACACAGGCAACATGCATATGTATCGGCTATCTTCATCTTATTTGGTGTTACACCCTAGTTTAGAACTGATGTTTTTTCCTTCCTTCCTTAGCAGCATTATAAAACTAGCCTTCTGTTAAAGTAAATAAGTCTGACGTATATCACAGGGCAGCGTGGTCCCAGGGTGTGCAGACACACCACAGCTCGTTACAGTCACACCATTACGTTGGCCATGAAGGACATCATAGAGGCAATAATTACAACTCTCTCCTTGCAATTAAAATTTAGCCAGAGCATAGCAAATGGTGTTTGGGGAGAGCTAGACTCCCAAACACAAGGAGTGTAAGAAGAAACCCTCCTTAAATCTAAGTTGTTTCTAGGACAAAGCAAGTCTTTTTTCTGCTCTGGCTACGTTTACCATCCCCAGAGCATCCCAGCCGGACGGCAGCTCTCCGCATCCCCGCCCAGGCACAGAGCTGAGCAGTTTGGGCACGAGTCAAGCCATACTGTGCTGGCTAATTGTTTTCCAGGATAACGACCTTTGCTGCTGTTCTGGGAACACTGTGCCCAGACACCCCATCACCATCTGGTCCTGCTGCCTGCCCGAAGCCAGGCTGGGAACCGGGCTGGTAACATGCAGCCAGTGCAAGGAAGCAAACCAAGAGCCATTTAACACACCAAGGAGAGGGCAGAACTGTTTCCTCCCTGTCCCTCTGGCTTAGTTGAAACCTGTGCTGTGTACATATGCATGTTCATAAGATGTAGTGTGATGGAGGACGCACTGGGACTTCTTGGATTTGTCAAGAGCTAGAAGCCAAAAAAAAGACAAGAAAATAAAATAAAAAGGAAAAGAAGCCATGCCGGATGGACAGCAATGTTTCCATATTTACTTTGTTTACAGTGCTTTGTAAATAGGTTCCAGTGAGTCTGTCTTTAGATGGATGTTGTGTCAGCTGCCTTCCAATTTATCTTTGTCATGTAGGTTTATTTACTGTAACTACTTATGCAGGTTCAACTTTTCTAACATGTTTTTATTTTGGACAGTTTTTTAATTGACATTTTCAACAAATAAAGAAGGATTAAAAAAAAAGATTGCTTCTTAGCTCTTGGTTCTGCTTCCTTTGTTCCCACCACCACAAAAGCAAAACCAGTTTTTGCACTGGGCATCTCCCATTTGCTCAAAATGCCTGTGGCTGCCTCATCCACCCTCTGATGTACTGGATGCTGGCAGGGATGCTGGTGTGAATGGTGACGCTGGCACTTGCGTTGTTGCTCCCACCATCACCCAGACCTGCAGCAAGGAAGGGCACTTGGTCCCAGGTGCATTTCTGTTCCTCAGGCCCCACTTGCACTCTGGTAACAAGGGTGCTTTATGGAGAACAAGCTGCTCTCCCCTGCACCGGCAGGTTGCTGCAGATAAGTGACTTCCTGTCACTTTGAGCTTTAATTTTTTTTATTTTTTTCTATTTTATTTTTTTTTTCCTGGAGATTAGGTGTGGTGACAGGATTTCCTTTGGTCTACCACTTGGACAAGACCTCTCCTGCACGCTGGTATTTTTAACTCTTCGGTAGAGACACACTGCGATCTCGACATGCAGCCACAGTGGGACGGTCGAGGGCAGGAGGGACAGGCCCTGCTCTCCCTCCCCAAACACAGCAGTTAGAGTGGGGAAAAAAATAAGTGAGAGAGAAACACTGTCCTGGGGCACGTTGTGGAAAAACACTGAAGGGCTGTACCCAGGCTTGAGCACCCAGAGCCTGTGCTGGGCAGAAGAGCAAGGAGGCATCCCAGACTCATTTTGGAGGGACCATCTCCACTCCCAGCTCCAGGCCTTAACCACAGACCCTCCATCCTGCTCTTCTGCCAAATATGGAGTCTCTTTGTCTCCCTCTCTCACATCAGCTCCCAAACGGCCTCTTTGCATGACCCAATTCCAAAGCAGGCACCACCAGCATCCTCCAAGCAATGGAGTTTGGGTACAGATGACCATCAATGTGTATCAATGGGGAAAAAAAACAACCAGCCAACATAAACACACACACACACCAAAAAAAACATACACAAGACAAACGAACAAAACCCCCACACAGCCAAAAATAAACAAACAAACAAATAAATAAAATCACAAAACCAACATAATACCAAACCAGCAGCTTAATCTGTGCAGCCCAAACCATTGCTGCAGCTGGGGATGCCATGAGTGTGCCCATTCATGATGGGCTGATCCCACCAACCAGCGTAACACCGCTCCACAACGTGAGAACCCCCACAGCGCCTAACTGGGAAGGGGATGATAAAAAGAAAGTAGTGCACAGGACAGGCTTGTCACCTGAGTGGCCACCGTGTACAGCCATGCAGCACACAGACAGCCATCCTCCAGATCCTGCTGCCCATCAGCCCTGAGCTCAGTGGCATGAGCTGGAAAAATTCCACTTGGAAACTGGTATCCCAGTTATTGTTGAGGGGGAAAAAACAAACAAAAAATAACTATCTATCTATCTATATATACACACACACACATATATATATATATATATATTTCTCAGTGAGCTCAGTGTGCCTCGAATCATGCAGATGACCATGCTGCTGCTGCTTGCTCCTGCCGCTGCCCATCATATCTGTCCTGCTGGTGTTCCCCCCATACTCACAACCCTGTCATCCCCTTCTCCCTTCTTTACTCAGAAAGAACAACAAAAATTGGTTCAGAAACTGTAAAATCCACAGCTCTAGGCCCCACGTCAAGGGAAAAATCAATGTATTGATGACCTTCAAACTTTCCACGGGGAGAGGAAACCTGCGCCCGCCACAGCAGCGGGCAGGGGCCAGGGAGGAGAACAAAGCCGCTCGGGAGAAGGCCACAGCTGGATGATAGCAGCCACATCTCCTCCCCTCCCACACACCACCTCACATCTGAATCCCACGGGCTATTTTTGGCAAGCAAAGAAACAAAGGCAAGAAACAAAAGCCCCAGGAAAGGCAGCAGCACGGGCAGGGACTGGGCGAGGCGGCAGTTGGCATCTGCTGCTCTTGCTGCAGAAGTTATTAAGTTGTTTTACGCCTATTTTTTTATTCCCTTTAATTGTTTTGCCCAACCACACATGAAAATCTAGCTCTCCATATGATTTGCAGCTCCCGGATCCTCTCTCAGTAATTCGGACCAGGGATTGCAGCCAAGCCCAGCCCAAACCCTCCAGCTCCTGGCCACCGAAGTTGGGGGGCTGCAGGGCATTTCAAGGTTGTGCACTGATCACGATTGTCCCGCACCTGTGACAAACAGCATTTCTGCTCCTGAAGGTTTGGGGCACCTGAGAACAGCCACACGCTCTCCTCTCTATCTGCACACTCCCAGGCAGCTTTTTCCCTTTTCTCAGACCATACTGGTTTGCAGAGTCTTTAGTTTCTTCTGTGGCTCCCACCTGCACTTCTACCACAGCCTGGCACATCCATGTCCTCTGCAGAGGCTTGGGGCTGTCCCGCCACACCAGCTCTCCCTTCACAAGCCCAGCCCACAGGATCTGGTCAGGTTTTTGCAAGGACCCACAGGAGGCAGCAACCACCCAGCCCATACCACCCCACCCACAGCAGTCACAGGATCCTACCTTGTGCAGTATCCATCCCTCTACTCCAGATTCAGGATGTCCCTGCAGGCTCTATGTCCTCAGGGCAGTCAGGAATAGTCCTCTCCCAGCCAGCTGTCCTGAATCCCCTTAAATTAGCCCCCACCCCTCTGCTCCACAGCTGTGCTGGGTGCTCCAGCCCTGGTGCCTTGCTGCCTTCCCAGGGCAGGGGGTGGTCCTGCTCCCTCTTCCAGCCAAAATGCCCCCAGCACTGCCTGTCTCTGGCACCCCAACATGCTCCAAGGAGTGGGGTGGGATGACTGCCCCCAGAAGCTTTTGGGACTGGCTATACCCCCTGTGTCCCCCAGTGCCACCCACTGCCCTCTCACTCCCTGGACCCCAAGTGGGACATGGGGAAATCCCAGCCCAGGGCTCAGAAGAGTCAGCAAGCATTCAAAGCCTACAAAGCATTCTGCCTCTTAATTCATAAATTGTATTAGTTGTACAGTGACAGTGGATTAAATCTCACACCCAGGAAGGGGGAATCATGAACGTTGAAATATGTAGCAAAACACAGCTACAGCCATGCACAGTCCTTTGGCACACAGCCCCTCTCTTGAACAAACGTAAGATGGTTTTAGTTAAACAAATTGTTTTTATGTATGGTGTCAGGCAAAAGTGGTCAAAGTTAGGCAGTCTGGGAGAACAGCCAACAATTACATATTAAATTATAGTAAAACCAGACTTGCTCTGAGCTCTCCTCTACTGAGTTTGCGAGGGAAGCCATTCCAGGCACCCAGCACTGCAATGAGCTGTGCAAAGACTGATCTGTCCATCCACTCGGTCACCGTGTTAGGACCAGACCTGCAGCCTCCAGCCAAGCAAACTGTAAGGATTTGTGCAAATCTGAAAGCTCTTCCATTTGCAAACCTGTTGGCTTCCAAACTTTTGCACTCTGACAAGTGTGACCTGTATAAGCAAACGCTCCAGGCTTGCCACCTTCAGCATCTTTAGATGCTTTTAAAATATGCTGCATCAACACCCTTGTGCTCTGCTGTTGCTCAACTCACCCTCACTGCAGGCCAAGCTGCAGAAGAGGGTTGGAGAGACCCCAGTGTGCAGTGTCATGCCCAAAAGGGGGTCCTGCCCATCTGCCCAGTCCTGCTCTCCTGGAGCTCCAGGAAAAGTGCTGCTGTGGGCACTTCCTCACTGAGGACAGCCAGAAGATGCTCTGTACAAGCACCTTGGAGGGCTTGGGAAGAAGCAGTTGGTTCCACCACCCTCGTGCTTTCCTGGTCCTTCTCCTAGGGTAGGAGTGGTCTCAGGAGAGGAGGCAGGTCCAGACTTGGTGGTGGTGGCCAGTGCCCTTTCCACAGAGGAGTGAAATGGTCCACAGGCAGAGGTTTGTACACCTGCAGTGGTGGGATGAGGACAATCCACCAAGAGGATTTGGAACACCAAGAGCAGAGAGCACTGCTGATGACTTACCCTTATTCTGGCTTGAAAGCAGCAGTCCCTCCTCAGCCACTGATTGCCCCTCTGATGCGGAGTGATTATAACTGGGTGTGAAACTCAGCCAAGGCCGTGTCACCCTAAGCAAGAAGGCTGGTTGAGCTTCGAAGATAGGCATGGGTGGAAAAAAGGGAGTTCTCAAGATAAAAGAGACAGTTATGGTGGCAATGATGCATCACCAGCAGCTAGCACGTAAGGACAGCACTTGGCTGATTGATTCGTTTAGAGACGTTCCTAAGCCTTTTAATGTTTTTCCATTGGTGTTTTGTAAGCAGATTGGTATGGGAGATATGTATGAACCTAGCTTGGCTGGAGCACCCTGAGCCATCCTACGTTGTTAGGAAAGAGACGTTGAACATACAGTGTGCTAAATAAAGCTCTTGTGACATAACGGGGACATGCACCCTGTCAGGCATGCCAGGCATGGCGGATCCAGACACACAACAGCAGAATGTACCAAACTGTTGGCAATTGAAGAAAAAAGCAAAGTGCAAACAACAATAGCTTCAAACTTTGTTCCATTTGTATTCTCAAGGCCCCTTGGCCTTCATTAATAAATAACAAAATATACAAATTAAGAAACATGAAAGCCAAAGAGGCAGAGGAACATAAATACGGGAAACAGGGAAAGCCACTTTGCTCAACAAAGTCAGGCTGGATCCCCAGCTTGGGGCAGCCTCCTCCTCGCTACAGCTTGAAGATGCCGAAGTAGTTGCTGCCATGGTTGTAGTTCACTCGTGTTGAGTCTGTCACATTGACAAAGACCATGTCGCCTTCCCGGAGCTCAAAGACGCCTCCTACCCGGATGGACTGGAGGTCACAGTGAGCCTTGGAGGTGCTGTGTGTGTCTAGTCCTTTCAGCAAGAGCCGGTCCTCTTCCATGGGGAGATACAAATAAATATAGAGGGTGAAGGGTGCTGAAGTCACTTCCTTGGTGCAGAAGCTGACTTGGGAGTAGACGTAATAGAGCCCTGCTTCCTTCACCTTCAGTTTCCCCTCCTGGTAGGATATCGAGCTGTTGTTCATGGGGCCGTACATCGTCGTCTTCCATTCTAGCACTGCAGGGGAAAAACATGGCAGATGAGCTGGGAGAAGACATGCAGTTTGGCAGACTGATTTTGGGGGGACACCCCATGGACAAGTAGCGTCACAACCTCTGTCTGCTGCTGAGTGCGGGAATGAGTCCTACCCAGCCCAGGACACCATCCCCAGCCCAGGGAAGCAGGGTCCCCTTCCATGAGGCCAGGACATGTTTAACCCATGTTTCTGGTCCCTGGCCTTGACACTCTTGAATTGATTATGTGAAGGGAGGAGCATTTTGCTTCCTTCATCTAACCAAGTGGAAATGGTGGAGGATTGCACACCGTTGCCACCACAGGCCAGAGACCCCCATGTCCACCCCTGTAGGGTTGCTATCTCCATGGCCTTCTGAGCCCTCAGAGCACTGACAAATCACAATGCAGCTCCTCTCTTCAGAGGAACCCATCCCAGCTTTTCCAGACTGGGTGCTGCCTTTCCTCCAAAGTTTCCACTTGGCTTCTAGAGAAGGAGAGACTTTGCCAAGAAAGCGCAAAAATCATTGTCCCAGAGTATTGGTCCCTGGCAGGGTCGAGTGCTGGAAGAGTTTTGCATGGCACGTGCTGCCTCCCTATACCAGGACCTCTGCCCATGCAGACCTGCTGCAGGCAGTGGCTTTTGGGACACTGTTGGTGTCATCAGAGTCGCTCATGAACACATGCTCCCACTGAAGCCAGCACAGGTAAGTCAATACAAGACCAGGACACCATGGTCATGGGGACTGAGCTCAGCCACAACCTCTGGGAGGTATTTTGGACCTCTGCCTTCCCCAGCCTACAGACATTTGCAAGAACATCAGGGGTGAGCAACACAGCTCTGTGGGGAATAACTGGTTTGACTGTCCCAGCCCAGAGTGCCAGTCCCCACAATGGGGTGACACAGGTGGTCCTAGGGGTGCCCGGCAGCTTGTGGTCCCTGCCCATGCATCCCATGGGGACATTTCCTCTGTGCCCAACTGCTGAGGCACAGGGCTGAGCTCTAGGCAGCTTCCCCTCTCTGGGCAATTTCAACTTGCTCTAAATGCTCAACAAGCACTTAAGGAAGGAGGTTTAAAATGCAGTGAGTTTCTCACTCCTTTGATCTTATCTAACACTAAGCTTTCCACAAGTAGACTGAGCTCTGGGTGAAATGCTGCGTCAGAGATGGAAAGAGCAGTTGCTGATTACTGGCAGTTACTCCAGAATTAAATCAAAAGTGCTCAGATTGTGAAATCCTTGACAGATTGAGAGATTCACTTTGCAAGCTCTTACTCGTTTCAGCAATCCTTGCTCTTGCAGGATGTCCCTGAGCTAAGGCTGTGCTGGGGGACAGAGCTGCGAGAGCAACCACGGTCTGTGCAGAGGGATGCGCAAATGCAAATGGACTCATGTGCGTTTCTCAAACCTAACATGGTCATGGCTGTGAAGAAGTGCAGCTTGCCTGAATCAGTTTGAAGCTATCTATGTTGTGGCTGTAAAGCCATCAGTCAGCCCATGTTGCTACCAGAACCACTACAGGTGAGAAGACGATTAGACCAGCAGACAGAATATTCCACCAGAGCCCTACTGCAGCAGTCACCCCAGCAAGACATGGCCAGGAGAGCAAAAGCATTACACTTTAAATCCAAAAGAAAAGCGAGAGGTTGGTTTCCTTAAATATGAAGAGAGTTTTCTGCTCATAACAATCACTTTCAAGATGAAGCCATTGTGGTGCATATCCAGGAATGCAAGTAGAAGGCTACTGAGGATGGCCAGCATGGGAAGCGTGTGGCACAGGTGCACGTGGTGACGTGACCACTGGGAGGTTTGCTGTGCCTTGGGGACACACTTTCATGCTGGAGTTGTATTGTCGTGTCCCTGTCTTTACAGAGCCATGGGGCAGGACTGCAGGGTCTGTCCGGGGGTGCACACTGGCTCCCTGGCCAAAGCAGTGCCCAGGGGGTCTGTCTTACCTGAGACTGTCTTCTTGTTCTCTTGAATTGCCAAGTGGGCTGCGATCGGCTGCCTCTTCTCCACTGTAATTTGGAAAGGCCGGTGTTATCGATGCCTTGGCACCCGCTGTCCCTCCCTGGCACAGCTCCTCTGCAGGGACTGTGGCAGCTCCCACCCTTGATATTTCTCTATGGGCCAAATCCAGCTCAGAGACACAGTCTCCAGAGTTTCCCCAGCTTTGAGTGAAGCAGGATCTCAGCAAAGATCCTCAGTTGCCTTCAGGATGGAGCTTCTGAGAGATAAAGCCTGTGCCACCTCGCCTGCCACGGGAGCAGGACTTGGATGTGCCTGTCCCTTACCTGCCACAGATGTCACGTTCTTTTGCGTTGGATGGGGATGCTCACGGTGCTCATGGCCTGCAATGCAAAAAGGCCACAGACTTAATTTTGGATTCATTTTCATCAACTTCAGGTAATGTGGCAGCCAGAGCCACTTGCCCTGGTGAGACAGCCATGCCCAGTGCTCTCATCTGCCAGCCCCATGCCATGCACAGTCCTACCCCCATGGGGATGTTCCAAACCCTGACCCCATCCCCTGTCCATGTGCCGTGCCCTGGGGCATCAGCAGTCCGGTGTAGGGTGAAGGAAACCCCTTCACAGGCCAAGCTACTCCTCCTGCCCCCAGCAAGCCACGGGTGCACTGGTGGCACCAGGAGACTCACCTCTCTGCATTTCAAACTTGGGTGGCCCCTTGCTGGCCCCTCCATCCTGAAACAATAGCAAAAATATATGGGTTTGTTTTGGCTTTTTTAACATGTACAAATCAATTATTTTGAAAGGTTTTGTGTAAACAACGCTCTGGTCACTGCTCAGGTTGGTGCTGTTCGGCCACAACAGCCCTGCCAGCTCTTGGCAGGGGGTACCCAAAGCCACAGTGTCCCTCCCCATTGCTTTCCCCAGTATCACATATGTCCATGGGTTTACCAGCTGTATGCAGCAGGTGGTTTGTAGGGTTTATGAACTTAAATTTTATGCAATTAAAATGATGTAATAGGGAAAGTTATTTGAAAAAAGTCAAAAGACACAAACAAACTCCCCCGATTTTTAATTTAAAGCTGTACCAAAGACACCATGCTGTAGATGCCACCCAGTAAGCTGGGCACAACCCTGGCCCTACAAGAGGGGGATTTTTAGGACTGCTGAGCAGGGCCCATCTCAGACACAATGTTCTGCTGTCGGAAACCTGAAGGTTCAGCTAGCCTTTTGATGTCATTAGGCACTGACAGCAAGGCAGAAAGGTCCCTCTGGCCAGCACAGCCCCTCCTAAACAGCAAATTCAAGGGGCTGAGCAGGCTGAGAACACCTCGTCCCTGGCTGGGCAACCCTCACCCACTCCAGGAGGACATTGCAGTGCAGGTTGGCTCCTTTGCACCCAAACATGAGGAGCTGCTGCATTGTCTGGAGATGCCATCCTTGAGCCCCTGGGGTGGCATTTGCACAGCATCCTCCTGCTCCAGCTGCTGGGAGCCATGTCACCTGGCCCAAACCTTACACCATCATTGCCACCTGGGAAAAGTGGCCATGAAAGTGCTCCCAGCAGCAGGTAGCCACAAGCATCCTCACAGCTACATGGGACAGGGTCAGAGCAAGGTACCAAACAGCAGAAAATCAACATTTTTCAGACTGAGATTGAACACAGAGCCAGGGTGGGTGCAGCTCCATCCTTCCCACCACAAGCCCTGAGCATCCCTCGGCATGCTGCAGCTGGATGTGCTCTGACCAAGGCCGTTTAGAGAAAAAAATGGATGAGATTTTTCGGTGATATCAATATAATGTAAATATATAGTGCTAAAAAGAATACAGTGTAAAAAGGGGCATATGTTAGGCAGCCCTAAGACAAAGGGCACCCATGGTTTTAAAATAAAGCTTGAGGTGAAGCTCTGTGTGCTCCTGGGAGCCCCCCTCCACCTTCAGCAGGGTCTTCATCTGCCTAACAGCAATGTACCTTGCACTGGAGGTCCTGGAAACCCTTTAAAATCTTTTCACAGTCCAATAATGTCGACTTATGACCTTCTGCTGTCTGACATTTCTGTATTTTCCTCAGGAAGATGTAATCTTCATTTAAGCTCAGCACCTCTTCCATCTGCCAGCAGGGGAGAGAAGAGAGGATGAAAGGGATGTTAGTGGGAAACATGCACCAGCCTGTACCGGAGCCCTGCTCTATCCCTGCCAGCGATAAATCAGAGCCTGGAAAACTCAGTGTTGCTTGCTCAGCATTGGGATGAGCCAAGCAGGCACACTGCAGGTACCCAGTGCTCCCACAGAATCTGCACCTGCATCCGCCAGGAACGGCATCTGCAAGGCTGACCCTGGCCGGCAATGCTGTATGGGAGGAGGATTGCTCATAATCCCGTTCCTATTTTCTATCACCTTGATAATGAATTTAAATTTCCCACTCTACCTTTTCCAGAAGGCAGGTGGCAAATATCCCCTCCGTCTGCACTTACAGACAGCAGCGCAGAAATCTCAGCGAGTGGCCCCAGCTGGGGGCACTGGGATGCCCACTCAGCCCCGCACTGCTCTGTCCATGCAGGCTGGCTTTACATGTTTTTTCAACTGGCTTAGTGACTAAAAGAGATGTCAAGAGACCAAAATGATTTGTGAGTCGGGGCTGAATTCTGTCAAGAGCTTTGGGTTAAAAAAAAAAAGAGAGGGATAAAAATTTAGAAAGTCGAAAAAAATAATTTTTATATATATACACACACATATATATAGAAAGATTATTTTTAAAATGGCACCTGTTTTTTGAAAAAAAATAAAAAGCTAAACAGTAAAGAGAAGTGCAGACAGACATGAGGACACACAGCCTGGCAGAGCGCTTGGTGCAGGCAGCGCTGGGATGGGTTTGAAGCCCTTTCGTGAGCTCTGAGGCAGCTGAAATCCTTCTGCCACCCATGACTGTGCTTCAGCTGCCCCGTATCATCTGCCACAGCCCTGTGCAGCCACATTTCGATGTGCTGGGGAATCCACTACTCTCCACTTTGCCTCAGGCTGCAACTGCCATGCAGCAAAGTCCTCTCCAACCCCCTGACTTTTAAGCCCCTCTAGCTCAGGATTGCTCTGCAACCCTTGAAGATCAGCAGTCACCCACTTAAATTTCAATTTAAGTTGAGACAACACGTTTAAAAATCAGCTATGATTATCTTATCTTTGTATCTGGTAAGAAGTCATTTTTGGTTTTAGACGTATTTCATTTCTTTTGCTGGTAGTCTTTGCTAGTTTGGAGGAAAGTAACTTTAGGTCGGTGATTTTAAGCATCGAGCGGTGAGACTGCAGTCATGGCAACCTCAAAACCAGCTTTTCGGTTTTGGATTTTGTTAGTAAATATTGTCCTGTGTATGGGACAGGACTTCAATATTGTGTAGCTTCAGAAAAAAAGATGAAGAACTAAGATCCACTCTTTTCTTCCCTAAACAGAAAGAGAGCATCTGAAGTGAGATGTTGGTAAAGTTCATAACGCAAACACTAAAAAAATTTCATTTCTAGACCCCCTTGTCCTCACCATTAATGTCTCAGTGCTGCCAAATGTTATGGCACCAGGAAAAACACCAAAAAGCCTAAAATAGCTGCTTGTGTGTTTAAGCCACGCTATCTTCTTCCCAAACTGGCCATCAGCCATTAGCAGCTCTTATTGATTGATCCTTTCTCATTTTGCTAATGAAGGGAACAGATCTCTTCCTCAGCACACATCTCAGTGGCAAATTATAGCAGAAACTAAAATGTGGGTTTAATAAATGCCACTCCTGCATCCATCCACTGGCCAGCATCATCTATCATGTTCATCCTTTTGGTGAGCACATCTCATCATGGCTGAAGGTAAATTGCTTTAGCAATCCAGCAGAGACAACCCTATTTCTGCACTTACCTTATCCATCTTCATGTGAAGATACAAACAGAAGAGTACAGTCCCAATTGTCTGTGCCACCATAAATACAGCGAGGAAGCCCATGAACATTTTCATGGTGCCGGGTGAGGTGCCGCCGATGGGTCGAGGTGTCGCAGGGCTGTAAGTTTCGTTCATCCTCCGTGCTCGTTGCTGAGGCTCCTCCAAATGCGCTGCTTGCAAGTAGCATGAGAACTGTTGTGTGAGCAACCGCTGCTCAAGGGATACAGGTTGCAGCAACCTACACTTCCTGGAAAAAGCTCTTCGTAGTGGGTAGGTTTGTTCACTACCATGTCCCACAACAAAAAAGGTTGCTTAGACTTTCTTCTCTGGTGCACTTCCATGCTTTTTCCTACTGTTCTACCAGAAGCAGAGAGCGGTTCTTATTCCATATATTCATATTTGCCCCTGAAACACTCCAGACTATGCCCTGGTGGTTTTTTCCTGCTGCAGATGAAAGTTTCAATGGCAAATTGTCTTCAAAGAAATGAAGACCACGAATACACAGACAGAGATGCTGAAAAGCACTGTGGGCTGCCAGGGGCAAGGAAGCACTTGAAAAGTTGATTGTTTCTTGAAAGGGGAAGAAAGGCTTTTTTCCCCCTGTTTCCTTCACGAGAAGGATGATTTTGCAGTGAAGACACTTGGCTGAGGCAAGTGGGTTGTGCTGGTTTCTGGCCTTCCCTTGTGCTCCCCATAAGTAAGGTCACTGCCTGGGTAGGCTGGATGATGATGGAGAAAGGACCAGCTCTGTGGGCACTGCAGCCCTAGTGTGGGCACATCTTTCATGCTCCTCAACAGATGATGGGATTTTTGTTCTTGGTGCTTGGTCATCACTTCGGAGAGACAAGTTCTAAGCAGCTTTCTTGGTACCCTGCTGAGGTACTCACCCTGTCCCCAAGGGCACAAGTCATCTCAGAACCTGTCCCCCACTTAGCCATGTTACCTACATCTATATATTAGGGCATGAAAAGAGCTGTTAGGGTTGCTGGGCACTCCTGCCAGCTGCTGACCTCCCAACATCACCTCCACACAACTTTGGGCATCTCATGCCCCCTGTATGACCCCACACCTCTCAAGCCAGCAGCAGGGAGGCAAGGCCCTGCCCCCACGTTCTTCAGGTATCCGACATTTGTGCGACCATGCACCACCAATAAAATAATTGAGGGTAAATGCAGAGGGGCCCTCACTGCTCACAAGGAGACAGGCTTTCTTTTCTCCATGGAAAGAGGATAAATCTGTGTTTTTGTTGGGGTGCAGAGGAGGAGGGCTGTGAGGCTGTACTGTGAGGAGGGCCAGGACACTGGTTTGGAGGCAGCCACCAAGCCATCATGTAAAGTTGTTTTGAAAGCAGCATTCTAAAGGTGATGCTCTTATCAGATGTGCATGCAGCAGATATAGGGTTGGATCCTGCTGAAAGCACGGGGTGCTGAGCAGGGTGCTGCTCGCCAGCAGCTCCAGGAGAGGAGGGCACACAGCACCTTGCCAGGGCTGCTCAGAGCCTTGCAGGATGGAGTCCAGCCTTCGCTTTTGCTATCTAACCACTCTCTCGCATCCTGTCCTGTGTGGTTAGGGTGCTCTGAGCTGCAGATGCAAAAGCTGGTAACAAAGCACAAGCGTCTCTGCAAACAAATTAGCGTTTGACCTTATCAGGTCACTGCGTTCCTAAATATAGCATCCAAATCACAAGTGTGGGATGGCATCAGGGTCTTCATGGGCAGCAATTCAGTGGCTGGGCAGAGGACAGCCTGTGGTCAAGGCCCGGGCTGGTGCTCCGGAGTTACATAACTCCTCGCCCTGTGGCCACTGTCACCTTCCCTAGCTGAGGGAGCTTTAGGATGGGGCTTCCAGTTCCAGAGACAGCCCCCCAGTGACACTTTTGCTTTCTAGAGAAGCGAGTGTCCCTGGGGTTCCTGCCCCTATGTGCCCATGCCCCAAGGGGGGCAGTATAGCTCACTGGGGCTTCCCAGCACCCACAAGAGCATCCTCCTGGCAGCAGCTGGGGATGCAGGGAGTTGGGTGGCAAAAGGGGGTCCCCTCAGCATAACTGGGTTTTGGACCTGATCCCTTGGGCTTGCAGACCTGCTATGCATGGGACCAAGCCCACACACAGCCTGAAGGCACTGCCAAGCCACTGCTTTTAGTCCTTTAGTCTTAAAATTTGCTTTATCTTTGAAAAGGCTGGCCCTGGCCCCCTTGCAGGGCTTTGGTCTGACACCAAGCTCCTACATACCATGCCTGTCATGGTGAGCTTACCGCAGCTAAAAGGTCATACCACGGTGGACATGCCCAAGAAGACCCTACACAGCTGAGGGCCATGAGGCCACAGGGGGAAGCAGCATCCGCTCCCCAAAGTCCTCGCCCCATGCCTCAGCCCCATAGCACTCACCAGCATTTTCCAGGGCTCTTCGGAGTTTTCTCTGAATTTGACGCTCACATTTGGGGGAAGTCTCTACATGAGAAACAAAACGACATGAGAAGACATCACATAATACTTTCCCCGAATCCTGAGTGTCGGGACTGAGAGGCAGCTGATAACGTGTGAAACCACAGCAACGAACATTGCAGAGAGCAGCAAGGGAGGTTTTACACAACTATTCCTGAGCCCTGGCTGTCTCCGGCAGACAAAACCTTTTCAAAGCTGTTTCTGGATAGCCGCCCCTCACTATTTCGCTGAAATGAGAAGAATTTGTAAGCAAAATGCCAGAAAGCCCAAGCGCATCACCAGTCCCATTTGCACGCACCTCGCTGGGGAGGCCAGAGCTGGTGGAAGCCTCGGATGGGCTGCCAGGTTCAGTAAGAAGGAAAAGGCTCTGGTTTTGGGTACCTAGCATGAAACATCACTGGAGGGTTGGACATATTATGCAGCAAACTAGGAAACTGAGAGTCACTAGTCACCAGCACCCTGACAGGAGAAACTGTGTGGAAAATATGACGGCGGGGATCCTGGCAGAGGTTCGTCAGCGTGGAGGGCAGGCTGGCAGTTCCTCTTCAGGAAACCATTGCTCCACATCGGCAATCCAACCCCTTGCTGCCCTGGCTGTTGAGGAGCAAGCCCTCAGGAGCTGCATCCTCCACCCAGCACCACCAGGTCCTGTGGCTTCTCTGGCTTGAACCAGGAGTTGATGCCAGTAGTGCCAGATCTTCCAGGAGATGCTTGACCGAGCTCTGGGGAAGTCAGAGCCCCACTGGGCCATCCCATCACTGTTGCTGTTCAGAGGCAGGCAACCCAGAATGACAGAGCTGCCACAGTGTGTGCGGTGCTGTTGGCCCCTTTGGACATCACAGCTCTATCACTGTTTCACATGGATGGGAGGGATGGTGGGGAGACTCAAAACCCACATTATCCCATGCTAGGGCCAGGTAGAATCATGGTGGAACATCCTTGACTGCTTGGCTGCTGTAGGAACATGGAGGAGCATAGTAGAGGGGGACATGGCCTTTGGGAAAGAGGGGCCTGGTCCAGAGGGATGATGGGCAACAGAGAGGACCCAACACCACAGGGAAGAGTCTGCTAGCACGACATAACCCCAGGGAAGGTGAAGTCACACCTTTACCTGGTGATGAGCCCATCACCAAGAAACCAACAGGGTTTTCTTTCACCCCCTAAAACCCTCTGAACGTAATCATACCCATCTACTTGTGAAACCAAACTGGCACAGTTCCTCCGCCAGATAACGCCCGGGTGAGATGATGGGAAAATGTGGTCCATCGCTTGTATTCCTATTGACCTAGTTGTGGTATTTCCGCTGATCAGCAAGTTGTCTCCACTTGCACTCAGCGCTCAGAGTTTTGTTTACCGAGAAAATATCCGGTTGCCTGCTCGGGTGATCTGTCAAAGGCTGGGAGCATTTCTGAACACAGCAAGGTGAAAGCTGATGAGAAGAGAGTGATTTTTTATTTTGGGGGGTGGGTAAGGTGTCTGTTGCGGTTTTTGTGACTAGCTCTTTAAAATGTGCTGCTTACCCCACATGCTCTTCGCAATTAACAAAAGCTGGGTGCTGTGCAGTACTGAGAACAATACATTTAAAAAGCAGATTGTATTCTGAGTCACAAAAGGAGTTTGCCTATGATGCCGTGGGAGGGATGTGGAAGGGAACCTATGAGAGAAAACTAAATTAAGTCCTTTCAGCACAGGTCCATGGGCAGAAGGCAAATCTGATCTTTTCCATCATTTGCTTTATCACTTCTTTGGATTGTTTTCCCTCTCCTTCATCTTCTGAGCTCTTGTGTCTCCAGGACAACCCCATCACCAAAGAAGAAGAGTGAACAGACATAGCCAGAACACCACAGAAAACATCACCAGCATCCGGAGTAGGAAAGGTTGCGTTGCAGTTTCCATTCAATGTTTTACCTTGGCATGAATGAGAGAAAGCTCTTGGAGTCCAGAGTAGCAAGAAGCAGACTCAGGAAAAGACGGTGTCAATATCTGTGGTTGTCACATCTCAGTGTGGATGAAAAGTACAGAAGAAGGTGGTTGTAGCCATTATGGTGATACTGGCAGGCTGCAGACCCGCACTCACTGTGGTCCTCAGCCATGGAGACACCCATGCAGAGTTCAGCAAAAGTTCCAAGTTCCAGCAGATGTGAACATGAGCTGTCCCAGGCTCCCAGCAGGTAGATCAGAACAGGGTCTAGAGTCTCGTCTGTGCTGCATTTTCCCCAGAGACGTGAGTGGGCAACTGTCCCTTCTCTGCCACCCTGCAGAGCAGCAATGAGCAATGGGAAAGAGCTACAGGGGACAGCACTGAGGTGCTGCTGTCCCTCTGAGCCACCCTTCTCCAAAGGCCATCATCCCCTGTGTCACCTTGCTTCCATCCATCCTCACTGCCCCAACCACAGATGCACCCTGAGCTGGTAATTCCCAAGGGGACTGAGGTGGGTAGAGAGCAGGGAAAGGCAGAGAAACAAGTCCCAGTGACCCTGCAGAGGATGAAAAGCCCTGGGGGGCATGTGGCTCTCATGCCACATCTGGGCTGCACATCTGGGCAGCAATGCCAGCCTTGCTGTGCTGAGCCACAGAGAGCACCCAGCCTCTAAACTGCTGATGCTAAGCCTTGCCGAAGCTGTGAAACCACAAATTGCACTAGAAACTTCTTGCTGTGACGGCTGCACCTCTCCCAGCTTCCTAAAAATAGAGCTTGGTGCAGGGAGTCCCACAGCCCCAGTCCTACCAAACAAGCCCCTGTTGCCTGAGTCACAGCAGAAGGGAGCGGGAGCATCCCGTGCATCCACCCGCGCTCGGCTGGGTGCTGAAAGCAGCTCTGCCCGACACCGGGTGCGGGGGCTTGTGACCATCAAAGATGCAGTTAAACGCCCTGGAGAGACTCTGCCCTTTCATGTTGCGGAAGAGGAGGGTAGGAGTGGGGAAAAGCAAAACCCGAGGGAGGCTGCAGGGTTGCCGATGCCAGCGGCTGCCTCCCACGGCGTGGTACAATGGGGTGGGTGGGGAGGGTCCCAGCATCACCTTTGCATCCTCCCTTCCTCCCCCGTCCGCCTCGTTGGGACAGGACCGAAAGGCAGCTGGGAACACGTCTTCTGCATCTGCATGGGGCTCACAAACAAAACAAAAGCCTCAGGAGGAGAAGGGGGGACACTGCCATGCCTCCCCACCCTGTGGGGATGCACACGGCCAAACCCAGCCTTGCTGTGGCAGAGCCACCCACCCCTCGGCTCCCACCAACCCCCCAGGGTCCCCGGCTGCATGGGTGGGAAATGCCTATAGGTCAGGGCTTGCATAGTGCCGTAAGGAGGGTTTCTTGGCCAAAGTTCAGGAGGTGATGCTACATGCAGTGCTGGGATGGGTAGAACCTCAAGGATTTTGGGCGGATTCTGTTGTGAGAGGTGGGCGAGATGCAACCTGGATCAGGTGCTGTTCTGCAGAGCCTTTACCTCCATCACCAAAGGTTTGTGGTGACCCCTCGCACTGGCTAAGCCCCAGGCTGGCCGCGCCTGGTTATCCCTGAGGGGCTGCGCAGAACTGACACGTCTTATGACAAATCATCTGGATCCCATTTGGAAATTATCAAGAGACGGGCAATCTCTTAGGGCTGATTTTGCAGCCAACAATTTAAACTTCTGCCTTTCTCTCCTGTAATAAACCACACTCCCCCTACCAAGGCAATATTAATGAAAGTTGCTCATCTGTTTCAAGATCTTACACACAGCGAGCTCCACAAGACTGTCACTGTAGGTCTTTCTTCAACAGAATCACCTCTGTGGCTCTTCACTGCATCCCTTTTCAGCCTTCACTATGATTTCTCCCTTCTCCCTCTGCTGACCTTTGAAACCCCTGGGATGCTGTGCTCATTCATCATGATTGCTGGTCTCTTCTCCCAAGTAACAAGTGATAGGATAAGAAGAAATGACCTCAGGTTGTGCCAGGGGAGGTTTAGATTGGATATTAGGAAAAAATTCTTCCCCGAAAGGGTTGTCCGGCATTGGAACAGGCTGCCCAGGGCAGTGGTGGAGTCACCATTCCTGGAGGGGTTTAAAAGACACACAGATGAGATTCTTAGGGACATGGTTTAGTGCCAGAGTTAGGTTCATGGCTGGACTCTATGATCTTGAGGATCTCTTCCAACCAAAATGATTCTGTAATTCTATGATTCTGTCACTGAGATGCCCCTGGGGTCATGCACAGCCCCAAGGTGAGCACGAGAGAGTGACGCTGCTGGCAATGGCAGGAGATCGGTCAGCAAGGGTGAGCCACCGAAAGAGTGAGGGGCAGACAAGGAGCACTGGCTCTGCCCTGAGGGCTTTCGGGAGAAAAGCCTCGGCCCCCACTTGGGAGTAACCATCCCCATGGAGAAGGCAGCTCCTACAGGCAGGAGGGATCTGTGCTCGAGTGTAAATCCACAGGCAGCCACACTCGCTAGTAACTCTAGTTACACCAGGTCTGAGAGCCCAACTAAGACGATGCACACAGGGTCAGAAGCAGCAAAACCGATCTTGAATCTCTTGCAAAGGCCAGGCTGCAATTACCCTAGCTTTGGGGCATCATCTTGTTAACAAATCCATCATAAAATCCCCGCAAGAGACACAGCAGAGAGCAGATGCTAAAACAACTCTGCCATCTACTGACTTCTCCAGCTCCCCTCTCTGCCCTGTCCATTTGTCCATCTCTGCCACACAGCCACTTGGAAAGTTGCTGTCAAAAATGAAGGGTCTGTGTGACAGGACATGGTGACACGGGTCATACTGGAGGAGCCCTGCAGCCAGCACACACACACAGCCTTACCTGCCCTATGTCCCAGGGACATGGGTATGGCTCGAGCCAGTCCTGAGGCTGCATAGCAAAGGCACATAATAATGTTCTTAGTGCTCAGGCCAGGGACAAGTCCTGCTTAAAGCACAGAGCCAGTCCAACTCCCATAAAGCACTGATATTTCAGGAATTTCTCCATCTGAACAGACCCCAGATGCAGGTTTCCCTTTGCACAGCCAAGGAAGCAGCCCCATGACTGGTGCATGTCTCTTTGAGGTCCAGCCATCTTGCTTTCCCCACAGCTTGTGGAAGCAGGGCTGGTGCAGAGCCCAGGTCTGGCTGAGCTGAGCTCAGCTGCAGCAGCAGGCAGATGTGGTGGGGAAGAGTGAGTGACAGCCCCCATGCCACGACACTTTGCCAGGGGTGTGCAAAGCCTGAGTCTGGGCTGAGCTCTGATCTTGCACAGGTGGCTTTACTGGTGACATGGACAACCCTCAGGCAGGGGTGGGAACTACTACCCGTGGGCTGTGCACAGAAACCCGAACAGCAAGATCAGCTCAGCGTCACCTCACTAGTAAAAGGAAACAACATACACAGAAGTGATAACAGAAAAACATCCCTGGTGCTATGGAAACGATCCTGCCAGTGTGGGAAGGTATCTCCTGGACTAAATCCCGGACACTGAGGCAGATCCCTCTTTCCAGCACCGCAAAACAAAGGAGCTTTGGCTGCAGAGATCAGGGGAGACACCGGCCATAAGGACAAGGATGTCATCAGCACTCCCATCCCAGCTCGTGCCTTACCAAGTTCATGCCTAAGCAGTGCAGAGGCAGCTGTGTGGGAGTGTCAAAACACACTAGGAATTCAATTTTTCTTTTGCTTTCCCCCACAGCAAAGTCCCGGCACACACTGTGCAGGCAGAACCTCTGCAGCCAAAGGTGGTCAGTGGGCCAGCACACCACATTGCTGTGAGCACCATGGCCTCAGCCCCAAATCCTGCATCCACGCAGTCCCAGTGGCTCAGGGAGGTTCTGTAGAGGAAAAAGGTGACAGCGTGATGACAAATGTCAAGCTTGCATCTCGGAGAACAAGAACTGCCTCTCTCTGCCGTGCTCTGAGGATGTACCAGACGGAGGATGGAGACTTCCCATGGCAGTGATACAGTGGGATGGTGCTACCAGAAACATCAACGCAAGGGTCTTTAAGATGTTTCTCTTTCTGAATGGTGAGAAAGTCAAAACCATGGTCACTATGTAGACCAGCTGCTCCACAAAGCGCTCTATTGTCCCAATGGAGATATTTCCATTTCAACACAAGTGTGGCATCTCGAGCTCTCCTGCCCACTGGCACACCGTTTCCATGACAGCCAGACACACTTGTCACCAAGAAGACCTGCTCTGAAATTATTTTTGGTCACTGCCCAGAGAGTTGCAGGTCTCTGAGCACCTGGCTGAGCAGTCTCTGTTAAGCATCCCTACCACAAAGGGTGTTGCACACTTGAAAATTAGTCATCAGATCAATAGATGTGGCCCACACATAGTGCCTGACAACAGAGTGGCATTGGATATGCCAGCTTCAGCATTCCCCTCTGTGCTTCTCAGCCCGGAGGAGATGCATTTCCAAGAAGTGGCTCCAGTCCAGGTGAATCTCAGCCCCAGTGCACAAGCAGAGCATCTCCCATCCTTCCAGGAACATGACAGCAGAAGATGCTGCAGCCCCAGGCCCCTGCATCCCACTGATGCTGGAAGCAAATCCACTGCAGTTTCTAGGTAGAAGTCACTCTTGCTGGCAGACACGAGGTGCCTCTCGGAGCTTGCAGCCTGTTTGCAAAGGGCTGAGAGACCTCAGCTCATCTCACATTTACCACAGGGGCCAGGTGTACCCAGGAGGCTTCCACAGAGCAGCTGCTGTGCTGGGAGCCCCAAATGTGGCCCTGACCCCTCTCACATGGATGCTTGGCAATGCAGGAGTTCTGCTCCAGATCCTGTCCCACCATGCTCAGGTTATGATGTGTGGCAGCACTTGGGAAGCACGCTGAGTGTGTCATCTGTCTTCACCCTTCCCAGAGCTTCATCCACGCCTTAGGGGAGGGACAAAGCTCCTGTAGAGCTACAGAAAAATGTGACTTGTTCAAACACTCTGGTTTAGGAGGGGATAGGCTAAAAAACCCTAAAATTAAGGTGATTATCTACTTGCAGGTTCCCCAGGATCAAGTCACACCAGAAGAACAATATTTATCTGGAAGAGACCCCTTGAAACATATCTCATGCATAAGAAATCAGACACAGAGCTATGTGCCTCATGGGTGGGTGCTAGTTACGGGTCCAGGAGAGAGATCCTGACATCAAATTGCAGAACCATGGGATTTTTGTCTTCCTTGCGGATGCTCAGGCTCAGCCAGAGTCCTGGGCAGCGCATCCCCACCTCCCCTCAGACCAAACTGTGCCACCATGTCAGCTGAGGACAGCTGGCCTGGGGACACCCAAACACTGCTCAGGGTACACCTCTTTCCTTCCAGAGCAGCTCCTTGTAAGCCCAAGCTGGGGAACATACTTCTCACTCACTTGAATGAGTCACCAAACCCCAGAGGCTGTAATTCCCTTTTAGCAGAAGAGCAACCTTTATGGTAAAGTGGAAGATCTTTGGTATAAAAAAACCCCTGCACACCTGGAGGGAACTATTACACAGAGGTGATGCAGTCAGAGATGCTTGTGTGCTGAAATAGCCACTTGCTGCAAAATTCAATGACAGAAAGACCCCAAGGATTCTATTTGAGGAAAACACCCAGAGGGTACTAAACATAAGGACAGGAAAAAGGACGGTTTCCCACAAGTATTCAGGGGGACGAAGAAGAACGTGCAGCTGTCAAGAAACTACTACCATTTTGCTGAGCCACAAGAAAATCTAGCCACCTAAGTATTGAGTGTTGTCAGACTGGGGACAGCAAGTTAGGGGAACAGTACTGAAAACAGGGTTAAGTGGTTTGAGACAGGAAAGCAAACCCAGAGCATATTCCAGCTGGTTTTCTCAGCATCAGCCTCCCCACAGCCAGGATGTGGGTCCTGCTGGCCTTTGCCACCAGGGCATAGAGGTGGAGAGACATGGAAGATAGAGCACTGACTTTCTCTTGCTGCCTGTGCCCGGTTGCTTACAGTACTGTAGGTAAGTCAACTGATCTCAATGTCATCACTGGTGAAATGAGACATCTCTATTGCTGGAAAGAATGTAGATCCAGAGGTGGAAAAAGTCCAATATATTCAGTGGATATAGGGGAAAAAAAATCATCACTATGCCAGCTCTAGTCTTCAGACCATACGATTTCCAAGTGGAATGTATCTTAGGTGGATCTGCAGAATTAGCAGATCCCTCTTTCCACAGGTCAAGTCTGTTTCACTTGTGACATTAATTGGTGAGTGATCCACCCATCCTTATCTCAACCCATGAGATTTTTTATCTTACCTTGTCCCCTTGCCTTGTTGAGGAGGGGGAGTGAGAGAGCAGCTGGGTGGGCATCTGGCAGCCAGACAAGGTCAACCCACCACAAGGTCCCAGGCCTCCCACAGCCCTGTTTGCTTCTGACCCTGCAATGCCATTGCTGAGGAGCATCCCTGCTCTTCCTGGCCAGTGAATTCACCCTAATTCTTGAAGGACTGAGCTGAATCACCACAGCTAATAATTACGTCATGCAATATAGAGTCCCAGCACAGCCACACGCACGCAGCCCCCACCTCTACTAACCAGCTGCCCGTATCATGAAGGTGTCTGGCAGTGCCACACAATACAGAGACAGTTTCTAAGTGACAGCCTGGATTTGATGCAGGATGGTAAAATCCATCCCCTGCCCCTCCCGCCATTCCCTCCTGTGGTGCATGAAATAATAGCAGAGCGTGCAGTCTCTAGGGCGGCCATCAGGATCTTTGAAAAGGGGACTCAGGTTTTTTTCTTTAGTTTTGTAAGGCAAGAACATCAATGGAACTGAAAGTAGGTTCACACCACAGTGCCCACCCATGCAAAACTATAACGAACCACAAAACCAGGCAATTACACAATCTCCTTCTAATGTTTACCAGGTTCATTTTCTGAGCACCGGCTTCTGCTGAAAACAGCCTCAGAGTAGTTTAGTGGTAGAAATGACCTCTCAGTCTGTTATCGACAGAATAAAACCCACTGAGCTTATGCTAAAGGGTAGACACATATGATTCAGGTCTCTAAGAATGAGCCCCAGTCTTCAGATAATCCTGCAAATGCTCAAAACACTTTTGTTACAAACCCAGAGCTCTCATATCACATTCCCTCACATACCTCTACAACAAATGTAATGTTCAAAGACTGCAGCATCCGCAAAGTGTGACAAATGTTAAAGGCTTTGGGATCAGTGAGCATCTTTTCATTCTGGGCATCTACAAAGCAGATGAGCCTTGTCCTGATGGAGCCTCCTGGAACTACCACACTAGTGTCATAACATGGCATTTGTCATCCAGGAGCTGCACCACATATCTCTCTCAATCACCAGCAGCACAGTGAATCCACCCACAAATGAGCGACAAACATAATTGCATGGGTGCAAACACATTACATATCCTCGGGCGTGCAAAGTACTGCTAATAGGGCTAATAATGTCAAAGGGCTGTAATATGCAAAAGCAGCTAGAGGTGACCCTTGCTGTTCAGACTGCTCCCATTCTCCTTCTGCTGCAGTGGTGGAAGTGACACAAAGCAGGATTTAAGAGAAATATCCTGTAAAAGGGAAGAGGCACATGCGACATTTGCATGATCCAAAGACACAGAGGACTACACACATGTGGTGAAAACCTGATGCAGCCAAAAATGAACACCTCATGAGGCCAGAGCAAGTGTCCTTCCTGACTGAGCTGTATCGACACAGCTGGATTTCCTGGTTTAGGAAGAAACGAGTATACACCTCAGGAAGAAGAGATGCTTGTTCTCTGACCCTGCCACTCACATGCCAGCAGCACCCAAGTCCAATGCTCAAGCCCTGCACACGGCAGAGTGTCCCTGCAGATCAAGTGATCATAGGCAGCAAAATCACCAATATGATGTTTTTTCATAGAGAGCAGCTGAATGTATTTTTTGAAAAGGGAGATTTAGGGAGGTCTGAGCTCTGAACCAGGCCCTGAAAAGAAACAAAGAACAATGAACTGTGTTTATCCAGGGAGTAAATGGCAGCACTGAACGTTCAGGAAATGCAAGACCAGACTCATTTCCTACATGAAAAATAACAATATCTTCTTTCATGCCATAAAGACTTCAAGCTCTCGGTATTTTTACTCTATGCCAGATGACTGAAATAGAGCTACTTGAGTTTAGAGCCATCAAAGAATTTGACTGAAGTTACTGCAGCCATTGCTTTGGCTGAGGTTTCAGAAGGGCTCTTAGACAAGTACAGAAACAAACCAAATTCAAATGCAGCCTTGCAAGAGGGGCTCTTAGTTTCACATCCAAACACATTTGGTCAGTACAATCCCGAACACTGACAGTCTGTCAGCTGAATGATTTACCCAGACCTACTTCTAAATAATCGTAAGTCATAGAAGCAGCTGTCAGCTGAGGCAGTCTTGGGAACACACATCAAGAGCCAACATAACAGCTTAAAACATCCTGCAAATGCATAGAATGATTTGACTCATTTAATTGCTTAAATCAAACCAAAATCCAATTTAATAACACCCTTATATACAAAGAATATGTCACAAATAACACGTCAACAGAAATACATGTTTAACACAAATAAGTTAAAACGGTTCTGTGACAGATGCTCGTTTACATAAGTATGGATTTAATTACAGATTTCTTTCTCTCCTTTCAAGATTGCTGAAAAAGATTCAGAACACAATCCCCAAACTGCTCAACCTGTGCCAGATTTACTAGATGCACTGATTTTTTCCTTTCGTTGTGCCTGCAGAAATGCACAACATTTCTGCTCTTATTGACATAAACAAAGTCAGAGTCACGGGCAGGGCTGCCATGGCTTAAACCCAGAAGGCACCGGCTGCATGTGAGGAAGTTCGGATCTGTCTTCATAAGCATAAAAGCTGGAATCAGGCCAGAAGATCCTGCAGTTTTCAGTCTGTATTAAAGCAAATCTGTGTGCATGCTGCAGCTGTGTATACGAGAGACAAGGAGGGGGAACACCGAACAGAGGAACCAACCTGGCTCTAGGTTCCTGCACTCCCCAGTTTGCAAAGGCACAGAAAGCATTTTTCCCAGGCAAGGAGGAGTGATGGACAAGGCTCTTATTTCCCTGAAACCCCTCCCTTCACAAGCATTTCTGCATGGAGATAGGCAGCAATTCTCATTACTCACTCTTATTCGGTTGTTTTGTGCCCTACAAGCCTGTCAGTGTGGGAAATCTGCCCAGCATAAGATCAGTCTGGCAGCTGGCTGCATTCTGGGCAGTGCCAGCACCCTGCGGGATGATGCCAGAGTTGCTTCCCTCACCACTATTTCCAGGCTGCTTTCCTCCGTAAGCAAGGAAAAATAAAAATAAAAAAAATAAACAAAACCCCCAAACCCACACACCTGTTTTTTGGGATACCACTACACAGGCTGTGGGCAGACAATGGGTTTATATGCCTGGAGGGGGTTCACTGCTTGTGGCCATGCTGGGATGATGCTGCACAGGGATGCTTTGTAGGATGACAGCGTGTGGTGCATCCCTCGACCTGCTGCCTGTGCGCTCCAGCGTGTCTTTTCCTCCTGATCTTCCCCATTGTCGCATCATCCCACGAGTTTTCCTGTGAGACAAGAGGTCTGTAACAGTATGTTTTGAACAACAGACCTAGAAGTCTGCTCGTCAGATCCAGCTCAACTTCCAGCCCTGCCCAGGTGTGGGCAGGCGTTAGTCACATGCTGACTGACTTTGTTCTGTATGCCATCTTGTAAACAATGCATGTGGATTTTACACCTTAAATCCATCTAATAAACTGAATCTTCCTCTTTTTTTTTTTTCCCCCCAAGAAAGAGTACAAACAGTGCAACCACAATCCTGGTCCTACATATTTGGACGAACCCAGAAAAACAGGCCAGATTGCCCAGGGCAGGTCTTGGGCAATCATTTCATCCTTCATCTGCAAATGCAGAGGTCATTGAGGGCGTGCTGACATTCTGCATGAAGCAGAGTGGAAACACCCCCAGCCCCTCCTGCTCCAGCCCTTTTACTCAGAGTAAATCATTCACCTTCGTGCTGTGCAGAGACCTCGGGTGCTGAGCACCCACAGTGCGGCATGGTCCTCGATGCGGTTGTTCTGGTCGAGTACCTTTATGATTCACAAGCAAAAGAATGCCTGGCTACTCTTTGCACATTACAATCAACAGTTATCGGTGCAACCTGAGACAGGGGCAAGAAAGTATTTTGGTGCTAATATTTTCTTAAAACATAGCACAAATCCAGCACCAACAAACGATGTGTGGTAGGTGGAACTCTGATAAGTCACAGCTCAAATGACTTAGTTATGTGACAGCTTGACTAAAACTGGGAGATTTTCCTTAAAATCCACTTATTCTACATTTTAAAAACCCCTAATTTTTACATCAAAAAGTCCAGCTGGAGAACTTTCCTAATTGCCCATCATTTTTAATTAGCCCTTGTGTTTTTCTCTGCAGTGATTTGAGTACAGCACCCAGATTGCATACAACGTTCTTCCTGCTGCTGAACTGCAAATGGTGACTTCTGTTAAATATCATTTATCTGGCTCACACTTGAAACTTGACAATGGGTAGTTCTTGACTTGGGTAGCTCACAAGAAGTAATATTATTCCTCTCTGCCCTCTTGAGAAACTGGCTTTTCTGCATTAGCGCATACTGCCCCACAACCTACAAAAACCCAAAGATCCTGGTTTCCAGAGCCACAACCAGACCCAGACGGATGTGGGGGTTGCTCTGTGGGGCCAGTAGCTGGATGGGATGCACAAACATTTGAGACAAACAGACTTTCAAGGCTTTCATAGAAAGAAATGTTTCATCTTCTGCAAGACCACAACGAAGCATTGTCCCTTTGACAGATCATTCATTGGTATTTGTAAGACTTGAGTCATCTCTGACCCTACGAACATGGGGTAACAGATGAAGCCTGAATGTGCGATGGTGCCTCTCCATTACACAGGGAGACAGCTTGTGACAGCAGCCAGTACAGGATTATTTTAGTCTGTGCTCAGTTATCAGAGATGCCCTTTGAGTGTTCAGTACATTCAGTTTCCTTCCATCCGCTCAGTTTGTTTTTCCGTTTGGCAGAGGGATTTACCTAAAGTGACACTCCTCTTTGGTAAATATACAGTATTAGGAACCAATTGAGTAATTTATAATGCTGAGCATAGAAACTTTTTGTTTTAATTGTGCTGTGTGGGAGAGAGCTGTCACTTTATTCTTGTCTCAGGTAGAAAGGTAGTAAGCAGGAGATGAAATAATGCTGCATTTCAGTATGAAATACTGCTTGGTAAAATGTATATAGCCCTGTGCCTTAGCTAGAATTTGCCAGGTGGAGAAAAAGAGACGGGGAAAACAAAAATTGCTCTGGTCAGACTCACACCCAGAGCCTGCCCAGCCAGGCTGGGGCAATGGAAGGAGATGGCGGTACAGAGGTGAGAATGGAGGTCAAGGAATCATAGTCAGTCATAGAATAGCTTGGGTTGGAAGGGACCTTCAAAGCTCATCCAGTCCAACCCCTGCCATGAGCAGGGACATCTTCACCAGCTCAGGTTGCTCAGAGCCCCGTCCAGCCTGGCCTGGGATGTCTCCAGGGATGGGGCATCCACCACCTCTCTGGGCAACCTGGGCCAGTGTTTCACCACCCTCATAGTAAAAAGTTTCTTCCTCATGTCTAACCTGAACCTCTCCTCTTCTAGTTTAAAACCATTACCCCTCATCCTGTCGTAACCTATACTTCTAAAAAGTCTGTCCCCATCCTTCTTACAGACTCCTTTTAAGAGGAAGCAGCCTTCTGGGTTGTAAGGGCTTTGCAGGGCCAGCCTTGCTCACGGGAAGTGCTGCACCCAGCTTAACCCCCACTGAGAAACCAGCCTGTGGGGGCAGCAGGAACCAGCAGCAGGAACCAACCGTGTGGGTGCTGATGAGCTCAGCCGGGTTCATGGTGGCCTCGTGCTGGACCATGTTTTGGGCAACACCACATTTGAGCTGTCTTGTAGCCAGTTAGGGTCAGCCAGCTGCATTCTGGCTCCAGCCACACGAAAGCATCCTCAGAGGTGGTGCAGAGAGCCCTGTGACCCCACACCACAGCCCAGCCGCTGACCTGCCAGCCCCTCGGTTGCCTTTGCAACTCCTCAGCAAAGAAACTGCGACCTGGATGATGTGACCGCAGCCGAGTTGCTTGCACAGCAGTATTGGTGGTGCGGTAACACGCAGCCCTCTGACACGGTGTGCGATACTGAAATGAGGAGAGCATCCTCCTCCCAGCAACCAAGGTACCAAAACCACCGGTTTGCACCAGTTTTCTGCTGAAATCCTCCAATTTTAACAATATATGATAACTCGGAGGGGAGTATCGAGGCCTCAGTGGATCAGCAGCTAAGTGGATTAGAACCCTGAGCCCAAAACATGCACTGTTTTAAACCAGAGAGCAGAGGAAAACAGGGCTGGTTCATAGATTGCAATGCAACAAGGCTTTGATGTTACCAGGAAACTTTCTCTTCCAGTTATTTTGGGTTTGCTTTTGTTTGTACTAAGGCCACGTGATCACTTAATCATAAACCTGCCCCAGGGGAATAAAAAACCCCAAACACACACACACACATGAAAAAAATGGATAGAAAGGGCTTGGTGTGCTTTGGCTGCCATTTTCCTGGGGGAATTTGGGAGCCCACCGACCCAGGAATAAGGAGCTGCCAAAAACACAAGCGAAGGTTTAAGCCCCTCTGTTCAGACTGTGAGCTCTGTCCTACCCATGCTCTCCATGCTGGAGGAAGGATGCCATGAATTCATCGTTCTCTTCTTCAAAACTGCTTGCTTGCTTTCTTCAATACTTTGAGAACTTTCCCACATGAACAGCTTTTGAGATTACTTTTTCTAGGAAAAAAAAATAATAAAATAAGAAAAGGAAAATAAAAGAGAAAAAGAAAAGGATTTTGCACACTTGCAAACTTCCCTCATGTTTCCTGACCTCGGCAGCGCTGCGCAGGGCACAGATCACACCTTTAGATCAGACAGCTGCAAACTCCCTGGTGCTGACATGCTCTGGCCAGGTCTCTGCCTTCCCATGAGACTCTGAGCTTAGCGCAGCCTGCCAGAAAAGAGGCTTAAAAACTACAATATGGTCAAAGATTCCACTGATGAGTGTTTACCAAAGGCTATGTGCCACATGGATACACAAGGTGTCCCTTTCTCACCTGGGCTGTGGCGTATTGATTGACACATAAATAAAAACGAAAGCAACAACAGCTTAGGTTCCCTTCCCTGAAAGAGATGAGGGATATCAGCTCCAGGGTGAGGGCCACCAGCTGTAGCCACTTTCTCAGGTGACATCAGTGTCAGCATCACTGCAAACTGGCTGTCCCCTGGGTGGGGACACCAGCCCTCCCATGGTAGCTCCAGGGACAGCCCAGCTCCCCAGCCAAGTGCTGCCACGTCCAGCCTGAGCGCACATGGGAGAATTTGTGTTTCTTTCACCTGCTCATCAAAAATTATGGATAAGATAAATGCAAACATATTGTCACATTTCTGAGACATTTCAGGACCAGGCTGACTTGAAATAAAAAGCAAAGCTGATGGGGAAGAGAGGCAGTGAATGCCCAGAAGAGGCCCTACAAACTGTGGGCCAGTTACCCAGTAGCATTCCTGCCCTCTTTAATTTTGGTTTGTTTTGTTTTTTTTTAATGTTTAGGGGTTTTTTTAGCAACAAAATAGTCTCTCTTGTTTGTCATTGCAGAGGGGGACTATTTTTAACACTGCTAATGGCTGAATAAAATGGGGTGGAGTAGCTAAGCCAGCTACACTGCTCCCAGTTACCCAGGAGATTTATCTGACCATCAGAAGAGGAGCTGGACCAGGGCCATCCTGGGCGAGAAGGCAGAGCAAGGCGCCTGCAAATGCAAAACATGGAATAAAATGTCTGTGTCCTGGGCCATGCATGTTGGAAAATGTACAACAGTCCCTGTGGTTTTTTAAAAAAGCCCCAGACTCCTCATAGGGTAGGTATGCCAAACACTGGAGTGTTTTTCTCTGCATTAATCGCTGAACAGGGCTCCCAGAGCACGTAGTTTGCATCTCCTCTGCCCATGAGAAAAAGATGGAGAAAAACCATCCATGCAAACAAGTTATTTCTAGACTAGAGTTTTAGAAATGGTACCCAAATGAAGGCAAATAGCAGTTTCCCACAGGGTCAGTAAATTACCAGAAAATTCAAAACCCGGCCCACGTTTGTCCTTCTGTCCTCTGTAGCCGTCTCTGCAGAGGTGCGTGAGCCGTCGGGGAGGCGGAAGCTGTTGAAACAGGTACATCCCACATCCCTTCTCCTCCTGTCACCACCCTGATTGCTGCATTCAGAGGAGGAACCGAAAATAACCGTGGGAAGTACCAGATGGCAGCTGCTGAATGCAGAGCCCTGTCTGCCAAGCAAAAGAGAGCACGTACTGCATGGGAATGACGATGCCGTTGTTGGAGCATGACGGCAGAATGGCAGCATCGGGAACACAGCACTAGCCTGAGTGGAAGAGCAAGAAACACTCCACTCTGGACAAATACCGTACAGCAACATACATTTATATACAAACAAATATATGTATTATATCCATGTATATATAAAAGCCTACCCAATGTTGAGAATGGCTGTGAAATGTTCAAGGCTCTATTCATACTAAATGAAGAAAGTCGAATTGCACTGATGGGTTAACTCTGTTTATTGCAGAAGAACAGGAGGATGCCTGCAAACCCAGGCATGCTCCGGTGCGTGTTGCTGCGGCAGCACAAGACAAAACGCTGGAGCAGCAGAACCTCTGTCCCCCATCCTCTACCCCAAGGTCATCGTTCTTCCAGCAGCCAGGGAGCAGGGCAAGCACCCGGGATACGGCACCAGCCCTTGGGCTGCCCAGGCACTTGCTCCCATTCTCGAGGTCTGCCACACAGATGATGCCTTTTCTCCTTGTGATAAGCAGCATGCACTTAAAAACAAGAGGTTTTTTTCTACCCCACTTGGTTGACTCACTGGACACACAGGCTTTATAATTCATCTTGAATATTCCCAGCTATGACATGCACAGGACCAAACTGTTCCAAGCGGCGCTACATTTTAAGAGCATTTAAATCTGCTGTTATACCTATTTTCAGACCTTAGAGAGAAATTATTTAAGCGTTTTCCTTTAGGAGGGATGGCAGAGGGAGACAAAAATATTTCATTATTCTGAAGCAGTAACTTCACTGGAATCACAACACATGCAAGTGAGAGAGATGTACAGAGTTCAGCTGGGAAATCTTTGCTTCAGCCCATACAGGATGTCAGATTATATTACCACATAGCCTTAAAAATTGGGGAATTAAGTGATTTGAGAGAGAAAACTACTTGGAGAGGTACTCCTGAACTTAAAAGAAAGTCAATTTCATAGAATTATTAAGAACAAGTGATTTTTCAGTGCACATCTATAGGGAGACAGGATGTTGGTTTATCTTTTATTAATTTAGTTAAAATGGTTCCTCTTGGATGTGATCTCACGTTGGTCTAGCTTAAGTATATGTTAGAGCAAACCTGTATGATACAAACTGGGAATTTTAATACTTTCCTCTTTAAATTAGTATCATAAACATCTGAAGTTGCTGAACTCAAATTATTTATAAAATTACACAAGGTGTTATAACTGAAGCAGAGCAGTGGCAGCATAGGTATCTGGTGTAAATAGAGACACAAACACTTATACCAGCAAAGGGTTTTTGTTCTACAAAATCACAAGCCCTAGGATCTAAATGTCAAATTTCCTTAAGCAACGGTGTAAAGCTGCCAGAAAAAGTTAATCGTGTTCCTTTATATTAGCTAATGAGAAAGGAAAGAATAACCCCCTTAGGATTCACAATAAAGACTAAGCAGTTTCTCTTACCGCAGGGATTATATACACAAGCCTAAACACCAGTCCCATGAGGTTTTAGTCACAGTAGCTTCAGCAAACATATTTGCCAAGGGCAGGTGGGTGAAGCGAGGGGGGATCTGAACCTGCAGCACCCATGTGCAGTTCGTGGCTGTCACCTCTGCTGCACGGAGGAGCATCGAGACCACCCCCGGGCAGCTGCTCTGAGGTTTCTGGGATGCAGCTACCACGAAGGGATTTTTGCTCATTCAAACACAATAATTCAGCCCCACAGGGCTTCTTTAGAAAAATAACCTTTTATACCTGCAGGGAGGCTGGGAGAACAGACCATTCCCACCTTCGGCTTTTTGCTCAATGGTATTTTAATTGCATCCAATGATGATTCAGATTTCCTCCCAGATCTAGTGCTAATTCACTGTTCTCTAGAGGATGATTGTACATTAGGAGAGGAAAAACAAAGCTTTCAGGCATATGCATATTATATAGTTTCTGAAGAACATCTCTGTGAATTGTAAGTATGGTTACAATCTACTGTACTTCCAAAACAAATACAATAACATGCTTTGCTGATCTATGGTTGTCTTTACGTCTCTTTCCTATTGTCTAAGACTATTTTAAACAACAAGGAGATATCAAAACAAGAAGCTGCAGCACTGAATTTATGTGAACTGCATCTCTGCACTTATCAGTTACCAACTGCACTGATAAGAATTGTGCTTCTTATCAAGAGATCGTAAATGAACAAACAAAGAATGATTAAAAAGTGCTAAGACTCCTTGCAAGGAGACCACATGAAAAGCCTTGAGAAGACAATATTTCTTCACAACAAACATACTGTCAGGTTTAATACCACAGCTATTAAAAAAATCATTTACTGAAAAGAAAAACATTATTTTTCATTTCCCAAACAGTAAATAGTACATGTATTCTTCCAACTGAGAGAAAAAGCACAGAATAGCTGCAGTTCGTTTCTTCTAGTTTCACAGTTGCAAATAAAAGTTCACAGCAAGAACTTTTTCTTTCGGAATAAAGTGGAAACGTCTAGTTGCTAAAAGTACAGATCTCGTCTTCTGTCGTTAATCTGAATACCTGAAAGACACAGCAGGACAGTCAAACAGCATAATCCACGCAATCTCTTAGGATGTTGTGCAAACAAAACTGCACCTTTAGGTCTTCTCTGATGCAAGAAGGCCCTCACTAGAATAACCAGAACAACCCGTCCAAGGTATCCCCAAAATATTGCACATCAAAGAACCAACATCAGGGTATGACACAGTCTCAAGAGTAACAAAAGTATGGAAGCCTAAATGCTTTGGGAATAATTTCTTAGAAGAACTCTAGCAATGTGGTGGGTTTGTTGGTGAGAAGAGCCAGAAGCCAGGTGCTCGAGATACAAAGCAAGGGGTGTCCTATCTTCCTGGGATCTGAAACGTGGGCAGCCAGTGTAGAACAGGCACTGTGAAGTGGTAGCGATGGTATCATCACAAAAACAAAGGTGGATGGAGCTAGAAGATCATAAATGTAATTTTAATAGAATGTTTTCCCTCTTCTCTGTTAACACAGTTATAAGAGATGGTGTGTATATCTGGAGGGAAAGCAAACTTTTGAAATACACTGTGGAAGCGAGCAAGGAAGCATCTTTAATTCTGCATGCATAAGCAGGCAGTTATCCTTCATAGGTATTAACTTGTTGCAAACCTGCTGGATTCTTTACTCACCTGCAGTGGCATGGCTTTCACTGGGATTTTCTAGGCCTTGGTAAGAGCTCGCTTTTCTCTCTTAAAAATAAAAAAATACTGGAGATGAGCAGAGATTCAACACAGAGCTAAAAGTAGGCTGTAGTTCCCAAAGAAACCTTGTGCTTTTGCAGCCCAGCCTATAGCACAGGTGCTGGGGAGCTCTGTGCTGTCTGGCACAGCGATATACACTTCCATAAATATAAATATCAGCTGTTCTTAAACATGACACAGCGCAATGAGAAGTATATTTAACAGATAGAGCCAAGAAACAGGGACTCCCACAGCCAGACTAGATGCACACATCCTAGGGACTTGCCAAAGGTTCCTTGTGAACACAGGCCAGTCATTTCTTATTTGTTCTTTTCGGGTTGCCTGATAAGCACATGTACAGCATTACACATGTGGTGTTATCGGGCTCCCCGAATATGCAGAGAAGCCCTGTAAACACTCTGAAAGAAAAGGCTTTAATCGGTGATGACTGGGGAACATCGGGCTGTTTAATTTCCTTCTGTATTTCTCCCCACTCATTTTCTTTCTGAAATTTTCACAAGCCCACTGTTGTTAGCACTGCTTCCCTTTTTTCCATCCCAAGACTAAACATGAAACATCTCAATTTTTGGAGGAGTCAGCTCCTCAGGCTCCCAAACCTTGGCAGGCTCACATTGCCCCCTTGGGGAAAGAGGGCACCTAACCTTTTTCTGAAAATAAATCCTAGAAGTCCAGACAGTGTCTTTAAAGTAACTAAATTGTCATTTATGAGCTGCAAAAAGTTCAGAGTGCGTGCCTATGCAGTCTCAGCTAAATCTATGTACCATGAGCAGAAAGTTTGTATTCCAGCTGAAGACATACACACTCTTTTTTTCTGGGCATTAGACACTCCAGCAGGAGTAAGTCAGCAAAACACCTATAGCTGGGATCCTCATAACAACACGGCTTTGTATAGCCTCAAAAGAGGAACAGTAGATAAGACTGGCTGCAGCTGTGAACAGCAGCTTTAGCCCATGCTCTGCCAAACTCCTGCTGATGCAGATTAGAAACTAGTTAACCAGTAGATATTTCACAGCTGGTTATTTTTCAAAACCTAAGACTCAAGATTGCTTCTTCACATGCCTGGTTCTTTTTATCTAGAAGCAGCAGGTAGGAGATGCTGTATTTTTCCAGCAGACACCCTAAACAATTTCACAACCCCTTTTTCTTGGAGACCTCTGCCAAGCTGAGCAGTAACGCCCAGAACAGCAACACAGGCGTACCCAACAGGGCACTGCTCAGGAACCTTCATCCCTGATCACTTCTCAGAGGCAGGAATTACCCACAAGTGAGCAATTTTCTCCAGCAGACCTAGATGCTGTGGAGATGTAAGCTCCTGGGAAATGGACTTCAATCACCAGCTGTCTTTCTTCTGTGTGCTGGTGGCACCTAGGATTGGGATTCCTACTAATGGTTAATAATAAATAAGGAACAACAGCATTAGCTCTGGGAAATCTGCAGAGAGCAAGCACAGCCTTTGGCACAGAGGGCAGTGGTGCTCCAGGGAAGGCAGCAATTAGCCGCGAGACAAGGCAGGGCTGCCCCACCAGCCCCTCAACACCAGTCCTTCCAGCTAAAGACAGAGACTGGGGAAGAAGAGAAACCCCTGGCCTTTCTGGAAAGGGCTGCTGTTCATACACTGTATTCAGAATATCACTAGTGCCCTACACGATATTTAGCTCAGGGCTCCTACCTGGCCATGGCTTTCTGGCCATAACATGGGAGCACCCAGTACACATAGTGCCACTCAACCTGCTACCTATAAACTAGAGATCCCGATAGCACTATGGATCATGTTTGTAGTCACTTAACATATTTCCCTAATGTAAGCCAGAAGGTAAAATATCGTGCAAGTGGGCAAGGCATATTTCTGATTTAGTTAACCAGCTCCAAGTACCACAGTACACAGCACTGGTTATGTATTGAACACAATTTCTATGAGCTGGGCTCCAAGAACCTTAGGAACAGATGGTATTATTTTGTGCCTTTACATAAGATGCCATCAAAGAATAAAGAGATAGTAACTATTCCCTTACCTCCCCCAGGAGCTGAACTTTGACTTATATTTTGTAACCTAGCAGGTCCAGTCATGCAAGCAGAAATTGAGTGTTGCTTCATGGTACATTCCTGCACGGATGTCAGGCACCTTTCCTGTTGCAGAAGATCAAGAAGAGAACCGTATTTCCTGTCAGAGGTCGGTTCATCGACCGCGTGCAGGTCAGGTAAGGCATGATGATATACCGAACTGGTAAGATTGGGAGTCCCGATCGAAGGGAAGGGCCATGAATCTGCAGGTTGAGTTGGATGGTGCCGCAGAGCTGATGGCTGGTATTGGCCTGCCATACCAGCAGCAGAAAAATTCAGAGCAGTATTTGACACGCTTGTAGCAGAAGATGATGGATATGGTTTGGAGCAATGTGAAGAGAAATTCCACTGATGGGGAGGCATGCTATCTACTTAAAAAGAGAAAGAAAGCATCTGAAGTCTCATCAAATCCTACTTTTTTTCCAAGGCAAATTCCAGTGGACTTCTAAGGGAATGTTACCAGACGGCATATTCATTTCTAAAGAAATGTATATTCACTTTTGTGCTGCTTATCTTAAAAATCAGCAACAAATTCATACTAAAAGCTAACTATACCACTACAACCAATACTTTCAAATTAATATTACATGTGTTTTCTTACAGGCCACTAGCATAGGTGGGGTTTTAACAATTGCAAGCTTAGACAAATATATTTTTATAAAGATAACAAATTAAGACATAATGCACTTAATGCTTTTGACAGTGATGGAAGCTCCTGGCTGGAAAATGAAGACCTGGACCTGCCAGCAGGCTCAGGGAGACCTTGGGAAACACCCCAGCAAGCACAAGAATTTACCAAGGAAGTCCTGGATACATAAACCGGGACTTTGCCTTCTGTTTGCACACAATTCCAAGTTTAGACATGCTGCATCTTAAATCCCTAAGTGAAAGCTGGTCCCTCCTGTCCAGCACCACACTCACGCATGGAAAGCGGCTCACCGTTCTTCAGGACAACAGTCTCGCCCCTGTGCTTTGTGCTCAGGTCTTGTGGGTTCTTGGCATTGCTTAGAGCTCTAGAAAAATGTTCATCTACCATGCTGTTAATATCCCCTTGGAAATATGTAAATACAACACTCTGAGACCCCCATTCTGTTTTCACGGGTTCTTTGCTTTCACTGGGCTTTGGAGAGAGCTTCCTTGTTCCTTCCATTCTCAATAAACAAGAGCCCCTGCCAAAACAAAAGGAAAATCAGACCAGTCAAAGAAATACTATTTAACTTAAAATACACAGTCAATGGTGAGCTCATTTTCCTTCTAAAACTTGTAGGGCCAGAAGAACTGTTACTAGTAAGATTAGATTCTTTATCTGGGTTTCTGCTTCTTCCATACACCTTTTCTTTACTGATTTCCTTATCATATACTTCTAATATGAAGTCCTTTAAGTATAAATTGAAAGAAGAAACCTTTCAATGAACAGGTGCTGCATTTTACAGAACTGTAGTGGGAGTGCATTTTTCCCAATCAGACATATTGAATCAAATTAGTCTTTAACACATTTTGTGCAGGATCTTTTGCTGGTCAGCTGTAAGTTGGATATAACCATACAATATGCAACATTTGAAAGGGATTCTGTGTCTTGAAAGCAGTGAGTGGCTCAGAGATGCAGAGGGTCCGACGGATACCAACCTTGTATGAGTTACCTGTCAATGTCATGGCTCTATTGAAGAACAAAACAGGCACATCTGTCTACCAACTGCCATCCCTCATCCCTGCCATCTTTATCAGTCTGGGCTGAGGACCTAGCACTGCACAAACATACCCTGAGGATGGACGTGTGCCGAAGGAACTGAGGCACTTAGACAAATAATTCAGAGGTGGCATTAGCCCTGATGAAGCTCAGGGAGAACTTAGAATTGGACAAAGCATTTTGATGGTTTTTTGCATTGTTCAAAAAACATACCAGAGTGAAGGAAAAAAAAAAAAGGAATAAAAAATAATCCCTGGAGCTTAAAATAGTAATAACTTTAGATAAGGTAAAGTTCAAAGTACCTTGATCACTGGCAGAACAGACCTCCACAAGGAAAAGACTTCTGAGAATAATTAGTTCCCTTACCTGTCAGAAAAAGACACGCAGATTAAATTACTGGAAATACAAATTATGTAAAAAAACAAAACAAACAATCACACCCCCAAAACAAACAAACAAACAACAACACAACAAAACAAAACCCAACCCTTTTTTGTTTGAAAAAGCTTACCTGGGAAGGTGGTAGGTCTTCCAGTTGCCTAAAACTTTGGTAGCAAGACTGTTAAAACACACACTGTAGCTCAACCAGAAGTTGCGGATTTAAGGCAGGAGTTACTCTAAAATAATTTGCAGGAGGTCAACAGAGACTACAAGACTCCTTTTTGTTCTCCTTAAAAATCTCTGCTGCCAGATATGGTAAGAGTAGGACAAGGAGCATCACTGCTTGTCCTGGAGAAGCACCATTTTAATGCGTTTGTGCAGTTTCTGGCCACAGGGGAGCTAGTTCTACAACCAGAGCTCACACGTTCTGCTGTAATCAAAAACATGTTTAGCAAAGCTCAAACTGTGTGTGCAGTGAGAAGTTCCTGCTGTTTCTATTCAATTCTCCAGTCTCATTGTCAACTCATCACACTGCATAGCGTAACTGATTTACTTCATTAGCAAAAAGAAGGCTGTTACTTTTCGGAGACTGCAGAAGCCTTTGGCCAATAGCCGGTTGTATCAAACAAAACCTAATGAATCATTAATTTGTGTTTCCGTCCAACTAACCCTGCAATAAGCAGTATTGCTTAACCTATTCCAATACATTTATCTAATTTCTTTTCTAACCATAAACCCCTCAATCCTCAGAAGCTTCCTAATAAACACTGCGCTCATCTGTGTCTTGAAGGGTATTTGAAATATCTGCAAAGGCTGCCTCCAAATGGTATCTCAGTGTTTCTTACATGTGAAAAGACTGTTCGGACTGCAAAGCCAAAAAATACGACATTAAGAAACATGAGGATTGTTAGCCAACCATAATCTGTCCCTTTTTTTAATCTTAAGCTTTCATCTACAAACTTCTTGTCTATGTTTATCATCTGCTTCCATGTCTAGTTTTGCTTGTTAGCTCTATCCACCCTGTATTCTCTGTTCGGTTCTTCCCCTCTTCACGATCCCTTGCTCAGCTGACCCTGGCCCCCTGTCATAAACTACCAATTTACATTCAAACTCAGGAGTTCTTCAGTCCTTCTCTTAGGATTTCTCTTGCTTTGTCCTTGCATCCTTTCCCATTTCCAACCTGTGGCCCACCTGAACACAGTGGTGGGGATGGGACACATACAGGTTGGCCACCTGTATGTGCAAGGGTATACTCTGTAATAGTCATCTGATTCAAAAGACTGTCTTTCAGAACTTTAAAACAGACCAAACTTTCCCAAACACAGAAACTTAAACCAAAAATCCTTCCTTCTGATTTATAGGCACCTTCCCAAGGCCCATGAGGGCACAGGAACTGGCACGTCCCAGCCAAACAACTGAAAAAACCTTCAAGCGCAAGAAGAGACATTATCTTTTCCCAGTCTTGTTTTAGAAAGCAACCCACTGTTTATGTTAAGAAACTTTCTAGTTGTTCAGCTGGAGGCCATCGCTTGCCATGGAAAATTCCAACCCAAGTGATGAAAGCTTGGTGAAGTCATCAGTGACCATACGGCCTGAGAAAGGACATCGGGCCATCTCAACAGCTAGCAGCAAAACAGCTCTTCCTACACCGCTCCACCACTGCACATCAACATACAATTTAAAAAGCATTAGCTCTGGCCCAGAGGTCTATTTTTCCTGCTCCTCACGCAGTGCAAGCCAGCCACTTTGTGCCACTTCATTAACATGCTTAACTTGCTCGTGACATTAATTGTAAACTCCTTCAGCGCCGTTTATTGGTGTGTAACGGCTGTTAGGCTTATGTGAATTGTGACAAAGATAGTTAAAATGCTAAAAGATAATACATTTTTTTAAAAGAAAGAATGGTCATTTATCTATTTTTTTCTCATTTCCCTTAAAAGCCTCTTGTGCTTTCCAACAAGTAGAAGGCTGGATATAACCAGGGTTACATCTCAGTCCTCTCCCTGGTCATATGCTCATGGGGAATGGAATGTTCTAATAGTCAGGACTTAGATTTGGGGCACTGTGGTCTTCATTACCTGAACTTCCCATTCTTCTGTCCTCCAGCAGGATGTCTGCAAAAAAAGGCAGAAATCCTTCCAATTTGCGTCTGCCGCAACTGTTGTCAAAATACAGTAGAAGTGGAGCTCAGGCTGCAACCGATCCGGCTCATCTCACGCTACTCTCAGAATGGGTTAATTAAGGAAAAATAGTGCGAGGAATTGTCCCAGTTTTGTCCTTCAGGTGGACAAGGATACATGGTCAACACCAGCTCAAGAGACATGGTTGTCACTGCAAGTGACAATACTTCAAATATTTTTCATATACTCCATCCTTGTTTGTAGTATTAACTTCCCATCACCGTAGCATCACAGAGGGAACATTCTGTTCTCTATTTATTTTCTATAATGTTCTAGAGAACATTCTGCTCTCTATTTCTCTATAACAACCCAAACCAGTTTTAAAAATAAATAAAATTGAAGAAAAAAATCCACTTCCTGAGTAGTAAGCAAGACTTTAACAAGCAGGCATTCTCTTTCATCAATTGTCTTTCAAATAAGGGAACATCTGAGAAAGTCAGTGAATATAAGTTGAAATTATCACCGAATTCTCCTACCTCAACTCACTGTCACGAGCGGTGTCGCACCCGTAGCGTTGTCCAGGTGCGGGAGGGTCATGCTGTGTCCAGCGGTTTGGGATCCTTCCCCGGGAGGCGACGGGAGCTCCGCAGGGACTGCGGGAGATGGGCAGCGCTCATGAGCTCCCTACCTGCTTCCCAGCCGCCAGCCAACGAGGCGTTTCCTTCAGCCGATCTGCTAAGAATGCATGAAATGCACTCCAACGAGTCAACCGGGTTTGGAGGCTTCAGGAATGAGGAAAATAGGACTGTAAGTAGTGCTTTGTGGTTTGTTGTTTTTTTTTAATATGACATTGTGTACACAATAAAGACGACAGCGCCTGGACTTCAGAAGAGCTTAGAGTAAGATGGTAAGTTATGGCAGAGAATCAAACGTGGCGAGGAGCATAAAGGACTTTCCTCTGGCAGGTTATGGCACATTCAGTATAAGGGGGGTAATTACAAACACTTACAAGGAGGAAAAGATCACCTGTCACCATCCCAGATAAACTGGACAACCAATTTTCTCTCTCTTCTTTGTTGGATTTCTTTAAATGACTACAGAAATCTTTCAAAAATAAAAATATCACTCTTGTTCTGTAAGGGCTGTAGCAAGAAATTGATGGTTTGGTGTGTTGTTTTTTTCGTGTTTTGTTTTGAGCTTTTGTTTTGGTTGGTTGTTTTGTAGTAATTTTACAAAAATTACCAAATTGCAGCCATTCCAAAAACACTGAATCAGGGTCCAATTTGTGTTTCAGCTGGAAAAATACACTGGGGAACTGGAGCCACCAAACTGGTGACATGATGTCTTTTATGTGTTGACTGAAGAATTTGTTTACTCACCCAGAAAGCTGGAGAGCACAACCCAATTCCCTCTGCCTAAATACATACAAATCTACTCTCTGCCATCTCCCAGAACAACGTAACTACCAGGCTGGAAGATTTGCCAAGGCAGTGTTTAGTCTTTTATTGACACACACTCTGCATAAGCACATTTTCATTGTCAGACAGGCTGGGTTCCAGTCTATCAGCAGGCCAAGTGCCCTCAACATGTCTATCATTCATTCTTTGATCTCCTTTTCTAAACAGTTTCATTTAGCAGAGGTTTATTCTGCTAAAGCTTTAGATCTCATTCAAGAATCTCCTCTTAGGCTGGCGGTTAAAGCACTTACAACCTTGTTAGATGGCATCAGCTTAAAGCTCCCAGGTGAACAACTCAATAACTACTGGGTAAAAACAGGATTATCACCCCTGTTCCTTTTTAGTACAGGAATTGAAACAAGGGATTTTCAATGCTTTTTAAGTATTCAAGGTGTCAAGAATTGAAATTCTGCATGTCATTAACAAATAACACCCCCCACAATCTCAATTACAGCGATGGTGTCTGCAGTGATTCCCCCTGCTCCTTTTCATGCAGGGTCCATAAGCGCATCGAGCCAGAACAAAGTCGGAAATAAAGCCCACAATGAGGGAACAAACGCCACGTGCTGCTGTGAGCACCCCCAGTTCCAGCCACACGGCTACTGGGCTCCAGCTGGAAAGCTCCGACGTGTTGACTCACAGGCACCAAGCACAGGGCACCTCTTACCGGGGAAAAGGGTCAGACAAATACGCTATCTCACAACCCATCAGAAAAGACTTTCGTTCACGGGTTTGTTTATTAAAAAGGTAGTATAAAACACAACCCCTTTAAGAAACAAAACTGAAGACAAATCAAGGGATTCTCGGATTCTGCCACAACTCTAGATATTATTCAAATATGATATTTTTGTTGGTTTTCTAAAGGACAAATGAGCAATTTAACTTACCAGAAGAAAATAACCCCTCAGAAAAATTCCAAGTCGACTTACTGAAAAGTTTAATCTAACAATATACTTTCATATTACAGAATGAGCAAAAAACAACTTGCTGCAAAAGATTTCATAATTCTATAAATATTTTACAGAACTTTCAGAGTATCCTGACAGTAAGACTTCAAGCCTTGTATAATGAGCACTGAAATACACACAAGCCAAATCAACACAAGTATACAACTTACATAATTCATTTATCATACTGCAGTATGTTTCCTCAAATTCAGAAATAAAATCAAGAGTTTAAAATCCAATTAAAATCTATATGTATATGTATTTTTTAAGAATTCGGTTCGGTTACACAGCTCAAGAATTCAGGGTATGAATATTGTTTCTACTGGAAAATCTAAAGGCAAGTTTGAGTTCCTATGAAGCATCCACTACCTTTAAGTTTTCTTCAGTGAATTAAGCTATGTATTCGTAATTGTAAATAGATTAACATGTTTTAGCTAAAATGCACTGCATTTAACTTACTAATGATTTTAAGTGAATTGCAATCCTTATACAAAATGTAAGTTGTACGAGGGACTGAAATTCAATTAAAAAAAGTAATTAAAAAAAGTCAGCAGGAGAAACAGATAAACATTTTGATGCAAAATGAAACTAATTCTCTCTTTACAGCTGTATATGAACATTCGAGAACCTGCTACAACCTATGTACCTTTTCTTTGGGGCTTTTTGTTGAACCACAGAATCGCTGATGGATGCTCCAAACTCCGTACAACCACCTTGCCAGCAAAACACTAAATAGCATTTGATTGTAAAGCAAACTACCAATATATCTTGAAGCTAAGCAACTGATTTTGTATTGCATGGTTAAATGATTATCTGTGCCCAATTATGCTGAAATACCAGTTAATACTCTTTCCCTGCTGTTATATTTAAGTGGCTTCACATCCATTTAGTTACACCGTGTGAATTCGTAGAAATAGCTATTTCTCTAGGTCAAAACTGAGCAACAACCATCATCCATAAATCGTTTCTAGTTACTGTTTCCATACCATACGGAGGGGAGGACTCTGCTTTTCTTAAAGCGAACCTCTCACCAAAAGCCATGGGATGAAGGAACATGTGGAATACTGGAACGGAACCGAAGAAGAATTAGAAACTGGGCTAAAAGTTTGATTTAGTCACTTCTAAGGAGTGAGTCATTAGAAAGAACAAATACAATGAAAATTACATTGGGGTTTTGACTTCCTAGCAATTTATCTATGATGCTGCTCAGCCAGTAAACAATGGATGTTTAGAAAGCAACTCTGCTTGCTCAGCTTCAGATTTGTTACAATTTGGTACTAAACATTACTGCTCTATACTAAAAGATTTTCATAATCATACTTCAAAATAGTAATTTTAACTTTTGTGAAAACATTTCCTTTATGTTCAGATTAATTTATAAAATGGGCATTATTTAAAAGAGGAAAACATCAAAAGAATTCGGTCTCAGTGAAAATCTGCTGAAGAGAAAGTCACAGCTGCATTAACCCCTCCATAGACTATTAAATGCCTCAATAACTAAATGAATAGCTTATAAAAATATATGTTTACATTTTACTGGGGAATAACAGAGGTAGACAAAAGGAAAAGAAAACAGTTTGAGTATAATGCTGGACTTCAGAACAATGTATTTTCATGGAAAAACAGCTTTTATTTCCTTAAGAAAACTAGTTAATAGGAAAGCCAGTAAAACATTTGGGCTCAGTCTTTGTCAGAGCTCTACTTCAGTGTGAAGTCTAGAGGTAAAGGTAAAAAGACTTAACATCATGTTTGACTCCTGAAGCAAAGCCAATCCAATCTGTACATCAATTGGAGAGAGGAAGGTTACTGCACATATAATGATTCTTTATCATTCTAAGTCTTTTTTCAAACACCAACCTTCTTTTTTATATCGATACCATGATAAGGCTTCATAGAACTGTACAATATTTATACATTTGTCAATAGTTACCCTGTATCAGGATCAATTCCACTGCAAAACTGGTGATTTAGCTGTGTAGTGTGTTATATGACTATGCTCTCAAAAAAAACCAAGCTAACAAAACACAATAGCCTAACAGATCTAAAGCCTGAAAACTGAACGAAAAAAAGGAGCACTGAAAGCAACAGCCAGCACACTAAATCACACTCATGTGCCAAAACCTTCAGCCCTCAAAGGTCTGTGGTGCTTATTTCCAATAAAAATAACTGAGGCAGCACCAACACAACCCAGAGATGTAATCTGAATACACACCAGACCGTATTTCAGATCCCCTGAACTGGTCCAACACTTGTTTTGCCAAAACATACAATTCACACGCTTGTAAAGATGAGAAAATGGTCTGTTTTAGCTGGCAAGGGTTACAGCTCTTCTTTATCATGCAACACAAAACTAGAAATAGGTCATTCTAGCTTATAACGAGCCCCCAGACTTTTAAACCCTGAATTCAAATACCATCTTTGTTTTAAGACCAGGTATTTTTTCAGAAAAAGATATAATGTATCACTACAGTGGCAAAGTGTTAACTTAGATGCTCTGGTTGGCATAGTTACCGATTTAAATCGATAACATACCAACAAACAAAACAAACTTGAAAGTACCATATAGACTTCTGGAAAAAATAGATGCTAATCTCAGAGTTCTGGTAATCACAAAGTCAGAAAACACCAATTTTCAGAGTATTATGAATACTTTGGGATGGAAATATAAGAATTAGCATCTATGGTTTCTTACAATCCAATATGAATTTAAAAAGTTCAAAAAATCCTTCTTACAAATGTGTACTAGTAACCATCCATATGAATAGCGTGCTATGAATCTAGCACTGATATTTTAACTGTTCAATGCCTATATCCATATTCTTTTATCCTTAGGTATCAAGATAATGGGATTCTAAATTAAGAATGACTACGCACAAAATGGGTCCCCCAAATCTATTTTTGAAAGCCTGACACTTATTAAGATATCCGAAGTTAGAATGTCTTCTAAATCCTTGCTTTAGGAAATATTTCTGTGAGGGCCAGCATTTGCTTTTTCCATATAAAAGACTATTATTTGAAAGCACATTTCCAAGTATTCTAACTTTTGCACTGTAGTTCAAGTTGTCAAAAATATTGGGAGATTCTCCCCACTTCAAAGGGCACATAAGGCTAAACTAAAATGCTGAAGAGAATTCACACTCATCATCTAACAAAGTTAAATGAAAACCTTTAATATTAAAGCAAAGACTAAACAAAGCCAACAACACATCAATCAAAAGCCTATTTGCAAACCTACAGCATATAGACCATGAGAGTTAAAGATCAATCTGATTTCATTCTGGCCTTGAATGTGTGTGCTCGTGCATTTCTAGTCTCCTTGACATAACTCCAGCCTCAATGGAAGATCTAAACGTCAACAGAAAATCTAAACAGGGGAAGAACAAAATAATTTGCTGAATGTCAGGATTTAATAATGTACCTTCACTCAGTTTTGCCTTATGTTGGCTACGGCAACCTTGTTTGTTTTCAAGTTTTCAACTTGGTACTGCACTTTTCATTTGCTACTTAATGCATAGCAGCACATCCAATGCATTCACCCTATATGTGTCACACCATCTGCTCCATAAAATGATCCCAAGTTCTCAGGACAAGAATCCTTTTTAAGCGTGAGACATCAAGTTCCAAGGGGTACAGGAAAATTAACAGTAAAATCCACAAATCTTGTAATAGCTCTGCATTACTTAAGTTACATATAGCTACATAAACTTAAGGGTTGGAACATATTTCACACTTACATAATGAAACACTGACAAGCATAGTTAGAACAAAAGAAGCCTGATGAGTTTTACTGCATTCTTGGCAACTTGAGTTACTTTACCTGAACAGCCAATTAATACAAACTTTTAGAACCTCATTAAATACTGCTTTTAATGAAAACTTCAAAGCACACAGTTGATGACACCCTAATATGCATTTATTCATATGAATGTTGTCTGCAGTCACCCAGAAAAAAGGAATAAACTCAAACATCACCCTAAAACCCATGCTTTCCTAAAGCATTAAAGACGTTATGTATCTGCTTCAGCATCACTGCCTGCAAGGCTGCTGTCTGTGGATGGAGCACCATCTTCATCAACGCCCTCACCATTATTCTCCCTTTTATGGGCTTCATCATTTACATCCTGAGACGTGTCATTAACTTTTGATGGTGATGTGCCTTCAGACTGTTTAACGCTACTTGTTGCAGAATCAGAATCAGCTGTAGGTTGCTGCTCCTTTGCATCAGGATCCTCTAAAAACGACCCCCACACCTTGAGCCTTTCTTCCCTTTCTCTTGCAGTCTCCTCCACCTATTAGAGATGTTTATACACATCATTACAAAATCATACTTGTAAAAATTAGTATTTTCACAGACAAAATTATACATTTATGTTGCAGTAATCTCAACTCTTCAATAGGCCCTGTTGACTGTGAACTAATGATCTCTACATCCAGCTACTAACACTCTAAGCTGACATCTCCAACACAAAATTTTTAACATCAAAAAAGTCCTTTAAATTTTTGCTAAATTGAATAATTAAAGTTGATTTTTTTGAGACATCCTAGCAGTTTTTGATAATAACCAAGATGGGGCAGGGGTGGGAAGGCCATGGGGATGGGAACACCAAGCACCTCTCAAAGTAAAACGTATTTTAAGTTTTGAAGAAAGCTTTGATGAAACAGGACCACGAAACGCTACCTGATAATCTGTTACACCATCCCATGTTTCAGCACTGAGCTGGCGGCCGCCAAACCACCTTCCGTTTAGAGTCAGCTTGCACAGATCAGCTTCATTTGGTTCTTTAAATGACACAGAAGCTACGCCATCAGGGTGTCGCTGTAAGGAGACAGAACTTTCATTTAGTAGTTTTCTAAATAGTGTATTTATTCCAAGACCTTTTAGATTGTCTTACCAAAAATAAAAAACAATCATCAGGATATCATTCCATTCTGAGCATACACAATCGTGTTGAAAAACTCAATCTGCAAGTTTAAAAATTTCCTCTTTTGGTACACAGACCAGACTGTTTGAAGGCAGAAAACAAATGTTTCAGCTAGTTTATCTACAAATAAACGTATTTATAAACTTTCAAACTTGTGACATGTATCCAAGTTAGTGGGAAGAGTTAGAGTTTGCCTTCACATAGACTGAAGTAGTACGTGCTTATAAAATAATTTCACAAACAGTTAATAGTGGAAGATTAGGTCACGTTTCCATGAAATAGATACAAAACCAAATAAATTCTCCATTTATATCTAAATAAACCTATAAGTCTTGCACATTTACACATTACATCAATTCTCCCAACATAACCTGTAAAAAATACGTACATCAAATATGAGAACCTTCTTTACTTGACCAAACTTTTCACACTCTGTCCGCAGATCTTCTCTGATCTCATTTAGGACTAAGGGATCCTCCTGCAATGCAATCAGTCACACAATTAGATTCAAGAGCAGCACTTCTCAGCTTTAGTTTTGCTCAATAACCAGTGGAATGCATCCGCCACTCCATTAAAAGTTCATAAATTGTTATACTGCGTTTTCGAAGCCATTGGGAGCTGGCTGACAGCCTGTATTCAAATTTAATAAATGCTACTTATTAATAAGGCTTTTGTGCTGGCTTCTCCATTCCACCACAGTTTCTGTCTACTCCTCTTTCCATCCCAAAAGGAATATTGTCAGGATACACATAGTGAAAAAGGCCGATGTGATAAATATCTTTGTCTTGTTTTTTGGAAATAGGCAACTTAATTTTAAACAGTTATTTGGCACAGGAAAAGAAACCCTGCCCAAAAAAGGAGTTTAATTTTGTTCTCATCCTCCTAGAATTTTACTAAAATTCTTATGGTAGAAAGTTCAGGCAATGTTAATTATAACAGCACAATCCACAGTAGCAAATTGCATCTTCCTACCTCAAAGTCCTTTGGGTGAAACATATTCCTGATAATAACGATGCGTTCATGTCGCATTCGAGTTGCGCCGTCTTTCTTCTCAGGCCTCCAATCCAGCTGTCTAATGAAATGAAGCAACAGTAAGAAGATATTGTTGCGGCTCTCTTCAGTTTCTACAAGTATTTGTTGAAAAAAAATCATTAATTTAGCATTTCCTGCAATACATCAACTAAAACATGTATTTTGACATAGAGTTAAGCTACTCTTCTAAAAAATGCAATAATCGTCCAGTTTTGCCACTTCTACTATAAAGCAGTTGACGTTTTAAGGTCTTAATTTATAGTCCCTCTATAAGCAATTATCTTAAGAATCAAAGCATTTTCTTAAACACTGAAAAAATAACCTCCAAGGTTTAATTCTTTCCTAATACCTGCTCAGACTCAGCTGCTGCCGAGTATAATAAAAATGTCAATACTTTACCATTTTTTCCTAACTTGTTTTGTAAAAAAGGAGATCCACTGTTCCCTTTGGTAATATTTAACTGCTTTGATTTGAACAAACATGCAATAACACCTTGAGTCTTACACAGGCATTGCTGCAAGATGCATTTTGTTCCATAGTGTACAGAGCCAGTGCCACAAACCAGCCATGTGAGTGTCTGGTTCTATGACTTTGCCTTCTTACAAAAAAAATGGTACTTCTGGTAGAAATGCCTATTCATATCCTATTACAAACAAACAAAAAAAAGGACACAGTCACACTTCTAAATCTCAGAATCTTATATTTAGGGGGAAAAAGCCCTGTTCAAGTTCCTTCTTGTATCTGCTAGTTCAGCTGAAGAAAACTTGGATTTTCAGTGAAGGTAGTAGCAAGTAAATTATGCTCCTCAACTCAAAAGGAACACCAACCAAAGTCAGTTCATTCCCACAAATTGCTGTCAAATGCAAGTTTATTATTTTCATACTTCTCTATCCACACTGCAGACAACTTACAGCAAGAACTGGCAACTTATCTCTGAGGCAGATACATTTCAAGCTGCTTTTATTTTTAATTGATGTCAAGTAGACTTTGTTCTCTTTAACTATGACAAAATACTTTTGCATTACTATTTAAAATGTTTAGCAGAATGCCACTATCATTACAATATTGAGTCCTATATACTTCAACTTTTTTCTTCTTTAGTCTGCATCTTCTTGGTTCCAAAAGATAGAAAAACAATTTTTAAGTGACAAAAGCAACAAATCTAGGTACGTTTAAAAAAATGTATATCTTACACCAGAGAGAAAGAGAGGTCTGGGGGAATCTACAGAGGTATTTTAGTATTTGCACCTATGGAAGCCAGCAGCTCTTGGCCTTTACAAGTAAAGTATGGTACAAACAATATGTGGACAGCTGGAGTGTCAATACCTTAAAACAATAAGCCTAGATATGGTGACAGGACTCACACAGTCTCACACACTGAGGAAAACAAGACGTCTTATCTCCCCAGAGTTGTGATATTTTCTTCTGTAACTGAAAGGACCTTGGTTCCCTATGTACTACTCTAATCTGTTAATTGCAAAGAAGTTCATTATGTCAACATTTAATTTAGGAGCTCCTCCCCTCCAAATGTGTATTAATTGAGCTCTTTTGCTGTCAGATAAGACTTCAATTTTTGCATAACTCTTAGCATCGCATTGGAAAGAAAGCAGCGCTTTACTAATGGCACTTAGAATTCAAGCAACGTTTTACTGAAATAAAAAATACAAACTTCTGCTGTTGAGACAACTTCTTCTTGTAGTCTTTACATTTCTTCTTCTTTTTGCTTGCATCATACTCCCCCTTCAGCTGAAACTTCGCAACTTCAACATGCAATTTATAGCCTCTAATTTCTGCCTCATCCAGAAGTCTCAATGCAAGTTGAACCGATTCTCTCTATTTGAAGATAAAACAGAACACAAGCTTTAGAGAACATGGCACAGTCAAATTAGTCCAATAATGTTTATTTAAGAATGTTTTGTTAAGAATCAATTCCCTGTCACTGAAAACCATAATGCCCTATCTCTTCCAAGTCTCTTAACACATCATTAGCATGTTTTCTTTATCAAAATCCAGTATTTGTTCACCACTGTTATAGAAGATTAATGCTCCCAAAAGCAACTGCATACATTTGATTCAAATATGTCCTAAAAACTAACCTGCAACAGTCAAACAAGATGATTAAGGTAAAAATGAGAACAAAAAAATTCCAGGGGCCTGATTTTCTATAAAGCTTGTATCACTTTTTCAACAACAGCAGATGTTGAGGCTCTTCAGTAATGTTTAATGTTTTCCTAAAAGTCCTTTAGAGTGCAGACTGTCTTTATACCTGTGCACTAAACAGCCCTGAATATTAAAACTACAAAATTAGCAGAGACTGTGGGAACGGCAGGACGTGTGGTTTCAGCCTTCTGAATGACAAAGGAAGATCAATACTAACATGGCCATCCGGACAAATAATACTAATATGATTCAATCACAGCAACTAGTCAAAACATAAAGGGCCTTGGAGAGGTTATACAGAAGTATGTTTTTTATGAGTGTAAGGAGCGATAGCCCAGGCAGTGAGAATGATATCTCACGTCAGAACACTGCCTCCATATGTATGACGTGTGAACGTTGGGCCTGGACATTTATGTTTGGAACAATGTTTTTTGAAAAGAACATCCTGTTTAACCTCTTGGTCCAGGCCCATATCTGTAAAGCTATAAATTGAGAAAGGCTAATTAAAGGCTCAGCTCTGCCTGACTCTGCTCTCGCTGCTAACAAGAACTCTGTGTCCGCATCTCTCTCTGCATCGTTCTCAATCACCACACAGACTACAATGCAGTTGATTTAGTACTGCCTGGCACTTCTTGTCAGAATTGAAGCAGATTTCATTTGTAAGCACCAACTTTCCAAATTATTCACAAGTGAAACACATGAAGGAAATAGTACTGCAGCCTGAACTGTTATAGGTTAATACGGAATACGAGAGGAGTTCTGAACCTAAACAGTTTTCAACTAAAAGCTGTAAATACAGAACTGTGTTTCTGTCTTGTTATTTCTGTATTCTTGGCCACACACTGGCATGTTTTTAAAGTAAAAGGTGAAGAGGTCCCCCTTTTCACCTCATAACCACCAACAGCCAAGACAGGAACACGTAGAGACATGTTCAGCAGCTACTACAGACATTTTCGGGGGAGGAACGGGTAGATAAGAGCAAACAAATGAGGTGTACAAGCAGATAAGTGGGCGGTTCTGGAATAAACCTGTAAAACAGACACCTAAGTTTTAAGTTATACTTGAGATATTTAAAAAATCTTCTAATGTGACTGTGAAACAGTGGCCATAGGGATCTCCAATGGGAAGAAAAACTGCATTTCAGTACACCACTGACCTTTAGATAGCAACAGAGGCCATCTCCTTTAAGATTTCCTTCCTTATCTTTGTAAAGTTTGATTTTGTGTTCTTCTGTCTGAGGATCTCGCATAATTATACCACATTTTGACATGACTTGTACAAATTCGTCTTTTGTAATGTCTGGAGGTAAACCTGCAAAATGAATTAAAAGAGAAAGCTTGATGACATTCATTTTTTTTGAAACCTCCTGAGAGCAAAAACCCCAGTGTTTCTTTAAATGAAAGTTATCAAACTTAAGGATGAAATTTTACATACATACTAAGAAACCACTGCCCTTGGAATCAATATTTTTGGTGTTACCTTTTACATATTACTTCATACTAACATTTTGAAAATCCTTTCACTTTTTAATAGTTGTAACATACAGCAATATCTTTGTGCTCCCTAATATGTACGCTTAGAGTTTTAGTGCTATACAAGATACTGGCATTGCAGTGACACAATGGCCTACATGAACATAACTATCCTGCCCAAGTTCTACTGCACCTCTAGGGATTGAAGACAAAAAAAAACCCCAACCTATAAACAGATGACTATATTCTCCATACACAAATTCAACAAAAAAAGCAACTGATAACGTACGGAGTTTTCAGTCTTAACTTTAAATTGAGGAGAATAAAATTATGTGAATGTTCCATGCTAGTTTGGCCTGGATGAAGATTTCTGAGAATTCAGGTCTGTGAATTTCTGTGGCTGCTCAGAACCACCAAATGTGCCTTTGTGTATGCACCTAAAGATAACACCCCAACATCCAAAAAAGGTAGAGAATTAGCATAATAAATGCACAGATAGTTTCACTTGAGCTTCCCTGTTACTTGCTCATTCTAGTTCCAACTTTTTCTTTTGTTTCCTGTTTCTTCCTTCTTATCTAGTAACTTAATTATAAAACATAAAAAAACATATTAAATGATCGGTTTAGTCAATGCATTATCTTATTATAATGTTGTTCTCAGTACCCTGTTCCTTAGAAACTTGCAGAAATTGTTTTTCTTGGCTGTAGCTTGCTTAAAAAAAAAACAACCAAACACCACCACCAAACAAAAACCACAAAAAAACACAAACTAGTGACTTCATTGACACAGCTCACAGACTATAACATTTAAAAGATAAAAGCATGGAATATGTCCCTCGTATTACTTTCCTACATCTGCAATTTAAAGGTCACAATACATTATGCAATCAGGAACATAATGTTAAGTAGCTTGCAAGTGGCAGACTGACTAGGTAATATTCAAAGTCAGTGAGATATATATGTCTCCTTTACCATTTTTAACTCAAAGTAGGTAAGTAAAAGCTATCACTTACCAGTCACATAAACATTTGTGTTTCTGTCTTCTTCGACATGAAACCACCCTGCAAAGAAAGTTTCATTTCAGTTATTAAACATGGGAGCATATGCTAATGTTCACATTCCATCAGATTTCTAAGAATTTTTGCTTGCCCACATGAAAAGCTCTTCAAACACCTTAATTTGCTTTTCTTCCACCTATTGTATGGACTCAGTAGGATACCCATGAAGTACTATACAATTTCAAAATCATTCTCGGAATCTGTATCTTTGCTGTAGACGGTAACAATGAACAATTGCCAATTTCCATTCAGTACGACACAGGTTGCAACCTACACAGAGGGAAAACCTTTGTCACTTACCTGGCTCAAGCTTCCGTTTTTCTGCTTTTTGTTTTGGATCTGTTTGCTGTGGTCCTTTCTCATTTGCTGGTGGTTGTGCTCCTGTTGTCTTCGAACTTACTGGCTGCTTACTTTCAGTTGCTGTGCCAGAAGTGGATGAACTGTCTGTATCATCTGCATGGAAGCCATAGTTGGCATGATATGTTGCCAGGAAATCTTCTGTTATCTGAAAAGAAATTTGGAAAATTAATCCAAAATTTCAAAGTACTACAAATTTGGGTTTGTAAGTATTTTAATGTTAGTGTTTTAGAAATTATCTTCATTGATGATGACCATTCTCTAATCCAGCAACATAGAAAACAGCAGTATTTTTAAACTGTTTTAAAATCATCTTTGTAAAGCTACAAGCACAACAAAAACAATCAGTGTGATTCTGTTAGTCCAGGTATTACCGGAACTGCACTAACACCCTAATTCCAAAAAGTTTTAAACAAATATTTCACTGGTTCTGCTTTTTCTCAAGCAAAGCTTTCTGGTGCCAACATAAATTGGATTTGTCTGAAGGACAGAAACCAAGCACTGCTGATAGCGTGGAAGAGACAAAGTGACACTGAAGGGAAGCCAACAACTTATCCACAGATGATGAATGACTGACATTTGTAGGCATCTGCCTTTTCATAGAAACAGTTTCAGAGATGACATATATTTGTGTTGACAGACAATAAATATTGCACATAGAGACATATCTTAACAGTGTTTACAAGGCCAAACACTCTACCTTATATCCTCCTAACAGATAAATAATTAGCTCAGTCTTTTCTAGAGAGAGATTATATTTGCATAAAATGTAAGACTGTGTTACATCTCTAAATGATAGGCAGTAGCCAAACACCCACCCTACAAATTACAGCCAGTATTTCCAGCCAGGTAATATTAATACTAGCCACAAGCAATAACATGAAAAGAGACAATACATCAGAGCTGCTTTTACTGGTATCACTGCACTATGAAGTGCTTTCTGAAGTTACACACTCTGAAACAATTTAATCCCAAAGTTGAGCCTTAACCTTTGAAAATTTTATCTGACTCTGATCTATGCTGCACCTGCTTCATTTGTATTCAAAAGGGAACAAAAAATGTCAGAGAGCTTTTGTAAGAGAGTGGCACAACGGACAGCAGTAAATGTCAACGACAAGAAGGCAATCTCATATCTTCCATAGTGATTTGAAGCTTGATGTTTCTGCTCTAAGTTTTTATTATGACAAATAAAAAATGCAGAACCAACAGTAACAGGCTTGTCATCAATAACACAAGAAGCTGCGGAGCCTCATATAACTTAAAAGTTTCACACAAAGCAGCTTCTACACTAAACAAGATTTGCAACACACCTTGATCAGGAATGTAAGCGGCTGCTCTTACAGACATGACACAAGAGAAAGGAAGAGCTCAACCCCTTTCACTGAGGGAAACAATACTCCATGTTCTAATATGGTTCATTATATTTGACACTAGCAATCTTAGCAAATGCTGAGCTTCACAGTTGATGAAATCCATAGAGTTAAATTTTTAAACTTTCTGCTGAACAATATTAATTATTTTCATCTGAGAACTTACTGATATATTAGTGATTAAACCTGCAACAACCAGCCACCGTCCTGCAGCAGTACTGTTTTTCAACTTCAGGTGGAACGGCATTCTCATGTAAAGCTTGATTTATTCTTAGCGAATTACTTACTATGTCAAATTTTGCCAATCAATACCAATTCTTTTTTCCATAATATGCTATCATCCTACCATATTTACCATCACAACTGTTTCATTTTAAAATGTATTTTAGCAAGCATAAAGGAATGTATACAAGTATAAAGGCTTTTATTGGAACTTATGCCAAAGCATGCCTGCATGGAAAACAAGGACTCTCAGAATTTCTTACTTGGGGCTTCAATCCAGATCTGGTGGAGAACATCACAGAATGAGATCAGTTCTATGTCCATACCCACACAGTTGCACGGTGTTTGGGGCAATTAGGCTTATAGGAAAAGAAATATAATAATACAGGACATGCTAGCACGTAATTAACTGCTGGTTCCACTGAAATGGAAAGGAATAGATTAACCAGCTGAAGAACAGACACTCTGTGCTTACAGAAGACACTCGATGACTGTTTCTTCATAGCAAGTGATGAATGAAGGCAGATGAATTCAATATGTGATTTGTGCTAAGCGTGTAAAGGACTATAGAAAGTTGGTCTCCATCAATATAGTACCATTGAAAGAAAAATCATTAAATAATATAAAAATTTCCTATCACTTCTATTAAATACTTGACCGTCTCCACATTTTTCTGAGCCATGTTGACAGTCAATTAACTTTCTGCTTTGCTTTGAAGTACGCTTTAGCAGAAGTTCAGCAGACACTCTATTCCCAAAGCAGAATAGCATTGCAATACTAACCTGCAGATGATGATTACTTAGACTAGTCAGAATAATCTTTTATCAGAGAACAGAGATAAGGAATTTTATTACTCCTCATAGAATAAAGAACTACAACTTCCGGCTCCTGAAGTCTCTTAAATCTATTTCGATAAAACACTGTTCAATAATCATCAGCAAAATGAAGTAACCTGAGATACTATCATATCTAGCTCAGTGACCTATCTATAACATACACTGCTTCATAATTATTCTATATCAACTTTTACTATACATCATATTTACTCATGAACTTTGCTGCTCCTATATAATCTCTCTACCCATGAATGTTATCGCCACTCCAAGATGGAAATCTGGGATAGCATTTAGGAAAGACCAATGCTCCTAAGAAGAAGAGATAAACTAAAAAACGAAACCAATAGAACCCTTTTAGAAGTTTAGAAGGGAGCCAGGGTTACTCAGTTCTCCCACTGCTCCACTTTGGGAGTCTGGATTTTTGACATGTTTTTACCCCTCCGTAAGCCATCTGCTACATGGACACCTTTCTAGGTTTACACACATATAAACTTGGCACTACTAGGTTCACTCTCAGATTCTCTGAATTACAACGAATTAATAGTCACAAATAAGAACTGGCACATTAGATTAATGAAATACGTGCTACAAAATGTCTCAATATTTGTAAATTAAGTAATTGCCCTCAATTAGTGTGATATAGTAACAAGATTACTATTTCACTTGTAGATCAGTAGATTGGCTCAACACATTAAATCTAGATCCCCTCTCTACCTTGAGGGGCCACCTTGTTATAGCAAATTCATTTTTAATACTTAAAATATTTAATTTAAAAAAATGATTGTAACATGCTTCCATTCTGCTGAATGCTTCTAAGCCAAATACACTTAACTTCCAATTGTTTTTCCAAGATCTAAGGAGATGGAACAAGACATCTTCACACATGCATCATTTTTGGATAATAACAAAAGAGGAATATACTACCCCATTTTCATCTAGAGCTCTTAACAGACTAGTTCACATCTTCACTGCCAAGAGAAGACAAAGATCACCACAGCAACTGTGATAAAGAAACCAAAACATGCCAGAGGCAGTACCAATTCGTTAAGATCCACAAACATAACTGTGACCTCATGCCAGGCCTGAGCAATTCTACAGATTCACATCCAAGAAGAAAAGCCAACCTACAGCTCTTCATAACAGAAGAGCAGAAAGCAGGTTAGGGCTGGAGACAACACCAGCTGCTGTGGGTTCGCCTGGAAAAACAGGGTGTTTCAGCGCTACATTGATTCTGCAGCAGTTATTCGGCCGAAGAGTGAGACACCTCTGTGGTGAAGAGACCAAACATCAACTGTTCTTCGTTTTCACCCTTCCTCAGAAAAACTCCAGGGAAAGAGTTGCCCCCGGGCAGTGGGCAGGAGGAGGGATAAGCCCCCATAGATGGCCACAGTCATAAAATGTCCTGAGTTGGAAGGGACCCACAAGGATCATCGAGTCCAACTGCTGTCCCTGCACGGGACAACCCCACAGTTCACACCGTGTGTCTGAGGACATTGTACAGTCTCTTCTTGAACACTGTCAGGCTTGGGGCCGTGACACCTCCCTGGGGAGCCTGTTCAGTGTCCAGAACCTTCTGGGGGAAGAACCTTTTCCTGATGTCCAACCTAAACCTCCCCTGGCACATCTTCCTGCCATTCCCTCAGGTTTTGTCGTTGGTCACTAAAGAATTCAGCACCTGCCCCTCCCCCTTCCCTTGTGAGGAAGCTGTAGACACGATGAGCTCTCCCCTCAGCCTTCTCCAGGCTGAACAAACCTCATGACTTTAGCCACCCCTCATACAGCTTCCCCTCCAAACCCTTCACCAACTTCGTAGCCCCACAAGTCAGGCGAGGAGGCTGCTCCTCAGAGCGGCCTCTCCCGCACCCACCTTGGGGAACCAGGCCTTCTTCTCCCGGTCCCACTCGTAGGCGGCCCCATCGGCCGGGTCTACATAGGTGAAGGGGTCGGACTCGCCCTCGCCGCCGGGCTCGGCCTTGGCCTCGTACTGCTGCTGGAGCTGCAGCTGCCGGTAGAACTCCTCGTTCCCGTCCTCACCGCTCATCCTGGCCCGTTCGGCGGGGCCTGGGCGCGGAGGAGCGGGGCGGGCGGAGACAAAACGCCCGCACCGGGCCCGGGGCCTGCGGGGCTGGGCACCCGCCGCCGCCTGAGGGGCCCGCCGGCCCCGCCCCTCCCGCTGGCGGCGCTGGGGAGCGCGCGGGGCCTCTCTGCCTCACGCAGCCGGTGACCGTCCCAGAGCCCCGCAGCGCGCAAGAGCGGAAGCGCCTTTCCCGCCCCTCCACCCGCATACGATGTTTCTTTCTTCCTCCCGCCCCCATCCACGGCGCAACCACTGAGCCGCCGCCTGGCTGATCACGTGGAGAGCGGCAAAGCCAATGAGAAAAAGGGCGGGGGGCTCTTCCGGAGAGGGCAGGGGTGCGGCAGGGGGCGGGGCTTATTTTCCCGCCTCTGGGCGGGCCGGGGCCTGCGGGTATGGCGGCGCCTGAGGGCGCAGGAGCCCGGTCTGGGACAAAGGCGGCCGGTCTCCTCGCCTCCCTAGAGTGCCCTTTGCCGCTTTCCCTCAGGCTGCAGATCAGTTTCAGTACAGGCGGGACCTCGGCATGAGGGCGGCTGTTCCTGAGGTGTGAAGGCCCCTCTGTGCCTGCTGTGGGCAGAGGGCTGTGCGTGGGCAGGCCTTATGTGGAGACTGTTGGGGATTTACGTACATGATAAAATAAAACCCTGCTAAGAGGCATGAAGCATTGATTTCCTCCTGAAACACTTCCTTCTTGCACTTCAGATAGCACCAGGTAGTGAAGTTGCTGCTGGTTGAGGAGCTGCACCTCTCCTGTCACACCCAGGGGCTCTGCATGGCCTTCTAGAGGCAAAGACAAAACCAAAAAATGACTTGAAAACGGAAAAATGGCTTGAAAATGGAATGCTAAAAGCCTATAAATGGCACTGGTGCTTGCTTCTCTCTTGGCACAGGTTTCTGGTACAAAGGACTTGAACAGTTAAACCTGGGGACAAGGAGGTGCAGGTGGGGTCTGTGAGTGGGACGAGTACCCACTTTCCGCAGGAGTGCAACACACCAGGGGATCCGGCTGCAGGTACTTTGTTCCCTTTGGAAAGGTTGATGCGTTGGTTCAATTCAAAAGGTGAGGCTTATCACCAACATTTTGAATTTATTTGCATTAATGAAGTCTGTGAACAGTTATTCATCAGTGTAATTCTCTGTGGATACCCAAATATTTTAAATGAAATTTCCTCATTAGAATCAGTTCTTTTAAAAGACCTTCATTCAGTGCCATCTAGTGGTTTTCACAGAGTAATCCGAACAGTATTACATCAAAAAGAAATTGTTAAAGTATGTATTTAAAGTTGCTTTTATTTAGAGGATGAAGAAACACACTGATTAGGTTTTGTTAGCAAAATTTAACCTAGAGCTACAAAGCCCAGGTATTAAAATGGCGCATGTGTTTTAAATGAAAATTCATCTGAACAGCCCCATCAAAGCCAGCAGTGACAGCAGCTTGTCTTGGATTTTATGTTCTAGAAACTGCTGTTGTAACTGTGACTCCTATACTGGAGGCTGCCTTTTTATGCTGTAATTTTGTACCACTTTTTGAGAAAGTGCAATCTTTCCACTCAGAAATTAAAATTATATTCAGTACAGAAGTTTTCTGAAAATGAGTGTTCCAAGAATAAATGAGCAAATATATCCTTGCTGTCATACGGACTGGAATGATAATAAAATCAAAGACACAATCTTGAGTTTGTGCAACTCTGTAGGGAGAAGCCAACAGCAGCTAACTGGCCAGTTGACAGACTGTCAGATGAAATTGCTGAGGATATAAATATAGACTTCTAGTAACCTTTGGCTGTTACACAAAGAACGTCCAGCCTAGTTAATGACATCTTTCATGCTTCAAGAATTTTCTCTTGGCAGGGCTATTACGACAGTTGTCCAAGATTGTTTTGTGATCACTTATAAACTGACAGCTTAAGAGATATTTGTATTAGCTCTCAAATAGATGTTGGGTTTTGGTGAGGAGCACAAGAGGCTTAACATAAACCGGGCTTATAGCAATTGGAATGTGATACGTGACTGGAAATAAGATAATCATAGCCTTAAAAATTGTAAGAGTCATACAGTTTGAGTTTTAAACTGGTTATTTGATTTTGGCAGAGCTTTTACATTCATAACCTGACTAAATATAGTGAAGCCTGTGCCCACATGGTATAGATTTCCCTTGTGCACAGATTTGCCCACAGCAAATCCTTGGGACACTGTCCTGAGGAGCAGGAGATCCAAATTTAATCTCAAATCTGATGGAAATGAGAGCAGGGTTGGCACACGGTAAATCTGATATGTGCCACTTTGATGCAGCTACAAGGACAAAGTGCCTCTAGTTCCCTCATGCTTTGTGTAGATAGATAACAGCATGTGTGATGGCAGCTACAGTGCCACAGCTTCTAACTGTGTCGCCACCGTCTGTTCTGTTCCTCTTCAGTAAAGACAGAAGAGTGAGCCAGCTCAGGGAGCTGATTCAGCTGGAAATGCCTCATTTTGGGGGGTTCAAGACAGTTTTCTGAGAATCATATCCTTGAAATTATATAATCCATGGCTGCATAAGCACTGCTGCTGCATGTTCTGGGGATGGTGTGAAGATCTCTGGTATTACACAGCTCAGATCAGTCTAAGCTGTTGAGAAATGGTGTTTTAAATCATGACCACGTCTCAGATATTAAAACGAGGTATGAGCATGATGATTTTGTGTCTGTGTCCAATTCTCTTGCGTGATAAAGGGCAACCTTGGTTCATCAGAGCTGACTGTTGGTCTGGAGATACCACCTACTAAAAGTAACAAAATCTTGTTTTTTGTAGCGGTGTTTTGCTGTTAGAGGGGTACCAGCAATTCACGGGGTAATGCTTAATTAGGTCAAGATGCTTTGTTACATTAAATCAAGGAGGCAGTAATTAGTGATTAAGTACAGAGAGGTTATGCCTCTCTGGGCTTTCCGTGGGGCTGGAGCCTGTAGCTGTTACACAGCCTAGTGAAAGTGGAGTCTTCATGGTGCAAAAAATGACAGGACCATATCCAGATGCACCAAAAATTCAGTACCCTTTCCTATGCTGGCAAAGGAAATTCCACAAGACAGTTCACCTTGCACTGAGGAGACCATCTGTGGCAGAACCCATAACTAAATGCTAATTAGAGCCTGGTTTATAGTTGGTTGGTTTGTTTGTTTGTTAATTGTAGGTGACACTGATTTAAATGTGTAAGTGCTGTAGCTGTGTGTAACTTTAGCTTATTCTTTAATGGTAATTTTCTTAGCAGAAACACGAGTGTCAGCAGGCAGCCCATATTTAACTATGTAAAGTAAAACAATACTTGCTATGAAAACAAGAGGGCAAACTTTAAAATGTCTATAATTCCATAACTGACTTTAATATTCCATGCCATTTGCTGGAGATGCAGTCTGTTGCACTATCTCTGTGCTTTGACATGGTTTTGTTCATTTTTGTGGATTTTTTTTTAAGCTAAACCAGCATCTCATAGCGACAGCACAAATACTGATACTAAACTTGTTGCTAACGTGAACATTAATTGTTCCAGTTCTATGGATCAAAGCTGTTAATGTGCTCATCTCATTCACAAAACAAAGTATAAAAAGGTACATCCAAGAAATTGTATTTACTTAATAAGACTCCACATGATCAAGACCTTTGATGGAGTCTTGCCTTTCAGTATTTTGTGTCTTTTTTTTCTACCTATTCTTTCATTGTTGATATAAATAGTAAAAACCTAATTATTCATGACTGGTTTTTGCTAGGTAACACTCCATATTTCTGTAAATAAACATTATGCTTTTATAAAATTACACTTGCCTTACCTAGGGGTGAAAGAAAGGCTTTTTTGGAACACTGAGAAAAGATTGCGAAGGAAAGAACCCTTTTCTCCTAAATCCAATTACGGTAATGTGAAGACATTTCATAAATAATCATCCTGGAGGAAGTGATGGAATTAATAATATCAGATTGTTTAGATAAAAATAAATGTTGATCAATGTATCACTCCAATACAACATGTCATGAAGATTTGAAAGTACAGAATTATAAAAGCATAAAGTACACAGAATAGTTAAATTATGGCTCGAAATATTGCCAGTCTTTAACCAAAACGTGCAGCATATAGCAAAAGCATCATTTTTGTAACAGGATATATTAGCAGTAGATAGACCATCCAGTTAGAGAAGCAGTTACAGGAGCAAAAAGTCACTGCATGCAAAGCCGGGAAAATGGTGAATTAGGCAACTGTGGGTTTTAAGGGCTGCTGTGAGGTGTAGACAAGGATTTTGTAGTGGGAAATTTGGTCTCCAACAGAGACAAATTATGAAGTCCAGAAACGTGGCAGATTTGTTTTCCAGAGGCTTTAATAAGCAAGAATAAAGAATGATGTAAAGGACTGTAATGTTTGTTGATTTTTCTTTTGTTTAGAATTCCCTATACTACAATGCAGGAAAATAAAATTAGGCTTCTAAGTGTGTAGGCTTATTTACTTACTTCAGTCGCACCCTGCAGCTCCATTAAGAAAAAAGAGAAGGAGAAAATATCAGTGCAATATGTTTGTTATATTTGTACATAGCTCAGTACCAGGAAACATGTTATATTAAGACAAAGAGAGTAAAATAATGTCTCTGGAGTCTGCTTTGCCATAAATTGTATTTCTCCACTGTTACATTTCTATTTATTTCAATGGTCCTATCCTGGTGTACAATTGGTACAATAAAAGAGACAATCCATTTGGAAATTAATGCTTATAGCCTTGCAGCTCATAACACAGAGTGTAGTAAAATAAGCTCAGGCTTGATGGGATTAGAATGGACTGTCATTAAACTGGTTTAAGATGACAACGGAGGTTGTATTCCAATGCCCTTGGGATTTATAGTTTGATTTTATTATTCTGATTAGGGCAGTCAACAGAGAGAGACAGCAAATAGATTTTCTCATCTTATAATGAGCTCAAATAATGGTGTGTGGATGGATGGATGGATGGATATCCAGCCGTGTGTTGTTAGGGGCTCTGTGCAGCTGGAGGAGTTAGTTAAAACTGAGACTTCTGTGACCAACAGCAGTATTTTGCTTAATTCACATATTGCAACCTTACTTCTATACTTTTAATACAGAAATTATTTTTTGAGATAGAAGTCCCTTAGTTCAAGCAATGGAAAATCTATTGTGTATTCTATCACCAGCTTTTAGTGACGGACAGGCTGGTGGTGACAAGCTGTCACTGACTTGCCTCTGCATGCAGAGTCAGAAAATCAGTGGATTTGGGATTACAAGGCCTATCCAATAAAGACAGTATATCCTAATATCAAAAGAGATAACTTGAAGAATATAAACTTAGTACAACAGAAAAATCCAGGTCTCCAGGATGCTTGAGAATGTGCAGGTCACTGAGATATGACCATGTTCACTCCAGCAGGAGTGAATGTGCAGAGGTAAATGGTTGGTCTGACCCCCCCATATTGTACACTTTCAGGGTCTTTACTTCAAACTCACTCTAGTCTGGTTCTGTGGACTGGACACACACTTTCATCTGAGTGGAATACAGGTTGTGCACTCAAGACCATTGGGGGACAGAGCGAAGTGCGGCAGGAGGGGATGTTTGAACAGTTTGCTTCTGAAGTGCGCTGTAAATCCAAACTAGAACTCTAATATAGATCCATCCTGATTTCTTGATGTTAAACCACTATAACAATAAAGAACTCTGTGCTGTTGAGATGTTTTACCCATAGATCGCGAAGAATTTTACAAGTATGGGTAAAGATGATTATAGCTTTTTTAGAGAGATGATCACTTGCTGGATCCCTTGACTGCCATAGGAACTGAGCTGGGCATCTCTTTACACAGCCGGCAGTTCTTACCCAGAGCTTCAGTCACTGACAGAGCAAAGGCCAACGTGGATCTGGCCCATCACACTTTTGCTTTTTTTACTGCACTGTACAACCCTTATCTCTCTTTCATTTTAGTATGCTGTCTGATGTATTTTCCAATTTTTAACATTTGGGACCAGAAAAGAAACAAATAAAAAATCTGCCTGGTTGACTGTGTGATGAAGATCCGTGGTTTTGCTTGCTTGCTGTAGATGCAAGTACTTGACAGAGGGAGCTCTCGGTCACAAGTGAAATAGCGAGTCACCAAGAACAAAACCATCCTCACAGCCAATTCTCACACCAACTCTGCAGACTCCTGTCCTGCCCGGTCCAGGAATTCCAGCTAGGGATCCGTGTTTGTGCTGGGGAACACGAGCAATCCCGTTGAGCTTGTGCTGGGAAGTCCAGCTGTTTCAGCTTCTTCTGCCACGCAGTTTGATTTCTTTATTGTATATTTTAAAAAAATGAGAAACTCCTGATGGAAACTCTTTCACAGCCAGGACGAGGCATGGCACCTCCTTCCAGGATCCCAGTAGTAAGTGACTTGATTGCAAAGGCTCCATTTCTGTCTTTCTTCATCCCAGAGGGACTAAACGCTTTCCTCTTCTTTTGTGATACTATAATCTGTGAGCAGCGTCACGCTGATCTCGGAGCCGTGCATGCTGCTCGTGACTGACAGGGCTCTGGTAGGCGTGTTACTGTGGGCAGCACTGGGAGGTTTTGTACGAAATTTTTCCTTGCAGCACGAGACTTGCTTTTTAAAATGTTGCCGGAAACTTTTACTGAGCCAATAAAGAGCAAAAGGATTGACGCAGGAATTGCTGAAGGCCAAGGCACGGGAAAAAATAGTAGCTATCAGATGAAAGGTGGAAGCATCTACGGAAGCATGGTATGTAAAAGAGCGGTATAGGTAGAGGATGTGGTTAGGCAGCCAGCAAAAGGCAAACAAAGCAACAAGCACCAGCACTGTTTTTGCAACTCTCTTGCGGGATTCAATCTACGAGAAAATAATGCATATCTGGTATTAATAGCAATTAGTAACACATGTTTATGTAGTGGGTGCTGATTTCAAAGGGGTCTAAATGGACTAGTAACCAAAAAAGCAAAATGGAAAAACGAACAAAAAAAAAGAAACCAACAGAAAAATAAGTCTATTTCATAATTTTAACAAGTATTTCCAGTGCAGAGCACATTCCCTTTCCATTATAAGTCATGTGGCAATCTCATCTAAACTAGGATTTAAAAGTACTAAAGTACAATGTGTCAGCTCACATGGATGAGGTCTCGGTGTTGACAATTCAGCATTGTAACTCCTGAGTTTGATAAGGTCATAATAAAGCAAAACAAACCCCACCACTCTTTAGGAAAGTGTGTACACTCATAATTAATTTAATGAGTCATGAGCTTGTGCTTATGTGCATAGCTGAATTTGGATTGCTAATATGGGATGAGTTTATGGAGCGTGTTGTCAGGTAAACGTTTTGCACTCAAGTTCAGACTTAATCAGCATGATAGATTTTGGAAAATTGGACACTTTAGTCCTTGATCATAGCTTACCTGCTTACGGGCATGACCGTGTTCTTCTGCTGGCATGTTGGATGTACTTTTATATAAAGTTCTGGCAATAAGAAAATAGTAGACAGAAATGACAGCTAAGGGTACAATATAGAACACTAAGAAGCAAACCAGGGAGTGAGCTTCCTGCAGGATCTTCTCAGAGACAGGATAGGGGGCACATGCCTCAAAAGTTACATTTTTCTCAGGATTGCTGAAAGAATACAAATCTGAAAAAACAGCCTCTGGGATAGCAAATATCATGGAGATGATCCAAACACAGCCAGCTTTACAGCAGGTCTTCAGGAGCGCGTCCGAAGTCTGCAGTTCTAAGGGCTTCACAATGGCTCTGTACCTAAAACCAACCAACATCATTGTCAGAATAAATACAGAAATACTGCAAGCACTGGCAATGCAAACGTCTTGAGGATGTAGCCATCTCCGTTCTCACTAGACTAAGGGTGGTAGAATTGTCTTGGAAATGAAAATAGATACTAGGTCTTTATAATTAACATGGAAATGTAACAACTAATTTTAAGCATGTATTTTAATGAAATAGCTGGCAGGATTTGTCATTAAACTTTCCTAAGTAAAGATTACTTCTACTGTTCGGATTAGGATCAGTAAGGGCAATCATCTTTCCTATTTTTATGGTGCTGCCTAGAAGAGTAATTGAAAGAACTGATATGCAAAACTGGTAAAGGCATGAAACGGTTCACTACTTTATAAATATGTGGAACCGAGCATGTACACCTCTCCTTTCTTCCATGTTCTTAAGATCCCAGCTGAGCGCAGTGATCTGACTCAAAATAATGCTCCAGTGTTCATTCATATTTATAAAACAGGAGCTAACCCTGCTGTTGATTCATGGCTGTGATTCTGCAGCGTGTGAACTGAGTCAGACACATCAGAAAAATCTGGGGAACTCTATAGATGTGTGACCATCTGTGTAGAAATGGGACATGGAAAAAGGACCAACTGGCACAACGGTGGGTGGGTGAAGCGCAGGAAGCAATATAACCTGTTCCCAAAGTATCAGGGACTCCCCATGATGCAGAAAGAAGAGACCTTTCCATGGGGGCACAAGACTGGCATGAAAGGAAAAGCAGTGGAAAGGGAACCAGAGGATAAGACAGTTTAGTTGTACCATTTTGCACAGCCTGAGAATCTGGTCTTTTTGTCCTCTAGGCAAATTTAAATAGAAAACTGCAAGCTGGACTGCTGTTCATCAAGAAATTACCATTTTTATGGACTTCAAGCATACTGGAAGATGATAGTCTGGCACTGCACATGAGCTTTCTCAGTAAGTTTACCATACAGTTACCCTGTGAAAATGTAGTGTGGAGTATTTACGTTAACAGCTACCGTGGAGAATTAGATATGTTAACAGAGACAAGTGTCTGAATCATAGAATCATGGAATAGTTGGGGTTGGAGAGGACCTTTAGAGGTCATCTTAATTCATCATAATGAATTCTGAATTGGCATCATACAGGACCAAGACTTTGGGGCTATGAGAGATAATTCAGTGAAAACATCAGCTTAATATTCAGCAGTAGTAAAAAAACACACCAAACCCGAAGAAAACTACAAAGAAAAAGAAAAAAAATGTTAGGAATTATTAGGAAAACAATAGAGAGCAAAAGAGACTATTGTGCAGTTATATGTCTCTCTGGTTCATGCAAATCTTGAACACCGTGTGCTGCTCTGCACACCTTAACTCAAAAAGCAAACAAACAAACAAAAAAACAAACAAAAAACCCCCAAAACAAAACAAAAACAACCAAACCAACCAAACAAAAAAAGCCAAACCAAACCAAAACCCCACCATACTAAGAGTGGAACATCATGTGAATAGCCCAGATGAGGATCACTCTGGCACAAGAGCCAGAGCCATCAAATGAAGCCACGTGCAAAGGAAATAAAAGGAGTTGTTTATGCAACAGGCAGTGAAAGTCATTGCTAAACAAGTTCAAGAAGAGGCTGAACAAGAGTCTAGAAGAATAATCCATTGAAGTTATTAAACAGACATAAACCACGCCTGCTCATGAGGTCATATGAAGGCTTAGGGTATAAGTGTAGTGTTGGACAGTGGTTTTTATTCTTCCTATTCATCTTTTACTGTCCTTAAGCTACCACTGCTGGAGGCTGGTATTGGCCTCCGTGGACCCTTGATCTGACCCATTCCTGTGTTGGCTGATTATTTTTTTGGTTTAGAGTACAGTAACAGTAGCATTTTTTAAATTCTGGACACATGAACTGCCTGCTATTAAAATCCACAATTGCTGGCATGCAAGATGAAAATATTTTTCTCTCTTAATACTAAAGTGCATTTTGGGTTTTTCTGCTCCTTGACATGCTCATGCTGATTGAACTGAAATCTCATCATAGTATTTTCATTCAGAAAAGAAGTGCATGGAAAGCTGTTCAACAACTCCTGACAGCAGTCAGATGGGAGCACCAATCCCATTGCTGTCACTGCAACCGGAGTTTTATTTCAGGACCTCTGGGCTAAAATATCTCTAGAAAAGATACAAGAACTATAAGAGAAAATATTCAGATTGCATCATCTTACACTAAGCACTTATCAAGCTGCAAATTACTATAGTATTGCAGTAACCATCAAATCATGAGAATTATTCATCTGCCCCGCTGTCTATTCTGTGTTTTCTTTTGGCTTTTTAGCCCACATGTCAATATTTTACATTCTGGGATTTTAGACCCTCACTGACAGCACAGGACAAAGGATTTTCACTCAGTCATTTTCACAGTTTTATTTTTCATCTTCCTTGGCTACTTTAGTGCACCACTAGATAGCACCAATATACTGTCATTTCGTGCCGTAAGCTATTTCCCTTTTCTGTGCAATTGAGGAAAAACAAAACCAAAACCAAACACATAACAAAAAACTGTATTGTACTTCGAGCTAATAAAAGGTCAAAAGACTTAAAGTCTTTCTCACTTCACTCCATTAAAAAGAACTGCTCCAACTTTCCTAACACATATTTTAAATTTAAATGGGAGAGTCTTATTTTTTTATTGTTACCTTTTATTTTTTAAAAAAAACTCTATTATAATGTGCCATTTTATATTGTACAAGATTATAATTTCTGCTCTTTTATTCATTGCTGACTTCACACCTGCAGCATCTCCTGGCAAATCAATCGCATCAGACCCACCTGTCAGCACTGAGAACAGTCAGGGTAAACACTGATACTCCAACTGAGGTTAACTGGATGAAAGACAGCAGCTTGCACCCAATTCTTCCGAAGAGCCACGTATCCACGATATAACGTGTTGCATCTACAGGCACACAAGTTAATAAAAGCAGTAGGTCTCCAAACGCCAGGCTGGTGATGAAGATGTTTGGAACCGTCTGCATTGATTTAATCTTGAAAAAGACTTTGATGAGTATAGCATTTCCAAGGAGACCCACTGAAATGATCACAGCATATGTAACATAAATTGTGCACAGTATTTCTAATCCTGGAAAGGAGTCTTCGGTCCATTTTTCATTTGTGGTTTCATTATCAGTGATTAATTTCAGTTCTGTACAATTTGTAGATGCACACAAAGTCTGATTAGCTGAATGCAAGTATACCTGAGACATTTCTTTAGCGGTTTCTTCTCCCCAAGCTGGACCTAAAGTGGTAAAAAATGGTTTAATATTCAGCTTGCAGCATATCAGCAAGGTCAATTGAAAGGCAGAGATTTGTGCCTGAAATTAAGATTCCTGTTGCACATTAACTACTTTCATCCCCTTCTGAGTCTCAAAACATGCCTAGGAGAAATGCACACAGATCTTGTTCTGAACTGTGTAGGAGGTGGAGAATTTTTTTATTGGCTTTTCAGCTGGTGGAGCAGAGAGGGAGGAGGAAAAAAAGAGGAGTTTCTTTAAAGATATTATCTGAAATGATATGTTTTGTTTTGTTTTCCTTGAAGGTATCTGGCAAGTAAATATTGTATTGTAATTGCTGTAGTGTTAGGGCTTGCATGTTGCCTAGCAAATGTTTGTTAATATTTTTCAAAATATTCTAAAAAGGAGATTAAATGAAAACCTGAAATAGTTTTCTCAATAGCACAGGTACGCGTAGAATATACTAATTTAACTTAAAACTCTACAGTATACTTTAATGGCAGATAAAATATCTCAGAATATAGACAGTATTTCTTGAAAAAGCCATAGAGACAGCCTGTGCTTGTCTGTGCTCTGATTAGCGTTTCCATCACAGAAATGCAGTGACCTTCCAAAAGCCAATATAAGATAGAAATTTATGGCCATAATCCTGCTAATACTTAGATTAAGTCTTATGTTTGTGCCTTGAAACAGACTCATTGCCATCAAAACCACAACTTACGCTGAAGTTTGAACAGGTTTATAGATAGTTGCTGCATGGAAGGCTGTTCTCTTTCAGCAATGCACGTATTCATTTGCTCTGGATGGGACAACTGATGATTCAAATATTCTGGGAGAAAAATAACTTTTCATGATGCAATCTCAGTCAAAATTGTTAGAATTATGGGTTTTCTTATCTTTAGATCAGTCACCAGTCAAATCCAAAACTGCTCTGTGGTGAACCCCTGACTAACTTCAATAAAGATTAAGGTATGAGGAATGTGGCCTATTGGGTTGAATTTCCAGAAACGAAGTAACCCAAGGTCTCATTTCTAACTAATGGAAGTGGAAGGGATGTCAAAGAACTGAGCTTTATGCCTTGAAAATGAAGATCGGTAGCTGGAGTATTTTTCTCTCCACGTTCTTCAGCTGCGATGTTCGAGTGGAGAAGGTTCCTTGCTCAAGTCACAAAAGCAATCTTACAGCCAAGTCCCTTTATCTGTAGCTGTGCACACACATAGACACACAAAATCAAGTTTGTTTCATTATCTCAGAGAAAGATTACTCGAAGTACTATGCATAAAAAGTCAAATTTTCCCTCTCCCAGTCCTAATCCTTGCAAGCACAACCATGCCATAGGTATCAGATGGTGACAGACCAGGTGGTTGATCAGATGGAAGACCAGTGCTGTGGCCAGGTGGAAAGAGGAGTCATTGATACAAAATGGATGCATGGGTTAAAAATTCCAGTTACATTATTTGGAAGTGCTTTTAGAAGAGGAGTTCTTGTCACGATCAACCATAATATGTCCTTTAACTCAGGCAAAGTATGTAGGTTGCTCACAGATTTAGGTGCCTTTGAGGATGCCCGATTAAGTTGTCCACCCACACGGGCCTAGTACTGTGCATTATATTTAATATAGAGTTCGGCAAGTGTAGCAGATTATGACAGCTTAATGTCAGATAGTTACATAAAATGTTCAGATTTCCTGTATGGGAGAAGTAGGGTTTCACCAAACATTGGGACTAATTTCTGTGCGCCAAGTGTTGAATGCTCAATGGTGTCATTTGAATGAAACATCAGGTGTTTAGCTGAAATGGGAATTTAGCTGAAAGAAACTTGTTAACTGTCCTAAGGTGCACTTGAGGATGGTTGATGCACCAAAGTTCACCTAGCAGCAGAGATCTCAACCTCTCACATCCCAGGGCTTTCAGATCCATCCAGAGATTAGGGCTGATGGCATGAAATCTGAGGCTCGCTTTATTCCATCACTTGATCATTTTGTACAGCAGGATAGAGGACCTGAGGTGATACCCTCAGTGTAAGAAATCATCCAGAGGACAAAATCATCCTCTGAGTGATGAGATGCTCCCAACAGTTGTTTTAAGGGAATGAAGGGAATGAAGGGAATGAAGGGAAAGGTGATGGACTTCCCAGCCCATAATTAAACCTCTTGAGGACACCAACATGTGCCACAGATGAAAGCACCTGCAGAAAACATCAAGGGCTTAAAATTCTGTTTACTCCTGGTACTTCACATGCTGTTTATTCCAAACTGGACCTGAATTCATCTCTGTGAACCTGAATGCTCAGTCTGATGCTTCACACTCTAGAAGCTTGCATTACCTGGAAACACAGACACATTTTTCCTACTTTCTCTCTAACAGACCACAGTATATATGTCTAACCCATCTCACAGCAACATTAAATTCTACTTGGTTTTCTCTTTCTACCAAGAGACTGTATTTTTCCCAGCGTTCTCCCTCCTTGGAGGAATCTGGCAGAAGGAAGCTCCTTCATTTCTCACAATTCTTCCTACAGTCCTTGCATTACTGTAGGGTTTAGCTAGTCAGCCAGGTTCTCTCTTTATAGAGCATAAGATACTGTCTTGGTTGATTGAAAAATATTATTTTGAAAAAACACACACAATAACATTTTCTAGACGCAAGGAAATTCAAGAAAACAGAAGGACAGGTAGTAAACATCAGATTTGTTTATGATGGTAGAATTTCAGTGTTTCTGTTCATCAATTTTGTGTGCCCTTCATTGGTGTCATGGGTAGAAATCAGGCAGGAAAGAACATATCACATTTTTACAGAGATTCTGATAGCTTTCAGTTGTGCAAATCCAGCTGAAAAGGAAGACAATGGCTTCATTATTCCAAACAGTAAACAACTCTCAGGCGTTATTTTAGAGCTCTGTCTTATGGTAAAGAGAAAAGCAATTTGGGTAATTCTGGCTATTGTCTAAAATACAAGAAAACACACAAAACATTCGCAGAAAATGGATGTTCCTATTGAACTCCATGCTGCAAAATGCCCCCAAGTAAAATATTCAGGAGTATATAATTTAACTGTATATTTAATGCAAATTTCCTGTTTTAATGCAGTGTGACTGCTGACTTCAGTCATTTCCATGTGCTGCATAGTGTCACCCACTCAGAAAAATCTCTTTCAGAACCATTTGCTCTGCACCAAGCCAAAATGTGGAGAAACCAGCCAAAATCTTGACTCCTATTAAAGAAACTGATTTACCCAAATTATAATTATTTTGTGTAGCACATTTTTATTATTTCATTATACATTGGTCATACAGAGTTGATATTTATACAAATATGGCAAAATCCTTTGTAGCTAGAGTGCTAGGAGCACAGAACTGATCCACAATGAGCTACAGCTATATTAGCCAGCATAGGCTTTTTTTAGGGTTATCGTAGCTCACTTTCTTGGGTCATTATTTGTATCATTTCTGCATGGAACTATTTAGTTGTCTTAATTCTGCTTTTATGCCTCAAACTCATTTTCGACCCTTGCTTTAATTGTCTCTCCTAGCAATTTTGCCATCTGTTTATTGCTGGCTGATGTATCTTTCTGCCTCTCTGCTGAGCAAACTGACGTTCGTGTTCTTCGGATGTTAACGGCAGAGAGATGCCAAACAGCTTGTCTATCCTAGTCCTGAGTTTTGGTAGGCTCTGTTGTGGCATCCTCTCTTATAAAAGGCTTTTCTCAGATTACGATTTGCCTGATTGCTGTCCGTGTGCCCAGACTGTTCACCACAGAGCAGGACTTGGCTGTTGGGTCACCACGGGCACATTCCTTTTACTTGTCCCTGGAGGTAGAAAACTGATTTCAAGTCCAGCAGTCTGCCAGATCAATGTAAATCTCTCCCTTCCAGCAAATCTCAGTAGCCTTCCTTTTAAGTCCTCTTCTTTTGACATAAAGATGAAGGAAGACTTTTTGGTCCTCCACTGAAATACTGGTGTCATTTTTCAGAAAACAGAGGAGAAAACCCCACTGGAATGTATCCTTGAATTTCTTCCTTTACAGGAGTAATCAGGCAATGAAATAATATAGCAAGCATAATTCTTGGGGCATCCTTGAAACTCTAAATGATACATTTAATTTAGAACCATTACAGTGCCATTACATGCTAAATACTTTCTGATACCTAAAAGCACAGAGTATTGTGCATTAAGACTTAGCACTCATCTTATGCAATAGATAACTATCTATCCAGTATTTTGATTTTTTAATCTAAAATCATTTCCCATAATGACATTTCTTTTGTTGTCTTTATAATAACTGCCTGCAACATTTAGAAAGAATTATACATCTGGGGTCTAAGTATTGCTAACCTGTATTGCTAACCGCTACTGTAGATTCATAAACTGCCAGAAAAACACTTCAGCTGTACTGACCTTTAGCTGCCACCCTATGTAATATTTATCTATATTACATGGTTATCAAAGCGCTGTATATACATAGAGCTAGAAGGCAGCTTTAGCCACTTGTCCATGTGGGGACATAAAGAGTCTCCATGGACCCTTGGGTGATCTGCCGAGACCTTGGATCTGCACCCACTGCCTTAGTTGGTGGGAAGGGTGGTGCAGTTTTGTGCCCGTCTGAATAGCAAGATGTTTTGCCTGAGTCACCGCAGCTGCTGCAGTGATTTTACTATCATTTTTTATTTATTTTGCATCGTCTAACCTATTGTTAACAACCCACTGAGATCTGACATGAAATAATTGCCTTCATAGGCAAATACACTTCCAGAAATCCTTTTCATTGGATTAAAATAGAGCACGCATTTCCTGGTGTGTGTATTGCTAAAAATAAGCGATCTGGGAGTAAATGAGAATGACTTAGAAATCAAAGGAGCTTTTAGATCACTGCTTTCTCAGGCAGCGAGCAAAGGCAACTGATACAATCAACACCGCAGGGAGGAGGATGCGTTTGTACCATTTAAGCACCGCTGCCTGTCAGGACACATTTGAGCCAGAGATGCAGAAGCTGTTCCCATCGCTTAAAATTATTAGAATGTGAATCACAAGCGCTTAGCAATTTTTTATTAGATTTGTCTTTGTGCGTGTCCTCTCCCCGTGAAAACCATCAACACGCAATTCTGTGACAGAACGTCAGCGTGGATACGTTGGAGAAGAACAAGTGTGATGGTGCCGAAGTGGAAGACATTATTTCAGCCCGAAGAAAATTACACATCTTCATTCGGGCTGACAACCTAAACAATGCCATGCTTGAAACATAAATGATACACTGTTTAGCTGGAGAAGCCATTAGGCATATGATAGAGAGTGGAAGTGAGCTCACTGCCTCCCCAGAACAAATAGGGCTTTGCATTTTACATCAGCAAGTTGACAGGTTTTTAAAATTTTACTTCCAGATTTTGCTTTTTGAATAGAAAATAGAAAAAAATCAATAGCAAGAATGGAGACTTGACATTGCTCCACGCCATGCAGATTGCTCTTCTTCCCGCTGTTACACCTCCAAAGCAGGAACCACACAGATGGATCTGCCAAAGAAACAGCATTTCCAGGCATTTTCTGGCAGCCTGGGAAGTCTTAAGTATTTCAGAACTTCTCTCATTGCTTTTTTATCCAAATCTTTGTGCTCCTAGTTATTTAATAATGTTATGCGGACATTCAGCAAAAACTTTAGAAAAACAGGGTACGTTGCGTCTTTTATCAGGAATGTAACAAAAAAATCACAGGATGCAGGAGACGAGGCAAGTCTCATGTTGTTCTCACATTGATCCTCTTTTATTGCCTTTTAATTTTAAATTAGAGTAATAGAAAATAGAATTGGGAGGAATTTCAACAGATCTTCCCGTCCATCCTTTGCTCTGAGGCAAAATCAACTTTACTTACACCAATTCTGGCAGATATTTGCCTTATCACTATGAGTGTTTTTTGATGGCCATTCCACATGCTCTCTTGACCACTTATTCATTACAATTAGAAATTGTTACTTAATATCTAGTCTAAATTCAAGCCAATTACCTTCTGTCCTGTTTTTATCAAGTGTATGCAGAAAGAATTACTGCACAAAGGAGAAGAGTGAAGGTCAAAGCAGGGTGGTGGAGAAGGACACAGGGTCAGGCTGTCCATCCACCCAGACTTAACCAATACCACAGCAGAGACAAACTGGTGTCAAAGGGACTCAGGGGAGGACTAAGGCTCTGCTTCTGCTGAAGAACCCCTTGTATTCACCAGCAGACTGCAGAATGAACATAAAGAATACAAGCAGAGGATGGTAGTTCAAGTGTCCAACATACTGAACTGGTTTTTATATTAAATTTCTTTCTCATTGAAAGTAATTTCAAGTTAGAAACAAGCGGGTAAGAGATAGAACCCGTTTGCTTCTTTTTCATGCTAACTTCTCTCCCAGAAAGCCATGGAACTGAAGGTGATCTGTCAAATTTCAAGTAGGCTGGCTGTAGCTACTGTACATTGAAATATTCATTTTTTCCACTAATTGCTGTGTGGGAGTTATTCACAGAATGAAAGAACCTTTTGTATTTGCTATCGTACACACCATCTCTAAGACATCACTCCATTATATTTTTTTACTTCTCTGTCATCAGTACACATCGGTATATTACTATATTAGCCATCATCAAAATATCTTTACTTGAATGAAACAGAGAAAGGCATTCAAAACTGAAATTAGGATTTGATTGAGCAGGCAAGTTACTGATTCAAACACATTTGCTAAAAGAAAGCCCCTCATTAGTAGGAGAGGAAAGTTAAGTCCCTCTTGTGATGTTATGAAGTTTACCTTCTGCTCAATTCACAGCAAAGTATTACTAAAGGGCAAAGTTCTTATTCGCTACTTCCAAACATGGCAGGATTTTATCTGCTATTGTTCTGTTTTGCTTTATTTGTTGGGGTTTTTTTTTGTTTGAGTTTTGGTTTGGTTTTGGCTTTTTCAGAGAGGTAAACTGAAACCTATATCGCATACATGGTTACCCATTAGAGGTGGGAATTTAAGTTTTCCTTGGTTTCACATTCCATTTGAAGGTACTGTGCAATATTTTCAAACACTGAAACATGCATCTACATCTCTTAAGAGATCTAAATCCAAGTCAGCAGTGCCAGCACATCTGAAACTAAAACATACAACTGAAAGGAATGTCTTGGAAAGCTGAGTCCGATTTCTTAACCTGTAAGTTGATTAAAGTCCATTTCGGGAAAAGTAAGGAAAGATACTGATTGAGGAACCTAGAAATCCATGCCTGAGACAGTCAGTCAGTCAACAGGCTCAAAAATATGACTTGAAACTCAGTATTATGGGTATTAGGTTCTGAGCAGAAGTATCAGATGAAGAAGGGAGCAGATGGATGGCAGGAGGGTATAAAGAGAAAAAAAAAAGATGACAGACTATGAGAAGGACTAATGATGATGAAGAGAATGTTTCCAGTCTCTGTTTAACATGAGGGTTAATCTTGGAATACAGGGGGACCAAATCCTTATGTGGTCATCACTGCCCCTGCACTGAAGCGCAGAGAGTTGAATCCTGGGATGTTTTAGCTCTATAGTTGTGTTCAGAGTGATAATTGTACATTAGAAGTAATTATTTAGATTAATGTGCATTTTTTCATGCCACAAAAGAGAACCATCATTAGATAATCAGAAGAAAACAAATTCAGTATCAATGAAAAAATCTTGCTTTTTGCGGATAGTGCAGCCCTGTCTCCATGAGTTGTGTTCTTTGTGAACAAGGATGTTTGGTCTCACCATCTTCTGGAGGTACAGCACTGGGGTTGTAATGAACTTCAGCTATGGAAAAGAATTAGGGAAAATTTTCCATTATAAGAGGTTGTTTTAATATATTCAGAAAGAAACCTGTCTATGCAGAACTCACTGATTTAATGTCTTTGGGGAAATCACAGAAATCAGCATGTTTCCAAAACCAACTTGGAATGTTTGGTTCTTGGGTCAGAATTCTGTAAAGACATTCCTTTTCCAGAATACGGGTCTGCAAGAATTTCCCCATCTTGGAGGGCAAAACCTCCGTCTGGGATTCTTCTGGATTAATCAGGCTCACAGCCAGTCTTGTTCAGCTTTCTTTGCTCTTTGGGGAATGGATGAGACAGACCACAGTGCTCCCTAACTGGAAGGAGGTGCCTTGGAATGGCAGACAGCTGGCCCAGAGCAGAGAGTTGTCTTCCATTTGGAGAAGAGCCATACCAGGATCTTACAGGCTTTCATACTTTCCTTAGTATGGCAAAAACCACCTGTAATGTAGCTGTTATCCCCAAACTAAGTCTGCCACAAAGCAGTGAAATGTTTCCTATTTATTTCCATTAGTTGGGATTTGACAGTCACTATATGGAACCTATTGCGTTCTAGTCTGTGCAGCACACACTGTTTTTCTTACCAATCCTAAAATTTATGTCCGGGGAAGTCCTGGGAAGGAAATCTGAACCGCTGGAAGTTGAACTTGTTCCGTTAGAATTTAGACTCCACAAAGCCTGGGACAGTGATTTGTGGTTTGAATGCCTTGGCGTAGATTCAGCAGTTGCACCTGACCCACTCCAGTCTGAAATCAGAGTGTGGAAGACACATGAATAAAACTCTGTATAAGTGTCATATCTCAATCTATTAGAGACCGTGGTGGAGAAATGTCTGTTCTTGCTTCTTGCGCCATCCTTGGACCTGCCTTGAAGCTCTGCAGCACAAGGCACAATTCCTGCTGTTATTTTTTACACTGGCTCTGTCAAACTTGTGCAGGTGGGGCTGGATACCAGCAATTCAGTTTTCTGTTTCCCCTTTAGGCACCAAATCCAGTCATACTCATTTGGATAAGGTGATGCCGAAAAAGACAGCCGGTACACAAAGAAGAGGACCCTTATTGTACTGGGCAGCATGGAGCTGGCTCCTGCTGAAGGGAGCACACTCTCTGTGCTACTTAGAGTGTTTTTGACAAATTTCCCCTCTGCAAATGGAAAGTTACATATTCCTGAGCAGCACACAATGCCCAGGACTGCTGTGTGCACGACACATGCATTAATATGGGATTTTTAGTCTGGTTTCCTGAAACAAACAAACCAACCGATTTAGTTCCTCCTTTGTTATAAACATTCATAATGTCAACTGATTTTGAAAGACACACAGAGGTAGTGAAGTTATTAAACTCTTCCACATTTCTGTGAAAAGTCAACATCAGTGGGGTAGCCCAGAATGAGCCACAGCCCATGATATTTTTTGCTGAGCTGGGAGAGAGCAGAATCTTAGAATAATTTAGGTTGGAAGAGACCGTTGGGGGTTTTCACTCCAACCAAAGTTGGATCAGGTTTGTCAGGCACCCGTCCAGTGGTATTTGACTCTGCAAAAGAGAGACTGTCTTCACCACATCTCTGGGCCACTGGCACCTGTTTAACTGCCCTCATTGTGAAAAATAAAATACAAAAACAAACACGCTTTTCCTTATAAGTAATGGGAATTTCCATAGCTGAAAATTGTGTCCATTGCCTCTTGGCTTCTTCGTGTGCACCTCTGAGAAGAGTCTGTCTTTCCTCTATAACCAGCCCTCAGATATCCCAAGACAGCAATTACATCTTCCTTCTCCTTCCCAGGCTGAGCAAACGGAGCTCCTGTGCATAAAAATAGCTACTAGTATGTCCAATATCCTGCATAATTTTCTGAATCTTGGCTTTATGAAGACTGCAATGCCACCAAAAACATAGCTCATATAAGGGAACACTGAATGGCATGTACATAATTAGAGACCAAGCTAAAATCTCTTGAAAATCTACGTTTTTTATGGCATGCTGTCACCCCATCATTATATCATGTAAGCAGTTAGTAGAAGAGGATAAAGGCCTATTAAAGAATAATTATCCAATGCAATGCAGAAATAATAGAAAACTATTGAAGGGTGACCTATTTCTTAATGTAGAACAAATGTGACAGCAGTAGCAGGCAAGGACTTACAAGTCAAGCTAAACAAAACCCTTCAATGCTTACCAAAATAATTACTCAGACGAAATCTTCCCCAGCAAAAGTGCACTTGGCACTGCTTTGCCACTTCTTCCTTCATTAGGCAGTGAAACACAAAGATGAAGAACCCTAAAGATGTAAGAAAAAAAAAATCACCAGTTTTCAGGTGGATTCTCCAACCTGCCATCCTTTTTCTAAACTTTTTGTATGGCACTCAGTGACCCGTGTGTTATGTGTGGCCAGAAAGGTGGTCCCTGGGCCAGCATCATGTTGGCCCAGAACTGCACTGAGTCCTCTGTGCATGTGAGAGGATGATGGGAAGAGCTTTCTGCAGATTTGGCATAAGAATAATCTGCAAGTCACTGTAGATTCTATCAACGATTTTTATGCCCAGATGGAAAGGACTGTGCCAGCTCCTGAAAAGATGCATTTATTTGGACCCGTGTTTCAAAGGCATGAATTTGTGTCTTTAATAGCGTATCTATCATAGCAATGCTATTGTATCTGCACACTATCATCCCACTGCAATGCAGTTTTCCTCTTAAAATACCTGAAGAGTGTAACACAAAGCTACATGAGCAATCCTCTTCCCCCATGCTTGAATTACATGACGTTACAAATGTATTTCTATTCCACAGACCTAAGCTGCTGTATTTATAACAGTACTCCAATCAGAAATTACCTTGCAAGGTGTTAAAAATGCTGAAGAGATACAAGAACAATATCCTTACTGTTCCCCAGGCAAAAAAGACAAAGCCCCAAGTTATGCCCAAAAGAAACATCAAGCTGAAAGCACTTTTGAGGTCTTGAAGAAAACCTTGTTTCCAGAACCTGGATCTCTTTTGTGTCCTTGATTTCACAGAGTGGATTTGAAAGAGAATAGTGATGAACATGGCTGTGTTCACCAAAAATATTAAGAAGACGTAGGCCACAATGGAGATGTAGAACACTCTGTTCTCCTGAATCCAGCAGCTGCAAGAAAGGAAGGTTTGTGTTCAATACAGAGTTTTTGTGAGCAGTGAAACTAATGAAGCGTGGTTTCCAAAATATGTGTCTCTGATAGCCAGTAAGGGGCATTCCCTAGTGCCTGTTACTTTCCCCCAGTGAGGACATTCATAGAATCTCCCCACTTGCCTTTTTGTGGATGTTATAGAAATCAAATAACTTTGAGACTTCTTTATTTCTGACAAATTCAGATAACTGATGATTGTTGCACAACTTAATAATATATACAGACAAAGACACATTGCCTTAGGAAAACAGGGTTAAATACAACTTAATTAGGAGTCTAAATAATAGTATAGCACAGAGATGAGCACTGGTTAGCTTTTCCTCAGACATAAATCAGTGAGTTTTCCTGCCTTTTTGCTAAAGGTAGGTAACAACTTTCCCTCTGAGGAGTCATGGGTGTGTGTTGCCTTCTGAGGGGATAGAATTCAAATATTCCAGGTAATCTTCACCAACGAGTGATCAGATTGCGCTAAACAGAAATCAGGCAAAAAAATGGAAGCATTCTTTGCTAGAAAAGCCCTTTTAAAAGGAATACAAGAATTCAGTGTTTTCACACTGGAGAAGAGAGGAGGTTGAGATGATTCAATAAAAGAATTTGAAATTATGAAGAGACAGTGATGTGAATTGACATTAAAAAAGCAGAAGCAAATGGGCAAAATAGTAGAGCAATTGTTCTGCCTTTCAGTTTTACCAAAAATCTAGAACATGCAAGAGCATATACAAATGTCCCATCAGGCTGAATTAATGTCACGTGAAGGTTTTTTCAGAAAGAAAAAATGGGATTGACTGGCAGAAGCCGTCCCTGTCCTCAAGCCCAGTCCACTGATGCCAGAGTTCCTCCATGTAGCAGCCGTACAAGCAAAATGATCCAATGAATCAGAACCACTAAAAGGAGAGGGTTAAGGTGGGAAAGAAAAGACAAAAGCAAGAGAGAGGTTGTTGCCTTTTGGTTATTTCTTCTATCTTTAAGATGCTCTGGTGACCATCAAAAAGCTTAAAGTATTGTACTTACAAATTGCTGAATGGATGGCTCTCAGATTGCGAACCATTGCCATAGAAGTCTTTATTTATAATGAGCACAATAGTAATTATAATAGCTGGTATTCCTAATAAGGAAGGCAAGAGAAAAAGACAAATTTAGAGTAAAAAGAAAAATGGAGACTATGAAATGATATCAGGTAATCTCAGATGAGTAATTACAGCAGACATGTACACTTTAGGACCAAACTCTCCTCCTAAAGCCCCTTCTGAAATGAGTGTAATTAAATGTGTGGCACGGCAGATTTAATCTCCCTATTTATATAAATTACAAATGAGTAGGCATAGAAATATCTGTGTTTTCAAAATGTTTGTGAGTATTCAAACATCTCCAGAAGGGATCCAATCTGGTTAAATAAAACCAACTGATTATTACAAAAAGCTGAGTGTCAAAAGATAAGCAGACCACAGCATTTTGTGTTAAGATCTGATAGAGAAAGACGTTTCCCAGACAGTGTGTTATCAGTTTTTCCTTCCACTCATTTCCCATTTCCCATATTTCTTTCAGTTCTGGCTCTTCTGTTGAGAATGGCTGCCACCAACAACACCATCACGGATGGCTGTCCCCGAGAACAATTATTTGTGACATTAAGGATAGAGATGCTCATACACTGCACACTATTCAAAAGCCTAAAAAGCCATTTAAAACAGCATCTAGTGGTGAATCAAAAAATACAGACCAAATTCTGCTCTGGGTCAGTGAGTGCCTCTGATAAGAACCATTTCCAGCAGCTGAACCAGCATTTTGGGTCCTAACTTACTTTTGCAAATATGCCCCTATCTTAGAGATGTTAATGCGCACAAAAGTGGACGAGAAATCTGCTTACTTACCCCAGCCAGCCATACAGCATTTTAGGATGTACTTGGGGACATAAACATTGAAAACTTTGACAAGAGCCAAGTAAAAGTGAACAGACTCCAGGCACATCCAGGTGAAAGCTGCAAGAAGGAAATAGTGAAGGAGCGCGGCCACGGTGACACAGAGACCCGGCTGGTTGAACGAGGACAGCCAGGAGTTGGTGAGAAAGACCATGTTCAGCATCAGCAATGCAGCACAAAGATTGAGCAGGATTTTCGAAGGGTTGTCTCTCCGCAGCTTTCTAAAAAGAAGGGGAAAACACACGAGGTTATGAGTGCCTGAGTTGTGCTGAGTCCATTCGCTAAGGCAAAGTAACACAAATGTGTATTTGTCATATCATAAATTGGCTTATTGTAGTGTAAGTTATATCTACGTTAATGTTTTATAGCACATCACTAGTGTGTTTTTGAAGCAGATCTCCCAGCCTGGAAAAGCAGAGCTTCTATATACAGGGAGACCTGCTGTGTTTTTCACACTTGGTGGAGGTGAGACAGACTTGACATCATATTTTTACTACTGATATCAGATATTATTGTTATTGCAATATTATTGGATTATGAAAGCATCCTACTACCTAAGCCTAGAGCCCCATCATACCAGGAGCTACTGGCACAGACAATATAAAATGAGACCCATCCAAAAAGACAAAACACAAGAAAGACCAAGAGAAAAGTTTCCGTATTATACTGTTGATATCATCCAATGTACAGTCTATATGCAGGGAATATTCCAGATTATTGACATGATATTTTACCCATGCCCATGAGTAAATTTATGAAACGACCAATTCAGGAACACAGAAGTTGCCGAACAGTTCAGACTAATGCTTATGTTGAAGCATGAACATTTGAATCCCTCTCACCACAGTCACAGGTGAAAATAAAGCAATATTTATACTATCAGCTCTCAGTATTCCCTCCCTTGCATCACAGCATCAAATATTACCAGACATTCTGATAGTTGCTGCAAATTCATTATTGCCAAAATAGTAAAAGTTAGGTAAAAAAAAGCATCAGACTTACTCAAGGGCTAGATATATCACCAGTGTTATACCCAAAAAAAGGGAAGAAGCACCACATCCTGCATAGCTTATCAGAGTTAATACACGGTCATGTGTGGTATCTATCTCTGTCCGGGACAAGTCCTATGTGACAAGATAAAGAATCACAGTTGTTTGCCATGACAGATAAAGAAAATTGCTTTCCTCATTTTCACACCGATAAAGAAATCGATTTCTGTTTTGCTTACTGCTACTTTTGGAGGGTTTCCATTAATAGTCCTACAGAATATCCAAAGTAGTATTCAGTATTCAAAGTATCCAGTAATAGGTTGTGAAGGCAGAAAAGCTGTACTTCAGAAACCACAAATGCCACAAGGATTCCGGGATCTTGCCAAAATTATTGCAGTGGGAGCTCGCTTTGTAGGAGAAACTCTGCTTTGTTTCAATGGCAGCTGCCACACTTGGGAACTGCACAAACCTGCTAAATGTCTTGGACGTGGGAGGATCCTCCATGTCCAGAGGGCCTCCTTCTGCCAAAATCAGCCGGGAGCCTGGGCCCTGCTTCCCCACAGCTGCTGTCAGGTGTAATATCGAGAGGATTTTGTCATTCCCTGCCACAGCTTTGTTTCTATTTGACGAAACTTCAGACTAACAACCCACATCTCTGATGCACAATCGGTGGTGCTGCTAAATACTTGTAACTGCGCTGATCACTGAAGTGGCAGTGCAGAAGAGGAGTGGTCTTAAAATCAGACCGAATTCTCTCTGCTTAAATGGAAACTTGAGCAAGTTGTCTGTAATCTATAACATCTGAATTCCTTCCTGTAGCAGTCCTGTACTTCCTACCAGGAGGGGCTTTGTGCCTCTCTGGGCAAACCTGGGCAAGCACCCCAAGACAAAGGGATGGCCTTACCCCCCAAAGGGATGGCCTTACCCCCCAAAGGGATGGCTTTACCCCACCGAGCAGTTGTGCCCTGCTGAGATTAGACAACTTTAAGCTACTTAGTTCGCTTTGATCTTGCCTAACACTCTGCGTTCATTGCAGCCCATTCTCAGGAAGTCATCTCATTTCTTGATGTTCAACTTTTAGAGGCAGTTTTCTTTGTATTACAGAGACTATAGTTAATGACATTTCTCCCCATATTTATATTAAACTTCACTTTCTGATGAAGCATAGATAAAACTTTCAGAAAGATGCAATGTCATTAGTAGCCGCCGGCAGGTAATAAATTTAACACAGTATTTCCAGCGCAGCAAATAACACATTAACGTTGATTAAGTTACATTGCAAAGAAGTAGAAACTACATCTGTAAAATGAATTTGCCTTGAAGCAAGTGACATTTAGAGGACTTTATACCATAAAAATTATTATAACTGTTTTGTTTGTTATTACTGATTTTGGCAAAATTGCAGATATCTAACAGCTTGTATATCTCCCATCTCTCCCCAAAACTAGTGATGTCTTTGTTTAGTGCCACAGGACTTTTTTGGAGATGATTCACACAGTACTTACCAGTAGGACTCCAAAATGGGTAAGATGGTTACAAAAACAGATTGTGTAATTCATATCTGTATATTCCATTTCACACCCCGATGTATTCCAACCACCCAGTCCATCTGTGTAATAGAGAAAAAGGGATTTTTAAGCAGAGCTAGTCATGCTCAGTCATTTATAGCTCTGCAACGCACAGAATGTGTGAATATGAGCTCAAGTTAGTACAGATTGCAGGGTCATTTAGCAGCACACAAGTGAGATTTCACACAGGAACACATCTTATATAGTTGCCTGAGAATCTCAAAATTTGGATGAAAGCCTTTGGTGGAATGAAGAAATTTCTGAAGTCATTTACATGCCCGCACACAGAGATAGGAAGAAGGTAAGGAAAAGTGTGCTGCGCCAGATCATGCTGCAGGGTGTGGAAATACAGAAGGCAAGAAATATTTACAGGGCAAAGGATTTGTTTAGGCAGAGCATAGCACTAAAAGAGACAGGTCTTTCCTGGTAAGATTAAATTTATGGCCATATTCATGTGACATGTATGACGTATTTAGAAGCTAAGCTTCTGAGTTCAAATATATATATATATGTTCTAACAGCAATAATTGCAGAGAAAAGCTCTCCTACTTGTTCTGAGTTAACCCAACACACAGTTATCTTTCTATGTCCATTGAGTATCTGAGCCGTATTCAAGACTTGACCATAGCAAAGCCCCTACTGACTCCCCTGAAGTAAATGTGGGAAGTCATAAACATTTCATTGCATTTCTGTAAGTCTACTTATTCATGTACATGCATCATTGTACAATGTTGGCCACATATTCCCGAGCAGTAATACTGGTTACTGGAGTATTGATGTCAATGGCAACCAGCAACAGACTCAACAGGACAGCCTCCAAGTTTCAAGCTGCAATGCCAAGGAGCCAAAGGGTCTGTGAGGCTGGTGACAGAGCAAGTGTGGCAGCTCTGTAAATAGCACTTACTGTTCTTCTGAAAGTCCCAAAAGACACAGTGCACTGCTGCATTACCCTGAAAGCAGAGAAAAAGGAGGCTGTGACATTTATTCAGTACGTCTGTACACCACCTGCACTTGCAAATGATACATCTTGCTGTAATCAGGGTTTAGAACTAAGGCAGTTTGATTTGATTTCCTCTGTACTGCTTGACCAGAAAACCCACTGGTCTCTGTGATTATTCGCGTGGTGGTGCTGCATGAGGGCTGTAGGTCACTGGAGATGCCACCAGTTCAGAGGCAGGTGGACACTTGGTCATTGGGAACCAGCTGAGATACCAGCTGTGTCATCCATGGCACCAAGAGGGTTCCAGCTTCCGCCTTCCCCTTTGCCAGGGAAGTCCTGTGAGTCAGTGATTTTCCCAGTTTTTCCAGTCTTTCCGTATCTTGTAGTCTTTTCAGGACAGCAGAAAATCTGACAAGTTGTCCAGCTTAGACCGGTTCATGTGTCTAATCTCATTGGCTTCATATGCTGAGATGTCATACTGAATTACTTGTGAAATTCAAATGTTATGACTAAGACCTAAAATAACAACCTGAGATTTTATACAATAACAACAACAAAAAATTCTCACCACATGAAAACCTTTGGTTTAGAATTTCAGTGTTTCCTCTTTGTCTCTGAAACCAGGCAGGTGAGACACCCAAGATACAACAAAGCTTGCCGGCATATTGCAAACAGCTGAACAGATTTAAATGGGTATTCAATGCAATGTTTTCTCGTGGGGACATTCTAGTTTATTACTCGTAATGCTGCAGCAAACTTTCCCAAGACACAGATTCATTTTATTTTATTATTAATAAAGTTTAATAAAGCACAGAGTTTGCAGGAAGCCACCCTACCAGATAAGCTGTTAAGATGTGTGATCTGTACACTGTCAAGTATAATTAGGCAGAGAGCCAAAGATGTAGGTTAGGGTGATATATCATTAAATATTTAATTAGGATATTTTTTAAAGGTTGAGGAAAAAAATCTGAGAGGTGCCAGGTGGCCTGGTGGAGTAAAACTAACAGAAGAGAGGGGGTACCCAGATGAAATCTCTGGGGATATATTATTTGCTAGAACTTAATAGAAAGAGTAATTTGCCATGAAAGCAGCATTTTCTAGCTCTCATTAACTTTAACTCAAATTAAATTCAGCTTACTGAATAATTTTATTCTACCCTGGGTTTGCAATCTATTTGTGTTAGTTTTGGTTGATATATCATGGAGAGGTCAGGCAGCAAATGTTTTAAGCTTATTTGTCCTGTTGCCAGTTTGTTGTAAGGCCTTAGCCTGAAATAGGCTCTACTTCAACATGTCTTTGATGAAATGAACACATCATACCATATTTTGGACTCTGTGCTGAAGAGTAATAGTCACAGGCTCATTAAGGTTCTGAACTGATGCATTTTCAATGCTGGCACTCACAACATAAGTATTCAGCCTCTCCTTTGTTAAGCTGTTATCCTGCAGTGGAAAAATAAACGCATGCAAAGAATTCCAAGTCATTTCAGTTACCAGTAATCCTGCTCTTCCCTGCATCAATTTTTCAAAAATTGTGTTTCTTGGAAATGGTGATCAGCTAAACACCCTGGGATGCCTCGTGTAATTTAGCTACTTGCTACTTCATTAGCAGATGTAGTTAGTTGCAAATTCAGGGAGAGTCTCCATATGAGCTGAAGCAGAACAGAATTTCAGATGCATCAGCTGGACCGAGAAAGCTGTATAATCATTTCAGTACATCAAAACATCCAGTTGTACATCATTAAGCTCATTAGACAGCAGACACAGTTGTGAATGCTGCTTCTGTGTGCAAAGCATTGCTCAGCACACTGTATGCTTCATCATACTAAAATAAATGTCTCTGTTTTTAACACTACTCACCCACCCCACCCCCCGAGTTAAGAAAACAGCAAACACTAGAATAATCCTAAATGCTGCGTATCAGTGCTCTTATAGTCCTAATGGAGACATAAATCTTGAAATCCTTTTTGTGATATTTGACATGTACTGTGCATATTTCTCAAGCAAGATCTTACTACCAGAGGAAGATTAGAGCATGTTTTGTTTCCTCCTATAGAAGAGCAGTATTGGAATAAAACATCATTTGCAGAAAGCAAACAAAAAGTCTAAGGTCTCCAGACACTTCTCAGAGCATCATTGCTACAGCAAAGGTTTCGCTGCCTGGGTACATTTTCACTGCACATTTCTTAGTGCTCCATCAGTCTGATGCTAAATGTGCCCAGAACAGATGACGCTATTGGGATTTTTCTTTTGTACACACTAAGAACAGCTGGACCCATTACTGCCATGTTAGCATTTGTTAGGAGTCGTAGTTACTGCAAAGAGTGAAGTAGTGCCAAAAAACTTAAACTGGATCTTTGGATGCTTGTCTGGGTGAGAGTGCTCAATCCCAAGGAATTTCTTCAGCGATTTTGGCAAAAACACCGAGGCCAAGGCCTTTTTGAAAGGCTTTTCTTGAACATCGACCTGCAGGAGAGAGAGATGACATGCTCAGAGCTGCCTTCCTCAGGTCAAATACAACAACCGTATAAAATGGCACGAGTGTTGTCTGGTTTAGTCAGTGGTCCCGAGGTGATACTTTGCTCTCACCTTGAGATCCATGCCTCTGTGGTAGGAGGTAACGCCAAAGGCCAGTCCTTCAAACATGCTGGGATCCGGACGCATCACCAGCAAAGCCAAGGAAGTAGTAACAACAGACGTATTTCTTTCTGTGTAAGTCACCTTATAGCCTATCTCCTCAGTCGCCTTCAGGATACTTTACCAAGAGCAACAGCAAGAAGAAGGAAAGGAAACAAGAAAGAAGTTTCATCTCTTTAAATGTTCTCCTGGCATCATCACATGCAACCAGGAGACAATCAGCTAGAAGCTTATGCTCTGATTTATGACCACAAGGAGCAATCACTAGAGCAGAATGGGTCCGTTTTGGGGTAGATGGCATTTTGTCTGGCACAGGCTCGGGTGACAGCAAGCAACTCAGTTAGCATGTTCCAGTAGGCTGAAAGTCTGGCAGGAGGAAGGAGCCTCCTGTGGGGACAACACAAGGTGGCTCTGGGAAGACCTGAGTCAAAATTCACACCCATTCAAATACTGCATTTCATCTCGAAGGCAGTAACTTGTAAAACCTGCTAATTTGATTATTTGTGATCATCTAATTTTACTCAGGTATCAGCTTCTGTGAGGACATCACGCTAGCACTAGTCAACTGTCGTCACAGTGGTTCTGCTCTTCTGAGGTCCGATTTATGGAAAAATTAATATACCAAAGATTCTCCTGTCCATAAAAAATTCTAAAGGTGTTTTAATTACAACTTGTACGTACCAATTCCATCTCCATTAAGGATCAGGAATCCAGAGCCTATTAGAATATCATCCTTGTCCGTATAACGTTACATTTCATGGGAGGAGAATTCAAAGCAATGGATATTTCACTTAAAAAAGCCCCACAGCCTGCTTCAGAAGGCAGAGGTGTTGGGTGCTGGCAGCTATCACAGCCCCCGCTCCCCACACTGCAGTGCAGTAGATTTGAAGAGGGAACATACAGCCGAAAGGATCACGATGCTACTCAATGCTTTCTCTCCAGCAGATCTGCTAAGATATTCTTGGCTATTCCTCTTTGCGGACTCCTGAGTTTGAAAAGGCAACATATAGTTGTTCAGTACAAACCACTGGGCTGTTGCATAGCCTGTGCCCCACCTAGAGCTTAAGTAAAAAATTCTGTTTTCCTACTTTTTATATTTCTTACTTCGATATTTCTGATTAAAATATTGTTTTAAATGAGAAAAAAATGCAGGTAGGCACAGTCTTTAAAATGAGAGATGCTAAAAGAGTTTTTAATATGATGAACACTGCATCTCTTACACTGTTGGTTAGCATTGGATTTGCCAGTGCAAAGTAGAATACTCTTCCCTGTTTGGAGGTTCAGACCGTGCAGTGAGAAGTGGGTAAGCTGTCTTGCCCAAATCAGAAATTAGTAGACTCTGTGTACTTTATTTGCCTTTGTAAAGGCTGGCAGTATTAATAGTTTTCTGAATAGTGCGCTGCTCAGCAACAGAAGCCTTCCAAAAACAGGTAGTTGAGTTACCTTTAAGATAACAAAGGAGAGAGTTGTTTTTAAAGTTACCTAGCAACCTCGATTTTAGCATGTGTGAGACTCCCATAATGGACATGGGATCCTAACTGTAGGTTTTGAAGTCTGACATGGAATAGCTATGTTTGAATACTCTTTATCAGCAGAGGTAGAGCACTCCGGCCTGGTGTGCTGGTGGAACAGACACGTGTCTCCAGGCTGACCTGCCAGCACATCAGCTCCTGGGCTGCCTCCAGACGAGATGCTCATGGAGAACAACTGTGATGGTGACTTCTGCAGAACTGGTTCTGGGAAAAGCACCTTGGGCGACACAATAACCAGTCTCTACTGCTAAGAACCACAAACACGTTAAAGATCCATGTACAGAAATTGCTACCTCTTGCGGTGATATTTTAATAGACTGACTCAATTACTCCATTAGCTTAGGAAACCACTTCTGGGCAAGTTACCTTACCTATTGGTTATTTTTCTAATGTTCTGATCTTCTATTTCTTGCAGCAAAATATAGTTTAGTATATACAATATGGTCTCTGCAAGTGTCATGCTCATATCTGGAAGCTTTACAATATCAGCAAGTTTACTTGCAATGATTTCTAATTCTTCCATATGCAGTGTTGCATCTGGCAAGAGGTATAAAATATGCCGTACAACATCTTGGCCATTCTCTGGGGAAAAAAAAAGTACAAATGATTTATATAGCATAGCTATATGTCTAGCTACACGTCTCTATGTTAAAGCAAGAAGTTAGTCTGCTTCTCCTTTCTTTCCATGTGGTCACAGTGCTTCTGATCTGTTACAAAATTGTGTCCTAAGAGTAAGTCAATAAGCCCTCGACATGTCAATGAAACTGGAGAAAACTTCAAAGTAAAATCTAGGTGTCTCAGGTTGTATTTCAAAGGAAGAAACACATGTGCTTTTCATAAGAATATCATCACCTGCTTTTGGATTATCAAGTTTATCTGTAAATAATATTCAGTTTTAACTTTGGTCACATTTACAAGCCTTTGTGTGTTCAAAATTACACAAGATCCACCCCTTTCCCCAAATGCTGCTTGACTGGTGTAGCAGCAAAAGCAAATTCTGAATGGTATAGCTGGAAATGTTGAATTTGCCATTCATCATCTCATCATCCTTCTATAATTATTTTACAGAAGCATAGTTTTACACCCTGGGAGTCAGACAGATTGTATGGAACTGCAGATTTATTTCAATGATCTGTTATTTGATGCCACCGCTGAGTGGGTGGATAAGCTATGGTATTGTTTTTGTTCACCATTCAAACAACTTGCTCTGTTTGGCATAGCTTAAAAAAACATATATAATCAGATGGTAAAGGGTCACCTTATAGCTTTCAGGAATTACATCACAAACTTTTCAATTCCATATACTGATTTGTGCTTCTTTGTATGAGATATTACAGACTATTTTGATGTGGTAACAGAGAGAGTATAGACAGGCAAAATGCGCATTATTCATTGGTTATTTGCTTAATTCCAAATCTAAGTGTAGGATTTGAGACAAGTCTTGAAAGTGCTAGCTAGAGAATTTTGAAGCACCTGAAAAATTCATCTATATTAACGTGAGTAGGATGCACATAAAACCACTTCAGTTCTTCAGATGTCCAACATAAGCATTATCTGAGTATAGCTATTTTTACTTTGATTCACTATGTTACTGAAGTACAGAAGGTACCTTACCTTCTATTATCATGATATCATGGAGGTCTAAAATATTATTTGGAAGTTCTTCCAGTAATTCACATTCAGTGAAATTTGGTTTCTTCCAAAAAGCTTGCTCAAGTTCGATATTAATCGCACTGGAAAATGAAAACAGTGCATTGTTACAAGAAAAAATATGTAATCATTGATGTTCCTCATATTTCCCATTTACGTAGCTAAGAATGTAATTAATTAGCCCAATTTTGAAAACTGGCTTGCAAGCCAGATCTGACTTAGAGCTCATTTAGCAGAGTGGGAGCAGAGCCCAAGCGCCAGAGGAATTTGAAATGCATCTGGAGGTACTGAAGGGCAGGGAGCCATGAGTGAATGGCACAAAATGCTACAGTGCATGTGTTTCCCCTCCTTGCTCAAGCAGAAAGTCAGGTTCCTACCATGCTGGCTTGCACTTGCTGCAGGTGATGGAAAGGATGCAACAGTCCCTTTTCCTGCAGCCCGTGCAGGACTGGCCCTGGGAACTTTGCATCTTCCTTGTCACGGCAATGCTGCGTGCCATGGCAGCCCGCCGTCCTCTTTCCCGCCACACAAATCCTGGTGCTCTCTCTTGTTTCCCATGCAAGAACCCAAATGAAATGGTCTTATCACTCACCAACTCCTTCGAGCAGACTGCAGGGGGTTTTTCCTGCAGCTGACCTCCACTTTGGTAGCTGGACTTGTTAGCGGCCAGGAATAATTCCCCTTGTAGGTTGTGTGTGAAAAGCTTTCTGGGCAATCCATTAGTGCTGAGGAAGAAATACATAAAAGCTCTTTAAAAATATTTAATAGTCAAAAAGAAGGCCCCTCCTGACACCCAGGGACCCAGCTGTTCTCTGGACCTCCTTTCCTAATGAGAATGAGCTATCATTTGCAGACTGGATGGGAGTATTTTACAAGTTTATTGGCTGCAAGAAAACATTTTGCTTAAATATTTCATCTGTTCTTCTATGACCTTCTTCTCTTTTGCTTGATATGTTCAGTTCTCAGGTAAAGTGTTAGTCTCCCATCATCACAAGCCGTGTTTAATGACTACATCCTGCAGGCTTCTCTAATCCGAAGGTGCTTTCTGACTGCCCCTCATTATCCCATCCATGTCTTTCCCCTGACCTTGTAGTTTTATTGTCTTTTATAAGTCTTCAGTATAAAATAATGCTTTGGAATTTCAGGTACAGTCTGTTAGCTCTCATCTCTACCTTAGTCCTGTGTTTTAAGGAGCAATAAGAGATTGTAGCCAAACCAACGAAGACATTATTTGGCATCTGGGGCTTCATCCAATATGCACTGGCATGAAGCAAATGTCAGCAATGGGTTTGGTTTCGGTGTTTGTCTCCAGACTCCCGCAATAGCCAGGCTCTGGGGCACTGCCCATCAGCAGGGGCTCCGGGATTCACAGCTACATCAGCCTGACTTTGCCTTCATTGCAGAGGTGCTCAGACCTGCCTTGGCACCAGGATTCAGGTTTTAGCTCAACTCCATTTGTCTGGAACTCAAGTTTTTGATCTTGCTGTCATTGCATGATGTTCTACAGCTTGTGCATTGGATGAAGTCAGTCTGGCTACTTGCAAGGATGTTTTCTAGCCTAACTTCTCCACAAAATTTAAATTTGATGAAACACTTACAGCCAGAATTACAGAGCATGTGATTTCCATTGAGGTTTTAATAAATTATTACCTATTGGCTTGACAGCCACATCTTCGGGATTCACATATAGCGATAATGGCCCCTCTTCATAAACGTCATTCAATAACTGTTTGATCTTGAGACTCAGCACTTCTTGTATTTCAAGTGATGTGGCCTTTATAATGGCCTTACAGACATAGCTACAAATATAATACACAAACAAGGCTACCATATTAGTAATATTTCACAATTATAAGTGGCTTCAAAGTTAAGGAGTAACTCAGAAAATTATACTGAATTGGCTAATTTATGTATGTATTTTGTTCACCAGAAGAGCAGTCCTATGGCAAATGTCACCAAATGCCAGTACCTTATAGCTGGAAATGCTTTCTGAAGTACAAATTTATTTGGAATACTTTTAATAGTTTCATAGTAAATATCACAAAAGGTTTCCTAATCATGTTATCTTGGCAAAGGAACATCTCTGTGACAAGTAAGCACTTTTCAACCGTGTTTTAAAGTTTGAAGTGAGCTAGTTGTAAAATGATGTGGTGCTTGAGTACCCTTGTTTCCAGACAGAGGTGACAAACTCCAAGGCTCCCCAGAATTTAACTAAGGCTCCCCAGAATTTAACTAAGTGCTTTCAGTATCTCCACTGGATTCTAGCTTTTTCACCTCTAAATGGCTCTTCTCCTGGATAACTACGTTTGCTAACTTTTGGAGGTTAGGTAAGACTGTATCTCTCTGAGTGGCTTCAGACACAGCAGAAAGAAGCAAGAATCCAGCTCTCGGTTGTGGGTGGATCACCTCAATGGGCCTCTAATTTAACTGAGAGTTAACAAGTGAGATTGCCTTAGGACTGGGATGTTTCAAGTGTTTCCAGCTTACTCTTGTCTCTACACAGTTGTTCCCCACTAAACATGGCCTTTGTAAAACACCTGCAACCCCTTGAAGGTGATAGGTGATAGGAACCCAGCTCCCCTTCCTCTTCTGGATGGAGGTCAGAAGGCAATTAGGATTTCCTGCAGATGAGGTGCAGCATTCATCCTGGCGTCCTTCTTGGGCACTGTCCACTCACAGTTCTGGCCCAGGGGAGGCCACTGCTCACACCTAGCTCTTATGGTGCAGCATAAACTTCCAAGCCTGCTATGGAAGCACTTTGAGCCTCCAAAAATACGGGGTTTGAGAGAGAGACCTTGCATGCTCAAACACATTTCCCCAAGTCAACCATCGCTGTGGTTCTGACTCCACACCTGCTTTATACAACTTAATGTTCTACAATTACTCCGAAACTAAAACAGCTGAGGAGGGGTGTAATTTCTCCTCGCCTTAAAAATGAAATCAATACGAACTATGGGAACCCGGTTCATAACCATGGGTCTTACCTTTGTGACATCTGCTTTGCCTTCATCTTCAGTTCACACAGAAGGACACAAAAAGTTAGAAGCTGGTTAGAATCAACTGACGCCAGTTGGATTTAAAGGAAAGCAAATAACAGAAACTCAGTGTGCTCCTTAAAATAGAGCCTGGGGCTTTAAATGTTATTGGGAACCCATCTCTCTAGAGGTGCATCATCAGGATAAAACAGAACATCGTAGTGCATTGATGCTGCCTCATGCAGAGTGGATCTCTCTCACACTGCTCGGGGAGTGTGCTCACCAGAAGGCTATTGCAAAGGAGACTGCTTGCAGATAGTGCTGGGCACATCCAGCATTCCTTTGTCTGCAGAGAACGCATCAAGATCTACTCAGACACAGTGGCTCTCTAGCCCAACTGTTTACATGGGGTACACCTACCAGATGAAGGCAAATATTTCATAATTTCAACAAAACACAATAGCATCAGCATTTAGACCACACAACTACTATATCCTCCATACATAGATAAGAAAAAGTAAGATTTTAAATCAGAAAATAACAAATTACATACATGATCCCTCTTATAGACACTGCTTTGTGGATAATTACCCCTGCAAGCAAAAGAGAACAGAATAATTATTTCATAGTAAGCATATAACATACCCCATTCTGCTGTCACCTAAAAAAAGAATATCGTGACCACAGTAAGCCAGACCTTGCAGCAGAGAAGTAATCCTGAATGCATATCTGCATAAGGTATATCTACATAAATGGCCAAGACCAAGTGCTGCAGCCGATATACACTCCGACTAAGAACGCTTCTTCCAGAATGGACCCACCCTTCTCTCACGGTTTTCCGAGTCAGATTCAGCCCGTGTAAACAGTGCAGTGTGTTATTGTATTGCCATTTGTAAAGCAAGCAGTAACTGTGGAAGTCAGAGAAGAAAGCAGGAATTCAAAATATGCATAAAATGATAAAACTCGATGTGTGTGCAAGTGGCACTTCTATGAATTGCTAAATACCCCTCTCAGCTACGAGAATATATGAATACAGCTGGATTGGGCTAAAAGGTATGAAATAGAGGAGTCTTGAGCAACAAACCGTTCCTTCTGAGCAGGGTCGTGGAACTGTGATATCCTTTCATTAGACACTGCCATGTGTGTACCTACTTGCACGAACCAGGCAGCCCTCCGGGCTCTGTGACCCTCATTCCATGGATGGATGTGACCCTGAAACTCCTTTGCCCTCACGTGGAATCATTGAAACTGGGCTTCAGTGGTACTAATGTGAACGAACCCTGCAGGTACCAGCGCTCTGCTCTGTTTTCCATCTCCTGCAAATACCAATTTCTGTACTTTTTGAATTGCCAGGATGGTGTACCAGGTAAATCAGCCCACCTGGCTCACTGCAGCCGCAGCAAAGGTTTCATGTTCATCATGAACCAATAGATATGGCCAAAGATGAGGTCTCAGACTGGCAGCAGATACCTGCCTTGAATTAGGCAAGATTTATATTTTCAGGTTAATAAGACCAGTAATCAAAATGTGGGTGTCAAAATGTGGGTGTTCCACATGATTGCAGTTGTACAGATCTGGGGGTTTGGTTTACACCCTTGTCATGGGACTGGTCAGTTGTGAAATGGGTATTTGGAACCTGGCTGCAATTTCGCTAGAAGAACAGAGATCAAGGTGACACCACTAGACAGCTAGAGGCTTACCTGACTTTAAAGTTTGTCACAACAAATTCTTCTCCAGTAAATATTATACTAAACTGGAAATAAAACAATAACATTTTTATCAACTTGATTCATCCATACTTCATCTAGACCTACTTGTAAATTTAGAATTGTCATCAAATTTCTAAAACCTGATGAAAATGGCTAAGAATTTTTGCAAAATGTCAACACTTTTCCCTTCCTTCAGAATTTAATTTTATCCTGTTAAAAATACGTTGGATAACATGATTCTGAAACGCCACAATATTGTTACATGGATACTTATTTCTGTGTTGTTGTCCCACCAGTTTGCATTCTGCACCAGCTGTCCCTATCATCTGATACTTGCTAGAAATACATGAGAATGAGAAAAGAAAGCTACTCACCCAGTTTTCAAGAAGCTTCCTTGCATCGTAGTAATCAGGAGCTCTCTCCGTTTTGTAGAAAAGAGAAAACTTCATGTCAACATTAAAAAAGCTGACTGTAAGAAGAGAACATAAGATACAGCCTGTAGTTTGCACAGAAGGTGCCTGCAGCCCTTCCCATCACCTCACCCATCCATTGAACCAGTCTTGTTGCCCATTCCCATGGTTACTGAGGCTCTTGGGGAAATCCCAGACTCCAAGTGTCCAAGTCTAAATTACTGCTGCATTGCTAGAAAATGTATTAAAGAGTCTAAGGGCTCAAACACATGGTCAAGTTATCACAGCTTAACAAACAAGTTGTAGTTCATACTTGCGGGTGCACTAACTTGGCTTTTACTGCCTTCTAAGAACGCATAGGAAGAGATAGGAGGATCTGCTGACGTGAAACAGCTTAAACATGTGACTGTTTTGAATTGTCACGGGTAGCATGTCAGTCAGTGTCACTGACGATCGTGTCGGCATTTAAACTGGCCTCGTTTAGCACTTACGCGGAATGGCACCATTGGTACTACTGGTTGGAGGTAAGGGAGGCAGCGTCAGAGCCCTTGTTGATGATGCTTCACTCCAGCCTGCTGAAAAGAACATTAAAAGGCCTAAGAATGCACAGTGGTGAAAGTGTGAGGAAGAATACAGTTCAGGTGAGAGAGAGGGACGAGTCCTTCAGCAAAGGTTGTTGTAACAAAGAGCTGTTGTTGTTCTGCAGACCTCTACAGGGCGAAGGCAAAGGGGGAAAATACACCTGTGCATGGTTGGTTGTTGTTTTTTTCATCTCTCCAGAGGTAACAACAGTGTCACAAGGGAGGAAGAAAGATTTGCAGAATTTAGATCACAAGGAAAACCAAAGTTATATTTTCTCATTGTTTGTCTTGAAGAGCAGTTACGTCTCTGTTCCCTTCTTGCTCGTGGAACCTGTGCCAGCCTTCAGGAAAACAGCATTTGTCAAACACTGAAGGCTAAAGGGTTAACATGCAGTAATGTGTGTGAGAGGAACATCAATACTCATGGTCTCTGGTTTAATGATAACCTGGCATAAGGATTCCTATTATAAATGCTGGCCATCCTGCCTGTTGTTTTCAAAGTAAAGAGTTCTGAGAATTCATTCGTAGCTAATTTTCCTTGAAGTGAATCACCTTGTCAAACCAGATATGAATTTTGCATTTCTCATGCAATCTGCCACATCACCAGGCAGACAGGGGCAAAACAGGTGATGTTTGTCATGTGTACTACAGGAAATTGCAGTGAACCGAATCACTGTATGACATTACAGGCCTCAGTGATGAAAGAAAAGCAGGATCACAACATTTTGCTCTAGAGGCACTGTTTCCTTGCTCTGCTGGTAATTTGTATTTTTTTCTTCACTCACATGACTGTCAGAGACTTGACATTCTAGCTCTGACTAAGAGAAATAAACTTAACGTATGAATACAAGCCAAATGTCTATGAATAAGGAGTGTGGTCAGAAGTGAGTACGATAAGGCCATGCTTCATTAAACATTGTTTTCTCTACTGTAGTTCAAGGTAAGGAGAATCACCCATGCTTAAAATGTAACAGCCTATCTCTGACCCATTCAAATCAATGGCAGTACATCCATGGGCAATAACAAAAACAGAGGCTGTTAACAACTTGAAGCCTCCTGTTTTTATCCTAAATGGCTTCAAGGTTTTTTGTGAAGTTGAAAGGACAGCTGAAGTCAACAGCTCCTTCTGAACAGGCATGTTACAGTACACAAGCTTCTGCTTGCTAGACAAAAAAACAAGCAATTTTACCCTTTTCATTAAGCTGCAGGCTGTGCACTCAGCACAAAGTCAAACCAGAGCAATTCCTGAGTTCCAATTTCATGAACTTGAGGACAATAAAACTACTGGAAGTCCAGCTCCAAGTTGTCTCTCCAAGGCTGGCTCTTGCAGACCGAGCTCAAACTCTTCAGTCTGCAGCCCAGACCTTCAGCCTCCAAATGCTCCTTGGAGCTGCTGGTCTGTGTTTTGGTGTCCCCTCATGGTCTAGGAAACCACAGAAAGCTGTAAAAATGCCAAGCCTGCTTTTCCCATAGTGCTTGAAGAATCGTTAGATTTTCATTTGGACATCACTCAGGCCTTTTGCTTCTGAAATAGTACTAAACTATTGGGAAAAAAAAGGGGACTTACTCTGCTTTACTTTTCTACTAAAACACTAGCAAGTCCAGGAACAAGCTGCCACATTGCCATTTCAAATCCATTGCCTGCAGTAGGTCAGAAACATGACCTGACATAATGGGTATTTGCTGATTCTTTATTTGGAAAAGATCCGCAGGCTTAGATAATCGAGCTGCAAGACAGACCTAGATACTCAATACACAGACCTCCTACCAATAGCCACTAATACTGCTTGACATGCACATGAATATGCAGAAAACAAGAAGCCAGAAGTATCTAGTAAATTAAAAGCAAAGCCTTAGAGACAAAGGAAAACAACTTCTCTAAAGAAAACAGATGCACCTGAATCTAAGGGGGTGTGGTTTTTTCCTCCAGCACCTGTGCACATGAAGCCCTCTCCATCCTCACAACACATACTACCATGAGAATAAAAAGAACAAAACCTGGAGTACCTGACCCCCAGTCCTGCAGAGAGGAAGATATTTCAGCATCCCCAGTGACTTTAATCCCGCGTCTTAAACTTCTGGTGGCAATCTGTATGCCTTACTGTGGTGTGCAGCTGCAGAGATGGGTTCTGTGAGCTCCAGTGTGATGCTACAAATAATTTGTCCCTGGTTTCAAGCTGATAGAAAATTAGTGTCTTGTTAGAAGCTTTAAGAACTGCTGTCATGAAGGAAGTGTGATGAGAACACAGAAGGGCCAATGCTGAGCAGACATACCCTATCACTGGAACAAATTCGTTTTTCTTTCCTCACAGAAATATAGACATGGTATTAGGCTATGGTTTATTAAGCCATAAACCAAACTGTTTGTACACCTAGGGTTTAACTTGTCCTCCTGACCGTTACAATGCTGCAGATCTTCTTCAGATAAGAGGAATCTGCAAATAGCTGAGTGATTACAGGCTCCACTCCGTTCCTGTTGTTATCAGTGTAATGCTTCAAAACCCATCGCCTCAGGGGTGATGTGTGATATCAGCCAGTGTCAGCCAGGATGAATCAGAAAAATCTGCTAGAGAAAAGAAATAATAGAGAAATGGCCAAACAAAACCCAAACCAATTCTAGTCAGGAATGTAACTCACAATATCATTTTCATATCACAGAATCACAGAATCGACTGGGTTGGAAAAGACCTCAGAGATCATCGAGTCCAACCCTTGGTCCAACTCTAGTCCGTTTACTAGATCATGGCACTAAGTGCCATGTCCAATCTCAGTTTAAAAACCTCTAGGGACGGCGAGTCCAGCACCTCCCTGGGCAGCCATTCCAATGCCTGATCACTCTCTCTGTAAAGAATTTCTTTCTAATATCCAGCCTAAATTTCCCCTGGTAGAGTTTAAGCCCATGCCCCCTTGTCCTATTGCTGACTGCCTGGGAGAAGAGACCAATCCCCACCTGGCTATAACTTCCCTTCAGGTAGTTATAGAGAGTGATGGGGTCACCTCTAAGCCTCCTCTTCTCTAGACTAAACAACCCCCTATATATCCTGACAAATGAAACATAATTACAATTTCACAGATTCTACTTTATTTATTTCTCATTATCACCTGAAGGAAAAAAAAAACATCAGTGTATTCTCACATGTCAAGGATCATTACCAGCAGGCAGGTGTGGGACTAGCCACCTGCATCCTGTAACTTCATTTGCTTTAATTAACATGCACATAATTCCATTCACGAAGCAAGGGCTGAGGAGTGATGACAGATGAGATCTGAAGCTAGAAAAATACTGTGCCACTGACATTTTTAAAGTCTTAGTCATGGACTTTGATTTGATAGTTTAATAAATGGCTTATTTGGTTTCCTATAAATATGTATGGTTTCCAATAGAAGAGCAGCAAAAATTAGACCAACCAATAGAGAACTGTAATAAATATATTTATATATTATTAGCATTCCTTTTCAGATATTGTATATTCATCCCTCTCCCAGATTATTTAAAATTAAGAAGAAAAATCAGTGTGTGGGTGAGGTAGGAGGAGGAAGAGATGAAGATTCTGACTCAGTGAGAGGATGAGAACACACAGTTTTACTTCTGCACTTTTAGCAAAGGCCCAACTGAGCTGCAAAGTAAAGGATCACCTTCAAGAACTCTGGTAAAAAAAACAAAGGCAGAACAGTAACTTTACTCCTGCTATTAAGCAAAGACAGTGCAATTACTATGATAATTATATCACTTATAGAAAGCCAACACACATTCTTAAGGCTGCCTCCTGCTACATCCATGTGAGAAGTTTCACTCACTTGTCTAGATGAGCCCTGGCTTTCCAAAAGTAACACAGGATTTCCAAAACAAAACCGTTTGCCCAGCTTCTCAGCACAACTGCATAAACTGTCTGATGTCAAGGTGAACTAAGCAATGCACAAGTCTATAGACAACATATATAAACACGAGCAGCAAACCTTGCAGCTAATAATTGTTACAGAGTGTAACAATGTGAGTCATGACATTAGCATTGAAATGGCACTTCCCTGTGATATTTCACTACAGAGAAAAACTTTGGCACAACTGTTTCTTATACGCATGCTCCAGATGTTCTGTAGACTCGATATGTCTGACCCCATACAGACAATCTATATGAACTACAGCCAAGTGCAGCTTCCCCTGTCTGACAGAGAGGCCATAAATCTCAGTATGTATTTACACCACTCACTGTTATCCCTATCTAGTGTATCATCAGCATGTCTCTGTGCAGTAGCAAGCTCATAAATTTCAGTTAATTAAAGTAAGGAGTAGATATACAGTGGAAGCAAAGGTCTTGCCAAGATCTGACATATGACAGATTCTCAAACATGATTAAATTTTATGAACATCTCTATAATTAGGACTTCACAACAGTCATCTTAGTTATTGCTCTTGAGGAAAATGTCAGACTCCAGTAGCCCCTCTCCCAGTGTGGACCCAGCAGTTCATGGCACCATAGGCGAGACTGACCTCGGTGCCCACTGGTGTAGTTCATCACTTGTGAGTCACACCGCTCTGTCTTCTTGCTAATAACCTTTGAATATTTGGACCAACATTTTTCAGATTGAATGTCCAATTCAGGCTGCACTGGAGAATCCTAACTAGAGAAAATCCCCTGTTTCTTGGGGATTGCTTTAAAGGGGAAAAAAAATGCTTTGGCCATTGAAAGCCTCTCTCTAATGTGCTTTGTCGCACTAAAAAGCCGCTCAAATTCATTCAGGTTATTGTTTTTGAAAAATCGAAGTCCAGCAACAGTAAGCACAGGCTTTGATTTCAGGAGCTAAACTTTTCATCAGCAAACATGACTAAGCTTCTCGCATCTCCTTGCCAAGCCTTTCCCACCGAGCAAATGAGCCCAAGGGCAAAGGTGTTAATTGGCAAAGGGAAACTGAACCTTCCTCCTCCCTCCTCATCCGATCATGTCCCTCCCCATGGTCAGGGACACAAGTGGGGATACAGCTCAGGCACGAGGCAGTGCAGAGAGAGGAGTGCCTGGGTAAAGGCAGTGGGGCAGGGAGCCAAGAGGCAGGTGGGAAGGTTGTAATTTGCAGTAATTGCTATTAGTGCCTGTGTTCCTCGGTGCAGAATGAGGTGGGGTGCAATGAGAGAGGTGGGGGAATCCCTCTGAGCACAGGTTGCAGCAGCAGTCAGTGATTTCCTGATGCTTTTCTCATTGCTTTGGGCCCTGGTTCGATGAAACCTGGAGCAGGAGATGGGAAAGTGCTCTGCTCCATGGAGGTGTGCTTTCTGGTAGGATGCTCCTTGGATTCTCAAATTGGACACAAAAATGACTAATTCCTTCATACTGTGCCTCTGCTTTGCCTGTAAAGCCATCAGCTTACAGAGGATTTGTGAAGATGCATTCACTGTTATTGTGGAGCCCCTAACTATTGTGGCATGTCATTGGCTTTACATAAATTTACTATCAGTTACTCAGTCTTGGTCCTCTGTTTTAATACTGTGTAGTTTATATACTGTCTAGTACATACAGACGTTAGGATCCAATGATGAGATAACCCAAAATACTGCTAAGAGTGCTTTTCAATGGAGCAGCATCCATCTGGGGCACACAACAGTCTTGCGGAAAGGTGATTACTGTCATCTAACTAATGGCTCTAGTTAAATATTGTTAAACATATTGGAAGAAAATTTCCGTGTCCAACCTACCCCACTCAGTGCCAAGACCAGATGAGTAGCAGGTTGGTGCCCCAGAAGGATGAACCACTAGAAGGTTCATCTAAAAGATGCCACCTGCCAGCAGCCTCTGGGGGATTTTGGTGGCAGAGCCTGCCCCTGCCAGCTTAATCTGATCCACAACCTCTGTATCTGCTTCAAGAAGAGCCTGTGTAGAGTGAGTAGGCAATGTCCTATGCATGGCTACAGCCCCGCACCCTCCTGGTCTCAACCACAGCAGTAGTGATTGCGAGGCTGTTAGACAATCCCTTTCATTGTCCTGAGCAGTGGAGGGTTCTCTACAATCCATGTGTGATCCCCAGAAACACAAAAGCCCCAAGAAGAGAAAATATTGCAGAGACTCACCACAGCGCAAGTGACAGTCCACAACGGGAAGGATGCTGCTGAAGTCCCAGTGCTCTTCCTTCCAGCTGACAATATTGCCCATGGCGCAGTCCAGCAGCTCCGCCTGACCCATCGCACGGTCCCACATTTGGAAGTAGTACAAGCTGCCGATGAAACTGTTGCTTACCCGCACAATAAAGCCATCCTTTCTCTTGTGCAGGTGACCCAGCACCAGGCTACCGTTGGGTTTCAGGCACTCAGCGCTGCTGAGGGTTTCGGTATGCACGAGGCTGCCGTTGCAATAGACCTCCAGCAGCTGTTTCTCGCTGTCCCACAAGCAGCACACACTGTACCACACAAAAAGGGACAGATCAATCTTAATGTCTCGTCTGGTGCCAAAAAGATACAGTCTCAACTGTTTGTTTTCTCCAGAGAGTCCAAGCTCTATGTCATTTATGTCAGTGGATGTAGTGTTAGTGTCATAGGAAAACGCTGCCCAAGAGCTGATGTTGGCTGTCCGGTTCAGATCAATGCACACAGTGAACTGACACAGCTGAGGGATGCTGTAGTTGACCAGAGACACGTACTTATCATTCCTTCCAAGTAAATCCAACCTTTCTCCATGCAGATAACGTGTTTCTGTAAACAAACAGCATTGAGAAAGAGGGTAAAGAAGGGAAATAACGTGTCACTTGCACTCCACATTGTCTGTTGCATCTCTAGACGGGAAGCAGCGCAGTGCAATGCTAAGACATGCATCTCCATTCTGCCTCCTGGATTTGCCATGGTGTCCTACTCAGCGGGTCCCACTGCAGTCACCACCAGCCACAACCAAGTCCCTTCCCCAGGCATGAACCTTTGTGGAGCTGCACAAAGCCACCAAGCATCATTGTTACACGGGCAACACATCTAGACAGCAGCACAAGTCACTGTAGGCAGGAGCCACTCTTTCCACCAGCTCCATCTGCCACCAACGAAGTGTTTCTGTAGTGGGTGAGGTGACCCCATGTGCAGCATCAGATCGGTAAAATTTAATCAGACTCAAATTGTAACCCAGACCTCTCCATCAGCACACCAGCCTCTGCCTTAGTGGGAACAAGCCCATAAAATCCTGTGGCCAGTGCTGGGACTGCAGGAGGAGATCCATGGTGGAGCTTTAAGGGGTGCAGAGAAGAGGTTGTAGCTCCTCGATTACAGCTCAAGCAGTGAGTAATTAATTACAGCACAAGAAAATGCAGCAGCCATCTTCAGTCATAATTTCCAGCAGCTGCAGGGACCAAAAGGGTAAGAAGCCAATTCCTGTGGGTTTATTCCAGAGATGAGACTCCCTGCGGGATGTACGACTGGGACAACTGGCACCCATCCCATGAGGGACCACAGCACCAGTGTCTCATACACTATGAGCTTCTGGCCAAAGCTGAGAGAAAGTGGGTAAATTTGGCAAGACCTAGGTGTTAATTCAATCTTTTTGTTATGGAGGCTTTACTTGGAAAGAGCTCATTTTTTCCTAGACTGCACTGTGTGCTGGAAGTGACCCCAGTGCAACAGGGTGCATTTAAAAGCATGAATTATCTCCATGCCCTGCATTGTTCTTGAGGAGAAGTCAAAGAAATAAATACAAAAAAGAACATAGAACTAATTATTTTTTTTGCTGGAATTTATGGTGGAGCAAAAGAGTGCTGAGTGTGTTCATGAAGCACAGCTTGTTTGACTCACACAATTTACTGTGTTTGACGCAGGGTGTGAATTATTACTGGGGGATTTAGTTCTGCCACTAGCTTTGTGCTTTTCCCAGAACACCACAAAGTGAGCAAATGCGCAGGTCTTGTTTTACAGTGACCAGAAGTAAAACTAGAAAAAAACCACAGAAATGCAGAAGACACCCAGGACATGGATAATGACAAAGTGGATAATGACAAAACCAAGAGGCTTTTCACCTCCAAATGTGGACAATAGTGATGATGCAACCAAAACCTGACATTTTACTCCTTGCCATATTTTCTCATTGGTAGTGACTCGTCTGTGGCCCAGACCAAACAAGCATCCCAACAGAGGGTGTGTGTCATGCCCAGACATGTAGGTCTGCAGGCCAACGTCTACTGAGGGATAGACGAGGATCCCAAGCACCAATTGCAGTGAGAAGGGAGAGGTCCAGAACAAGAATAACTGCTGTACTGGGGCAGAACAAGAGGGGAGTGGGTTCCTATATAGATATACTGTGTGTGCACAAACCGCGGAACCAGCAGACATCACCTGGGCTGGGGGATGCCCACCACCTACTGGCAGCACCATCCCTATGGTTAATCCTGAGGGGAATTACTGTACCTGCCAGGAGGAAAAGATGAGCAGCCACCATCACGATGCAAAGAGCCTTGTGAGAAGAGTACTGCCCAGGGCCACATGTGAACCTCTTCATTCTTTAGGCATGTTCTGAAAGAAAGATGTTGGTGATGACTCCCTTACCACACACTCGGCTGAGAAATTCAAAGTGGTTTCTGTGGTTTGCTGAAAGGGCATTGACAGCACAGGAGCCCAGAGGTCCTCACTCCCCATGACGGAGCTGAGTCACCAGATCACTCGTCTCTGTGGAGGTCACAGGTCTACAAACCCTCTGCTTTCTGCTGGTTTCTAAGAGATGAGATTTACGCAATTGCACTCTCCATGCATGTTTTGTCCATCTGCAACAGGTCTGCAAACCTGTTAGCAACTTTCAATGTGCTTTGACAAAAGGAGCCCACATCCAAAGTGGTGAAGGTCCTACAGATGTGGGGGAAAATAAGAAGAGAAAGCCGCACCGTGAGGTTAAGCTGGATGTGCTGAGCCACTACTATACCTCACAGACTCTCTTGGGATGGGAGACTGGGATGGGAGACCAGAGAGCAGCAGAGAGGGCAAAAGGCACATGGAGAAGCAGGACACAGCTGCTCACAGGCAGCACAGTCACACCTCTGGGCTTTGTCTACAAACAAACTTTCATCAGTTTAATTGGGAACATGCTCTTAACTGGGGAAAGGTTAGTTCTGGGGTATAAACATACATTGAACACTTAAAATCCAAATATGCCACTCTGAACTTGGAGGAGTTTGTCCTATATTGTGTTTCAGTTTGATTTTGATTCAAGGATGACTGTAGTTAACAACTACAACTGAGTGGACAGTCTTGATAACCGAGAGCCCCAAGCTCACTCCTAGTGCCCAGCACACTCCCCTGCAGTGCTCTGCCTTCGCTACTCACATCACTGGGCATCAAAGGCAAGGGCTTATTCTTGGTTTGGGACCACACTGGATTAAATCTTCAGCTAACAACAATGTGTGTAAAATGGCTGCAAGGGTTGGACTAGATCCCCAGATTGTCCCAGTCGGCCAAGCTCCATTCAGTGCAGTCACCCGGCTTCACATCAGACACAGCCCTCGCCTGGGGCAGGATGGAAGTTGCCCCTTTGTGTCCAGTCATGTAAAATAAACATTAGAAAATTATTTTAAAACTGAGTTAATAACAACCCTCTCAACTTCCTTTTAAAACTGCCCTTTACAAAACTTATGAAGTTGGGAAATTTAATCCAGTTTTCCATTTACTGCTATGACAACAATTCCCTTTTCCCGATCTCCTCCCTTATTACTCCAGCAATGATTTGCTGATTTTTGCAGTGACATTTAAGGAACAAATCATTATGCTCCCAGCCTGTGGTACCTAAGTAGGACTTCTTTACATATTTCAGTTGATTCACAATTTCTCCTAAAAACATCATAGTCATTAAAACTCACCTCCCTGTGCAGCACAGAAATAAAGGTAGATTTTGCCAAGAGCTCCACACTGTTTCTTCTCTCAGATGCCAAAAGGCTGGTGAAGAGAAATACGAAGAGAAAATCAGGTGGGATGTTGTGATGTTTTCAGTGATTTCTGTTCTGAAACCACATTTATTAGGTCCTGGAAAAACTGCTGTGACAACAAATCCTTGCTCCCAGCCTTCACCTTTATTACTCCAGCAATGATTTGTTGACTTTTGCAATAACACTTAAGAAACAAATCATTATGCTCCCAGCCTGTGATACGCCACAGGGCTGTATTAAGTTTTGTCCAGAGCAAAGTCCAGAGCATGGAGCATTATAAAACAGGAATTAGAAAGAGACACCTGCACTGAAGAATTCCCCTTGTTTCTGAATCAAAAGCGACTTCACTAAAGAACATCAGTTGTAATTTTCCAACAACAGCTGTCTAACCTCTATTTGTAGTATATGGCACTATAATGTAAAGTATCTTTCTTCTCTCCTGCAAGATATTAATCAGTCATTGCCAAGTTTAAAATATATATCTATATATATATATATAGATATATAGATATATTGCTTGCTACTGAGAAATATTTTGTGAGCTGAGATCGAGGAGTAAGTGGCACCAGGGAAGGATGGTCCTGGCTATCGCCGACCTGGGGACCAGGTCTTGAATTTTGTGAGTTAGCTCTGGAGGGCCAAAATGGTTTGCACAGGGCCCTGGAGGGCTCGCTCCTGTCTCCCACAGAAGTGTGATCTTAAATGTTTTGGCAGCAGTTCAGCAGTTCAGCTCCCACACTGGGTCTGGTTAGGGACAAAAAAGCAACTAGAGAGAGTCTGAACCTCCCAAGGCTGCTTAACACTGCAGTTCACCTTGCTCCTCCAGACACTCAGGTCTCCAAACAGGGTGGTGTCCCTCCCTTCTGCTCTCCTAAATAATCTAGTCATCCATCTTCACCTTCTTCCTAACAAATATGTCTCCACCTCTCGGTTACCCCTGTATAAAGACCTCAGACTCCAGGTTTCTCCCCTAAACACTACTACAGCACCCTTAGCCAAACCGCCCCGTATCCAGGGACTCCTGTCCTGCCTTGTCTTCTCCCTGAGCACCCTCCTGCCACCCACCAGCCTCAGCCTGCAGGTTTTGTTTTCTTTCTCTTATGGGCAGATTATATTCATGGAAATTGCTTGGCATGCACTGTTTGTCTTGTCAAACCCGTGCTGCGTAGCTTCTAGTATTCACATAAACTCCTGCATGGGGAGCCTTTCTTCAAGCATGGGGCTGATCAGGACTTTCAGAGGATGAGTGCTTCAGAAGTCATCTCTTTGTACCTGTCAACATTTTGTACCTTTTAAACCAATATCATTGCATCATGGTATGGAAGGAGTTATTACTATTTTTATTACTAGCAACTATTGAGGAGGTCTAGCTGTCCCCTTTCTCCAATTCCTCCATCTTCTCTCTGTTCCCCTGTTTTTAGGTTCAGTTTGGTGTTCTAAATTATTCAACACAAGTTGTTCCTCAGCTTCACTAGAAATTATTGCAAAGGGTCTGGAACGCCATGTGAGAGCATCTTCTCTTTAACACTAAGTGACAGGCAGAGCCTGATCGAATAACCAGCATCCTGCATCCATTCTGGTCAAAACTTTCCCGGGAAGTTTTAGAAGAGGACATTTAGGACTCAGAGCAGAGAAAAACTCTGTGATTAAGGAGTACAATGTAATGAAGAGAAGCAGAAAATGAAGACAGAACACATTCAGACTCACTGGGGCTGTTCAGATAAAAAGGAATTTTGCTTCACTTTGGATGTGCGAAGATTTTTGCCAGGAGGTTGCTATGGTGACTTTTCAGCTCTCCCAAACCTCCTCATACTGTAATTACATCTCAAAGCCTGTGAGCTGGGAATCTTTGATTCTTTGGAGAAAGAATGTGGGTGGCTGACTCTTCAGGATGTTTTTCAACCAGACATTTTTATTCTAAAACAAAACAAAAAGATTCCTACACTTGTGCCTTTAACAGCTGCTCACAGTTTCTATGAAACCTTCTGGCCTCGCTGGCTGCCGTCTTCCCAAGACCTTCTTGAATAATCTTTAACTAAAAGGCTCCCTTTTCAGAACACCTCAGTCCTGCATTATGCATCAGTGAAGGTTATTTAGAGGATTTTTATCTCCCAATTGGGCTGAGCTTTCTTTATGCCACTGGACATTTACATTTGGTGTCTAAACTAAAACGTGCATAATGACAGGAGTATTTTTGCACTTCCTCAGCTTTTGTTACTTACTTCAGTCATCAGTGACTCATTGCTGAAAGCACAGAGGCTGTGCAAATACTCCCCACATTTTCTAGTCAATGGACCTACCCAGTTCTGCACAGCTCCCCTGAGGTGGATAACGCACCACTAAAACCGACTTAAGACCCAAAATACACGTCCTTTGAACGAGAAACAATCAGACCCCTGTTGTTCAAAATAAACAGTATAAAATATTTAACAGCAGAAGGAACCCGTGTTAAGTTTCAACTAAAAACAGTTGGGTTGTTTTCTTCAAACCAGAAGCGCAGCCACACAGCTCAGAGCCCCGGCTGCAGGGGAGGCTGGTGGAGCCGGGGGGCTGGAACTGCCCTGGGGACACCAAGCTGTCAATGACATCCCTGATCACAAACCGTCATCCTGCTAATTTTATAGTAAAAGATTGTTTAGTTTGCTAAATAAGGTCAAGAAAAGATTAGGAAGGTGTTAATGTTCTCTTTCAAAAACCTTGAAGGATGTAAATATTATAGAGTGTTTTCTGGGACAGCTGACACCTAGGCCAAACTTATAGCTTACATATTGGTTTTAATTAAAAAATGATTTTTTTTCACTCCTTTTTAATTTCAAATCTAGGAGAATTTATTTATTTATTTATTTATTACCATGTTCTATTGAATCCTGTAGTTGGCATTTTAGAAACCTGGGTAAAATCCTTATGAAGTTGTAGGCGTTCAAGAAATACAATCTAAAGAACACAAACACACCTTCGGATTTACTCAGGTCCTTTACTACAGGCTGATTCTAAGAAGACATATGTTTTGTTATGTCAAAATATCCCAAGTAGGTATTTTTAGAAGGGAAAAAAAATCTATTTAATTTTTTTATTTAAAAGATTGATTCTTTAAAAACTCAAATCAGAGCAAGAAATTTGAGTGACCCAATAGAATGTGTTATGAAACATGTTTTCTTTTCCTCTCTTGGTTATGTTTCAACATGAGAAGTAGTAGGAATTTTAATGAATTTGAAACCCTGAAAGCAAGCTAGTGTCAGTGCACATTTTGCACCTTGTCTATCGCAGTCTGCTGGGCCATCACCTCATGTCACCTTTCGACGTGGCAGAAGCACTGGGTGAACTTCCAGAACATGACGTCCAACAGGATCACGGCCGCTCTCTTTCGGTTCCGGCTGTTCCGTCAGATTTCCCTGGGCACGGTCTGTGGAATGGCTGTCTGTGCATCCCTCACTGAGGAAAACATGCCCCAGTCGTTTATCCGCTTGGATCCAGCTCATTGTCGTGCAATTGCTGAGGTGCTACTACCACTTTGCTCAGCAGGTATCACAGCCGGAGCAGTGGGAGCAGCGTGCAGCTGCGCACAGGTACCACCTCACGTAACCACACACAAGCAGCCCTTAATCTGTTCCTAGTAGCCTTTAATTTTTTTCTCCCTGACCCAAAAGATGCAGCTGTACAAAGTGCATCTGGGCATCTGTTTTGCAGCTATTCTTGGTCTTGCTCCCCCTCTGAAATCCTCCCGAGTCTCCCAGCACAGGGCATCCCCAGCCCGTGTCCAGGCACTGGGCTCAGGGCTATTCCTCTCCCCACAACCAAGCACTTTTCCAGTCATTTGTGCCAGGGGCATGGCCACAGCACGCTGCACCTCATGGCAGGTTCCTGATGGCTCCCTGTTTGCTGGAATGGCTCAGCCCTGGCCTTTCGCCTGTGAAAAACATCGCATTAAGCCACAAGGAACAAGCCTCACCAACATTTCTCACAGCAAATTAAGCAGAGAACCTTCTGCGCAACCCACGAATCTTTGCAGCACCTAGCAGGTGGTTCATCGATCCAGTCTGCTACTGCTGTTACAGCCCCAACACATAATTGCTGGGACAGAGAGTGCTACTTCCATGCAACACACCTACACTACCTGGCTTAATGGCCCCAGGATGACTGCAGCATGGAGACAGACACAAATTACAATGTCAATCTCATAACTGGTTTTATTAGTAGTGTCACCTTCTAGTTCTCTGGAATTATGGATTATGAAAATTGCCTTGGAAGTAATTTGATGTTATGAGACTTTGGAACAGGATCTTTATGGCTTGAGTGGTTAATATTGTAGTAGACACACTGTGGGACATTTAAGTAAGGAAAGATGAAAGAGAAGGAAGGCTGAGGTATTATAGATATGAGTAGCTGTGATAGGAGTTCAAAAGATTTGTAGCAAAACTTGTGTGAAATGAAGACAGCTTCTAAAAAGACCTGTTTAAACTTGGCTTGTCTCCACAATGTGGTACAATTAAAGACACCTGGTCTGCTCTGAAACAGCAAGCTCAGATGCACTGCTCTGCACAAGATGATTTTCCACACTTCTGTCTGGGGCAAAGGACAGATCAGAAGTCTCAAACATATGCAAAAGACTAATGTGAGTCCCTAATGGTGACTCTGATCAAATCCCCCCACCTCTGTCACAGCAGTCTCTTCACTACTGTGAAGTTCTTGATTGTATTTAGCTGCCCTTGATGAAGCCACCTTCGCCTCACATGCTTCCCCCACCTCCTCGGGAAAAGGGGATGCTTGTAGACACACAGGCACAGGTCGTCCTGGAGAATGGACCGACAGGCACAGGGCCTTGGACTTGATGAGTTGGAGGGGATATCCTCCACTTGCGCAGAACTCTTCCGTTTTCCCCACTGGAGTCTCAATCCCAGGCATCTGCCTACCAGGCGATAAGGAGAAGCAGTGGTTCTTTCTGCTGCAAAACAAGCTTAATTAAATACATCCCAAGACACTTTTTACCTGCAGAACACTGTGACTTTAAACTTCGGCTTGAGAAGCATGAAAGGTCATTAGAGTAAGGGTTCAGCCTAACTAGACCTGCTACTACGTGAGCACAGCAAAAAATATACAACAAATAGCAGAAGGACCTACAGTCACATACCATAATGGTTACACAGATAAGCCACTAACACAGCATTTCTTCTACAAGGTATTTATGACACATTGGGGGAAATATTTCTTACAGAATCTCATTTATATCTTATTCTGAGCAACTTCTTATCACAGGTGTAATCACAGTACAGCCAGGCCAAGGCATGCTAGGTCATAATTACTCAGGGTGAAATCCTGAAGAAGTAGCAAATCCTAAGAAGCAACAAACACCCATTGACTTCAGTGGACACCGAGTTTACTCATCACCCAGTCCAAGCCGAACCCTGGCAGGCTGATGCGTGCAGTTGTTTGCGTCTCTTGGGCTGACAGGGGACCACTGGATGTCACTGTTGCCCCGCACAAGAGTTGCTGATGAGCCTTTTCCTGGGCACACAGCAGGTGGCTCTCGCAAAGAAAATGCTGTCATTGAAGCAAGAGTAGAAGCAGCATAAAAAGAAGAAGGCTGCTTATTTTTCAAAAGAAAGAAATAGTAGAACTGCAAGAAACAGGGAGTGGATTTTGCTCAGGGTTCATTGCTGTTCCCCGAGGGTGACGTGAGCTCATCTCCTCGGGGTTTGCAGCAGCGTGAGCTCAGAGCCCAGCCAGACACACGGCCCTGCGGAAGGTGACATGTGCCAAGCTGACACATGCTGGAATGAGACACGGATTGTGTCCCTGTCAGCTACGCGTTACTGCTTAATGTATGAGCCCAAGAGACTGGAAAGGTTGTTAAGCACGGCTCACGGTACTCTATAATCCATCTGCAGAGCAGGAGAGCTCAGCTGCAGCATCGGTGAGTCCTCCAGCTCTCCTTCAGCTGCTTTTTGAATATGCTCCTGCCCAGATGCTGGGCACATGTACAGTGCAGGAACAAAACCAGAAAAATAAACATAACAAGAGCACTGTCCAGTGGTTGATTTCCACTGCTGTTCTTTCGCAAGCCAAAAAGACCTTCTGGAGGAAAAGTAAGGACTGCAAGCTGGGCTCACGTATTTCTTGAAGTCACCTTTAAAAGAATTTGTGCCATTCAGACAGAATCCCTCTAGCACAAGATCACCAAAATTACAAATAAGATATTTGGCCAAGTGCCTAATCTGCGCCAGATTACACTTTGAATCTCCCCTTCCTTGCTAAGATATTAGTGATCTTCATGTAAATATGATGGAGTAATTGTTCTGGACCCACTCCCTGGCTGTTACTCCCCATGGGACAATGGGACTTTCCCTCTTGCCCTTTCTGTTCAGTCTCCTCAACCAACTGTGCAGAAGAGCATTTCTGATCAGTGGTGTTGCCAAAGAGAGGTCCTCCTGGGATTCCTAAATTCTCCCACATTTGCAGCTTCACTCAATGCATGTGAATGGAGGAAAACCCTAATACCAAGCAAGCTTCCTGATACACCAACATTTAGAAGTTACTTGAAGGCTGGAAAGTTACTGTTCATGACTTAAGATTTCTACATGGTTACGATGCTGCTAGCCAAAAATAAGAAAACTGCAGTTACTCCAAAAGCCACCAAAACTGGGCTGTTCAGCAGCGATAACAGACTAAACACAGGGTGTTTCAAAAAGATGGACCCAATTTTAAATCACTATAACTTTGAAACTGGGTCCATCTTTTTCAAAACACCCTGTATTTCAGACAGTCAGCTGAGGCTGAAAACAGACAAAAGTAACAGGAAGAAATCTTGTTCCAGAATAGCCCACGGACATATGGCTGCAGATGTGGAAGAGAGAGCAGCACATCAGTGGCAGGATTTCCTCCATAGCCACTGCATCCAGCTGGGGAGGCAGAGCTGCCTGAACTATGTAAACTATTCTGCTAGGAAAGTACAGATGACACAGAAACTCCAATAGATAAGTGTCATAGCAGAGATTTTTTCCACAGTCTGAACTCAGTGTCTCACATCATTGCTGCTTTTCTCATTCCCCGTGGCTGGGGAATCTCTTAAAGTGATAATAACATGTTCACTAGACGTGAACCAAAACCCTGTAAATGCTTTGCAGTTAAACATAATAGGCTGAGATTCATATCTCACCTAAGTCGATACAAATTTCTCCCTACTTACATTAGCCCTAGTTGTGCAGTCAGGGACCCAAAGCACAGGGCCTGTCACCAGCTAACAGGACCATACACTGTCACATCAGCCTTTCATTCCCCAGGACAGATTGAGTTGCTAAGAGGCAGCAGCCCTTCTCTGTAACATGTCTTATAGGCTGGAATTTTATTTTATTACCAAGTGATACCAGGAGTCTCTTTACTTAGTCTCTTGCCTACCAAAGAGAAATGTATTTTGCCCATTAATTGTGGATACTAGATGTGAGCGGGAGGAAGAGCTTTTGTTTTCTCTCCGTTCTAGCTAGTTAACCACATATATCTGATGAGAAGGAAAAAGAGTCATGCAGAGGTAGAGCCTGGCAGATGGAAACATTGCTCTGTGTCTTGTCTTGAAGATGCTGGTGATTTTGGTGCTCCTCTCGTGCAGATAGCATGCACCACACATACAAACTCTGCCAGTGACTCCCCATTTCACTAGATGAAAAAACAAGCCATGCCTATCCTTTCCCACCACAAGTTCCTCCAGGGTGGGGTTGCAAGTAGTCTTCAAAGGGAGAGAAATAAGATGGTACCCTGTTTTTGGATGGATGGTGAATGGTTGAAGGCCAGAGTGGCTGGGTGTTCTTCAACAAAGTTGAGATACTCAACGCACCCTCACCATCAGGCAGGGGAAAGGGGTCCAGGGGTGGTCAGCCGGAGGGCTGATGTCCCGGCTGCCAGAGGGCTGCTTTCCCTGCCTGCAACGTCCAGATCACGGTCACAACGGTGTCCACATTGCCAGTGTTCACTGAGGGCAGAAATGGGTTTGTCTTGTGGCTTCTGACTCCTCTCCATGACCATGGCTGACTGTGTTTCTTCTCCACCAACACAAGGCAAACCTCAGGTGATTCAGTGCATCTTCATGCCATCCACACTCTGCTCAGAAAAAAAATGATTGGGAATTTCATAAGACACCCCTTTAACTCTTTTAATTCCTCTGTAAACAGGCAACTGCCTTTACTTGGCAACTGCCTGACTCATTTCCTCCCTGAGCAACCCGCTGGGTTCACTCTGCAGTACTTCCTCTTCACATTTTCTACATCTCCTGATATTATTCCTTTTTTAGCCGAGGCAGACTGTTAAAAATAGCAACAGGATTACACTGTGTATTTGTAAAATCAATACTACCACCCCAGAGGTCTTCTCAAGACCTTTCTCAGAATCATTCCATTTTCAGTTGTGTAATTGCTGTGAAGTCTTCAGGCAAGAGAAAGGATACATTTTAGCAGTCCTAAAAAATAAAATTCTTTATGAACATGGAAAGTTCTTCCATGAAATTCAGATTTATGTTTTGAAATACTTCTGAAATAATATTGACATTAACAATCTTGCCAGAGTAGGAAAAACAGACTTAAGGGACAAAATCTTTTTGCTATCTTTGTATTTTCATAAGATGCCTAGATGATTTACAGGGTTTTGATGCACACTTCTACACTAGTTTACATTAGTTATCACATAGAACTATCGTAATACAGAGGATTGGGGCTGCTTTTGCTGTAAAGAGGTATCAAAATTCCAGTATGTGAAAGCCCAAACCCTGTAACTACTCAGTAGAACAAGCTGTGCTGTGCCAATCAAGATCATTTCAGGGAAAACAAACAAACACAAACAAACAAACACAACCCTGGTTTCCTGGTTTTACACAAAGAAGGCATTTGGGATTTAACAGCTGCAGTAGCACTGCTTTAAGAAAAAGGCAACCCTGTCCCATTTCAGGGAAAAGACCTTGCTCAGACCATGGAGAATAAAGCTTAAATCTGAGACTTCCCTACACATCCAGTATAATGTCCTTTCTGAAACCAGAATCTGCTCTGTTCAGGGCATTCGGGAGCTCGAGCTAGCTTTTAACTGTGCTCTCCCAGCTCATTTCTAATTGAATTTTGCTTTAATGTTTGTTCATGAGAAGGAGCGATAATTGAAGGGGAGGGGACTCCGCTTGAGTCACAAGTGTGTATGTTCAGCTGATTTATAGCAGGTAGCAACCACAGCCTCACTGGATTAGTCCCATTGGGAAGAGAGGCTGAAAACAAAAGCCAGATATTTACAATACTGAGCCTTGTTTCCTTGAACACAGAAGAAGAAAACCAAGCAGGGCTTTTTCCTATTCACAGTTTCCAAATCAGTGTCATTAGCACGGCCTGTGCTCAAGATGGTCTGTCCTCCTGTTATTTCAGGAGACCATTAGATGACTCCTTTTCTCACTGATACACAAACCATCCAGCTCGCCTCAAATCCTCTAGTCTTCACCTTCACAAGTACAAGTTTTGACATGCAACCCATTGCTTTGGATGGGAAACCAAAGAGAAACATCAACCCCTAGCTGTCATTACGGAAATAAGTGGTAATTGCTCTTTCTATTCAGTTTCCAAGAACACAGCAGTAAGTGAACCACCAGCTTTAACCGAGCGTGCAGTTGATGCACCCTCCGCCACACATGAAGTATTCATAATTCCTGATTTATTCTGTTCTACTACAGCCTGCTGGAGATAAATTCCAGATCAGATGCTACATAGCATCCTTTTTTGCGGTTTGCTACATTTAGTCGCTCCACGCAGCCAAGCACCTTATTTCATTTCTAGTGTTCAATCAAGCCATGTGTTCAAGTGAATGGTTTCTTAAGGCCTGTACTATGTCAAAGGCTTTTAAGGAAAACTGTCCCATGAAAGTAGGATGAAATCTGAATGCAGAATACAGCTTTGCACTTGCACCACTTCTCTCCAGAAATGAGATATTTGTCAGAAAAGCAGCAAACAGGAATGAGTAGTTCTCTTTGTATTTCTGCAGGTGGCACCAAGCATTTAGTTCTGAGACATATTCGTTCTTTTAAACCTATTTTGAATATCTAAAAGATGCTCTCTGTGCTATCCTACCAAGCCTTTCCATATCACAAACTGTATAATAGAATGATGCATAGACAAAGCAATAGGGTCTGTTTTGATCCTCATCCCTAGATGATGGTGACATTAGCTACATCTCACTGAGGTGATGCAACACTTGTTTCACCAGCTCTGAGTCCCGTCTCTCTGTCCTATTCCAGTCCCTGCTCCTATCTACAGGATTTTTTTTTTACAGTCTCATAAACCTCATTTAATTTTTCAAAAGCTTAATTTTTTATTAGCTTCAGGCCCTCGTTCCTCTGCTTGTGAGCTGATCTCCACCAGAAGTAACCCTGAGGCAATGAACACCACAGCCATGCATGGCTGGGATGTGTCAGTTGACTGGTGGAAACGCCTCATGGTGAAACCTGCTTTGTCATAACATCTCCATCCAGAGTGAAGGGGTCAAAACTCCACATTTACATCAGCCAAGGAGGGGAATGAAGGGCACAGGGGAAGGAATGATGAAACCGTGCAGCCTTCCCTCTTGGACCTGTGCAATGTAAGGCACACAAACAGAGGTAGAGAAACCACATCATAAAGGCATTTAGAGGCCAGACTGTTGGGGTGGGCTATGCAGAGCAGAAATACCCTGTTCATCTGCACACCTCCCTATCTGCACAGCACATGGCCTCTCTCCAGCTCTGGGACCACAGGTACCAGGCCCAGCTGGTCAGTGGTTCACTCATTGATCCCAGTTGTCTCTGGTACTGCGGTGGGAACCGAGGTGTGAGGCATAGAGAGCCCCAGCCGTGGGGAAGACTGGACAGCAGCCAGTGGCATGAGGGAGTGTGGGATTACAGCAGAGGCAAGCCAGAGGCTTCCTGCAGCCAGGGAGGGTGTCCCTGTCCCCATCCCTGCACTCCCACCCACGCCTCGCACCATCCACCCACCTTGCTTGAGCTGCTGAGGGAAGCTGTGCCCTCAGAACCCTTCCACGGGGTCAGTTTTCTGCCGAATTAAGCACAGAAGGGCTGGTACGGCACGGCCAGGGCACCCTGTCCCCTGAGCAGGGAGGGCTGCACAGCCGAGGCTCAGACCACACCAGAGCGTCCTGCTCCGTGACAGCTCTGGCCAAGCCGCACACAGACACCGATTTCATGAACCAGCGAAAGACCCGGGACTAAAAGTGAACTGTGGTCAAGAAATATTAAACTAAATATCCTTATTACTAATGCTTGCCACCACTGTAAAACTTCAGTGCCACGGTCTCTCAAATTTGCAAATTGTAAGCTCCCGCACAGCTAGGCCGGGTGCTTTGAGTTTTCGAGGCTCAGCCGGGGATTATCAGTCTTGGCCAGTTACCTTTTCGGGTGCTGCTTCCCACAGATGGCCTGACTGGCTGTGTTGTGTCAGAACCAGATTGCGTTTCACTGCAGCCTTTTGGAGCTGCTACTCTATCCCCAGGCTGACATATCTGCCATTCTCGCATGCAAAGGAGAGAGAGACAGCTTAGTGGCCCAAGCCCAAAAGCTTCATGACTTATTAATTTAGCAACACATTTTATTCACCACTGGCAGCATCGGCTGAAGAGCAAAATGAGGAAGTCAGATTCATCCTCCTCTCCAAAGTATGAAAATAAAGGAACATCTATAGCACTGCAGAGTCATACTCGGAGCAACCAGGAGCTCCTGGGCTGGATATTGGAGTAAATAATTGGAAATACATGATGCTATAACTGTCCCATGATCCTCTAGTCCCACTCTACAAAGTACTTCGCTGTCTGACCAGTTTGTACATAGGTTTTGCACTATACCCACTACTGTTAGATTGGACAGCTATTTGTACCATGCTTGATTTACTTCGCTGGGCTATCCATGTTCTCAAGGTACATGCATTGCAAATTTAGAACTGACAGAGACTTTCCTTTATTTCCTTGTGTCATGGGGACACAAAATCCTCGATAATTTCACCAAGAAGCATTTCTGGCCTGCAGCAGAGTGTGCTGCTGTGTACTGAAGCATGTACTTGTTACAATGTGTTATAGAAACATTACAATATTTAAAAGTAGATGGTGTCTTATATTTCAAAGCACTGTATAACCAGTAACTAATTGAGGTTCAGGGCATCACCTTTAAGCAGATAAGGAACTACCACTGAAAAGTAAGTAGCTGCCAACACTTCTTACCCTGAGGTTTCAACTACAATAGTTATTTTTCCAGGTGTGGAACAGCAAAATAATTGAGTTTGCTCAGATGCCACTGCACAGTAATAACTGGCAAACATCAGTATTTAAATGGAAACTTCAAATGGAAACTCTCCCGCCCCCATGCGCTCCCACCCACTCGCCAGCAGAAGTTGCACAGCTTAAGTTCTGTCATCGCAGGACTTGTCACAACTTCTTTTCACAGGAGTTACATGGCCCTGATACCACTGTGAGGCAGTGGGGTGCAGGATCTCTAAGCATCATGCCCCGGGTCTCCCCCTGAGAAAAGACAAGGCTACAGTCCTGGGAGGCTGAGCAGGTTGCTGTCGTACTAAGAAGAAGAACCAGAATTGCTGGTGGAAAGCAAGCACCTCATGCTCAGACCCACCAAAGCACTGGGTGCTTCTTTCTTTTTCATTTCCCACATCCGAGCGAGCTCCAAAGGGCGCCTGCATAAGCCGCCTGCTCGATGCAGTGCTAAAACACCTTGAAATTGGGAATCTCAGATACCAAAGCAGGTGCTGCATCACCACAATAAGGCAGAGGAGAATCTCCAAGGCTTTTCAAACTTCTCTACTTCACTGGACAAACCACACAACCTCAACAACAAACTTGCAGCCAAGTTAATACTCATATGGGCATTATCGCATTGTATTCACAATAATTTATACTAGGCCACTTACCACACAGTTTCAAACTACTTAGTGCTCATCACTGTTGACTTGAGGCAGAAACCTTCATGTGTGAAAGCAGAAGTCATGACAGATAAACTAGTAGAAACTCTATTAGCACTTCTATGACTGTTTCTAATAGCAGTCATGCTGACAGCCATCAGCTACCAGAAAATAAGAGCCCTAGAGGTTTCTGTTAGCAGGGTAAGAGGGTTGGAGAGTACCAAGATTGAAGGGTTTGCTGAAAATCTTGCTAGAGAATGTGCTTAATGCTCTACTGAAGCTGCTTCGCTCACTACTGGGCTTTGAAACACTTTGTGGCTGTTGTGCATGGCTGGCTCTGCATGGGTGTGGGAGGGTAGGTATTCTGGAGGGTTCTCCTGGGGTTAATATCACTTATATGATCACCCAGCATCGCCACAAAATGTATCTAAAGGATGTCTCATTTATTTCAGAAATATTAAAATGCCTTGCTAGTTTGGTCCTTGGAGCTTTAGAAGAAAGAAATCTGGCTGTCCTTTGCAAAGATGTAAATAAATGGGAAGCTAGAAGGTAACAGACTGGGCAGAGGGGGTTTCTCAGGGAGCTACAATCCTGTGCATTGCCGAGTCCATTACCCACAGCATCAATTGACTCATCATGATGCACTTACCTATTATTTTACACTCACAATGCTACAAAGAACAGAGGCAGCGCTCATTGCAGACAGCTACACTGGCAGCCTAATTGCAGAGTACATCACTGATTACATTAGAGGGGGGTGTAATAACTGATTGGCTGTGCATGCAAAGTGGAACTGGCATGCTTTTAGCAACTACATGATTTGTATCTCTCATTTAGAAAACTCTAGTTATCATAGGCCTCACGTATTCCACCTTCACAGAGTCTAGTCAGGGATATCTTGTTGCCTGTCTATTAAAAACTGACCATTTTATAATATTAATTTTGATTAATTCACTTCCTTTTTCATAAACAGAGCACATATCCTTTTTTCTACTTTTACCAAACAGTAAAACACTCCTTGGTTTATTGCTTCAAAGCTGAAATGTTTTATTTAGATTTTACTCTTGAAGACTTCACGAAAGGGAAGGTAAATACAGATGTCAGGCCAAAGGAATTATGGAATGGTTACCTTTTGGACAAGAGACAATAAGAAAATCTTCAAGGAAAAGCCTCTGTCCCTTCTCTTCCTGCTCCATGCCACCATTCAGAGATTTAAATGAAGAGTAATCCAAATGGCAAAGCATGAAATTTGCTTATGACAGATGCTAACGACGTATTATGGCTGTCCCTGCAATGCAATCCACAGTTTCCAGAATAAATGACACTGCTGTGATTCTGTAGCAGCAATTTCACAAAAGAACCCCACCAGGCAGGGAAACTGGCTGCAGATGGGCTGATGCTTTTGTTATAAGGCTCTTGACTCCAAATCCAGGCACTTATCAGTTTTTTTGAGAATGTGAGGTGCTCAGCAGCACAGCTCTTGTTTGACCAGTGCTTAACAAGAGCTGTCTAATTTGGCCACAATTGACTTTGGGGTTAAATTCAGAATTAAAAAGTATAAAGAGAGTTTTGTATGTGTAGAATGAGCAGAAGTCTGATGAGAATCTGGCCCTGCATCTCCCACTGTGTGGGCATGGGTGTATGGGTGCAGGGAGGCAGAGGAAATATGTGAGAGAAGTCATAAAAGCTCCTAGATAATGCCTCTAAAGTATTTCTAAGCCATTGCACAAGTAACAATATACAGAGACTTAAATTCAGACACAAGGGATCTATTTTACATGGACAGAAGAATACTCATGTGGAATACGCTTACAAAGAAGCTTCTTTAGGCAAAACAAACAAACACTGGAGTCATTTATCTCCTTGCCCTCTTTTCTGTGCTGGAATACAGGAGCTTCACAGTGTTCCAGTCTCAAACCGTGGCAGGGGCCGTCCTGCTGTCCCTGTCGAGTTCATCTGCAGAATCCCACTTCAGTCCCTTCAGCTGGTCAGGAGCAGAGGGCCCCCGTTTCATGGCAGGACAAGGTAGGGTCTATGGAAAAGCAGCCTGTGACACCAGGGTCTTTCCAAGCCATGCAAGAAGCCAGCGGGAATTGCCAAAGCAGCAACCAACAAGCCACATCAGGAAGGAACACGGTAGATTTCAGTAACAACTACATTGCTGAAGCCTATTCTCTAAATACTTTCTTATAAAAGTAAGTATCTGTTTGCCCAAGCATTATTTCAGTATGAAATTGGTCTTTAAAAACTAAGTAATCCAAGAGCTAAAAGTCTGTCTTGATGCTGCTGAATAGCACCTGTAGCTTTTACTCCATATTGAACTTGATGAAGTTGGATTAATTGAATGAGGAGACGCAAATCCAGCAGCAGAACTGATAGATTGTAACTCCCAGACAAGAAATGGAACCACAGCCTCTCAACGTGGTGAATGCAGCCAGCACCCATCTGTGCCAGACACACATACAGTCTGTTATTGTGCTGCCCTAAAACAGCATCCACCTCGCACCAAGAGCATCTTCGGAAAGCAAATCGGCCACAGTCATCCTAAAGCACAACCTGTGAGTGCCCACTCTTATGTGTAGGGGAAGGGTCTCCTTATGAGTTGCTTGGAATGGCAGCTAGATGCAACTGGGATGACAGAGGGATTTGCAGGTAGGTAAATCCCAAAATACTGCGGGAATTTGAAATTTGGATTAAAGTAGCTCCAGATATTAAGCGCATTAACAAAATCATTATTGGATTTCTTGAGTTTTCGTGGATTTTTCCCGTTGCTGCTGGAAAGCAGTTTCTTCTTCCTCTTCCCCTTTGTGAGCAGGTGGTGCAACCACGACTGCCAGGGGTCTCCTTGGCTGGAGTTCACTGTTCTTTGGCATGGGAACAGCCAAGCAAAATCTGCACATTGCCTATACCAAAGCTGCACAGGGAATCAAGATCATGTAACGAGGCTATGAAATCTAGGCCTGCCCAGAAATCTAGGAAGAGCAGGTGGCAATATGAAGCAAAAGATCTACACAGAGCTTGGGAAATGGGAGCTGTCCCTGACAAATGTCATTCTTACCGCAGGCAGAGTCACTCCAAGCAAACAAATTAACTCAGGAAAGTAAAGATGTCAGTCACAGCTCCCATTCTTGCACTTAGAACCTTCCTCATCCTCACTCCAGCCTGTGCTTTATTTTTGCAGTGAGGCATCAATCAAGGATGCTCCTCTGCCAGGAAGCTTTACACATAATAAAATTAGCATGACGGACTGTCGTCCCTTTTAGTCCAAGGAGACTTATTCGAAAATTGATCTTTCAAAAGAAGCTACCTTTGAGCTGTTAGAAAGAAAAATATCTAAGCTGAGTTACTGAGAAATAATTTCATGCTCAAATAACTGAAAAATTATTCTGTATTCTCAAATACTTACTTCTAGGCAGAGATCAATCAGAAGGGTTTTTAGATCACTCCATAGATTTGAGGAGTCATCTAAGAGTCTTCAGATGTCCTTGCACTCAGATGCACAACACTGTTAGCATACTACTGTAACTCTCCACAATGGTGTTTTATCTCATCACCACTTGGAACAATACAGTATTAATAAAAAGCCACTGCTGGAATATATTATCTCATCAGCACACGATGATAAGATTAAGTTGTTTGGTGTTAGAATTGATAAGGATTACCATATCAGCATGTAGCTTGTTGGAATTGTGTTACTTAGTGCCATAGACAGTAATCACATCAAAAATTTGGGTAATTTCAAATTACTCAGTAATAATAACCAGACTGGGCTGTAGGCAAAGGGAAATGTTGGAATCTGCACAGCCAGTGCAGCATTTGTACAATGACTCAGTGTGATGGGATTTATGCCTTAAGAAGATTGACTAAACTGATTCACTTTAATATTTTCTTTGGGAAACATTTCTCCAAATCTGAGAGTAGGACAAGACAGAGGTAAATTTAAGAAAACCATTTTCAAAATTACCCCGCTACTCTACAAATCCCCCAACAAATTCTGGATGAGATTTAGGCTTTTTGGGGCAGGGAGTATGAACAGCTTATTGCCATCTCTGTTCAGCTGCTCTTGCTGCAGGCTCCTGGACCCTGGCAATGCAAACAGCATTAGGTGTTCACAGAGGCAGTGGGCACTTGAGCATCTCAGTTTAGATGAACAGATGCATCTTTTACACCCACTGTTTAGGCAGCCACTTTCACAAAATTGCCCCAAGAGCTTAAATTTTATCATTTACCATTATTTGTTTGCTATCTTCAGTGTGCTCAACCTACCACACATAAATACAGTAACTGTCACCCTCAGAGACAGCTTCTGCTTGATGGAAAGCCATAGAATAAAAAAGTAGGTATGTAAATGCTGAAAAGACACGAGATGGTGAGAACAGACCTCTATAGCCCTATTTGGACCACAGTAATAACTAAAATTTGTATTTCATGGGGAATACGTATGCTAAAGCAACACATAGGTGTTATTCTATGAACTCAGAACTAGTGGGCATGCAGCGGATTACAGACAGGAAAGGACTGAGCCTGTTTCCACATGTATTACAAGTTCTCTCTCATGTTATTCTTTTCTATATACACTGGTCTCCTGTTCTTACAGAACTGTCACACAGCAAAGGATGATCTGAGATACAGAACTGGTGTCATGCACTGAAGCATCAAACCTTTTCTGCCAGGTATCCAAGGTAGCCCCATGATCTTGGTGCCCTCCCTTGAACTCTTTTATCTTTTGTCACTGCTTAGTATGCTACATCTAAATTTAAAAGACAGTTTTGCAGTCCTCGCATTGAATACTTTTTCTAGCCGGTAGTCCTAAAACCTACAAAGAGGAGTTGTAGAGTCACAGGAACACACAGCTGGAACAGAGCTCAGGCAGAACCTGCTCCTGCCCTCTGATCAGACCTGCCTCCCTGATTAAAATCAAGTCTGTTTTCTTTTACTCTGTCTGCTTCAAAGAAAGCAGATTATCACCCTTCATTTGCCTCTTCTTTAGGCTAAAAAAATAAATTCCAATTATTTAACTTCCCTCATTCATCTTCTTATTATCTCTGTTAGCTTCTAGCACAGTGGCCCACCCTGCTGGTGCCGTCCCACTGCTGGGCTGCGGGGAGGACTGCCGTCTGTCCAGGGTCCTTCCGTCTGTCCAGGGTCCTTCTGTCCAGCCTCTCGTGCAGGGCACTTCCCTTTTCACAATACCCTTTTCACAATATACTGTTGACTCATGCTCATCTTGTGACATCCCCAATATTTTCTGCTCTCTCTGCTGCTTAGCAAGCTGTTCTCTGTCTTGTCTTTCTGCAATTAATTATTCCTGTCTAAATGTTTTAACTTGCATCAGTCCCTATTTCTCCTCATTTTCTCCTGGACTGTATTTCGAATTTTCAAGATCATTTTGAATTCTAAGAATGTACCCCAACATATCAGCAGTGCATACAAATGTTATGGGCATGCTTTCCCTTTCGTCATCCAGCTAACTAATACACATCCTGGACCAAGGACAAACTAAAGGCTTGATTCTGTATCTTTTTTATTAAGCAACATTGTCTGATAACTTTACATCTAAGGAATTATTCACTTGAGTCAAGACAGAGAAATGAGGTCCTTAAAATACAGATGTATTAGTAACACAGATTGTTGCAGGTACTTGTCCCAGTGGGAGAGCAATAAACAAAAATGTGCAGTTAGAGGCCATTTGGAATGAAGGTTGGATGGCTACAGTAATTTTCATTTTCTTTCCCTAGGCCATGGCAGTTACATTCACCACAGGAAACCCACTATAATCTGTCACAGTATATGCCTTACGTTTTTGGATTTAGAACATCTTGAAATACTTTTTCACAATTTTTCAAAATCCTATGCAGGGGTATAAATATCCATATACATCTAATTTCCCTGGTGTCTTGTTTTAGCTCTTACTCAGCGAGACTCCTTTATAAATGAAGTTGAGTACAAATGAACATTTTACTATTAGATACTTCAATGATCAAAGCGATTAAGGTCTGGGGGCTGTTTTTTTGAAGTAGAATATACAAACTGTTACAGCAGATTTCAGACTCAGTCCAGTCAAGCACAACATCTAGTACTGTGTAACGCTGGATACTTCGGGAAACAGGGTAAGAAACAGATTAATAGGTGGATGCTGCTTCTTCTAATACCCTCCCCAGATCTACCAAAGGCTTAAGTATTTTCTGAGCTAGTTTTTTTGTGTGTGTGTGTCTACATCACCACATGTGCAAGCTTCTACTGCCTAATTTCAGCTACTACTATTTTGACTAAGTTTGGTATTTCTTAAACTGAAATAGGTAACATACAAACCCTGAAATCTCAAATTGCACACAGTGCCAGGGCTCTATTGATTTTCATCTCCTAATGCCAATATGTACCCATCAGTGATTTGGCCTGAAACATTTTTGAAAGATTAGTCAGATACTATCACATGAAAACTAAAAGGACAGAAGAAATGACTGTAAAATGAAATTATTCCCTTTTCCACAGGGACAATGGAAACAAGGACAGCCTTTAAAGGATTAGAATACATCAGCTACTGCAATCAAACCTGCAAATGCTGCAAAACTGAAAGATGATTGCCAGTGCTGCTGAAGCCACACGAGGTCAAAATTTTAATGAAGTTCTACTCAAAATGCATCAGCAGTAATTGCACGAGTGAACTGCAAATCTGTGAAACAGGGTTAAACAGGAGATAAGATGGAAGTTACAGCTACAACTGCTGAAACATTAGCTCAAACATTCCTAAACTGCTCATCAGAGAAAAAGATATTATAACACATTTTCCATGTGTTCTGTTTTCTCAGCTAGTGTTCCTCTGTGCCTGAAGATAAAAGCTATGCATATGGAGCAGTATGTATGTGGGGAGGGGACAATGCCCCACTTCCACCTCAAGAGTCCTTTTATCTCTCATGAATTTGTATGTGCTTTGCCTTTTTATTTTAAGTTTACAGCCTCCACTGTTCCACCACAAATATACTGAGTGTGCAACACACGGTTATTTCCCTTCGTGTAATTTATACCTTCTACTCTGAAGCTTTGCATGTGCAGAATATCAGGCCTGTTAAATTGCAAGCACTGTGGCCACTTGCATATGTGCCTGTTGAAATGGAAAGAACAGAGAATACCATCTCATTTGAAAATGCATTTTATCTCACAATTCCATTTGTAAATGTTCCCTTCAGCAGAGCAATTCCTCCCATACCAATTGTCTCATTTTTCTCAGAGGGAAAAAATGATAAACAGACACTGACTCCTTTTAATGCACAGTGTGTTGAAGAAATTCTGTAAGTTAAGGTACATATATGTAACCTAATGAAAATTCAAAAGCATCCCAAACATTCATAAGCACTTTATTTTTACATATATGGGAAGTACAGCCTCACAAAAACACATTATTTATGGAGCTTCCAAAACCACAAAAATTACATTCTATCAGGTAGTCTGACCATTTTTTTGGTACCACATCTATTGTACTTTATGATAGGTACTGATGAAAGGAAGATGGAAAAAGACACGGATACAGAACAAGGAGTCCGGAAATCTGGGCTGTTTTTTTGAGGGTTTTGTTTGTTTGTTTGGGTTCTTTTCTTTTGTTGTTGTTGGTTTGGTTTGGTTTTGGGTTTTTTTTTTGCTGTGCTGCTTTGTTGATGAGGTAGAGGCTCTGATTTCGGTGATCAGTTCTCCCACCTGTGCAAAGAGGAAAGCACGTCTGAATGTCTCTCAGTGGAACGGTGAATTTTAATTTCAGCACGTGTATAAAGCACATTGAGATCACTAAATAGCAATCGCTATATAAATGCAAGGTATTATTTCTGTGTACTGTAAACACAAACTTGGGAAATTTGGCACCAAATGTGGAGGGCTTTTTCCCCTTTAGCTGCCCTTTTATTTTAAGTAACAATAATAATTGGCATTCTATTAACACTGAGAGGAAACAATGACAAAAGATTCTCTGTACACACATGCTAAAGGGGAGAAAGCCAATATAACAAACGAGAAACAAAGAACAGGGCAAGTCTGTGGTCCAAATATTCAAGTCGAAATGGAGCCCTGCTCTGAATTTTTCCACAGTTCCTGTTTGCTTTCTTGAGATACTACAAGATCATACTGCTACTTTTTCTGCATTCTTCCCATTTATGGGAATAATTCTTTGGCCCACTGACAGGTAAACTTTACATTTATTATTTTAAAGGGAGTCTTCTGCACAAGGCTCAGAGTCTACTCTTTAATACAGCCACACATGCTGTTCCATTCTCGCTCTTCCCAGAGCATAAACCCAGCGGCAAATTGAAGAGACTATTCCAGAATTCACTTATAATGAACTAGGCAGCAAAATAACAATGAGGTGACAAAGTCAAATTCACATAGAGCAGCAATATCTGGGAATTCATTCCATGGGGTCGGAGTAACCTTTTTTCTGGCAGGACCACCTCATGCCTACCCCACTCTTCTTTTGGAAACACGTTCAAGAGCAGTGGTACTTGAAACACAGGACTTAACCCCCAGCCCTGTCGCAAGCCAGTGAGCACTAAGTCATGCAGTGGGTGCAACCCAACTCGTACATTTGTGGTTGTTTTCCTTTGAATCCAATGAACCTGAGTTTTTTTAGGAGTGATATATCCCAGGATGTGCTTCACCTTCCAGCCATGGCCACTCAAGCCGAGTGAATTATCTGAGAGTGCAGAGGAGGCAACAAAGCTGGTGAGGGGTCTGGAGCACAAGTGTGATGAAGAGCAGCTGAAGGACCTGGGGCTGTTCAGCCTGGAGAACAGGAGCTGAGGGGAGACCTTATCACTGTCTGCAACTGCCTGAAAGGAGGTTGTAGATGGGGGGTGTTGGTCTCTTCTCCCAAGTAACACGTGACAGAGCAAGAAGAAATGGCCTCCAGTTGTGCCAGGTGGGGTTTACATTAGATATTGGGAAAAAATTCTTCCTGGGAAAGGCTGTCAGGCATTGGAACAGGCTGCCCAGGGCAGTGCTGGAGTCACCATCCCTGGAGGGGTTTAAAAGCCGTTTAGACGAGGTTCTTAGGGACATTGGTTTAGTGTCAGAGCTAGGTTACGGTTGGACTCGATGATCCTGAGTGTCTCTTCCAAATGATTCTCTCTATGATTGTCTCTTTGAGAGCTCCCCATCAGCAGGCAATTCATCATCATCGTCAATGGCTGGGCAACGCTCGCAGTTACGACCAAACCACGGTCCCGTGGGGTCGCTGAGAGCCGGCACAGTCCCGCTCGCACCCTGGCACTGTACCTGCTCTGAGGGGCCCGGGGTGCTGCGGTCCCCAGGCCCACGCCGGCCCACGCGGAGCGGCCGTTTCCAACGGCTTCGCCGCTCCTTCCCGCGGGCGCTCAGAACCCGCCGCCCCAGGCGGCCGACAGAGGAAAGCGGGAGAAAGCGCCTTTCGCGCCACCGCCGCCCGAGCTCCGCCGCAGAGGGGGCAGTCCCGGGCCTCGCTACGCCCCGGCACGACAAGCCCCGCCCGGGCACGCTCTGACCGGCCCCGGCGAGCGGCCGGGCTGACCGGGCTCCGCGAGGGGCCGGCGCCGGGCGGCCGGCGCTGCCCTGCCCTGCCCTCCCCCGCGGCGGCGCTGCCGGGCGGTGCGGAGCCTGCGCACTGGGCTCCCGCGTCCCCTTCTGCCCGGCCGGCAGTCGCGCGTCCCGGCGCTGAAGATGGCGGAGGGCGGCGGCGGCGCGGCCCCCCCCTCCTGCTCTTCCTCCTCCTCCTCCTCCTTGAAGGGGCTGCGGGAGCAGATGGGTGAGAGCCGGCGGCGCGGCCCTGGGCCGGGAGGAAAATGGGGGTGAGGGGGTTTGTCCCGGTCTGGAGACCCCCGTGCTCCGGCGGCCCAAGGGCACCGGTGGGGCCCGGTGCCACCCCCCGCTCGCCTTCCGCCCCGCAGCACGGCCGGCCGCTTTCCCGGGGCGGGGGGAAGGGGCCGCGGGTGGGCGGCCGCCGCAGGCCGCTGGGCTTTGTGTCCGGCTGAGGGAGAGGCGCCGCTCCCGCCTCCCGGGCTGCCCGGCCGGGCGGGACTGTGGGGCTGCGGGGCGTCCTGCCCGCCCCCCGAGCCGTTAGTTGCTGACTCGGGACCTCTCGCAGCTCGTAGCCAGCAGCAGGGCGGCTGCAGGATGGCTCGGTTGCACGGATCGCCCATTTTTCACCACTTCATGACGGGCTGAACTTCTCGGTTTCTCTGGTGCTGGCAGCTATTGCGGATGGCTCGTCCCAGCGATGGGTCTGGTGGCTGCCCCGAGTGCAGAAGGCAGAGGCAGTGGCCTTGATTCTTAATCAAAGATTTAATAATGCCTGGACTTTTTTTTTACTGATGTCTTAAGAGGGCTAAAGAAACTCTCCTTTGATTTAGTCCTCGGGTGTTCTTATGTGCCTGTTTATACTGAAGGTCCTTAATAATATCATACTCTGAAATGTGCATGCGTGATGTATGTTCCAAGCATAAATCCGTGGTGCATCTCCACACGTTAGCTTTGTAAGTGAGCCATTAGAAAAGGTAAATATTTTCTTATCCCAGACTGAAAAAAATAATAAGCAAAGAAAAACGTGTTTTCATCTAAACTAACTAACTTGGACTATGTACAAAAACTACTCTGACAGCCTCTCGCTTGATTGTTTTAAATGTACCTGTGTAATTACATAAAGAAGGGTGCTGGCAAAAGGTCCTGACTGCACAACTCTCATCTGGCAGTCTTCTTCAGTGTGTAGTGTGTCAGAAATATTACTTAATTACTTTTTATTTCTCTTTCAAAAATAAGACAATCTAGTGCTCCAGAAGGATAACGATCTGCCAAAAGAGTGCTTCTCACCTGCACAGACCATGTCTATTTGATCCTCCTCCTCGCTGCCAGAACTGCTGAATTTTCTTTTGTGAGCTGGATGCTTTAAAATGTGGTTCCGAAGTTTTTCTAAATCGGAGGGCACTCATGTTTGCTTACAGCTGTCATGACCTAGATTGAGTCCCAAAGCCGAGGTGGAATGTTCCTTGAAGCAGGTAGCTCCATCTCTCTTTAGATATGCACATGTTCCAATGTGCACATCATGTTAAGAAAACAAAACCAAACAAAACCCTTATTACATCCTGGAAAGGCTAGACCTTGAATTTATTTTTCCTTGGGGGGGTGGGTAGAAGTCACTGAACCAGAATCTAAACTTCAATTTACATAGAATGCATTTTTAGCAGTTACGTGCTAAAAGATGAACTCGTTGCTAATGAGAATTGAAGCAATACTGCCTATGAGTGCACAGGCCACTGCGGTTCTGCTCCTGACTTCTTGTCAGCAGCACTCCCTCGCTCCCTGGGGAAAGCAAATGATGTTTAGAAATCATCCTTGCAAGCCAGTGGTTAACAGTGGAATTTGCAAGATAATTACCAGTGTATTTGCTGATGTTTGGAGAAGTCCTGAGCAGCAACCAAGTCTGATACCGCAGCTGTTTGGAGAAGATGTAGAGAAAAAAATAGACAAGGAGGAGGAACCTCTTTTGGTCCCAAGTTACTGTCTGGCAGGTTTGGAAAGGAAAGTAACTTTCTGCCTTTCTGAGCCCAGCTGGCTGCATGGGGAGCTTCTCAGTTCCAGAGTACCCGCTAACTAGAAAACTTGCACCAGTTTATGCTGGTTTTTGGGCAGTTGTGTACTTTGCCATCTTGATCAATTGACAGCAAACATCTATAAAAAATAAATACAGTGCTGTGAGTACCTCCAGCCCTTTGCCAATGAACTTGTGGTTGGGAACCACACATTTGAGGCCAATAAATATAAATGGGTGGCATCTTGCTGAGAAACCACAGCTCCTTGTGATAGTCCAGCTAGGAGGTATATATCCCTTTTGTATAGATGCCTTTTGTGGGTCCTTATTCAAGACACTGTTGGATTCTGCCCTGTGTTACCAGCCTCTTGATACTGGTTTGATCTATAGCTGGTTGGTCATTGTTAATTATTTTAGGCCTTGAAAGTGTAGAATCCCATGGTGCTGCTTGTTGCTAACTTTTGTACCATTGTGATACGTTTAGAGAGAGTTTTCTTGCCAGTTCAAGCTAGTATTGAGGTAAGGAAAAGGTGTTTCTCTTTCTTTGGGGATCATCATTAAGATTCTGCAGGCAAAATCATGCCAGCTGTGTCAGTTCTACGATTCCTTTGCAATAATCTGCTCTTACACCCGTCCAATCTCACTTCCTTTGGGTGGACAACAAAAGCAGAATTTGCTACTACAATTAGAAGCTAGTTAACATGTTTATCTGTGATGCACGAACGTTATTTCACATTAGAAATTAATTGTGATTGTACATTGGAACACAGCAGTGCATAAATGGCAGGTTTTTACTCCATTCTTGGGATCTGTGCTTGCTGCTGTCATCCCTCAGGGATAAGGAGGAATTTTTTTGCTCCTAATACCATAAGCAGTGCTGAGCTTGTTAAGATTTGAGAAGAGGAGCATAGACAGTTACTTGTGGTTTACCCAGTAAGTGAGGTTTTTCTTGAGTGGTATCAGAATAAATATATATATATAATTTAAGCTGTTGTAGCCTACATTTGTTATTTTATCTTCATTTTCACAGCAATACTAAAATCTCCTATCCTGTCTTTTGTAGTATCTGTGGTAGAGATTGCGTATTTGCTTTTGCCAGAGCTTGACTTCCTTGTTGCTAGGATTTCCACTAACTTATTGAATCACTGCTGTGATGGTTGTTTAAAACAGTATATTAAAATGATGTATGTATATTTTCCTTTCCAAGATCTAGAGGATCTTTTAGGAAACCTGTTTCAGGACATGGGACAAAAATGAAGTGTCCTTTCCAACAAATCTGGTTGCAGGCGTAATTCCCATGACCTGTGTGGCCAGGCCAAATTTTGTCAGAAGTTGTCTAATAAAATAACAGCTTCACTGTGTCTAATCAGTTGTTCCTTCTTGTGTAAGTGACACTGTCTGGCTTTGTCTGTCTTGCCTGGAGCACAGTTCCTGGTAACTTCTTTACCAAACAAGAACACACAGAATTGGCGTGAAAAGAAGGCTGGATGGATAACTAATAGTGAAACTTCATTACTCAAGCAAGTACCAAGGAGCATGTGCAGATTTGTCTGGTCTCTAGGTTGTAGTTACAAAACGTAACTTAAAAACACAGGTTTGTACCAACACCTATGGAAGTATTAGAGAACCCCTTGGCAGTCTTGGTGACAGTGCTCACCAGCTTCTGCTGTGGGACTCTGCCTAGAGAAAAAGATTTGGAATCCAGAAGCATCTGTCAGTTGGACAACCAGTGAGCTCTGTGTTAGAACTGCTTGCTGGGAGAAATATTTGACTTTTGAATTTGGATCCTTAAAAACCTTAGGGATTTACAAAGTGGTTGTGAGCAGAGGTGGGCTTCAAAACTTCTCTGGGAAGCAGTAACACAAGGAAACCTTTGGCAGGTTTCTGACAGCATGGGGGTGTTACAGCACAAGCATCTTCAGTGTTTGATTGTTGTCTGTCCTGGTGGTATTTGTATAAATCACTCACGCACGTTCCATCTGTGGAGCAAAGGTGGCCCAGTGACCCACGCATTCCGCTGCTGTTCACTAGATCTGGCTTCAGTTTCTTGTTTTGTCAAACCCCTGGTAACTTTGGAGAAGGTCTTTAAGGTTCTTCCGTGATTCTGTTTTCTCTGCATGAAAGTACCATTGACACTGCTTTACAGAGTGCCAAGCTGATAAATGCAAAGAACTGCACAGAAATTGGATTTCATGTAGTTCCCAGTGCAGAGAGAGAACATTCCCAAGCTGGGCTGAGTACTTAATGTAATTGTAACGGCTATGAGCCCTAATTTCATTTTCTTCTTGTTTGTGGAAATGCAGTAGTACGGAGTAGGGATAATTTCATGGTGATCCATAAAGATGTATGCTGTTTATTAGGCGCTTAACATTTTTAAGAATACTTCCAGTTGTATGTGATTTATAAAAAAGGTTTTTTTCTAATTTAAAACTAAATTATTGAGCTTTCTCCAAATGTATTCAAGAAATGTATTCTCCTAGCTGTAACAAAAAAAAATATCAAAACTATGCATATACAGCATGTTTTGGAAATTTTGTATACAGATTGTTCCATTCTCTACATATGTCCTCGTGTGTTAAAATTACAAAAGGTAAATTTGGATTCCATGCTTCAGTTCAGATGGAAGTGTGACACAAATAAGGACTTGCAAGGCTCTAATGGTGAGAGCCCAGATATTGTGGCTTGTGCTGTTCCAGTGTGCACAGCCTCCAAATGTGACCAGAATAAGAACTGCTTCTTTATACACTTGTGCTTTTCAAAAAGAAAGCGGATAGGAATATTTAAAGTAATTATATGCTATTACTCTCAGGTTTTGAAAGTGATAAGCGAGTTAAGAAGAAAAGCAGTGGGTTACTATGAGATAAATGGAAGAAATACTCTGGGTTGGTCATAATCATAGGGGTATCAAATGCTGCTGTCTCTAAACTTGATTCAATAACTGGAGGTGCTTGCAGTCCTGTTGTGAAAGGATACCCTGATACATACAATTCTGAGCATGCAATTTTAATGACTTCTCTCAATATGATTTATCAGATGATAAGTGATACCTCAAAAACAAACAGGGGATTTCAAGTTCCTGCTACAAATAAATTAGCACCATTTAGCTTCCAATTATGCAGCTTGCAACCAGGTAACTCCTAATTGATTATATGCTTTCAATGTATTTGCACGTTCCTGTCCAATAATTAAAAATGTTGTAGATGCTGGTGATTAACTTGTTTGGAGTGAGGGATTCAGGGAAGAAGAACCAGATGTTGCTCCAGGTGTTTTTGTTTGGCAGAGCAGCCTCAGGTGCCCTGCGCGACACCTCAGCCGCCCGCCCTGTGTGCCCGTGGTGTTCACAGTGTGTGGAAATCCACTTTCAGGAGGCCAGGCCAGGCTGTTTGACATTTGTTTTCTTCTAAATGATTTTCATTTTTCAGTCAGTTTTGAATTTGTGCTTTCTCAGTGAAGGACCCACAGCTGAAGTTGCCTTTGAAGAAAACAGTTACCATTAGCCATGCTCAGAATGCTTGTCTTTCTTTGTAGTGTTTTTTACCTTCATAATTCATAGAGAACTTTTAAAATACAGGTTTATGAGTACTTAACTGGCTCTTAATTTACAGACACCATCTGTTTAAATGCACTGACCTGAATCTCAGGAGGGAGCAAAGATACTGTAGTGGCCTGTGAATTGCCTTCTCCGGGCAAGTGTTTTAGAGCTTCCAAGTGTTAAAATTCCTCACCCAAGTCCAAGAATGATTAGACACAATAATATAGAAGTCCTGTAGAGATCTTTATACTTAAATAAATGTATTCTGTTAAACTGAAAGTTTATGCTCTGCGTAGTTTTGGCAAGAGAATTTCTTGAAGGAAGGTAATTTTGCAGCACAGTGTTCGTCAGTGATACGTAAGTTGTGTTCTGGACATTCAAAACCAAGGACAGTCGTCTCCAGACCAGCTCAGCAAGTGTCACCTTACTCACTTTCACATTTTTTCTGAAAGACTTTTCTGCCAATACATAGTGAATTAAGTGAAAACGTGGTCTATTTGCTTCTTTTGCCCATTTATCCTGCTTGAGTTTTCACACGCGATTGTCATTTTTCTCTTACCCATTCTTCAAGCACTTCAGGGCACGGACTGATTCATGATTACTTTGCTGGGGTCTTACATTACTTGCAATTGAATGCCTCAGAACTTTCATTTTTTAATTAGCTAGGTTAAGAAAACCTGCCGTTTCATTCCTTTTACATTTCGTAGCATTGTGTTCTGCTCTAGCAGTCAGTTTGCTACATTAAACGCTCTGTGGACCTGCTAGTGTCTTACAGCACTGTTCTGGTGCATGGCGGTATTGACTGATTTGAGTCTGGAGGCTGTTCTCAAGGAGTAAATGCCAACACATTCCTTCCTCTTCTGAAGCAGAGACAGTGTTTGAATGAGCTCTGGAGTTGCCGTAAGAAATTCAGCAAGTGTAAAAGGCAAAAGCAGTAGTTTTCACTGCTATCATGTGAAGGAGCTATTATCCTTCTATCTAAAGAAAGCTCAAAATGCTGTTTTCACAGGGTTTGTCTCAAGTTAGTTGTGACTTGTAGTGCTAGGCTGCGTTCTTTGCTGGCATTGTTTGGGCCGAGTGTATTAAACAATAGCCAGCCTGCAAAGAAAGGGACAAAAGCGTTTTCAAGAACATGCTTCAGCAAGCAAAAGAAAGCAGGCTGCTCAGGAAAGGGGGAAAGAAGTTTGCTGATTTCCAGTGTTAGGAACAGTGCAATATGAAACAAAGAAATCATACAATGGGGAAAACAGATGTGAAAGAGGAGAAGAGAGCAGGAGTTGTCTTGAAGTTATTTTCGCAGTGGCCGTGCAGGATTGTGAGCAGGAATTAGCTTAAGGGCGGCCCCAGAGCTGGAGTAAAGCAGAGGTAGCTGATTTCTATCTGTCTGACTTTTGCTGATGCTTGAGCTGGAATTACAGTAGGAACTAAACTGCTCAGAGTAGGTTAGAAGTGGGACTGCGCTAACATCTGTTAATCCAGTCCAATGTGAGGGACAAAACACATTACATTTTTTTTTCCTAAAGCCTGAGGCACTGGAAAGTGTTCGTAAAGAAAGAAAATGATCTGTACAGCAGAGTGGGGACTAATAATCTTCCACTCTGTATTTAAAACTCCACCATTTTGCCTTTTTGGTGCTGTAGCTGTAAAATCTGTTTCTAATTTTGTCAAGTTTGGAGTGTTTAATCTGTATACACCTATATATATTATGTCACGCAACTGCTACTTTTCACAGTGAATCCACTTGAAATGGTGTAAGGGCATATTTATTATAAACTGCTTTCGTTTTAGTCCAGTGTATAATATTTTGGAATTTCCACTATGCAGAAACAGGTAAATACTGATTTCTGTTACGCTTGGGAAGGTTCACAAGGGACTTTTCATCATGGTTTATTGCATCAGCATTGCAGTCAGTGTCTAATATATCTTTAGAATAAATCCCTCAAGGTGGATGAAAGCAATTTCTATCTGTTTTGCAGTTGGTGAGAAGAGTTTGTAGTTGCCAACCTGCAGAAACTTTGTGCAGAAATATCTTCTTTCCATCTAAAATGCAGCTTTAATGTCTTCTGGTGGAGAATTTTACAGAGAGTACGAATACCTTGGTGCCTTGCTCTTTCACTGAGAAACAGAATGAGTGTTCCAAGCTTTCCAAACCTCTGGCTTCCCTGTGTCTTACTCAGACTGTGTTTCTATACAGCAGAGAAACAACAGCAACGTGTGGCCGTTTGCTAAAGAACATGTTTGGGACTGCAAGGCAAGGCTCGTATTTCCTTTATGTAGGAAGCATCAGCTCCAAAGAAAGGTCATTGTGCAGATAAGCTTGGTAAGCACAACACAATAAACAGATTAATAACTAATGCCGGGTAGAGCACGGAAATGATCCGAGTTGCATTAAAGCTTGCAGAGAGTTGGGAATGTGGGATCTGGAGAAGTGTCCCCTTTGGAGGACCTTTTTGTACAAATCATGGTATCATCTCAAAAGAGATTGGTGAAAGATTGTGTTTAAGAAAAAAGGGGTGACAAGTGGATCATGCAGAATGCAAAGTCTTTTCACATGCCTTTGGGAAGGTGAAGGAGAGAGCAGCAAGGGCGAAAGTCAAGGCAGCAGAAAGCCAGGGAATGAGAGCAGACTGTCTGCTGTGGTTCGGTTCCATCTCTTTCAGGTGGTGAACAATAACATACCTTACTAATACAGAGCCCCATATTGCAAAGCCAGGTGTGTTTTCCCGAGAAGGGGGTGGATTTAACTTGTGGGCCCTGTGTGCACGGTACACAGCGCTTCTTACCCACCTTATGATGGCTTTTCCAAGAGTTGGTGACATCTCTTCTTGCTCTTTAAGCGTTGTGCTGTCAGTTGTTTTTCCCATGAAGTAGAAAGAAGCATAACTTTTGGTCGAGCAGTGTGAGCAGGGTTACGATAAGAAAACACAAGTGACAGCAGGAGTGAGTAAAACCTCCATATGAGATACATTCACAGTACGTATCACTAGTGTTTGGACTCAGGATGGTACCCACCTGCTGTGGCTATTGGACAATGTTAGAGCGTGCCTGACTGTGGAAAGTTTTTGGAAGTGGCTGCCAGTTCTTTTAAGGACAAATTTTGGCTCCTTGGTCTTTGCTTGTATTACATTCAAGTTAGGTTTAGATTGTGTGCTTCCCCTAGGGAAAAGTGTGCAGACATCAACCCACAAATTAACCAGCATCCTTCCTGGTGCCTGCCTGAGTGTGCCCAAGGCTGAACAAACACGCTAACATGCCTTTGAGATTGCTTCTGCTGTATCTTTGTAGGTTTCCTTGTAAGAAATAAGTAGTGTTTTGTTAATGACGCAAATTTTTTTTAATGTTTCCAGCTCTTAGTCGGAGTATGGATGTTTAAGGTTAAGTAAAAACTTACATTAAAACGTGCCACAGATACTTACGTGAGGAGCTGCTAATTCATGCACATACAAAGGAATGCTTGTGTCAAGCAGTTTTCCAGTGGGATCGATACTTGTGATGAACTGAAGAAATTGTCCTAAAGTGTCTTGAACATTGGGAAGGAAACCTGATTGTTGTAGAGAACTAGCTGCAGAAATGGATTTAAGGGGAGGAAAGCACAGAAAGGTAATAAAATAGGTATTCTGTGCAGGAAATAAGTATAGAATGAAAGTGTGTAAAGAGTCTGGAATAAGGATAAGACACCAGGAAGGCCGCCTGGCCGGCTGAAGCTGAGAGACGGCGTGTACCGATTTCTGGAGATCTGTGTGCTTCCCATCTGGTGGCTGCCCAGACACAACAGGAGAACCATCTGCCTTCCAGCTGGTCCGTCAGGAGGTGCCTACTGAGAGGCTGGTGTGTTTGGTTGTGGAGCTGTCAGTCCTTGCAGCCCAGAGATGGGACGTGAGGATCAACGGGGAGAGACAGAAAGAAGGGGGAAAGCGGGGAAGAGAGGAATGCACACAGAGAGGGCTCCTCTGGTCATCATTAGAATGTGTTGTCCGCCTGTTTATGTGAGGGTGCGTCCCTCTTCTGGTGTCCTTTAAACAAGGAGTAGCGGTGTAAAACCAGTACCTGATTTTTAAAGCATCTAACATATGATCTTGCATCCGTTTGTCTTAACCTGTGTTAATTAGTGAGTGGAAATCAGCTTAAAAGGCTGCGCAGAAATCTCAAACTTGAATGCTGACTTCCTCCAGCTTTCCTGAAAGCATGTACAAAAATTATTAAAAGGAAAAGGATCATGGCAGCGTTACTGAAATGATGACTGTCTGCTAGACAAACAGCTGCCTGCAGTAGAGCAAGACAAGCAAAAATGGCATTTTGCAGATATGACACAGTTTGCTATAAAAATAGAGATATTTGCTGGGAGGTTCAAACTCATTTTGTATGTTGTTTATTGGCTTCTTGTTACCTGCTTTAAGCTTATATGAATACATAAAATCCTTAACTTTCAGGAGACCTCCTAACCTTCCTTTCAAAGGCTTAGTCTGGGATTTTTTTCGTTTGTTTGCTTTGTGTATTGAGTCATTAAATCAGAAGAACCAGAAGGATTGCTGTATAAGTCAGTACTTTCTACTCTGTTTTCTGGTTCTTGATAGGAAGGGTGAAAGATAGTGGGAGAGGCGATGGGGTGGAAGCCCTTGTGAGGTAAAGGGATGGAGCCGGTTCAGTCCCTAACAAGGTTTTACCAAGAACAGCAACTGTGTGGGTCCTTTGACAGCCTTGGCAAAGGCCAAGGGTATTAACTCAGATTGAAATAGGAATAAAGTGTTATTTTTAGCACCGGTCTCTTCAGGGCACGTAGGAAACCTGATCGGCGAAGGGAAGCGCCGTCATGCCCCGCGCGAGGGAGGCGCCACCACACCTGCGTGGTCGCCGTGACCGTGACCATGACTGTGACCGTGCAGAGGGCCATCGGCTTCACCCGGCACGTTGCCTCCTGTAGCAGCCGGTTCCTGGTGCTTCTGTTGGTTTGCTTTACCCACGACACGCTTGGCCAGACACATAGTGCTAACCCATGATGAGGATGCAGAGGGAAAACTGCTTTGCAAATTATCTAACCATTTTGTGTTCCAAATAGCCTTATTTTATTATGCATGAATGCAAATATTATTACTGGCCACAAGCACAGTTTGTACTTTTATTAATTTTAGCTAAAGTAGACTACTGTAAATAAGCACACGCGTTATGCTGATCACAATTATGATCGTGAAAGCCTTTACTGACTGCAGTGGGAGGGGAAGCTCAGGATAGAAATGAGATTTAATTTGCTTTTGAGAAAATTTTTCTTCTCCAGGAAGTTTGCTGCCTGTGTCCCTGAAGGCACCCCCAGTAATGTGGCACATGACACAGGTTGTAGTGAAATGTTGTTAGCTGGTTCCCATTCTGGGGTATTCTGATTAATTACAGAGGTATCAAGCTTATTTTACAGAGATAGTTAGATTTGGGGGAAAATTCTTTTTAGTGGAGCTTTGCTTCATAGCAGACTGCTGCATTCATTGTGGAAAACTAGGCTAAATACGCCTAAGAATATTTAAATGTATTAACAATTAAGATTTCTTTCATCATCGTATCTGTTTTTCTAGAGGTCACAGAGTACAACAGTATGTAATTCATTTTCTTTTACTGTAGTAGAATGTGGATTTTCAAAATCACAGTTTCTTATTATAAATTTACCATAAAATTGACAAGGGCTGTAAAACCTGCCTGTGGACCTGAGACTTGGTGAAGTTGAGCTCATGCATCTTGGGGACATACGTAATGTGATGGCTGTTCCCCTTTTAACAATCTTTTATTCAGGTCCCCAGCTCACCTTTAATTCTACCTTCCTGTTAGTTAAATGGATTGCTTCTGTGTAACGCAAAGGCACCTTTAAATCTGCTACTTTCCAATTTGTAAGCGTGTTGTTTCTATGCAAATAGTGAAGCATTGAAGCAGTGAACACAAATATTTTAACTGCCGGACAAAAAAATCCTGACATAGAAAATCCTTTGGCTAAGTATTTCTAGACTGTTTTCACCTCTCTGTCCTTTGCAAGCTGTCCCGTTTCTGTAACCCACTTTCCTGTTCTGTAGAACCTCAAGTAATTTTATTGCAACCATAATTAATTAAGATGAACTGACTAATTGCTTTGCAGATATGACACATTTTCTAAATGGGTGCCTTCTAATCATGAACATTATTCAAGTGTTTATTTAGTTTTTTAAATGAATAATTCTATGCATAATCGCCTACATCCATTGTGACTGGTTTGTTCAGCGAGATTTCTAATGATAAAATACTTCTGCAAGTAAAATAAGATGAATATTGTACCTGTTCAAATAGCAGCTCGCTTCTTACTGCAACGTTATTACAGAACTTGTGTGCTTAAAGTTTCTGAGTGTTGAAGCAAAATTCCAGCGTTGGTCTTAACTAAACCTGGTGTAGGTATAGGGTGGGTTTATTCTGTTGGGCTCAGTTTTCAGCTGGACTGGGCTGAACTGGGTCAGGCTGCCCAGACACCTCCTGACCTCCTCCCTTGCTGGTGGAGACTGAAGGAAAGATGCAACTGGGTTTCTATGTGTCTTAACTTTAAATAGTATTTGAAAGAGCTTATGGTCTTGCAGCCTTTGTGATCTTCAAAGGTGTCATTGGATAGAAATGCCCTGGCTGTGTATTTTTGCTGTCAGAAAAACCTGCACTAGGCTGATTTTCCTTACGCTATTTTCACATCTGATTGTGTTGAGAATATATAGTTCTGTTGTTCTCCACTTTGTGAATTTTTGGGCTAGATTCCCACCCATGTGACATGCAACAGTGTACGAAATCAGCTTTTTGACTGACTTCTGGTCTGCATAGTGAAGTTACAGTGAGCCCTTTTTTAGCAGTTCTCTTTGCCCATAGCTAATCTTACCGTGTCGCCGTATATCTGCTCTCTGACTCGTTCTAAAAGAGCCTCAGAAATGTATGGGATGGAGCCCAGAAGACTTTTGTTTCGTGCTGCAATGAAAAATTAATTCAAGACATGGCAACAGCTGCGGGTGACAATTTAGAGTTGCTGAATAAGTATTGTAATCTGCATTTATCACTGGCATCACATGGGATTAAACACTTTGAGGTGATTGTTCTTGGGCACAGCCTTAGGGAGGGTTATTGCCATGACACAACTAGTTGTCATGGCAATGGATGGAGAAGAGGGAGACTCTTCCTTCCTCCTTTACATTCTGTACTACTCTATTAAAGGGAAGCCTGAGCTCATGGACAAAGCCGTGTCGTCTTTTACTAAACGTAACACCAAATTCTACCAATCATCCTTCATGTTATGGTTGAAATCACAGCACGTTACTTTAGTGGATTGCCTTTTCTGTTTAAAACAGGTGTCAACCTCTGCGTTCTTGTGTTTGGATGGTTGCATGTGTATTCTTTTGCTTCCCCTGAAGTTTTCTGTAAGAACCAAGTTGATGTCCCTGTATGTGTCGGCCAAGGTGAGGACGAGGTGTCACCACTGTGAGGACACCCCAAAGCTGTACAGGGCAGTGCGGCGATGCTGTCAGGTTGCCCTGCCTGCTTTCCCTGTAATGCTTCACCTTCACACCCTCAAAGGTGATGAATTAAAGCGAAAGTTGATACCAAAATAAAGAAAATCCATGGAAAGTGAAACAGTAAATTAGCCTCCCTGACTTCTTAATGAGTTTCATTATTTAATGAAATTAATACTGCTGGCATTTAATTTCTGTGTGATTAACTGGGAGTCATCACCCTGTAGTTCACCGTGAAACTCAGGTAAGGTAAATGGGTCTCTACACAAATATTTAAATTACTGTTTTGGAGTCTAATTTATAATTAAGGCTTACTTTTGCGGATCCAATTTTAGAAATCCATTGTAAGCATTCCTCAATGGTTTACTTTATGCAGCTCATTCTTTTTGTTTCATGTCGTGAAATAATGAAAGATCTTCATAAACCTTTCCCTGTTTGAGTCTCGTTGGAATGTGATTCTAACAGTGTCAACCAACTACTACATTTTTGTGTTCAGCCTGCAAATATACATGTGGTAGCAAGGAGCTTTTATTAAGTATAAGTCAGACTCATAACTTTACTAAATATTGTTTTTCTTCTTAGAAAAGTTATTTTAAAAGTTTGATTTTTTAAAAAAAACTCTGTAGTCCTTTGCTACACATTTTTAAACATAAGGGTTTGTAACTTGTTTTTACAAAGAACAGCTGTGCCAGGTCTGAAATCTTATTTGACAAGTTTTTTTCCTTACAAGTTGAGCAGTCCCAAATTAGTTATTTAATATAAGGATCTGCAACCTCAAATATAATTTTATGTATTTATTTTAGACATTTATTTCATGAGGTTTGGTTGTAGAGCTGTTCTTACTATGGAATGATTCTTTCTCACAGTTGCTGCAGCCCAAGCCATAGCAGAAGAAAGAAGAAGCCAAAGTGGTGTTAGCCCTGTTGTGGTCCAGACCTCAGTAAATATAAAGACAGCAACTAAACCAGGTATAATTAGTGGTCATTGTTCTTAATGAAGTACTGGGTTCACAAGGGAGAGTTAGTAGGGAATGAATAAAACATCTTTTAAAAATAAGTGTGATGCTCTCTCTTCAGGAGGCATCAGAGCATAAAGCACTTGGTAAATGGTTTGTAGATTCATTGACGGTGTGTATTTTACGACAGACTTTTGCTCTCGACTCGGTCAGAATCCAGCTGATGACGTTACCTGTCTTTTCAACGGGTCATAACAACAAAGATACATGTTGGGGCTTTTGTTTGTGTTTTTTTTTAGTTGTAGTTTTGGTTTGGTTTTTGGGTTTTTTTGTGTTTGCTCTGGTCAGGTTACCAGTTCACTTGTTGCTGAAATTCAAGAGACTTAAGCAGTCTTGGTTTTGCTTAGCCTGCAAATTAGCTATCTGTCCTACAGCACTTTGAATTTGTTATGGTGCGCGAACTATATGTTCTCAGATTTGAATTTTCCTAGATTCCTGTAATTCTTGATCATAGGAATTAATATGTACAAGAATGAGGATCAGAGCTGAATTTGGAATAGGGGTATGTTCTTACACATCTGGCTTCAGCTCAGGTTTTCTTTAGACTGTACACATTTGACCTCTTAATCTTGTGTCTGCTTTCTGCTGCACCTATTAAAAGCAGTGGATTGGTTGTTGTGAGGAAATGAAAAGGGGAAAAAGGAGGGTATTTGGCTTCCTGTGAAGTTTGCAGATGACATCTTTAATCTCCGTATAGACTGCAGGTGGTATGTGTATGTCAGGAAGTTCCATAATCCTTTTGGTGATAAAGACTTTAAATCTTTATTGTTTAAATTTAAATCTTCAAAATAACTGACTACTACATGTCTTCAATTTTTCTTTTGGCAGTGATAGATGGTTCCACTCTAAGAACAGAAGAAAGACAAAGACTGGCCAGGGAACGCAGAGAAGAGCGGGAAAAGCAACATGGTATTTTCATGTTTCATTTAAAATACTATTTCCTAAAATGCTTGTGATAAAGGAGTAACTTACTCTCTTACTCCTTGTTCAGTCACTTTTTTCATCTTGGCTAGGGACAAGAAACAAGGTCTGCTCTTGGTCTTGCATCAGTGACCATCTGTGAACCTGAATGCAGAAGTATTAGATTTGAGAGGAAACATTCCAGAGAATTTTAGCTTCTTGAAACTGTATGTCACTTCTGAGCTTCTATTTGTTAGTGACCACCAAGCGAATTTAGCCAATTTCTTATTGAAAGCCTTCTGAAATGATAACTTTTAGCTTAGAACTGCTTCCTTATAGCCCTGAAGACTGAGGTTTGGGGAACACTGATTCAGAGAAAACCAAAAATGATGTAGGTAGTTGAATGGCTTGATTGTCTTTAACACTGCTCCCATTGTTTCCTAGCATGCTGAAATGACTCCTGGACTGAAGCGTCAGCAATATACGCTTTATCTTAGCAAAGAATCTGAGACCTAAAGAAGAGCATAAAACGCTTGCCCAGCTTTATGCTGTTTGTGAGGGGAATTGGCGTGTCTGTGCAGCATGAGATGGTCACGGTGGGCCCTGCACTCCTGGCTCTTGGTCTCCCAGTTGTGAGGGTGTTGTCTCTATGACCTGTATGTTTGTTTATGTTTGTTTCTTAACATAAAAACAAAGACACAAATCAACAGGAATGATTGTGTTATCCTAACATGGAGAGAGGATAGCACTAGGGCGTATATAAATTCAGAAGTATTTTGGGGGCCTTAGATGTAGATCCTGCCTGTGCATTGTTGGTGTAACTACCGGGTCTCTTGGTTCGCTGCCACAGAAAACACTTCCACTGTGTATCCAGTGGCTTTTAGTCACAGGACTTGAAGTTCCCTGTTGAACTGCACCCAGCTTTTCCTAGGTGGAGGTTGTGGAGGTTGGTGACTTAACTATTTTGAACTTGGATGCAGTAACAGTGGGGTTTTCCCGTCTTGTCACTCAGTGCTTTAAATCTTTTGATCGTATCTTGTTCTTAAAAAAATGAAAATCACAACATAGAAAATTCTGCTCTTTGATGCTCAACTTACAACTTACTTATAAAGACTTCACTATTATTATGCCAAGAAAAGTATATGCTTAGAATGAGGTTTATGCATATCCTGACATGCCTGTCCTGACAGTGAAGTCAGGAAAGGTTCCAATTCCTGCCCAGCCTGGGGACAGAATTAGACACCTCAGTCGTCACACACAGTGTTATCCAGCACTGCGATCTAATCTTGCTGTATGTTTTAGCTTTGAGTGGTGATAATTTTGCTTGGTAGTCTTTTGCCTGTAAGTTGTGTTGTAATATCAATGTATAGTTAAGTTTGATTTTATTTTTTCTTAAAATTTTACAGCTGCCAAAGAGACGCAAATCCTTGAAAAGGAGAGAAAAGCAAAACTCCAGTATGAAAAGCAGTTAGAAGAAAGGCAAAGAAAGCTAAAAGAACAGAAGCAGAAAGAAGAACAACGGAGGGCGGCAGTAGAAGAAAAGAGAAAACAAAAAATAGAGGAAGAAAAGGTACTACATGTCAAAGTATCACAGTATGTTTGGGATTGGAAGGGACCTCAAAAGATCATCTAGTCCAATCCCCAACCCTGATGTTGTTTTCCTACATTACCATGCTCTGCAGTGAAATAGAAAGTTACGGAAGTGGTGAATGTATTAGAACATAAAAACATTTTCCATATCTGTACAGTGGGCTATATAGACACAGGTCCTCCATCACCGTCCCAGGCGTAGCTTTAGCTATAGCTGAGGCACTCAGGACTTCAGGAGCTGTGGCTGCTGTTTGGCCACTGGTTATTTTTCACATGAGCAACCAATTCGTGCCATATTCCTAGATTTTTTGATTCCTTTCAGTGATCTTTGTAGATTCTGTTTGTGAAGCTGCGCGGATGACAGAGCTCAGACTTTTCTTAATTCTGTGTCTTGGTTCCTGGGAGCCCGACTGTGGCCTTTCAGTTCTTTCAGTTCTTCTAAATTACCATTTGTTACTATATGTTGTGCAGCTGATAATGTTATCTGTGTAGTTGCTATTTACTGCTTTGAGCTGTGTGTTGACTGTTCTTACTTGACTCTTTGCCTTTGCCTTGACTGCTTGTGGACCAGCAGAGCAGTATGTGAGTTGTGGAGTTTGTTGCAAGATTGATAGAAGCTGAGAGTAGAAATAAATACATGAAATTACGTCATCCCCTTTGAAGAGTAGATCTGCTAGTGTGTATTAAATGTGATGCAAGTTCTGAAAGGGTTCTTTTCCAGGGCGTCAGCAGTAAAAACATGACATGCACATGTGTTTTTGTAAGCTAGTTTTAAGAACTTGCTGTGGGTCATTGGTGAAGAGCCTGTAAGCCTGGCTGGCTGTTCCCCTGGGGTCCAGCCATCGTTATGTTGTTCTAGCCATCTTTTTTTTACCCTTTTTGGCTGACAGTATTCCACACTGGTGTTTGGTCATCTGTAATTGGCTTCTGGGTGTGTTCAGATTGATAATCCCTTTGAACTTCATGGAATAGTTTACATTGCTGAAGAAAAAGCAGAAATGTCTGGGTGGGCCTTGACTGCAGTCCAGTGCAGCATCATCTCTTTAAGCAACTACTTTAAGCAAAAAGCATCCTTTATGCTTCAAGAAGTGTTGCTCCTAAGCCTATAGTACATTTATTCACGTAATTTTGAGGATGGTTGATATGTTTTAAGCAGCCACTGGGATGAATAATCAAGGAAGACAAGAATTAGCCAATGAGTGTTTGATTGGTGTTAACCTCGTCTTTTAATTGGTCCCTGGAGGAAGACGACTGTGTACATAGAGAGTTATACCTGAAGAATCCAGCAGTTGGGAAAATAGTGTGCACTTGACCTGTAAACCTTGCTTTCAACCAGAAAGTGAACATGAATCTTGACTTCTGTACTCTGAAATTAGAAAATAATCACTTCTAAATAACCTAAGCTATTTTTGGGCAAGATTTGCCAGCAAGATACCACCTACACTTGTAAATTTAGTAGAAAGAAGTGCATAAAAACACAGTCTTCAGCGTTCTTGTTTGATATTTCAGCCAAGTCTCATTTAGTTAATCACCTTCCTTAGATAAAGTAAAAGAAGCAGCACAATAGCAAATACTATGGAAAAAGAAATTATTCTCTGCCTCAGAGTCTTGAAGCTACGGCTAAGGATGAGCCACTGGTCTACTCACAGTTACTCAATTATTCTGTACAGCTGTGCAACGTATTATATCGATGTCTTGAGTTGATAACTGATTTTCTGTTGTTTGTAAAGTGAAACCTATGTCTTTACTATGACTTTGAAGAATTACCGCACTGCAGATACCTCCATGGAAATACCATCTGCAGATTACATAACGTCTGGGTACTTTGGCACCTTAGGTAAAGTCTCGTTCAGGTTTCTTTGACAGAGGGGAAGCTAAGCTTTGTATTTCAAACAAAAACTTTCATCTTTTTTTAATGAACAGAATCCTTCCTCCCTTTCTTCCAAGTATACTTTGTCTGTTACACACTGCGGCTTTCTTAGTTTGTGTTGTGAAATGATGTTGAAAGAAGGTGAAAGTCTTGTGTCCTCAAGAGGGAGAAATGTTTGGATAATGAGTCCCCTTGGCATCTTACTGCAATGTATCAGCAGTAAATACTGCTTCGAAAGATCGCTGGGGATATGACTATTCCAGAAGAGAAATCTGTTGTTGACACGTGGAAACCTGGCTGATTATGGAGAAGAAGCAGTCTAGTGTGGTTACAGCTCATTTTTATGCACAGGAGCTCAAGTTCCCCCATTAACAGTTACTAATCTTTGAGATGGAAGAAGCAGCTGCTTTCGGTCCTCCTTGTCCTGTCAGAAGTCAGGATCTGGAGTTGATAGGTCTTTTTTGCCTTCATTTCTTGTTATTTCTGGTTTCATCATTATCTCCATTAATGCCAGTATCTGTTAAGACTTGGGTCAGTGTTCATATAGTTCTCTGAAAATACAAGTAACCTTATACTTGGTATTTTATAGTGGAGAATTTTTAGCACTTTTTAGAAATAACTTCAGCATATAAGTAGTTTTAAGGGTAAGCAATTATTTTTTGCTCAGTTTGGGGTTCATCTCTATTTAGAAAATAAGTAGTGCTGTTTACTGAACAGGAAATCTGTTTGGTGGCTATTTTAAGTAAAGAGTAGAATAGATTATCTGTGCTTTAGCTCAACCTAATCATGTCTGCAGTGTTCTGAAACCATTAATTGCCCTTAACATGCTTTGCATGATAGTTTTTGTAAAAATGCTTGTTATCAGGCAGTGTAGGTAAAACATTTTAAATTATATTGGGGAAAAAAAATCTGTATTTTGTCTTCTGGCATAGATGTGCTTTATAGCTATACAGCTTCATAGAGGTGTTGTTTGATGATAGGAGCGATACGAAGCAGTTATGAATCGTACCTTGGAACGGAATCAGCGACTGGAAACACGACAGAAGAGATGGTCATGGGGAGGGTCTGTAACTCCAGATTCAGAGAGCAAAACAGGTAAGTAGCACCTTTTCTAGCATGGCTAAAATCACAGAATATTATGTCTGAACACTGGCAGGTACAGCGCTGTTCACAGGGACCTGGGCATCCTTTCCTATCTTGGATCTTACAACAGGAGCTACGGTTAGCTCTCAGGGAAAGATTAATATCCGTACTTGCCGTGAAACGCTGCTCAGAGCTATTTTTGACTTTGGGAAGAGCCACATGGAAATACAACACCTGACAGCATTGCATTGCCATCCCCCAGCCATCAGATAAGGGTAATTGTAATGTGAAAATAATTCCGAGTTCTTCAGATGCAGTACATGTAATGGTGTGCTAAGACTGACGATAAACAGAATGAAAAGACCCAGTTGTGCTGTAGTATTCTGTCTAACATGTTTCAAACACATGCTTAGAGTTACAGAATGCTAACTGGATATTTGAATGACCTGTAATGGGTAAGGAGATGAAGTGGACAGTGTCCGAGCTCCTCAGAGAACAGGTTTTCATTGGGCTGAGGCCAATTGTATGAACTTGAACAAGACCAAGTGCTGGGTCCTGCACTTGGGTCACAACAACCCCGGGCAGCGCTACAGGCTCGGGGAAGAGTGGCTGGAAAGTGCCTGTCAGAGAGGGATCTGGGTGTGTTGGTGACAGCCGGCTGAACATGAGCCAGCAGTGTGCCCAGGTGGCCAAAAAGACCAACAGCGTCCTGGCTTGTATCAGGAATAGTGTGGCCAGCAGGACTACAGAAGTGATTGTGCCACTGTACTTGGCGCTGGTGAGGCCTCACATTGAACACTGTGTTCAGTTTTGGGCCCCTCATCATAAGAAGGACACTGAAATACTAGAGAGAGTGTATAGCAGGTGACAGAGCTGGTATGGGGTCTAGAACACAAGTGTGATGAGGAGCAGTTGAGGGAACTGGGGCTGTTCAGCCTGGAGAAGAAGATGCTGAGGGGAGACCTTATCGCTGTCTACAACTGCCTGAAAGGAGGTTGTAGCATGGAGGGGCTTGGTCTCTTCTCCCAAGTAGCAAGTGATAGAACAAGAGGAAATGGCCTCAAGTTGTGCCAGGAGAGGTTTGGATTGGGTATTAGGAAAAAATTCTTCCCCGAAAGGGTTGTCAGGCATTGGAACAGGCTGCCCAGGGCAGTGGTGGAGTCACCATCCCTGGAGGGGTTTAAAAGACCTTTAGATGAGATTCTTATGGATATGGTTTAGTGCCAGAGTTGGGTTATGGTTGGACTCGATGATCCTGAGGGTCTCTTCCAACTGATGTGATTCTGTGATTTTATTCTAGATGCATTTTAACGCTCAGACTGTTTACTATTTCACACAATTAACTGCTTCTGCTTGTAAACATTCTGAAATCAGACCAGCAAATCAGGATTGCAGTGGAGGGGATCCTTTCATTCACTACCTAACTGGAAGACCCTGCCAATAAGAAACTTCATATTGATTATTGTCTAGGAATAAAATAAAACAAAATTGCTTCCATTCAACCTATCTTCTGAATTGGTAGAATTAATATTGAGTGTGTTTTAGTAGTGTCTTCTTCTGTCAGCTTGAGCATTGACTTTTAAGTGTTTTATTTATAACATGTTTGAAAGTGCTTTGTTATAAATTATCATTATGATATCCAGCATCTCCATTTTTTGGTGAACTTGCATTGTTTGCTATTTGACCTTGTGACTTAGCTTACAAACCTTCTTCTTCTACAGAACAACAGACTGCAGATGAAGGTGGAACTGGTGGTATTGATTTCTGAAATGTTCTTTTTCTGTTGTTTTACACTCACTACTAACCTTTTAAACTTGAGTTCTTGTTTCTCTGAAACTAAGGAAAATCATCTTCTGAGCGATCTTTTCCTGGATCTTGGCCAGCTGTGCAACAAATGTGATCCCTAAGTAGAAAGCAGTCCCCTATGTTTTATCTATCCCTCCCAGCTAATTAAACTTCAGCTTAAGTCATGGCATCCCAAGGGAATTTTCAGGGAAAGGATATGTGCATTTGGGTTTGCAAAGATGTCCGGATGCAGTACGGGGGAGGAGAAGATGAATTCTTGGTGGTGTGTATTTGAATATAAATTAGTTCAGTAGTCTAAGAGGTTTTTTGTTTGGTTCGTTGTTTTTTTTAAGGGCAGTTTCAAACTCTTTCATTGTTTCCTAATTTGCAAAAAGTACATGGTAGGGCTTGGTTTGTTTTCTTTCTGCTTTGCTTTACCAGCAGTTGAAGTAACATTTGCAAAATCAAACTATATTTTGCTGAAACTCTGTGAAAGGGAATGGGTCTTTTGTGTGGGTTCATACTTTTTCCATGAAGGGTTTTGCAAAATCAGATCTGTCCAATTACCTGAACACAATTTTATATATTAAATGTGTTTTCATCGGATTTCTAGCACTTGTCAGTGCGCAAACTGAGCCATTCATAGAAATGCTTTGGATCACTGACACATTTGCCAAGGCTATATGTTTAATAAGCAAAACTATTCCTTGTAGCTAGTTTAAGATGATAGCTCTCAGCTGAGACCCAGCTAAATCTGCATTCTGAAAATCTGTGCATGCTCAGGGCATTACTAATTCAATACAGCTGTCTCATAACACTAACAATATGAGAGTTGAAAATGCAATCGAAGTCTGACCGAGTATGATTTAACTACTGTGGCTTATTCTGGCAACACAGCAGAACCATGTGTGTTTTATTTAACTTCTCTCTTCCCCTTCTCTGCACAGCATGAATCCCTAATTTTCTTCAAAATTAGCCAGTTTGACTGGATTGGTTTACCTGTTTAACATGTGTTTCTTGGATACATATATAAATCCAATTACTGTGTTCCACATTGCCAAATGCCATTTAACCATGAAACTAGGAAATCACATTTGCTTTACATGTTTAAGAAGGCACTATTTTTTTCCTCCTCCATTCTTTTCTACCTTATCTAATTGAAAGCTAAACTTTATAACAAAATAATATCCTTTGTGCTTTCCTCATTTCTGTGAGGGAAGGAGTCTTGTCTGTCCTTTGATCGTGGGGGATCTTCAGTGCTGCTGAAGCACATCAAAGTTTCTTCCAACAAATATGCTCCTGATGTAAAAACGGGCACTTAAGTTGTACCTTGTACATTATAAGGAGGAGCAGATTTGTTTGGCTGCAGTAGATCAATTTGGATAACTTGGCACTAATTTTGAAAAAAGTGACTGTGGAGATAAATATATAATGCAGTGTTCAACTAAGATACTTGTGCATCCACACTGTTTTGAATTTGTTTCATTTTATGTTGGGGTTTCAAACCTACGATGTCTTACCTGGGCTGGATAGTGGAATCAGGGTTGAATTCACACTTCACCTATTTATTCCCATTTCAGGATCATTCTTAGCTTCTTTTCTCTGTGCGATCTCCATCTGCCCTCTGCTACATGACATCATTGTGGCTGAGAACTGCGCCTTCTCTAACAGCATGTCTAGAGCAAGCTTCAGTAAAATATTGTTTTCCACCATCGGATGCTGTGGCAGATTTGGGATTAAAGGTTCTGTTTCTTAAATGAAAACCGTTAGGGGAACAAATTTCAAATATTCTTTGCATTATCTTAGGACTAAAGGCTTTTTTTTTCTATTATATTGCTGTGCGAAAAAAATACGGAGCTAGACATGATCTTGCATGAACTGGCTGTGTCCACAGTAATATTTATGAACATCAACTGGTAAAGCAGCATTTGTGGGTGAGGTAGTGTGCTCTGGCAAGTGAAAAAAAAAACCAAGACAACATTTCACCAACCGTCAGCCATTCTATATCATGTACAGAATGGGATTCATTGAGACTGCACCAAATTCCCTGCTAATGGCCTGGAGGAGGCTTAGAGCTGAGCTCAGCACTCTCTAGAACTACCTGAAGGGAAGTTATAGCCAGGTGGGATTGGTCTCTTCTCCCAGGCAGTCAGCAACAGGACAAGGGGGCATGGGCTTAAACTCTACCAGGGGAAATTTAGGCTGGATATTAGAAAGAAATTCTTTACAGAGAGAGCGGTCAGGCATTGGAATGGCTGCCCAGGGAGGTGCTGGACTCGCCGTCCCTGGAGGTTTTTAAACTGAGATTGGACATGGCACTTAGTGCCATGATCTAGTAAACGGACTAGAGTTGGACCAAGGGTTGGACTCGATGATCTCTGAGGTCTTTTCCAACCCAGTCGATTCTGTGATTCTGTGAATTTAAAAATTAATACAAGCCCCCAAGTCAAATGTGACACGAATGGCATTGCTGGCAGTGCGGGGCTGGGTCTGCGCGGAGAAATGGCACGGCCGGGTGATAAAGCATCCTCGATAACACAGTCCTTGGAAATGAGGGAGGTTTAGTGATGACTGTGAAGCAAAATAAGATGTTCAGGTGCATCTGTAGCGGAGACACGTGCTATTAGAGTAGAACTGGGCTGCCAGTCTCTCCTTTCTAAATAAAGAGCTTCCTTGTCCTAGTAGAAATTTTTGGAAGGAACTAAGAGACAGATAATCTTATTTTATTTAGCCTAATTTTAGATAGGCAGTGCTCCAGCTCCCTCTCGCAGTGAAACTCAGAAGCTGGGTTGAGAGCTGCTCTTTAATGATTATTTTCTTAGGATACCGTGTTTCCCAGCTCCCATTGCCAGCCTCGCTGCCTGGCAGCCGTATGCTGTATTTGGCTTTGCTGCTTTAGTTTGTCTTCCCCCTTCCATTAAAAACAATGCAGACGATTGATATTGAGTGCTACTATGCTGTGTGCTTCTTCCATTTAGAATCCCTTGATGTAAGTAATTTAACTTTTCCCCAAAAATACCAGGGTAATTTGCCTATGTAACCAGACTACCTTACTCAAGGGTATCCTGTCTGTCTGGTAAAGCTTTTTCCCTAGTGAATTGTTCAAAGCTTTCAGGTTTGCAGAATCTGTCTTGTGATTGAGGTAGGGAAAAAGTTGAGGCTGTCTGATGGTGTACTTGCAAATGTATTGATCAAAACACCACTGACTTCTTAAGACCTTAAAATTTTCTGGAAAAAGAAAATTTGAATACCCGTATGAATGCCATTTACCAATTAGATATTTTAGTCAAGGCATCAGTTAGATATTAGCTCACGCCTCAGCACTGCCGTTTCCCTGTAAAATAGGAACTGATATTGGTTTTTTGTCATATGTAGACTGTCATTTTTTTCTGTTGAGTCTCCAAGTAGAAGTTACATCACTTGTTTCTTTACTAAACAGCACAGCCCACCTCCAGAACTTGTAAAATCGCTTTGCTCAGTGTAGTTTTCCTCAAGGCACGATTTAATTTTCTGCCCTCTGAGTCTTAGGTGACAGAACAAATCTCAAATTTTGTGAAAGTGCTAATTTGAACCAAGAGAAGTTGGTATGAAGCATTTCCACGATGTTTGAAAGCCTTTGAGGCGCGCGCTTGAGCTCCGGCAGCAGCCAGGCTTTCTTTTCAAGAGCGGACACTAGAGGGTAGTCTTTGCCTTTGAAAACACCCAAATACATGAATTATGAGTTTCCTGACTTTTGTATATAAAACCTCTCAAGGCTGTTTTAGTTACCCCAGTAGTCAGGCTTCATTCATAAAATATGAATGTTTTGTTTGCTTGGGCTTTTTTGGTTATGTTGGGAAAGTGTCTACTAAGCTCAGATCTTCATTTTTTTAACTAGATTCAATACCTTCTGCTCCAAAATCTGGTTTTGTGGGAGGCCCCTGGCTCAGGAAGCCTGGGTTGGGTCCATCTGTCAAAAGTCAGATGCAGGGCTGTCCATAGGAATCCTTATGTCTTGGCTCTTGCTATGACGAGCTGCTATAGCATGCTGGCCAAAGGGAAAAGATGCTGCCTCTGTGGTGAGTAGTGCTGCTTTTTGCTGTGCCACTTATTCACTAATGACTTCACATTAATCATCTTTGCTGTCCACTATGCCAGCAAAATTGATTACCTGTGTTTGATGGATAGAATTTCTTGTGTTTATTATGTTAGTCCGCACTACTTTGTGTGCATTACTGTTTTTTGCTTATTGAGTTTCCATAGCAACAGGTACATGCTTTTCCAAGGCTTTCGCACTCTGGAGTGGTGTTCATCCTGAAAGTACCTTATTTGAAATTAAAAAACGAGTATTTATCTGGCTGGTTGTAAACTTGCAATTTTGCCACTTAAGATGTGATTTTTATACATAGGCCTGTGTATATACGTACACACAACAAATAATGCTTCTTGTGGCATTTTTTTTCAGAGGAGTTGGAAAACTAATAGGAAACATGAGGAAATCTGAAATTTCTAAAATAGTCAAAGCAACCTTTGGGAAGTAATTTGAAACCGGGTTGTTTTCTTCCCTTTCCTCGAGACTTGCTTTTAGCCCTCCAAAAGCATTTGTGTTGTTTTTGTTAACTAGTGATTGAAGAACTGTTTTGACACCCCTATTGTGGAAGGAACAAAGAAAGAAATTGTTCTTATTTAGGTTTTGTTGTTACTTTCTCTGTCTTGCCAGTCTGGTAACAACACACAACCCTCAGCAGCTTTTGTCTTTACACATCAGGAGCGCAGGGTTTAAAAATCACCTGTTTGCGCACACATGCCTAAAATCTTGGCATCACTCTGCTAAAATGAAATACATGTTTCTGTGCACATTCCAACCAGTGCTAATTGTATCAAGTCTGTTCAAATGGGAAAAAACAATCTCTCTGTTTCTCATTAAGCAGAACTGGAGAGAGCTTTCAGGATGCAACACTTCCAAAGTGAGCTCACAGCCACATGTGAAAGGTTCTTCCTGGGGTGTGATGGTGAATTCTAAAATCCTAAATGGCTTCTTTACACAGCCAGCAAGCGGTCTACCTCCACAGCAAACCTCAAACAGGCAGAACCTGCCATGAATAAACGGTTGTCGTCATCTGCAGCGCTTTTAAATGCTTCTGATCGAAGTAAGTGTTTGTGTGTCCGCTGGGAGCAGGTGTGTTGCTCAGCTGTTATATGGGAGGAGACGGGAGGTGGAGTGATACTCCTCTTCCTCCCTTGCTCTGTAACTCACTTCATATTTTGATCTCAAATGCATTTCATGCGATTTGTTAATCCAGCTGGACTGTTCAGGGCTTTGACCCAGTTGGTGTGATCTCTGTTAGAGGAGAAGAGGAACGGTAAAGATTGCTGGTTTTTCTTGAATTTTATTTCCGTAATTGTTTTACTAAAGTTGAATCTTGGCAAATGATGATTCAGAAATCATTTCACATCATCTTTATGAGTATGCATGCCTTAAATCACACCCTAAAATTTCAGCAAAATAAAAATAGTACAAAAATAAAGTTTGCCTTGTTCTTTTAGACAGCTTCAGTCATTTGATTGACTGTGGGAAGGAAAAATCAATGTAGCTTTGGCATCTTTTGGTTGTGCTAGTCCTGTACTCTACAGACACACACTTTCTTTTTAATATTAGAATTCTGCCTTAACCAAGTAGAGAAAGGTGCATGTAAAATTCTTCAAATCTGTGGGTGTATTTTGGGTGGGGTGTGTGTGAGTCTTTGCCTCCTCCTCGCTGCCCCATCCCAATACATGTAAATTACTCATGGAGAGGACATGTGAAACAGACTTTATAGAACGTTACCTCACGATCATTCTGTAAATCATGGCAAAAATATTTGCATGAGCACCCATCAGCTCATTTTAGCCCAGGATGTTGTTGTGGGGAATCTTCCCAGTGTTCCATAGGAGCTTGCTATATGCCGAATGTTGTATTTTTTCTGAAAATGATGGAAAGCATTAATAAGCTCAGAGCCGCTTAATATGAAAACAAGTTCAGATAGTTCTACACTGTAGTGTTCTGTCAATCTACAGCCTTTAATCAAATGAGCTGTGCTGGAAGAATCCCTAAGATGGACACGGCTAACAGTGATTTTGCTGGTTCATGTTGGAAGGTGATGCAGCAGAAAAAGTCGTATGCTGTGTGCCTGCTAGGGGGATCGGTGACTATATCCATCCTGGCATAGCTGCAGGGGCTCTGAGTCACTGGAGGCTGCTTGTGATTTAAAATGATATTTATATAGAACGTGTCTGCAGGGTTCAGCTCTGGGTATGAGTTGGAAACAGGGCTGGAAGGTACGAATTAAGCCTCTAACAAAGGAAGCCATTAATTATCAACTAATTGGGGTTGCTTTCAAATTTAGTGTTGTACTTTGAAATCATTCGTGAATCCTTGTTCGCTTTGGAGGAAAAATTCTCAGGTGGCCTGAAATACAAGGAATTTGAACAGGACTCCAATGATACAGAGGTCGACTGACTGGTTTAGATTCACCCCAGCAAGCTGGAGCTGTGCTGTGCTCTTGATCTGTCGCTCAAAAAGAAACAGCTGTTTGGTAAATGATGGCTAAATTCAAACATGACAGTCACAGAGTTAACCAGTTTGGGAAGGTGGAGGAGCAGAATGTGAAACTGAGAGTAAGACGCTTCTCCCTGGATCAGTGGAGTATTTAACGAGATGCGTTCTTTGTTAATTCTGAGCTGAGCACTTTGTTTCTCACTTCTACTTGTACAGAATATAAGCAATGGCCTTTTTTAATCATTTATTTTTGAGAGCATACAAGGATGGCCTCGGTAGTTCAGAGGAGGTCTGCTGAGACTGGCATCCTGCTGCTAGGATCGGTAACATATAGGAATATAAGAAATAATGCTTTACATTCAGTAATTCTTCCCTAATCTGGTTTTCCTGCTTCTGAAGGATTCACACTATATAAAGCGACTTAATTACTCTTCTATATCTTAGGGAAGTGGGGCTGGTGTTGGAGGGGACTTTAGGCTTTTCAACATTATTAATCCACGCGCTTTCACTTCCAGGTACCACAAAGAGAAGTGCCTCATTAAACAGACTGAATAACAAAGTTCCTCTACATTCTCAGCAGTCAGCCCTCAAAGGTTCGCAGGTGGAACAGAAAGGTGCTAGAAAACAGTTGGTTTTGAGAATTGGGAGGCAGTAAATGGGTTATTTGAAGTTGACTTTAAACCATGTCCCAGTTTCATTATAAAAGTTTTTACTCAGGCTTTCACTGCTGTGGATGTGGTCGGTGCGCTGTGGCATAAATATTACCGCACACATTGTAATGCCAGATACCGGGTAGCCCTGTCTATAAACCAGACTTACTCCTCTGAAACATGGAAGGGTGGGGGTGAGTAGACAAATGGTAGCCAGACCATTTAGCTCATGAGAAAATAGTGCTTGGCAATAATAGTCTGGTGGTTTTAGCTGATTTCTGGGCAAAAGCAAAGCGTGGGGATGGCAGTTTAGAAAATAATATCTAGAAATATCGTGTTAAAAATAATCTTCCTTACACTTGGTCTCTAGGAGGAACGGAAAAGAAGAGGAGCACATCTTTGAGTAGAATGAGTAGTAAAGCCCAACCCTCTCCAGAACTAGAAAAAGTGAAAAAGGAAGAAAAACCAGGTGGTTGTTTCATAAAGCTGAATATTTCTGTTTAAAGCCATTCGTAGTAAAGTTTGGATAGGCTTACTTTCACTAGTTTCCTTGGTTCTTGAGCTTTTAGGGCTTTTTAATGGCTTTTTAGTTATTCAGTGGTAAAGATAAAATTGTAAATGGTAGAGATTAAACGTCTCCCTTTGGACAAAAAAGAAATCCTTCAAGAAAGACTGTGACTGTGTTAAATGGCACCATAAGCAGAAAGAAAAATGTTTCTACTTGAGAGAGAGAAGTATGTGAAAGCTGGTAGGTTTAAGTGTAACATACAGTAAAAAAAAGTCACTGATATGTTTATTTCTTAGTTAAATCTTACCTTTGCCTTTTAAACTCTCTTTCATTATTCTGTTCAAAAGCAACTTCTCTGTTCCTGCTGCTGGCCTAAACGTTGTGCATGCAAGTGAAGGAGGAAACCTGTTCTCACTTCAGTCTCTTTTGGTCGGTGTATTTCCCACTAGGTTACAAATAACCTCTTCTAGGGACTCTTCCTAAACCTGAAGACTCGCAACTTCTCTAACACGATTCTCCCTTTGAGTTAACAATTCTGAAACTTTCCTATTTAGCAGCTGTTGCCAGCAGTGGAAATGATACTCTGCTTCAGAATCTTTCCTGTATGGGAGGGTGATGGGTGCTGTCTGTGTGGATTTGTATGCGCAAATGTTGCCTCATGAGAACCATTTGCTTTGACTCACAAGTCTGCTGTTTGTTATGTCAGAACAGCCTTTCCTGCAATCTAGAGAATGCAGCTCTGAAGAACTGGGTCAAAAGCTTCGTATTTTGACTGACTTCAGCACTCATCTCTGTTGTATGCATGCCAGCCTTTGCACATCAAACCAAGGACATTATAAGAGATTGCAGCGTTTAACCCTTCTGTGCCATTAGTCTGGATTTCCTTCTCCGCAAATTGAGTATTTTTCTTCCAAAACTGTTAAGATTTGCAACAATGCTCACAATCTTCCTTTGCTTTGTAGTGCTTGTCTTTTTCATTGTGTGATTTCATGTTGGATCCTTTTTTGATTTGTTCCCCATCGTTTAGCTCGTCGCTCCCAGCTCAGTCCTCTGGACAGTAGCGTAATCAGTCGCCTCCTCGCCCCCACGCAGGCCTCCTTAGCTAGGAGTAAAAGTGCTGCTACATTGTCGGCTGATGGACAAGATCCTTCAGGTAACCGGAGGGCAGCAAAGCCTGAAAGTTTTGTGCAGTTGCTCTTCAAGCAAGAACTTACATGGTAGTTGCTAACTGTGCTACACTGAAGTATGAATCAGACAGTTAATACATGTTTATGCATACTTATATACTGTTTTCTTTGTTCAGGAATAACCAATCATATGTAATGTTGCTTGTTTACTTTACAAAACCATAGAGTAATACTGGCTGTTAAACTCCAGTGCCAGTTGACTTGCTCTGCAGAGAACCAGATGCTGGTGTTCATTTTGGGGTTTGTGGTTTTGTTCTGTCTTTTTTTTAAGTGACAGAGATCTGCATTTGAGTGTATCCTCAAATGAACCTGAAACTTACTGCTCAGAGAACAGTTCTAGGCAATGGAAGGGGAAAAACCCAAACAAACGTAGAATTTCAAAGGAGGCTGAAAGTAATAAGTGCAAAGCCTAAATTTCTTTAGGGGGAGAAACTGTTGTAGAAACATGACAAAGGGGATATCAATATTGAGTGCAAGGAGCCCTGGGCTGGCTTCACTCAAACTGATGGTAGAGGCACACCAGAAGACATTGTAGAGAAACCCTGTCTGGCTCAAGCACTTTCGTAATGGTCCAGACTGAGCTGATAAGCCCACACTGTGGCTCAACTTAGTACTGGCACAAGAATCTCTACGTCGTGAGCTACATCCCACATGTCTTACAGTTGTTAGTGGTTATAAGAATGTCCCAGTAAATGCATATTTGGAACCAATGTGGAGTCTTTTCTCCTCTCTTACCTTACAACTTGTGTTCCCAGTTTTGCTTGTTTCCTTTTAAATATGTTCTTCCATCTTCATTTTTTATCTTATGCCACTTAACTTGGTCCTTGTTGGTAATGGTGACATTTCTACACTTTTCCCCTTGTGTAAAAATCAGTTTCTACTTTTTTGGTTTGTAGTTAGTGGTCATAGTTTTGCACACCTATGTATGTACCACTTCTGTTTTACCATGAATCTTTCAGTTCATGTCATGTGAGGAAATACCATCTTTTTCACCATTACTGACAGCATGTGACATTCGCTGTTGCTGAATTAAAGATAACTTTTACATTTTTATTGGTTTACATAAAGGTACTTTCTTCGTTTCATGGAAAAGTACCTGTGCTTTGGTACAAACTGTGCACAAACAGAATGCAGTTCTCCTTGCACAAAAGCTGTAAATATAAAAATAAAATGTATTTTCCATAAAGTTACAAAATTGAATGCTGGCATCTGTCGCAATTTATCCAGACTATAGAAAAATCCAACATCTAGATTCAGAAGTAGATTTTTACATCTATGTATGTATGCTTATCCATCTATAATGATGTTAGTGAAAAAAGTAATTAGAAGATGCAATTTCTTTCAATATCTTATGTGTGAAGAGATTGACACTTAGGTAGGAAAGGTATTTTAGTTTAACAGTTGACCTTTTTCTCGCGATAGTTTTCTTTTACACCACCTATTTTGATTGGTTAGTGTGGATAAAGGGCACACATATACAGTAATAAAGGGATCAGAGGAGAAAAGCGGAGTAAAATAATATTGCACCAATGCTTATTTCACAACAAAAGCTTGTGAAGCAATGCTGCTTTGTTACTACTCTTTGGAAAGAAAGATTTCCTTCTTGAATATGGGGGAAACAGGCTTAGAATATGGACCTGTCCTGAAGAACTTGTAAAAAAAGATGCTAAGCCATGAGAACAGATGTATTTGTGATTAGATGCAGCTTGACTAAAATTAAAGTAACACTGGTGTGTTGCAAATTTTGATGTTGTTATTTGGAAAAGCATTTTATTTTTATTTGCTCCAGACTGCTGCTTTCAAAATGGTTTTATTCTTGGTGCTGTTGCTTCCAAAGTACTAATCGTGTGGTGGTGGAGTGTGTGTCCGTGACCCATTGCAATGTGCACTGCCTGTGGTGTTGCTCTGTACGGTTTCTAACACACACAATCTTTCTTTCTCTCTTTCTCCCTCTTCTTCTTCTCCTGTTCTTATGCTGTGCACTTGGTTCTCGTTTTGTCTTGTCAAATTCCTAACTTTTATAGAATCTCACCTCTGTCCTCGTTCAGCTTCAGCCAGTTCCATCAGTTCCCCAGTCCCAGCTCCTAAAGTGCCCGTGCGCAGCCGTAGCATCGACAGATTGAAGTCCTCTGTGTCTTCATCAGACGCAAGTTCACCAGATTCCACCCAGGTTTGTTGAAAATCCACAGCAATTAGGTTTGTATTAATCTGGGGGTTTGGAAAGCTTGGGATGGGATCCTGTTTCAACAGTTTGCTTGCCTAATGAAATGTGTAATAGCTTTTGCTTAAAAAAGACAGTATTGAAACCAAATTGGGACGTTATGGTCCTTGATCTCCCTGTTATCTTAAAGATATATCGTTTGCTTATGGTTCCCAAAATTTGATTTAGGTAACATATTGACTGGGTCTATGTTTTGGAACATAAAGAAAATGTAAAGTACATCTTGTTGGGAAGTTGTGTGTTTGTTGTGGTAGCAGCTCCTCTGCCATAATGTCTTCTAGAGAGTAAGCTTTATTTTGGTTTTATGTATCTTCTTAGAAATCAGAGACGGAAAAACCATCCCCAGGTTCTGGGTTAAGACGCCCCCCCTCACCATCTGTGTCTGCCCGTAGAAGATCCCCTTCTCCTGCTAATTTGGTGAAGCGTCCTCCATCACCTTCTACAGTTAGGTATGCACCCAGGTTAAATGTCTTCCTTTATTGAGAACAAAATGAAGGATGCTTCCAGTCTCAAGGCAACTGTGCAGTTAGAATTTGGATGACCTGTGCTATGCCATGTTTATACCCGTAAGGATTTCATTTTTGGTCCCATTTCTCTTTTCCACAGTAGGGATGCAGCTCTTACTTGAACCTTTGTCTCCTGTGCAGACAAAAATCACCCTGGTTTTCTGTACAGTCTGTGCACTAAAACCCACAGGAAGCCTGCGAGCTTCTGAGTAAGCTGACCTGCCTGTACAGGTGTAGGAAGTTTCTTGGATTGGAATCACAGGGTTCATCCTTGATGTGGAGTAAATGGAAGTGAGGGCTAGCAGACCTGTTTTGATGTTAGCCCACAGGTACCGAGTCCAGGTGCCCATGCTGTTTTGGCGTCTTCTATTTGAGTTTTGTGAGGAAGACAACAGTAGTTTGTGGGTGTATTTATTTTTCAAAGTGTGGTACGTCGTGTAAACTAACCAAAGTAGACTGTCCTCAGTTGTCTGTTTGAGGTTTTCAGTGTCAACTGTGAAAAACATTCTTTATTTCAACAGGCAAAAGACTCGCCCACCTTCACCTAGCGTGTCAAAACGAAGGCCACCATCTCCTACTCCAGTCTCCAAACCGGCACCCATCCAACGTCCACCACTCACACCAGGTGTTATAAACATTACCAAAAAGAAAACTGAAGCAGAGAGCAAACCAAAGGATAAGAGCGTAGAAGGAACAGGACAAGAGCAAGGTGCTTCACCAGCCTTGGACAGAGATGCGGTAGCAGCTAGCACAAAGACCAAAGAAGGTGAGTGTTTCTCAGGGACTGACACACTCTTATTGAAGGTATCTCCAGTGTGTGCTGGGACTGTGAGGCAGACCACTGGAGGGTAGGACCCTTTAAGGCAGAAGTTGTTCCTTGCTGATGATTTATACAATAATTTTACATGGTATGACTTTCGGTTGTGGATTTTAGTGCAGTAGTCAGTTTATTTGACTTGGAGATTTAAGTCAATAGCTTTCAATATTATTGCTTGTACTATAATGTTAAGCAAAGCAGAAATCCTGTTTGCCTTTTGGACTTCAGCCATACTAGCTGAAGAATCTACTAGCTTAGGTTTGCAAAGTCAATAGTTAAACTCCACAAAGGTCTTTCAGTCCAGTTGGTTGTTCTTAAAACTGGTTGTGTAGAAACCTGCTTGGGGGAAGAAATCAGCTGTTAGTGCATCACAGCCTGAAAGCCAGTATCCACAAAGCCAGAAGTCTCAATTCCAGTGAATATAGAATCATTGCTGTCTCAGGACTGAGTTCAGTTGTGACTAAGTTCAAATTTGGAACTGTCGTGGCTGATCCTTGTTTATACCAATATGACTGCATTTTTACCCAAATCAGAAGCAATGAGTGTCCTGGGGAGGTGCTAATTTTTCAGCATTCGATAAATCTAAATTCTAGAAAACTTGTCGGTGACCTCACTCCATGTGGAAATGCTTTTCCTAGGACTACAAGAATAATTTTTATGCACAAACCACTGCCATAATTCAGCTGCACTGGGTGCGCTCTGTGTAATTACACCCTACGGCTTGTGTAATTACACCCTATGGCTGCAGCAGGTGATTACGTGTCCATGGGGCTTAAGCAGCTTTTCAGGTATTAAAGTTCCTAATGGTGGCATTGTGTTTTGAATGATTTGTCTTCAGGTCAGAAGCAAAGTAACTGATGAAACCCCAGTGTCATTGGTCATTGAAATTACCTTGGCTTGAAGGCTTTATAAATGTTAAGCAAACATATATGTGCCGATTTGTGAAATATTGAAGAAAGGCAGGTCCTCGCCTACATTATGATGCTATTGCTCTGCTGACACCAAGAGCTGATGCTCTGAATTTTCAGATGATCAGTTCTTTAGCCACATTCAAATAGTAATATTCCTAGAGAGTGGGAATAACTGAAAAAAATCAGAGTTCTTTCAATATATATGGAGAGCAACTGGATGGCAAGGGTCTTTTTTTCCCCTAATGTTAGTTAATAATTTATATAAATAATAACAAATATCTACAATTTATAATATCTGATCATAGCACCGGGCAGGACATGAAGAAACATGAACTGCAGGACTGTACAAATATCTGCTAACATGGTGGTTGGAGCTGCTTTCGTCTTCATGAAACCTGGAAATTGATCTGTTGCTAAAACGTGTAGAAATACTGTATTACTCAAGTCATTAGTATGTGCCTTCTGGGCCAGGTAACATTGTGATTATTTGCACCCTAAGATACTCCATAAATATAAAGACATTAATATAAATGTTATGAAACGAGGCATTTAAAAAAATAATAATTCTTCTTTAGGGCCACAAATGTTCAGTTTTGTTAGAAGGAAGTTAAGTGTATTTCCTAAAGCAGGATTATTTTCAGTTTTCTTTGAAGTGTTACAGAATAAAATTGTCTTTTTAGAAATATCTTTTTAAGTACTATGTAGTTGGAGAATATCTTTAACTGTGTCATCTGGAATATGGCTGGGTCGGTGTAATTGAAATGAGTTGTTATTTCAGTGTCAGTGAGATATTGTGGCTCTGCAGCTCTTTAGGACTCCCCTTGGGCTCCTGTGGGCCTGTAGATGCAGGATTTACGTGATGAGTGATGGGCACTGATTGAAAAGATAGCGGGCCATTGGCCAAAAGAAAAATCTTATCTCACGGTGATAACTTCTTTATTAATTTTAAGTTACTGGGGCTTTTTAACAGCAGTTTCTTTTAATCTTTGCAGAATCAGGGAGCAAAACAGTAGCAGGGACCACCACAGCTGAAGAAGCTGCTAAAATCTTGGCAGAGAAACGACGTCTAGCACGGGAGCAAAGAGAGCGTGAAGACCAAGAAAGAATTCAGCGACAGGAGGAGGAAAGGTAACAGTTCAGGAGAAGGAAGGGATGCTCCGGTGGTGGGGTGTGGTTACAGTGGACACTTCAGCTGTATATGTTTTTTTTAAGCATTAATGTGAGATCCTGTAAATCTTAATGCAGTTCCTGCAGCAGGGACAAGCATTAGCACCGTTCGAGATGGGCCAGGTTACTGTGTATATCATTAACCTATATTTTAGTATAAAAGTAATGCATGGGCCCTGTGTAAATCACTGCTGCTTTTTCCTTCCAGTCACCACTGGTGCTTTTATTTAAAAATTAGAATGTGCCTTTCGCACCACTTGTATTTGCTTTGTTGTCTTGAAATAGTTAACCTCTCTCTTTATTAAACTTTCCTGTGGTGTACTCAGGCAGTGGTTTGATAGTACATAAATCTGGATCAGAAACGTTGCAGCCAAGTAATTCAAGGTGATAAATCAGTGTACATTTGGTTCACTGCATAGAAGTTGCTAAAAAAAATGACTAGCTTTGTGCTGGCTAACTTTATTCCTGATGAGGGTTCACCTCTCTGTGCTTCTGTCAGAATTACAGAGCATTAGATTTTGTCTTTTTTCCACTCATGGGTATAAAGGTGTCTTAAGCTTACATATAGTCTGCTGCAGATGTTTTATCAGAAATGTCATCGGATCTGTTGTGTACATTTGCATGATTTGGATGATTTCCTGTATATCTGGAATTTGTACTACAGAAGAAACAGGTTTTTTTAGAAAATCTAACTGAATTTATGTTTGACAGTGATTGAAAGCTCAATGTCATGGATGCAGGTGGTATTTATTAAATAGTTGTCACATAATCCAGTTCTCTATCAAACGTTCAATTTCTGGAGCAACCTGACTTGGCCTTGACTTAATCAGCAAAGAACTTTTATGTGCACATAGATAGTTTCTTCTAGCTTACTCTACTTTTTCCTTTGACGGGTCTGGATGATGGCATTTGTAAATCTACATCAGAAAGTATCTTTACACAGTCATTCTGTGGTTGGATACCTTCGAACTTTCTTGCTTTCCTAGCCTGTCTCATGTGCATGCACACTTTTAAAGACATAAATATCCAGTTGGTAATCTGTATCTTGGAAACACTAGAATCAGAGAAGAAGAAGCAGCCAAGAGAGCAGTTGAGGAGAAAGCACGACAGGAGGAGGAGCTCCGCCAGCAGGAGGAAGAAAAGCGACTGGCTTATGAAGAGCAGCAAAGGCAAGCAGAAGAGGAGCGGATCCGCCGAGAACAGGAGGAGCAGGAAAAACTTGCAGAGCTTCAACACCAGGTCTGCTTATCTGTAGGCTCCAACTGTGTTCCTTGCACAACTGGCTGATGTGTTTTCCAGGGGGTTGTCTTTGATTTTCTTTCACAGAATGTTTTTGACAAATCTGTCAGGAATGCTGTAAAGCAGAACTCACCCTGTCTGAGATGGATTTGAGAATGCCTTGAAGTCCTCTCCTTGCTCTAGTCTGTCATTTTGATTGTTTTTCCAACATTTGATAAATTCAGGTGTGGGGCAGAAGCAGATTTCTTTTTTTAGCCATCTGGGATGCTATTTTGCATATGTAAAATGTTTGTACTGAGCCCACTGTACCAGCTTATTGCTGCAGATTACAAGGAGATGGTCTGTCTGGAAGGTCATCTGGCCTGCTCTGAAAGATGGATAGTGTTTCCAAGTCTGCTCTTCTGGTTGCTAAATAGTCCTGAGTAGCAAATATCTCTGTCCCTTTACAAGTGAATCCTTCCAACTGAAGGGAACTGTTTTGCAGAAAGTGAATTTTCTTTAAATGAGTCTAACCTTGAAAATTATAGTCGTTTTACAATGAAATTTGTGTTTGAAGAGCTGTATCGTGGATCCCATTGGCATGTGTCTGAATGTTTCTTTAAAAGCTTGTTGAGGTTTTTAACAATTATTCAGTGTTAACTATGCTTCTGCCTTCTTTCCAGTCATACCAGAAAAGATTTTCCAGTGTAGAAGGAGTAGAAGATGCTCAGCACAAAGTAGCTTGGGAGTAATACCTGACCGCCAAGATTTTTAAGTTAACGTTGCCACATATAGAATTTAATTGCTGTCTTGTTACTTTAAAAATTATCCTTCTTAGACAAAACTTTGTCCTGAAGAATAGTTTGAACTCTGAGTAGCTCAACAACATCCAGAACATTTGCATAATCACAATATAGCCATGCTCATCGTTTTTCTTTTCAGATCAGTTTCTGAATGTCATAGTAATATATATTTCATGTTGGTAGCTGGTTAATTGGCATCTAGCTGCAATGTATGATAATATTAAATAGTGATTGTCTGATGTTCCTGTCTGTGTTGAACCAAAATCCCTGTAGCAGCTCCGCTTTTGATTTTTGGGAATGAGTTGTGCACTGGGTGCTCTCTTTTCTTGTTTGATTTTCAGAGAGAAGAAGCAGAAGCGAAAGCTCAAGAAGAGGCTGAAAGACAGCGGCTGGAAAGAGAAAGAATTATGCAGCAAAATATGCAGGAAAGGCTTGAAAGAAAAAAGGTATGTTGTTTCGAAAGCAGAGAATTTTCTCAGCCTAAAATAGCAGTTGAAGTGGTGAACTAAACAGGCAAAAAGTCTCAGATGCATTTAAATAGAAGTGTGTTTTATTAAAAAGCCAGCTCTGGCTTGTGAGCTTTTAAAATGGTGAAAAACATAGTAAATTTCTAAAGTATAAAAATATATTGTGATTTATTAAAATTTAAACCAAAATGCTGAAATATAAAGCTCTCTGCGTAATTGCAAATATTTTCCCTGTTTTAACAGAGAATTGAAGAAATAATGAAAAGAACACGAAAATCGGAACAAAACGAATCCAAGGTACTTGTTTGGATCTGTATAATGACAGAACAGGCCCTTCTCCAAGGAGGCTTTGCCTTGCGTCGTGTCCTCCTCTGCTCTCCTCACACAGACAGGCTGGTTAATTGGCATCTAGCTGCAATGTATGATAATATTAAATAGTGATTGTCTGATGTTCCTGTCTGTGTTGAACCAAACACCTGCACCAGAAGAAATTTCAGTAGCTTCCCATCACACACATTTTTCTACTTCGCTTGTTCTCACCAAAAGGCCTTTGATGCAGTTTTGTTCAAGGCATATAGAAGCAATGTGATGTAGTGCTGTTGCTTGCAGATAGGTTAAAAAAAGCAGTGGTTAGTAATGGATTTTTTTATTAAACTGTATGCTATCTGCTAGGGCTATTTTTCCCCAGAAAACTTAAGTTTCTGGCTTCATCTGTTTCTTTAAGGCCAATCTTGGATGCTCCTTGGATTGGTACAGTAAACTGGATGTATTTTTGTTCATGTAGTGACCTAAGGTTTGTGGCAAATTACATGTATTATGTTGAGGAGCGTTTGTTCTTCTCTGAACATTCAGAGACCGAGTCTTCAGTAGCTGAAAATCAATAAGTATTTAGCAGATACCCTGGAGAAATGGGGGTAAAAGGAGCTGAGGAATAGTTCACAGGTAGGAGATGGAAGTGGATCCCACGGGTTCCTTTCCAGGCTGTGGCTCAGCACAACACATGTTACTGGGGGACCTGATTGCCCGTGAGCCTCTGGACCTGTGTGGCTTTACAGCTGGGCAAAGAGCAGTCCTGCGTGGGAGCTGGGATTGAACCCGCTGTGAAACGCTGCGTGGTAGTGAGCTGTGGTGAATAACGCCCTGGAATTCAGTTGCAGAGCGAAGGGAAGTCTGCGGCAGAGGCTGTGGAGGGAGAGGAGATTGAAGAGGATGAAGAGTTGGGTCTTGAGAAGACCGATCAGCCAGGTAAGGAAACTCGATGAGTCAGATTTAAGTGGCAGTTGATGTCTCAGGGATGTTGAAGCATTGTTAAAAATGTCAATACTTAATAACGCTGTGATGGTCTGAGACACAAGTCCATGAAATGCCAGGAAGGCTCTCTGTGTGAACACAGAGTAGGTCATTGACTGTTCCATACCACAGGAGACTGCCAAAATGATTAAATGCAAGACGATTTGGGAGTGAAATGCAGACAGCATGCTTTAATTTTACAAGTATATTCTTAAAGATGGAAAGCAAATTTGATGTTGTTACAAGCAGCTTGTCTGTAAACAAATGAATGTATTGAACCCAAGTGCCTTGAGTTTTGGCTAGGAAAGGTCATTTTGGCACTTGGATTTTATTCACTTAGAATAGTGATTCTGTTGATAAAGCTTTTTATTCTTTCTTTTTTTCACCCCACTTTTAGGAAAGCTAAATGGCGTTGACTTACCCCAGGAGGTGAAGGGGGAGGCAGAGGGTTTTTTAGAGACTGCACATAGCTTGATCTCTACAGAACCTGAAGAACAAGATGTGTCCCAGTCGAAGGCCAGCGAAGTGTTTATGAATGGAGGTGACCTGAAAAGTGATGAGGACTCTCTGCTTTCTGCTGAATTTAAGGATTCCAGGTGGGTCTGTGTAGGTGGCTGCTTTACCGTCAGAGCAGTTATCCATCACAGGAGAAACCCCTCTCTGTGTTTAAATTAAATTCAGTGCTGTATGGAGCCTTCCATCACATTTTTGCACCCTGCTAACTCTGTGGTATTTGTCTGGCTTGCTCCAGACACGTGGTGTGTGCCTGATGTCAGTTTACTGCTTCACGCAGAGGCTGTTAGTTCAGGATAATTGTTTGTTTAGATGGCACCATGTTAACAGTACTGGCTTTGCTGCGAAGTGAGATGCGCAGCCAGCATTGTGGCAGCGTTACTCATAAAGAATGGCATTGGCTTGAAACTTCTTCCCTTGAAGTGGTTAGCAGTTCTTCTCGTTAATGAAACATTAAACAAAAGGGAGGGGGACAACACTGAAAAGGAAGAAGAACCTGCAGAAAGCTCTAGAACAGTTTCAGTTGCACTGAAGCACCGAATACAATACAAAAGCATCCTTTAGTGGAAAATTTTTTTAGTATTTCAAATTTTATCTTTTTGAACATAAAGTATTTCCATCTACTACTGGAAAATCTGTCCTCTGATGCTGTTTCCTTTGCTCATCTAAATGCTAATGATTTAGAAATGACATTGTGAACTCTTCTTTTTAATGTGATGATAGTGATGGAACATGAAGACATTTTCATGATTTTCTTAAGAATGAATGAAAATTCATCACTCTGATTTGGGTTTAGATGTTGAATCCATTTTTAGTATCATTAGTCTCATCATCATGAGGCTCAGTAAAAAGGCCTAACTGAACTAAAAAGGAGAAATGCACACTACTAAAATAGAATTTTAATGGTGCGGAGCTTTAAACTTGTTGGTTTCTTATGTCAGATTTCTGTCCCCAGACCTTACCTGAGAGCTATTGGTACGGTAAAAAGTGTCTATATGTTGGTGAGTTGTCCCTCCACGTTGGTTCTTGGAGGAGTGATCCACGTGGCGGCTGGAGGAGCTTGTCTGGGAATTCCCTTCAGGATACTCAGTGCTTTGCAGAGAACACAGGCTGTTAATTGGCTGGCCTGTAATCAATCTAAAGGTTAAACATCCAGAAATTGTAATACAAGTATCCATTTTTTTTTCTAGCCATCCTGCAGAAGAAATGGTTAGTGATGACTCAGTGAAGTTGAGTGTTCGTGAAGTTGATCATACAATTGGACTTAATCAGAACCTGAATGGAAAATCTGTTTCATGGACTTTTGAGGAGTTTATTGACGTTGGAGTCCATTCCAAGTCAACCAGACTGAGCTCGGACAGCATCTCTGCTGGTAACTGTAACCAAAACTTGAATGATGCTGCTACAATAACTTCTAGTCCCAAACTGGCTTTTGAGGAAGATGGTGCAGTGAATTCATTGACCAAACCTATAGATGCTTCATCAGGTAATCTAAGCTGATTTCCCTCTCTGTCACTTCCTCTGGCTAGATAATTAACTTCCTCGCATTCTACTCTCCTTGCCTTAACTTCAGCTTCTTATTTTCAAGGCACTCTTTCCATTGTGTAGGCCAGAGGGAAACCTCTTTCTGTAGTGGTTGTAACTTGCGTTCTGTCAAGAGGAGTCACTAAACAATGCCTTTCTAGGGCCTTGCTCTAGGCAGCAGTGAAGGCCCGACATTAAGGCTCTTCCAAAGACACAGCTGAGCCCCTGTGAAGCCCCTGTCTCTCCCACCAACACTCAGGCCCATGTGTTGTATTTTTAGGCTTGTTCTAAGGTGTCCTAAATGGCACATGTTACTTTTGAAGATACTAACAGTTTACAAGGTGTCTGATGTAACTCTACAGACCAGACCTTTCCACTCGTAGGCATGTTCTGTAACTTTTTGATCCTGGCCTGCATGGTTGTAACAGGTCTCTCCAGGCTCTGGCAAGGTGTTAGCTCTCCTTTCCGCTTACTGTAGAATAGTCTGTCACCTCATGGAGGGGGGTAACACCAACCTTAAATTCCACAGATGGTTGTGTTACATTTTGGGAGGAGTAATAAAGCTTCACACACAATATTATGAATTTTCTGAAAGAAACAGGGCTGTGTCTGGAGCCACATGTACTTGAGAAGCCAAAACCTCATGCAGCACAACATAGTGTGTCAGAGAGGCTTCAGCAAGCTGGTTTACGTAAAGATTAAACTTCTCTGGTTTGGAGCTAAGCCCCAAATGGATGTATTCACAGCAGGAGATCTCTTTCCATGAGATAAATGACTGCGTGAACACTTGAAATGAATGGTAGTGGAAAAAAAACCAAGACTCCAAGTTTTCTTTAAGTGATGTGTAGCACTTTTTTTTTATATTAAAGTGTAGCACTTTTCTAGACTGAACTGCTTCCCGCGTCTCCTCTGTCACTCTGCGTCTCGGAATTTTAGTCCCATGGACACAGCCTTATTGAGTCTTTCCTTGAAATTTAATGATGTGATAACTGCTGAGCACATATTGCTCTGGTCAAAGTCATTAGCTTGTTGCCTTTTAATTTTGAACTTGAAAATGTTTAGACGTAGTATGGTTTAAGAATTCCGTACGCAACTTGGGAAACTAATGTGCATATATAAAAAAGGAAAAGCTGCTGCGCTCATTTTGGACCATTCCTTGCTCGCTCCCTGGACGTAGACTCTGACAGTGGCGACAGATGTTTGTGGAATACACCCAGTTATGATGGTTAAATGTTTTCTTCTCTTTGGACAGAACTGTGAACACTAGAGACCTGGAAATAATCTGATTGCACTTCAGTAATCCAGTGTTTTATCAAGTACCGAAGGCCTTGTTTTGAAAAGCTGCTTGTTTACCTTTATCCATCCTCAAATTTGAAAAGCAAAACAAAACACCAGGGAAGGGATGACAAACTTCTAGATTTGCACCTTGAACCATTTCAGGGAAACTGTTGTGCTGATGTTCCTTTTCCGTTCGTTTAGCTAATTGTTAGATAAGATTTTGTTGTTTAAATATCATTTGTTTCCCTGTTACAGTCTTTACAGTAACCTGGTTGAGTCGTCTTTAATTTTGATATCAGTATCTTGTACAGCCATGTGCCCCTGGAAGGCCCCAGTTACTTACTGGCCAGGTTTTGCGTATTCCTAAAATGGCACTTGGTGAAATGCAAGATCCATTCAGTGTGTGTTGAAGCTGAACTCCCTTTGTTACGTTCTAGAAAAACGCTGTTACTTTTTGGTTCACGTGCTGTTTAAAACCACAAAATTGAATATCTTCAATTTTGAATAGAGAAGAAAAATTTCATGTTTTCTAACATGAAAATATTGGCAGTTTCAAAATGCGTTACTGTACCATCGCTAATACGTTTTAATCTGTTGGAAAACATCAAAACATTTTACAGCATATGCACTAATGTGTTACAGAAATGTTGAGGACCTAGGTGTGTCTGTCATAGTGCAGTTGAACTTGTCATGCTTTTAAAAATGTTTTCATTTTGAATTATTTATCTACACTCATGGAAGTATTATTTTATTGTGTACATAACAGTATTAGACCACTGAAGTCATGTTTTTTTCATGTTAATTATTCTAAGTGTTCCTGTTCTAGCTTTATAACAGCATCTGCAAGCTGCATATATATTTTCCTTCCCCTAAAGCCTGCATTAAGTAATTTATCTAACCTAAACTTGCGTGCTTTTTACGGCATGAAGAGATTAACTAAGCATCTTCTGCAAATTGCTACTAAAAGTACTAATGCGGTCTTGTTCTTCTGTCTCCTGTAACAGATATACTGGGTAAGTGATTACTGTACAGAATAGCTGGTTCAAATCCTGCTGTAAACCATTGGCTGATACTTGAGTTTGGATGAATCGCCCAAACGGCAGCTGTGTTTGCTGGATCCAAACTAGTTCTTTTCTCGACATCGCAGTCACTATAGGAAACCCTCCGCCTTCTTACTCTCACTGTTTGCTCTTCAGAATACAGTAGAACTGGTTTAGACTTTAGAGCAGTGCCTTAGGTAAAAGGAAAGATGTATTTTTGTACGATAGCGGTTTCGTTCTGGCAGAGACAATCATTCTAACAAAAAAGATGCTGGTATTTTTTTTTTTTTCTCTGTGCTGATACTATTTGTTGAATGTTCTGTTACAGCTCTATGTAAATATGTGCACATCATTAAATAAACTTTGCATTTCAACAATGCTTTATTTCTCTAATGCTAAACATTCCCTTAGGAGGGGACTCCAAGGCCTGGCTGTGCTGACCTGCCTGGAGATGCCCCCAGTGCTGCAGGTCCCCACAAACAGGAGCCTCTTTGGCGATGGCATTTGTGTGGTTGGGAAGGTGTTTATTAGTAACACTAATTAGTAACGTTTGTACATGCTGATGATGTGTCAGTAACTGTTGAATTCTTTAACTTGCTGTTCACTCTGAGCCTTTTCCTTGTAGCACCAGCATCTTTCTGTTCTAACAGCAAGTCGAGCAGTGGAACCAGACTGTTGAGAATACAGCAAGATGCTGTCTTTGGTTTTTTTGTGTGAGGGTTCTTTGTTTCTGGTAGGTGCTTGTGAACAAAAGGAAATGGCTGGAGCAGCATCCAGTTGATAAATATTTCTGTGTGTTATGAAACACTGCTGTGGAGAAAAAAAAAGCAACCTTAAACCAGTGTTGAAGGTGCTGAAGGTAATAGTAGAGCTGTGTATGGATGGTGGCTACATATATGTTCTCTAAAGGGCTTTTTCACACAGGCTGTTCTTGGCAGATGGTCTGGTGTCAGTCATATATTAAAAAAAAAATTAATTAGTTTATGCAAATTGTTGCTTTGGCCTTCAGATACTTAAGGGCACTGTGGCACAACAGCCAACTCTACTTTGCCAGTATCAATGTATCGGACTTGGTTGCAGTAGCTCAGATCTACGAGGTGTCAGTCATGTAAGATGGCAAAATGAAAAGAAAACAACTTTCCAGACTGTGGGATTCCAAGCAGGCACTAATCTCATTTTTATTACATCATAAAACATACACTGACATGATAGGAGAGCTATCATTGTCTGAGCTATTTTTAAGGCACTTGTAAATGCATGTGTGTTTTCTTGTAGTTGAAAGGTTTACTACTTGTTAATGGATTAATAATTGTTTATAGACAGCCTCATTTAAACAATAATGTAAAAAAAGCTGATGAGCAAAACTTTTGGGCAAACCATGCGGAAATCAAATCTAAAACAAGTTTATGGAAACTTAACTAAAGCTAAATCATACTGCCAAAACATTGTTATATGTAAGATGAAGCCATTCCATACACTTGCTGCAGTTTGGTGTGGTAGGGTAAGTAAAGGTATGTATTATTGTGCTGCAATTAATGTTGTGATGTATGTAATGTACCTATAATGGTAAAAGCATAGTACTGGATGGATCTCTCTGATCCCGGGTGCAATGTTTGCATCTCCATTTCCCAGGTGCATGCCTTGTCAAACCTACTTAAGTGCCAAGCTTAAACATATACCAGACAAGTTTAAAACTAGCTTTGTTTTAGTTTAAGCCACACGTAGATTATGTAGGATGTGGATCTCTCATGCTAAATCTAACGGCATTTCAAGCCTTTACACTAAGAGTTACTTGGAAGCAAGGTCAGATTTTTGCAAGGCTACATGCTCTGTACTGCAGGAGCTTCAAAATCAAACCAAGTATAACTTTAGTTTTTTATACTGAAATGGAAAAAAGTTAGAATTCTTAACATGCAAGAACCTGCTCTTTACCAGGGCTCTACAATCCATTTTACAGCAGTTGCTGTCTGCTCCTTACAGCCGTTGGGGACAATCAGCACAGTAAATTTTTCCATTATGGCAAACAAAGCGCTTGTTGGCCAGACCACGGGCACACTTTGTGCATTTGAAACAATAATCATGCCAGGATTCATCTTCGTAGTTAACCACACTGGTTCCTCTTCCAAATCCTGCTAGGAGAGAACACAATTATAGGACGGCGATAGTAGCTTTTCCCGTGGCTGGGTTAGCCCACCCAACAGCAGATCCTGTTCTTACTGCCTCCTGTGTGTCTGTGCTCTTGCAGACTGTATTCGTGTGACTAAAATATTACTCAAAAATTGCAATTGAACCGTGTTGTTTGCTGCTCAGTATTACTGTGCTTAGAGAACAGGCAGCTTGGCATAAGGCTTGTGGGGCTTGTGTGGAACAAGCTTTCTTGCTTGGGTCTTTTTTTCCAGGTAAGATCAAGGTGTAGAGCAAGGACAGGTTGGGTGAAGGCCCTGCCTGGTTGGTAGGGGTCTGCGCTCTAAAATGCAGAATGAAAGGCAAGTCTCACAGGACTGGCAGGAGACTGCCACATTCCAGGACTGAGCTTTGTAATCCAGTAACAATTACATGTAAAATGCATCAGAAACGAAGCAAACATGACTTTGGAGTAATAAAACGCTGCTCTTTCTAGACTTAAGGTTCCTAGACTAAGATAAAGGTGGGAACAGTTCTAGGTGGGAAGTTTTGAGGGAAGTGAATTTGAGGTGTGCACAGGGTGAAGAGCTCTGTTACTGACAGGCTCCATCCAGCAAGAGCACATGGTTTATGATTAAGTCATGTATAAATTACACTAAACCTGCTACTGGCTTTAGTGGCCTCTGAGCTGCTCATCTCTGGGGACCCACCGCCCTCAAAAGCTGCATTTATTCCAACATACCTGTAATAGGATTCTTGCAGCCAGCGCACTTCTTGGCGACACACTCCTTGTAGCATTCGACACAGTAGAAGTCGTCCTCCACGGCTGTGAAGCGCTTCCCGCCCAGTGGCTTCTTGCAGTTGGAGCAAATGAAACACTCAGAATGCCAAGGCTTCTCCTGGTAGGTGAGGCCTCCAGAAGTGATGGGCTGGGAGGCAAAGGGCAGAGATGCGTTTCAGAAGCGGTGAGGAGGAAGAGAGGTGACGCGGGTGTGGGGTGTAGGGTGGATGGCTTTGTCATAGAGTTAAATAGCGCAGCACACTTCAGTTCCTATAGCCTGAAATCCTGCATGCCTGGAGCTTTCATGATAGTTTACTTTACCTGCAGTGACTCTGCAATTCTCCACTAATCAGTTGCAAAAGTTGCAAAACAGCTATTTTACAAAACATTGTATTACTGCTTGAATACACAATACCTATTATGGAGCTTGAACCAACCCCACAGCAAGTGCAAGGCCAGTGCCCGCTTGGTTTCAGCAGAGCTGCTGTGAGACAACCATGCAGTTCCCTCTCAGATGCTGTGGTGTGCAGCAACTGTCACACCATCAGCTGGCTGCACTGCTAGGAAAGAACATGAGCATCAGTACAGCTCCAGCATGATCTGCCTCCTGATTTACTCTCCCAGCTTCTAGAAGAGGTGAGGGCTGGTCCTGGAAGCTGCCTTGGCAAAGCAGAGGGACTTACATTCTTGCATTTTGTGCAGGTCTTGGCAAACTTGTGCTCATGGCAGGAGACACAGAAGAAGTCATCACCCTTGGGGAAGAAGCTCCCAGATCCAATCACTTGCTTGCACTGGCTGCAGGTGAAACAGTCCTTATGCCAGACCATCTTCTTGTACTCGACATTTTGGTCTCCTACAACGGACAGAAATAATTTTTTATGTGGGATTTTGGGCTTGTGACAAACTCCCCACCCCCCCACAATGCAACACACCTATAGGCAAGACCTGTCCCTAGCTATGTCCAAGACTCAGTTGTAACGTGGACAAGGGATGAGCTGTTAATTTCTGTATTGGACTTTAGTCAGGGCCTTCTACATTTTCTTAAAATATTTGTCAGGTGCCTGAGCCTTTCTGAGAAGACCTTGACTTACAGAACAAAGCTTTTTGTACGAAGGATTGGAGACTAACTACTAAACTGAACTGCCCACAGGAGGGTTAACTGCAAAGCAGCGTTTAAGCACTTCAATAAAATGGACAGGTGAGAGCAAGAGTCAAAACTTGCACCATTTTGTGGTGCTCCAGCCTTCCACTAAAATGCCCCTACCCCCATCTGCAGCCTCCACGGCTAGATAAATCACCATGGTTTTTCCCCGGAGCAGAATTCGGCTGTCGTACCCGTGTCCCTGGCAGCAGTACCTGCAATAATAGGCTTGAAGCAGCCCTTACACCTGGGCGCATCCGCAGTGGCCGTGCAGGTGCTACACCAAACCTTGTTGTTCTCCCTTAGCATGAAGGGCTCATTGACCAAGGATGTGTAGCACTTGAAGCAGCGGAAGCAATTGTCATGCCAGTAACGGTTCTTGAAATGCAGCTCCTGGAACGAACAGAGATGGGGTGAGCAGTAAGCCCTTCTCTCTTGCTGAGCAGCACTAAAACCAAGCTACTATCCCAGCAGCCTGGCAGGTAAAGAATAGATTCATTAGTTCCTAAGCCTGTCCACATTCAGTGATTGGAGGTGCAGCTCATCTGCAGGCAGTTAAGGGAAGAACATTTGACCAAACTCACTGGAACAAGGTGATTATTTAAAATCACATTCATTTTGGACCTTCAGAGTAGCAGAAAGTGCTGCAGCAGCTCTGCAGTTCTCTAAGCAAGGGCTTCTCTGGTTGTCAAGCTCCCCCTAGGTCAGGTGTACATTATTATGGCCATAAACATGAAGCAATAAGCATTTCACAAACTGACAAAAATTAGTCCCTAGGTTCCCGAGTTCTTTGCCCAGAAGATGAGAGTTCTGCACGCCCTGTGCGGGCTGGAGAACCTGCAGTGCTCTCTTCAGGACAGTTCAGCACTTACAGCAGTTCATGTGGCTGAATCTAGATCTTGAAATGATCTCCTGTGCACAAGCAGCCCATGGCAAGCATCCCTGCGGCAGTGCCCAGAGCCTCTGGCTCTTTGCCCAGGGAGAACATGCCCCACCAGACGCAGGACTCACGACAACTTGTTTTCACACAGAAGCTCTCAGATCAGAGCCAGGAAAACAAATGGGAGGACAATCAGCATCTGCCTCGTCACCCATTTAACTGCTCAGCGCTCACCTTGGAGTCGGCTCCGATGGGTTTCTTGCACTCGGTGCAGGTGTTGGCGCAGAACTTCTCGAAGCACTTGACGCAGCAGTGGCGGCCCTCCTTCTGCACGTACTTCTTCCCTTGCAGCGGGTCGCGGCAGTAGTGACAGTCAAACCGCTCCGACATGGTGCCCACCGTGTAACTGCCAGGCCCTCCTGGAGGAAAGAGCGTGAAATTAGAGCATTGAAACCCTGGGAACTGCTTCACCTTCTTGGGTCTGTGCAAATTAGAGGTATCAGGACGATGGCTCAGCGATGAGCAGGCAGCGGTATCGTGCTCCTCAAGCTAGAGAGCTTTGGTGTCAGCAAGGTTTCTATCAGCCAGTTCAGTGGTTTATTTAAACAAAACAACAACAAAAAAAAAAAGCACACAAAAAAACCCCAAACAAACACCAACAAACAAAACAATCGATTTCTACCAACTACACTGGCATTTTCCAGGCGCCTCCAGCTTTGCCTTCAGGTTCTGGGTTGGGCTAAAGAGCCATCACACTCAGGGTGGCTGGTGCAATATCAGAATCATTGAACAATTCAGGTTGGAAGGGACCTTCAAACATCGTCTAGTCCACCCCTAGTAGACAAAGTGGGTTTGGCCACAGCAATCACCAACTCATACACCTGCTACAGAAGGCAGCTTGGATGTCCCCTCCCAGGTCAGGAATTGCATTTTAGGATACAGAGAGAGATGGAGCCATGAAGTCCCAGAAAAATATGGGCTACAGAGTAGGACCACATGGGCTGACTCCTGGCTGTGCTCTGCTCCACCACTGCAGTTAGCATTAAGAATGCATTAGTAATGCAAATATTTTCAGTTCCCTTAATAGCCATCCAAGATACGAATGCTAATTTCTGCCCGCAGAGAGGCCGGATGGGCTCTGGCCAAGCACAGCAGGGAGATTTCTGCCTGGTGGGGTGCACCCCACCAGGGTTTGCTCGCTCAGGGAGCACAGTTGCTGGCGAGGAGGGCAGAGTCCCACCACAGCCTCTCCCCATCACCTTCTTAAGAGGAAGGAGACTAGACTGCTTTATTTGCATATTTCACCTCAAGCAAGGATAATGGTACCTAATCACTCAGTGAGAGCCACCGAGTTCATCGGGGCCAGGCCCACCGCAGGCCTCGGCGAGGTCCTGGCTGAGGCACCACATAATTTGTGTGCGGAAACCACCGCCAACCACAAGCAGAGCAGAATAGTTTCCATGTTTCCAGCCTAAGCCCGCAGCCAGCTGCAGTCCTCCAAGGCCTTTTGTGCTGGATAGTTGTGCAGCTTCCAGCTGCCTCTTTTCACCGGGCTTTCACATATAAAGACGTAAGGAAAAAAAAAAAAACACAAGAAAATATCTCCCTACATGTAAAGACACCTCGTAGTTCGTGCCCGCAGTGCTCTGCCAAAGCATGATGGCCAGGAGCCAGCACATCAGCTCTTGACCAGAGGATTTGCCACTTTGTCCAGCGGTGCTCGCTCATGCTTTCCCCAGACACCCGCCCCAGCCTGCACAGCCGGTCTCAGCCTCCCAGACCACTCCTGCTGACGGCTCCATTTCCCTATGCCCTTCCTCGGAGCAACACTCCTGCGAGGGGGCTGCAAGAGCTCTAATGAGGTTACACGAGCCCATGCCATCCCAGAAACGCAGCTCCATCCCTGTCCCGGCTGCTTGTGGCCCTGCAGCCCCCAGCACTGCTGGACCGCAGTGTCCCCTGCACGGCCAACAACCCGGGACGCAGCCGTGAACCTTCTGCACCATCCACCACCGGACGGAGCCGCGGCAGCAGTCTGCCAAGAGGAAATTTAATTATTCTTCTCCTGATAGACCTGCAGCACCAGCACAGAGCAAGAAAGGGAGAGGACGTGGTCAGGCAATATAAATTGCTGCTGTGTCCTGCCATGGGGTGGGGCATGGGGGAGGCATTAGCATCTCCATCACCTCGGACCGCCCCACCATGGGCCGCTTGTTCCAGCCACACTGCTCCAAGCCCCAGCACAGCAGCTTTATAAACTGAAACAGGGTTCGAGGTACTTGGGATGGAGAGAGGGGACGCCATTCCCAGCAAGGGAGGGTCAGCGAGACCCCATCGGGCTCACCCGCAGTCCTTGCCTTGTTGTTACAGCATTAGGACCTGTTGTGCATCCCAGTAATTCTGGATGTGCCACCAACCGCAAGGCCCAACCCGACAGCACGAGAAACGCCCGCGCTGGCGCAGGAGCTTTCGGGGCCGAGGGATGGTCGCTGCCGCCTCGGCGAGGAGCGGCACTTTGCAGCAGAGGCCCCGATGCAAATGAACATTTGCCATTATTTCGGAGCTCTTCTGCCTCATCTCTGGGCTCAGGAAGCTGCTGTGCGGGCAGTGAGAGATGCTGGGGCAGGAGACAGGACTCACACTGTTACTTCGCAGATTTTAAAATCCAATCCACACCCTTCACCTAAAATTTACAGGAGGCCAGAGACTGAGCTGGCAGGAGTTGCACTCTACGGGGACTGAGGTCTGGAAACGCTGCCTTGCCGAGGTCAGGAGACAGCCCTGTCCTGCTGACAACCACTCCAAGGGTCGCGTTTGTGCCGGTTCAAGTAAATGAAACAAATAAACAGCTGGGAAATGTGGAAACTATGTGAGGCACCGCCAGCTCTGCGGAGCTTTGTCAAGAGTGAGTTTTATTTAGAAGAAATGCAATTGCACAGAGTCCAGGGCAAATGGTATCGAGACGTTCCTGATCTCAGGTTTAGGGTTGCTTTCAAGCAGAACACGTAATCGTGAGCATATGGCTCAGGGAGTAACATAATCCTGTGTTCCCATGTATCGCATCGTGTGCTAACGTGAGACACATTCATCACAGCGGCTTTGGAGCTCCACAGACAAGTTAACGCTGGGCCTGGCAGCCCCAGGAGCTGGGCTGTACATGCAGACAGGACAGCTGCTGCCTGCCTTGTGCCAGCTCGGGGCCAAAGCCCCTCTCATACATAGGCCAGGACACGGCTTTGCGTCCAGCTTTTCCAGCTTTTTGCCCCAGCAGTATCATCCCTGCTCCAGACCCAGGAAAGGCACCTCTATCCCCTTGCCTGCAATGAAGATGCACCGACCACGTTGTCCCAGCAAATGTGCTGGCTGCTCGTGGTCTCTGCTCACCCCATGCCACGCTGAGAGCCCACGTCAGCTCCTACAGCCCTCCCACGGGAGTCCCAAAAGCCACTGATCTGTGGCGAAGTGAGGCCCCGCACCAGCAGCTGCTGTACTGGAACTACCAGATCATTTATGTGCTCTGTAAACAAATAAATACATCTTCTAAAGCCTGGTTGGCGGCAGATCATGGTTTTGGAGATGTTTATCTCCTTAGTAACACGTTCATCCTCCAGCTACACCACATCCCCACAGCTTAACTTTCCAGATCTTCCAGGTATATCAACCCCAGCATGTTTTGCTGTCTGGAAAATAGGTGAGGGATGAAACTAAGGACACACTGGGTATATGGAAAAACCATGACTCCTCCTCGCTTTTCCTTGGGGCCTTTATTTTAGCACAGGCTGCACAGCTTCCCTGTGCAAGTGCCATTGAGCACACAGCCAGGATTCACACCAGGGGTACAAATAAGCTACAGAGACACAAAACTCTGTGCTCAGGGTGGCCACCCATTGAACTTACCACTGAAACTGTAAGCACCGAATATTTGTGCTGCTTTTTCACAGCGGCATGCTTAAAATGACAGCAGTACACACAGCTGTTTTAGCTTGGAAGTTGTTTGAACAGTTTCTTTTGCTGTACCTTCCCACCAAACTGCAGCGTCTCGGAGATGACAACCTAGTCAAGTGTCCTGTTTAGCCCCAGGAGAATCACATACCCTGAGGACACGCACCGATCCAAACCCCGTTTCAGTTGACTCTGGGGCCACACAATGGCGTTTAGAAAACAGAGGAAAAGCATGGACAGACAGGAACTATTTCCTGGCCCAGGCTGATGTCCGTGCAAAGATCTGCTGGAGAGAAGCAGGTGAGAAAGAGCGTGGGATGCCGAGGAGAGGGGTAAGTGCAGTACATGCCCATCCTTACATAGCCTAGAGGACCCTCAATAAAAGAGCTCAAGAATCCAGCAATACTTCTAGAAATTAACCTGCCTTAAAGCAAGGTGTTCCTCTCCCACCAGCCCTGGTAGGGTGCTGTCTAAATGTAGCTCCCTGATGGATTTGGCTACAGCTCGAGGGCAGCTGGCCAGAGCAGTGGCCTTCTCAAGTATCAGGGTATTTGGCATGAAGATCCACTGGAATTCAACCCTAACATTTACCTGACCACAGAGGTGCCAGTTAGCCACTTGTCCCCAAAGAGCATATGCTGCTTTTCAAAGCAGCCCTTCAGCCCTCGGAAGACCATGCCTTCCATCTTGCAAAGATCTCAAATGTTCGGATTCCACTAGCACCTTAAGTAATGCTGACATCATGCTGTGGAGCAGTCCCAGGGCTGTCCCTGCCAGCGGTCACAATCAGGGCTGCATCTGCACCCTGCAGCATGGCAAGCTCCAGGATGGAAAGGAGGGTACAGACCTAAGACGTGCCACCCCACAAAAGCTATTGCATTAACACAACCCCTTGCCTCTCCAGTCTGGTTCCTGTATCCCATGGTCCCTCGGCTGGTTCAGGCAACTGCAAGGCAGCAGCTCAGTGGCATGCACAACAAATGAAACCCAAGCACTCTGCGCAGGGAGCTCGAGCATAGCTGATAAGCAAAGCACTTAGCACAGGATGTGTGCTAATGTCTCTGGGGAATATGTTTAAATGTGATAAACCACCAAGGAAGAACTTGAAGTGTGGTCTCTATAAACAACCAGGGAAACTGTACTTAAACCTTACAGACTATTATGCCACTTAGGAAAGAAGATAAGGCTGAAGGTGTTAACCCTCTGTGCTACACACAGCTGCATACTCAATGGCAATATGGAAGGTAAAGAGCAATTGCTTTTTGCCTCTCCATCAGTTTGATTTTTCTCAGCAGACTGAGCGCACGCAGCCCCCATGCTGCCAGGCATTGCCTACACCTGCCGATTTCGGCTCAGGACCTGGCATCCCCTGGTGTGTCACCTGAGTTACTATTCTCAGCATTTCTCTATGCAATGTCACATGGTTTGCTATAAATACCAGGGAATACCCTTAAAAGAAGGGTCCTGTTAATCTGAAACACGAAGCATGCTCAGGACTGCACCTCAAGGTCACTGGCACGCTGCCCTGGACACCAAGGAAAGAAAGAAATCACTTGCAGGTCATTTCTGCTGGGAGATCTGGCAGTAATGACTGGAGAGCTGTGCTTTCCCATTGCTGGGCTGGAGCACGTGCGAGTCTCATACTCTATAATTCAAAAATTAGTCTGTTGATAAAATGGAAGCTGCTTTATTTAGAACTAGAAGAGCTCCAAGTTCCTCAGGCAGTTGCCAAAAACATTCCCTACGGTCTTATTGCCACCACGTCTGAGCACGTCCCAATCATTATTAAATCTTCACAGTTCCCCAGTGAAGCAGAGATGTGCTGTTAAAAAACACACAGCTCCTGCCCTGCGAACACTTCCCCCAGCCTTGCTTTTGCACCTAACACTGAGCTCAGCTAAGGCTGAGAAGGCCCCCAGTGTGCAAAGCACCACTGCTTAGAGTTAAGTCTGAGTACCTGGGCAGAGTTTAAGCAGTGAAGTTCAAACCTTTCAAAACACACCAAACTGGCTAAAACAGAGTCCTGTTCAGTAAGTAGGTAACTCGCTCTGTGGCTGCCTTAAGCTTTGACCTTTGAAGCTCCTCAAATGGCGGCAGATCTGCTGCCACCTCGGTAGCTGGACGCCCTTCTCAAGCCCAGGTGCCCCGAAGAGCCAAACACGAGCCTTTCTCCTGCTGCAGGGAATTCACACCCCAGGGCAGGCACTACTGCACCCCACATCGTGGAGAGCGGGGCTCCCGTGGGGTGTGGAAGCAGACACTGTGCTATAGCTTGCTTGTGGCAGCACTCCAACCACAGCATCCGCCAGAAGACACTTCAGCATTCTATATTACAGCATAATATCAAAACCATGGGTCCTTGTCCCTGAAAACATGCGTGCCCCGCCCCCCCCCCCCCCCCCGCCGGCCCCGAGGAAGATGAGAAAGAAAAGAAAGATACAGCTGGAAGTATAAAGAAACAGTGCTGCAGGATCAGTCAGTCTTGTGGGCTGAAGTTAAAAAATGTATTCCTACATTTTAATTCAATGTATTGCTTTTTTGGAACACCTTTGAGATGTTTCAAAATGACACCACAGAAGTGAGATTTTACTCAGGAAGGTACCTTGCCTTACATGTATCTGTGTCACACAAGTGAATGCTAAGCAATGACGTGCTATACAAGGAGCCTCACACTCATGCCTCGTCCTGGGAGGCTGAGCGTGAAGTCAAACAGCATTCCCTGACTTTCCTCCCCAGTTCTGAAGAGGCTCTGTGTTCCCAATCAAGTCTTTTGAGCACCACTGTCCCCTGGCTCCTGGTGCACGGCAGCTCGGTTTGGTGCCCGCAGGAGCTGTGCCCCAAACGTGCCATCATCTCCTTAAAACATCCACCCCCTGGGCTATGTTTTGTCAAGAGACGCAATAGTTCTGCCACTGTTAACTGTGATTTAGGGCTGTAAACACATGCTGGACACACACAAACATGGTTGGCTTCTAAGAATCGGATAAGCTTTTAAAAATCCCAAAGAGCTTTCGGTGGGTCTGCAATTGGAGGGCTAGAGGAGATTAGTCACGGATGAGAAGACACAATAAACCTTGCATACCACAGGGGACACACAAAACACTCTCTCAAGATTCCTGTCAGTGTTAATGGGAAGGAAAAGTTGACATTTTCTTATTACTGGCCAGGGTCAGCCAATTTGATCTACAAGACAAACACAGAGAGGAGGGAGCAAGCACGAACCTCCTACCAGAGCAGGGCAAACCACCTGGGTTTACAGCCTGGGTTTGCCCTGCTCACTGCACAACTGCCATAGCATCATCCCCCATTTCCTCCTAGTCTTCCTCAAATAGCAGCTGAGCCCCAGCCTCCCCACAGCAGCAGATACAAAAGCACTTACCATCCAGTGCATTTTACAAAATAGATGAGGCCGCCACCACTGCCGTGCTCCCAGCATACTGGTTATAAGCTCGTTTGCCATCATTAGTTACAGCTGCAGGTTGCTGAGGCTTAAGATCACATTCTAAAGGCAGCAGGAGCCTGTTAGCAAAACCTTCCTCCCCATTTACCAGGCGTTGCGCACACAGGGCTTTTCCCGCAACTCCTGGCAGCACCTCTGCTTTACCTGTGTGCCTGTGGAAAGCCATGGTCAGCAGCCCAAAGTCACCAGCAGCCCCTTAGGTGACAGAGTTCACAGTCTCTTGGCTGATTAGGAGCTGCCCCGTTTGATAACATACATTTAAACGGAGGCTATTAATATGGATGGGACTCCTACCAGATGTCCACTCCCCTCCCCAGAGATCACAACCTTAATCCCCCTTGGAAAATTCTTACCATTTTAGGTGATCCAAGGGAGAAGAATAGGATCCAGAGACCTCTAGGTCCCTGTAGGCAACATGTAAATACCTGCCTGGCTACTCAGCACCCAAATTAGTCCCAAAGGCAGAGTGTGCCTCAGGAACTTGACCCCATGCTAGTACTATTTGGCCTTGGCTTTAAAGGTAGATTGTGTCTCATAACAGTCCTGAGCTAAATTACAGACCTGACGTTAATTCTGCACTGCTGCTGCTGAAGGGAAGAGGTGGAACACAGCCCCACAAGAGCCGGGGGGGGTTGCGGTCCTAGGAACCAGCAAGGGGCTGACCCTGGCTGCAGGGCCCATAAATACCATGGGCTATACCACTGGGGACCCAGCTGAGAGCCCTCAGAAGTACCAGAAGATGCCTTGATGGAGGTGGTTAGACTTGCCTTCAACATGGGGGTCATGCTGAAATTTTATTCCCAGTAAAACTACTGGTCCTCCTCCAGCTTTTACCCTGAGGAAGCTCAAGGCATTAACCATCCAAAGGAAGCAAGTCCCTGAAGAGCAGCACTTAGAAAGATGGATTTCACGATTATGGGGCTTTTCCAGCATCTAACACTATGGCTGGGCCCATTCCTCAGCACAGGGCTTATAGAGAGCACTGGCTCATGTCTCCCTCCTCTTTACTCAGGTGTCCACAAAGCCCCCTGAAGGCCCCAGCTCTGACCTGTTTCCACCCGGGTCAGGACGGGGAGCAGAGGGAGCTGTGGCGCAGGGCTCGCTCCCGCGGGGACACGCGGTCTGCGGCAGCTTCATGGCCACACGCTCGCTCCAGGTCATACGGTCGTTGTCAGTGCACGCTCAGGGCCGGGGGCCAGGGACACCCAGCTGCTAATCCTGCCTCGACACTGACTCACTGCGCGGCCGTGGGAAAGTCGGTGAACCTCCCTGACAGCCACTGGGAAGAGCCAATGTTTATCATTCCTTCCAGGGAGCCCATCTCAGTGGTGTCTGGCCTCCAAACATCAATCGACATCTTCAGCTCGAGTGACCCTGATACAGCCAGGAACCGGCAACATCTCCGCCCCCGACTTGCAGAGGTCCCAAGAGCCCCTTGATTGCACGCACATGGCAGGGAACACACAGCATCCAGCCCCAGCGTTGGTGACCCCCTGGAGCGTTCACCCCGGTCTTAGTGCCCCTGGGTAGCATAAATGCCTGGTCAACATCTCACCAGCATCTCCAAGTTTCCCACACATCCTGGAAAAGTCCACACTAGACAGCATGCCATCCCAAAAGAGCACAGCATGGATCCACTTGTGTAGCAGATTGAGGCTGGGAAATGTGCTAAAATACTAGGGCACCGAAACACTTTGGCTAGGAAAAACCCAACATTATCCTGCCCCAGCTCATCTATACACTCAAGCAAATTGTTTGCATAATTCAGATGGTAACAGGAACCCTAACAACTGGTATTTTCCTGTGCTAATCTTGCTGTGCACAGTGTAATATTTACAGACATGAGTTCATTTTTGGCAATGCATGTAGAGTTTGCACTATTAACCGTTCTCATTCCTTTCTAGTTCTCTACACAAAACACTGCCACCCTCCTCCCCAGCAGTCATTTCCTATTCCCCAGAATACCCTCGTATTTCAATTAGAAATGGTAACCTTTGCTCCCTGTCCTATAAGGCGGAATAGCACTGCTGTGCCATGTCAGCAGCTGTCACGTCCCAACCCGAGGGCGGCTGCAATTCAGCAGCGGTTTGACAGCATTGCAGAGGCATGTGGAGAGTTGGGACGGACACTTGGCCATCAAAACGTTTCACGTGCACAAATGCAAGTCTGTTTGCAGCATGACAATGGGCATGGGCGGGAGGAGGTGGGAGTAGGAAAGCACAGCCAAAAAACATGAGGAAGTTCCAGCTGATGTCCATGAAGAGTCACCATGAAACTCCCCAGAGCAGCATTTGATGGCAGAGCTCACTCTGCAAAGCCTCTGATGATTCCTCAGAGCAAGTCTGTAATAAAAAGGCCATTTTGTTCGAATTTGTGGCCTCCTGGGCCAGCACAGCAGGGACAGGCTGGGGAACGGCCCTTGGCAAGATGACAGCGCCGCTCTTGGTTTCTTGGCTGGTTTTAGCCATATGACCTTGGACAATTCACATCTCTTCCCCAAGCCCCTCTTTGTCGTCACAAGCCCAGGTGATTAAGCACGCTGGTGGTGCAAAGTGTAGCACAAATGCCAGGGAGGGATAACGTTGCCCTGTGAAACATGGCAGGGAGCAGAAACCCCCAGGAAGGAGAAGGTGCCCCAGAAAGAAGATGTGCTAGCATTGTCTGAGCCCTCCTCTGCCAGCCAGACAGTGTGCACCCACGTGTCCCAGAGCAAAGAGTGCTACAGACAGCGCACGGCAGGGCGTGCAGACTTGGGTTTTCATGTTTTTAACGTTAAACCTGTCCTGTAGGTTTGCAGGACTCCAGGGAGCTGGTCTGGGCACACTGACCCCACCACACAGGTCTGACTGCGAAGTGGCATGGCTGGGCCATAGTGTCATCCGCTCGGATAGACAAATGATTCACATTGTGGTTTCCAGAGTATTTTCTTGCCCTAACAATCCTGCCAGAAAAGGTCTGAGTGTCTCATGTTGCTCACACATCCTGCTGTCACTCAGCAGGGAGAACGTCCTAAATAAAGTAGATATAACCCAGGCATTGGTGAACTATTAGTCACCATCATCAAAGAAGGAAGGACGCAGCAGTAAATACAAGCAAGAAGGGAGCACATGCCAGTGGTCCCAATCACACCCAAACCCAAATGGAAGGGTTCCCACCTGTTTTTTTCAAACAGCAGGAAAAAAAAAAACAAAACAAAAAGCACACACACAGAGTTCACTATCACAAAAACACTTCAAAAGATTCACAGCTGGTTCATTTTACCTATTCCACACACAAGGATGCAACTCCACACCCCTGAAGCATCCTGCAGGCACTCAGGTGAACAAAGGACAGAGACACACACCCTGGTTCACATCGGATGTCCCCACATCCTGAGCAAAACCAGCCGGGACATCACTGCAGTGACAGAGGGGACGAACACTCCAGGCTCCAAGCAATGAGCTCAGAGGAATGGTGGAGAGGGAAAGCACATGATGAAGGCACACAGGGTGTTTTTCTTTCTTTCTCGCTGAACTCCAGCCCACAGCTGGGTCAGATCTGTGTGCTGAGCCTTTCACAGTGCCAGGGGAAGCTTTAAGGATCAGCTGTGGAGGTAGGGATAGAGGAACTGGGAATAAATGCATAAGGAGGCAGACAGACTGAGTGACCCTCCATGAACTCAGATATAACGTGAGTAGAACAAAAGGGGGAAATGATGGAAAGATAAAAAGAGAAAAAAACAACAAGGATGAGGGTGTAGTAACAGACAGGAAAGAATGGCCCAGAGATAGCAGAGCTGGAAATAAAGCATCTGAAAAATAGCAAAACTGGGAAGAGATATAAACTGAGCTTTTCCCAGCTGCCTCTATGCACAGGCTGGACTGTTTCCAGGACTATTCCCATGGCAGCTCCAAATTTATTTCCCTGCTGCCATCTGCTCTGTGGGTCCCCTTCACACATGCTCCCGACTGGCACTTCTTCCCGTCACCTGTTGCTGACATGGCAGCCTCTGGCTGCTGCTGAAAGCCAAGTGACACCGAGGCTTGGGGGGGAGCGTCTGTGCATAAATCAAGAGCTGGTTTGTGGACCCAAAGCTTTGTTCAGCTCCTGTTCCCCACTCCTGGCTATGCTGGGGTTGGAGAACAGGAGCTGCAGCACAGTGGGGCCCAGGGACCCACAGCAGCAGCCCCAGGACATACAGGTACTGGTGAGAACTGGGTGAGGAGACACCGCAGCAGGATTAGGGCTGGCTTTGAAGCACCTGCACCAAGAAAGTCCAATTTGTCTAATCCCTGCTCCCTTCTCCCTGTGGCTCATGGTTATATTATTGAGAAGATGCCAAATCGACCTCTCCCAGCAGCAAGGAGCGCCTGCTGTGGTCCCTACGGTTTGATTTAGACATTCAGTACAACATCATAAAGGGACAGTCAGTCCCAAAAGGCTGCAGATTTTTTTTTTTTTTTAGTCTCTTAGAAAGACAAAAGTGTTTGTCTTGAATGCACGAGGTTAAACATGGGCTATGTTTCTCTTTCCAGCTCTGACTCCCATGTCCTTCTGCCTCAACTCGGTCTGTGGAGCTGTGAGTGAGCAGGCAGCAGGCTGGGAGGCTCGGCAGGCTGCCCACAAGCCCGTCACATGAGCTGTATTGTAGAAACGACAGGTCTGAAAGCATCTGGACATTGGCCAACCCTAGAGGGACACAAAGATGTCCTTTGCTCTTCCTGGGAGAAAGATCCACGTGTACTGCCAAGACTGGTTTGATTCAGATGCTCTGTAAGAGCATCAAGTGCATAACTGGGCTAAAAAGCCTCAAACACATCATTCCCCTCTTCTCCCATGGCTTCACTCTGAAGTAAAGTAACTTAAGTCCCTGTCAGATAAATACCACACTGATCCCAGCCAGGCAGTCTTTTCCGGGAAGGATGAGGGCTGACGAACACTCACAGCAGTATAATCCTACCATACCCACACAATAAATGCTCATGTCAGGACTTCACCAAGTTGTCAGTGAGCCACCACTGAAATAATATTTCATAACCTGCATTATGCTCTCTGCACTCTTAATTGCTTTCAATTACGCTTTTCACAGGCATGACAGCTGGCTGAGTGGTGCTCACCCCCGGTGAAGTTAAACAGCTCACTGTGGAGAGAGTACAGAAGGAAGTTCATCTATTAGTTTGCATCACTGCTTGAAAGCCAGGTCATTCACCTTCCCTGCAAATCTACCCACAACAAGTCAGAAATTAGCAGCTACCCAGACATCAACTACAAGACCTGAGCTCCCCAGCATCACCCACACTGGTTGTCAGTAGCCCTGCCGTCCTCTGGCATTCGTTCAACAGCACCTGGCAGCAAGAAGGACTCACAAGACAGGTGCTGCAGACAGTGCCTGAGCTCTTCCTCTGAAGTCTGGGAATGCTTTCAGTGCAATGTTTTCCACCAAAACATCACGTTCCTGGGAAGCTGCTGGGCAGGTGGTTCTGCAGACCTGCTTCTTCCGCCACCACAGCACAGTGGGCCAAGCCAAAAGCCCACACAAGTGATGCTCTGCAAGATCAAGGAGCTTGGGTGTTTCCCCTTAAAGAGCTTCATTTTCAGGAGAGGAGAAAAAAGGGCTGTTTGTGGGTGGACTGTGATTCTGGCAAAATACTCTCCAGGAATTCAGCACTGAGGATAGAAAACTTCAGCTCAGGAGGTCAGAGATGGGTAAAGCAAATGCTTCTCACAAAAAGGCTGGGCAGAAGCACGCTGCCTGGCCAAGGGTGAAGACAGGCCACCGCTTTGACGAGAAGGGCATGTCCTTCCAAGCATTGGCACACCGGTTGGGAAGGTTCCCTGGCAGCCAGCACACCATCAAAGCACTGCCCAGACTGGGCACAGACCCCAAGTGCTGATTTAGAGCTGATAGGAGCCAGCATATGTGTTTAGCAGGACAACCAGCCCATTACCCTAGGCACAGGACAGTCGCCTGGAGCAAGATTAGCATTTGGCTATCGACACCTTCAGTTGTTAGTGCTGGTGGCTGAAAGGACCAAATCACCCTTGTTATGTGGCCATTTTAAAAATAACCTTCCCCAAAGCCCCAGAGTGCATAATCCGGTGTCTGTCTCAGCTCCAAGAGCCGAAGGAGATCAGCTTGCAGGGCTGATGGGTATTTTTGGGCACTCTGACTAATTGTCAGGACATATGCAGAGCATTCTTCATAAGGAAAAACAAAGCTGCAAAGTCCCTTCCAGTGAGGCCTATGGGGTTGGATTAGTCACAGAAGTTATTCTCAGAAACCCCTGCTTTGGGAGGGTTAGATTTCATTTCCAACTTCAGTGTGTTTTAAAATGGAGGAAGGCGTCCACACTTACAACGAAGGCTCGTCCAGGCTGGGCCGTGTTGCACCAACAACAACAAGGGCAAGAGAAGTAAAAGCCCTTCCCCTTGGAGCAGCTTCAAATTCACAGCTGCTTTTTTGGCACCACATCACACGGGCACTTGCTGGCCGTGCCAGGGGACATGCTCCAGGACAGTTTGGGGATGTGCTCTGGGACAAGCCAAGGAGAAGACACCCACCAGAGGGAGGGGAGGAGGCCCGCAAGCACCCACCACTTGTCAGATGGAGCCCTGGTGCACCCTGCTCTGGTCCTGCATTATCACACATTTCCTGTGCTGAAACAGACGCCATTTAACTTTCTCCTTTGCTCAGGCTTAGCTTGTGTCCCGAGTTGACTTCAGCAGCCATTCACAATAACATTTTGCAAGACATCCCATCAAGTCTCTGTTAAAGCCCAACTCATTTAACGACCCCCCATCACCCTGCTCAGCCAGGCTCTGCTTTTGCAGGGAAGTTGGAGCCCTCACCAGAGTAGGAGGCCATTCACACTGATGCTACTGAACTTGCCTTTGGCTGCTCTTTCCCAAACTGACTTCCAAGAGACTCGGACAAAACCAGAGGAGTTAGCCAGACTTCCAGTAAACCATGGAGCCCTGATAAAGTATTATTTTGCCAGCCATGACCCTCTTCCTCCCTCCATGCTCAAAAGCGATAGATTCCCAGCTCAACAGCTCCAGAACCTGGGTAATTTATTTTAAAATAATTTATTTTAAAAGGAACCTGATTTTTTTTCTTGCAGTTCCTTGCTGCTTCTCCTCTGAACAGCATCTTTTACCAGTCTCAGCACCTCAACAGCTCTTTGCTCTTATGCCAGCTTAAGCCAGCTCTCATGCAGCTCAATTTTTCTGCACTTATTCAGACAACAAATAAAGCATCTGTATGCAACATCTCCACAACACTCTGCGACACGCAAGTCCAGAGCAGCCCACGTTTCCTCACCACCACGCAAGGCCGGGGTGCACTCTGCGCTTCAACCCAGAAGCTGTTTCGGTGCTTTGAGCCCCACTGCTGTCTCACCCTGTGCTGCTGGCCCACACACTTGTGCTTTCCCCTTTCTCTGGCATATATCAAACCTTGCTCTTTTCATTCAGCAGAAACACTGCACCAAAAGCACATGTATCTCAGGGTGATGAGAACTCTCTGAAGTCTCCACCAGAACTTTCTGCATTTTTTCCCCCCAAGGTGCACAGCAATTTCCACTGATGATAACTGTTGTCAATTCAATTTCTAATAACGGCATTAAAATGTATGAGCCATTTCTCTGGAGCCAGGGATAATATTTTCAAAGTGCCTGTATGATACAGGAATGTAAATCTCATTTTTCATAAAGTGATAAGGATCCTGGGTCTCCCTGGAAATCGTGTTAAATCAGAGCTGGGCAAGGACTCCATAAAGAGAATTCTCCATGGGGTCGGCTAGAAAACATTGATTCAAATTAAAAAAAAAAAAAAAAGAAAGAAAGAAAAGAAAAACAACACACAAAAACACACCACCACCACAAATATCTTTAAATCTCTCGTCAGGGTTAGGATTCAATTTCAGTCAAAACCAGAGAGATCCAGCCCAGAATGGCGCTCTGCCTGCAAGCAGGAGCCCTGCCCTGGTTTGCCACATCCCAGCTGAGCGTCCTCATCTGCAGGATGGAGGCTCTTTTGGAAGGGAAGGAAAAATCAGGGCAGAGGAATTCACCTCCCCTCAACACCCTCCTGCTCTAGTTTTCGGGTAACCTAGCAAAAATTCAGTTGCTTTGGCTTCTTTGGAAATATTAAGATCAGTAGACTAATACTTGGCAAGAGACAGCTCATCCCAAAGCAGTACAGGGAGGTGATGTTATTTATGCTGCTGAATTTAATTTGCCTCTTATTTGCTGAAACAGCAAATACCTTCATCCCCCACATCCACAGGGACAGGCTGGGGTGTTGGGAGGCAAGAGAAGCCCCCCTCTCCCCTCCCATGCTCCCAGCCATGGTCCCATGGCAGCACTGAACACTACAGCACTTCTATCAGTGCTCACTGTTGGAGTAACAGGCAAAGTCTATGGCCTGATACATTTATTAACCACAAACCTTGGAATAAGAAAAATAAGGTACTTAGAAGAGTGTTTGATTTTAAACACGGAAATAAACCAACTGGAGTTGGTACAACCACTTATGTGTTTGATTAAGCCATCCTCCACACTGTGGCTGGATCCAAGCCTGAAAATGATTTTGTTTTCTTTTTCAAGTAGCAGTGAGACAATAAATTCAGGGACAACGAGTAACACAGTCTGCAGAGAGAAACAGTTATTCTCAATACAATTGCTGCTAGCTGTCAAACTACTGTCCAAATAAAACTATTACAGGATCGGCTCTATGTCACAAAAAAAAAGCAGTGCTAATTGCACACAAGTGCCAGAGAAAACTGTCAAAAAGCTAAAGCAGATGTGAAACAGTGGTTTGCTTTCTTTTGAAACCAGCTTGTGCAGCTGCATTGCATGAGAGCCCACAAGTACCCGTGTCCCACTGGGAATGCTGTGGGACAACAGGGAAAGGGTGAGGCTTCCAAATCACCGAGGACTTTGCCTACAAGAGCAGGGACTCTTCTGTCCATATGATAAAGTTACACCTCTTGAGCCAAATTCTCTTTTCAGCTGTGCTAGAGCAAGCCCAGTAGCAAGCCTTGCCTGCTTCGTGACAGTGTTGAGCAAGATTAGACTTGGTCCTGGCCAAGTCCAGGATCTGCAAAGCGCAGCAGTGTTTTTGTTGCCCAGAGACAGCCAAAAAGCAAACATGCCTTGAAGGAGGTAAAACACCGGGGTGGGGACATGCTGCTGGGGGAGGACATGGGGAACAGGGCCATTGCAGACCTGCAAGGATGCCTGTCCCAGCCCCAAACACTAACACGCACTGCTGCACCCCACAGAAAAGAGGCAACATAAAGGAATATCCAACACCACTTGCAAATCATTCAGACGCATGTCAGACGTGCCATGTCTCATCTCCAAAGAGCTGCTGAAAGCAAAAGATAAAATGCCATGGTGGCATTTGTAGGTTTGTTAGCTGCCTGCCAGCTCGGTTACAGACAGTGCGGGTGCAGGACACAGGGCTGTGATGTGCAGCAGTCATACAACTCAAAACCAGGCACTGGGACGGTCCAGGCACAGCATGGAGCACACTACAACCCTATAAAAGGCAGATGCATATAGGTTAACTCATGCCTCTTTCACCCAAATCTCACTCAGTAATAACTCTTCACATTTCAATCACCTTCTTTCAAATGTTGACCCACTCCAGCTATTAAGGTTTCATAAAGCCCTTCCCTAGCACTGATGGCTGAATTGATGGGACTTGGTCATGTCACCAAAGCATTTCCCACATGGCTCCAGAGAGGAGCTGGAAGAAATCCACCCACAGGCCTGGAAGGGGCTTGCAAGAACACAGAGACAAATCACTCCATGCTTGTAAAATTATAATAAAAAACTTCCAAAATACAATAATAACCCAGCTGAAGCCAATGCCCTTTTTATAAATGTGACCTTCATTCCTTGTTCCAGAAAGCCAAAATGTTAATAGGAAAAAAGTGTTTTTACGTCATGTGAGTAGGTTCATGGATTACATTTCAGGGGATATGCTTTCATCTGCATTTGTGCTGTTGATAATTGTTATCTGTTTTTTCTTCACTGGTAACTATGTCTTAAAAGATTTGGTGAAATCCATCAGTGGGCCACTGGGAAGGGGCTTATGCCTTGTTTCATCAAGACAGCCACCAGGCAATACAGTGATTTATTTCTACGTCATTTCATGTATTGGATAACTCAGCAACGGGGAGCAAAAACCAAGAAAAGGGAGAAGCAGAGACAACTGGCACACTTTTGTGAGCCTCCCCCTGTAGCACAGGGACAGACAGTGCTTCCTCCTACAGACAGACTTCGGTAGTTAAAAACTATTTCTTCAGAAAATATGAATTCATTGAATGCAAGTACACCTGAAAACACCTCCACCTTCACAGAGAAAGGTACAGGGTGCTCTCAGAGCTTTGCCTGGACCCCTTTGGCCAGGCTGCCAAAGAGACCGAGTGCAGCACAGCCAGCTGTCCCATGCCAGCACACGTATCCCAGGCCTCGGCTCTGCAGCAGAGCACAAAAAATCCATTTCTCTGCTTGCACTGGCTGCTCCCACACTACTCACTGTGCCCTGACAGGAGGTGACCACAGTGGCTGTCCAAGTGCAGGTCCTCCTGTCACCCAGTGTCACCTGTGGGCTTGTTCCTGGGAGAAACTGGAGGGATGGACAGACAGACAAAGCTGCCAAACCCTGCCACGACATCAGCCCTTCAAAAGCCAAGCCCTGATTTACTTACATTTGGAACACTTCTGGGTGAAATAATAGCAGAGCACACATTTTTGAGCTCCTGCCCCAAGTATGTTGCAGAAGAGGGTGAGGTTTCTCCAAGTCCTTGCTCCAGCCCCTGGAGCAGCAGCAGGGGAGAGGCTCTGCCCACCAGAATCACCCATCCAGCCAGCTCTGTAAAACTAGTCCTTGTCTACAAGTCAAGTATCTGGGTTTTCCCCACAATCCTTGCATTGGGAGGGGCTTCTAAGAGATGGGTGACAGCAGAGACCATCTCTGCAGCAACTTAATCCACCCGCAGGGCTCCGCAGCCCACCAGGAACATCACCACCATGCTTCCACAAATTACAAAACACTGGGATCAGCAACCAGCCTCACACACCATCCCCTGCTCAATCTCGTTTGCAAGGCAAAAATCTCTCTGGCACAGCAGCTCACACAGCATCCAAATGTCGGTGGAGCAGACAGCGTTTCTGGCGCTGGCTCCTTTTCCATCTGGCTGCTCCAGCTCAGGCACCGACATTGCACAGAGGATGAGCTCATGGCTATTTCAGGTTGAATTTGCACTTGGCTATCTCCCTGGTAACCAAAACAAATTACTCATTGGTTTATAACAGATTTATTGGTTGTTTGTTTCAGTGTCTAGTGAAGTACACAGAGAGCTTCACCACATTATGGCACCAACACATCCCGGGGTACGAGCACACAGAGGACGGTATTTACGGGCTTTGCTATGGAGATGGGCTGTGTTGGCACTGGAGGGCAGAGGGAAAGCTGACTTTGGGCCAGACCCCCACATTGTGAAACTGCAAAAAGGAGGCGGTGAGGCACGGTCTTTGCTCACACACACCGGGGTGCCCCTGCATGGCAGCCTCTTGCCATCCCAGACACCAGATGGGTGTCAGCCTCCTCCAGCACATCAGAGTAACCAGAGGGATGCTGTTTGCAGTCCTCTCCAGCCACAAATCAACCTTTCGCTGAAACAGGTATCAGGATGGTCTGACATTAACTGACACCAGCCATCATCAGCTTCATTTCACATGTCACAACTATGAGGATATAGCTGGTTATAGGTCTTCCCGCCTGTTTATGCTCTTAGGCAGGAATTTCCTCCCATTGATCATCACATGCATCAGCATGAACAGCACTGAGAAACAGGACTAACCCCAGGGCATTTGCTTGTGCTTCAAAGAGATCAGCAGTGTCCATTTTTCTGTCATTCCTAGACCTAAGCCAAGATCCAGATCAAATCACCTCTTATGTTTAACAAAGAGTTTGTTGTTTTGCTTTTTTTTTTTTTTTTTTTACTGAATGTGGTTTTGCAAAAAAAAAGATGAACTCTACTCTGACCAGCTCAATCCAGCAAGCCAAAGTCAAGATATGTAATTCATGGCCGAGCCCCCAGTCCAGCTTTCTGAAATGAAAACAGGCAGGTTCCCTATGCTCTGCAAGAATCCCATCCCACCACAGAGACAGATCTAGAGTCAGTATTTCAACCTTCAGCTAAAAATCATTATGGTGATACTGGTATAAGAGTTGGGAAGATTACAGCAAGAGGTGGATGACATGCTCATGCATCCAACAAATCAAATCCGGACAGAACCAGATTTATATCCCCACCGAATGCCTTTGTGCCTCTCCCGTCCTGCTCCGATGCTGCCACCCAGGCCATTTCCAGAGGCAGCACTGAAATTCATTATACAGCAAGTGGCATTTACCTGGCAGGCTGTCCCAGAGGGAAGTGTGACTGGCTTTCAGTCGGCAGAGCAAGGGTAGATAGGAAACAGTATTTGCATGTGTTGAGTGAAATATATAGCTCTGTGTATTTTTAAAGCGAGATGAGCCCAGGAAGAGAGAGAGAGATTCTTGCAGCCTGGACTGCTCATTACTGCCTCTCCTACAGAACTGTCAGAAGCAAGACCAGGTCAAGACGACACTTAGAGATGACCAGGGAATTTTCAAGTGGAAGCAAATCAGAATTGCTCAGATTTCTGAACGAGGACCACACAGCCCTGTGTTTCTGGAGATGCTGTCCTGTCTGCTTCTGCGTTCCCTCAAACCACCTACTGCCCCATGGTTAATGCTGTACCAAAGAGCAAGGACATGGTGCCAGGCCCCCAGGATGCATTCAGGATCTTGATGCTGCCTCCGCAGGGTGTTCATCTGGAGAGATGTCAGCCAGAACAACTCATCCAGCCCATCCACAGGATTAGGTAAGTCATGCTAGAAAAATCTCTGTAGTACCCAGCAGCAGCATGAGTGCACAGAGCTGTCCCAGGGCAGCATGTCTGGGATGCAGATAGTCCTGGGGATGTGACACCTATGGGGTATTTTAAAGAGCTCTTTGCTATGTCGATGCAATGAGAGACACAGAATGAAGTGGAAAAGGCTCAAGAGTCCAAAAATGAGATTGTAAGACAGAAGCTGGCAAGGCAGGCAGTGCCTCAGAAGTGACTAATTCCAAACCTTTGCTCCAATGTTTATTATAGAAAAGAGCAGATAAGAGAGGTGGCTGATAGTAACAACTGCCAGGGGCAGCCAGTCCCAAGTTAAACAAATAGCAAATGCCTTGCAAGGAGGCTGCCAAGTCAGAATGGTTCCCACAACTTGGGGCATTTCTTTAAAAGAAAGTACAGTATTTTCTCCCACCCCAGCATCCTATCAGCAATGGGGGAACTATATTTAGGGTGGTTTCATAGTTACTCTTAAGGACATCTTTGGTCAGAGACCACTGGAAGCACATGAAAACTGAATATTCCCCAATGAAGGCATTGAGGAAGAGCTGGGAGCCAATTCCCCACAGGAAAACCAACCAACAACCACTGTGGGCTGGACCAGCCATGGGTTTTGTGTGATGAACCACTTTATTTTTCTTAGCAAAGGAAGAAAGGCACGTCCAGCACACTGGCTCGTAAGAGTTCTGGAGGACTGACTGGATTTTTCACTGTCTCTGGCCAAGGAAAACAGGGGAGAGCAATTCTTGCTCAGCCAGAAGCTCTGAAGTCCTCTGCTGCTTAAATACCATGTAGGACATGAACCCTCACATGCTGGGGCAGCTGCTTTGGTATTAAAGCTGGCTTGAAGCAAAATCAGTGCATCACAGAACTCTGTACCAACCATGCCTCCCTACAGGAGTCACTCGGCTCATCTAGCACACACAATTGCTTGGTAACAGCGGGTCTCTTAAACCCATCATTTCAGCAGATAGACACCACTGGAGCCAGATATCTTTTGATTTGAAACTCCCCTTATCTCAAAGCATCATAAAGCATTAAGGTCTCTGTCTTAAAGACAAGTGGGAGGATTTTCCAAGAGGTAAAGCTTTTCTGTTGTTAAAAAAAACCCACAAAACCACCAAAACAAACCAACACAATAACAACAAACAACCAAAAAACTATTTCTCCTGTTCTTCCTCCCGTCTACATCACAGTAGGGACACCAGAACAGACTCATTTCACTGTAGCTCTGCAGGTCAACAAGTAAACTGGCTCTGAAACCTTGAAATCTTTTGGTTCAAATTACTATACTGGTCATTCAGCCTCCTGTGGGCAAATTCTGGTATCTTCTTTTCCACTTTGGTTTGGTTTCCCCTTTCCGGGGGTGGAAAGCTGTTAGAAACAAGAAAGCCGAAAACCCACTCTGCAGTTCTCCTTCTCAGCAGGGAATCAACTGCTTGAAGCAAGTTTTTTCCCCTTTCTTCATTAGAGGTCTGGGTGGCAACTGGTATTCTGCATTTGATTCAACAGATCACAAATGCAGCCAAACCCAAACACTTCTAAACCATCACAGTTAATGGCTGCTGACTGTCTCCTCATGTGCCAAATAGCCAGCTCTGCCAAGCAGGAGGAAGGTAGAGACACATCCCAAGTTAGTTACCAGGGTCACCTCAAGAAACACAAAAAAGATCTGACACAACCATGGAAAGAGTGGGTTTTCTGAAAGCACCAAGCTGAAGTCAAGAGGTTTTGAATTTCCTGTTTACAAAAATAATGCAATTCTGTAACACCATCCAAACCAATATCGTAACTTCTCCCTTAAAGTTTCCACTCAGGCGCACAGCAAAATACCAGCCTTTGCACCCTGGCTGCAGCACCCTTGATGTCAGGGACCCTGTTCTGGCTCTCCAGCTTTTTCCAAGGCACTCTGTAACTTGGTCTGTTTTGAAAGAGTGCTTCCTCAGGACCCTGTGTATCCCATTCCACTGTGGCTATAATGCAATCCTTGCCTTGCTTTTTAATAGCTCCAAGGCCCTGAAATGTCATTTTAGCCCTGCACTGCCACAGGACATGAGCCCTATTTGCCAGGAGGGAAGAAGCTGTTTTCTCAGAGGAAGATCAAAAAGCTGGAGAAGCACAAGGGCATCCACCAATCCCCCCCCAGATGACACCGCTTTCACTTGCTCTGACAGCAGGAATTTGCTCTGGCAGCATTCTTGGCACCGCACACACCTGAACTGTTCTGAAAGCATCAAGGGCCAAATCCCGCTTCATCACACGCTGCAGGGATATGTGGGGAGGGTGAATGCTGCCCCGCCGAGAACGCTTTTTTGTGGCTTTCCACATGGCAGCTTGGAGCAAAGCCTTCATGGAAAATACTCAAAGCAGCAAAATGAGACAGTCTCTGGTAGAAGAGGAGGTTTTTTGGCTATAGGCTTGGGCAGGGTGAGCACAGGATATGCATAGCACCCACATCCCCTGGGACTGAGGGCAAGAAGCTGGGACAGGGCTCTCTTTTCCTGGCACCCACCCCCAGTCTCAGCAGCACACACCCGGCACCCAGAACTCATCTTAATCCAACTTTGTGACCGACTCTAGACACCACAGGACTAGTGCCCTGCACCATAATCCTTCTTTAAGGGACCTTACTCCACCAATTTGCACATCATTTCAGAGCCCAATTTTCCTCAGTTTTATTGCTCAGCTTGCACATTCCCTTTGGACACAGGTGGAGAGATCGGAGGGAGAAACGCTCATCACAGACCAGCCTCAGCATCTTGGCTCTGATTCATCACTGCAGAAGACAGCTGGGGTGACATCCCCACAGCTGGCTCTGCGCTGCCCCTCTACTAAAAGCCCCAGTTAGAGCACACCAGGGAGTCTTAACACATTGGGTTGCATCCTGCCCCTGAATCCCAGGGAAGCCCCAGCACCTCTGCTCCTACAGGTGGCTGCAGACAGGGGTTTGCCAGGACCCAGGGGCAGAAGAACTGAAACCAGAATACATGGCACAGTCCTTCTGAGGCCATGCTGCAGAAGTGGAAGCATGTGTTTATCTAAATAGTATTTAAGCCTTTAGAGTCCCAGTGTCTCAAGGGCCATCTGCTTAAAACTCCTCTCCAAACTAGAGTATTTAAACGAAACATGAGATCTCTTCTCTTCCTCCCAAACTGCCTCTGCCAAAATCAGACAAGAAATGACTGATCTCAAACACTTCTGCTTTGTTACTCTCCCTGTCTGCACCTTCTGTAACAGAGAAAAAAAAACTAAACAGAAAAAGAAAAAAAGATCCCAGTGAATGAAGCTGAAGTACTTACAATGCATTTTTTATAATAAAATCACAGGTCAGATCTGGAATGGTTTATTGTACAGACATTATTGCACTCTCACATGCAAGTCACAAGGTGATGATAGCTGAGGACCACAAGGATGAGGGGCTGGCACCGGCTGCATGGCTCAGCCCTCCACACATCTGCTGGTGACACCTGCGTCTCGGTGTGGCCCCAGGGGAAGCCGGGCACCAGCCAGAACCTGCCCATTGCTTCCAGGAAGCTGCTCCAATTTATTAATAGGAACATCCCCAAAGCCTGAGCAAGCTTTGCATGTTGCTGGTGGCGATGTTCACCTCGCTGCACGTGATACCACTGGGGCTCCAGGTCTAAGCAGCACCACAAAAAGGGAAAGTGATAAACATAGGCTGGACTGGATTGTCTCATCAGCAAAGATCAGAGGAATTTTCCAAGGTTCTTTAAGAAATTGACACCTAAACCCTCCAGTGCATCTGCTGGACAGAGAGTAAACTTAAAAGGACATAATTCACACAGACTACTGCTGAGGGGACAGTATTATTCCTGGCTTACGTCATTAGTTGTCTTCACTGAAGCACTAGAAGTTTCAGCCATGTCCCAGCTCCCAACCAGGGCTAGGAGCTGCACATACTGACAGCAAGTCTATGTTTGCAAGATGATGAGGAAAATAATCACAGACGTGGTACCCAAGAACTGTATCAAAGGAGCACAAGTTTCCACCAGCATGCACACAGCACTGAAAGGGCTGTGGCATATTCTACAACATGCAACAACCTTCTTTTGACATGAGTATTACACAAAAGAAAGCAAGTTGCTTCTTGGAGGGCAGTTACTGAAAGATTTGTTATATGCTAGTGCAAGGGGTATGGACTGTAAGTCACGTTATGTGATGTGGGTTTAGATCAGAGATAAAGTGCATCCTACAGCATTGTTCACCTATTCAAGGACAACAAACAGGGACCCGACAGGGCTCCCACCAGCTGCTTTGTACCATATGTCTGTATTTTCCATTCACGGTACAGTTCGATGGGAAGGTTGTTTCCGAAATAAAGGCCAGCCAAGACAGGCTGGGGAGTGTTTATTTTCAAGTGTTTGAGTACCCTAAATGTTGCCTCCTTTGAATAGCTGCCACTATTTACATCCAGGCAGAGAATTACACCAGCATACATGGAGGCAAGCCATCGTTCACAGCGGGGAATAAATTCTCCTGTCCGAAACACTTCAAGAGCCCAGTCCTACAAACCTCCCCCAGCCAGAATTCCCCAAGAGCAGTGCAAGTCAGAAACCAGCTGCAAAACCCCAGCACAGAACTGGTTCCTCGGAGCCTCAGTCCAAAATCTGAGCAATTTTTTTTGCACTTGTGGTGTTGGGTCCAAAACACTTAACCCACATTTTTCTAGCAGGTATTAGTCAAGAAGGAATTTTTTTATATATACTGAACTCTTTAAGGACAAATTAAGAACTGGTTTGTACTCAAGAATGCTGCAGTGAGAGGGAGGTGAGAAAAGAGGAGGGTGTTGTCACTGAAGTGAACTGAGTGCTTTTATCATTAAAAAATAAAGTTTAAATTTTAAGCCATATTTGGTTGCTTGACCAGCTATTTGCTTCATACGTCATGGCTTAAGAATTTAATCAGTTTCCTTTCGGAAGATTTTTGTTGTTGTGTTTTAAAAAAAATGCTCTTCCTCTCAAAACAAGGTAAGAGACTAATTGTTGTGTGGATTGTTTTAATCGTTTTCCACCCTTTCAAGTGCTAGATTTCAGTGATTTAAAAAGCAGACAAATCCATTTCTAAACCACAGACTAGCTTCTGCTTACACAATACTAACAGGACCAGAGTCACACACATTAACTTATCTTTTGACCACCTGCTAAAGAAATTATCAATGACAGAAACACCCGTCTTGCAAACACATGGGTGACTAGTTTCACTCACACAAGTGATTCCACAAATCTAGATAGATACGGGGTGCTGTATTTGTATGAAGATAAAGGTGTTCGCATTCACATAGGGAGAGCTGCAAGTGTGGCTTGTCAAACACTCTGCAACTGCCCAATATTCCGTAATACAAGAGTAAAGAGGAAGATGTAGTAACTATTAGCTACAAGCTTGCATTTCCCTAGTCCCAATTCTGTTACTGCCAGCCGGCTTCCCAGAATTCAGAGAGTATCAGTCCCCACTTTCCAAGAGCATCACATCACCTGAGAGCCCACAAAAAACAGCCACTGCCTCAGCTATTTCCTCCCCAGCTGTCATTAAGAGACTCAAACAAGCACATCTGATCGCCTGCTCAGGAAAACACACGGCTGCCAGTTCATAGACAGCAACCACTGCAAACACTCCCTAAACACCCCCTTGGCTATGAAAAAAAGAGAAATTTATATCTGTATTTATACCCCAGTGGCTGCCTGTACTTTAAATGCCACCACCTTCCAGGAGAGAGCATATGTTGTCAGAAGAAGAGGATTCAAGAGAAATCAGAAGCAAGAATTTAAGTAAATTCCACCTGCAAAATACCCCATAAAACAGAGGCAGTTTCCCAGGTTAACTCAGTGATCCACGAGGAAACTGTTTGCTAGAAAGAGTGGTTTAGAAGTACATCATACACTCACAGGCTTCCCGTTTCCCCAGCCCCGCACTCACAAACCCTTCCCCAGCAGAGCAGTCACAAGGCAGAGAAAAGACCCAGCCCTAAAAATCCAAAGATCTGAGAAGCATGGGATGCTGAAACGCTCCCTGCCCTGCCAGAGGATGCTCGAGAGGGAGAGACAGCGGCATGTGCTTACTGGCTGCTGGAGAGCCGGGAGCTGCGGCCGGGAGGAGGGAGGGATGGACCCAACTCTGCTCGGCACCTCCGCGTTTGGCGGGACGGACGTGGGTGAACGTCGGTCCAGGGGCAGTGTGGCTGGGCTGGGGTGTCCAGCTGGCAGGACAGCGGCTGCTTTGCCACTTATAGCAGGGAGGCGCGTTACAAAAGATTAAAAAAAAATAAAAAGAAATAGTCCAGCCAATAGCACTGTTCCTGCCCAGGGAGCAGCTGGAAGGGGGAACAGGCTGCTCCTCCCCACACAGCCCACGGGGGGAAAACCCAACTGGAGACAGCACTTCACCAGCAGAGCTGCTCCCCTGCGTCCCCCCCAATAGCAAAGCGCTGTTACTGGGACCCACGGGACCCAGCAGGCTGAAGCAAGCCCTGCTACCCACAAAGTGCTTGGAGCTGCGCTACCAGACCGTTTCATACAAGAGAAGTGTGGCACAAACAAAAGCTGTTTGTGGGGGGATTTGTTGTCAGCCTCCCGTCCTGTCCAAACTGCCCTGTCCTGAAGCTAAAGCTTTTCTGGGCAGCTCTGTTACAATATGCATCACCTTCAGGTTCATAGAGAGAATTTCCAGGACAGAAATCAAACAGAAGGGATGTGTTTCAGGTTAGCAGCCTGCAGGGAAGGAAGGAACTCAGCTGAAGAGAGCACAGCAAAAATTATGCCAAAAGAAGAATATTTTCTTCGAAGCAGACATAAGAAAAAGGACTATTCAGGTAGCAAGTCGTTCCTATTTTTAAACAGATCTGTGCTGCACTATACCAGGAAAATCTGAGAACATTCAAGTCTGTTCCCCCCCACCCCCTAGCCTCTTTTCTCCATCCCTTATCCCATTTTTTTTCTGCTCTTATATCTTCCAAGTTTGTCCCACTTTCTTCCATGCTTCTGCTATTGGATATGTGGTCCAGCAAGTACATTAGTTTGTGGGGTTTTTTTTTCCACAGGAGGTGCTTGGGTTGGATCTCTTGCACTAAAATAGGCTTTTGTGGTGACTTGGAGAGGCACAGAGCTTCTGACTAACGGCAGGAGAGGCTGGACATCCTGGTGGGGATGCTGGATACATCACCAGTATCCCTGGAAAGCACACCATTATACTTGGACCGAGGAATTTGTGTTTGTTTAGTAAAACAAAGCAAACATCGCATGAGAGCAAACACTCTCTCTACAAACTCAACTGTATTTGTGTGTCTCGGTCCTTCCAACAGGTAAATCCCACAGATTTTTCCAATACCCCATCGTCCATATTAACAACATTCCTAGCAGGGATGAGAACACTGGTTTGCCCCGAGATTCAAGGCTCAGACTGTCACCACTTGCCAAGAGCAACTTTAGGCATGCCTAAAATACAGATGTGAAAGACCAACATTATTTATCATTATGGACTGAAGTTTACATTTGTTTTTCCAAGGAATCCAAATATCCATTTCCAGCTCCTTTTTCCAACAGTTCTCCCAAGAAGCATAAAACTTAGTTACCATCAGAAACAGCTTTTCTCTCATGGCTGTCTGTAACCAACAATCAGACCAACAAGCACATTAGCAAAATCCCCCTACTCCCAAAGTATGATATTGCTTGTGTGACCGCAGCTGCAAAGCTCCGGGACTCATAAGGAATCACAGAGACCAAACCCTCTCAAGGATGGGACATTCAGACAGAACATTTCCAATTAGACAAATCAAGCTGAGAGCTCCAGGAGAAGCATGAACTGTAGAGTGCTGGGATATAAAAAGAAAATAAGCGCTGCACAGCTGTAGGAAAATGTCACTGGGGCAAGTTACTCTGCAGCCACCTCTTGCAAGGTTTGTTCCTTCAAAGGAAGGAACCCTCCTTCTTCTGGCAGTAAGCAGGAATACATGGGATTAGCAAGGGTCCAGGAGTACTTGTACTGGTGGAGCTTAGTTAATTCCCCTTCACAAGAGACCAGTCGGTGCCCCTGCCACCACAGGAGTATTTGAGGACTGCCCCCAATGCATAAAATCATTTTGGTTGAAAAAGACCTTTAAGATCACCAAGTCCAACCATTAACCCAACACTGCCAAGTCCACCTCTAAACCATGTCCCTGAGAACCTCATCTACACAGACAGACCTTGGAGGAGCACAACTTCGTTGTACATACTGGAGAAGCATGAGTGCACTAGTAAGCAAATAAGCCCAATGACAGGTACCTGCAGGTCAGCAGCAGCGTAACAAGTGTCCTCTGTATGCAGGAAGCATCGTCAGGCTACTGCCATGATCCTCTGCCTCTTGTTTAAAACATTAGATGCCTTCTATGTACAGACTAGAGTTTTCACTGCCAAATCCCAAACACCAGCTACCATCAAAAACAACTCTAAGGCCATGTCTGTCAGCTGAATAGCGTAGCAGCTAAATAACAAATTGATCTATTTAATGATTACCACAGAGTGAGTTGTTACTTGAGAAACTCACTGCTCTACTTGGATTATAGCTCAAGACCTGATCCTACACTTGCTCCATCCTCCAGATCCCCTTTGGCTTCCTCAGCCAGTCCCATGGGCACAACGTCACGTCCAGAAAAATCAGCAAAATAAAGTTCTTCAAAGGCACACGGCACAGAGCAACTATCCTACCCCATCTTCAGTATCGCTGCTCCTAACAGTGAGTGAGCATTTGCAGGATCAGACCTTAAATGTGTAGGCTTAAAATGACCAGTATACCTGACAGAGAACAATCTAAGCACCCTTAACCTCACACATATCACAACAGCAGCTTTATTCTGTTTGGAAAAGAACAGACTATGATTTAGAGAGCAAGGACAGCACGCAACCAGAGTCAAGGAAAAGGCACTCGGGCATTGTCGTATTACAGACACAATATAGCGCTATAAAAACTTCTGCCAAAGCGTTGGATTAAACAAGAATAAACTTCAAGAATGATACAACTCATTTCAAAGCATTGAGACAACCCTGAGTCAACCCCATGCTATCACCATTCCTTGCTTAGGAATATAATCAGTTACTGTGCACATTAATTTTTGGCAAACAGAGTAAATTTAAAATAAAAAAAAAAAAGGACTCCAATGTCCAATATATCCATGACTAGTTATGCAAACAAAATGAACTATGAGCAGAAGCACTTAAAACCAAGTCAGCTGAATTACTCACTCAACTCTAACTGCTAGGAAACTTTATTTGGAAACGGTGGAGCTTGCGGAGCTGCGCAGGGAGGCTACTCTGCAGCCAAGCACTCTGCAAGAAGCCCCACGGGACAGGACACTACCCCAAAGCAAAAGGCTCACCTCAGAGCATGCGCTTGTCCACACCGGTGAGAATAGACATGTTTTGCATGAGTCTTCAGGTCTCCATGTTGTTTTCATTAAATCACTCTGCAGTCACAGGAGGAGGAAAGTCTTCCACACAGTGGGGCCCATTTTTGCAAGTTGATGCTCTGTAGAAGGAAGCCATGCACATTTTTGGGGTGAATTCATGCAAAACAAGGTTCAGGTGCCCCTTGGATAGGTTTGGCTGCCCTCCTGGTTTCCACATGCCATTTCCACCCTGCATGTGGTGTTGTTCCCAGGCCAGGTCCAACAGTGGTATCGACCATCTCATGTGAGGGGACATGACACTCACCTGTCACCTGTGGGACATCATGACCACACAGAGCCACAGCTGCTCTCCACACCAACATGGACAACCTCCTCACACAGCTCTTCAGAGCCCCCCTGCTCTCTCCTCCATGCACAAAGCTGACCCGGCCCTCCTCAGCTCCAGGTGAGGGCAATTACCACTCCATCTCATTAACCCCCTCCACACCTGTTTTCCCACAAGCAACAATGCCCCTTTGTCTGAAACAGCCAGGATGGGCTCTTTTTTTCCTTCCAGCACTGCAGTCTGAGGGACACAACCATTCTGGGGACAAGGCACCATCATGAACCTTCTCACCCCTCATCCACACTGACTCCCTGAGGTCACTGCCACATTATTTGCCTAATTAATAGACTTTGTGTAAACACAACCACCTCCTCCCAGCAGCCTCCAAGAATGGGAAACCTTCTTGGCAGAGGTAGCCACACATGCTGGGTGCTCCCATGGTGCTCCCACAATGCCTATTTGACTGTCCATGACTTCACGTGGAAGCCAGAATCGTGTCCTGTTTTGGGCTGGTTGTTTTCCCAATGGCATATAAAGCACCCATGACCCACCCAGGGCTCCTGGGTGAAAAACTGGAAGAAGAGTTGTGTTGCAAAGCTGATCCCTCACTCCTCAAGCCACCCTCTGTGTTCTCCAAAGGCTGTTTTTAGCCCCAGATACATGGAGGGAGACAGATTATCCTTAAGTGAGGTGTTCCAAGAGAAAAGGAGGAGCGGGAAAAAGAAAGAAAACCAAGGAAAGATATAGGGCAAATCTCCAGTCTTCTGAATCATCCCACCATTTTGTTGCCCTGAGGGATAACTTGTGGCCAAATCAATCCCCCACCCTGCAGGCAGCTGGGGCTCACCTGCAAGTGGTTAATTACCACGCAGGCCATTAGCAAAATGTCTCCAGGCAAAGTAACAGAAAAGCTGAAACTGTCAGAGTCATTCCTCTTGGGGAGTAAGGAAGGGTGGGTTTATAATGGTGTGGTTCAAACATCATGATGTAAACCCTTTTTCCGTGGAGTTTAAACACAGGAGGTGCTGCTTTCCAAGCCGATGCAAATGAGAGCATTGCAATCTGTCGGCCATGTACTGCAGGGGAGCTGCAACACTCGATGGGGGGCGGCCAGGCTGCCAAGCACACCTCTGCCAAAAACAGGCATCAGCCAGCTTTCAGTCTTTGCATCCACTGTAATTCTTCCTATCAGTGTGTTTTTGAAATCATACACACGCATGGGAGCGAGGGGTTAAATTGCTGCTGAGCGGTATCAATGGATCTGTCTTCACCGGTGGCTGTGTAAACCAGCAGAGGGTGAAGTAGGAAGTTCTCCTGGATTTAGTGGGCAAAACAGAGAGACACAACAGAGGGCTGTGGTTGTATTGGGTGACATGCACAGAGCTACTCAGCTTTCTACCATTTAGTGTCAAAATATGTCTGTAGCATAGCCCTACGATACCATCAGCAAACCTGGATCAATGGATCAAAAGAGATTTTCAAAAACTGGATGAGCACCTGCTATCAAATAAGTCCATGAGTAATTACAGTGACTGGGTTATCCGAGGCATCACTGCTACTCAGGTTTTCCTGAGTGACACTGGAATTCGCACACTGAGAGAGGATTGAGCTAGAGACTGTTCCCACCTTTAAAAAGCAGCTGCAGGGGTGGCTCAGCTATCAGATCAAGAGGAGCGGCAGCGTCAGCCCGCTTGGTGTCCTTTGGCAGAGGCCAAAATGCTTCTGCTGGTACAAGTTGCTCCTCCTGTGCATGGAAAATTACGAAGGCGACTCCCATTTATAAATATGATGTACCAGGGCCCCACAAAAATGCACCCATCTGTTGACTCTCCGGCCCCAGCAAGGCTACATTTTGAAAAGGCAACAGCAAGTAAGGTTTCCAATCATCTTTCCAGCGACAATATCAGTTTTCAAGAAATGCTGGCAGTGGTCACAGCTATTTATCTGCAGTCCGCAAGGGTTTATTCAAACACACCAAGTTTTCTGCCAAGGGTAGGACTTGAGGTTTTCTGCTCCACAGTCATTTGAACCTCAGCATTTCCGTCCGCATTCATACACTGGGTCCCACCGTCGTTCCCGCTGCCTGCTGAAGCCCCGTCTGGTCTCATGGTTTGTGTAAACCCTGTCTAATCCTGAGCTGAGCCCAAAAACTGAAGCATGGGGAATAGTCTGGGCAAACAAATCATTTTGGTCCTGCTGTAGTCCTGCTATGACTAAAATTTTTCAGCCACTCTCTGCTGAAATCAAGTTTCCATTGATTTCAACAACTGCTGGGTCACAAATTGCTTAAGTGTCTCCAGACTTTGGCCCTTCCAGCAAATGCCTTGGCCAGCTGTTTAACAGAGCCAAAATCAATCAAATATTTGAGTATTTGCATAAGCAAAAAAGATAAAATATGAAACAAGGTTTGGTTCTTGGTCTTTATTTGCTCGTCAGCTTGATCTTTATCTGTTATCAGTTACCGGGTGGATACATATCAAGAGAGATCAAACAAAGGATACTAATAGCAGTGAGGCAAAGTGATAGTATTATAATATAAGGTTTTACTTTTAACACAGCAAGGTAATTTGTGAAGCTATGTGTTATGGACACCTAAAACATCTTTATCTTACTATACATAATTACCATAAGAGTGGTCTTTTTCATTGGTGTCAGACTCACCAGGATTTTCATGTTCCAGATTTGAAAAGATGGCTTCCAGGCATCAGACTGAAATTAGACCCTTTATTAATTTTAGCTTTAGATTTTAATCTCAGGAAAAAAAAATAATTCAAGGTACCCACAGGCTAACATAACTAAAATAAGTGGTTCAATAGCGGAGGAGGTTTTTGAAGCATGACAAATTTAATTTTGCCTGAGTCTGCAGCTAGAATCAAATCAATTAGAAAGCTGAGGACCATGAAGAAACACATGCAAGCGGATTAGATGTTTGTGATGAACATGAGAAGCGATAGGTGCAACATGGGCTGGGACTTACAGCATCAGCCTACAGCTCAGAGAACCAAAATTAAATTCTTCATCCCAGTACGAGATTCTTGCTTGACTTTGGCTGAATTGCGTAACGTTGATCCCTCAGGCGCTACCTGCCCAGCTCTGGGGCTGCTGGCTACACTGGGGACACCCTCCAGAAAGCAGTATTTGTGCTGGGCACCTGCGGCCCCTTGTGTGGCTGGTTTGGGGCTGGCTTCACCCTGTCTGCATCGCCAGGCTGGAGGGGTTCACCTTTCTCACAGTGCCTCGGGTTCACATCTGTACAAAAAGACATAATAGCGATTTTCTTCTTTCCACATGTTTCCTAGGGAGGTGTGTTATCAAAGACTCTTGAATTCTGTTTAAAATGCAAGCTTTGCCATGACAGCAGACAGATAGAAAGAGGACAAGCTTTCAGAAATAAAAGCCCCCTGTGGAGAAGATTCAGGTTCAAAAAGCAGAGCTGGAGATGTGGCATCGCCGCAAAGGATGCCTCCAAACCTCCTCTGCCACCACAGCCCTGCTCAGACATGGAATGGGACACGGGTGTTGCACCCCAGCCCCTCTACCCGCCGCTCTCAGCGTGGCCACGTCCCTTTGAATGAAAAGCCTCAAACTGGGGAGTCTTAATAAACATTCCGATGGCTCTTTGCATAGTGATTTTGTGTGACTCACAATTAATGCTGGTGAAAGTCTTATTTACTAAGATAGCTAATGGTATCTGAAGTTATGCAGAGGCTTAAATTTGGTACCAGCCTACACCACTCCCATGGTGCCCATGGCTGCCCCAGGGGCAAAGCGGAGAATGAAGCAGCTTGTCCAAGGACAAGGATGTGATCAGTCCACAGATCCAGCTCACCAGACCCAAGTGCCTCTGACTAAGACAGAGTCAAGTCCTTGCCTTGTATATAAACACACTGGGAATCATATTAATACTTACAACTCATGCTCACGCTGACGATAACACAGTACAGCCAGATCCCACCTTTCTGCTCTTTCTGTTTGCTCCTGGTGTCTGGCAGCACTGGCTATAGGAGCATTTTTGCTTTGTTTGTAAGAGCAATTTTCCCTTTGCTAAAAAAGCTTGTATTAAAATTACACAGCTATTTACGGAAGGCTTAGTGACAAATAAGGTTGGGATTTTTAAATTCCCTATGCCAAACAATTTTTTAATTTCCTATGTCAAACAAATCAAGTGAACAGTATCCCCTTACACTACACACTTCATGTTAGCTTCATAGTTAGGCAAAAAGTAAATCTGTGTGTGCTTTTCCAAGGCTTTGTTTCACAAACAACAAAAAAAGGAATAGTCATGGGAAAATTACAAACTGTTTGGCACTAAGGAAATTATGAATGCAATTTCCTGAGCTCAGTGTGCTGAAGGAGCTGCAGTAAATAGCTGTCGGGCAGCTTTCTCTACCATAAGATTTTAGACATGATACCCGGCTCCGGAGGAGATTCGACTATGCTGGACTTTTGCTCTCCTTCCCGTTCAGATGGGATTTGCAGCTGACTTGGTTTGGTTCACACAAAGGGAGCACGGGTGTGTTCTCTTTGGTTTAAACCAAGTTTTCTGGGAATCATCTCTCATACAAAAATGAGAGAGCTCATTTCTTTGCTGAATTCTGCGGAAGAAAAGTGATTTAAAGATGGTTTGAAGTCAAAGCTGAAAAAGACCCAAGAGAAAGATCTCAGATACATGCATGGAAATAAAGAAGCTGTCTTCCTGCCACTTCCAAACTGAAATAAATATCCTCAGTAAAAAGAGATTGAGATTTTTTTTCCCCCTCAGCAGCTCAAGTGGGAACAGAAGAAGGAACTGAACCAACAGCGGGGAAAAAATATTTGACATTAAAGATGCTTGATCTGAGGAAGAACGTGACAGTTCTGCAGAGGCTGTTTAGATTTTGATGACCGAACCTCTCTCAGGAGAGCAACACACTGCAGTGAGGGCTGACAGAGCCATTCCCCACGAGGAAAATGGTGCCAGACTGAGTTTTGGGGGCTGTGCAGTGCCTTGTGTCCCTTCCCAGAGCTGATGGGACGCAGGGGCTGGGTGGGTGCAATGGGTGCTGCTGTGGTGGGACAGCAGCCGGAGCCACATCTCACTGCCAAAACCAGTCAGCTGGTGCCCCGGGCGCTGCCGGGCTGGCCCTGTTGCCTTGCAGAAGAGCCACAGCAATGTCCCCGGCTCCCTTCAGAGAGGTTTCTGCCCCTTGAGCAACCCTGCGAGTGTCCTTGGCAACTCAGAGCCACAAACATCAAGCAGTAGGAGCCAAGAGGGGCCGGCCAAACACGAAACCTGGTAACAGGGTTATAAATATTTACACACCGCACCTCGGCTTTACTCATTCTGCTGCATCAGAGGCATGGCCAGCCACAGAAGTCCAGGTATTAACTGTCCCACTTGTTGCGGTCCAGGACTTTCATCTGGATCATAATTCCCAATTTCTCAGTGTCCCAGGTCAGATCCACTCACAGGGAAGCAAGGGGTTACTCCTCTTCCCAGCTCAAGGGTGCAAATGCATCCTTCTCCAGTCTTGGCGCCCCTGCAGCGTTAGATTTGCCCTGTGACTGCCTGGATCAGCAGAGCCTGGCACCGCATCCAGCGCTGCGCTGCTGCAAACACAGCTGCTGCGATGCCCTGGGCACGACAGCCTGACCGCCACGTGGGCTCTCCTCCTTAGGGCAACGAAATCCAGCCTTGCAAGCATCGCTGAGGCTCAGTGCTGGCTATGAAAGTGCAAATTAAATATCTGTAAAGCCAGCATGATGCATTTTTTCCAGGGATTTGTTTTACTCAACCCCTACACCCTTGTCACGAGTGCCATCAGTCCATTATCAGCTCTGTCATCAGAGCACAGACAAGATTCCAGCTGAAGCAACAAGTCACTGATGGGAGCTGAGTTTAGCCATGTAACTGTGCCAAATGGTGCTGGCTTCTCTCTAGCCGGACAATAGCATTCAGCCCTTTAAGGCATCTGACCCAGCACTGAGGCATTTTATCGACAGCAAATATCTCAGCAACAAATCTCCAGCTGGTGAACCAGCCCATACAGAGCAGAAACAAAGTCACAAGGGAAATTCATTTGCCTTTTGTAATAGTTTGGGCATTCTCACGTGAGCAGCAGATACAGCTCTGGAGTTTCAGGGTGGGAAACATAACCCAGACATACCTTGTGCATCTGCAGTGTTGTATCACCTGATGTGCCTCATCACAGGAATCCTTGATTTTCCACCTTCAGAAGTGGGCACCAATGCAAATAGTCACCTCAGACCACTCAACCAGACGTAATTTAGCTAAACAGCTTTCAGATGTCCATGTCTATTCCAAAACTAAACAATATGACAGAGTATCTGGAGAAGGGAAGAAGTTTGTATTAAATCTGGTGCTTCTGTCACTGAGATCCAGAGGTATTTCCAATTCTTTCTTACAGATCTCAAAAGCTTTAGAGGCTGGAAGAATTCACACAACACATCCAAAAGACTAGTGATCAATATTAACCGCCTGGGAAAAAAAGCAATGCTGCATCTGTTGTTCTCCTGCTACTTGTACCTCTAGGAGCTTTAGGAGGAAGCCATATCACAGAAGAACAGTTTTAGCCATCCGTCATCAAAGGAGACACTTCAAGGCGCAGCGGAGAATGAGGGTGCTGCAGGGATGCAGGAGACATGCTGTCCTTAGCTGTCTTTAGGGTTATGCCCAGGAAGGTGCTAAGCAGAAAAAGTGGATCTTGGTACAGACCAGTGCCACAGGAGAAGCAAGAGAGATGCTGTAGGTGCGATGCAGGTGCAGAACATGCCTACTGTGGCTCCCATCGCTAATTGTCTGTGGTGAGCTCATCCTAAATCAGGCAAAAGGGTTGCAGCTGGCATGGGGGAAGAGGTCAGTGGGTTGTAGGACAGTTACTGCTACCAGCACTGAAGGGGACAAAATCTCCTCTTGCTGTATTTGGAGAATGAACAGAGCATGGGCCACCACACCACAAAGACAGAGAAGAGGAGGAGGGGGAAGATGTCCCTGGCAGTAGAATCAGGCGGAATGCAGGACACAGAAATCCCTTACAAACAAAAAGAACTCAGAGGCTGCTGCTGAGTACCTTCAACAGTGGGCTCTAGTTTAGCTTTGCTTATAGGAGGAGGAAGGGCAAGGGAAAATATATCTGCTGCTCACCCAGCCTAGGCACATTTACACTGTGGTATGCTTTGATGCTCAGCTAGTTGGTATTTTCCTATTCCCAAAGCATCCTTTGCACTGTGGTGCCTTCCCAGCTCAGCACAGCGGTTAGACTAGACTAACCTTTCTGCTGCGGGTAGAAGAGTGGACACGCTGTGTAAAGCCGACAGCTTTAATTTATACACTTTTTATCCATGTCTGCATTCCTGGGACCTTATGCGTACACGAAAGGCAGCAATGTTCACACGTATCCTTAAAAGTAGCTATGACCACACTATTCTGCGAAACACATGGGGTTAGGAGATTGCAACCATATATGGACTCCTTGGGGCTGGAGCATCGCTGGCACCCCTCGGAGAAGGACAGCTGCTGGAATTTCCTAGGAGAGGCCGATTAATAAAGACCAAATCCTTTTGTATATATGCATGTCTAAATATTGGACAACAAATTCAAGGCTCTACTACCCCAGAGTCCTGAACCATACAGAGTCTCCTGCAGTCATTAAAGGATCTTGTAGCCTCTGACCCAGGCTTAAAGTGCCCAGCATGGGCTGGAGTAAGGAAAAGCACCAAGACGGGCACTGTGAGGGCTGCATGTCCCAAAGTAACATTCTCCAGAGCCCCCAGCTCCCGAATTCCACTCTGAGACCTTGGTACACCTTTGGTACCATCCTGCAACACTGAGTGGTGACGGGCTGGAATTCTGCTTTTGCCCAGCTTTGGGCTCTCCAGTCACAGTCTCGCCCCTTACATTTCACCTCTGCAGTGGCCAACACGCCAAGGTTCTGCCTTACTTCTTACCAGGCTTATCCGAAGGCCAGGAGCCTCCAGGGACATCAGACCCACAGTGTTGCTGTGCTGCTATCCTTTTAGCCATGGAAGAGCAATCAGGGTACTGGGAGCCAGATTGTCCCCAGTGCTGCTCCTCCCAGCAAGGTGCAAAGCAGCTTCTGATGTTAATGCGGCTGAAGGCACCAGGTGAGTTGTAAATGCCTTTACGTCAACACCCACATCACCCCCAGCTCAGCAGAGAGCAGAGGAGATGGAAAGCAGCGGGCGTGCATGGTGTTTGCACTGGGCAGTGTTGCTACGCTTGCACTGGACACAGAGAGTACACAAATACTCCACATGGCCTCTGTGTTCTCTCATTGGGTTGGCAGATTTTGTTATGATTGTCAGCAAGGACACCAGTGCTTTATTTGTCTTTTACTTGACTTGTCTTCCAATTAGTCTCCAATCACAGACATATGTGGCCAAAAAACTTTCTGCAATTTAGTATTATGAGACTATATTTGGGCTCACTAGCATCCACAAAGCATCTCCACCCCCACCTCCTCTCTTAATCTCACCAAGATATTTCCTCCAGAATACTCCCCACATCTGGTGACAAACACCGTTTTGGGGCTGCAACGAGCAGGTGCCAAGCAGAGAGAAGAGTCCTCTTGCAACAGTGCAAACAGCCATCGTGACCACAAACTGGCTGCAGATGACAGCAACTTCCAGTATTAGGAATGGCTTAAAGCCCAGGTGATGCCTAAGCTGGGGAGCCTGGAACAAGGAGCACCACGGAATAATGTGCTCTTGCAGGCTTGATGCTGGAGGGGAGGGTTGAAGCAGCTCTGATTCTTGTTGGCAGCTTCAACAAGGGCTGTAGCTCATCTCTGAGGGGCTAAAAATGATCCTACAACCAGCTTGTGACCACCAGCCTTAAACTCCTGATCCTGAAAGCCTAACAGGGAAAAAAAAAATGAAAAAAGAAAAGCCAACAAGCTTTAAAGTGGAAAGATGCAGGGTAGATGTAGTCTCTGAGCACAAGGTCACTTCAACTGCCTCCAGACTCCTGGGTGTTTTGCTTCTGCAAAGGGGCTCAGGGTGTAAGACCAGTCCGTGTTGCAACAGGGTCTCTTCTCCTTTCTGCAGATAAAAGCTTGAGCTGGATGGAGTGTCAGGACTGGTGAGCATGGCAGGAGATGGAGAGGGTCCCTGGAGCAGGGGTGGGCTGGCAGCCTCTGCAGGCCTGGACCCGCAGGGACACGGCGGTGATGGACAATGACTGTCCTTCCCAATATTGCCATCTAGAGGACCCAGCAAGGACAAGAGCTTCTTGCAGGCCACAATGAGAAAGCAGTAAGAATCAAAAGCTTGCTTTTTTAACTTTTAACCTCATACAAACGCTTCCTCAACAGGATATGGAGATGGAAAACCAAGCGCATGGGACTGTCTGTGCCTTGGGTGTGAGAATACAGGATTCCTCTAAAAACGGTTCTGTGATTTTGTTGTTGTTGTTGTTTAGGCTGTAGATACCCAGCATTGGCCCATTTCCCAGCACTTTACTGATCCCCACGTGGCCAGGTGGTACCATAGCTTGACTGAAAGCTGTATCTCATCAGCTTGAATTGAACAGAACTAATAAAACGGAGGCTATTCAGCAAGCAGTGGCTCTACGCACCTACCTGCAGTGCAAGTCCCCTCCCCAGAGGATGCAGGGATCTGCCTCATCCCTTCCCCATTCAAAAGATGAAGGTTCTCCTCTGTGAATCAAAGCCTTCAAAACCAGATTCCTGAAGTTTTGGAGGTGCCCTCTGTATTGAAGGAACATAAAGCATTTGATCAACAAACCTCTTCAGCTGCTCCAACAGCCCATAGCAGCAAAACAAGGGTACAGACAGGAAACAGAGGGCAGAATCACTGGGACAGCAGAGCCACTGCCAGGAGCCCAAATTCAACAAAACCACGAGAAATAAAAGCCCACGAAAGCTTGGGAGGCTCGATTTTTGCAGACATCCAGTAGCGATGCCTCTGGGTTTTGCTGCTTGCAGAGAAGCCCAGGAGCTGCGGCGGTTTTCAGCAGACATCAGCGTCTCTCCACTGCCCAGCGCCTGTTCCTACTTGGGAGGGTGGCCCCAGGCTGTGTCTCAGGACGGGGGACAAAGGCAGGAGCGTGTCCCCCGGCACGGCTGCCCCCCAGCCCTCGGGGTTCAGCACCTGCACCTGTTGGCTAAAGGCCGTGAACAAAACTGGTCTGAGAAGGTCAAGCGGCACATCGTCACTTTGCTACAGATTTATTTCCTTGTGAATCAATGAAACGGTACACACAATTCCAGAAAAAAAAAAAAAAAGAAATCTTTTATAGGCCCATAATCCTTCTTTCACAGTACAACGCAACAGTAAAGGATTTAGTCAGTGTAAACAGAAGGTCCAATAGTGATCATCGGCTATCACAGATCAGCTGCACAAACACCACGACTACGGAGTTAATGCCGTTACCACACGAATTGACAGTACTAGTACAAATCATAAGTTATCCTGCAATGCTTTTTCATGTGCAAAAACCATGAAAATTCAATTTACAGAAGATGGGCACCTTCTCTGAATCTTTGTGGGAGTTTTAAACCACCTCCTCGGGGCTGTCATATCTATTTGGCAAAAGGTCTTGGGGCCTGATTCTCCCAGGTACCCTTAACTTCATGTGCAGCACACGAGCCATCAGGGCTCTGCGTCTGGGTAACAGGCACTCGTGTATTCTCTGCTGCAGCAGGACAAAGACAATCTGCTGAGGATGAATCTGAGTCATTTATTAAATCACTCCTGAATTTCAGCTTAGATTCATTCATTCATTCACCAAGACTATTGAAAGCATTCCTGGTTATATTATGTATGGATCGTAAGAGTTCACAGGTAACCCAAAAAATCATCATTTGTTAACGTTTTTTTTTTCTCTTTAATGTACTAACTGAACTGTCACTGGTGTCTAAAGCTGAGGCTGATGGTTATGTATTGGCAAGCTTAAAGAGAGTGGAGAAATTAATATTGACGTTGAAGGGTCAGAGAAAGAGAGGAACGCTACTGAGGCTACGGTACGGTGTTTGGCTTTGGCCACCTCACAGGAATTTGCCCTACGCTGCACCAGTGCATGGGACCAGCTGATGGGACCGAGGGCTCGGGGGGGGCAGAACCATTCTGCACCTCCGACCGCACCAACGTGAGCATTGTAAATTGAATTCATAGTCAGGTTATAGAGGAAAAAACAAGAGGTAGTTAGTTATCATACCTCTTTAAAAAGGAAAACCAAACAAAAAACAGGATGTAGAAGTGACGGAATAAACCTAAAATTGACAGGTACCTATTTTTTTAACTTTTTTTTTTTTTTTTTAAACACATGAAGTTAAGTTACAGACATCATATAAAACGCACACTTTATGGAATTCCTGCATAGCAGGAAACAAAGAGGCTAGCGCTAATCCAACAGCTACGTTAACAGCGAGAGTGCCATTTACCGGTGCAACGAAGATGCCCTATGTAAAAATAAACAGAACGTTACCCCCCTTCTAGGGGAGTCCTATGGCAACACTTCCACATTTTGTTCAGAAAGCATTTTCTTGGGGATAAACTGCCAAAATAATTTGTTTCACATCCGTAAATTTAAGGCAATGTTACTTAGACCTGAGAAAATGAAAAAAGAAAAAAAAAAAAAAGTTTAATTTTCTCAACTATACATATAGACTCAAAATTTCAGTATTTCCCATCTCCTCCAGCTGTCAGGTGGTGCTGAGCAAAACAGCTTTGGGGAAACTGCTCTGAGGTCTCAAGGTCGGATGCAGTTTGTTCCAAGGAAAGCTAATGGGAGCTGTGAGTGCTCAGACTCACCTGGCTCTTTTTCATATATTCTCTTTTTAAACACTCCTGTTTAAGCCCTTTGGAGGGGTTTAACTCCAGAATGGGCCTGTAGTGCACTGGTAACCCTGAAAGGTTTGTACAGCAAAACTGCAGCTAAAATAGACAATTAAACTACATACAGTAAATTTCTGTGATTCCCCTTTTCCAGGAGAAAAAGAAGGATGTCAGGGTTAACAACTTCACTGCACCTTAAGCCATTCCCACACTACAGAGTAAATCCTTTAACACTAGCGTGAAATCGCAAGTTGTTCTGTGCTCTTCCTCGGAAAAGAAAAATAAAAATTAAAACAAACAAACAAACAAATCAACTCACAAACGTTTCTCATTAAATGGTAAAAGACATGAGAGAGATGGGGTGGGGATTACAGACACACAGCATGCTAAGGAGTTATTAAACAAAGTGCAATGGTTTTTGACTATACAGGAGGACGGACGGACAACTCCCCTTCAGTACCATCGGCTGCCAACACCTCCGCAGAGGTCGGCAGGTACCGTGTCAGTCTGTCACCATAAAGCTTGTGCGCCTGGTCAGGCGGGCCCGGCAGCCCCCGATGCGACGGCGGGAGCTCTGCACATCTCAGAAGAGATTCACTCGCACAAAGACACGGTCACTTGCCAGACGTGAAACTTAGTCGCCCATTGAGGATCTGACAGCTGGTTCTAGAAAGCTGCTTGGGCCACAGCCGAAAGATGGACTCGGCCCTAAAATCTGTGCATGCCTGGTGTAGCTTCTGTGGGATCGCTTCCTTCTAAACGTGACTACGGACACAAAGCATCCCTCCTGCTCACATCCGAGCAGCCAGACACCCGCAGTCCCTGCCACCAGCTCTGGCCGGCACCTGCCATTACCCCACTAAAGCTGGGCTTGGGCAGAGGGTCACTAAAAAGTGGAAAATCTCCAGATCCCAGCTCAGGTTACCACAAAGCAAACAAGTTTTATCACCGGCCGCTGCCTGGCAAGAGGGTCTGAGGGCAGATTTTTCACTGATATTTCAAACGTGACTATCCAGAGATCAAAGACCAAAAAAAAAAAAGGATAAAAAAGAAAAAAACCAACAATCATCATCTGACTAGAAAGCGACTTCCACTGCTTGCCAGCACCTCCCTGCCCTCCTCTCCCAGGTTCAAAAGATGAACAGGGAGGCAGCTCCTTTACTTACCCCACGGGGAACTAAACCCGTTGTCAAATCACACATTAAAGAAGCTCACTGTGTGCAAAAGACTTTTACGCTAAAACAGTTCCAACCTACACAGTGCAGTCAACACAGTTTTTAACTTAAATTTGCAGCTTGTTCTTTACAAGTGCTTGGCAAAGAATATTTATATTCTTCTGACACCATATAAATAATATTTATACAGCTTAGACATTTTTGAGACATGCATTAGACTTTAGGTAGTACATATTTCTTGATCATATATGCAAATATTACTGTCAATTAAACCGAGCAACCTTATGCTGGGCCATGTCTTGCGTTATCCAGGACATTTGACGGTGGCTCCGAATCGTCCATGGGAAGGACCAGGCGCGTTCCCCGGATTACGAGTTCATGGTCCCCAAAAGCCAGCTCCCGATCGAGCGCATCTTCAGAGCTGTTTCCCACGAACCGCCGCGACGTGCCGCTGGATGCCACCGAGTCGGTGTTGACGGTGGAATCCCCATAGGTTAGACTGATGTCCCCGTCGTTCAAAATGAGGTCAGAGTCATCGTCCTTCAGCTGCTCTTGATTCTGGGCAACAAGCAGGAGGAAAATGTTGTTTAACTCCGTCTGAATAGCTATGTCTGCAATCACACAGAGGCGGTGAACAGATCGCAGCACAGTATCGCAGACTCTCCTGCACCGTGACCATAACCACGTGTGCCACACACACCTCTGAGCCCAGGAGGCTTGCACGATGCACTAACTCCTCTGCCTGAAAAGGCTCTTTCAGCTCTTCTTTCTGATGCCACAACCAGATATGTGGGGAATGCAATTTTGAGTAGCTTTAACAGGACCAAAATACCCACGACCACAGGAATCACATCGCTGACCCACCAGAGCCATCTTTGTTTTGTGCAGGGAACTTAATGCTGAGAATCATTCTGGTTGGAAGAGATCCTCAAGATCATCAAGTCCAAACATAACCTAACTCTGCACTAAACCATATCCCTAAAAAACACATCTACGCATCTTTTAAACATCTCCAGGGATGGTGACTCAGTCACTTCCCTGGGCAGCCTGTTCCAATGCCTGACATCCCTTTCCATGAAGAATTTTTTCCTAACATCCAATCTAAACCTCCCTGGCACAACTCGAGGCCATTTCCTATAGAACAACAGAATCATTTTGGTTGGAAGAGACCCTCAAGATCATCAAGTCCCACCGATGTTGACATCCTTTTTGGCTGTGAGGGATGCAGCTGAAGGGGCTGCAGAAATGGTTCAGCTGCAAGGCTGGAAAGAAGCATGGGACAGGGAAATGGTGTCCTCCCAGCAGGGTTTGGGGAATGAAAGACATGACAGCTTCATTGAGCCAGTCACTGAGGAGCCACCACAAATACAGCACAAATCCCTTCATGACCAAACAGTCAGCTGGAAAACCAAAACGGTCATGGGAATTAGCTCCCCCATCAGCCCCACTACCTGATCTCCCCACAGGCTCACAGCTCAATGCTGCAGAGCAGCATCCAAAAGCTACACAGAAATGCAAACAGGTCAAACTCCAGCAACACTGTGACAGAAAAGACACCAATGGACTCACTTCGTATGCCTGAGGGCTCGTCAGGCAGCGGGCAATGGGCCCACAGCACCCCGGGAGCGTGGTGGTCAGAGGAGGACCACTGTGCGTCAGCAGAGGTTTCAGATAGCTACGGAGAGGGTTAAGGAAGAAAGAGGAACAGGGCCATGTCAGTAATTCGAGGGGCGGGATGCAGAGGCAGCGGTGAGTAACTCTGTGTCTTGAGGAAATCAAGGGAAGGATAGAAATTCAAAATATTATAGGGATGAGCAATTTCAATTCACCAAAATACAGCGGGACATGAGCGGAGCAGGACTTGGTCCAGCTAAGAAAAGACTCAGCAGCATCACCTGTCCCGTCACCCTGTGCCTCTCCCAGCAAACTGCTCCACCACTAATTCACGGCAAAGCATTTGCAAGGCAGGAGGGGCACAGGTCTTGCAAGTGGGCTACAAATGAGAAGATGCTCTGTCCTTTCTGCCCACCTGCCACCGGGACTGAGGACCCTCCGGGCTTCCAGCCTTGGAGAGCTCAGCTTTGAACTCAGCTGCCGCTGTATGCCCAGTTAACAGTGGGTGGGAATGGCCATTTCTCGCAGCCACAGCCACGGGGAGGTGAAAATCAAAAATCAGCAGTGTGGTGGAAAGCAAACACTGGCTCCTCTGCTAAGCAGGGAGCAAGCCATGGTCTGAGGCAACAGAGCTGCTCGGGCAGGCGGGGTTTGGCCCAGCACAATCTGACCACCAGCCAAGGATACTTGTGATCGAAGTTGTACCACATGCGGAAGAGCCAGGCGCTTTCTGCCTTCGTACTCCTCCTCTCGCTCTCTGGGACGCCCTGCGGGAGAGCAAAACGTTAAACAGCAGCAGAACAACATGCCGAGACCTTCATCAGGGCCATGAGTGCCCACTGGGGCACCTGGTTACCCCCACAGGGTTGGAGGAAGAAAGAAACCTTCCCACGGCCTCTTCAGAAGAAACCTTTGGGTTGCACTGAGTGTAAGGACATTCACACCACGGCAGGCTGAAGGTGCTGCCAGCACCACGCTCTGCATTTAGCGGCATACAACAGCCTTAGGGAGGTGGTACCAAAGCACAGAGTGACCATTTTTCTGCTACAGCCTTCGAGTTTCTGGCCCCAAGGTTTAAAGTGCCTCAGAGCCAGTGGCTGCATCTAGACATCACATTTAATAGTGGCTGACAGGTCCAACCTCCATCAAGTCTCGCCTGAGATTTTTGTGTGCAAATAATCACGTGTTAGGGGACGTCTCGCTTCCTTTTTGTCAGAGAAAAAACATAAAACTGTTTGGAGGGAACTATGAATACAAATACATATTTCAAAGAAATTTGCCTTTCAGACGTATGGCTCTGGGCTGCCTTTAGCATTTGACACTTTCTCTCCAGAGGGTGAACATGCCAGTAAATAGTTCTGAATAAAATGAACCTCCAAGGTGCAGAACCCATCCTGAAATCAATCCAAGCTGCAGCAACAGCACAACCGAGGCAGACACACAAGTGGCACAGCTCAGGGCTCCCAGGCAGGAAAACCCCCAGCACCGCAGGGCTCCAGCATTTATCTCAGCACAGCTGGTGGTTCCTGGGCTGCCACATAACAACCCAAAGGAAACCGGGGGCAAAAGAAAGGTTGAGGGTACCAACGGGAAAAAGTGGGAAGGAAGATGCTACACAATATAGGCCAGTAAATGGCATTTTTGTACTTCTCTGGATGGTGGGAAGATGCAGAAAGCCTCCATGTCATGCACATTTTGGTATCTATTTCAGATCCAGCAAGGGAGAGATGGACTCTATCGCAGCAGTAATGTGGACTGACTAAACAGTCCAGCATTACTTTTATGCCCTTCTTTCAAACCGAATAAAAGCAAGCCTCATGACAGCCACAGAGGGCACAGAAAAGCCACGACTCCCACTGACTGCAAACTCATTCACCAGAGGAGCTAAAAACCCTCCTACAGCTGGAAGGGAGCAGAGCACAGAGGGGCATTCACAGGGTCTCGACGTAACCCCGGCACAGACAAATGCAAATTCCTCTGTAGAGGCTGCTGAACTCACCACATTCTCCTGATCCGCATCCACACCAACTCTGCAAAGGAGAACACAAGCACAGGGTTAGCACAAGCAATGCAATGTCCTGCATAGGACAACCTCAAAATTCACACCACGTGTCTGAGGACGTGGTGCAATCGCTTCCTGAACACTGTCAGGCTTGGGACCATGACACGTCCCTGTGGAGCCTGTTCCAGTGCTCCAGCACCCTCTGGGCGAAGAACCTTTTCCTAATATCCAACCTAAACCTCCCCTGGCACATCTTCCTGCCATTCCCTCGGGTTCTATCATTGGTCACCAGAGAGAACAGATGAGCTCCTGTCCCTTCTGTTCCCCTTGTGAGGAAGGTGTAGACACAATGTCTCCCCTCAGTCTCCTCTTCTCCACGCTGAACAAACCGAGTGACTTTAGCCACTCCTCATACAGCCTCCCCTCTAAACCCTTCACCAAGGGCGCTGCGATCTGGAGAAGAAGTACATGATCTCCTCTTGTCTCTTAATACCAAGCACCTTACTGTAAGAGCAGAACAAGGCAGAGAACGTGCTGTGCCCACTCGTGCCACGCTCACCGGATATTCAGGCAGGACAGCATGGCCGTGGTGCCCCCGCCAAAAACCCACACTGTAAAGAAGACGATGAGGAGCGTCGTGCTGAACATCATCTGCCGGGCGTAGGTGGCCGTGTCACGGATGGCCAAGGCAAACGCCATGGCTCCTCGCAGCCCTACGGGAAAGGGACAGTGGAGATGCTGCATTACCCCCCAGCACAGGTGGCTGCCCCCACCCAGGATGGACATCACACTGCCCCACATGCGGTCCTGTCCCTCAGATGGGGCACAGAATCATAGAATATTTCGGGCTGAAAGGGACCTTCAAAGCTCATCCAGTCCCACCCCTGCCATGAGCAGGGACATCTTCACCCAGATCAGGTTGCTCAGAGCCCCATACAGCCTGGCCTTGAATACTTCCAGGTGCTCAGGGATGAGGAAGCGCAGACAGACCACATGGTCAGAAGGAAGGATGCGATAACGTACCAGCAAACATCATCATATGCTGTAAATTTGTTCCGATCTTATTTCTTCTTCCCAAATTCAGTAAAAATGACAGTGGGTAAATATTGGCAGCTCTTCCTAGAAAGATAGCAAGCTGTATTTGCACATGTTAAGGAAATTGCTCTTCCTATGCCTCCCCTCACATCCCACCTCTGCACGCACTGCCTGACGGAAATGTTGGGGAGCCTCAGAAACACCAGTCCTATGGATGCAAAGATGATGATGATAATAATAACAACAACCACCCAGCTCTGAGTGCTACAGCAGCATGGGAAGAGCACACTAACGTCTCACTGAAGCAAAGCACATACTGTGATTCATGAATATCGCACAGAGACAAGCGCAAATAAACAAGAAATTCTGAGAGGGCAGGTTAGACAAGTGAGAGGAGAGAAAACCCACTATTTCCCACTGTATGCTCTCCCCTGCCAGGCTCGTTTTCTACCCCAAGAATTACTTGTCCTCTGCAAAGCTCAAGTTATCACAGCTACTACAACCCCTCTGATGTTCCCCAGCACGCCACTGAATTTGAAGCTCTGAGCCAAGTCCCGTTGCCAAAGATTATTCAGCAAAATGAAAGTGGTGGCAGTTGAGAAGGAAAAGAAAACCTTAATACTCCTTCTGTTTTCATAGCCTGCGAGATACAAGAATCACCAGGCCCTTCATATTGCTTTTATCTTTGAAGCTGTGTCTTTTAATATCAGCACCCAGATGGCAAAAATAATCTTGGAGCCAGTATTCAGCGCAGCCTTGAATAATATGGAAAATGCTTCCAGCTTTTATGTTCTTTCCTGAACATCACAAATTTGCATAAGAGATGTATTTCATGATCTCTCTCATGAATGAGCTATTTCATCAGCGAGTCACCAAGTTCCTCCCAAAGAGGCACAACCCAAAATTTCAATCTAAATGACCCAAATGGCATTTCCTTGCTCTTTGCTCCCTTTACCCCACTGCAACCCTGCAAAAGCTCACGGGAGGAATTCAGCAGACCCTGATGCAAACCCGTGTGCCAGCAACAGCAAAGACCACAGTGTTTTATTTAACCATATAAATCCGCTTCAGTGCACAGGGTGCAAAAAAATCTGCACATATGAACTGGTTTCCCTGTGATATGAAAAAAATACCTTCAAAGTCTTTGCTTTTCTAGACACACCAGGGCCGATAGATTGTTTCCCTTAGCACCAGCCTGCGGAAGGGGAAATCCTTTCTCGTTACATCACTCAGAGGCATCTACTGTAGCTTTAACTGTGCTATTTGACCAAAAAAAAGCTTTTTTTCAGGGTCAATCGAATGGAATAGCAGAGAAACGAGGAAATAAACAGCTGTACAAGGTAGTTCCCGTTTGCAAAGCCACTCCTGGTGCCACGCTGGCGTGTGATGAAGCCGGGTGCTTCAACACCGTGTTCGCATCGAACGCCAAGTCCCTGCAGCAGCCACTTCACATGCCCACAAAAGGAGACAAGGCAGGAAGAACAACACATAAAAACCCCATCAACAACCAAACAGAAAAGCTGAGAAAATAATCTCCATCTTCCTAAAATAACCAGCAAAGGCATCACTACATGGGAGAAATCTCCATTTAAAAATAAAGCTAGACTTACTGGAAAAAGCCCCACACATTTGAATGAAAAACATAACTTAGGAATGAAGCGCCTCTCCCTTTCTTTTCTTGTTTTATAAAATGGGCTCCAAAGGATACGAAAGCCCCCACCACAAAGGTCGGGTTAAAGACGTGGTTCTGGAAGGTGAACAGTGCAAGTCCCATGTAGGAGAAGATGAAGTTTTCTGCCAAGAAATTCAGAAGCTCAAATAACTGAAAGAGAAAAACAAATTAAAAGCGAGTTAGATATAACTGAGATTCAAGAAGAAAAACATGTTAGCCCACCCATCGCACAATAAATACTTCTGCAGAAGCAACCCTAGTAAAATCCATCTGTAGAAAGACAGATACACCTAATTCTGGCTAGAGGGAAGGAAAAAATATTGAATTTGAAATTCAGACAGGCTGAAGGAGGCTGAGGAGCTCTCACCTGCTTAGTTCTGTGTTGGGACTCTGTAGATAAGTTGTTATAGGTATAATGGGCCTGCGTGATCCCGCAGAAGAGCACGGCCACCACACCTGGGGAGCAGAGCATCACGTTAGACTCCTGGGCATGAAAAGGGAGCTGAGCCGCACCCCAACACTGTAGGAGACTTAATGCAATAACCCCAAAATAATTAAAATTCAGAAAGCAGAGGGAGAGCCCCGGCTGCAATGGATACTGGGAGAAGGAAAACACAACCGGCCCATCACCCCTGCAGGTCTCCATCCCAGACACAGGGCTGTGCTGGAGCTTGCCTGTAAAGCCACACGCCTCGGCCAGCAGGAACGTGCTCCAGGACATCAGGAAGAACAAGCCGGTCTCCAGCAATGGGAACTCCCGAAGTTTGGTGAACTTGGTGACGTTGCAGATGGTTAAGAACAATTTGGAGAGAAACTGTAGGCTAAGAGCAACACTACATAGCTCGCCCTTAAAAAGGATATCACATTGACTTTCATTAATTTAGGCTAAAAAAAATCATTAAACACTAGGTCTGGGTGCAGACAAAAAAAGAAGCTGTTATGCAAGCACTTGGAAAAAATCAACAAAAAGGATATTAAAGCTGTCACAACTCCAGTAGCTGCTCCCATTGCAAAAGATCCACTGAATATCCCCAGGAAGATCCCAATAGACTTGAACATCGCTGTGACATCAAACGTGTGGCTATTGTCACCCGCTGGCTGGTACGCAACAATTGAACTGAAAGAGAGAGGAAATGCACAGACATGAAAAAAACAATGCTTAGTGTGGAGGGGGAGGCACCTCCACAGTGCTACGTGAGCCTTGCAAAGCGCTACAACTGCTGCAAACAGAGAAATCAGGGAGACAAAACCCAAGTGCCACACTGCAACCCCCACACAGTCACAGCAGCAGTGTGCCTGTCCTGTCCCAGGGAGTCTGGGGTCCCCTGCGCCCCTCACCAGCTTTCTGCAGCTCAGTCCTGCTCCTCGGCACAGCTTTGCATCTGCTCCTTCTGGACATCAGAGCATCAGACCAAAAGCCCTCTCCCGCATGATCTCCTGCAAATGCATGTGCTAGGTGACAGTTCACCTTTTGCAATGGTATTTTGGAGGTTTGGCATCAGCTCTCTATAAAGTCGGGCACTCTTGGACCACAGAGCATTCCAGTGGGAAGCCTACATTTCTCCATGGACTCCACAGAGGCATGACGTGAAATATCCCCTGGAGAACTGTAAGTTATGCCTTTTTACCACATTTAACGTGCACTATGTTGAATGTGCACTGCTGTGAGTTCTGAAGTGACGTATCGCAGGGTAGCAAGGCAAATGGCATGGTCCCAGTTCACAACAGCAATGCTGTTATCTTTGGTTATCTTTGTCCATCAAACTCTAGCAGATCTTTGGGATGACGTGGTAAATCATTTTGCCACACTGACCCCATCTCTGAATCTGCTCACTCCTCACTCCCAAGCCTTGCATCAGCCATTCCACTGATTTACTCAGAAAGCCTGAGATACAGGGGTTCCCTATCCACCTCCTAAACACCATTTTAATATAAACTACTTATTAACTTTACTCCATGTAAACTTACCAAAAACATTAATGTCCTAGTTAGCAATCCCTCTGTTAAAACTCTTGGATGTGAACTTCAAATAGTTGCTGTTTAACCTCCTGAGTTATGCTGGAATGGAAAGTTTCTGCCTTGTGCACACATCCCACAGCTTCCTCCCCTAACTACACACCAACATTCTTCTGCAACACGAGTGACAGTCCTCCCCTTTCCAACACATCACGGGTCACTTCCCTTGCTAAACTTCCCTGCTTTTAATACATTTCATCTTTCGGCATCGCCTTTTACACTGCAAGCTGCAAATTTCTCCCTGTGGTTTAATTTCTTTCGTCAGCCCCATCCTCTACTTCCCATTCACCAATGTGTTCTTATTCTGGGGTTTGGAGGCTTGGGTTTTTTTAAACCCATACTGGTTTTGTTTCCCCTTTATACCTGACTCTTTGGATGTTGGTTTAACATTTTAACCTCTTACAGTTTTCCTTGTGGTTTTGATTTTTGCATCACTAATCAGACATTATTACCAGCTGCCCTTTCTGTGGTTTATTTCCCTCTCTCTGCCCATGGGGCTCCCCAGGGCCTTTAGCCCCCGTGAAACCTCCCTTCAGAAGAAGCAGGTACAGGCTCCATTTGGGTAAATGTTCCCAAACCGCAGCCCTGGTACCTCACTGTCCACCGCCGGTTTCAGTTCTGGGTTCAATTCCCCTTCATCCTGCAACCAGTTCCCTGCCCTGAGCCCAGCCAGGCCAGCACGAGACAGGCACAGAATGGCACGGATCTGCTCCACAGGCAGGGGGATGGACATTGGTCTGGGATTTGGGGAGCCTCAAGGAGGCTGAGGGGAGACCTTCTTGCTCTCTGCAACCGCCTGAAAGCAGGTTGGAACATGGAGGGTGTTGGTCTCTTCTCCCAAGTAACAAGTGATAGGACGAGAGGAAATGGCCTCAAGTTGCACCAGGGAAGGTTCAGATTGGATATTGGGAAAAATTTCTTTCCAGAAAGGGCTGTCGGGCATTGGAACAGGCTGCCCAGGGAAGTGCTGGAGTCACCATCCCTGGAGGGGTTTAAAAGATGCATAGATGAGGTTCTTAGGGACATGGTTTCATGCCAGTATTAGGTTAACAGTTGGACTTGATGATCTTGAGGGTCTCTTCCAACCAAAATCATTCTATGATTCTGTGACTGAAAGCAGGGAGGAGAGGAGCCTCAGGGGCACCCAGCTCCTGGCAGGAACCACGGAGGAGTCCCAGCTCCTCATCCTCCCCTGGAGCGGGGACGGTGCCCGCAGCGCTCACCCCACCATGTGCAAGGAGCTGATGGTTCTTCTCAGGGCAATTGCAAAACCTGCACACTCAGCTGGCTGCACTGGAGCCCCTCCTCACCTCCGGGGTGAGGTGGGACCCACCTCCATCAACACAGCCCATCTGCCCAGAAACCCCCTGATTCTCCATCTTCCAACACATCTGCATCTCCTACATCGGGGAGCGGGTCTTCTGACTGCAGGAGCAGAACCAGCCCCACGCAGTTCCCCCACTTACACCTCTGCAGTAACAAAGGCAAACACCAAACTAAATTTAAAAAGGGGAACCATAAGTAAGATCTCTGGGCTGCTCTTGGAGGAGCTCTCGTCCCTGGAGCAGGAGGCCTTCACCTCCTCCTTGCACCCAAGATGTCTTGTGTCCAGGTGACTTGAGGTTGCCCTTGAGACACCTGCATTGAGCAATACCCGCCGTGCCGACCGGGGCTGCCTGATGCTGCTGACAGTGACCGTGAGGGCAAAGTCCACAACAAGCTTTAAAACTGGTTTGGGTTAACTGCTGAGAAGCCCTTGAGAAGTCAGCGTGCTGCTGGGCTGGCATGCACAAAAGCCTTGCGGCAAAATAACTGCTGCCTGCAGCTCGGGGCTGCTGTTTTGGTGCAAATTATCCTACTTCAGGGCAGAGGGTGGGTAAAACTCAGCCTGAGAAAAGAGGAAGGCAGGAAATCAGAGCTACAAAGCTGATACTGAAACAGCACATGAGGCAAATCACTGTGAACGGTATAGTCACCCATGTGTGAGGAGATTCAACACAAATTTCATTACTCTGATGCTGGACCCACCCACTCCCACACAGAACCTCTCAGCACAGGCTGGAAGATCCCATTCCATCCCATCCCTTCCTCACTCTGGATCATTTCTTAAACCCAGCCTGGATGTGCAGCATTTGTTCTCGTGCCAGCAGTGACAAATACAGCATAAAAGCCAGAGCGAGCAACACAAACAGTTCCAGAAACCTCAACAGAAACATTCAGTTTGGTAAATACAACTCATGCAGGCAGACAGACAGCTCACAATATACTACTTGCTGCCTCCACCTTAGTAAAACCCACACAACCAGCACGCTGGAGTGACAAGTATTCCAGAAATATTTTCTGCATTAGTCTTAGCTATATGTTAACCTGTCACCATTGTAGATATTATATATTGCCAAACAAATTCCCGTGATGACAACACAGTGAAAACGCAGATAAAATATGTCCTAGATGCAGAGGACATAAAATATTCAAGAATATAAAACATTTTTTAGAAAGCCAGCAAGTTTCCCATGTGTTCAATCCAGGGTATTAACTCCAGCTGTAAGAAATACCATCTTGATGCACAGAAAGTGTGGAGAGAAAGGAAACAGCTGCTTTACCAACTATTTCCACCTAAACAATAGCAGCTGTTTGTGGATGGGAAGGCAGGTAAGAGCAAAGCCATCAGCAAGGGATTGCAGTGGAACCCTGTGGCTGAGAAGCAGACATGGTGCTTTTCCCATCTCAGAGCAACACAAAAAACCTCCTTCTGGCTGGGTCAGCCGGCCATAAAAGCAAAACAAAACCATCCATCATGCAGGAGAAAGCTGTAGGGACAACCCACAGTCCCAGGCTGCGGTTTGCAATGAGGAGATGCATCAGAAGGTCACTACAGCTTTTCATGACACTTAATATGTAAATCTGCGCTTGCAAACATCAATGCTCCTATTTTACAGAAGCAAGGCCAGGTGGTGCCCCCCAACACCTGACATGTAACATACATAACAGTCAAAAATAAAAACAGAACACACTTACGAAGACAGCACTATGGCAACGGCATCATTGAGGACGCTTTCGCCAAAGAGAAGGGCATACAGCTCAACATCAACCTGGAGTTCATGGAATATGGCAAGAACAGTCACTGACAAATAGAAAAATAGAGAGACATTCAAAAAGGTGCTGTTATTTTGGTGTAATCAAAGACAAAATGCCCCTTTTTAGAAAGCTGCCTTCCTGCATGTCAGTGCCACTGACAGCAGCAGCCAGTGACGGTGCCAGCCGCCCCCCGTGATCCCTTTGAAACTCTTCCTTCTGCCCTTTGAGATTTGAATTTACTTTATCATTTGCCTCCTCCTCCTTTTCTGAAAACTTCTCCTGGGCTTTAGCTCTATTGAATGATGAGCAAACTTTGCTCTGAGCTTCCTGAGGGTCTGAGCTCGTGGGCTGGACCACAAGTACCACGCTGACACAAGCTTTTGGGATGCTGTTAGCTTGGAGCATCAGGAAGAGCCTTCCTCCACCTGCAGAAGTTCAGGAGGATGCAGCCTCATCCAAGACAATGGCTGTCTTTTCCTCCCATCCCTGATACTCCAGGAGAAACACTCGTATTCAACACAGGTTGACACACTGGAAATGCCAGCACAGATGTGCTAACGTTTCAGACCTAACTGGAGAAAGCCAGGCACTGGCTCGAACCCCAGCTGGGGGTTCCTTGTGATTTACAGCCACAGGGCGGAGATCAGAGTCCTCTCAAGCCCTTCCACGATCCAGAGGGTCCAAGAAGATATTAATAATAAAAACGCAGCAGGTTTTGCCTATCAGCCTTGCAAAAACATCACAACATCTAAAGCAAGCAAGATGTAACACATGGTGCATCATGCACAGCTCAAGCTGCTGCGGAGCGCTGAGCTCATTCCAATCAACCCTGCAAGTCCTGTAAAACAGCATTCAAGGACCCATCTGTACACACTGATGGGGGTTTAATCCATTTACGCACAGGGAAACGCTCCATTTTCACCTGTGAAATCTTCTTGTTCCTATTTCAAAGCCTGAAGAAGGGATGCGATGCCAACGGCTCATCCGCAGTGTTTTTAAGCATCACTTCCATTTACATCCTCTGCCCACCTGCCACCAGATCCACCACACCATCATCACATCTCTGAGGTGCTCCCCGCTTTGCAAATATGTTCCCCATCTCAATGTCGACACCCTAGCAAATTACAGGGAGGTTGCTCAACCTCACAGCCACATGGGAACAATTCCCCACTAAAGGAACCTGTGGCCTGAACACACACGCACCCAAGATACACTCAGAAAAGCTGCAAAATAAGGGTTTGGGTTTTTTTTTAATAAGAATGTCAGCAGTAATAACCACACCACTACCTAGCAAATCTTAGGGAAACACAAAAAAATAAGTTAGTAAAAACACATGGGAAACACACATCTTGCATCTCCACCTGGCAGACAGATGTGGCTATTGCCATGTTATGCTGCAGGTTATGTTCTGCAGCGTTATTCTTGCATATATGCATATACACACAATGCTCCTCATTTTGCCTTTAAAAACAGAAATCACTCGTTGTTAAGATGAGCAGGTAAAAGTCCCAGTTCATCTGGAAACAACAGCACCTGGCACTTGTTTCAAAAGGGCAGAGGATTTGGCTTATCCAGGTGTGTAATCTCTCCCTTCCAAGCAAAACTGACCAATATCTGCATTTAAAAAGATCCGCCAAAGCTCCCGTAACATCGGGAGGTGGGCGATGCTGCCGTCCCCCAGCCCCACCACACTGGTCTCAAACGTAGTAGCCAGGCTGCAAAAGAAGAAATTCAAGCCTTGTTCAGCAAAGGGCAGGAGGAAAGAGAGGTCTTTTTGTGGTCCTGTGTTTTTAGGTGAAGTTGGAACATGCAAATAAACAGCTACCATGTAGAAGCAATCGTGAACTAAGTAAAATTCCATTGGATAAGGCACGTTTTTCATAGTTTTGATTTATAAAACGCATCAGTAGACCAAGATGTCACTACTGTCCTCAGTACTGCTCAGTAAGACAAACTTTAAATTAGATTAGTACCTTTCGAAATCCCACCCAAACGGAAGCTGAAGAAAATCTCTAAACTAACTAAAACTATCAGCTGAACCCCACATTACACGTCTTGCTCTGCATCACCGGTTGGCACAGGATGGCAGAGACACAGTGGACCTGTCCCCAAGCCCAGCCAAGTCGAGAGAGAAACTGCCTAGAACCTCATTGCAAACGAGGATTCAGGAAAGCAGAGGTTTGGAAGGTATATTACATGTAACCAGAAGGAAATAAAAAGGGATGAAGGCAAACTTCACCTCTAAGAATGTCACAAATAAATTAAACTCCAAAATTCAGGAGGAAACTTCTTCACCCCTTCACCACAACCCAAAACAGATCAAAACGTAGGTAAAATGAGGGAAAAAAAATAACCATCTAACTTACCTGGGTCAGTAGCTGATACGATGGCACCAAACAGGAGGCAGTCAGTGAAGTAGAAGTCTCCCCCGAGCTGCCCAGTGACTTTCATCAGCGCCACGCAGCCATACACAACAGAGCTGGTGATTAGAAGAGGCAATTACTCATCTCTGCAGTGCATTAAAACGACACTCAACTGGGCTCAATTTCCCTGAATTTGCCAGATTAACCCCTGAAGTTACCAAACGCAGGAACACCGAAGAACTGCACCGTGTGAGCTGTGCCTGGTGAAGCCCAGGACCACACACACCAAAGCACCCACCACAGCAGACCACAAACACGGTGCTGGTGAGGAACCAGGACCAAAACTCCTCCACGAGCACAACACAGCTAAAGAAAAGCGGCAGCCAGGCTCATGGGCTCTTGTGGTCACTCTGCAGTGTCTCCCATTTAACACATTTCAGTGGGATGATCATGGCCTGACTTTGAAACAGCTGAAACTTTCAGTGAGGAACATATAATGTGGATACTGAATTTGCTTGAATCCACCGGACTCTCCAGTGGAAAACACCCTACGCCAGCCTGCGTGCTGCTATTCAGAGCACGAATCATCTCGCTCCCTCTGTACAGAGGGATAAATAATTTGAAACATAATCTGTGCTCACTGGGCACCTGCTTCCAGCAAGTAAGGACAGGACATGAATTTACGATCCTGCCCCTCCTGTGTCTCATGCTTGTCAAAGCTGTGCTTTTAATAACTTCAAGCTACTGTCTGTTTTTGCAAGACAATCTTCAGAGAAGTGTGAAACTTTCCCTGGCATGTACATAAATATTCTATATGGGATGCTGAGAAAGCACTATGCAATTAGACAGCAATCGCCCCGTCCACCCAGCAAAAGTTTGGACAGTAAATGGTATCATTTGCTGCTGCCAAGCAGAGGTGCAGAGAGCCCGTGTGATCTTTCAGGGCTGGGATTAGCAGCTGCAGCTCCGGGCTCAGGGCGCTCCCAGCATGGCTTAAATCCCCGCAGAAGAACCAGACGGGCTCCAGCTACTCACCCGATCACCAGGCAGGAAATTGCAGTGCCGAGAAAGGCGTACGCTAGGATGGACCCCAAGTTTCTGAAGAAGTGCCTCTAGGAGGAGGAGATAAAACAAAAAAAAAACAAAAACATGCTGAATTATATTTTTCTAACAATTTTTTTCAAGCCCGCACAGGCACCCACACAGTGTCCATCATGAATTGGAACTTAGCTCAGACACCACGAGCTGGACACGCACGGCTGAACAGTGCCCACCACACTGGTGTATACTGATGTTCATGCAGCATTAATATACATGAACATATCTTTTTCTTGTACCCGTGTATTTAACAAGGTCCTGGGAACTGATGTCCTAACCCAGCAGCATTCCTCCTTCCTTCTCCCACAAGCTAAGCAGGATCATTCCCCTCTCCTTCCAAATCAGCATTTCAGAGAGCTGCAGCTTTCTAAAAACCTCCCACCCTCCCACGTGTTTGGAAAGTAAGGATGCCTGGAATGGCCCAGCTGACCTCAAAAACCCCTGTGCAAAACCATGCTGGAAATGGCTGAAGTCTCTGACCCTTCCTGGGGCAGGGGGATGGACAAGACTGACTGGGACACCCTTGGCCCTGTTTCCTACAATCCCACATGTACTGAGGAAAAGCGTATCCAGCTCCGCCGCCCTGGCCTGCTGAGCAAGCATTAAAGCACTCTCAAGTATTAAAAATGCTCTGCAGGCAGAGGAACTAAAAACGTAGGTGCTGTAAAGGCACGTACCCTTTTCAAGCTGTAGCCTGCATAAAATATAATTGGAGGAAGCAAAATGTTGAAAAATACTTCAGGATCAAAAGTCACCTGTTAAGGAAAAAAAAAACAACACAATGGTAAAATGGTTTGTTGAGACCTTGCAAGGCAAAACACAAAGAAGAATGTTATATAAAATATAAGGAGAAAACCCTGTATCCTGGCCAGATGAAATGCTGTCGGGTGAACAATGGGATGTGCCTGGGATCTTTTGGAGACACAACCCAGAGTCTACACAGCTCAAATTAAGTTCAGCTGAAACCAGAGTTTCATTACGTTGTGTTCAACTTGAAAATTATAACTGATTATGGTCTGACCCAAGTTAAGAATCAAAATCACATAATGCAGCAGATACAGGACTCGTCCCCACGGAAGGAGTGGGGAGCATCACTTGCCTCTCTAGTCACCAACCCCTTTACCTTTCTCAGCATCTCATTATCCTGGACGTTATTGAGCTCCTGGGCGCTGATTTCCCCCTTCAGGGTGTACTCGTAGTACTTCCCGCTGACGTTCACCAGCAGCGTGGCAGGGCTGGTCTGCACTTGGCAGCTCATGGTCACGTTGTTGACATCGCTGGGGACGTGGATGCCGTAGCGCAGGACCACGCCAACCAGGACCCCTGGGGAGAGACACGTCGGTGAGATGAGCCACAGCAAACTCCCGGGACAACCTCTTTGAGCACGGATGTGGCATCAGGCACTCCAGCATCCCGACCCTCTGCTCAGCTGCTGAGCACAACCGCCATCCAAATAACTGCCCATGTGATATTAAAACATCCTCATCCTCTCATGAGCCATGGAAACGCTCTGTGCTCATGCTGACTTTCTAACACCAGGCATGGACTTGTCCTGAAGGTTTTTAATTACTCAGCCATCAGTCAGACCCTCACCTTAGTGCAGCAAACGGCCAGCATCGAGGGCACACTGGTTTTCTGATGGTGAGCACGCTGGCATTGGTGGCACACAGCTGGGGACCTGGGCAAGGCGCTGCTCACGTGCCTGAACTATGTAAGTTACACCTGGAAACCTGACAGCATCACATTTTGCCACTACAGAAATACGAAAACAAAGGGTTTAATGTAAGGGATTAAAAAAGGGACCAAGCAACCATCACCAACACTCTGAGGACAGCAAGCATCCTTCCTAAGATGCTGCAGCACCACACAGCCTTTTCCCACACCTGGGAACCTTGGCAGTGCACAGCAGTGATCCTCATTTTATAAACAACCGTGGAAGTTTCCCAACGCAGGCCGACCACCCGAGTCTGCCCCTCACCCCCTGCAAGCTCCAGCTCTGCATCAGGAGCAGCAGCCCCAGGGCAGCCCTGGGAGCCAGCGCTGCCTCCGGCTCCGCTCCTGCACCGGAGTATCGTGGGGTTAATTTGCGAGTCAGCAGTTTATACGCCACTTTTCGTTTGCAACACAGCTGTCGAGCTGCGCTCCGAGGTCTCGCACCCAGATTAACGGCATTCACACGGCGCAGGCTGCTCCGGCTCCTGCTCACCCGCACGCTGTGCCAAGCACTCTCCGGGCAGAGCTTTTCGACATCTGCAGGCTGGGGAGGAGGGGTGTCCCACAAAACAGCTTTCCACATAGCCTTCAGCACAAAAGGGTTTGGAAACTGCTTGATTAAGGCAGCACTGAGCCACCACAGAAATCTGGAATCTTAAACCCATCTCTGAACCACACATTCATGAAAAGCTTTCAGACACGTGGGAACTAAAACGGAGACCGCAACACTTGGAAGGCTTCTCCATTTGTCTCCCAGGACACTACCACTTCTTTGCTGTTGCCTTAATTAAGATCTTGCTCTGAGCTTTCCTACAGGCAGGGCACAACCCTGACCGAAGGGAACACCAAACTCTTCCCCCACTGCCATCTCACGGCAGCAGAGCCTGGGCAGGAGACCACGGGGTCCCAGCACATCCAGCGAGCTCCCGATCTGCTGCCCGCTTTTTGCCTTCTCTTCCTTTGCCAGCTGCTTTCCAGGATGAGATTTGCTCATTCTGAAGAAAAGCCCCCACCTCCCATCCCAGGGGATGTCACGCCGAGCAGGGTCACCCAAGCACACAGCCAGGCCATGAGCAGAGGCAGAAGAACGTGCTGCAGAGCCTCACTGCTGCTAACTCATCACACCAGCGCCGCTGATGTCCCATCTCAGGGACCAGGCTGACAGACCCTGGAGCAGCGCCCAAAACCCAGCCCCTGGTCAAATGTGGCACTTTCTGCAGTGCAGCTGAGCTGCTCTCACAAAGCTACTGATGGTTTTAAGCCCTGCACGGACAACTGGGCTCACCATCTTCTTGGGGCTCTATTCTGCACTGCACCACTGATGCAGAATTGCCCTGACAGTAACAGAAAAGCTCTCTCAGTGCACAACCAGGCACACTCAGCTCCAGTAAGGTGCTTCAGGGAATGCCACACTGTGCAGAGCATCTGAGCTGCTTTCACACCAGCATCACTAACAACTGAGGACACCAAAGAGGAATCCTTTGGCTCACTCTTCTGCTAGCCTCCTAGCTCCTGTGATCTTCCAGTGCTCTGGAAATACAAGTATGGAAACGAAGACAAGAATGTCAAGAACACTGAGATGCAACATCACAAGTATGTGGCGGGGGATGTGTGGCACCACAGCACTGGGACGAAACACCCAGGTCCCCTTTCACCCCAAAGAGGATGACCCCTGAGGCACCATAGGAGACAACCAAACTCTTCCCTGGGATACAGTGAGCTTCAGAGAGTCGTTTACGTCTGCCCAGGGCAGTGGTGGAGTCACCATCCCTGGAGGGGTTTAAAAAACACACAGATGAGATTCTTAGGGTCATGGTTTAGTGCCAGAGTTAGGTTATGGTTGGACTCAGTGATCTTAAGGGTCTCTTCCAACCAAAATGATTCTGTTAAGCAGCTTTAAACAGTTACAGTGAGAATTCAGATGCAAGGGAAGGGAGGTGAGCCAGACTGGAGAGCTCATCCACCCTCACAACTGCTCCTCCACTCCTGCGGAGCAGGCAGCACCAGGTACACCGCGCTCTGCAGCTCTCCAGAGTGATCTGAGCTGGCTTTTAAAAACTATTTAAAAAAAAAAAACAACACAAGTTTATTTTAGAGCTTCATGTGGGGGTCAGAAACCTCCAGCAGCAGGAGCTGCATGGCTTTCCTCAGCTGGAAACCCATCCAGCGAGCCCTTTAGATGCCCAGGCTCAGTGCTTTGAGGTGGGTGGCCTTGCAGGAGGGACAGACAGACATCACTGCTGCTAATTCAGAAGGGATCCTGACTCACCCACCTCTCCGCTCTTAATCCCGGTCCCAAAGCAGCGCTACATCTGATAACCCCCCGGCTGGTCCTCGCCGTCTCACTTACCCAGGCAGCTGTTCCTGGCCCCACACTCCGGCTGCAGCCAAATTCCCACTCTGGTCAGGAATGAGATAAGGGAAAAGGGACGTATAAACCTACAATATCTGCCAAGGCCACTGTGCTTGGGGCTTCAAAAATCAGCCCTTTTATCCTACCCTGTAACACGCTCCCAGAGCTCTCTGGACCAGGGTTGGAAAAGATGTCCCTGTGCAAACAAACACCTGCACACAGAGCTCCGGGCACCTGCCAGCAATGTCCCTGACGCAGAGACACCATCGGAGTCACTGACAGGCAAACTGTGCTGCTGCTCTGCTTAAAGCCAATTCCGCTGCCAACATTGAGATGACACCCTCACTGCCCCCCCCGCCAAACACTGGATCCCTAAATCAACCCCTCTCACCTCGCGATGCTCGCTGGAGGCATCTGGAACAAACCTGACTCAGACGGCAAGTTTTTTCAGACACCCAGACACCAACACCCAGTCCTGGGCTCAGGCTACCTGGACCAAGTCCAGAGGACCATGTAGGTCCTCCTGGTTCTGAAACTCTCGTAGGAAATGGTTCAGACTCTCTTGGCACTCGAAGGGCCATCCTAGCAGCAACCTGTGAGCAGCTATGCCAGTATCGACATGCTTTGGCAGCCCCAAGTTTTACAAAACTGGGCCCTGGGAGGGAGCAGAGCAGAAGGAACCCGACACCAAGGGAGCTGCCAGCCAAAAGCTGCAAGGAGTAGAGAAGCTAAAGGCAAAGCCGGTAAATTAATTGAGTTATTTTATGCAAAGTGCAAGAGATTATTCTCATTGCATTTCTCCCAACTTCATTAAAAAGAACAAAAGCCCATGGGCTTTTTTTTTTAGGTGCTGTTGAACATTTCCGAGGTAAGGTTTTAAATGAAGACTAACATATTACCATTCGAGCACTTAACAACAATGGAAGCACACAAGATCCCCAGGCGAGTATTAATCTGGACACCAAAAGGAAAGAAAAATGTAGTAGGCAAGTGAAGACATCCTGACAACAAGCAATTCAGACATACGCAATCCAGGGGCCAAGTGGGAACAAGTACAAGGAAACTAAACTTTTAGAGAAGCTCCTGCCACATCCACCATCAGACCTTGAGAAGAACCGAAACAAGATGGTTTAATTAATCGTCCTATATGTTGAATACCTTGGGTGTGGGAACCTAATTTGAAACATTGAAATGAAGTTTAGGGGCTACTGAACACCATGAAATGACTCCAGCCTGCATCTGGCTCTCGAACATCAACTCTGAGCTGACAGCGTGATTCGTAAGACCTAAATCCACCTGGAGCGAGAGCTTATAACTTACAATAAAAACACAGACACCAAGGAAACTCTGATGTATTTCAGGAAGAAGACATGTATGCAAAAGATTTATCTGACTTAGTTGTTGGGTTTTTTTAATTAGAAAAAGACAAGCTTTTACAAATTGCTTGTCTTGCCCAGATTTCAGGGTCTGTTTTGTAGCCTGCCTGCCACAGCCCTTCCACATTTTCAGCAGACTTCCCCAGGGCTGAAAGCATCGCAGGGGGCTGGCAAGAGCCAAGCAGAAGCGGTACCTGCTTTGCTCCCTGCAGCTTTTGTCGCTGTAAAACAACAGCATCTCACCACTCCTTGGGAAACTACACATTCCTTTTCCTACAGCAGCTCCCACAACCTGAGGAGCAAATGCCAAACACCTTGACAGCGGGAAAAACTCTGATTTTCTGCATGACCAGACGGGTGATGTTACAGATTTTGCCAACAACTCCCTAAGAGCAAAAGAGCGGACACAAAAGATGCATTTTACAGATTGGCAGGAGGCCAAAATGACCCGGGTCATCCTCTGAGAACAAGGGGAGTACTCAGGTGGGTCAGGGAGCATCAAGACGAAGAAAACTCCAGGAGAAGAAGAACAAGGTTGAGATCGAGTTGGAAAGCACAAAAGGAATAGAAAGTCCATGTGCTGGCGAGCTCCAGGGCAGGAGAAGGACAACCTCCCGTGCTGGAAGCATGAGCTCCCACAGCACAGCTCCCGTCCCGGGGAGGTGTGCACCCTGCCAGGCCAGCGACCCAGCAACGCCTGCACCTCCCCGTGGCTTGCAGGAATCCGAAAAGGCAGAGCAGTATTTTGTGCCTCTGGGCTGACGCGGGTGTCTCCACCCCTTCATTTGGAAGGACACTTCCAGTTAACTGAAGCTTGGGATCACAAAAGCCAACAGGAGTGAATGGCTCAAGTCAGAGCCTTCCAAGCAAAGCTTTCTGCTGGGTGGGGGACTCGGCCACACTGCTTGGTCACACATCACCCACAATCAGCACAAGCAAGGACAGCACAGAGAAGAGACACTACCCACAGCAGAAGACACCTTTTAATCCTAAACTACACAAATCTTGTCTAGATTTGTCCACGGCTGCGTTAATCACTCCCCCAGCAGAACTCCCAGACCTGCTTTGGTTGAACTCCAAGTCATGCAAGATAACTCAGGCAGAGCCACGTATGGCACCTCCATAGTATAGTTCAGGCCACTTCATGTGCCATGTCACCTCACTAAATCACAGGACACCATTAAAATCCAACCAGCTATGGACCTGTTCCCCTGACTCAACAGTCTCACTCCACTTCTTGTGGGAACACACACAGGGCATCTCACCAAGAGGTCCTGTCACAGCAAGAGGAGGAACCCCAAAAGTAGGAGCTTGTCCCCGAGCAGCAGGACATAAGGCTGTTGGTCCTCTGGGTCCCTGAGCATGGCAAAGGGTGGGAGCATCCCCCCATATGGCCTCTCCACTCTTCCCAGCCTCTGGAAATTCAGGTGCTCTAAACATGGGGTGGAGACACAACCTCCGGCCTCAGTATGTGAGACATAAGGGTCCTGACAGCACAAAGCCTGTCTATGCAGACCAGTGTCCCCAGTCTCAGCCCTGGAGCATGGGAGCAGGACTTGCCGGTGCTCGGTGGCATGGTTTTGAGCTCGCTTGGCACACGGCAGCCCCCGACCCCACCAGCCTCACCCATGCTGGGTGAAAACCAACCTGGGAAAACCCAACCAGCTCCTCGCTGCTGGAGACTTTGGAGTGACACTGTCCTCAAGAGCCCTTGATATCTCGGGTTTGGAGAACAACCAACCTTCCCTCCAGTGACACGCAGATAACACCCGGCATGGGGCAAGGCAGGACCGGGCGTGCAGCCCGGCTGTGCCAGCGAGAGAGGAGCCTCTGTAAGGGGGTACAGCGTGTTCCCCCAGTCCCCACACCCATGGGGACACCCACAAAACGAGCCCTGCTGCAGCCCCTGACCACAGGGCCACCGGGCACGGAAGAAGGGAGCGGTGGGGCTGCTGGTGGCCCAGCACAGCCCCGGGACCGGTTTGGACGGGGCTCCCAGTGCTCAGGGCAAGGCTCATCCCTCCCCACACGGGTCTCCCACGGAGCGGGGCAGGTGGGTGATGGGGTAAGGGGGTGCGTGGGGGTCCCCGCGCCCCTCACCGTAGATCATGGCCAGGCCGGTTTCGTGGAGGAAGCGGGCGCGGCGGTGCTTGAAGAGCCAGATGGTGAGGATGGTGAGGGTGAGCAGCAGGATGAAGACGAGCAGGTTGAGGCTGTCCTGCCGGTGGCTTTCCTCCGCCGCCTTCTCCGACACGATCTCCTCCTCCAGCGCCCCGGGACGCGCCGCCAACACCTCCCCGCCCGCCGCCCCCCGCGCCCACAGCCCGGCCAACGCCGCCAGCACCGGCCCCGCCATCGCCCCGGTACCGGCCCCGGCGCCACCACCAGGAAGCGGCGCTGGGCGCAGGCGCTGCGGGGCGGGGACAGCGCTGCCGGGAGCCCGGATAGGGACGGGGCTGGGGCGGGAGAGCGGCGCCGCCGGGCTGGGAGCCTTGCCGCGGAGAAAAAGGGGGTTATTTCATCTTTTAAATCACTGAGGGCGAAGAGCCGAAGGGGGGCGGGTTGGGGTGGAGGTGAGGCGGGATCTCGCAAACGTGTTGCAAGCGAGCAGAGGGAGGTTTGCAAGAGGAAAGGTTGGCTGGTCGTGAAGGGAGGTGCGAGATTGCAAAGTGGGAGGGGGGGAATCAGGTCGCGGGGGTGTAAGGGACAGAGGGCTGCACGGGCAGGCTCGCAGGAGTGCTGGGGAAGGGGTTGCAAGGGAAAAAGCAGATTGCAAAAGTGGGTTCTAAGGGAAAAGGTTTCCGGAATGCAAGGAGGTTTGCAAGAGGAACAGGAATTCCCCGAGCAGACTTGCTGCAAGGAAGAAGTTTCGCAGAGGAGCGGCTGGGGCTGCCGGGTGCTGTGCGTGGGGTGCTCGGGGGGCTGTGCTGCAGCCCGCCCGGGCTGCTGGGGGGACATGGCCCTGCGTGTGGGGACAGCACCAGCGCATGCCGCTCCCCAGAGCTGGGGCAAACCTGGAGGGTCATGGTGTTCACACCGTGCCAAGGCGTGTGCCAGGGGCCAGGAGCTCAGTCAGCCCTGAAGTAGGATCAGAATAACCCTCCCACCCTGTTTACCAATAAATAGGGCGGTTTTGTGCAGCTGGTGGGGTGATGGCTGCAATAAATGCCACAGCCATCAGCTTGTTCTACAGAAAACAAGAATTGCTTCTGTGCCCCTTATCTTTGTGCCTTGGGGGCATGGAAGCCCCAGGATGCAGGGAGGCGAGGGGAGGGAGGTTTGGCCCTGCAAAACAGTCAGGATTTTCCTTGTTTTGCCCCAGGCCTTGCTTGGCTAGAGGTTGGGGTGCCTGTCCCTGCAGATGCTGTGGATCTTTCGACACCATTTTTCCTTGCATGGGTTCCTCCTCAAGTTTTGAGTTTAAACACATGCAAAGCGACAATCACCCCAGGCCCCTGGTGGCCCCACGCTCTGCTTTCTGCATGGAGGGAACCAGCCTGGCCCGCTGCGGCTCGTTCCTACCTCAGCTGCCCCCCCAAAAGGTGACAAACCCGTCCCCCGGGTTCCCACCCCGACCCGCCGGATTTCTCTCAATGGCCTCGCTCCCGCGTGGGAAAGTGGTGCCGCAGTCACGCCCCCTGGCTGACCACGCCCCTCTTCGGGCGCGGCCTGGCACCGCCCCCTTCGTGACGCCATCAGCGAGCGCCGGGGGGCGGCGGGCGCCCCTGGCGGCGGGACGGGTGGCGATGGCGGCCGGCTCGGTGTGGAAGGGGCTGGTGGGGCTCGGCCTGTTCGCGCTGGCACACGCGGCCTTCTCGGCGGCGCAGCGTGAGTGGGCGGGCGGGGGGGCCCGGGCCGGCGCCGCTGCCTGAAGGGGGGTCGTGGAGCGGGGAGGCCCGGCAGGCCCAGTCACCGCCGCCGGAGGAGCTCCCGGGGCGGGGGCCGGGCCGCGGCGGCATCACCGGCACCAGCCCTGGGGCGGCCTTGCCCTTGCGGAGCGGGAGGCTCGGCGCGGGCGGCGCCGCAGCCCGGGATGGACGGGCGGACGAGGCCGCCGGGTCGCGGGTTCGCTCCCCGCCTGCGCCGTTGTCGCCGCCGTTCCCCGGCTGCCCGGGCCGGACCGGCCGTGGCTGCGGGAGCGGGTCCCGGCGCGGCGCGACCGACACGTCCCTGCAGGGAAACGCCGGGGGGTTGTGTCGCTCCTGCGTTTGTTCGCTTGTGCGGAGGGTTTGATGCGTGTGTGTGTTTCTGTTTTGTAGATCGTTCTTACATGAGGTTAACAGAAAAGGAGGATGAAACGTTGCCCATAGATGTAAGTTTAACTTTTTGCAAAGTTCGAAAGGTTTAATGCTGTGTGGATATTTTAGTCTCAGTTGCTTTTGGTTTTTGGCTTTTATTTTTCCTTTTTTATTTTGCTTTTTTAACGCTCTAAGCAAGAATAAAGGGTGAAGTAGGTTTTGAATTGCACTTTCATTTGAGCTCCTTCTGTCAAAAAGAACCATGTTTTCTATCGCGACTTCCTGTGGTGTGTTACATCTGTCAGAGGGAACAAACCCCATGTCCAGCCCTCCCTCTCCTTCTTTAGAGCTACTCTGAAGGACCTTGTCCAGGAATCCCCTGAATATAGCTCAGAGAGCTTTTGCATTCACCTCCTCCATTGCAGCATAAACATCCTCCTCCCTCTGGCTTTTGTTGGCTGACATTTGTTTATCCAGTCCGGCTGCGTGCCCATTTGATCCCAGCACGACCTGCTTCAGGAGGGCTTTTCTTTTATTTGTTCTACTTGCTTGGGTTTTAAATTCCACTTCAATTATTATTTGTTCCATTTCTGCTTGATCGGGAAGGGAAGGAGATCAAATACCCGTGACGACCAGGCATGGCGTTCGGACCGAGCTGCAGCTGCCACTGCTGCACAGCGTGTGCTGGCAGCCAGCTCGTTTCTCAGAGGGAGAATTAGATCCTTAAGTGCACAAGAACACGGTGTTTTGTTCTAAGGATGTTGCTGAGGAGCCATGTGAATCAATTCAGTTTATGCAACACAGACCGATGTTGGGCAGCTGAAGCTCTTCTCAGCTCTGCCACCATTCTGCTGTGCTAAATAGGCGGGGTATTTAATCTTCCTGTGCCTCAGTTTCCCTGCTGTTGAATTGCCCACATCTGTGAAGCATTTAGTGAATGAAAAGCGCAAGAGACACTGTTTGAGAGGCGATATTTTTAAAAAATATTAAGAATATTCAGTAATGTGTATGTTGCATTGTGCTTCCCTCTGTTACAGATAGTTCTTCAGACTCTGTTAGCCTTTGCGGTTACCTGCTATGGGATAGTACATATCGCAGGAGAGTTTAGAGACATGGATGCCACTTCAGAACTAAAAAATAAGTATGTTTTATTTCTTTTCATAAACGTTTATCTGCTACTCTTTCTACAAACTGAGCACATCTCCGGGGTAGCTCGTTCTTTAGCTCGTGTCTTTGTAAATGTGTGTTGTAGACAGTGACTCTGAGAGGAACAGTCACACCTGGGAAAGCCAGCAATGTCTTGAATTTCAGAGAAAGATAGATAACTGGAACAAATTAGATAAGTGTCTTTCTTTTCCTTGTCTGTAGAGAGTTGGTGGAGGAATGAGATGTCTCTGTGAGTTCCGTGGTCCCAAACTGCTGTTGTGAGATGGTCTCACAGACAATAGGGAAGTACGTGGGGCTCACCACCCTCTGTTTCCTATTGCTTCTTTACAAGAGTCTGAATTATTTGAATATTCAGGACAGAATATCTGAAAGATTTTAATAAAATAAGGGATTTTGAATTGAGATTTTGAAAATGAGATGAGGTTGGATGGGCAGACACGGCTTCTCCAGCCATTCCCCAAAACGCAGGGGAGTATGAGAAGTGAACAAGTTGATGCTGTTATATTTCATAGCATTTACCTAAACTCCTGAGCACCAGGCACAGAAAGGCACAGAAAGCTGACAGTAGACAGCACCAAGGCATTAACACAAGTGACAGCTGAACCACGACTGGCATGTCGGGTAGGGGTGCGTGCAGTGACCCCCGGGCCTGCCCCTGAGTGAGGTTTGGCTGGGGGGTGGAAGCCTCAGCCTGGTGAACAGTCAATATTTTTAACGCTTGGCTTTATATTTCCTCCATATTTTAGTTTAGGAAGAGTTTTGGAGTCAAAAATTGTATTTCCGTGTCTGTAAAAGTTGCTGTACCCTAGACTGACTCTTCTAAACTGTTCTCAAGCAGTATTAATGTTGACTTTTTACATTTATTTTGAAGGACGTTTGACACGTTAAGGAACCATCCGTCTTTTTATGTATTTAATCATCGTGGTAGAGTATTGTTCCAGTCCCCAGACACAGTGAATTCTTCTTCAAACCAAGATGCTTTGTCATCCAGCTCGTCACTGAAATTCCGAAAACTTGAACCTCTGCGCCGCTAAGACTTTTACAGATTATAATAATAATCCAGGACACTGAGATGTAATATTGAAGTGGGGGATGTAAACACTTTTTTAATTTCTGGAGCAGTATTTATATTGATCTTCCAGACTTTATAAAGTATATATATATATATATATAAACTAAGGACCTTCTTTGTACACTGTTAATGAAAATGAATTGTGAATTGGCAACGCAGTGTAAATTATTCTACAGTTATGCTGTGAAACACATCTTCAAATTTTCATATATTAAAACAAGTTGCAGCTGACTTCAGTTAAAACAAAAAGCAAGCTAGTTTTTACTGCAGTTAACGTTCTTTGACAAGAGGGAATGTTTGAGTGCTATTTATTTTCTCAGTTTGCTTGCACAACAGTTTGTGGAACTCCTTCAGAAATACTGTGTGCACTGCATCACTTAACAGCAGAAAAAGGGGCAGCGTCTCCTGTTCTAGAACACTGCAGGTTTTAGGCACAGGAAGGCACAAAGGTTGCTTTCATTTTTTTACAGTGCTGAAAAATAGTTGTGTGAAGGGTTTTGTTTTGATTTTTTTCTTCTACGTTTTCGTTATCACGTTAGTTCCCCGTTGCCCTCCTTTGTTTAAATGTAAACTGTCCTCTCTTGGCCCAGGTTGTGGTGCATGTGGTGGGAGGCAGCTCACGTCTGATCACATAGATAATGTACCCCGCTCAGCTCCTTCACCCACTGTATTTCAGTTCTCTTTGGTTGTGAATACAGGAATGTTCATCAGGTGACTGGGCACTGTGGTGGTACCTCCAAATGGCACCAGATACAACTTCCTGAGTCATCTCCTATGAGAAGTATTTGAGTGTCAGTAAGAAATACCTGTTCTGTCCGTGGTCCAGGGCCCAGGTGCAGCAGCCAGGTCTGCTTGCTGGCACTGGGGCAGTGCAGGTTGTCACCCGGGTGCGGTACAACCACCCCCTTTTCTGCCAACACAGCCTTTCAGTTTGATTTCTTCTTTGTCAGCTGAGCCCTCAGCTGATTCAAGATTTCTGTCTTGATTTCATGTATTGGGACAGATGATACAGTCCTTAACTCTCACTGACGTCTGAATTCTGATCTCCCCTTAGGGGCTGAGTGGATGCTAAAATTTCTCTCGCTCTGGCATTTCACCTGCCTGCCATAGCAAAGGGGGTAGTTTGAGATACTGGTGGGGCCAACTAGAATTTTCCCTGATCTGAAGATGTCTCACGGCTGCCATGGAAATACAGCCTTTTGTCCTAGCACCTGTTCTGTTTGTTTGTTTGTTTGTTTAAACTGCAAAGAACTGTCAAAGGCAAAAAGCTTAGCAAAAATACTGTGTAAACCGAAGCCTCTTTTTCTAGCTCTGCCCGTCCTATGGAGTGGGTGCCCCAGTGCTAGAGCAATATCCGTAGCTGCTGCTCCACAATCACTCCTAAGTGTCTGGGTTTGGTTGGAAAGGGTTACTCTGCCAGCTGAAAGCGCCTGAGCTGCCGGATTACTTCCTAAAGTGTCCTGGTTCCCCCCTAGCTGGTGTGACAAATCAGCTCACGCCAGCTGCTGCCACCAAAGGCCTCAAAAATAGCAAGTATCAGGTCAGCTCCGCTGCAGACAGAGCTGGTTCCCTGCAGAACAGAGGATGCAGCTGAACATCCGCCAGCTGAACTTGCGAGGCACAGGACAGAACGGGGGGAGGCAGAAGGTCGGCAACACCGCTCCAGGCTGACCCTGTGGTGTGGTTGGTGGCGAGGGTCTCTTAGAGCGGGGCTGCTCACCCCTCATGGCTAAGAAGCCCCATTTGTGCTACCCTAAGGCTACGTGGACCTTCCCGAGGCAGAAGGTGCTGCTGTGGGACAGGGTGAGCGGAGAACGTCGCCCGCTGCTCCAAGCGGGTCCTGCTGTATAAACACCTTGTTGGCTGCCTCGGGTCTTCTCGTGACAAGTAGCCTTACTCTTCAGCAGCAATGGTTATATCAAAAAGCTGTACAACTTATTTTTTCTTATTGATCTCGCAATGTCCAATAAACATTGATATCCTTGAAGTGTTTGGGAGTTTATTTCTGACCACCCTGGAGCCTGCTGCAGCAAATCCCTGATGACTGAGTATTTACAAGTGACTGCTTGGTATCGACAAGAAGTGATCTTGCCTTAATTACAGCAGTTCTGTGAGAAGGTGCGTGCCTGGCCTGGTCTTCACGATTGTGAGATAAGATCAGAATCAAAATAGCATGCTCCAAGTAGCTAAGCAAAAAGTTTAGGATGGAAAAATTACTAGCCTGGGGGTCTGCCTGCCTTTGAGATTCCTGGTCAACATATCTGGCTGCTCTATTTTCTTGTCTTCTGTTTAACCACAGTAAAGGCTTTTGTACCATGTGTTGATCCCCCGCCAGCCCCCGGGTCTGGTGTTGCAATAGCTGCTGGGGAAACGCTCGGTCTGCTTGTGGCGCTGCAGGAAGATAGTTAAGATCTTGGACTCGAGCAAGAGTCACCTCTTACGCCCTGTTCTGCTTTTCTGTTGGGGGCGGATGAAGAGTCAGCAAAGAACTGGAGGAGTTTGCTTAACTCCAGCATCTGTCGTGATTGCAGCAGCGAGCAGCAGGCTCGCCCTTCGGCTGCCTGTAGCACTGAACAGGAAGGCGTAAAGCAAACAATAATCTGTGTTTTAAGGAAGGGGCACCTTAACCAGCTCCCAAAGCTACCTCGTGCTTACCTTGCAATGTGCCCGCATCGCAGGTGAGCTTCCCTTCTTCAAAAGTTGTGCCAAGAGCTTCCTGGATTAGAGCAAAGAGCCCCCAGCGTGCATTTGCTGCCACCAACACCTTGAATCGCTTTGGCTACAGGATGTGATGTTTCTACCATGTTAAATACTAAAAAAAAAAGAAAAGCTGATAATTTGTGTTTGTTGCTGGCACAGCAAATTTAATCTGTATTAATTTTGCTGGGTTTTTTTCTACACTTCCTCACCAGACAGTGAGAGTTCAGTGGGGAGTTTCTGTTTGTTTGAAGCTGTTGGCGGGGGTCAGGAATCATTTAGACCGTCACAAGGTGAGGACACAGCGACCGTGGTTTGTGTTGGAGACAGTTCAGTGCTGCTGGGCTGGAAGCGCACCTGGCAGAAATCTCGTTTTCCTGGAGAGCTCAGCAGGGGCTGCCCCGTAGCATCGCTTGAGAAGTAACTCCAGCTCACACGTGTCCGACAGCGGCAGAGGGGCTCTGTGCCGCCCCCCGTGCTGGAGCCATCGCTGAGGTGCTGGGAAGCCGAGTGCGGCTGGGGGACCAGTATGGGATGAGGCCAATGTGCCCAGTATTCCCAGCTCAGCGGGATTAAAGCTTTCTGGAGAAAGCTGGTGGCTAATGGCTGCTTCCCGGATCTGTGCAGCACCAACACAGCACCGTCCCTGGAGACAGCAGGGAATGGCAATTACTTTCTGCTCTAAAATGGTTTTTGGCTTCCTTATCACTCACTTCCCATGCTTCAGGTTCTCTCACTCTTCCCTGCGCTGTGGCAGAGCTGCGCTTCTCCATCTCCAGAACCTACAGCGAGGACATACTCCAGTATGGGAACATACTCCAGATGGATCCAGCACCTCCCACTCCAAGAGCAGCACCGTTACTGCTCCTTTTTGGGGGTCACCTGCACCAAAAGGCAGCAAATTTCCCCCAGACGACTGGGGAAGGCTGAGGCTCACCCCGCAGCACCCAGGGGTCGCGGTGCTGCCCCGAGCTCCCCCATCACGCACCCCCAGCTCACTCTGCGGTCCCCAGCAGCGCCTGTGCCGGGCTGGCAGGCTGCCTGCGCGGAGGGGAAGGGCAAGGAAAGGCCATTTTGAATGTTAAACAAGCAGAAAACAAAAACTTGGTACCAGCTTTTCCACTAGCAGTGAAGGTAAAACATTCCTTTCAATCGGCCTTGAGGTTCACCTTGAAGCTGTAATCACCTGGCGGAGCACCACGGCGGAAATAAATCTGGTATCCCGGCAGGTAAAAAGCCTTTTAATCAGCCCCAGGTTGGTCTCAGTGATAGAATGTCATTTCAAACCACTTCGGACTGCAACAAAACCTACATCCTTAAAATGGCAGCTGATTAATTTTCCTGTCCTGCCAACTTAATCCTTTTTCCAGCCAAGAAAGGCAAACGGGAGTTCACGAGGCAGCAGGAGCCTGGCAGCGCCAGCAGGAACACAAGCCCCAGGGCTCTCTGGCGGGAGCCCAGGCCGTGCGGTGTCAGGGCTTACCGGGCCCTTCTAAAAGGAAATGGGAGAAAGAAATATAAAAATTAAAAAATGGTAACATTTGGATTGTCAAACCAAAAGCTCATCCTATGGTAGTGGTCCCGGGGAACCCACAGACCTACACACAGATAGACGTGGCTATTTGCTCCCAGTTCCTACCCCGAGCGGAGCAGCCGGCACTGGCAGTGCCCTCCCTGCCCGCACCAGCGCTGGCTGAACCGGTTCCCTGGGGACAAGGGGGCGGCACAAGGACTTCACTCGGGATTATAAAATAATTTAAAAAAACAAAATAAAAGGAAAGAAAAAATGGTCCCTCCTCCCCTCAAGTTGTTTCTGCTGTACATTTAGAGCAGTTCGGGGCCAGCATCGATGTCCTCCGAGCCCCTGGCTGCCCCGGCATCCCATTCCCGGGAAGTCTCTGTGGCAACGCAGGAACAGTGCCTGGTGTGCACAGTAAATGCTGAAGCAGCAATTTACCCCCCTGTCCTGGCTGCAGAAGTACAAAAAACAAGATAATTGCGTCAAAAAGCAGTTTTGGAGGAGCTTGTTCAGCAGGCACTCCAAAGAGCAGCTCACTTCCCCATATCCACACAAAGCTGTTGCTCCCCACAATATGACCAGAGCCTCCAAGGCACCCACAGCCCTGTGCCAAATAATCCTCCCTGTATCTCCAAAACCGCTGCGCCGCATCTGGTTTGCACCCCCCCACCATATACAGACCTCTGCCCAGGGCTGGCTAATAAACCCCAGGTCTGCTGCAAGTCCAGCCATGCTTGGGCTGGCCAGGGCTGCCAGGAGAGGACAACGTCTGACAGGGACGGGCTGGGCCCTCCCCACCTGGCACGATGCGGACGGCGCTCAGGGCTGTGCACGGCACACACCGCGCGCTCGAGCAGGAACTGCAGAGCTTGAAAGGGCCAGAAACGCAGCTCAGCCCCCCCGCGCTCTGGGGAGCGCAGCAACGGGATGCTCGGCAGACATCGGCTAACGCACAAGCTCGGGCAGAATGGAAGGAGAGCGGGGAGTCACGCCAGAGGCGGTTCAGGAGCGGAGCAGACGTCCGGCACCGCGACACCCGCTCGCAAGGCACCGACTCCGGCCAAACGCTGAGCACACATGGTGGCCTCCCCAAAAACTCCGTCTTGGTGCAGCTTTCTGACTTCTGAGGAGCTCCCTATCCACACGTCTGTGCCGGAGGATGAACAGGACAAGGCTTTCATTGGTATTTTCAACCTCTGGCTGTTTTTTTTTCCAATCATAACAAGAGCAGCCCCTCTTATTTTCGTGCTTTCACAGCCCCTTCTCACCTCCACAGAGCAGGCATGCGGAGCCCAGGGGTGCATGCAGACCCTGCGAAGCAGAACCTGCTCTGTACACCTGCAGGAACACAGGATTTGACCATCAGACAGACAAGGGACATCTTTCGGTCGCCCCGCGAGGTCAGAGCCACCTCGGGGTCCTGTTGCGTGCACTTCTGGAATGAGCCATCCTTCAACCAGCCGCGGCTCAGCCTATTATCCAGTGTTTCCCATCACAGCCCAGGCCGTGACTCACCAAAACACGTCTTTCCCCAGGGGAACTCGGGGCCGGTCGGTTCCCAGCAGTCGGTGTCGCCCCATTTCACCCAGCAGTGGTGGCCGCTTGGTGAGCAGCCTTCCCCGTGCCCGGCCCCGCACCGCACCGCACCCGCGCTCTAACCACGCTCCCGCGGCAGGATTTGCTGGATGTGCTGCGCTTGAAACAGCCTCTCCCAGAGCTCACCAGTCCCCCACCGCCGCCTCTCCCGCTGCCCACTGTGCAGAGCGGTTTCCGTGCCCCGGCTGCTCCTGTGCAGAGGGGGGAGCGCTGAAGCCAGCGATGCCAATGGAATTTAGAAAGAAGAAAAGGAAGAAAAGGCATCAGAGCAGCTCAGGTCAGAAGCCAGAACTTGACTTTATAAAGCAGAGCCAGTACCACCACAAGCACCTACAGGCTCGGGCAACTTCTCCTGCCTCCCTCTTTCCAAGCTCTTGCTTTTTTCCAGCCCCAGAAGCGCGAATCCAGCAAAACGCACCCGCTCCAGCCACCTCTGCGCGTCCCTTCCCCGGCCAGAGCCAGGCTGGGCCCACCGACACAACCACGGTGGGATTTTCAACACCAGGGAAATAATTCGCTGTACAAGACCAAATTAGGGCATGGATTTTGTAATGATCTTTGTTAGCGACACACTATACGACCTTGGGTAAGTCCCTCCATCCATCTTTAAAGACTTTCTCAGAGTAGTGCCACAAAACTTTAATTAGCAGCCCTAAAAGTACTCGAGATAGTTTGTCTCTCTTCCAAAATAACCAACTGCAGATGAATTGGAACAACCTCATTTTCAAATTCTGCAGGCAACCGGGATCCAGGCTGCTCTCAGATCAGTCACTTCAACAACGCAATCAAAGTTAAATGTGCCAGCTGTGCATGAAGGATTTTAATACGCCGCACAGACTGGAAAACAGCTCAAAGAACCAATGTTATTTTTCCATGGCTGGGATGTCACCGTCGAGCAGCTGCATTATAATCATCTGCAATCAGCAAAAAGCCTTTTTTTTTTTTTAAATCACATTTTAGTCTTGGGGAAGAGGGCTCATTTTTATTTCTGTCCTACTTAGGAAAGCACCCTTGAATCCTGAGGCACCCACAACCCAGACACCAGGCAGCCACCACGGCAGCGCAGATTGATCAAAACACCTTCAAGTGTCCACGAGCGAACCCCAAATATACCGACAGGTTCCTAAGCTTGAAATGTTGCGCTCAGACAGCAACTGCTCACACCACTACCACCGCCTCCAGAAACGTGATGTGCATTTCCACAAACCCAGCAACAATTCGGAAAGCAAGCAAGCCCTTCCCCTCCATCCATTACAAAAGGCTGAACCTCTCTTTGATATATTCTACCTATTAAATATTTACAAATCAAATGTAACATGAAAACACGTGCGTACTTTGGAGAAAATGACAAGAAACAGGCTGACCATGCAAACAGAGCTTTGCCTTTCTAACTACCAAAATGCTTTACAGACCTCTCCTCCATGAGGACGCCTTGCAAATAGCTCTGTGCCTCCTGGCAGCTGCTCAGCAGCGGCGAGCGGAGCGCTGGGACACAGCAAATTGCCAGAGGTGCCCAGTGTTTTAAGGGACATTATGCAAGACTGCTTGGATTAGGGGAGTGACAGTGATGGAGGTGACAGCAAGCATATATAAATGCCAAGGATCCAGCTACTTCCACTGCTGCTGGAGCTGATCCAGGACTAGGAAACAGCCGTGAAATTCCCATTGCAGATGTGAACATGAACTTCCCCAAGCTCTCAAAAAAAAAAAATTTCCAGCAAAAATCCAATCGGGGTTTTCCACTCCCACCCCCTTTCCCAGGGCAAATTATTCTTTTGGACTTCACCATAAATTGCTTAAGAGCCCAATCTAAATATCTTTAGAAATATGCAGCTGCTTTGATAGCTTCCCAACTCACAGGAAAGGGTCATTTCATGTTCTTTACGTGGCACCAGCAGTCACCATTCCTGGCAAACCCGCGTGGCTGTCACCTCAGGGCAGCTATGTTCTTCTATGTTCTTCCACCGCGTATGAAAATACCCTCCGGTGAGTTTAGCGTGAGGCCGTACTGACGGTTTAATTCCTTCCTCGGTGCTTTCTTCTTCTGAACTCTGAGTAATCAGCTGCAGAAGCTACCAGAGTTGCACTACCAGCCCTGAGAAGCATCTCACGCGGGCTCTGAAGTGGAACAGATGAATGAGCTTTCCCAGCCCCTGCTCTCGCTCCCTGCTCCAGGACAACAAGGTTCCCAAAAAACACCCACGGGCTTCTAGCCACTACCAAGAGACAGCTGCAAACACCATCAGCGCAGAACGAGAGAAGAAAAACACCGACGCTCAAGCTGGGCCAACAGTCTGCTTTCAAGGACGAAACAACACGCCAGGTTGCAGCTGACCAGGGATGGAGAAAAGCAGACAAGTCCAGCCTTCTTGGTTTAGTCCTCCCTCCCCAAAATGATCACAAGGTTCAAATTTAGAAGTGAAGCTTAACAATTCCTGCAGGCCACAAGACTTTTGCTAAATCCCAAGGCGTTATCCTTCTCCAGTTTCTTCCTTTTCTACTTTAGACAGACTCCAGTTTGTTTTTGCAGATCTGAAAGCAGCAGCTCCTTTTAAATCCAGTGACTAACATCCTTCCTTCAGAGCTCTGCCAAACCTCGTTTCTGCCAGATTTGAAGTGTCTTTGGCCTTGTTTTCAGCTTAACTAGGTTGGATATTCAAGACAAGTGCTCTAGAGTCCATTCCTAAGGGTGTGAGGTCGCTGTGTCGCTGGTATGAAACGCTGTTGTTTAGCATTGTTTTTGTTAGCCAATACATTTCCACTTGTATTTTTCCATCAGAAGCTTCTTAGTAAATATTAAATAAGAGAACAAAAGGAAGCAAGCTCAACACCCTACACTGCTGCCCTTTTAGCCAGCCAGAGGCCGAACCTGGAGAAAATTACCAGAAGAAAAACAGAAAAAAATAAAATAGGGTTAGAGTGTTTTTTTATAGCTTCCTGTTACGGGAGATACCACCGTAAAGTCAGGCATAGTGCAGTCACAGCCTCTGCTGCTTTTATTTTGGAAGATGACAATTGCTTTCTAATGCTGGTTAAACCCGGGCAAGAATACACTCGCCCATCATAAAAGCGCTGTGTGCACAAACTGCGAACAGCAGCGCCAGACACACACCTGCCATCCCCACCAGAGCAGGACGCGGGGCCACGGGCCCGTTTTAGGAACATTCCTTGGTGTTTACAAGGGAAAAAAACCCAAAGAGTAAAGAGGATGCCCCGTTAAGACATGTCCAGGAAACGGGAAGAGGCAGAAGGGGTTCAGGTATCCAAAGTACCACACAGCTCTGCTACCCAGGGCAGAAAGATAAGCGCTTCATTTGTTAATTCAGATTGTGAAAAAATGCTCCTTACAGGAACCACAGCAAGCCATGTTTTTCCCCTCAACTTCTAACATCCCAATTTAACTGTGCTGCATCATTTCAACCTTAGATAAGGCCTCAGAAACATAAGCTGGAGCGAAGCACAGCCAGCGTTCCGGATTCCACGCACAGGGGTTTCCGGACCCGCGCTGTCTCCGCGCGCTGCCCAGGCGCAGTCCCGCCGTGCGGAGCCTCCTCCGGCGCAGAGAACAGACGGTAACGCTCTCGGTGACGCTCTCGGTGACGCAGCCGCTGCTGCTGGGCTCAGTCTCTGCCGATAAGGGGAGGTTGGGCCCCAGCGCGACACTCCAGGCTGTCCCAGTTGCACCCAAAGCGAAGCGTGACATTCAAAACCTCCCGCTGCGTGTGCTCCGTGCAGGTTCCACCTGCATCCAGCGTGGCTGTTTGTCTCACGAGTTATCTCCGTTAAGATTCTCCTTAACAGTCGCAGAGCGTTTACTGTTTCTGGAGGAAGCAACGTACATCTTGTGCTGTTTGGGACGCAGGGCTGTGCGCTCTTAGCTGGGTTATTGTCGCTCCTTGTTCTTCACCTCCTCAGTGACGGGACCTGCCAAGATGGTACATGTTCCGTTCTACGAAGACCCAAGTCTAGGTCCCCTCTGATATTCTAATCCAAAGTCAGTTTATTCAGATAAAATAACAGTGATGGAAAATTCTCACTGCTTGAACTTGGCCTATTTTGACTTTCCTGTGCATTTTCTGAGGTCTAAGATTCCAAAAGCGAATGAAAGTCACCAGGTTCCTGTAGCTCATTTGGCAGCCAACCACATCACATCAAAGGATTGGGTTTACACACTAACAAGGTCACTAGTTAAAAACTCAGCCCCTGCTCAGACACATTATGATCAAGTCACTGCCTCTGGAACCAGGAAAGAAAATTAAATAATCACTAACTAGATAGAACTGTCTCCTCTTACCACCTGCAACTTCAGAGATAGCATATTACATACAATTGATGCATGCAACCAGGCCATTTTAAAACATGGTACGCACAACGTATCTGACCTTCTGTAAATAATTTCCCTTTTAAGGGTACAATACTAGGCATGGAAGGTCCATCATGGTGACATACAGCTTCATGTAACAATTTTGAAGGAGTGGATCCCCCTTTCGTATCATTCCAAGGTATTTCTGGATTTTAAATGCTCAACCATACATTTACAGTAATGCCCTTCCCCATGCCAATTCATTCATTTAATACTGTGACAGAGATTTGCTGTTGCTGGATTTTGTTTCCTTCTTGAATTTCACTGGTGTAATTCCAATGGTCAAACTGCATCTTCCAGAAAGACAAGGCCACTGCTTCAGGGCAGATGGAAAAGATGTCTCACAGGCTGGCTAGTACTAAAAATACCAGTAGGGACAGAGAAGTACAGGATCATCAGCTAAAATATGATTCCCTGCCTCTTACGTGTTGGCTGGTGAACCAGAATCACCAGGATATTTGCAGTACGAGGTAAAGAGCTAGTTAACACGAGCACAACTTCAACCTGTTTTCAGAAGAAAGCTGTTAGAGGATCAGAGGATGTTACGTGTGAACACCTGAAAATATACAGTTATTAGAAGAGCCGCTTGCTAATGGCACATTATTAGTACTGCTTTAAAGGAAAAAAAATTACATGTAGGTGCTTCAGTCTTCTTCGTATGTTTTGTGACATATAAAATTACCTTCGGACAAAATAGAGTAAGAGGAACAGAGAACAGGATACCAGCTCAGGTAACCAAGGGTTTGGTAAATTGGAACTTCGTGGCTTTAATACTGAGTAAAAATGTGCACCCCACGCAGGCTGAGCTGAGGGATGGGGCAGGTGCTCCAGGGTACAAGCACATTCTGCAACTAGCACCACAAGCTGTGTTTGAGGCTGTGCAGATCGGGTGCTGCTGCAGTACAGCTCCACTACTCACTGGTTTTACAAAAACATGAACAGTCTGTTGGTAACAGACAACTGGAGGCACTCAGTGCTGCCCGCTACAGACTCCTCAGATTAGCACTTATTAAAAATTAATAAAATGGTTTATTTTATATATACATATGTTCCAAAAAAATTTATACAGTTAAAATATCAAATTAGTGATCTGGTAACAATACTGTTCAAAATAATCTCTTTTGTATGAACATTAAAATACACGTTTTTAAAAGCGTTTCCTTTTAGTGCTTCCAAAGCACAGCGTGTGCCAAGGCCACCTGAAGAATCTCCGTCCTCCTCACAGGATGAAAGAGAACTGAAGTCGGGGACCTGGGAAGCCTCAGGTGCACTTTCATAATGTCTGCAGACAAAACAGAAGAGAGTCTGAGGTAGATTGTTTAGTGACCATCGGGTGGTAACAGTCACAGGGCTGTCTTTAGCTTTCATTAACACAATAGCAGTTTCTTTACTCTCAATCTACACTGAATCTCAAGTTTAAAGGCATGGCTAGCAGTTCTCGGGAACAAGACCCTTGTCTCTGTGGTGGCCACATGCAATTTTACCAGTGCAGGTGTTTCTGGGAGGTTTTTTTTATTTTTGGGAACACACGGGCTCTCTCCACGATGCAGACAGTGTGTGCATTTGACAGTGCCCCATTTTAGTGCAACCTGCTGCCTATAGCACGTAAATGTCTAACGACAGCGTTCAACTGAGTAAATTCTCATCACCTGCAGGAGGGGCAGCAATGCTTATTTTCTTCAGCCTGTTGAGCAAATAGCACCCTCCACAGGAAAAAAGCCACACCTTTCATAGCAAATCCTTAAGGTTATAGCCCAGCTTCTGCCGATAGAGGTTCTTAAAGTTAAAGCTCCACTGCTTCTTCTCAGACTGTGACAGTAAAATCACTTGGCTGCCAAGATGGTGAGGGCAGCAGCTACGTCCTCTTCCACTCTTCTGCGGCACAGCAAACTCATTCCTGGTCCGTATTCGTCTGGCCGGTACATTATTATCTACTGTTGACATGATTAACTCTGTTGGGTAGGCTGTTGAACTCTAGTTCCTCTAGTATTCTCTCTAAGTGTTGTATTAAGACTCGTTTTTTAAACCTACGGAAGAGAGACAGAGCACAACGTCATTTCTTTCTTCCAAAAATACACTCCCACAACTCAAAATTATTCAGCCATGACAAATCACAACACCAGTGCCCTCTGTTTCCAGTATGGAAGAGCTTGCTTTATTTCTAGCATAAGAATGACCAGAAAATCTAGTACAGCCACCTTTCCCCAACCCACCCAAATTTTGGGTTGGCCTTCAATAATGACCTGTCTTTCTATATTACATTTAAACTCCATAAAAAGATAATGGTAGTTTGTTTGACCACCAAACCAACTATAATAATTAAAATAAGTCAAAACGGAAAACAGAAAATACCAGTACTGGAAAATTTTGTGATTTACTATCATAATTCTAAAGTAACATTTATAACTCTGCATCACTTATATCTATACAAACCTTGCTGCTTCCTTGATAGCAAATTCAATGAAATACTTCTGAATTTCCATAGGTCCTTGCACCTCCTCAAGAAGAGAGAAAATTTTTTCATAATCTAAAAAAAAGGAGAAAAAACCCTATATATTAAAAATAAGTCTTGCAAACGCATTTTGAATAAGACTTAACAGCCAAAAGAAAAAACAAAGTCCAGAGTTTCACATTTAATTAGCTTTATGCACAGAGAGGTGACGCAAATAATCTGAATTGATACTGTTGACGTATTCTGCAAGGAGCAGCACAAGGCAAAGTCTACCTGGAGTCATTAGATCATCTGTAACACCTTCGTAGAGCTACAAAGACAAAACCTCTGAAAGGTGCTTTCACAGGGCACCTCTTATAGCAGTTAACCCATCTTTGAGGGCAAACAAGGACACCTGACACTCAGCTTCCTAAATACTGCTGTCAAAACTTCAACTCACCTGCCCAGCACGTAAAAACTTTCATCCTTTTTTTTTGTCCCTCCATTGTTCACATGCAATTAATCAGAAATTATTCAATTCCTCAAAATCTAAAGTTGTACGTGTATTGAAAATAGCTCTTTATTTCAAGGAAAAGTCTTCTCTCTAGCACAGTGTACAAGATACTGATAATAATTAAAAAAACCACAACACACACACAAAACTTACTTCTTCCAGGTTTGCGAACCTCTTTCATCACCTTAATTTTGATATCAGCATTGTTTCCCTCCAACATCGTCGGTGTTATTTTAAATGAATTTGGCACAGATTCGGAAGTAGACTCCATCACTCGTTTTTGGTCATCTCCAGCCACACCATAATTTAGAGGCCCTCGAACAAGTGCGTTGGTATCAGGTTTATGATCCAACCCATCTTCACTTAAACAATTGAATTCAACAGGTAGAGAGTCCAAGTCATTCGGTAACATTTCATCCTCTCCCAAAGCAGCTGGAACCGAAGGAGCCATTTGCACAGGCAAGCCATCAATGTGCTTTTCCAGTGACTGACCATCTTCTGCTTTCTTCTCTCCATTACCATCTTGGACAATACTGTTATTGATATCTACAAATTAAAAAGATGTATCTTACTAGTGCATAACCACAGTATCAAAAAGCCAAACGGAAACAGTTCCGTAACCTTCCTTGTTTGAAGTACCGTGTAGTGATACAACAGTGCTGACCAAATCTCCTTTGATGTGACCAAGGCAATACCTTGGACTGCTACCATCCTGCTTCACTATCATCAAGTCACCGTTTTCTGTATTCCTATTGCAGTGTTATGACTTCTAAATAAACTAATGCTTTCCTTCCTTCCTTCCCCCAATTCCAGCTACCAGAGTTTTCTTCTGACTCCATTTGCTACAATGGGTGTGTGAGAAAAGTAGTATTTGTGGGAAATGAAAACAGAACCATATTTTAACTTTCCTTCCCCACCACAGAATACACAAACGAGAACTAAAAGCTGATCTGAAGTCCTTGCTACCGCCAAAACCATCCTGGTGAAAGGCTTCAGTATTTCTTTTTTCTAAACAGTTCAAAATTATTTTTTATCCCAGACTTCATTAGCTACAGCAGCAGCCTGGTTATCCAGGCCAACAAAAGAAATTCAGTCCTACATAAAGCATATGTACACGGTGATACACCCTTTTGAATCAACTCGCAAAGCACAGAGAGGCTTTTCTTTGGTGTGTTTTTGTTTGTTTTGTTGTTTTACACAGATATTCCCACTTGTGACCACACAGGTTGCTGTACTACAGGTTGTTATACCTTTATTTGCTGGGACACCTTTGAGGTTCAGATACGATGGGGATCCAGAAGCGGATGGTGGCCCTTTCCCACCAACGTGATTTGTCACGACCGGCGGTGACTGTGGCCGTCTCAACAGTGGCGACATGCTGCGCCTTCTCTTCAGTGATGCTGGAGTATTGAGCTCTCCAGGACGCTTAATCTTATTCTGAGGCCCAGCGACAAATTCATCTGCTTCATCTATCATCATACCCTGAAAAGAAAACACATTTAAAACCAAACCAAACCAAAAACATTACAAAATAGAAATTGTTTCATCAATTCATTGATGGATCAAGTCCCTCTGTGTTAAAATTCAGGTAGCTCTCAAAAAACTTCTCAGCTCTCAGAACAGAGATACCTAATGTACACTGTAAGCAGAGACAGACCAGTGCCACTCTGTACATCAGCAGGATTCTTTAGGCGTTTCTCTTGGACCACGTGGAAGACAGCGCTCCTTTCCACACGTGACAGCACAGGTCAGGAACATACAGCAGTTGTGGGAGAGAAACTGTACTAACAAACTATTTCAAGCCATGCTAAACAAAGACACAGCAGACAGCATGGCTCCTCCTACCTTCTTATCCTGTTTAAATGGATTGCCAAATGTATGAAGTCTTTTTGGTTGATCTGGGTCAATCTCTCGAAGGGGTGAAGGCATCATTTTCAGGTATTCCTGGTAATTTCCCATTTGAGCAACAGGAACACTATGAAGGCTGTCTGCAACAGAGCAAGAGATCTAATTTAGTCTTCCTTAAAACTAAGGCAATACAAAGTTCACGCATTTCACTTACAAGTCTTAGCATCTAAGGACTAGAAATCATTATTTCTTTTCACCACAGAGGAAGAGCTGAAGACTACGATTTTGGAAATAAGGCTGGCAAGAGCTGAGCTTAATTAGCAGAAGAAGAATGAAAAATAAGCAAGTTTAATCTCTATGCTAACAACTGCATCTTTACATCACCAGCACCTAACAAGGGTAAAATAAAATAAGCCCCCTCTCTGCTTTAAGCCAATATTGCTATGAAAACCACATCAACTGAACCTCAGTGGATGGGAAAGGTTTCCCATGAAACTTATTTTTAAAATTCAAAGCAAGTTTGACATTTTGCACGACAGAAGGCAAAAATTTGCTTCTTTCCCCTTGAGAGTCAAGAAAATGACACTGACTGACTCAACAACTGATGCAATGGCCCCTTCTGCTCCCACATCTAGGACAGAAAATACTACTTCAGGGAATAACAAGAATAGCTGTACTCTCTCCAAACTCTTAATGAAGAACAGTGGCTCCTTACCTTCATCCTGCCCCAAGATAAACCTGTGCGTTTTCAGAAGATTGGTTCTCATTCTAGTTAGCTGGTCTAGAAGACTGCGACGAGGAATATCATATGCATTTCTGAATGCCTGTGGCTTCAAATCCTAGTTTTATAACAAAACAAATAAGTTTCAGTTAACTCATCAGTTCTCATGCACAGAGAATTCCTTTATGAACTGCAATAATTTTAACTTAAATAGTTAATTAATAGAAAATTATTCTGAAGTAATTTCCGAGCTCTGTAACTGGATACAACAGGCTCAGTGACTGTCTTTTCAACAAGACCTTATTGGGCGTTAGTGCTTTCAGCTCCATTAAGACTAAGCATGTTAATTCCTGGATGAACACCGCTAGCTGTCTTTTGCAGAGACTGTCACTTAAAACAAGGTAATCTTTGTTTACTACCGTGGGGTTTTCAAACTGTGTCCCAAAATCAAGCGCAAAAACTTGCATTTATTCTTCTTACTGTTCATGCCTATGCTGCGCTGAAGGCACTTCCTTCTTCTACACTAAGTCCATATAAAAGTTACCCATTTATAACAGATGAGAACGACTGCTTAATCATACAAGATCACTATGTTGTTTACCTTGTTCAAAAGTCCTATGTGGAAGCCAGCAAATTCCTTTACATTCATTTCCGCCAGTCTCAGTGGAGATTCCCCAGTGATCCCTTGCAGCAGTTGCTTAAAATCCCTACTGTGTACCAAGGAGAGGCCACTGGAGTGGTTTTTCACTTTTATTCCAATTTCTTGTGGAACTTTCTTACCCACTGAACCTATTATCCGTTCCGACTCTATTTTTGTCTAAAATGGAATCACACCATGAGTTAAAGAATCAGCAGGCATTGCAGATTTCCAGTACAAAACACATAGTACATTAACAGAATAAAACCACAAATTTACTTCCCAACTACCTAAACAAATGGGAGAACTACCTACTCGGGGATATACTTGATTACATAGATTAAATCTCAAGAAAGAAATCCTAAAGTGCTAGCATATGGAAAAAATATTTAGCCAGTGCATCTAAATTTATCTGCCAGTAAGACGTCTGTGAACAGCCCTGATTTTGCTGCAGGTCTGCGACTCTTTTGTGTCCCCGAAAAATAATCTTTAAAGGGAAAAAATAAGAAATGGAAGGTGGGATGCCTTAGGTTACTGTAAAGTTGCATCTAAAACAACAGTATTATTTAGATACAGTAACACAATTTCAGATTTTATTTTTAAAACAACCTAAGGTTTGCAGTATATGTTTGCAACAAGAAGTTGTGAAAGAAATTAGCTTCATCAGCAAGTTTCCAAAAACATATTACTTCTGTAATTAGCACAGATTTCTTATTATGGCTACAGATACTTTCACCGTATTAAGCTTTAACTGTATTCAAAGTAAGATTTTCACACACTTGCAATACCTCCAAAAAATCCCAACCGACCATCCCCCACATGACTGCAACCCGCTTCCCCAGATCTCATCCTCTGCGGAGTTTGCTTCATTATCTGTGGGAAACCCTGAATTTAAGGACGGCAGGAACGCAGCAGAACTCTGGAATTGCTCGTCCCTAATGCAGGAGCTTATAATGCATTCAACACATTTACGCTGTTTTACGTGCCGAGAATGTCTGTGAAAACCACAGTAGCCATCTCAAGCCATTCTAAGTCCATATTGCAGATAAATAATGTGAATTTGCATATCATTAAGTTACTGAAATACCACAGGAAGTTTTACGGCTAGATAGATGCTCTGTCATTCAGGGGCTTTTGGAATTTATTTTGTGCATTCTTTAAGGAAGAGGATTTTTTTCTTGGTAATTTTAAAGACTGTGCTGCTTCCCCACTGACTTCCAGATATTAAACTACTGTTGTAAGAACCATTCGTGCTACGGAGGCACAGCTTTCAGACTCCTGAAACGGCAGTCTCGACAAAGAGAAAAAGGTATCTAGGACTATTTCCCACCAGGTCACTCTTAACACATGAAATGGATTTGAGCTGAAGGAAAAAGGATGCTCAGATAGAAAGCTTGAACTATGATTTTGTTCCCTGTGAACAACAACATACACTTTTTTGGGGAACATACACATTGCCAAGGCACGCATGGAAATAAACATGAGACTGAGAGCAATCCTCTGCCTTCAGCTGGGAAGAACAATGGCAAGAGTAGTCATACATCCAATTAGTGATAAACTTCACAGTTTAAAGGTCTAGCAGATACTTCAAATAGAGCTGAAGAGGTCTCCTTTGCACTCCCCTCCACTTACAGAAGGCACAATCTCTGGCTACAGAACCGCTCTGGATTCACCCATATTTGCGGTGGAAATGCTCAATCTTCAATTAGGCTGTACACCCATATGAACTCCCACAGGGATTAACTGCTTTGTAATGAGATTACCACAAACTAAATAGCAACGCACTTCTAATGGCAAAGGTTTTATCAATACTACCTGTTGGCTGAGTTTTTTAAGGTAAGAGATAACACTGTAACTAAGTCCACAATCTAAATTATCTGATATCAGATTTGGAGCTCCCATCATCCTTAGGGCTTTCTTTAATGGCTATAAGGAAAACAAAATACACAATAGTAAGAGAATAAGTCTTTAAAAAAAATTTATAAGATCAATTACAGGAAGCTAAGGCACATAGATTAGTGCTCTAGCTTTTCCACTTTTGGCCACTAAAATTCAAGCCTATTTAGATAACGTATGACATGAGTTTGGCAGTCTAACTAGCTCGCAACGGCCACTTTGCCACATTCCCACGACACCACACAGCGCGGTGCCGCTGGCAATTTCCACTCAAAGGCTCAGTACCAGAATAGCCGGGATGATGCAAGTCCATATTGAGGTGCATTGTCCAAGCTACATGTAAGAGGTGACACGGTGCCTCCCCCCGGCCTTTGTTTGGCCCAGCCAGTTCTCTTAGCATCCGCTTCCCAAGTTCACCCACTTCACCCACATTAGTAAACAGATAAATATGCATTTTCTTTATCAAGTTACAAATACAATGCCAATTTCAGTTTCTCTGAAGAATCTAAAGTACTTTCAATCAAAGCTTATTTAATATTTAACGAACAGAAAACACATTTAGTATCTTAATAAAGTTACTATTAGTCAGTATTACTAGAAATTAATTTCTTAAAAATGCTTGACCTGATCTACATACCTCTGCAAAGCAAAATGTTTGCTACCCAAAACATCATCATAATTAAGTAAACAAAATGTACTAGGAAGAGGTATGATGCACAGGACTCTGGTCACACCAGCCATTATACCCAGCAGGATGGATTGAGAAAAGGAACATACCAGTAAGTAGTAGGGAGGCATTGTTTTTAAGTAGTTGTCAAAAGCCTGTCGCCACTTCAGATTTGGCTTAAGTTTGTGAACCTTAAACAAGTCATCTGCAACAAGGAAAACAACAAAAGGAGGTTTCAATTATATAGTTCCAGACCATCAGTATTATGCAAAGTTCACCGTGCCAAGTTCCCCCCACTTTTTGTCTCCCTCCACCCATCTCCCAGTGGGGCTTCCCCATAAAAACTGTGCTTAGCCTCAGGTTTGAAGGATTGTGAATCCCCAGTCCTAGCTGCAGTGGACAATCCAGAACAAGTCCTTGTCAGAGACAAACTTACAAGATACACCAGACAAATACCACATGCAACTACTAGCAGCATGGAAGGTGCAACAGGTCCACCTGGTAAGAGTTTCACCCCTCTCGCATCACCAGGGACTCCCTGTATCTGATCAAACCAACTACATTAATTGGTTTTTATTTCCGTGTTTTGTTTAGGCTGTATGATGAATTCTGGTCTCCAATGAACACGTTCTTGGGCACCAAAGGGAAAGAAAAAGAAATGAGAGCAGGGAACCCTTCTGGTCAGCTTTGCTGGACTGTGCTGACAACAGCCCTGGCTGCCTCCTGCCCCAGCAGCAAACTCTCGCACGGGCAGCAACAAGAGACAGTCATCAGCTACAAAAACTGCTGCTGTTTAAGAGAAGGGCAACCAGACAGATTATTTCCTTTGGATACTGTTTTAGAAATCCCTTGCTCGCACTACAGGTGTGCATATGGCCATTTAGGAGTCACCGAGATGAAGGATTTGCTGTGCATGCTATAAACTGTGACAGTGACCTCTAAACATCAAAAATGAACACAATATCCTGCAATTTGTCATTTTAAATTATGAATTCAGTTTAGATCAAGTTTCTCCTTAGTAAGGCTGTAGCATGCTGGTAAAATGAGGCTAATAGAAGGATCTGTAGGACTGGGGGAAGGGATGTCCAAAAATTAACTGGAGAGCGCTGTAGGAGACAGAGATGCACAGAAGAGGGTGTGCGAAAGACAGATGCAGCAAGAAAATTGTTTTCTCCAGATTGAGCTTTCAGGAATATGTATTTGGAGAAGAAAATTTAACTTGCGTGGTATTCTGCACAAATCGAACAGATGTTAAGATAGGGTTTTCCAAGTTCTCATAGCCAAATCACACTTAATTACAGGTATTTTCCAAACTAAATGAAATCTGTATCACACATATAATCCACACTACAGATGCTAATTGTTCTTTTTCCTGGCCTGAAGGAAGTGGGGGGGAGTTTGAGAGGACAAGTTAGAGCTCCATTTAAAATCTCAATATACCACATGCTTAGCACTATTATCCAAAAGAACCCGTGATGATATCATGACATATGGCAAATATAAAATAACAACAGTTCTTATCTTATAGGCCTATCAGCATTTTGCAGCAAAATGGAAGTTAAACTATAACCCTCTCTCAAAATTCAAAATGAAAAAAAAAAAACCTGAAATGTAAAATGTTTGGTATTATATATGTTCTAATATTTTAAAGAGCTGGTTATGAGTACAGCTTGAACCTTAAACCCCTTATCAGCACTTTATTACTGTCTCAGCTCTTGCACTGGGAAGGCTGCACCAGTTTATAAGCACTACAGTTGGACTGCACAGCCACTCTTGAATGGCACAGGCCTTCATAATGCTCAGCTAGTTACCATTCTTAATCCACAGCAGAGCTGCAGTCTGAGAATTCTAATGCAGAACCACCTCCCTGATCTTCGTTATCCAAGAATTTCTCAAATCTAAGCAGATCTTCAAAGCTTTGTCTATTTAAAACGAGAGCCTCCCCACAGCACAAGCTTACTGCAGGAACTCGACCCTCCCTCTAAAAGGCAGAGGGTCATGGTGGTACAGCCACAAGTTTCAGAGCAAACACCAGTGTCAACATCTTACCTGCCTGTCGCAAGAGTTTTGAGACACATGGTCAGCAGATTGCAACACAGGCACCCGAAATGTATTTTCTCCACTGTGCCCTGGGCTGCACATCACCAATCATTTACGTAAATAAGCAACCAGACAGTAATCCAGTTAACTATAGTTAACTATGTCTTTCACAGATTAAGTCCCAAACTTTTGGAGATTTAGTTTTAATCTATTCATTTTCAGATACTACTCTCCGTACAGTCCATTTAATGCAGAATTCTTTTTGATTCTAAACTCAGAGGAAGCTAAAAGCACTGGATAATTGGGAACATGGTACTAAAAACCACTAGGAAAGGGCCACAAGCTGCAACAATTCAAGAGATCAAGTAAAACTACAGACAGACCAGTTAACTTAAAACCGTGTTGCAAAGTCTTTATCCACTTCAGGTTAACATACACAACAACCAAATTGTGACAAATAGGATACCAATACACATCTTTAGCAGCCAGTACCATGTATGGGGGCTTGATGCACTTTCAAGCTTGATGAACAGTATATGAACAAAAGAAAAAATAGCATGAGAGAGAGAATGGTCAGCAGGTAATTTTTGTAGTTAATCTGGAGTCTAATTAGACAAACCATTCATGCAACAACAGTCTAGTTGTGATAACTTGCACCATGTAACCCAAAATAAAAACTTACACTGTTTAAATCACCACTCACAATAAATTCCACCTGAGTAAGTACACCACCATTCCCTGCTGACTCCTGTAATTCTCTGAGCTTTCTAATTCCTCTGCACTAATAGAGACAGCCCGTTGGTGTAAGCGGTTGAGACTCAGGATCTTACATTCATGGAAAGCAGTATCCTTCCCTGCAAACAACCAACCTCGCCAAAAATACAGCACTACAATGCAAAATAGCATCCACCATTAAAAAAAGGTATTGCGGTGATGTTTTTCTGCTGATGCAAAACGTCTGGCCCTGCCTCCCAGTGCCACAGCTTGCTATGTCCACATCTGAAAGGCAGCTTTTGGTTTCCAATATATAAAATCATAACTTTCAGGTTCTCTCAAGGAGCCTGTAAAAGCAAAGGAAACTGTCCATGCTGCAGTCCTTCACAGGGAGATGTTTTCTAAATGCTCATCCTTCTGCATATTTAGACCCACACAGAAAGGCTATTAAACAAATAATCACTCACTCCTACTGCCCAGCCGTGCCTGCTCTCCCACTAATGCAGATCTCCTCGGATCAGCCAAGAAAACACCCTGGGCAAGGCCAGAGCATTCAGTACACTTCACCTTTGCTAAGCTCTTGCTCTGACCCCTCGTTTGACTTCTACTTTATGAACCTGGCTGTACAACTGTTTCTAGATAGAAGAATGTCTGAAGCACAATAGCTTTGCTAGCATCAGATAAAGCCAACAATCCTTCAAGAGGAAATTTCTATAATCCATGGGCCAAACATATTCAGCACCCAAGTCTGTCAGTATCTGTGTACTTCTGTCTCCAGAAGCCTGCCTCCCACCGACAAGAGCTGCAGCCCACCAGCCCCAGCTGGTCCTGATGCCGCCCCAGCCTTTCCTGAGAGAGCAACAGGGAGCTGCTCAGCCGCAGCAGCACACCACACATGGTCTGTCTCACCCCTGCAAAACATCTAGAGACCACAATTTTTGTCAGACAACCAGTTTACCATAGCACATGGGTCGGGTTAACACATGGACTGTGCGGTTTCACTGTTTTATGAAGTCTCAGTAACTGGCTCCTTTCCCTACAAAGCTGCACATTCTAAAAGCAGACCCATTACGTTACAAGCTAGAAGAGGCTACAGCATTGCCAAATCCATTATCGCAGAAACCGAGATATAAATCAGCAAATCTACAGGATGTGGTACAATTTACCTTCTCCAGTCACAGACCATTACAACTTGTTTCAGTTTGCTCTGCAAGCTTCCTCATGCATGCCTCTCTCACCTGTCTCTTACATTATTTTCCAGTCACAGAATTAAAACTTCCCCTGCTCAAAAATGCAGAAGGAACACAAAAAAGCAAGAAAAAATTTCTTAAGCATCTCGCTATCTGTTTACAAAGCTGGACACACATAAGCCACTTGCTAAGCCATTACAAAAATACAGTTGTAAAGTGGCTTTGGATTTGTCTCCAAGAGTCACTAGAAGGAAGGGAGAGAGATTATTTGCAGAACTACCCCAAAACAAGTCCTGTCCTCCAACACAATGTTCTGCCATAGGGCAGCAGCCACTAGAACCTCACTGATGCACCAGTATGGGGAGCAGTGGCTGAACAGAGCAGACTTCTGGGCCTGGGAGTTCTCACATGCCTTATAATCCGGGTGAGAGCAATGAAAGATTGGTTTTACACAGGCAAATCACAGTCCTCTGCTGAACCATCAGTAGCCACTGCTGGTATGCACTAAGACAGACATGAGGAAGGGTTAAAAACAGAAACAACCCCCACCTACCACAGAGGCTAATACAGACTCAGTATTTTTTTTAAAACCTCTAAAAATGCTGCTTATCATCATAGTCATTTTCTGTACTACTGCTAAGCAGAAAAGGGGCCAGATCTGCTTTCCTATTTTATGTATATTCCACAAAACTTAATTCCACCATGCCTTAAAGACCAAGGATAAACAAAGTCCTGGAACAAGATTTGAACGTAACACTTTGTGTACGTGTATCAACAATATGGAATTTGTGTTCTAGAGAAAACATCCACTTTACAGATCAGGCAACATGGAAGCTCTGCATTTTCCTTTAAAGAGCCTTCAGAAATTGGAGATGTGGCATACCGGGTGAGTAAACTGCAGAACAGAGCTACATAGACCGAAAAATGCCTTTCTCAAAAGAGTAGGAAGAGCTTTATGCCCCTGCAAAAAAAGGTAGGGGGAAGACAAGAGCTGCCAGGGAAGACACAGCAGAACCGCAGATGTCAACACCAAAATGAAGAGGGCAATCAATTCAGTGTCAGTGATGGCTGTTCAGTGGACCTGCTGCAGTAATTCAGTACACACAAACTCACAGAAACTCTAAATTAGTCTAGCAGTATCCTATTGCACACTTTAGGACAATTATTAAGCTACATGGATGACTATGTGACATTCAAATTATCAACAAGCCCAAATTTCTTCCTTTTTTTTTATAACCAGGATCATGGAAAAGCATTCCTGAACTGTGTTTTTTTCTAGAAAAGAACATAAAAATCCTGTGTAAGACAGTAAGAGTCAATGTTAATTCTCTTGATCTCCACTGTTATTCTCTATCACTAAACACACCCACAAAAACCAAAACCAAAAAAGCCTTACAGCATCTACAACTGAAAGGGTTCGTAGCACCCCAGGAAACTCTTCTCTCTGCCGTTACCTTTACATCAGAACCCCAACTGCCACTATTGTTATGGCAGCTATTGACACAGCACCTTTTCACACCATCTTTCCTGTAGCAAGTAATTTCATTGTGAGAGTGAAAAAAAAACCAACCAAACACTGGTCCTTTGGGCAGGGAAGAAATGTAGACTGTTTCACCACTCAGTTCCTTCTTACTGCTCTAAACTGCGTCAGGGAATTCCCTCTTCCCAACACCCATGACAAACACTGCATCTGATCTTCCAGTAAAAAATTAGCTGCTACAAGAGCAACTGCAAAACCTGGATACACCACACCCTAAATGAGGGAAAAGAATGGAGGTTGAAGCTTACTCCAGGTTAAGGAAGAGGCTACGTGTCTAGGAGGTGAACAGCATCAAACATGCACTGGAAGCAGGTAGCTCTCCTCCTCTGCTGGAGAGAAAAAAAGGGAGAGGGGGTATGAAAATCCTCTCCTCCCAAATTATGTTAAAGAGTTTGCAACATTCTCTACTCTCTGATCTCCATTATTTTATAATGTCTCAAACTAAGGCAGAACACCAACCATTATTGTTTCTCTTTTACTCTGAAGTAGCTGCATTGGCCATCCAACGTAAATGTGTTACCTACCTAACAACGGAAGTAAAACAGGATAGTTGTAAGGCATCACAAAGAGGTTTACACAGGTTAAAGTAGTGCTTGCTTTTAAATACCCAAACGGATGGCCAAGTTCGCTGTATTTTCCACTGCTACTCACAAATACCTGATAAAGAATAAGAGATATCACTGTGTTAGAAGAATATGAAGAATATTAAGCATGGGGCATTTCAAAATTAAAATCACTCTGAACCCAACTGTATTAAGACAGCAAGTTATCAAGAAGAGCCAAGTTTGGGGGTGCACGCATCAGGATGAACACACATTTAGATTCTCCAGTCACAACACTAGGACACGCATTTAACGCACCCCTCAGCGTGCACATGCTCTTCACGGTATATCCTTAGTTCTTTATTGAAACTCCTTTGAAGAGATGCTCTGAAGTTTTTGAAATTGTTTTTTAGCATACCTTCAACAAATACCCCCTATCCTATTTTAAACCATCTATTTGAAGTTAGTCTTCTGACTCATGAAATACCATGACTAAAATTTACAACACTGATAAAAGAAAACTGCAGCTTTTTAAGCAGAAAAATTAAGCAAAAGAAACAAATATTCAAGAAACGTCTCTTAATTATGCCAAGTACCAACATTCTTAGCATTGACTCTTTTTTTTTTAAGTATACATATGGGGGTATTAACATTGAAAAGCAATCCATGCAAACAATTATTTCAACAGGATAAAGATGGCACATATTCTTAGTGAGACAGTCAAAATAACCCATATCTAACCAATCAGTTTTCCTAAAGCAAAGTAAACCTTGCAGGAAAAAGGAAATAGAGCATAAGGAACAGGGTTTGCTACATGGTTTCTATGACAATGAGCCTATTTCTCTAGTTTGGGTCTCACATATAGCTGGAAGAAACGCAATTTTGGAAAAACAGCAGAGTAATTTAATAACTTAGGCAGCAAATAACGTACCTATGACTGCTTAAAAGGATATTTTTAAAATTAGCTTATTAACAGTAACTTCAATTTTTACGCTGAATATGTTTGTTAAGTTGTAATATTTATTAGGGGAATGAAACAGACACCTCCACACCCATCTTTACAGCTAAAGTATCATACTAAGGACTGCTGGCATACATATTAAGCTATTCTTTACAAGAGCACCATTGAGAAGGGAATTAAAAGGCTTATTTTATAGAGGATACAAAAACAAGTCACTTATCCAAAAATCACAACAGGAGTGTGTGAAAAACGATTTCAGCAACACAACTTGGACCTCGTCAAGGCCAGACTAGTCAACAAGATCAACAGCTGCCATCCAAGTCCCATCAGCAGTTTCAGCCATCCAGTGGAAATTATTTGCAGCTGTTGATTAGGTAAAATGATGGAAACTAGTGCTAGGCTTTCCCTGTAAGCAAATGGAAGCCTACAGAGAATTTCAATTTAGCCAAGAATTAAATCTGCAGGACACATTTCTTAGCAAAACGAGATGGACCTAGAAACAGAATTAAATGAGCCTGTAGAGGGATCACTCACTGACTCCTGATAATTCTGTTAGAAAGGAGGTAACTGAAACCTTGATATGTTTCTTCTCGTCGAATGCAGAGTCTGCAATCACACCCCAATTCTCCAGGCTTACCAAGACTGAAGTACCTTAAGATCGCCATTAAATTTCTAGAATCAAATAAAGGGCAAATACCTGCCAGCAGGTATGGGGAGACTTTCGTTCCAAGATGTACTGTGTTAAGGGTGAAGGCTCAAGCTCATACTTGTCAAATGGAAGCTTGTCTATCACCATTGGCTCACAATCGACACAGGAGAACCTCACGACAGGGTGAGCTGTGCGTGGAGGCTAAAAAGAACGGGGAAAAGAGTATCAATGGTCTAGTATTTATGGTAAACAAATTAATTCTATTAAGAAGACTCATAAGCAGGTATTTTACCATCCCACAGACTTAAACTCACAGTTCCCACAATTTCCTTGAAAAGAGAAAAGATACAAGCTCACACAATATAGATTAACTAAATATTTCTTTAACTTAAAAAACGCCACACACATTCTTACCACCAAGAGGAAAACATTGTTAATATTCAACTATTTCTATTCATATTTAAAAACCTCTATATGTCAAGCTATAATAACACAAATAAGTTTAAAGAAAACTTCAACTCGGCTTCCCAGCTTGATGTTCACGGGATTAGAGATGTGAAACCGCGCTCACTTCACAAAGGATATCACAAGATATTCCCGCCAAGGCTGATTTTTTCCACCCCCGTCTTGAATTGGGGGTTTGGGGAATGGCCAGACTGTACCTTGAGGACTTACAAAGTACAGAAACAGAATGTGCCTAACAAAAGAGATGGTTAGAAAGGCCCAGTATGGCACACCAAATGTATGATCATTTCACTAAGAAAAGGAGAAATTAATGCTGTTTGCTCCTAATTTTCTGGATGGGGTAGCTCTTGTGTTTCAGTTTTAATTCTTCCTGCTAGTGAAGGAAGAGTCCATACAGAAACTAACACTTAGCAGAGAAAACGTGGTTGATCTATCAAAACCAAATACTCTTTTTTCATGTAAATGCGTTTTATAAATCTTTGATTAAAATTTAATTAACTCACTATGATTTGTGGTGTGTGAAGTAATTTATAGTTAAATTTTATGATATTTTAAAATCCATTTACCAAATTAATTATATGAAAATAAACCTTCCGGATGCAAAAAACATCACAGCATGCAGTATCTACATTAGATTATACCATTCTGTGTTAAAAACAGCTTTAATTACCCTTCAAAATCAACATCAGATCCCATCAATAAACAAGGTAAAAAACCACAGTAGCATTCATTTTTAGTCTGTTTATTTAGGTGTAGAATCCTTCTTTCAGTTCTTATTTTACTTACCAGTGTTGGCGAATTCTGATCAGGCCAAAAAGATTCTGGGATTGGCCAATGTCCAACAGGAACACCCGTTTTAGGGTTAGGCCGGACATAAATGAGTTTATGACAACTATGCCATGGCTGAGAAGCAAATGAATTGATGGGCCTGGATGAATCAACAAGTCCATCTAAAATTTAAACAAAGCAAAATAAAAAGAAGAAAATAAAAAGCTACATGCATGCATTTTTCTCCTAGAAAAATTTATGCACTAGCAACCAATACGATGTTTCATTACAATTGTTTCCAAGACATACAGATCTTTACATCAGTGGTTGATAAAATCTATATATTAAAATGCAGAACAGCATCATCTGAGAAATAGTAACACTTTCCACTTTCCCACATCTACCCTTCTGTTCCTGTGGCACAGCCATTCGGTAATTCATCCACCAAGGAATACTCACATACTATGGAAAACACTATCTGCTTAAGCTTAGTACTTTGACATAGGCAACAACAAGCCTAATATTTTTAGTTCCGCTGCACCTGTAAAGACTGATAATTTGCACTTCCAGTCTTTATAAACTAAAATTAAAAACCAAACCAACCAACCACACAAATTCCACCCGTCTTTCTGCCACACAGGAAAACATTTGGGCCAACAGACTGTCCTGGTTTCATTAAAAACAAGTTTCTCTTTTAGTGAATTTGCCTGTCAGCTAAAGCCTTCATATTAACTGCGTTTTCCTGGAGAACCAGACACATGTTTTGGTAAACCCAGCAATGGAATGGGAAGTTATTGATAAGCACGGATGGACATCTCGCGAGAGGGGCAACGAGAAACAAGTGACCAAGAAACTGACCAACTGTGTATAACATCCCATTCACGTGAATACTTCATATAAAAGCGCGAGATCACGAGGATCTCGTCCCTTTTCCCTTTTTCCTTATGGCCGACATTAGGAGAGGACCTTGCTAGTCATCCCTGCAAACTGAGGCCTAGTGAGAGACTGAATCCAGCTCCGATTGGCTGCAGAGTCCAATCCAGGACTTCGGGTGCCGGCTCTGCAGTTGCTGAGACTTTCAAGATTGGTTTTGTATATTTTGTATTATTTTCTCTATTCTTATTAGTAGCATTAGTAAAACATTGTTAATTTTTCCAACTCTCTTCTCTCTGTCCTCCTTTCCCTCCCGATCACCTGTCCTGAGTGGGAAGGGGGGAGAGGGAGGGGCAAAAAGGGGGAAGTGGGGGGGGAGAGGGGGTTAACAATACATCTGCCAGGGTTTTATTGTCACCCCGCAATCTTAACCCTCGACACAGACACAGGAATTTGCTGAGGTGCTGTCCTGTGCAGCATTATAGTAAAGCCTTACAATAAAATTACATTTAAATAAGCAAAAGGAGAAGAAAATACAGACAGCAAGAAAAAGATGATTTAAAAATGAGAGGAGGAATGAAGCTGGCTGTGCTGGGATGCTCAGGGGAACCTAAAAGCTATTGTATTTCTGACATTCCAGGAACATCCTCATTTCCTAAATATGAACTGGTCAGCTCTCTCTCCTTCCTTTCAGCCATGAATTTCTGCAAATGTGAAAAACTGCTCCACATTAAGAGTACATCTTCCCCTTTCCTGTTATGGACTTTACTGACAGCTTGCAAAACGATTCCTTGTTCTTTGCACACAATTTTTCACTTACACCTGAGATCATCCAACTGAAACTTCCTGTGTTGTCATCAATTAGCAGAATGAAAAAGTACGGAAGATTAAGCATTGGGATTAGAGAGGCTGAAGTGTTTAAATACACTAGTCCTGGATTTAATTATTTTAAAACCACGTTTTGACAATACTAATTCAAACTTCACTACTTCCTGCAAACATTCACTTTCCTCAGCCCCCCCAAAAAGGCAGAGCTAGCCAGCAGGTAGATCATCCATACAAATATGTGCAAACTACCACTTCTAAAAATATAACAAAGACTGATCATAAACATAAAACTACTCAAAAGCTATGAACAGCACAGCCATTATGATTTGGGGCATTTAAAGGGATATCAGAGCACCACCAGTGAAGCACATAAGCTTCACAACTTAATTGCTTTTTTAGAGTATATTAGGCACTCAATGCATCCTGTACACTACAGTGAAAAGCTGGCAGGAAGGACAACAAAGACATTTAAGGATATTTGCACGCATACAAAACATTGTTTCTTGAATACTGGGGAGGAAAAACACAACAGTTACTGTACCTTCTCCAATAGGAGCTGGATCTGGTCCTGACTTTTCAAAGTTAATAACAACTCCACTTTGGACTTTTTGAACTAGAGATTCTAAACATTGATTCAACATTCTTTGTGTCCGAACGCAGTAAGAACGACCTATTCAAGAGATAAATCACACCGGGAAAATATGAGAGCAAGTTTGGAGTAATCTTAATGATCAAAGGTGTTTTATTACTTAAGTCACACTGCCAAAGCTTTCAGTCTTATTCAAAACACCACCAAACTTTGTACCAGTTTATTTAAACATACTTCTCAAATGCAATACAACCAAAAAAACAAAACCCCACAAAACCAAACAAAAACCCACAAAAAAAAACGAAACACCACACCAACCTGCTGAGATTTTATTCATTAGTAAAAAGGCCATTAAGGTTAAATCGGGCTGGTCCAAGTTCATAAAGGCCCTTGAGAATGGCTGAATTCACCAAGACAATGTAATTTATCTGCTTTTGTCTACCCAAACCTTCCCAACTCCTGTACACACCTGAACTTCTCCCCCCCACACAACGTTTTCTTAGAGTATTAAAAAAAATTCTGATCAGCATCCCACAGGACAGGCTTCAGAATCAGTTCTTTTATGATTCAATTCAGCTCATTTGTCCTGCAGCAGAATTAACTACTCAATAATACCTGCCCTACTCAATTCAACATTTAAATAAAAATCTCCTAACTGAGCAAAGCCAACCTCTGGAAGGACAATCTAAGACATTTTCCAATCCATCTTACTGGTGTATTAAGAAAATGCTCTCACACCTTCAAGATCTGAAATAGGAATGTTGTTTTATTCTAAAGTTTTCCTGTGCTACTGGAAACTAAGCACAAAAAGCACCACACACATTCACAGACACACCAATTCAGATGGAGAAAAAAGCAAGAGGTGAAGCTGAATCAAAAGGAAAAGAAATATTTTAAATGGGAACCAATCAGTAACATCCAGTTACCTCCTGTAACTTCGCACATCTGTGTGATGGCGGATTCATCGGTGGGCACACTCCCCAGCTGCTCCGGTTCAGCAGCTGCAGCTCCTGGCAAACGCAGCACCAGAGCGAACAGCCTTTGATCCCAACGAAACGGTTCTTTGGTTAGTTCACTTCCAGGCAAAGGAGAATTCAAAGGAAGATGAAGCTGGTCAAAAAAGATTGAAGAACATCTTCAAGGATTTGACAAACCGTCTAAAAACATAATATCCAAACTCATTTGTAACTCTGCAAAGGACTCCATTCTCCTATCCACTAATTTATAGTCTGAAAACCCATATATAGGCTATGAATTTAGGGGTTGGGCAATGACAGTATAGCTAGTTTCTCTACAAAACAGGTTAATGAAGCAGAAGTACTATTAGCAGGAAAAAAGCATCTTTATTTCAGCATAGCGTCAACTTGCAAGATCATAACTTGAAAGAATTTATTGCAAGTTTACCTCCTCTTGAACTCCAGCGGTATTTGTCAGTTTGTTTCCGTCTGTGATTGTAATCAAAATAGATGGTTCCAAAAAGAATGGATTCCTTCCCTAGAAACAAAAGCACAGGAACACCAAGAGTAACCTTAACACTCAGTTACAGGCTTATATTTTTGTCATTATAAAATAAACAGCGAGATGAGCAATCTTTCAAAATATTCCTGTAATTTTCCTTCAATAGGTGTGGAGCCATACAGGACCACACAAGGTATGCTACTCTGGGCATTCACACACACCCTAAAGACTTTTTTAGAATTATTAGTCTTTTTTCCTCCAGTAATGGTGTGAAACCACTCTAGCCCACAAAAGCAGTACATAAATTGCTAATAATATCATGGTAACAGTGGGGCAAGAAACAGAGTACTTTTAACTGGGCCCTTCAAACGTGGGAGAGAGAAAGTCAGGATGTTCACTACAGACACCACAAAACTGCAAAGCGGATTCACTGCCATCCATCGTACACACTCCCATATAGCAACTGTGTGTCTATGGTCAGGGTTGTTTACAGGACTGCTTCCTTTGCAGCTCAATAAGGGAAAAAGTGCTAGTATATTCCAGGGTATGTCCAGTACACATAAGAAGAAAGACCAAAAAAAAAAGGTTCACAGTTCGACTTTTAACACACAGCTATCCAACGTTTGAAAAAAACGGGAAAAAGTAAACCACAAAACTGAACTTGAACCACCAAAACCCCTCCCTATAGTTTCCAAAGACACAGAAAAATAAGACAGAAGACTAGAAACAGATTTGTTACCTGTCCATAGTTGTCTATTCCAGACACTAATCTATTGAGATTTAACAAGTCAAACGATGACCTGAGTGCCTGACCAAGGGTTGTTAGTCCTGAAGCCTGAAGATTTTTCAGTTCGTTCATAAACGTTGCATGGTTTTCCTTCCATCCAGCCTGTTACATAAAACAAAAAAGCTTATTAGTTATTTTAGCAACAAACTGCAATCAACTGTAAGTTGTCGTTGATCTCTTCTCCCCAAAAATTACATTATATTCCTAATCAACAGGTACACTTACATGCTACACACACCTAATCCATGTATGCACAACTTGATGTGAAACATAGGGTTAAGTCCACAAGAGGAGACTCACAAAACACACTGTCCAGCATTTGAAAAAAAAATTGCAAATACCCATCTTTTACCATAAAAACTGCTGTAGTTGTGATGCACTTAATAGAAGTATTTGGATTTAGCATGTGCATGTTATATTAGACAAAACTGTCAAATCTGGGAATCAGAAATGCAGCTGTCAAAGTAACAGCAATAATAAAATCAAGATACATGCAGCATAATGGTGCTGCTTCTGACCTACACCCATTCTCCTGTCATCCTTGCCTCCATGAACTGAGGCTGGAAGGAAAGAAAGGATGCACTTGCAATGTGTACTAACACAGGAGTTAAAAACCTAACAGCAACAGTTAAAAAGAAGAAAAATACAGATGTAATAGTAAGTGTGACTACCATCTTTGCTCCCTGCTCATAACCTCCCCTTCCCACAACTGCCCCAAGCAGGAAGCAGGCAAGCATATCAATTTAGTAGGGAAAAAAAATACCATTATCAGCTGTATTTAATAGTACACGACTCTTGCTCAACTTTTCCATTTTTCTTGTACTTCCTCCCAGCCCAGCGCCCCCAAGCTCAGCTCATGCCTTTTATTAAACTATCAAGCACCCTCTGTCGCTGCTGCATTACAAACCCCTCCTTGGTATTTCATGCCAGCCCTCTAGCTACATTCTTCTGTCCTTTACTGCCCAACATACAGCTCTCCATGGAGCAGCTGCAAACATCCCACAGAACACAGAACCAAATCACTGTTCAGAGTGTCTCAGTATCACCGCTTGAAATTTTGGAGGCCTTGGAAAAAATGAGATCGTATCTCTGCTGAGTTCTCAGGCCTAAGATAAGAGGGCTTCCTTTCCCAATGAGGAATCATCGTACGAAGATACAACAAAAGCACTTTTTGGTCAAGCTTACCTCCCTGAACCAGTTTTTCAAGCTTTAGAGAAGTAGATGGGAGACAGAACACCCTGCAACCAAGCAAAGTCCACTTTCAGCTGGACTGGCTCAGCTTTATCATCAAATGGCACTTAAAGCTCGAAGGAACAGCCCAGTTGGATCAGTTGGGTAATTCTCAATAAAACCCCAACAACACCCACTCCGAACCACGGCTTAACAAAATACAACAAAATACAGCATCTCATCGGCTGAGCCACAGCAATTCCTCACACGTTCTCGCAGCCCAAGGCAGGAATCAAGCGCAATCACGGGGTCACTGCTTTGGAGAAAGAGCGACTTAGTTAATTCTCTTTTTTTTTCTGAGTAAGAGAACACCAAATCCCCACAAGATCATTTGTGTTATCCTAAAAAAAGTTTGTCTTAAAACAATTTAAGTGAACAATAACAAAAATCTTTTAACGTTAATTCTATGAAACCTCAGATGTAGGTGAAACTGGTTTGTTTTGCCTGGTAAAAACACCAATCAAATTGAGTTCAGGCTGTAGCTGAGAAAGTGTTTTCCAAAGACTGCTCTTTGAGTAACTTTGTTGCAAAGCTCTAATGAATTTAAGAGTATTTCTTTATAAAATAAACAGTAACATTCTTCACCAATATCTGGAGACACTATTTTCCCACTCTGAAAACGTTTGCTCGGCTTCCAACTCCTACTGCGTTTGATGCAGCTGTAACGTGGTCAACTGCCTACAAAATACACAATATGAAATACGAATACAAAATACACAAAATGCCTTTTTCCCCCGGGCATAAAGTAATCTGCAGCTACAAGGAGCAGCCGATCACCACTGGTTTGCCTTCTAAGAAAATTATGTTTCATCTTGCAGCCTCTCACAGGATCTTTTAAATAAAAAGAGTAATACCAAGGAACTTCTCATTAAGAGAACAAGGGCGGCAAATGCAACATTTCCTAATTCCATATCCAATTTTAAATAAATGTCTGATTAGTTAATGTACTACATTCTCTACCTTATCTACCTCAAAGCAAGCTTCTTGAATCAAAGCCACCAGAATCAATGACAAGGTCTACTTCTGTAAAACGGTTTTTTTGCAGAATAACTCAAGCCAATGTATATAATTAAAAATGTATTTCAGAGACAGAAACTCAAGCCCCAAAGAAATCTGCATATTCTCCTCTCCATATATACAGCAAGATCATTCTTAGAGCAAAATAAAAGAGTCAAGTACGTAACACACAGCATATGCATGATGAGTTCAACAAAGCACTTTAAAGTGATTAAATAATAATCCTTCCTAAATTCAAAGTACTGCCAACTAATGCTGCTTCGAGAAAAAGTACTGCTTTTATGTAGCACTACTTCCATTTGCCAGCAGAAACACTGAGACCAAAAAACAACCTACCAAAAAACAACCAAACCGCCCCAATGTTAGAGCATCAAACACATTCAACAAAAAATCCGTATCCTCTACAAGTCAGTAATTATGAAGTCAAAACTAAACATTATTTTAGTTGTTTATGAGCCAGTCCTAACATTGAGAGGAATTCCTCATCATTTTCAATGTTACATTCTTACTTTTATGTCACTTTCATGTGCAGAATTTAATAGCAATCTGAGCAGCCTTCAGCTTGCCACTATGTTACCAGCTTCTCCTTCCATAATTTATCTGAACAATTTTAGCCCGTATACACGTACCAAAAGACTTTCAAGGATAGCGAGGGAGAAAAAAAGAAGTATTATAAGCGAAAAAAAATGTCACCTTGCTTGCTTATGCCAAAATCAGGCAAAACTGCAGCGTCATTTAGGTGTCGGTGTTGACAAGTGCAAGCTTTGGATATCATCCTACAAAACGCTGAGCTTTGGAAGCAGCATCCCACCTTCCAGCTCCTGGCTTCAGCCTTTGCAAGTAAATCATACCAAAAAATAATACCATACTTAGAAAGTAACATGTTTTTCTGGTGACTTAGTTTTGGGACAAATCCATGCCCTGCTCTATTTCATCATAAAACTATACAAGCATTTCAGCTGCTTCAAGAAGCGAGTAAGGTCACAATAGATTATTTTGGCAGTAGACAAGCCCAGATGCTCTAGAATTCAGACAAATGCCAAGGGGAAAAACCTAGTGGAGAAGAGAAGGTCTTATTTACACCAACCAGAACTAACTGAAGATCAAAAGGAACAGCGTTGAACAGCAAAAGAAAATCTTGTTCAGAATCAGCAGCTTAAAAAGACCTTCAAGACTTAGAAGCAACAGAAGGATATTCCAGTTGCAACAGGCCAGAAAGAAAATCTTATAAAATGCTTTGATGAAGGAAAAAAAAAAAAAGTAAAAAAATAATCAATAAATTCCAAAACCCCCACCACACTACCTTTATCACACAAAAGACAGAAATATCAAAGTACAAGTAAAACATTACCAAGTTTTGAATACATGTAGCACATACATGTTGTAATCTCAGCTACACTGGCCTGTCATGTTTACTGTATTAGTTTTTTCTTTAACAACATTTTTAGGCAGCATGGTCGCTTTCGATTATTTTTAGCCCCATTTAGTCAGCCTACAGGGGCAGAGCTGGAGACCGGGCGTTGGAGCACAACTCCAGCTCCAAAGCAATCCCTGCCCGTCTCACCAGCCCCGTGAAATCCAGGGAGCTGGTGCTTCTGAGGCTGCAAGTCTTCATCTTTAGTGCTTCTACAGGCTGTGCCAAAAGACAGAACTGGAGAGTTTATTGTTCACGGGATTGCTTTCAGATCTGACTCAAAAATTATAACATAACTAAAAATAATCTTCTAAGTAAAAAGACCGTTTGTAATCTAGTACGGTAATCACATTCTGTGTTAGAGTAACCACTCAATATTTATTTAAACATACAGATTTTTAGAGTTCTGCTAATGTTTCCCTAGAAAGAAGAATTGGATGTTTAGATATTACAGTTTCTTTGAAGTATTTAAGTTTCTCAATAATTCAAGCTATCATTAAATGCATCCAACTTAGGAAAACAGCGACTAGTTCAGGATAACATGCCTGTGGCATATTGGGTTGTCAGTGACATCCATTTGGAAAAAATAAGGTAAGAAAAAAAATCCAGCTGTTGAAATCTGAAACCGTTCCTGCCGTGGAATTTACAAGAACTGTCTGAAGACAGTGGAAACAACAGAGCATTCTGACTTCCAAACCATCACAATGGTTAATTTTTAAGTTACTTTTCTGTTCACTGGTAACCATACATGTGATCACCACTCAAACCTGTTCATGTCTGTGTGAAAACGGAGCAGGTATTTCTTTTGAACACCCCATAGTGCCAGAGGTTGCTTCTCAAATACCAAAACACCTTCACCTCTTTGTCATCTCCTGAACACAGCCCCAGCATTTCCCAGTGGGTTCTGCAGCATGAAATTCCCTCCCCTGCAACCGAGAGCTTCCCTGCAACTCTGGAATAGAAATTCTCACAGAGAGACTAATGTTGGTCAACCCGGTTTTGCCACAACAAAACTTAGCGAAGGGGGAGAGCAGAAAAGGTCCTGGTAGCACGTTCCCTAATGCTGCTTCTCAGTACAGAAGAGTCAATGTCTACACTACCCACGCCCCCAGTTGTTATTTGATGTTCAGGGATGTACTACCTAGAAAGTACAGTAGAAGAAAGGTACTGACTATGCTATAAACATTGTGTATATTTTTATTTAACATTTAAAAGTCCTAAAATAAGTCAACACCACATAACCTACATCACCTCCTAATTTCATCCTCACAAGGGTTTCTCTGCACTGAGCAAATGGGGCAGAAAGCGTCTAACAGACGCTTACAGACATTGACTCCCTTCCAAACTCTCATGAATGCCATTTTTGAGGCAAAAGAGCTCTCAGGTTCTATCTGTACCTTGGCAGCAGAATAACTCCTCTCTCATTTCAGTACCTGTGTGCTCTTGTTACTTTTATGCAACATCCTAGTCATGTCACTGCACAATATCAAAAAGCCCTTAGTAAAGAAACTCACAAGATCAATTCTTTTCTGGTCTTGGCACAGGACAGCATCACAACACCCACCTCTTGGATACGAGATTAGCATCCCTCCAGCACAGAATGATACTGGCACACAGGCCTGAAATCAGCTTATCATCAGGGCAGAGCTGAACACAATGAGCCAGCATGGATCCAAGCTCCACTGGACCTGGAGGAACAGCAAGTGCTGCTGGAGGTACATCAGCACATCTTCCTGCTCTCATGCAAAGCTCATGGGGAGAGGAGGAAGGTTTCATGGGACCAAGCCAGCTGTGTGCAATTGCTATCACTGTGTTAGGCTCTCCAGCAGGCAGCAGATCATTTATTATTTTTATTCCTCGCTCTTCCAGTCCCCCCTTGCCTTAAATAAGGGTTTGAAACACAGCTGCCACCCCTTATCCTTTGCTGTAACAAAGTAAGATTCTAGGGCAAAGATGCATGAGAAGACAAATACATCTTGGTTAACAAGCCTGTCTTTAGCTTTTTACATGTAAATCTGGTTTTGCAAAGCAGAACAGGGAACAGAGTTTCAGGGTAAAACTTAGACATGATGTTACTGCAGGCACAAGAGAAGCAAGGCCAGGTTGCTCAAGCAAGTATATGTCGCTGCTTACCAGGACCAGCCTAACAAAAACCCACCTTCTTGGTTCTCATCTGAGGAATATTTTAATGGATAGTAAACGCACAAGTTTAAGCTACTTCCTCAATAAGCCCAGAGCATTCAAGTACAGTGAAGGCACTGCAAGAGCATCACTTGGTCCTCCTTATATTAGAGCTAGTGGGCAGCAGGTTAGTGTTTTAAGGATAAAGTATTGTGAATAGTGAGCCAATTGTTTCTTCCTGTCAAGTTATTTCTGTTGGTTTTGTAGGACAGTGAAACCAAAACCTAGTAGTCAAGTACTTCTTTAAATCCAGAGTGTACTTTTATAAACTTTATTTTTTTAAAGAACACTTGATCAAGTCCCAGTCAAATAAAAACAGTCATAGAAGTTTAATATAGGTAAAATATCTCAGAGAACAACAGAGAAGCATAAACTGCTTTAATACCTCTTTAGGAAAAAATACATCTTTAGGAAAAAAAAGACACTGGAGTAGATGATTCCTTTAATCCCACTCAGCTGAGACATTTTGACACCAGATTTTTTTCCCTAGAAACTGTCACTCTGCTTGGCTTCCATCTCCATCCATCTCCAGGCACCACCATTCTTCCCTTCTCTCCCGCTCTGGGACAGACTATGCACTTTGATGAAAACCACAGTCTCTCTTCCTCTCACTCAAATCATTTTTTCCTACACGACTGGAAACAGCTTTAGTGCAAGGAAGAACATGTCATGTGGTTCACTGTCCTTTTAAGATTACTTCAAAATTAAACAAGATCTAGAAATGCTTTTCCATCAAGAAGAATTCAAGATGTTTATAGGAGAACAACTCGTATTAATATTTAAGCATAGTATCCACGGAAAACACTAGCAGAGAGGCTCTTAGGCTCCAGTTACAAAATGAGTACTGGGGCCCTCTGTTAATGTGGGCATTTAGCAGCACCTTCACCTGTTAGAAATGTCAGAGACGCTCAAAGCTGAAACTATTATTGGAATCAAGGGATAATAATAATGCCAAGAAAAAATTAAAAAGCCTACACTACCTTTTATTTATTACCTGCTGCTCCTGCTTTAATTCATCTCCAGATTTAGGTTTTTGGTCAACAATATTTCACGTGTTTTGACAGTTACACTCACTACACTTTTTGCTGCACAAGGATGAGAAGACTACACATGAACAACGGAAAGCATAAAACGCAGTGAGATCCTAGTATCGCCTTGTTTAAAAAAGCACTGTTATTTAAATAAAGGAACATTATCCAGTTAAAAGAGAAGTATTTCTGAAAAACACTCGATAAGCTAGGCTATTTCAGCACAGAGTTGAACTAGACTTGTGTTTCACACAATAGCTTAATGGAGAGGGAACACAGATGTAATCATACTATTTGCAGCTCTAGTACAGTAAGCTAAACAAGAGGCTATGTGCTTCTGTTCAGCAGCATAGCAGTCATTTCAGAAATACCATTATAGGTGCATTTAAAACAAACACTGCAGAGAGGGCAACAGCTGAAACATGGAGGTTTCAATCACAAATCTACATTTACCCGTAGCGCCCATTGCCCTTCCAGACTACCAAACACAGCTTCAATGCCAGTCAGCCCCCAGCTCTGTCCTCCTGGCCCTTCCTGCCCTCAGCACGGCTGGAAAAGTCACAAGGAATCAAGGGAATAGCTAAAAGGTTGCAGAGTGTGTGTTATCAGTCCTTCAAGGGATTCTTCATGGCACCTTTTTGGAAAACAAGTGGAAGAAAATTACTGATGATCCTCTAGGTTGACAGCCCAGAGGTGAGACAACACAGCACGATGCTTATTTTGAAAACTGTCACGTTCCTCCCCACTCCTTCCACCAGCGGGTCACTGAACTAGTGCAGCACACCAGAGCGCTACATGTATTGCAAGTTTACTGTGAGTCTCAGGAAGGGAACAAATCTAGACGAGGTCTTCTAATCAACAACTCTTTTCACATCTGAAACAATATCCAAGGGATTGCTGGGGAAAACAGAATATTTTAGATCACAAATTAATATACTTACTGAAGGAAGATAAATTGAGAAACCTCAACTAACTAGTCTAGCAAATAATGTTAACTTCAAGTCTTATTAAAAAATCGTTTCTGCTGTAATTTTTGTTTTAGAGGAGAGTAAGTCTCAGCTTTCCCCTCGAGCCCTGCGATTCAATGCAACCACCTCAGGTCCAGCTCCCTGTCTCGCAGCACCCTGCACCTTGCCCGGTGTCCCGCTGAGGACCCGGGTGCCCGGGGTCACTCCCACCCGCACCCTCAGGACGCCCGGCAGCAGCTAAAGGCACCAAGTGTTCTGCCTCAACAGATGCGCATTTTCCCACAATGCAGAGTTGAACTTCCCCCCCCCATAAAAACCTACTAGCTCTACCACTAACACGCTATGAAGACCAATACTAATGCATTATTCTCACTTATAAGCAGAGCATAGCAACACCAGCTTAACCATGCCGTAGATCTGTTCTCAGTCAAATTAGTTGTTCAGCAACATCCGTCTTACGAAGATTTGTAGGTTTTTTTAATACTATTTTTACACTTTTAAGTATTTAAAAGCATCTTTGAAAAGACAGTCAAATCAACAATCATTTTACTCTTCAAAAAGCAAGATCAAGGAGTTCTGAAGCATCTGCTTGGTAGCCTAGAACAACATTTAACGTATCTAGTGCTGCTTTTCCTGAGTGATTGTCTATGAGCCCAAGCAAAGAATCACAGTAATGGGTAAAATGTGAGATTGGCCCTTTAGTTAGAAAATAATACAGGGCAGGGATGGTGGGGGGAGTGGAAGAATCTTATCTGGTAATAAGTAGTTCAAGTTTCAGATATATTTGTAAATGCCAGATCTTACACCAAAAGAAAACATCTCTTTCAAATACTATGCAGAGTGAATACACAGATCAATACAGGTCTATGGGCACAGATTCTGATCTGCACGATAATAGAGTCTCATTACAAGAACGTACTTTTTCACTTTAACCTAGAACATGCAGCTTACAGCTGAAGGAGATTACTACACAACTACTTTATGACTATTCCAAAATTAGCAAGAAAAATGCAAAGCAAAACATTCCTTTAAATTACTACATGCTATACTTTTTCTGGAGGCAGGGGGACAGAAGCACAAAGAGTTATCTATTGAGTGCCACACCGCAAGGATAAACTTTAAGAAGGAAGAAAAAATTCCAAGACTCAAAATGTACAAAACTGAATTACTTAAATAACAATCTGCATTAAAAATTCAGAACAGCAGCAATTGTTCTTTCCACTGATGCTTTGTAGCCTACATTATTGAATAAAATCAGTGATAGAAACATTCAAAACATAGAAAGTGAAGAAGAGAATCACTAAAGACTGGAGACATCCAGAATCTTCTCACAAGAGCCTTGGACTCACAAGGCTCCCCCATAAGACAAGTCACACGGTACAGAAGTTACTCTTTCCTCCATTTTATTCCAACTGTCTGAAATACGACAACACGGCAGAAGAGAGCACTAGGTTTTGTCTTTTCTTGTTCACAATCGGTTCAGAACATCATTCTTGCACCACCGCTGCAAACCACAGCTCTTTCCAGCAAGCTTTTTTGAAATATATACAAGGGTGAATTGTAGAAGTGTCTGCAACCTTAAGTACCATCTTCTATTGTTACAGTGTGAGAGAATCAGTATTTAATACCACGTTAGGTTTTCCTTATGTCTAAAAAGAACAAATGCCTATTTTCAAGATATCACAGAAGTATTTTGAGCATATTTTTAGCCACCCCACAAAGCCAGGTTACAAGGTTCTTCTGTAAGTATAAACAAAAAAGAAATACTTTTTAAATGCCACATGTGAAACTCCAAGACTAACAGTACAAAAGGGGAGAAAGCAGCCGATAAAGATTACACGTGGCAGGAACCACCAACCTCAAAGCCTCTTTTTCTCACAGACCACACAACAAAAGCACAACTAGAGAGATCCAACTCTGTCTGATCACACATTTTGGGCTTCTATTTTTAAAATAAAAGTGACCTTTGCACTGAGGATGAGCTAAGCCTCTTACTGCAAACATATCTACTTTTGTCTAGTTTATCCTGTAGTCTTAAGGGCTTACATCTTTGAATGTGTCCAAGATCAAATAAAGAACCAAATAAAAAGAGGAAAAAATAAATTGCTACAGTGGCTATGAACAACAGATTCTGGTTTCCATTCAAAGCATCTGGCATCTCCTCAATAGCAACCCACTTCAGATGAAAAAGCAAGCTTTCAGTTCGCAAATTCCTGTAGAAACAGAACTGGTTACAGTATTTTCATTAAGAATTAACCTAGCTATGTCTCCCCTCGTGTGATGGCAAGTAGCAGCTGAAAGCACAAGTTCAAGTATTTAACTCACTTCCAAAAGTAACGATAAAAACGACAGCCAAGCAGAGTTCAGTCCATCAGATCTACCAAGGACTAGTTATTTCTGAATTGCCCTTCCATTTAAAATCAATCCCTTTCAAAAACTTAATCGCCTCCTTCTTGCCTGAATTTGAATGTTTACAAGAGACCTCAATTTCAGAATGGACCAGCCTATTTTAGAAAAATTAATCACATTGATTATTACTACTTTGGGTTTTTTTGTTTTGTGGTTTGTTGTTGCTTTTGTTTTTTAAGGCAACAGTACATTACTATGCACAAAGTGTCAAGGAGAAAGCACTATACTAAAGAACATCAGTTCCTGCAAAAGATGTTCACTACAAGTCACAAAAGGCACACAGCAAGAAACAGTCACTCAGACAGGGAGAAAGCAGTAAGACTAGCATACTTACACATGTTCAAAAGTATTTTAACATGCTTTACACTACTCAATGTTGTGTCTGAGGAAAGGGAATGTGCTTTTTAAAGGATACTCTCTACTCAAACCCATTCAGTACCTTTATAAGCTAAAAGGAGCAACAATACGTTATTGCATGCTTGCTACAGAGATGTCAACTGATAATTTCTAAGTTTCTAGTAAAATAGATTTTTAGATTTTTAAATTTTTTTTTAGATTTTGAGACGCACACACTGCGGCATAAAAATACAACCCTGCCACTTGCACCAACAAGAACCTTTTCACTGTCTTTGGGCTTACTTGTCCAATTCCAAAAGAGACGCATGCATGCACACAGAGCACACATCCCTCATTCAAAGGTTTAAGTGATAAGGCAGTTAAATAGAAAGAAGCAGGGGATTCTCAAACAATATTACATGGATTTTGTTTTGTCCTCAAAAAGAATGAGACAATCAGGATTGGCATGAGTGCTCCTTAAACAATTAAGCAATTTCTTAAATTCGTTGTGTTTAACAGCGGAATAGCAATTGTTGGCTTTAACCTGCCAGTCACACATGCTCAAAGTCAACCTTCTGAGAACACACAAATTCCATGACAGGACCCAAAGCAAACACAGTGGAAGATGCATTCCAAGACCAGAGGAGAGCTCTGCTTAGTACTTCACAGGCAATGGAAGATGTTGGCGTTCAGAAATAAAAACATTGCTATGACTGACTCAAAACGAGTAGGGCGTTAAAATATGAATGGCTATCTCTCTCTGTTACACAAACACTTAATATGGTCTCCTGAATTAGTTACCAAGAACAGACACTGCATATCCTACATACATTTCAGCTAGTTCCTCAGTACTATATTCTGCATTTTTTTTACCCTTCCAATAATGCTTGGCTAGTAGGTTCAGTAAGTTCGTACATTATTTACTGTGTATCTGGAGAGAAAGATAGACCTCTCCCATTTAGCTCAGTTTTCGTTCCCTTTTGCATCCCTCCGATATCAGCTTCCCCCCTGCCCCTGCAGCTGCTATCAGCCTCGCACCAAGCAGTTCTCACCACCAACCCGTAAACCTCCAAACGTATTTCCAGCTGCTCACATAATACATCTTTTTCCACAGCACAGGTCAGACCACCAAGTACTTGCATTTGCCAGAAAACAGACCTTTTACATGTATAACTGATGGCTTTTGGTGCCTTCAGGTTCCTGTAACAGCCTACTCAATTTAAGATTATTCTGTGGATTTGCTGCAAGTTAGCTTCCTAGGTATTCCTCTGGTTTTCTTCCTTGACAAAAGTTAAAATGCAAGCAAATGCGTTTCCCTTCACCTCAGGCAGCTTTCCTGAAGATTTGTCTCATACCCAACAGGTTTCACAGCTGGGTTTCTCTTCCACCCCGCAGCTCAGGGTCAGGAGCTCCCACTGCATTTCTTCCAGAAACAGACAAATAGACCTGACATCTCTGTTTTGCAGCGCAGCGTTTCCATTTGCCACCCCCCTTTGCAGAGTCAGTGGTTCTTGGTTACATTCTACACCAGCACAGCTTCTACGTGAAAGCACAATTTTAAAATGCAGGCAAAAACTTTTGTGCGATTGAAAAAATAAGGTAGCAAAGTTAGTCTCTCTGAGCCTGTCCTGATGAACTCCCAGTTTTGAAGCACTATTTTAGTACAGTTTAGTTTATGAACATGTTATTTACAGTGAGTACTCTTTGATAGATGCTTAGAAGAGCCTTCTATAAATTCCTATTATAGCCACTAAGGTATCCCAATCCAACACAAAAACCAAAGGTCATCAAGCTGAACCCCTTATGAGAATTTCAGGGAAAGAGAAGAGATTGCTCAGAGTCCACCGTTGCTCCCACGAGAGAGCCCTTTAGCACCGAACCACGTTCACACTAGCAGGGAACAGCAGAACTGGAAGGCATCCTGTCTATCACCCCCAGTTTGCATTTCTCAAACAGTAAAGCATTTCACACACATTGCATGTATTAGGGATTTTGAGCTACTTCTCAGACAGCTACATTCTAATTCAGGGAGCTTACTTTCGTAGTGCAGTCACACCGATTCTTGAATTCAGTATAACACGTAACAGAGGAAAATACACATTTCAGATTGGGCAGAGTAAACTTAAGTTCTTGTAACCTGATCATTCATGAAGGTCATACTACAGAGGCTCACAAGTACGTAAAACAAAAGCCATGTTTTGTGACCCTATCACAAATAATATTCCTCAAGCACTTATGAAAGGCCACATCACTGCCAGCAGCCAGACAGCAGCCACAAGGGAATACAGCAGTTCAGTTAATCAATAACTTCACCTAAAACCACCACTGTTGTTTTTTTTGTCTGGGCCTGAATAAATCCACAAGTAGACCACAAACTGCAGAATGTGAGGCTTACCAAAAATCAAGAATGGAGAAGAAAAAAAAAATAAAAGGAGCTAAACTTTGCCTTTTTGTTTAGGCAGAGACTTTGCTATGAGCTCCATGTACAGAGAAATCCAGGTAGGTCTTGCAGAAACCTTCCTCCCTCTTTTCTGCGTAACTGCAAAGGAAATGCTTGGGAGAAGGGGACAGGTGAGAGGACTGCGCTCCTCTCCTCATATTCTTACTCTAGCACCACTGCTTCAGGAAGAAACAAATAAAAGCACAAGTCTTGGAAGTACTGCAACACCAGGTCAAAGCACAGACTGGGATGGAGCAAGGCCCAAGTTCTAACCTATTAATATAATGTCTTCAAAACAAGGACATAGCAGGTCAAATGAGAGAGTAAATTCCTTCAATACCTAGATTTAAGCACTAGCGTTTTAATTGTAATAAGACAACTGCCACGTGCTGCTGATTACAAAGGGATTTTACTACAGGTATCATCAGCTTCCCAACTGTGCCAAATACCCCAAATCAGAAGGGACTGACTCACTTCAGTGCGGCTAACATGCCACTAACCTGAGACAGACCCACTTGACAGCATCCTACTACAATTTTAATCTAAAAACAGCAGAGGAAAAGCACACTATAAACATAAGCTTGAACATTCTTTCTTCATGAAGTAACATTCTGGTTTTCCCCTCCTAGTCCATAAAATGAGAGTCTGACCCAACATTCAACAGAACTTACAGGTATCATTCCATCGACCTACACAGGATCACATCACCAGACAACCACAGGTCTATACATTTCATAACATGCTTTTAAGATATTAAATATTTGTCTCTTATTGAAGAATATTTTAGAAGCAAAGATTTGTAAACAGCTGCATCATAATTACTGTCACAAATCACCAGCCATACATTACGTAAGGAACAGGAGCAAGCAGCTGACAAGGTTCCAGAGGCGCTTTCTGTGGGAGAGGAGCTGAGGTTCCTGCTGTCCCCCCCTCCCAGGACAGCACCCTGCCTCCTCTTCAGACACATGCCACTGCAGAGCCACGCTGAAACCTGGAGACTAAATAATCCCATTTTTAAAAGCAGCACAGAGCTATGAGCGATTAAAAACAGAAGCAACAAGGAGAGGAGCCACACATCTTGTAAATAATTTCAAAAACTATACTGAAGACAGTTCCAAAAACATCATCTCACACAGATTTTAGCAAATAATTTGTGCAATACCAGGATCTTTTCACTTAACAGAATATCACTGTATGTGTGATGTTTTCTTGAAATATACTCTGTTCATCAAAAGTGAACCAGCACTGTTGATTTTTACATGTAAACAAATTCTGAAACAAACAAAGCAGACGTGCTCATCTCAGTCACCCCTCCTCCAAGCTGAAGTTCCCCTAATGCCTCTACCTCCTGGGTTGCCTCAACTCCACAAGACTATTTCCCTCAATTGCTTCACTGGTAATGTTAAGAACTACCTGTGAGATTATAAAATTTAATTAGTGTAAATCAAAGAAAACCAGACAGAGCAGCCACTAACCAAAACCAACCACTACTGCGCATACTCAGAAAGCAGACTTGCGAAATACATTTACTTGTAAACTTCGGTTTCTCCTTCTCTAAATAAAAGGATATAAAGTATCTAACTATAGCAGCACCAGCAAAGAAACTACATCTTATTTCTTTTACAAGCATGTTTTGTGAGACATACAGAATCTGGCCTAGACCAGAAAGCTTTCCTGGCATAACTATGGTTGTCAGAAAACACAACAGTGGCATCATAAATACCAGAAAAAGGTCTTGATAAAATGTCTTCAGAGGCAGAAGAATCATGTTGTTGCTGTGATGTTTTCTCTGCTCAAGTAAGAGACAGGATGACAGCTTAACCATACTAATTTATGCCATGAATTCTTTATGTAGTAGTTAAACTGAAGTTGTGATCCTAATTATTATAAACATGTATTTATCGGATCTGCAGCCTGTTCCTACGTAAGTTACTAAGCTTTGAAAAAATATTTTAAGGTTGTTTAAAGGTCCAATCTAAAAATCAGTATGCTAAAGGTAGAAAAGTACATTTCTAAGAACATATATTAGCACATTACATGAAAAATAATACTTGGTTTTCTTCTCCCCTTGGCTTTTTATTGTATGTCAAACACAACTCAATAATACTACCATGGGTGTCACACAGTCCCATTTATTTCAATTACTGTTTACTAAAACTGGGAACACATCAGACGCTCATTAGCACATTAGGAGGTACACAAGATGCTCATTAAACATAAGGATCTTCTTCATCAAATCCAAGTATATATGTAGCAATAACCTGTAACGTTACCACACAGATCTCCAGCAGGGAAGTAATTTTTTTATTAAATCACCAGTATGTTCGCTGCTACCACAGTGGAGAGGTTTCTTCCTCAAACTTAAAAGGTCTACTTGTAAAATACCTGACACACAATTAGGAGGAAAAACATTTAACATAATAAATCTACAGTTAACAGTGGCATAACAAAGACCTGTTCTCTGCATCCAGCAACAAACATGGATGGGTTTCTGTACCTCAAAAAGGATGGTGACAACTCCTGCCCCTTCTTCCGAAGAAAGAGAAAGGTGCAATAACAAACAAAAATACTGACTCACTGAATCACTGCTCTCATTTCACAAAGCAGGCTGCACTCTTTAGCTATGTAAACATATAGCTGATGAAAGGAGTCAAGATTAACAGCTCTTGATAATTAGGTTTCTTCATTATCAAAGATGTGAGCAGACAGCATCAGTGGGCACAATTATTTTTACAACTTCTCTTCAAAAAGTTAGTGTTGGGAGATCTCGAGAGGGCTCTTTTTCTCTGGGATGACCAGCAACAAATTTTTGTATGAACTTATTGGCCTTTATAGTATGGGTCTAAGCCCCAAGAGTTATGATAGCTACTATATTAGTCATTGCAAATACCGCCCTAATCCAGGACTATTCAGGACGATTCTAATTCTCCCATAGCGATGACGTTTTCTGCTGTATTTAAACATCTTCAATTAAGTTAGACCTTTCTATCAGCAGGTTGAAGGCCACAGTTTAAGGGACACAGAGCCCCGATTTCTCTTCCTCCTGCCATAACCTCGTGGTGCAGCTGACGTGATAAATGGCATGGCCCTACTTGCATGAACCTTGAGGAACGTGAAAAGAGGGACAAGAGAAGGCAGCCGGGCAGACTCCTCGTCCAGCTCACCACAGCCCTGTATGTAGATGACTACCCAAGTCGCAATTACCAGCACCTTCCTCAAAACCGGTGTGGGCTACAGTTCACAGACGGAGAAAGGAGTGGGGGGAACCCCCAACACCCACACTCGCTGCTGCTTCTTGCCTCGCAGAGGCGGTTAACAGCTCCTGGCACCTCTGTCCCAAAAAACACAGCCTTGCTGAGGGCGGCAGGAAGGCTGCCGGGGGCTCCCCTGCCCCCGCTGCCGGGCGGGGGTCCCGCAGGCGCGGGGGGGGCGCTGCTTCCCGCCCAACCCCGTGCCCCCGCAGCCCGTCCGAGACACAACCTCCGCTGACGGGGGATAAAACGGCAGCGAGAGGCGCCGGGACCCTCGCCCCAGGGCTGAGGCCGAGGCGCAGTCCCCGCCGGAGCCACCGCCTCACAGGAGGCGGGCGAGCAACGGGCCGGGAGGCGGAGCGCAGCCACCCGCCCGCCCCCCTCGGCACGCCGGGGCGGTGAATCACGCTCCCGTCCGTCTCCTCCTCCCCCCTCCTCCATCTCAGCAGCGCCCTCAGCCTCTCTCCTCCATACAAAAGCAAAATGTCCGCCATCTTCACAGGCTGCTGCTGCCGCCGCCGGGCCAGACGGGGCTGCGCCGCCACCACGCCAAGGGCGGCCCCGCGGCGGAGCCGGGGCGGCCGCGGGGGGCCCGGGGCAGCCGCGGGGGGGGAGTATTACCTTGATACAGTAGGGCGGCTCGTCGAAGGTAACCAGCATGTACCTGTCGCCGCGGCTGGCCGGGTCCCGGGCCCGCAGCTGCGGAGAGAGCGGAGAGAAGCGGCGTGAGCGGGCGAAGGGGGCGGGCGGGGCGGCGGTCCCCCCGGGCCCCGCACTCACCTTCATGAAGATCTCCACAGCGCCCTTGGCGATGTCCAGGTAGCTGGTGCCTAGATACGCCCGCTGGTTCATGGAGGCGGACGTGTCTATGAGGAAGAGGAGGATCGGCATGGTCCAGGCAGAGCCCCGGCCCGCCGGGCACCCTGCGGGGAGGAGGGAGGGTGGGGGAGCGGCGCACTCACTCCCCTGCCCGGCCGCCCGCTCCGGCCGCTGCGGCTGGTTACTGAGCTGCCTGTGTTCGCCGAGACTCAACTTCTCTTCCCTGAGCTTCCACCAGCACCATGTGACCAGCGCGCACGCCATTGGCTGCCAATTATACCCATATTTGCATATTCATGGTGGAGGGGGGGGACGCGGGAGGTGCCGCCGCCGGACCCCTCCGCGCGCGCGCCGCACCTGTCGCCCCGCTCCGCCCCTCCGCGGGGTTCCCCGCCCCTCGGCACAGGGGCCGCCTCACGGTGCCGGTCCCGCCGCGGCGGCCGCTGCCCGCGGCTGAGTCACCGCACGGCGGTGGGGCGCGCAGGCGCCCCCAGGCCGAGTCGCTGCCTCACACCTGCCCGCCGCGGCCTACCCTGCCCGCGGCCCGGCCGCAGTACCCGCACGGCCGAGGAGCCCCGCAGGGGCTGAGGGGAGCCCTGGGGGGCCAAGCAAAGCAGCTCAGCTAACCACCCGGCGATACGGTCGTTCTGTTTCTGGTCTTTAGAGGTTTCGCTTGAGCACTAAATGCTCAGCCCTGCATGTGCGGTGGTTTTCCAGTCAGGTAACGGCCATTTTCCAACAGCAGAGCGGGGTGCAGGTGTCACGGACCATCCCAGCGCGCTCACACGTGAAGGCGGTGTGGCTACAGATTACCTGTGGCAAACGTGAAAATACATGAAACCCTGCATTAGTTCCTGCTGGTGAAGAAAGAAGAAAGTCTCAGCTTGAAAAGAAGGGATGAAGGTGTCCTGCTCTGAGGAAAAGAAGCCAAGGGCTCAGGCCTGGAGCTGCCGTGCTGGGCCCCGCGCACACAGGCCCAGCAGCTACTGCCCACTGCACCTGGAGCCGTGCCGTGAGACTGGGGAAATCGTGCTATGTCTGCTCGTAAATGCTTGTTTGCTTCCAGGATCGAGTCCAAAAGACACAAAAGCAGCACTGTCAACATGAATCTTAGTTTTAAAATAATTATTTAAAGTAACTGATAATATTTTCCAACACTTACATTCATTTTGCCTTTCATTTGAACAATAGGCAGAGTTGGTTTCAGTTTTCACTGTTTCTGTGGAGCATTTGGACAGTACTGTTGTTTCACACCACCACAGGTGAGTTCTAAAATCCCCATTACAAAGCACTACAAAATATGAACGTTTGTAAAGATATCATTACCCATCTCCATCAAAATACTCAGAGATGTAAATCCATTTAATTCAGGGATGTATTTGTCCCTTTTGTCACCAAAAAAAACCACAACACCAAAACCACAAACCAACAAACCACCATCTGAACACAGGCCAGTGGCAAGTCTCCATATTGGTTTTAGAAAGAGGTTTGCTTTTTCAAAAATTTCAGCTTCTGCAACTATTTTTCAGGTAACATGATGAATGTATTTCATTTTAGTGAACCATACATTGATAAATTCATGCTTGAAAACAGCTCATTTTGGAAACACTGCCAAAGTTGGAGACTCTCCACTCGGTTATCCAGGCCCTCTCCGTAAGATGCGGATGTGCAAGTGCAACTGTGATCAAGTTTTCTGGATCTTAGCAGTCACAGCAGAGACGCCAGGAGGGATAAACAGACAAATATTTTTCATGCAAGTGATTAGGACACATGAATGGAGCCAGACTGAAATAAATGTGATTTAAATCTCTATAGATAAGAGAAAAATGCAGATACCATATTTTTGTCCCACTTCATGTTAGTCTGCAAAGGCAGCTCCTGGAGAGGAATGGATTTGCTAAGGACTGAATGGAAACTAAATGTTGGTAGAAGATGCCAGCTGATACCACGAGGTCCCCACACCAAGAACTTGATGAGGCCACCTATGCATTTCTCTCACACCAACCCAGTGAGGTCAGACACTAACTTTTGACTCCAGCTGACCTCAGCCAATTCCAACTGGCAACCTAGAGGCTCCACGTCCTGAAGTGTCCTCAAACCAGACTATATGAAATGCTAAACAATTACAAGCTCATACCCTCACCTTTATGGTTTTTTTTCACTCCAGACACCTAAAAGCTACTTCTCGTACAACCAAACTGAGTATTTAAAGGTCAAGATGAACCTCTCGTTTCCAGTTTCCAAGGTTGACCTTTCCAAGGGCAGCAACAGCAGGCAAGGTTCACATACCTCTGTTGAGGATTTTCGCTTTTGGAGCCTGCTCCTGCTGGACACCACAAGAGCTGAAGTCAGCAGTTTTCTGGGCACAATGCAAAACATTTATTTAGTTCAATGAGATTTTTTTATTCCTGAAAATAACAGATACCGTGGTCGCTAATGTGCATAAATGCAGCTCAAGTGAGTGGTTCTTTACTGCCCCTCCATACAGTTTGTGTTTGCAGTGCTGCCCACCTGGCACCTATGGCAGCAGACGTTTGCCACATCTATAAAACTGAAAGTTTTCTTGGTTTTTAATTTAAATTACATTAATCTACATTTCTTCAACTGCAACAGTTAAAGAAATTGTCTCTATGGGAAATTAATCAGAACAGCTACTGCAGATTAAACTCCCCTGTAATTAAATATTTTGAAATAGTTCCTGTGTAGATATCCTGTCCCCCAGTAATAAGGGACATAATTCTGGAATAATAATTTCAGTCAATTTCTGACCAAATACGTCAGCGGTATTTTCCCCTCTTGGGCTGATCAGTTATTATTTTTCTGTTCCTTGTCCTAACACAGTTTAACATCCAAGATGTTGCCTCTAACAAGATTTTAGCTCTAACAGTCTTCCTTCTTAACACTTTTGTATTGCTTCAACTGTTTGGTTTGGGAAGGGGGGGGTTTCCCCTCTCACTTAGGTGCTTTCTGATCTGAACAAATAATATACCTGTGAGACACTAGCCATGCCACTTTAGGCACTGAAGGAGGCCATTTCTGGTACCAATAAGCCATCTGAATTTGGAGCACACTTGATACCTTAGCCAGAAAAAATATCTACTTAAAATCTGGATCAACAGCTAAACCCTTCAAACTGCCCTCTGCTTCTGTGGCTCCCTGCCTTGGTCTTGTAATACAGCTGCCCTGGTGACTTTCCTGCTTGATTTAAAAGGCTTCAAGCCAGAGCAGAAATGCCCACGCTGGTAAATCACTATAAAAATACTGATTAATCCATCCCATGAGCTGGGAGGCGTCATCCCCATCATACAGAAAAGTGGCTGCCACCAGAGCTAAGAGACTTGCTTAGTACCACACAAGATGCAATTTTTCAATACCACAGTGAGAATTCAGAAGTGTTTAGCTCTTAGCCCACCACAGATCTATACTGTCCCTTCCAGAAAGATGAATTCTCCTATAAAGTATTTCTGTACAGCTCAACTCCAGCATGAAAGGTAAGAAACTGTGCTAAATTATAACTTCTCCTTCACAGCTCCAGTAACTATACAGCACAGCGAGAATAGAGAATTATATTAAAGATGGCAGAAGCTAAGACAAATCAAATCCTTTGGTATTGTGTGTTGTATCAGGGCTAAATATTCTCACCCATCAGCAGTTAGCTGCTCTTCAGCCAGACACTAGAACAGGCCAGCCTGCTTCTGCCAGTGTCACACAACCTCTTCTGAAAAAAAAGCAAACCAGTATTTTCCAGGGTAATGCTCAGCAGCACTTTAATTTTTTTGTTTGGGTGGGGAGGTTTTGGGTTTTGATCGCTTGTTTTGGGTTTTGTTTGCTATTTTGTAACTATACTAGAAACTTCCACAAAATTGTAACTCCTTTAAGATTTCTGCCCCTTTCACTTGCTCCATCTCTTTTCCGCAATCATTATACCAGAGACAAGGAAGAGTTTAGGAGTCTGATCCAAAACTTGCCTTTCAGAAGCCTGGTTTTGCAGATCGGAGGCGGTAATGGAAGCTGAGGTACAAATCCCACATACTGTGGGCCATCACACTTTGTGCAAGCCTCCCATGGAGACACACACCTGAATATGTTTTCACAGGCTTCAGTGAATCCAAAAATTCCATTTTCAGCTGAAGTAGAAGGAACAGACTACAGACACATGCCCTGACTGCAGCACGTTTTCTGCTGATTTATTGACTGTGCATAAATACTGCACTATAGCTGTCATATTTAACCACAAAAAGAGAAAGCTGTATGCTCAGGAAAATAATTCAAGGCAACTCTGAGATTTTCATCTGTCTTCCATGCACTTTAGAAAAAGAGGCCTATTAGCAAAGGGGCAGAGTCCAACCATCATGATTTTCTCCCCCTCTCCCCACCACGTGGGTGAACCGTTTGCGGTACCGAGTACCTCTCCTCTTTCTGCAAGGTTTTTATGTGAGCACAGCTAATACTGCCCGTGGTCCAAAGGTGAAAGCCAGATCACTGCAGCCTGCATAACCATTTAATTTCCATTTTGATTTAAAGACCAACGAAAAGGGGATGAGGAAGTGATTGGTTGCCTAAGATGGTGGATCATTTTGCAATAATGGTAGATAAGCAAAATCCTGACAAAATGTCTCAGAGGAGACATAAAGTGCAGCACCTTGAACAGCAAACCAAGCTGGAACAAATTTTCAGACAGGCAAGGTTTTCTATATGTGAGCTGGTTTCAAAGTCCAAGAGTCTGTCCGAAGAATAGACAACATTCAGAATAAAAGTTTGAAAAACATTCTGGCTACTGAAAAAGAAACTGAAACCCTCTTAGTAATTTAACAGACTGGAGAAGTGAATTACTCTAAATGTGAAGACGAGAAAAAGAAATTAAAAGTATGCACATACCTGTGCAGGGAGATACAAAACTGAAAGCGTGTGCTCTGGTTTTGTGCATGTTTGTGATCAAACTGCAGATTAATGGGGTGGATCCCCCAGCTCCAAGACCCTGTAATGCCTCATCGAGTTCTCCCCATGTAAAGATTTATCATCTCTCTCTCATAAATGCTGGGAGACAGCAGAGCTTGTTCTCGGGGGAAGGAGGATGGAACGGGAGTGGGATTTCTGGCTGAGACAGGAGACGTGTGTGCCAGGCAGTCACAGCCGTGGGGCTCACGGGCTGGGGATGCTCCGACCTGTAAATGCGTTTGAATTGACAGGCAGCCAAGAACCGCGTGAAATTCCCTGTTACTTCCTTTTACTGGTCTTATGTGAAGTGTTGCTAAGCTGTACCTGGGAATCTGGCCAAATCAGCTTGGGATCTTTGGATGAAAGACATTATTTTAAAAAAAAAATAAAATAGAGTATTACCCATGTGGAAAGCAACAATGTGAATTAAATGAATGTGTAACATAGCAGGATTTGGGTTTTATTACATTCTACAAAGTAAAATGTAAAGACAGACTAAAAAAATTGCTTCTTCTGAGGAAAGCTACATCCTTCTGCCTGGGTTTCTGAGAGGAAGTGTGTCATAAACACAGTGTGTCATTACCAGAGTTGACACCTAAAACCACACATTTTTAAATAGACTGGAGCCAACAGGGTCTGGTTCGGAAAAGTCATTTTCCTAGGCTAGGGTACATAGATTTGTGCTGCCAACTGAGAAGCGAACATTGCTTTATCTATTACATATCAGCATTTATTTTATGACAAGGAATACACACGTAGACTGGGGACCTGATCGCAACCAACAGGATTCATCATAAAGGGAAAGCCACGCTTGGCTGTTTCATTACAGGACATAGTTATGATTTTTTTGTTACTATATACGTGTCTCGCCTGTAACAGAAATTCTCCCTTACAGAGTTCAAAGTGTCCCCCACAGAGAAAGTTTACCTGACCTGACCCTGCACTCCACATCCTGCTTGTGCCTGACCCAAAGCAGAGCAGACCCTGCTGCGAGCCTCAGGGAGCTTCAGCCCCTGCACAGACCCCATCAGTCTCCGATTTCCATTCTGCAAGTCACTTTTTATCCCTCAGCATCATTTCACACCAAGGGAACACCCGCTGCTCCCCACTGGCATGGCAACTTGTGTCTCAAAAAAAAAGTTAGGGACAGTCTCCAGAATATTGAGGTATGTTAACTCTGTGCTCAGAGCACCTAAAATTGAGTTTGTGGTCCCAAACTGGAAATCTGATGTATTACTTACGAATTAATATTAACATTTCTGACATCACCTTAACAGATAATCATCATCACCCGACTGAAACTGAATTCTTTCACAGCATCAGTACACTTATTATTATTTAAGTGTCAAAAAACCCCAAAGCTACTACAGACAACACCGTGTAATAAAAGTTTTCCATTTTACCAGAAGCATTCCTTGCTGTGTATATATATATATATTTACCCCAAAGGAATCCAATATTTCACACCAATGACTGTTCATCATTGAGGACAGTTACAGAAGCAGACAGAATTATCTACCTGGAGCTCAAGCTGTGGTGCCATGTGAGCTTTCTCTCGCTGGCTCTGCCACAGACCTTCACCAGCACCTTCCATGGGTACCTGATCTTCCTACCTTGGTTTCCCCAGCTGCACAAGGGCTTATTTTGTTGGTTTTACTATTTTTTCAAAACCACTCAGAACTGTCCCAAGCGCTCACGAAAGAGGCAAGATAATCAACCCTGCCCTGTAGCTCTTGCAAGCTAATTTCAGACATGATCTAATGAGTGGGTGGTAACAAGACAGCAAGGCAGGAGAGGCGTGAAAGGCCCAAGCAGCACTGTTGAAGTTAGAAGGAAACTCAGCAAAAAGCAAGTGCACAGGAGAAAAAACAAAGATCCTTTCATTCTTCAATATATGTATTTTTTTTTTTAAGATAAACAATGAGGAAGAGGAAGCAAAGACTCATTTCCTGAGGTATCTCATAGGTGTTTTGAAGAAACAAGTTTCCAGGAAGAGCGTAGGCAGGGACACAACCTCATCTTGCAAGACCAGCTCTCTGTGTAGTGGCATAAAAACAAAGGAGATGGCAGGAGCTGATAGCGCAGTGCAGCACAGACCAGATGGGAAATCCAGAGAACTGAGACACAGCAGCAAGCAAGACTCTTGAAGCGTCAGCTCGAATATGACAGGAGAGGAAAAAAGGGCACGAGGTGGAAGAGCTGCGTGACTTTGCTGGACTGGAAGAGCAGCAAGGTGTTCCCCACAGATGCTTGTGCTTGTATCTGAAGACATTTGCCTCTCTCAAACTGGGTATTTATGCCAAATAGGAACACATATTTAAAATAAAAACATGCTCTCCTTTTGACTCCTCTGTCTCTGAAGATTTACACTTAATAAAAGATACTGTGCTTGTTCTGGACTAAGTAGTAAAGAAAAATACCGTGCTCCCACTGGAGTTGGTGTCTTTGTTCCTGTTCAGCGCTGCTGACCTTGCTCAATACAGACTGAGTTACTGAACTTCCTGATCGCTCGGGTCTCGATTTCGTCACTTCCTTGCACTCACTCCACTTCTCTGTATTAAGTTTGAAGGTTTTTTGGCCGCAAAGGAGAACTTCAAATCCAGACACTTCTGTTTACTTGCTGCGTGCTCTTACCTAGTTTTGGGAATGAATGCAACCTCAAACTGGAGAGGGTTAAAAGCCCAAAGTTTTCACTTCCTTTCAGCAGCTTTTGGCAATTTCCAAGAGCTGAAAGCTAATTATATTGGCACAAAGAGGCACCAAAGAATCTTTTAACTATGGCATTCCTGTGTAAGGTTTGCTTGACACTTTTGTCTGAGAGGAAAAAAGAAGAAGAGGAGTAGTAAAAAGCCCACATTTATCTCTTTTGAGATACAGAACAGCTTCACTACAAGAAGAAATTAAATAGACAAGAGCTCTTCAGGTTGGCAAAAAAAAGATGACTGTAGAGGGAAATGATAGTCTATAAAATGCTGAATGGAGAAGGTAAATACAGAATAATTGTTCACTTTCTCTTACAGTACAAAAGCTGAGGGGGCATCCAACAAAGTCATTAAGCAGTAGGTTTAAAACAAACACACCCAAAAGGAAGCATTCTTTCATACTGTCCATAATTGCATTGTGGCAGTCAGAAAATGGATTTTTAAAGGCATGAAATAAATTGATGGGGGACAGTGTGATCAACAGCAAATAAACACAGTAGCTTGGATGAAACTTTTGGGGCTCAAACCCTTACCCAGTTGATTTCCCAAAGCTGCGAGGAGACACCAAGTCAAGATGATTCGGCAAGTGGCCTTTTTCTTCACTGTTAAGCATCTGCTGCTGGCGGTTCTGGGAAACAGCTGGGCAGTTCCCATTGCTCAGCGCTCAGCTACAAGGCCCAGTGTTGCACATCAGTAACGAGCAGTGAACATTCTCTGTGTTCTCCTGCTCAGCAATTCTCCATCTTCCAGCAGGCTGCTTCCTAGGGCAGGAGATGCTTCTGGTAGAGCTTCACAATCCAACCCTCCCCTCCATTTTCCCCTACAGCAACCACACTTATAATTGTGCAGAGACACAATATTGCGGTAGCTAGTGAAGGGCAAATCTCAGGTTAAAACAAGGAAAAATTTAATTGTAGTCTTTGAATCTTATATTCAAAGGGCAGAAAATGCAGCTGTCCTCCATTCTTGGTCCTAAGTCCCCAATAATGATTTGGTACTAGCTACAAAAAAAGAAGAAAGGCAAACAAACAACTGCTCTCTGTAGCCAACTGAAAGTAACAATTTACCTCGGACAGCAAGGAAAAACAAACTAAAAGCAAAAAACAGAAACTCCACCCAGAAGTTACTCAGCTTAGTTTTTTAAAATAGTAACAGCAATAAAATATTTTATATGCAGCATTTATAAAAGGAAAGAATTTCCAATTATGATTATGCCCAGCCTTAGGAAAAAAACAAAACAAAACAAGCTATAATAATGCCAGTTCTCTTCCAAACAATTTCAGAACAGAGTAAAAAAGCATTTTCAAACTTCAACTGCTCCCTATTCAGCTAAACCCATTGTGTTTGCAAGGAAAATCCAACTGAACTAGGAGTTTGTGCCAGCTCTCTCCCTTGTCACAACATGCTCATTCATCACCCCAGTGCCGCTCTGGCCTTGCACAACACACACTGCAGCATCCCTGAGCCAAGGCCCGGCCGCTCGTCCCTCACCCCCAACAGCCCTGACCCCTCCCAGCACCCCCGTCCCTCCCGACACCGTCACCTCCTGCTCCTTCATTTCACCATCCAGCAGCAAATCTAAAAAAAAGGAGAAAGCAGCAAGGAAGGGGAAGGGAATAGGATGGGTGATCCATGCTGAGCACAGACCTCACTTACAAGAAAGGAAACAGGATTGAAAATTCAATGGAGATGACCACAAATGCCTGTGATCAGCTACTGATGGCTCAGTTTCCATATCACTGGTATTCTCACCTTTGGAGCACATTAAACAAACACCATAAGGCAAGCAGAATATTTGCACTAAGTCAGGGGGTTACTAAGTTGTTTGACACCCCTGCTAACGTGGTTCTTCTGGGAAGAGACACCCCGATACTAGACTGTGCCCTTCAAGAGTTTGTATCTCAGTGCCAACACTTGGGAGTTCCCTACCAAGAGCTCACAGCCCCTTTGTCCCTCTCCAGATGCTCAGACACCAAGGAACACAGAAGAGAAATGAAAATGGGAGGAGAATGGACACATAGAAACAAAGTGTTGGGGAGGGGGAAGAAAACAACAACCACCAAACACACAAAAAAACCCAACCAACCAAACTTTGAAAAGCAGTCTTGGAAACAAGTGTAGATCAGAAGGAAAACAAGCACAGAGAGAAGCCTAATTCTAATAGGGCTCCTGTTGTTCTTTAGCGAGAGCCACAATTACACAAACTGGATAAATTAATAAACTGAAACCATAAATTACACTTCGATACACATAACAGGATAACAGGAGCTTACCTAACCACAACCCTGGCAACCACAGTCACCTGATAAAACTAAAATGAGCATAAAAATAGGTTAACTTTTTTTATTTAAAAATTAGTACTAAAGAAGTTACTTACCTATCAAACTATTTTAAAAAACCAACAACTTCAAAAGTCATAACAATATATTACATCTCAGTATATCAAGGCACAACATTCCAGAACAGTAGCAACAAAAGAAAAACTAGCCTTACCCTTCTAAAGAGAATTTCAGTGAAACACAGGCATTTCAGTTAATGAGCTTTGACTGGGGGTATTTTAGCTTTAGGCAGTTTAACCTGGTGCACTTTGAGTTTAATTCTCAGAGGTATCAATCACTTGAAAGTCCAGGGGAGCTCAGTAGGCTCAGCAGCTGATGCTAGTCTGGAGTCAGGCCCAGCTGCACTGAAATGGTTAATCAAACAGGCAGAAAAAAATGTGAATCCACCAAGGTTTAGATAACCAGGGATTCATCTGTAATAAGACTAAGAGGGCAGCAGGATCCCAAATCCAAGGATACTGCCTGCATCGCTAGCAGTATAAATAATAAATAGAAAATACACCTTTGTTCTGATATCCAAACATATACTTTTCTATAGGCAACGTATATCATTGCTGCATGAAGAGCCCTCCCTGGGCCTGAAGACAGAGCAGGACAGCACCTGTAGCTATGTGGGCTGCAGCTCCTACAGGGAATGCAGCTCTGGCCTGTGCATTCCTTGCTAATTAAATGCAGTCCGCAGGCTGCAAGCCAATTACCCCTGCAACCCTCCTATAGCCACATTTGCAAACCTCTGGTCCCAGAAGAGATAAGTGGGGAGCTTCTAAGGTAAGTTAACTCAAATTTAAAGCCTTGCTGTGTACCAGGTACAACCGCAATATTTTTCTTACTCAATTACTATTTTCAAAACAAAAGCAACAAAGGATATCTGTTACCAAGTTGGGCTCTTACTTCCCATCATGCAGAGCTGCAGCTCACTTGGAGAGACTCAGAAAGTTGTGCCATGGACCCTTTGGTTCCAAGAACCAGGCTCAGCACATCCATAGCTCCCCTGGCTACTGGGAGCTGATGACGTGGCAAGCAGGGAGGGCAAGAAAACCAGGCAGGGCAGCGCTGCAGCAATGGCACAGGAAACCGCTGCTCTTGCTGCAACTGTAACACAGCAACTCTTGCAGTCAGTGCACCTCTTTGTCAAAGTACAAACCAATAATCTTGTATTTTTCAAAGCTTTTCTGGGAAATCCTACACAGGGCTGCCTGCGCACAAGCGTTATATTCAGCTGTTCCTTTTCCCAGTTGATAGGCAAAGAGTGCTGATTTGCTAAAACAAAGTCTACACTATGTCTTTTCTCTCAAAATGGAGCTTTTTCACTCTGTCATTAAAATAAGGCAAGCCCCTCTAAGAAATGTGGCTGCTTGCAAACAACGGACTTTCGGGTTTTGCTAACTGTTCTTTCCTACTGAGATTTATTTTCTCATCGTAGACTAATTATTAGTTTTACAGAAGTATGGAACATACACATAACTCAGCAAGGCAGCTGGCAGTGGCCACGTCCTGCCTCCTGCCAAAATCCACTTCCAAGGATCTAAACCAGCTTGGTAAAAATCCTCACTTTATGATTGCTCTCCAACCAAGAAAGCAGTTGGGAATGTTTCTGTCACAACCAGGTCTTCCCACACACCCTGTTTTCATCTTAATTTTTATTCACGGGAACATGAAAATTTCCTGCGACATGGGCTGGAAATTGCTTCTGTTCCATTTCCAAAATAACATTGGAGGATTTCAGCATCAGCCACTGTGTCACACAGGCCATAAAGCACATTTTAACAGACAATAGTGGGGAAAATCCTGAACCAAGAACTAGGATGACAAACATACAGAGAAACTCAGTCCTCCCTCTGAAAACATTGCTGCCAAGGTCCATGAAACTAGAAACAAACTGCTTTAGCAAACCCACAGATTTACATGTGTGGACACTCTCCACTGTTAGTTCTGAAGGTATTTGTAGAATGGTTAAAATCAGAAGTAGGCAGGCCTCAAATACAGCAGCTGAACAAAAACTCAATGGCATCAAGGCCAACCTGCTGCTTCTCCAACAGATTTCCCTGCCTTTTGAATCTTGGGAGGGAGGGACAAACACATCCATTTTCAGATAACTTGATGAAGAAAGTATGAATTTCTGGCCTCAAAGTCCAGGGACTATTTGCTGCTCCCTCAAGGGGACCAGAATTAAATCCCTGTTAAATCCCAGTATTGCCAGAGTGGAAGAACCTCTCTGGAAGAGCCCAGATCTGGTTTAGGATCATAACAAAGTGAAACCCTCCAGTTATTGGCACGTTATGCAGCTCTAATAATGATTAAACTATTACTTTGTGTGAAAATCAAAGCTTTTGTATCTCAGCAAAAACTAAAGAGGGGAGCATAAACAACCAGCAAGACTGAGGAACAGTGACACTTTCATATTACTTGCGCACTTGCCAATATTTTGGTTTAGTGACAAATATTAATCCAAACTGTTAATAGTCATAGAAGCTAACTCACATCCAACATGCTTCACGTGGTGTGTTTTATTCTCATTCACTGACATAGAAATCAAAGTCAAATCTGTAGGAGCCAAAAGCACTTTTGTCACTGACAAACACCTTGACTGCTGTGTGCTTCCTTTTCTTCACCAGTAGGCATGATTTTGAATATGTGTTAAAAGTTCTTTTTTATTTTTTTTTTAAACACATACTTTCAGCCTTTTAAATTTAAATTAGGTGACACTTCTAGTCTGGTCTTAAAAGCCTTACAGAGGGCAATACAGGGAATACAAGGCAGAAATGAGAGCAGAACCTCTATTTCCTCACTTCCAGTCACGAGCAGTAACTGCCGGTGCTGCCTCCCTTACTGAAATAGTAAAGTATAAATGCAGGCGGTTCCAGTTTTCAGATTATATGATCCCAACCTTCTTCTTTTGTTGTTGCTCATTCACCCCTTCTATGTAACTGTTGCCTTACCTGTGAAAACCATAAAGGTCATCTTGACCTTAAACTGTATCATTGGGAAGAGTTATCAAAATTGTGGACCAAGCATAAAAGGGTGCCACCCATTTTCTTGATTTTTGGGAGATGGCATGTTGGTAACGTTATTCTAAACACAACTGCTCCAGTGAACTGCACTCAAAATACTTCTGCAATGGAATTTACTGGCTAAGATGGTGTGTGCAATAGTGGGAAGCTGTAACTAAATGGAACAGTCTTGCTAATGACTGTGTCTAGGGCAGAAGCAAGTCAGATAGCACTGCTGTTGTTTTCAATAAATTCATTCGATCCGATTTTTTCTTGCTTGCTATAATTTCAGTGATATTACTTTATTGACTTTTATCCTAATATAATCCAAAGTATCCCAACTCTACACTGTTTCTCCTAGTCAAAAATTTATTGTGAGTTTAATAAGATTCTAGTGAGCTTATCAGTACTACTACAAGTACAAAGAAACTAAAAGTAAGAATACACCAAGTGCTGTGTACATGTTGTCTATAGCATTGTGCTGGAAAAAGGAGCAACCCAATTGTTGCACAACACCAGAAGTTTTAAGAGGATTTGTGCTCCACTTACACTGGAAACATGTTTCCCATCAAAAGCCCACTTTTACTCTAATAAATTCTTCAAGAGATCAGTAATTTTGTGAAAATTGCATTTTAGGGGAAAAGCAAAAATTCTGAGAGCATCTGGTGCCTCATTTCAGTATTTTCAAAATAATTTTTCAGTATGGTGACATGTATCATAGTGCCTATAAATACGGCATGTACCATACCGTAGTGCATTAGATTCTAAATCAAACCAGACATTTCAATCTATCCACCATGCCTTTATTTCCTGAATGCTGCAATTTTAGCCGAGATAACAAACTAAACTTCACTAAACCAGTGAGAGAGATCTCTGTCCCCAGCATTCATCACGAAATTTCCAGTTAGTTTGGGTTTTTTCGCCATGTCTCTTTGGAGTGAGGTGGGTGCAGCCCCGCAAGGAGAATGTGTCAGTGTGGCTGTTCTGGGGCTCGCTCTCCATTAAGAGCTTTGCAGCTCAAGCTGAGCCATGGGAGCTTCACGGTTATCCTTGTCCACCCTGACGTTTCCATGAGTTTCAAAAAGGAGGTTATACCTGAGAGTTGGCCATCACACACACACACACACACAAAAAAGGAAATTAATTTAAAATAAATTTTGTCACATTTACATTTCAGAATAAATGTATATTTGCACCAGAACAACAAGCAATCCGAAATGAGACTTACAAATGTGTTGGGACAAGCTGGCACATGAGGCAGTCACAGATGATTGATACGATGACTGATACTATAATTTAGCTTTTTATGCAGTTTAAATGAGCACTCAATTCTGTACCCTTTAATCACAAAGTGGCATTTCACCTCATGAGTAGTCAGCTCTAGTTCAATAAAAGAAACACTGCCCAACAGGAATAGGCAAAGTAGGCTGAGGCCTCCAAAAAAACCCAGATCAAAAACATTATTTGAAAAATGAAATATTAATATAGGCAAGGCTTCCAACTAAATGTTTCCTTTGGTATTTGCTCAAGTGAATGTTATACCTCTAGTGGCAGCAGAAGTAAATTACTTAGCATAACGACTATGGAAAATTCAGGCTACAGTTAAGTAGTTTCTACATCTTGGATACAGGTATGTACATACAAAAATATGCGTCATTTTTGAAAAATGAAATCTTAAATCTCCTTGTCAATAATTCACACTGCTCAGAGCCTGAAAGCTGATACACGAGCAGGCCTTTCCAAGTTAAATACTGTAATTTATCCAAATAAAATGACAGAACGCAGGCTTACACCCAGTATTCGGATGCACCCATGGCTTCTGCTGAAGTTACTAGGTATGTCCATTACCTCTTCTCAAAGGAAAGCTCGTTATGAAAATGCTGATGTACAACTCGCCCCTTCAGGCACATGGGAAGGCAAGGGAGGGGTACAGCAAGACTGGTTTAGGCTGTGACACTGCTGAGAGTCTGCCTGTGGACACGTGTCTCCTCCCAAATCCAGCTGTGTTGACAGCAGAGTCCTCCCCCAGTCTGCCCAGAGGCTGGTGAGCATCACCCTGCAATAGGTTACCACCCCTCTGATCTGGATATACTTGTTTGAACACTCCCTAACCTATTTCAGTGAAAATCAGCTGGGCCAGCAATTACTTACAATGTTAGGCCATGGCTCCACAGGCATTTTTTAATTCCCTGCAAAGCAAACTCCAGCAATTTCTACTCCCTCTTCAGCTAGGATTTGGCTCTGCATCCCCCACCATTGGTCTATGCTCTATTTTGTCTGGTTTTATACACCTAAATGGTTGGGGGTTTTTAGGTTGGATTCCCCCCATGCCTCTGATTCACCTAACTAAATGTTAAAATCCGTGCCAACACAACAGAGGAGATGGTATGAGGTCGGAAAAAATCACCAGGAGATGCCTACATCAAATTTATCTTCAGGATAAATGCTTGTGAAAGTAGGGTCTGATACACCCTAATCCCCCTTTGAATCTGGCTTCTGGTAAACTACATGAATCAAGTTATTTTACAATCATTTCATCAATGATCTCAATCTCTTGTTAGTGTTACACTCTCCAGATCCACTGAACTCAGTAGGATCTCCACAATCAAAGGGTTTTTTTGGCCTCCATGTAAGTGATTCAGGATGTGGCTGCTGCTGAGTTGTACCGTCCCACACACAGCTCAGAATATGCCCAAGGCAGATTGTTTCTAATGCCTTGAGTCAAAGGAGTCACTGTAATACCAGGTGGAGAAATAAACTCCACTACTGTGTGTGCAAATCCAGTACAGGTTGGATCTGTGCTGATTGTGTATAACTCAGAGCACGTAGATTATCTGCACTGTAAACTTCCCAGTTGTCGGGGGTAACAAAGCCCAAATTCAGAAGCTTTTTGAATTTTCAGGTCAGAGGTCAATTCTGGCACACTTGCCTCCCAGGTCTCTCTTTTCTGCAGGATGTTCACCAAAGGCTGCACAAACTCGGCGCAAGACCATCTGCTAAGCAGCAACAACAGTTTCATGTTCTCAACTTCTAGCCTTTTCTAAATCCTTTGTCTTTGCCCTATTGGCCATAAGGAATGAGTTCCGCAGGAAGGACGAGTGGGTTCCAGAGCGATTCCCAGCAGAATTCCATGAGGGAGCCTGGAGGACGCCTTGACGCCGTGCTCAAGAAACAGCGTGCGCTGTGGAGAGCCCTTCAGAGAGGGGCCAGGACCAGAAGGAGAAGGACAAACTGTACTTGTGGTCAGATTTAAAGACAAATCCAGGTATCAGTATAGGCATTTGCTAACACGACAGCAAAGCTGTCAGCGAGGCTGCCCTGCCTCTCCTCTGTACGGCTGCACAAAGACTTAATAAGTTGCACACGTAGAATGCTTGAGCAGCAGAGGTGCAAAATGGGTTATATTAAGTGAAGCTTTTAATAAGATTTTGATAACAATGATTTTTATGTTAATCTCCAAAGAGTTTGCTTTTGTAACATTTAACTGATAAGCATATAATCTAGTTTTAATTTAATCTCTGCAGGTGTTTCCCAATGGTAAATGTTAAATTTTTATTGCTTCCTTAGGCAGTAATAATAGGGGAAATGTCTGTAAGGCTCCTACTGTCCATTTATATGCAGATAGCATAATATTTTATAATAGCTGTAAATCTGGCAAGATGGCCTCTTACTTTTGAGATGACGTTATAAATATGTGTCAACACCGAAGTAAACATCTTTGGAAGGAAAATGAAATAGAGATGTTATTAGGGGTCTAATGAAACAACCACAACTGCTTATTTATAGGAGATGTATGCGCACATCCTTGCAAGAAGCAGAGCCCATGCTGGGTTTGCAGCTTTCCAACGAGCAGGACAATGGAGATTCTCAGCAGGGTCTTACAGACAAAGCAGAAATAGATCTTACACTTCATAAAGATGATGACTGTCTCTAAAACTCTAAATGTTTCCTCTCTCTGAGGTTTCTAAATGATTATAAATACCATGGTGTCTAAGACTCAATTATGGCTTCTTTCATACAGCTTCACGGAGCAGAGCACACATCAGGAGCTCCCACTTGAAGAACCGTAAGACACCAAGCACAAGGAAGTGGACGCTGATACCTGTCTGAAGCGTAACACAAGCATACTTTAGGCAAAATTCACTCCATACAAGGCCTGAGAGGGACTTGAATGATTTCTTAGATCTTACACTGATCAAGAATGAGCTTGCATGAAACCTGCCCTTGTTTACATGTTGTATTTTAGAAACCTCTGCGTTTTAGGCAAAAACTCATTTTATCTGTTCTGCAGCAAACGTGGCTCCCTGGCACACTGTGTTCACCGTGTCCACAGGCACATCTCGGGGACCCATTAGCACAGGCTGAGAGCCGAGCTAATGGACTTCCAGGGTGGAACTGGCTTGCCTCCAGCCAGCGTGGAACATGGGCAGAGAGAGCTCCGAGCTGCCTTTCCTCTCCTGTATAGACATGCCCTGAAAGGGATTACACTTTAACAGAGGTCTAGATATTTCCTCAACAGTGCTCAGATATGTGGCTCTCAAGGTCCAGTTATTAGTCATAAAAGCAAACAGCCTAACCTCTGACACAAAAAATACACGCTTTACGTTTAAGTCCCTAGTGACACAAAATGGGAATACAGCGTGCTACCACTGGGGGGGAGAAATTTGAAAAGCTGCCACATAAGCAACTCCCCCACCAAACCAAAACCAAAACCAAACCAAAACACACAAAAAACCCACCACACCAAAACAAAACAACTTTTACTGGTGAATTAAAGCTACAAGAACAGCTTGGACAGTTTAAGCTGAGCAATTCTTGTTTCTACTGTAACTCAGAACACGTACGCTGCTTTAAGGTGGTAGTTTGAATGCAGTACTTTGTTTTAAAATAAAAAAAAATCTTTTATGAAGAGTTTTTTATGACTTGGTATTAATCGGGAAGAAAACTCAAATCATTTTCTACAGAGGGACAAGATAAAAACAACACAACATGGGTGTGAATGGAAAGGCAGATACGTCACTCCATTTCCTGAGTTCCTTCAAAGTCAGAGAGGATCTGCCATGTTGCGCCATGGAGTAGGCAACTGTCAAAAACCCCAAAAGATCACATTAAGAATGTTCACTATTAGGAATTAAATGCATTAATAGCTATAGTTAAGACTCAGATATAGAAAATGTTTAGGAATTAAATGCATTAATAGCTATAGTTAAGACTCAGATATAGAAAATGTTTAGCTCTCTCTGCCTGCACACTAGTTCTTTTCCTATTAGACTTCATTAAAATACAATTTGTGTGACTGCTTCAGACTGAGGATTCATTAAAGGAGACCCCCTCACAAAGTGTTCGCAGTCATCCTCTGTCAAACGTGTTAGTGTTACAGGCAGACTGGGCTAGCAGTGAACTCAGAACACGAGTGCTGTGCCCTCTGTATCTAAATACCGCACAATGTCCTTATGCCATGGCAGATAAAGGGGAATTTTTTGCTAACCAAGTGTGAAAATCAAAAGAATCCGGCATAATGCTGTTTCCCACAACTTAAGGAAATCTTCTACATGATAAACGAGTTGACAATCTCCCATATAAAGTATTTAAACAGATGGATAATCACCACAGCAACCAAAACCACGACACAGTCATTCAGGAGCATTCTGTATCAGCAGTCTCCAGTCTCAGGTTTCGTGCTGCAAGGAGGCAGTATTTTATGTAACAGAAGTCCAGCCAATAATTTAGGTAACTCGCAGTGGTTTCCAAGGTAGGTAAAAAATCAGAGAGCCAAACATTAGCTATAGGAACAGAATTTTTTTACACCTCAGATTACACTTAAGGTGACCTGACAAACTTGTTGCAGATTCTCTACTGCATCTTATGTCTCTGCTCCTTTGCATCTGTATTTCTGGCTTCTTCACCCACATTTTTTCCTCTCATCTTTTCCCTGCTCTATCACCATCATAACAAGGACTGCAATCGCAATCTGCCTCTGATCCCAGAAGTGATTAATTATTCAGGCAAAATAAAGTAGCCTGAGAAGGAAAAAGCAAAAGAAACAATAACCCAATGATAAAGGAGAGAACTTCCCACAGACCTGAGATAATTCTGGTTACTGCCACACGTGACCGTAGTCTCCATCTCCCACACTGCAGATGAGCAGTCTACCCACAGCTCACGGCACATGGGCACACTCATATACATCCTCTCTGTATTTTTTTGTCCACTTAAAGCACGGAGCCTCGCTGGCAAGGCAGAGGGGAGAGCAGCAGGACTGTGCCAAACCAGGCTTTGCGCACATCATGAACCAAAAAGCTCGGCACCAGGGGATTTATCAAGCAGCTCTGTAATACATTTTTGGGTATGTCAGTTCTGGGTAAATAGCGATGGCACGTATGTACCTTTAATAATGTCTGGGATGGGGCACGATCTCTCTCAAGGGCACATTGTTGCACAATTGTCAGTGACAAGGGGTTTGTGTGCTCTGAAGCATCAGGCACAAGCGACAAGGAGGGAAGAGCACTGACTCCTGCTCATACAGATACAATAGTTTTCACACTTAACTGGAATTAAGGAGTTAACACAGGGCTTTTAAAATAACCAAATAACCTGTAAACAAGCTGCAGCAGTAGCCGGGTGGAAGATGAAGGAGACCAGCACGATTTCTGGTTGTCAACAGGTGGCCAGTGGATGTAAATGTTATTAAATGTGTGATAGAAAAAACAAAGTTGAACTCTGGGAAACTTGTAAAAGGAGACCTAAACCCCACTTTTACAGATCCTGAGCTTGCTTTGTAAATGAGATGGATTAACTGGAAAATATCAGCTTGGCTAATTAATGTGCTTCTAAGTCCAGCCATTTAAAATTCTATCTTTTCTAATCTGATCATTCTGTTTATGATTAATATTTTTGAAGCATGTTTATGTCTTCTGTTTCTCCTTAGATTTCCAAAATCAGAAACATCTTACATTTGATCAATACTCAGTAAAAACATAACTTTCTGATGTATCCTGAAGATTTAAGTCTGATAGTCTGCTTAAAAACAAGAACTGCAGTTTATTTTTGAACATAAGCATTAAACTCTATGAGCTGATTGACACCTGTCAAGAAACAAAATATATTTTACCAGTTTTCACTGCATACATTTTTGGAAACTCTGACAAGATTATTATTTCTATATACAATAACTAAAGTGTAATATTATGTAATTTGTGGCTATAAGACTGAAACTGTTGATGAACTACTAGCAACTAGGAGACCTGCAGAAGGAAGTATTTGGAAAAAAATGAGCGCTAACACACACATCTTGGCTAAATTACAAAAAGAAGGGTTTTTAAAAACTTCTTTAATGTCTCCCACAATCTAAAATAGACAAAATATGTTACTTCCTGTTCTGAATTGTTTCATGATGTTATTGTGAAATACTAATGCCTGCTGTGTTTTTTCACCATGGAAGTGTCTTCATTTCACTGGTGGGTAAAGCCTGGTAATAGGAAAAAGGTTTTGCAATCCTGCTGACTGGATGGCTTAATGTAAATCTTCATTATTCACCTGACTTGCAACAAAAACATTTTGTTGCATTAATAATCTTCAAGTTGGGAATGATCTTAGGTGGTGATTATGCTGCCACTTATTTTTTTTTTAATTATTATTATACTGGGCTGAAAAGCCCAAGTCAGAAAAAAAAGAAGGTAGTTATTGCATAAAATAAGTTTAAGTCCACAATTTAAAAAAATCAGTACAAGGAATATAGGACAAAAGTATCAACAGGAACAGTTTACCGAGCCACCATACACTATTTAATCCGTGCTACTGTGTGATTAGATGACCATGAATGTTACACTCTCCTTGTTACCAGTTTCATTCCGCATTCGGAGCAGGTGAGACGCCCTGACCCTTCAGCCCAGTCAGTCACCGGGGCCGGTCCGGGCTGGGGCTCCACGGCCAAGGCTGAAGCGAAGCTGAGGCGGGTTTGGGGCCCAGGAAACGGAGCAGCCCCAAGGTCAAGGGCAACGAGAGCAGAGAAGGGGACCAGGAACCCTTTCGGGAAGGGACCAGGCCTCAGAAACAATCAGATGAGGTAAAGAGTTCTTAATAAAAAACGACTTCCCACAGGAGAGAAGCCGCGGGCCGGTGCGACCTCCCGCGGTTCCCGCCACTGGGCCTCCTCTGGCTTTGCTACTCCTCACGCCCCTCACACGGCGCCGGCAATCCCCTGAGGGGCGGCGCGGCCCAGCCCCGCGCTACCGGCGGGACAGGCCGGCCAGGACAGGCCAGCCCGCTGCGGGGACAGCCGAGGACCGAACACCGCTCACCTCAGCGCTCCCTCTGCCCGACATGGCGGCGCGGGGGGCGGGGCTCGGCGGGGGGCGGGGCCCCGTGACGTGCGGCTATGGCGGGAGGGAGGGAAGGAGCGAGTCCGCCGCGATCCCGGCAGCCATAGCGACGACGCTACCTGCAGTGACGGGAGCAGGCGGGGGGGGCGGACAAAGGGGGCGCCGCGCGAGCCCGCACCCAGCGGCCCCGAGCGGTGAGTTCGGGGCGGGGGGCGCCGCACGACAGCCCCGGGCCGGCGGGGGAGGGAATGGGGGGGAGGAGCGGCGGGACACCCCCGTTCCCGGAGCGGGCAGCGATGGGCCCTGGCGGGACGGGCCGCCCCTCCCCGCCGGCGGGGAGCGCGGGGTTCTCCCCCGGCAGCCCTCGCTCTGCCGGTCCGGGCGGGAGCGCTGGCGGGGCCCGGCGCCCGCGGCCTGTCCCCTCGGCGGGGCCGTGAGGAGCAGCGGGGCGGTGGCCGCGCTCCGAGGCCCCGGCGGCGTCGCCTGCCCGGCCCGGGCCCTCTCAGCCGCGGCGCCGGGGCTCGCTTGACCGCGCTCCGAGCCGCCCCCGGGGCGGAGGGACCGGCTGCGTTACCGGGCCGGGCTGCGGAGAGGCCGTTAGAGTGTGGGTGCCTCAGCCTTTATCTGCTGCTCCGTGCCGGAGAACAAAGAGGATCAATTAAGCGTGTTGCAGTTATTGCTGTTTCTCTGCCTTGGGTAGGTGCGCTCCGAGGGGGAGGTCGGAACGCCCGTCTTGCCCTGGTTCTCCGGGGAAAAAGTGTTTTCCTCGGTCTGTGGCATCTTGGTGTTTGAGCCGAGTGTTTGAAGCTGGTCTGAGACCGGGAAAAAAAGCGACGTAGCGCTAACGAGCACAATACACGTTTAAAGAGCAGCCAGTTCAGTGCATTGAACACAACCTGAAAGTGAGAAAATAAAGGCTAAAGCAGGTGTGCCCTTGAAAGTCTTCTGTAGGATTCTTCTGAGCCATATAGTAGAATGGATCAGAAGCAATGCACAGCTGTTATTTAATTTTGCTCTGCTTTTGCATGTCTCTTAGTTGCATTTGAATACTTTTGTTACTGTCACCTTTTCGACATTTGAAAAAATAAAAGAAAAAAATAATAAGTTTTGCTGTCAGTATCAGCGTGATTTATGCATGCTGTAGTCATCTATGCTAATAGGTAATGCTCTGAGACTTATTTCATTTTACAGCATCCTGAAGACAGTTACTGGTTACATGTCTGATCACCCTGTAAAGAGGTAAACAGTAGCATATTTTAGCCTGGGCTTTGCAAAGTGTCAGAGTTGTTCTGCCAGTTTAAACGTGACTATCCGCCTACTTAAATACTTTGCAGAATATGTGCCTTCATAGATTAGCAAACTGAGGTGAGGTTAACTAACTTGCTCAAGGTCATGAGTGTCAGTGACAGAGTTCGCAATAATGGAATCCAGCCATCCTGTCCGCTGGGTCTGTGCTCGGATCGTTAGCTGACTCTCCCAGGTAATTGCAGGTAGTTTAAACATTGGGTTGCATAAGTGCATGGTAAGGCCTTCAGAAACTTTTGGAGAAGCAAAATGTTAATAGATCTGCTTCAGATCTTAAGCTGTATTTGCATGTAGTTTAAAGTAATTGCATCGCTTGACTCAGGAGGGAATTTTGAAGCAGACTTTATGGCTTATTTTGTAAATATACACTCAAAATGCATTGTTTTTTATTGAGTATATAGTGTAGAAAGGCTTATTGTGTAGACTTAGAGGGTAGATTATCATATAGAACAAAAATAGACTACACTGTAATTAGACAATTTTTAAAAGGAGAATGTGGAGACCATGGCTGTAAAGAGGTTATGTTCTGAATAGTATTTACCAGATGACATTCTATAGAGTTATCTGCAGTTGTTAGGAAGACAAACAAACCAAAAAACCCACCAGCCAGCAAATGCACTTGGAATCCCTGGTGATGAAGCTATTGGAAGATAAAATGGGAACAAATAACTTCCTCACTTGATTTATTTTTTCAGCAGATACATGTTCAGTAAAAACAAATCACAATTGGTATTATTTCTTCCGAGAGACAAGTTACCTTTCACTTAACGTTTTTCTTTGTCAAGTTAAATTTATGAAGCAAGAGATTTCAAAGGAAGCACTGGCAGATCTGTGCTATTGTGACACCAGCAGTATATATTTAGTAACTTCAGGGAGGAAAGATCCTTATTGTGCTTAAAAAAAAAAAGTATCAGCGCCAATTGCTTTGGACTTCAAAGAGCAGTGGAAAGCAAGCTGGCATTGTTCAGGTGTTACACTTTGGCCCACGTCCTGCAACGAACATTCCATTTGACAGAGCCCTGCACCAGCGGGGAATTCCACTGTTGGTAGTGGGAGAAGCCCATCTGGGCAGTGGAGGTCACAGCCTTGAGACCACAGATTTCTGTTCTGTACACATTTGTTTGGGCAATTTATATGTTCTGCAGGTGGTGACTGTTGACTACAAAATGTGGTGGTTGTGGTGAGAATGTGCTGCGCTGGGAGTGGAGAAGCACAGCAGCCAAGTTTCTGTGGAATGAGCTGCCTGGGGTGCGAAGGGCGGCCAGCGTAGCCTTATTCGGAATGTTTACAGGGGTGCGGAGAAGTCCTGGTGATACAGACTTTCTTCCTAAAAGCCCTTCCAGTTTCTTGATGATGAGTGCTGTATGCTGTTGTTAAAGTATCAGATCTCCCCGGCGTATGTATAGGCTTTGGAAAAAAGTACTTTTACTGATATTACTTTGGTGAGATGTCCCAGCAAGGTGGCTTCTAAGCCAAAATTATTATCTTAAAAAGGATGCTGGATGCTCGCTTAGAAATCCAGAAATTTATATCCGAGTGACTCTCCTCTGTCAACAAACGTGCAACAGATGCCTGGGTTTGCCAGATTTGCTTGGGCCAGTTTGAGCCGTGACTAGTTATCCAGCCAAGCTAAATAAGAAAAGGAAGCAATAACAGAGCAGATACCTTTTTAATATTGGTGACTTTCCACCTGCAAGTTGTGGAATCCTGGGAGGTTTGCGCACTGCATTTTCAACAGATGCGTAAGAAAAGCGAGCTTAGTGATCCGTACCTCCGCTGATGGTGTGATTTGTGGGTTTTTTCAACACCTAAGCGCTTGCCGCTGGCTGAGCTGAAGAAATTGGAGTTGTGCTATGACACCAGGAATCGGAATGAAACCCATGCAATGTTAAAATAAAAAACCTAGAGCATCGAAATGATATTATTATAAATACTATTTAAAAATTATTAAATATGCTTACTTAGAAATATCTAGCAGTAGTTTGCTGTTGGTTATACAGTTGTTTAAAATGTTAATTAGGAAAGAAACCTTTGTGTTAATTTCCAAGGTTGCCTATATTTCTGTTACGCAGTGTATGCAATATTGATATGTATGAGAACCAAAGATTCTCACATATGCTTACTGTATTGAGCTAGCTTTTATTTAAAAAAAAATAATATTTTTTGCCTATGAGAAGTTTGAAAATAAGTTATTTTGTATTCCTGACAGTTTTTCCACATTAGTGCTTCATATAGTCTTAATATATTTGAGTGGAACAATGAATGCCACTTTGCAATAGTACATAAAGTCGTTTGAGAAATAATGCTTATGCTTGCTGGACAAAGTGATTCCAGAGTGTGCTGGTTGTGCCTGGCATAATTTTCTCCCTAGTAGCCAGTTAGGGGCTGTGGTTTGGGTTTGTACGGGAAGCAGTGCTGATAAGCCAGGGATGTTTCTGAAGTCGCTGAGCGGTGCTTACCCTGAGCCAAGGCCTTTTCTGCCACTCGCACTGCCCACTGGTGATTTGGCTCGGGGGGCACAGCGGAGACAACTGACCCCAACTGACAAAGGGATATTCCGCACCGTGGGACGTGATGCTCAGCAGTAAAAAGCTGGGGGAAGGGAAAGGAAGAGGGCATATGTTTGGAGTGATGGCGTCTGTCTTCCCAAGTAACCCTTAGGCGCGATGGAGCCAGCTGTCCTGGGGATGGCGGCACACCTGCCTGCCATGGGGAGTGAACGGATCCCTTATTTTGCTTTGCTTGTGGCTATTGCTTTACCTATTAAACTGTCTTTATCTCAACCCACAAGTTTTACTCTTCTGATTCTCTCCCCCATCCCTCCATGGGGTTGTGAGCAAGTGGCAGTGTGGGTTGCTGGCTGGGGTTAAGCCACAACACAGAGTTTGTTAATTCTTCTGAAACAAAAGGGATTCACCAAAATTCGAAGAAACACTTGGAACCCAAATTGCTGCTGACAGAGCTATTCCTTTTCCTAGACTCTTCTTAGTAAGGTAGCAGAATATCAGCTTGGAACTCTATCACTGGGGATTTGCTTTCAGAATATTATTAGCAGCATTTCACTGAAGTGGAAACAAACCTACACTCTGAAAAGAAACTGGATCTTGGGGAAAGACATTCCAGTAAGAGCCATGAATTTAAATTCTACAGGAATGATTTGCTATTAACAACAACAAGAAAAAATTAAAAGCTTAGTTTGTGAATAAGAATCAGAACCTGTAAATTTGAAGATATGACAGATATACTCTAGTAAACACCTAAACTTGTGTCATGTTTCAAGTATGAAACATGTATCTGGTGCATGGAAATGTGAGCATCATGATGTTTAGAATGCAAGAATAAGCATTTGGTTTGCATGGTTCATAATGCCAGGGCTGTTCACTGCTAGAAAGTTCAGAAATTAAATTTCTTAAGGTGCAGCCAGATCAGTTTATTAGACTGGAGACCAGCTGAAATGGACTTTGTTTTATAAAGCTTAATTAGAAGCGAAATTACAGCTAATGAGTCAGTAGGAACTTTTTGTTCTTTTAACGTTTTCTACTATATCATAAAGTTAAGCCTCAAAGGACACCTTCAGTTTGATAATTAACCTATAGGAGCTATAGTAAAATACGATGTTCTTGTGGGGGGAAAAGGGTATGTAGCTGTTTGACTTTGTTCTGTCTCTAGTGTCTGAAGTCAATGGTATGTGTGCTGAGGAGTCTGGCCTTTATTTTATGAATTATGTTTGGGATTGTTGCTTGATTGGCTCATGGGTTCTGGCTTTAGTTCTGGAATGTCACTCAAAATAAAACTGTAGGGGTGGCAGAGGGAGAATTATGATGGTTTTACTTTGGTTAGAGGCAGTGGTGGTAGAAAACCTGTCTTATTTTTTTAATCAAACAGTAAATCCCAAATCTGTTTGGTATCATTTATCCCAGTTAGTTTCCATGTAACTACCATGCCATTCTCACATGAGGTTAGTTTAAACACGGCATGAAGGTGTTCCCCATTCTTTTGTTCTGAATCTCTGGGATTTGACATACCTCAGTGCCTGTATGAGCAGATACCTGAGCTGTTATTCCTCATCTGGGAATGCTCTCCTGCCTGACTGGTGACTACGGCTGCCTCACGTCTTTGTGCTTCCTCGTGTTGCCGTGGCTTCTTTTGTTTCTCAGGTGTGAGTGTCCCGAGGCAAGGATGGGATATCTTGGTGGTGGTGGTGGTGTTTGGTTTGTGTTGCAAAGACTCACCATAAGCAGCCTTAGTCATGGATTGGGACCCCCAAATGCTCTCATGATACACTGAAGTGCTTCTCCATTTATTTTATAGTGGTTTGTTAAATAGAGGGAAACCTGATGCAAATATTTTTTTCTATTTCCGTATTTTTGAAGGAACTTAAGGTAGATTCGTAGCCAAGCATCAAGTTCTATATTTTTACACCTTTGTTGTCTGCTTCAGTTTAGTGTAGACTTATGGAAATAATCTTCTTGCCTTTTCTCTTTTTTTCCCCTTTTTTTCCTTTAGAATTGCCAAAATGCTTTGGAATTCTTAAACGATTCAAAAACTGAAGTCTCTGAGGATACAAAATCATAAGAACACAAGAAGCAGCAAGGAGGATTCAGTGCCAATGCAGCAACAAAAAAGACAGCCAGAGTTAGTGGAAGGAAATCTTCCTGTTTTTGTTTTTCCTACAGAACTTATATTTTATGCAGATGACCAGTCAACACACAAGCAGGTGTTGACTCTATATAACCCCTATGAGTTTGCCTTAAAATTCAAAGGTGGGTTTCTTAGGTTAAGTTCTGTTTAAGGGTTAGTTGCTGATCTTGAACAGTCCAATGATAATTCATGTAACAAAGCATATTTATGACAAAACCAAACTCTTGTCTTTACGTGTGTCTGTTGATGAAGTTGGTGAGGTGTGTATTAATGATTTGTTACCACTGCTGTCCTTTTCGTTGCAGTTCTTTGTACAACTCCAAATAAATATGCGGTGGTTGATCCTACTGGTGCAGTGAAGCCTCAGTGCTGTGTTGATATGTAAGTAAAAGTTGGTTGTTTTATTTTTTTTATATATATAATGTATGACACTTGATTACCCTCATTTATTATTTAAGATACAGTAAATGACAGCATGCATAGTATAAACTAAATTGGATAAAGATATACAATTTTTCTAATCTCTTGTATTCTTGTGGCCATCTGGTCTTGGCTATTCTTTCACTCTAGGGCAGAGATGTTACGATAATGGAGATACTTCCTTCTTTAATTTGTCTTTAGGAATCAATAAAATGCTTGTAAATGCATCCTGTAGTATATGTAAACCAGCAGTGAGAATAATATGAGCCTCCTCGGAGTATTTTTTTTGTTAGAAATAACAAGAAAAGCAAGACCCCCATGGTCTACCTGCCTTTCACCCCAACCACCTTTCTTCTTAGATCTGTCTCCCCTTTACTTGTTTCTCCTGTCAGGTTCCAACCCAATAACAGGGAAAATAAAAAGGCCGGTTAAGTGACCGCAATAATGCAAAGGATCTGCAGGCTGCTATAATTCAAAGTAGAGTAGGTATATAAGTTAAAACAGACCAACTTTTTTTTTTTCATAATTCATTTGCCATACAATTTCTGTGCTGATGTACAGATACAGCTAAAGAAGGCATGAAGGTGCCTAAAAGAGCAGACCGAGCTTTCTGACTAGAAATCTGCAAATTGTGAAACACCTTCTGGAATCTCTGGCTAACGAATGGCCAAATACAAAACAACAAACCCCTAACCTGCTATTGAATGATCTGTCTTTTGTCAGGTAAATAATACTGTGCTTAGGAAATGGCTCTTTCCAATAGACTCTTCTCCTTAGGTGTAATTTGGAAAATTTCAAGGACTCACCAAATAGAAAAGAACATTAAAACATGGAACTAAAAAGTTTTGGTGGGCAGGGGCAACAGTCCCAGAAATGGAACAGAACAGGTCAGAATATAGCAATTTATCAGTGAGCTATTCCACTCTTTAGCAGACATTTACACAAGTGTGATTACATTTGGTTCATCTTAAACAAATGTCTTTTATTAAATAAAGTAAGACATACGCATGTTTCCAAGGGAATTTTTTCTGCCGCAAAAACCCCCATCCTGTTCCAATGGTTGCTCTAAGGGCAGTGTTTACTGCTAGGATATGAGCAGTACTATGCAAGTGTGGCTGTTTGCCAGATAAACAGATATTCTACAGAGCTTCCAATTATGCAATGGTCTCTAAAAAGAAACAGGAGAATGTATTTGTTTATAAGGGTCTGCAGAAAACAGCTCTTTGCTTGGCAGCAGATGCAGGTTCTCATACCACAGTGTTACGTAAAGATTCTGTTTAGGTTGGTTGTACGCTGGTACTGAGAGTAGAAATAAAATGTTAAAAGGAAGTGTTAAAGGAAGGAATAAGAGTTGAATCTACTGTTCTGATGTGCTGAGAGTTGTATGAATTAGGCTTTTTTCCCCCTGACAATCCTTTTGTTTTAGTGGAGGCAGTTGCCCAGACAGCACTCAACTTGCTGAAAGCCTGTCATAAGCACGCTATTTTGCCTCTAAAGTGACGTAAACCTGCGTGTGTTCCTGCAGCCTTCTGGCTTGGGGAATGACTTAGTTTCCTTGTTGAATAGTCTGATCAGACTAGATACCAGTTACAAGTGCTGGATAAGTGTTAATGATTGTAGATACCTTGATGTGATACAGTTACTTTAAATTAAGGCTGAAACACAAAAATTGTTTCTTGCAGAATTTTAGTACATATCACAAAAATAGGTTTCTGAAGCAGTTTTAAAACTAATATCCTGTATTACTAAGAGTAGAATCATTCTTTTCCCCTCAGGAGATGGCAACCTTCTTGAAGCCAAATCACTTATATGTAGGTATTGTTATCTTAGAAATTTAGAATAGCCTTTTATAAACAGAGTTTTCCACTTGGGAAAAATAATTAAAATCCATATTTATCATAAGAGCTGATGTGACTTCAAAACCTAAATGTTACAGCTTTTTTAGTGCTAGGTATGTATTTTCAGAATGAATCATGAGTGCAGAGAGGAGGCAGTTGAGCCTCCTCTCTCCTCTCCACTGCTCAGAGGTCTGTACTGTCTTTGATTAGTGTTATTTTAAAACTGTGCCTTTTGTAGGTCCCACGTACAGTTTTTCCCATGAAATGCCATAAAATTTGAAGGAATGCAACAGCGATTCCCCTGTTTTACTGTTGAAGCCGCCTTGGTCAACCTATTCAAAGCAGTAGAACAACAGAGTTGTTGCTGGACAGTGAGGAGGTTTGCCAAGGCAAGGCTTTGAGCCTGGTTTCCCCAAAAAGCTGGACTTTTGCCATCAGCTGTCCAAGCGTTTGGCAGTCCTGCTTTTCTTCGTTCCTTCCCTGACCACTCCAGTCCCCCCATACCTTTTGAAAACATTGGCCAGCATTAAAAAACTTTGATAGAAGAGGGGGCATCTTTCAAATAATGGATATTTCATGAAAACTGGCAGCGAGGTCTCAGACTGAGGCGAAGGTGTGATTGAGATAAAGAATTAACTGTTCTTCTTGGCCAGCTGATTGGAGTGGATATGTTTGGGAACCAGAGGAAACATGAGGGGAGAGAGGAGGCAAGATCAAATGATCAAGAACGTGGAGTGACATGAGGGAATGGGGGTCTGGACTATTGCAATGTATCTGTGGGGAAGAAAGAGGGGAAACATCGGTGTGTAGGGCGTAATCCCAGAGGAGACATGCTTTTTGTCAGTCCCTCTGTTTCAAAATGTTGTTTTCTTCTGCAGCGTGATTCGTCACAGAGATGTTCGCGCATCTTACTTTGGTGTGATAGATAAATTCCGTCTACAAGTGTCTGAGCAGAGCCAGAGGAAAGCACTAGGGAAAAAGGAGATTATTGCCACTCTACTTCCATCTGCAAAGGAACAACAACAACAAAAGGAAGAGGAGGAGAAACGAATAAAAGAACACCTGGCGGAAAGTGTCTTTTTTGAGCAGACTTTGTGTCAACCAGGTAGCTGAAATCTTCTACCCCTCCCGTCTTCCGAATCAGTTATGAATAGCTCAAGTGACTAGAAAGACTAGACTAAAATACAGTTTTAAATAATTCTTTTTACTTAACCTGTAAAACTGTCATATTTATCACTGGGGGTGACAGTGCCCAGGAACCCAGACTATGGCTGTTTTAATCAAGACCCTTTGCTGCCCCCGTTTGCACGTCATCCTTTGGGGAGTACATCTGATGTTCCTCTGATGCAGAGGTTCTGCTGCAGCCGATAGGAATTTATCCGCAAGAGGATGGTAGTTGTTTTTTCCCCTGGGCTCTTTCAGAACATATGCCCCTTCTGAGTTTGTTCCAAACCCTTAATCCTCCATTTCCTGATGAGCAGGAAATATTGCCAAAACATCTTCTGGAGTGCTCCTTGGTCTGCGCCGTCTCCTTTGTCTGTCTCACACGTACAGAAAAGCACAGTTGCTCACTGCAAACTCCGCACGTTTCATACGTGAGGAGCTGAATCAACAGGCTTGGGCAAAATCTGAACCAAACAGTCCAATTGAAGCGGTAGGGAGAGACAGAAAAGAGTTTTGCTGGAACTGAATATAAACTGATTCTTGACTTGACTTTTATTGATTTATACTGTAATATTTCTGTCACTGCTTTATTTTTCAAGACGAGAACAAAAATCAATTCCTTGAAATAGATTAACTTGCTTGAGAGTGTTCCTTCTGTTAAAACTAAGTTGTTTCACTCTTTTTACATAGTTTGTTGGCTGGTGAAACACCTTTTACTACAAAAACCTTAATATACATAGGAGGGGAGGATACACAATTAAAGTAAACCTATAGGATCCTGGGCTCACAGAACAAAATGTTACTATGATAGTTGTTGCAGTACAGAGGGTTTGAACCATCCTGAACAATCTGATTCTGGTCATAATCCAAAGGCTATTTCTCTGCTTAGAAGCCTGGTCGGCTACATTATATTGCTCGCTGACAGAAAAACAATAAACTACAAAATAAACCAACTACAGTCTTTGCATATAACTTGCAACCCAGGAATAACAGATTTATGGAATTAAAACAGGCCATGCGTTGCTATTCACTTTGAGGATAGAAAAACTTGATAAAACGTTGGCCAATTTCTAATGATTCTTAAGAATTTGGTTAGAGGTATTCAACTAACGCCTTGAAAGCTCTTTTTACAGGACCGTTACACAGTGTGCCTTTGAGTAGGTGCCAGCTGCACAATAAAGCAGCACAAGGAAGAGCACGGAGGACGGTTCATCTCTAGTTTGCGTTTCCTTGCTCTGGTGATACTGGACTGTCACAGTGGTTCACTTAGTGTTGGTTTTTTTAAAGTACGTTTCAAATGATACTAATTTGTGGCACATAAAGTGGTTCTGGCAGGTGCAGCCCTTGAGTCCTCTAAAGAAGGAAGGGAAACTCATCCTGCCCAAGAATCTGTGCTCTTGCTGCAGCCAAGTTTAGATCCAGAAGTGTAAGCAGAGTTGCCTGCCCGTGAGGCTCCTTTAGGTGTTCTTTCCTCATTAATTACTAATCACTGAAGGAACAAATCAAGGAGTGGAGTGAGGATGCATGGTGAAAGCCCAAGCGTTGCTGAGCCACCCAGCTGTCATGCGTGTGTGTATATATAGCTGCTGGCAGGCTCTGTTCCTCCAGAAGGGAGGGGTTTGGGAAGTCATGTGAAAACAAGTTCCAGCATCAGAGCAGGGAGCAGCCTTCTCCCCTGCAAAATGCGGGAGGTTTAGGAGTTGTTTTCCACCCCCTTCAAACTCCAAAGGCAAGAGAAAATCTCAGGGCATTGCAGCCTCAATGTACCACAAACACTTTTTGCAGAATATTTCACATTTATATTGGGTGGGTATTCCTTACAGTTGTGCCATTTTCTTTTCCAGAAAACAGAACTGCCTCGTCGGGACCTAGTTTACTAACAGTCTTCCTAGGAATAGTGTGTATTGCAGCACTAATGCTACCTACATTGGGGGAAATGGATTCCCTGGTGCCTCTCTACCTCCATTTAAGTGTGAATCAGAAGTTAGTAGCTGCTTATGTTTTAGGTAAGTATTTTGGATTTTATAAATGTTTTCGTGAAACTTCTGTGATTTGGGAAACTTCTGTGTTTGCCAGTGGCTTCAGGAAACTTGATGGAGACAAAGCACCTCGTTACATTTGGTTTTGCATCACCACTTATATTTTAACTTGCAGCCATAGTTGATGTCAGGGTAAACTGGTTATTGTAAGTATTTCAGACCAGATTTTAGTTCATACTTCTGACATACAGGCCCGTACATGTCAGTTTCACCTTTATTTGATGACTGGCCAGCTGTAGTCATCTGCCAACAAAACTGAATGGCGTGTGTTCTATTGCAGAACCTACATCTCTTCTGTTATTTGGTTTCCCAGATGAGCTGATCTGAAAGGCTCCATTCACGGCCTCGTTGACAAGCAGTTGAAATGTGTAGACATAAGTTGTTGTAAACCCTTCCCGAGAGATCACTACCATTCACAATTCTTCCCGACTTCTAACTTGCTCCTGAATTAGCAAGCGTAGATAAGTTGCACGTTTCATTTGTTATGACTATTTTTCTATGACTATTTCAGATTTGAAGAACAGTCACACTAAACTCAGTTCTCCTGTCCCACTACCTGGCAGAAATGAGGATTTAAAGGAAACAAGCTAGGCAGCTTCAAACTGATAGCTAGAGGTGAGGTAGCGATGGGGAAAGGCGCAAGTTCTCGATGGTTAATGCGCACGCTCAGTTGACTGACTGGCTCATGCAGTCAGGCTGCTGAAAGGGTTTGAAAACACACTTGTCCCTCTTTTCCTGAGCCAATGATGATGTATTTTCAGATCAGCACCTTGCAGTAATCCTTGCTTTGTTTTTATCTCTAGTTTTGAGAATTACTCCAGTTTCTGACAGTGCCAACTGTAGTATTGAACCGTTTGACTTTTCAGAACAACTTAACCTGTTTCTAGGTTCACTACGAAGTTCTCACAGGCTCTAATTCCTTTGGTAGCAGCGTTTTTAGTGTTGATGAAAAGATTCTTTGTGCAGTTCTCCTTCATCTAGGAAGTTGATTGCTCTTGAGCAAGAAGATGAAACCACTTTCTCCCACAAGAAAGTAAAACTGGATTGTGTAGCATTTAATTGAAAAGGGAGGTTAATACCACGCCAGCTGGGCTTTATGACATTTGAGAAGTGTTTGCTTTACAGAAATGAGTTAAACTCTTCATTGCCTGTATGTCCCTGTACAAGTGGAACAGACTGCCCCGTAGCGCCTTCCGGGAGCTGCTGTTAGTGCGCTGTGATTTTGAAACTCCAAGCCAAGCCCCTCAGCAGTTCTGGTAGTACTGGTTCTCTAAGCTAATACAGAATTCTAATGGATAAATTGCTTGTGTAATGGAGGGCAGCATTACAACTCTGTTCTGTGATGCTTCAATCTTCAAAATCTTTATAAAGTGAGTCATTTAAATCAGTACATAGTGGCAGGATAGTAAAACAGTCTCAGAAAATTCTTTATCCATTATGAGATCTCTAGGCTTTAGCTCTCTGCAGTGAAAGGCTGTAATATTAACATCATCTGAGCCTGCAGGAAAGTAAGATTGCCCAAGAACTGATAAATTACTATTTTGATGTTATGTAAGGCTGGAATTCAAGGAGACCCGATGCTTTCCCATGCGCCTCTTTGCCTTGCGCAATATAACTCCTGGCTAAGAACTTGCACATTTGTACTTTCTCCTGTATTGGCACATAATGAAGATGAACTTTTCTGTTTGTCATGAGTAGGTTTATTAGCCTCGCGTTTCCTCCTTTCATCTGTTTTTAATTGTTTTTTACCTCTGTCAGAGCAGGTTTTTTTTTCCTCCTCCTTTAAAGGTCACAACAAAGAGTCTGCAGAAAGCTCGCTGTGCGGGCTGACACGGGCGCCTCACGTCTTTGTGTGAAACGAGTCTTTGATCAGTTATTCTGCACAGAGCAGAACCAACAATGTCCTGGAGCCTTCAGCTCATCTGCCCCACTGATGATGATTCAGCGTTGGAGGGGCTGACGCTGCCCAAAACCAACCCCTGTGAAAACTGGGGCTTGTGTGCCACTGTGACACTTACCTAAGCCAAAATCTCAGTGTTATGATTTTCCAGTACTGAGATCAACATTTTTTGGAGTATTTATAGCTTTCTTTGACATGTAGTCACTAGATATACTGCACCTCAGTGTGATTTCTTAACACAGGTTTTGACATCAAAACTTGGACCAATACTTCCAATATTTAAGTGAAACGTATATATAAATTCATTCTGCATTTATTTATGCACTTTTACCTTATTTTCTGGCCTGCTACAGGGTAAACTGTATTTTCTTTATTTAAAATGTTTTATTCAGTGAAATTAAAGCATTTAGTTCTTAATTCTTGTCTTTCAGGTCTCATCACCATGGTTATTTTGAGAACATGAGCAGTGAGTTAATAAGATGTCAAACACCTTACTGTATATTCACATCATGAATGTGGACTGCCTTCTACTCCCATTTGGCTCATCAAGATGCTAGCGAAACTGTTCAGTGATTTAAGATACCTTCAGAAGTGTAATATATTTTAACTATGTATAATAAATGAAAGACTCAAAGCACTTTTGGGTGCTTCTGTAACAGACAGCTATGAAATGTTCAGTGATACCTGTGAAAATAATTTGAAAAACTTTTATATCTACGCCTACTGTAAAAATTCCTTATTAAAGCAACATTTGTTATCTTTAGTCTATGTTCACAACAGCGTGTGATCACTATAAAAGCAAACTGTCTTATGTAAAACGTTCATTCGGTTTGTGGTTGTACATGCTGAGGCTGGTGCATGACACCTCTATACATACCAGAAGGATGAGAGGCATTATTAATCATTGAAGAAAATGAAAAATCCCATCAGTGAAACTACAAAATAAACCCTGCATTTTAGGTGAAGATGTAATTCTCAAATTCCTCATTACCAATGTATCCCTGAGTGCTCATTTTCTTACCTGGGGAAAGAATTTCCCCACCAGCCGTTTTGTATCGCAACTGTCGACAATAAAAGCAAGTTCTCAAATCAAATCCTTTCACTTCTGAGGGCTGCACGTGATAACGTGAACGTCATTAACGGCAGCTGAACGCACACTGCACGCCAATACAAAATTCCGTGCTTTTTCTATTTTAGAAACCAAACTAAGTATAGCAACAAAGGTGTTTGTCTACACCACCCCACCCCCCCACAGCTGAGAGGGGATTTCTTTTGTATCAGAAACTGCTGCTCCAATTCCAGTTTTATATTCTGGGTAATTTACCCTGTCTCATGTAATGAGTATCTCCCTTCATTTGGCATTTAATTGTTGAGGTGTTAAGTTTAAAAATATTTCTTCTGAAGGGCCACTGTTCCTGCATTTGACTCATACACACAAACCTTTGTTTATAAGAAGTCTGTGTGGTATATGTATTAAAAAATTAATAATTTTGGAAATTAAATGTACTCTTCCCCCTGCATGTTATGGGTCACTCTTGTGCTTATGCATGGAAGTACACAGAAACCATGCAGATAACAGGGTTCCTTAAAAAACCAAAAGAGAAATGTTGAAGTTGTTAATCACTGTACATTTTTTCTTATCTATAATACAATAAGTCTTTAAAGGGAAATAAAATGTTACTTTAGCTTGATTCTCAGAAGAATTGAGATTCTGTCATCTCTCAGCACCAGGTGATGAAGTCAAACAAGACGTCCATGTAAACACAGTCCGGACGTGGCGCTGGGGTCGCGGGGTCTCCTGCCGCTGTGGAGCTTCATGCCTTAGTACCTCCACTGTTGATTCTCACTTTCATGAGGTGCTGTAACCTGCCTCCTCTTGAGGGAATCAAATGCAAAACCTGCCATGCGGTACATTAGCCTGGCTGTGCTGTATTAGGGTATATGTTTTATTGTACCCAAGCTGATTGATTAAAAAAACAAAAGGCACAACACCTTTTTTCTCCATACTGCGGATTGTGTTTTGCAGGAATTCCCAATCACTCTAAGCAAGGCCTGAGCGCTGTGGGCACCTCAGGGCTGCAGGTTTGGGAAGGGAGACGACGGGACAGAGACCTGGTGTTGGTTTCCAAGGAATTTAAAGGGAAGTGATTGGTTTAGAAAAACACCTTGGCCCAAGAAATTGGTAACAAAAAGTTATCATCAGCAACTAAAAAGACGAAAGAGTCATTTCCTTGAAATGGAAAAGTATTTTGAGCAGACGGTGAGGACAGCTTTAAAATCACCCAGCAGAAACAACCATCTTGTTTGGACCATTTCTTTTTCGAGGGCAAGCAGGGAGCACTACACAGATAAAGACTGAACGCACGGTGTAACTCGGCAGACGCAGATAAAACTGGCGCTTGCGTAAAATAAGCCTGACAAGCGTGAATTTTGACTTCTTTCTACTTCAGGGAAATTACAGCACACTGTATAATCAACAGATTTATTCCAGTGTTGGGAAAACAAGACCTGAGGACAGTTTCAGCTCCGTACCGTGAGGGGGAATGTATCCCCCATGGTACAGCATGGTCACAGGGAGAGATGAGTAACCTTTAAGCAGTGGATACACAAGGTTTAGAAGATATCTTCTGCTGCATATATATATATATATATATTTGCATGCATATATATATTTGCATATATATATTTGCATATATATATATTTGCATATATATAGATGCATGCACACACCTCTAGTACAATAGAGTTATGGAAAACACAGAATGCCTTTGGAAATAAGACCTGAAGCAGTGAATATGTCTCCTTTCAAAAGCACCAGGAAAAACAGTTAAGAGTTCACGTCATTTCCAATTCCTGACTCGTAACACAAACAAAAGAGTCATTTCCTTGAAATGGAAAAGTATTTTGAGCAGACGGTGAGGACAGCTTTAAAATCACCCAGCAGAAACACCCATCTTGTTTACGCAGCACTTGCTGTGGCACCAATGTCAAACCAGCAGCGCTGGCTGCAGGAGCCCAGAGTGCTGCTGAGATCACACTGGCAGCGTCGCTCCTCCGAGCTACAGGCTTGGTAGATTTGGTAGATAATCTTCTCTGGACCAGCAAATGCTCAGATGTCCCTATTTTCTCTAAAGGAGTGAATAACACAAGGCTTAAAGTGATAACAGAGCCAGTGTGACTCTTTCAGAGCTCCGGGGACTTCCATGTCCTCAGCTCGCAGCGCAGCTCATGGAGTCCCCGAGACTGGAGAGCAGGTTGACCAGCCTTGTCTGGAACCCCCTGCAGACAGAACCCGTCCCTGCGACGGGAAGCGCTGAGCTACTGCTGACGTTTCCCAGGACGTGTCCCAGCAAGATAACCAAGGGTGCTGTCAGATGTAAGTCACTGCTCGCCCTTAAACGGCTTAGTGGTGACATCACTTGCTTAGTACAGCTCCATGTGAGCCAGTGAGGACTGGGAAACCATCGCTACACAGTCTAGCAAGAGCCATTTAAACATAACGAGCATATAAATGAACAGAGTCTACAGAACCTGTGTATCCTCAAACAGTAAGGAGGTATGAACACAGGCAGGCATTGCAACTAAAGCCAAGTACAGGGGAACACTCACTTTTTTGTCTTTTTGTCTTCTGTAGAGCACCCCCTTGCAGAAGCTCTCTGCTCTAAGCTCATTAGCCATTTGCTTTATAAAATCAACTGGAGCTAACACATATCAGCTCTTGAAAATCTGCAGAGCTCTGTAACCATTCTGACAATATAACGTGGAATTATGCAAAGAAACACACACTGGGCTTGGAAGCAGCAGAGACTCAAAGGAATAATTGGAGCAAGAGCACGACCGCGATTACAGCAGCACCATCAGGGCAATGGATGAGGAAAGAGGCTGGTGAAAGGCTCACCTGAGTGACGCGCTCCTGTCCCACCTCTGCGAGGAACATCAACCCCGACACGGACCCGCAGCCACCCCGATGCTAGCAGAACAGGAGACACCAACAAGGATATATATACGTATCAGAGACATGGAATAAAAGAACCAAGAAGCTGTAATGGAACTTTAAGCCATATTTCCAGTTAAAAAAATCAATACAATTTACAACAACAACATGCAATTTACAATAACAAAAATGAGAACATTCCTGTCTAGGAAACTGCAGATACTCAAGGCAGCTGAGGTATGAACATTACAGCACTAGATGAGGATATACTTTGACAAACAAGAAACCACCAACAGGAGACAAATAAAACTCTGCAGTGAGGCTCTGGAATCCCATGTTCCATCAGCACGGAACCCATTAGCGCCTTTCCCTCAGGAATCTGCAAAATCAAAACCAACTGCTGAAGGGAATGCACTTAAAATGAACGGATCTTGATGTATTTTTAGCAGGAAGCCCCTTGCAGTGGTTTCAGTGCCACACAGCCCAAATTAAACTGGCTTGAAAGACACCACAGTACGCTGCTTCTGCGCCACAAAACCCAACATGTGATATGTATATTGATTTTTCTCCACATAAGGGGAAAAACTAATCATGAGAACCAAAGATTTACACCTTCAGCAAAAAATGCTCCAGCTCGGGCAGCTCTTCCTACCCAAGCTGACATCCAGCAAAAGCTAAACATTTACACACAATTATTAATCACAGAAAGAAATCTTGAATAACAAGCATTTACAAGGCTCTTGCAAAGCAAGTAAAAGAAGAAACGAAACTATCAGAAGAATTTTAAATTTGATCAATTCCAGATTTGTCTGAGGAATCTTCACAGGAACGGGGAAGTCTCACCAGTTCCTCGAGACGCGCTGGGGATCCCGCATGTCAGGGCCATGTTTGGTTGTGGTTTGAACGCACTCAACTCCTCCCTGCTCTGAAATTTCGGTTTCCCAGCCAGCTACTAGAAGTCAAACGAGGTTATTCTCCTTCAGTTGTTTATTTTTCCCCCCTCCTCTCTCATGCTTCTACCACAAAGCTCCAAGAGGGGAAGCAACCTCTCCCTTCCCGTGTGTACATGTACATGGGGTCTTTCAGCAGAAGGGGAGGTGTCTGCTTGGAGCCCCCTGGACAGGGGAAGAGCATCTCCTGAGCAGGACCTCGGCTGCCCCCCAGCTGGGCTCCAGTCTGTCACACAGGGATGCTCACACCAACTAAATACAAGTGGGAAGACTTTTGCTGCAGGTAAAACAACCAGTCATCTGAGGTACACCCTTCGGAAACAGACACAACCAGTCATCCGAGGTACACCCTTCGGAAACAGACACAACCAGTCATCCGAGGTACACCCTTCAGAAACAGACACAACCAGTCAGTCATCCGAGGTACACCCTTCGGAAACAGACACCAAATAAAAAAATGCAGGGTGACAATTTTTGCATCCAGTTACTGGAAAGGCCTCTGGCAAGCCAAGTGCTTTGGATTGGTAAGGTTTTAATTATGGTACTGTAGCTGCAAATATTCAGTTACATTTACAAATATTTTAACTTGGTGCTTCCAGGAGAAGAGGGATCAACCTAAACTCCATCTGCCAGTTGGTGATGAGAAACATTGCTTAAAACAGGATACGAAGAGCTCACACATTTTAATTATGACTCTCTATTTTCAGTAAATGAGTTATGACTCCAACATATGCAAGAAAACAACAACATAAAGTGAACATTCCTGAAGCGACTGCTACCAAGAAATGCACAAGGTGTTCCCGAGCTGGAGGCTGATGGGGCTCCAGAGGTCACACCTGCCCGGAGTCACCTCAGCACAGCAGGGACGGACTCGCAGTGCAGCACTAACGTTAGAACCAACATAAACATTTAGAAACTGAATTGTCCTAGTCTCACCAATACCAGACTTTGGAGATCCGTTTTGTTTGTACAAGCTGGTGACCATTTACACTCAAGTGTTTTGAAGAAAGGTGAAAAGAACAAATTTGGGATTAATCTCAGGAGGACCGTGGGCCACCGTTGAGGGCTCGCTGGCAGCACAGCAGAGACCCCAGCGAGTGACGCTGGCTCATGCACCGGCTCGTTTTTCCTGGCATTTGTTCCTCTCTTCTAGCGTGAAGTGTCTATTCCTGTGCTCAGTGCAGGAACCACCGAAGCGCTCATTCCAAAAATACAGTCCCCCCGAGTGCTGGCACGGTTATCCATGTTCCCTCAGCAACTATGTCATTCTGGAGAAGGTGGAAGGAAGAAAAACACCTATCAGTTATCAAGGAAGCCACCCTGGCCCAAACCCGATTTAACTGCCAACAAACCCTGCGGGATAGTTTTCAACCAGAGCAATCAAGTGCTGATCGCAAGCACGATTTCAGGAGGGTGCCCGGCGAGAGGAGTGGCAGAAGCCCAGAGAAACAGCTGTATGCTTCCAAAGAGCTGCAGAATCTAAAAAACAGTTTACATATAATAATATATTTATATACTTTTAAATATCTATATATATGACAGTAATACTTCCAATATGGCCTGAGACAAGAAAGCTGCCCATTTCGTCTTGGAGGAAGATAAAGGCACAGACACTTGTGATATAACCTCTGACCAGTTAAGGAACATCACACGCAATTGTCCTGTAACCACGACGCTTTATCAGCAAAGCTTCAGTATTCATTGCTCATGAGTGAATGGCGAATTAGTAAAACAGCCGTAGTACTAACAGCACAAGTTACTACGTGAGAACAGGGTTGATTACACAACATTGTGTAACACCATAATTCCCCGAATCCGGATACATATTTTGCAGGATGATTTCATTCCAAAATTTAATCTTTCATTTCAGTGGAAAAAACCTACACAAGTCTCCTGACTCCGGGGTGCAGCTTCTTGATGACACGAACAGACAAGAAACTGAGATGCCTTCTTCCACAAGGTTAAAGTAATTTCCATTTTGCAAAAGCAGGAAAGGAATGACTGCAGATACAGAACTATTTCTCTCTCCTCCAACAGCATTAATTGCCCCATCAGGACAAAGCCCCCGCTCTGCTCCCCAAGAGGCACGAGCCTCAGTACTGTCCACCCACCAGCTGTACCTTCTGTCTTCCAAACTATTTCACCAGGACTTCCTCTACGTATAAACCAGGGACACGTGTAGCTGTTAAAGTACTTTGAAAATGTTTGGTTTTATTCTTCGGTTTTCCTAGAGTTGTCACAGAACTTTACGATAGCGTTGCGCGAGGAAAACACAGAAGTCTGCTGCAGATTTTAAGGCCAACTTACATGTAAACTAGACTGGGTTGCAATAGATATTCTGATTTAAAAATAAAAACATTTAATCACAGATGAAAACAAGAATATGGTTACCTCTCTTACAAAGTGCAGAATCAGCAAAACAGTTATTTTTCCATTTATTGGCACTTCTTTGAAAAACAGCATAAATATTCAACAGAAAAGATACAAGTTGACCCACACACAACTATTAAACCCCTCTACTGATGCATCTTTTAAAAAAAGACTGGAAGAGACACCAGGAGGTTCATTCCTAAGAAACAAGCAAGATTTAAGAAAACTAAGTCTTGCCCTCACCACAAAAGAGTGAATGCACAGCAACTCTTTGGCACATACCTGAAACTGCAGAATGAAACTATGCCATGTTAGACAGAGAGCAAACAGACATTAAACACGAGCTTGTCCATCTGCGGCAGGAACAAAGGGCAGTCTGAAGTCTTTGTGAGTTTTGTTTGCTTGTTTTGGTTGTTTGTTGTCAAAAAAGGAACTGCAATCAGGAAGCTGACTATTACAATAATTTAAGAGGAATTAAATCCAAAGTAAACCATGTCATATCTTTCTTGAACTGAGTAGAACTATTAAATAGACTCTATTTTCTTTTTACAGTAAGGAGATATGGAAATGGGTCGTTGGCCCTCAGGTCGCCAGGTCTTCACACTCCAAATCATCTACTTTTGCTGGGTGCTGTCATTTAGAGCTTCATCCAAGTGGTTCTTTCACAGCACAGTTCAGACTGGGCTTTTCTCCTACTTGAGGAAGTCTCTATACTTTTCTCACTTTATTACACTCCACAAAGATTTAGTGTTTGAAATAAAAACACTAACCTCTCTGATGAGAAGGCTTGAAACCACATAGTACAGACACATACACACGTACAAATGGGGACCCAGCTGGGGAAGTTCAACCACATAACAGGAGCCAATGACCAAAACGAGGTTGCCACTGGAAAATCTGGAACAGCTGCTATGGTGGGGCTTGTAGATTTTTCCTCCTGTTTGGGGAATTTCAAGGTTGAGATCAGCGTGCCTCAACCCTCTGCCTTCGCAAATATAGTACAAGAATCCCGAAACAGCTCAGATTACCAAATTCCAGGCTTCCAATAGCATCTCCAGTTTTCAACAACAGAAATAACTTGATGCCATTGTTTGAGGAAGTGATGCCATGAGATTAGACACAGATTAAGCGTCTGATCGCCTCAGCCTGTAAAAATGCATTCAAGATTCCTCGCTGTATTTGTCCAACAAAAGTCATATATGAGGACAAATACTGTCTGTTAAAAGAATGCATTTCTGAATTCCTAAATACAAAAATCTGAGGATTTAATGTTTTATTCCAAACATTATTACTATTTTTCCTATTAAAAGACGTTTAATAGAGCATCTACCACTCTAATATGTCACCTAAATGGGGAAGGAAAAAAAAACCAACACATTACAAAACCCCAGAAGAATGTTCCACACCTAATTTGGATTTGGTCAGAACAGCAGTCATGATCATAAATAGAATTCAATGTATAAATTCAAGTTGACAATTCACCAATTTGTTCTTTTGACATCTATTAGAACACAGAATTAACAGCCAATCATAATAGATAACAGAACACAAGAATCAATCCCCCTCCCCCATATTCCCGCTTTCATATGAAGAATCAAAAATATAAATATCTAATACCCAGGGAATAAAGCCAAATTAGTAAAATGCTTCATTGGTTTCAGACTAAAGATAAACATGAAAATTATCTGTTACTTCATAAGCATCACTTGATACTAGTGAAGACGCTGCCTGTTGGCCAATGGAAAGCCAAGTCTTCCACAAGCGGAATGTGCACACGGCATTTGTAACGTACAGCCAACGAGACGACATCCATTGTAAATCAAGAGCTTGCTTACTCATGTTAGCATCAAATATGTTTGCAATTCAAATGCTTATTGTATTTTAGTAAATGTCATACAAATCACTAGAAACGCTAATTCCTCCTCAAGGAACTATTCTGGAAGTTTTCTAGAAATAATGACATTTCTGGAAGTTCCTATGAGGAACAGAATCAGTTACGCACAACAGAAAGTCTTATTGATTAACCAGCCTGTTTCTTGGTGTCCATTCACAGACTTCTCCTCCTCAATTAATAGGTAACTTAGCCGTAAGATCTACTGGTAAAAAAGATCTGGAGTCAGGGAGCGAGACGGGAGAGTCTGTATTGGTGCCGACTTCAGCTGGTGAGTCACAGGAAGAGCCTGCGCTGCTTCTGTTGTCATCGAGAGCGTGTGACGAGAGACTGAAAACAGAATAACATCAAGATATAAGAAGTGAGGGACTCTTTCTGGCATGTTTCTAGTACTACCTGTCGATCACTACAATGCCATTTGGAAAACAAATGTACAACGTTGAAGGAACAGTAAGCCCTATGAGTTGAAATAAAACTGTAACTACTTCCAAACAAACAGATCACATTCTGGCAATTCCCTCCTTCTCCTCACCCAGAAATGAGGAGCGTCAGGCAGAAAAATTCATTGCAAGACTTGACCCCAACACCTACAAGGTCCCAGGCTAAAAATATCCAGAGGTCTCTTCTGTCAGGAGAGTTGATGGTAAACTGTTCATATTTCAGTTTTACCATCCACTCTGTATTTCACAGGACACAACATTGTAACTATAGGTGATCTGTCATCAGTGATAGCAAAGTGTTTTTAAAAATCACCACCTCCCAAATCAAGGTGCAGCAACTGAACCTGCCCTGCTACACCTACTATGAATAGGGTGTCCAAAAAAGGAGTGTTATTACAGTACCTTTAAAACATGTTTTATTATTGCCACTCGAATGGGCTCAGCGCTTGTGCACAGCTGTGTGCATTAGCTGAGAGGCAAAAAGGACAAACATACCCTGTCTTGATAGCTGTGTGGGCACACCCTGAGTACTATTAACCTCTTGACTAAAATACTAAATCAAAATCCCTTGCTATTTCAAGTCGTAATGATTTTTTACGTAGTACTTTTTATCCCCTTCCAGCAGGGAGGGTCAGACAGACAAATTTTCCTGTGTGACTAAGGGCAAGGGCAAAACAAGAACGAAAAAACCTCTAATCCACCCACAAGCACCAGCAGGTACATTTGACTGCAACTTGAAAGTAGAGTAAAAATTGCCAGCCATGAGGTATCTTTTCCTAAACATGCTCAATGCCCATGTATGTGAAGCATGTTAACAGTCAGTCCCAGAAGCTGTAAAACTGTAGTGAATATTACTGCCTGTTTACTGTGATCATTTCAGTGCTTCAAAATTACAGATGTCTGTATTAGTAATCTTTAGAAAGCAGCTTCGAAGCACAACCATTACTAGATTAGAAAAGACTTGTAGCGGTTCTGGCAAAACCAACACAATGAACAGCACGGCATTTACCATCCCCCAAGGTCGGCCTGATGTGATGCTTCAGGGGTGAGCATGTTGGTGGATCCTTGGAATAATCTTTTTGGATGATCTTCTATCTCTGTTACACCTTTGGTAAGAGATAAGGAGTGACAGACAATTACTACTCATTTAAACTAAAACCTACTTTAAATTAAAACCTACTTCTACAGAGCAAACAGAATAGAGGTTCAATCATGTTGCGAGAGATTATTTCAGACATAAGCCAGAAGTTTGATGCTCAAATTTTAGAGACTACTTCTCACAAACATTTTAGTCTAAGCTTCAGGAAAATTTAGTTGATTCAGCTCCACCAGAGCAGAGAAGCTGGGAAGAAAGAGTTTGTTTTCCTCTTGCAATCAATAAAAACAAGGTCCAGGATTATCACTGAACTGACATATTGACTTTGATTTCCAAATACACTAGAAGAAGAGAGGGTAGATATATGCTTAAACAGGCTATGACATAAAAGTATTTCAAAAGCTGTCTCAGAGCCAGAAGTGTTCTATTACAAAAGTGAAGCAGGAAGATATAAACACAAATGCAATAAAATAACTAGAGGTTAAACTTGAAGAAAAATGTAGGAAGATAGAGAAGCATTTCCCAATAAAGCTGTAAGGTGTTTACCAGGTCTCTGCACATCACTTTTTGGTTTTGAAAAGCAATTTTAAAATCTACAGTACCTATGTGCTTCATTTAGCCAGGACTTTCAACACTTTGTGTTTGTCAAATATACCAATAGTTGTATTTTTTTTGTTTTGTTAAGCAGGTTACATGTGTTTGCTATCAGATCTATATGACTACAGCAATGGAGAGGCGTTAGAACAGAAAAACTGTGTGTTTTATGGAACAGTAAAAACAAATTTATCAATTTCTGTTTAACAAACAGTTCAATTTCTTTGGTTATCTGTAATACCCTCTATTTCTAGTCACTCTTTGAAGTAACAGCCAATTGAACAGAATTACGAAGAAAGCTATATGAATTATTATAAAATAAACAAGTTGGCATATTAGCCAAATCCCAATACTGTACCTTTTCTTTTTATTGATCCGAGAACACTTGGTCGAATGCAGTTAATTGGACTCTGGCTTCTCCTGCTAAAAGAAGGCATATGCTATACTGATATCACCATTAATAAAGGAAGCCTTAAACGTAAAAAAAAAACCTAACACAATATATTCAGATAACAAACAAAGTGGAAAACACTAAGAAAATAGGCATTAAAACAGCTTATCCAAAATAAGTCCTTCCTCCCGCCCTTAGGATTCAATTCAATTAGTTAAGATCTCATTAAGAGCAATACAGAGATTACACTGAGAAGACAGATGCCACAGGGCAGCCCACACCCCTGATGCTTCAATATGAGGATTTTAACAGATATTTTAGAGCGCTGTAAAAGCCAAAGTTTACATCCATATATGAAGTTATATTTGTGATCAGAAGCCAATTATGCATATAACAAATTCTGGTATTTCCAAGCCTACTGTGAACAAGCTTTGCCCATTTTCTGTTATTGATCTGATCTGGTGCTCACCTTGAAAATCGCCTTGTTGGACTTGGGCTAGGACTTGGAGGTAACCCACTGCTGCTCACCAGACTTTGCAAAGATGGTGAGAAACATTGCTGAGAGCAAAACAGTTTGCATTATTTATGTATAAATACTGTATCACATCCATATGTTAACAAAAACTCGATCACAGGTAAATAAGAAACCCACTAGCAATTTATGCCACCGGTCAACGCGGTTGGGTATACTGAGATACCGCTTTTTCTTACTGAGGAAAAAAATACTGGACAGATTCCATTTTCATGCAGAATACATGAAAGTTGACAAGGATTTATTTCACCATAGTCTGCTTAAACAGACTATGGTTTATAAAATAAGAATGTATGCCCCTTCCTCTCATTCTAAGAGCAAGGCAGATAAAGAATAAGGTTTATTAACCACAGATTAACCGCTGACCACTCCACAGAAATGCACGTCCACAAGATGTGCAACTGCCAGCTGGTATTTTCTGGTTTGGGGTTTTCGGTTTCTTTTGTTTACCCTCTAGTTTCTTGTTTGCAGTTAAGGTAGAAAGGAGCAGGTGGCTTAATCTTTTGCTATTAATTCAGCTGAATTTATTTTGCACTGCTCAAGATAAAACCATTATTGCCACGTTTTTCTCACCTTCCCTATTCCTCTGGTAGGTGAAGGAGCTGGAGAAACAGGGACAAAGTCTACTTGCTTTGGTGATGATGATTTTTCAAAATCATTGTCGCTCTGTAAATTGTACATAGAATTAATCTTACGAGCAAGTACCATAACATGAAAAGGACTGATTGGTCTAGAATTGAGTAAGATTCCAAAGTTATCCTCCATGACATTCATAATTTTTAGGTAGTCATTTGTGAGTTTAAGCTTAACAATAACAAAAAAAAAGCTTTAAATATTACTTGGTAAGTATCAGAACATGGAAGGAAATTTTAATGCGCAGACATCCATGCAATTTTCTTTTGACATACCAGCCCAAGGAACCCACATGTATCCTCCAACAACTGATAATTCTATGCCTTGTTAGGGTGAAAAACTGCTGATCAAAAGCAGTGATACACTAACACCGTAACTGCAGGTCAAACTATAAAAGAGATTGTTGACATGAGAGTCTCTAGTATCCTGATACTGACAACAGAAACACAAATTAAAGCATGAATTCATTACCAGGCTCAAGCTCTCCTCCCATGAGTGGCTCATCTGCATTGCTACTTGCACTTCTCTATAAAGAAGAAAAGAAATGTATTGTCCCAGACCCACGGAAGACTGCATTAAGTACTGTAGCTTGCCTTAATGCCTACCTTTCATGTACTGTTTCTCTGTTCATCAAATTCATTCCTTCTTCCTAAAATATTAGCAGATGAAAAATTAAGACAAAAAAACCCACTTTGCTAAAACAAATCAGAAGAGCTCTAGTTTCGTTTTACTTTGGTGTACAGAAAATGTAATTGAGCTTGGTTAAGCAACAATAACCCTAAGCTCTCACACTACATGTAAAGGAGCACAGGGGATAGGACAGGAAAGAGATGTAGCAAGAGACACTGTCACATAAGAAGTGCTTATGGGAGTTGGTTGCTTCTCAAGCAGCTTTTTCATTTTCATTACTATCCAACCAAGATGTAGTTACAAAACTGAACAATTATAAGATGAACCAAAAATTCTGCATATGCTAGACTATGCAGTCTAGTATATCAGAAAACACACATATTGAAACTAGTACAGATAATCCTTCAAATGCATGACTGGATCCTCACCTTGTTCTATGTACTAGTAACTAAGTAGACTGTCAGCATTTCCTTTGCAATGCAGTAGACTTTAATTCACGTAATATAGCAGAGCCACAGTAGTTCATTCCCTTGCTCTCACATTTACATATTAACTCTAAGCTTTTTAATGTTGATAAAAACAGCTCTACAGCTGACCTGCCTGCTTCAGTCTCTTTAAGCCAGTAAATTATTTACATAATGAAAGCAATCAGTTTTGTTTTTTTCAGGATTACTATGTATGCACCTTAAACACCTGAGGTGGAAAGCAGAAGTGCCTTCTATCACTTCAGACATCATACCCTCAAAATGCTGGCCACAGATTCAAATTGTCTTAATTTTTCATCCATTGAAAACTAGCAAGCTAAAAAAAAGGCATCTTCAAGCCAATTTTATAAACATTCTACTGTCAAAAATTCAACATATAAAATGGAGGAGTCACGGGTGCCTGAGCTTGTTGATTTTAAAACCTGAGTCTTTAGGCTGTGGTCTGTTGTCTGCTGTGGTGCTACTTGAGCCAGCTCAGATATTTGTCACACCCCCCCTCCTTTCCCAAGTGTTTGCTCTCCTGCCCTTCCCCCTCCGCTCATGCTGCGACAGCACAAGTCCAGTGATCTGGATAAGAAAATTATACAGATGAAAAATAACCCAGCCAGAAGAGTCCAAGCTATTTTTTAGCCAGAGTGTTTCCTTATCCAGTTCATTCGCTGGCTGCAAAAATGTCTTGTGCCAACACAAGTTAAGGAACCCTTTGTTATTGGCCCTGAATATTTACGCTGGCGCTACTGCCAAAAACTTGGTTAAACTTTATCCTAAGGGTTTACATTAAGGGTTTCCTTTGTAAAATGTCCATTTTAAGATTGCTCTTTCCAATCTTCTTCTCGATAGGTCTTCTACTTTATGAAACGTAAAACTCTGTAGACAAGACACAGCCTTTCCTTTTGAAAACACCTTGAAGTGACCGACTGTAGCAGGCTCCATACTACAGTTTCAAAGCAAAATCTCTAGCTATTTGAAGGACATTACATATTAATGGAAAACAAAACAAAACACAACAAACCAGAACAACCCCCTCTAAAGATATTTAAAATTAAAAATAAAATTAGAATCTGTGCTTACCTGTTTAATTTGATGAAGCCGGCTGCTTGGAATACGGATAGGAGATGATGGCACAAGCTGCAAAACCAAGTCACATACAACTGAGACACACTTAGAAACTACAGGAGAACGGAGAAAAAGGTGCAGGAATCTCAGTAACCACTCTGTGGCACTACCCCAAACTAAAAAACAAAGTAATTTAAAAACCCAAACCATTTCCAACATTCTCAGTATATAGAAACTACATTAGTTATGTGCAAGAACATGATTCTATGCACTTCCATGCTTTGCATGCTCACAGATGCTCATTGCTGTCAGCCTGGCAACTAGAACTCAGTGCCTTCTCTAGAGAATGAAGCTGCTTTTAACCAGCACACTGCCACCCTTAATATTTGTAGCTGCATAAATAGTTTCATTTCAGTGACCCAGAAGGCTCTGCAATAGTTCCTTTAAAAATACAAAGCAAAACCAACACACTGTGCAAAGAGGTTTCTAGATTGTTGTCTGCCTGTAAACGAGTACTTTGACAGGTGGAAAAAGTCAGCTATTGGAAGGCTAAAACAGTTAAACACCTTCGTGATGGTTTCTCAAGAGCTTCAGCAATTTGGGTAAAATCAGAGAGGATTTCACTAAAAATGGTCTTCTGTTAATTTTGCCAGTTTTGCTTCTAGATCTCACTGGAATACCATGATCTAAAACTGCATACTCAAACCCAAGTAATTATATTTTGAGAAAATAATCATTTTTCATTTCCTTTCATAATTTCCCATCCCTCAAATGTTTGACCCTCAGTTGACTTTTGTCATAACCCATTCACAGATCAAAAATTCGAAGCTTAAGCTTTGAACAGAGGTTTAACTTCTTCTCTGTAAGCTGACAACCCCTCCATAAAAACGAGATGTCTTTTTAACATGGATGTGTGTTCAGCAAGTAAGGTTTGTATTATTACTAAGTGTTAATGTACTTTATGCAGTATTGAGGCTTCCTCCTCTTCACAAAACACTACTAGAGCTCCTCATTGTGCTAAAGTTGGAGAACTAACATACATTCAATTAACTGTTTACTGCACCATCTTCTAACCAGTATCATGGAAAACACAAAGATTTTGCTGTCTTACACAAAAGGTTATGGGAAATTATCACAGATGATTAATTCTATCCAGAATCCTCCCTCTCAAAAAGTCAAAACATCATGCCCTTCTTCCCACAAAAGACACTAGCCTATCAGACTCACACAGAAGATGTCTAATGTTTGTGCCAGAATTCAGTCATTATAATATATACTACTAAAGTCTAACGGCTATAATGCTACATCTTAAATCCACTTTAGGTCAGCTTTACTATTATACTGGGCTCCCAAAACTCCTGTGCACCTCATAAAAATTCCTCCAAGCTGTACCAGCCAATGTGGACCCTGAACTGACCTTGATTCTCACACAAAGGATCTGGATAATAGACATTCCAAATTATTAACTCTGTCACTCCACAGTAGGAATGCATTTGTTCCACTCATTATATTCTAATTTTATGACCGGGATCCACATACTTTAAGGTTTGACATTATTAGGACATATACAAAACTAGTGGCTCACAATGTGAAATAAAATTATGAAGAGACAGTTAAGTGTTCCTCTGTAGGATCGAATGCACTAGCTAAAACCCCTAACTCTGAGGATCCTCTAACAAGTCATGATCCTTGATTTGTCAATGCGTAAAACTCTCTTCCTCCCTGTTTGTAGTCCTTTGATTTAATTCTCATGAAAAGAAACCTTGGTCACTTTTAAAGGATACCTGTTAAAGCAGACTGAATGCGTTTGTTAAAATTATGCTATTCAAATCCTTAATGTTTTAAGAAAGCACAAAGCTTAAATTAAAAAAAAACTTTAGAATTATTAGACTACCACACAGAAGACATCTTCCCCTTTCTCCCTTCTCCAGTATATCAGACAGGCTTTTTCACTGAAGGTAAAATCAAGACCCATCTATCAGTGGCATCTAGTGAGTAAGTGTTTTGGTGGTTTTTTGTTTTGTGTGTGTGTGGTTGTGGTTCTTGTTTTCTTTTGTTGTTTAAGCAAAGTAACTAACACCTTCTGGAAGAAAATAAACAGCAGATACTGAGCCTAACTTAACCTTCCTTGGCAACTATATGTAGTGTGAGAAAACTGCATGTTAATACCCATCCAGAATGGCACAGCTGCCCCTGTAGTAATTGTTACAAAGGAGTTCAAGTCTGAGACTTGGAGAAGCTACTCAAAAAAAGAAAATATTTCAAAATTCAGCTGAGCAACTGGGACAACCACAGTAGCCCTAAGATGCAGCTAGATAGGGTGTGACCTTCAGGTATCCGAGCATTTTAGCAACTCACATTGTTCCCACGACAGTGAACAGAACACATCTTCGTTAGAGACAATAACAACCCCACGCACCCCAACCAAGTTAGCAATCATGCTGTCGATGTGATTCTGTGCAGGTGTTTAAATCTGCCAAAAATCACACCCTTCTACCACAATCTGTATGGTACTGAAACAAAAGATATGCAGATTTAGGGGAGTTGCAATGACAGAAGCCTGACAAAAGCTGGAATCACAAATGAATGTCTCTAGGAGACATTCTAGAAACATTCATCCTGTAAGCCTCAAGACTCGTTCTATCAGACAGTTACATCTTGTTGTGTCAGTTGTTGGTTACAACAGTCTGTTCCGTCATTACTATATAAAAGATAATTTAAGATCAGAACATCGCTGCATTTTTCTAGCATGGTTACTAAACAACAGATCTATGCAATTAGCTTTCCTTGTGAACTACCTTTCTTTCTCTAAGAACATGTGCTTGCATTTCATAAACAAAGTTATGATCCTGATGAAATATAAGCACTCTCCAAAGCCAAATGATCTATAAATAACATCTCACTATAGCTATAGTATATTAATGCCACAGTCTAGAGCCTTATTTCTGAAAACATGCTGTATCAGTTTCACAGACTACAGTCTCATTTTCTCCTTTAATCCTTTTTGCACACATCTGCTTTGGACCTGATGCAGTTGGTCTAATAGTTTTCTTACCAGACTATGACGATTCATAACTGTGGTACTGTTCCTGCGGGTTCGCAAAATGTTAGCCTGGAACACCTGTGAATTATCGCTGTGAAAAGAAACACTTGTCAAATGCAAGAGCCATTCGTTCTTATCAAAAAATACCTCTTAAAACAAGCTCAGTTTCAAATGCTATGACAGATATAATTTCAAAACAAAGCACTCGAGAGACAGGTATTAAGAACTCCTCTAGCGTGTTGGCAGAGGGTGGAAACCAAATTGCTCTTCCTCCAGTTCCAGCTACTTCAATTAATGATTTTAATTAATCACATCGAGTCTTCAGAATAATTGAAAAATTGTTAAGACTGAACATTTCTGTGGGAATTTATGATGTTTGGAATGGCTGCAGCTTGCATATTGCTTTGAATGCCATTCAACAAATTTATAAAACGGCATAAAACAAATAACTGAAACCAGCTTCAATGCCATAGATAAAACAGAATTTTAAAAAATAGAGTATCTTGATAAATCTTATCATTACAAGTATTTAATAAGTTCTGAACTTTTTTCCAGAAGAGGTTACATTAAACAGACAGTAAAACGAGTTTTTTAAATCCCTAAGAATTTTGACCACAGTCACACTTCTAACCAGGAAGCAGCGCATCCATTTAAATAATGCAGGATTCATTATTTGATAGAAAATGAGCTCCTTTATCATCAAGACAACTTTACTTCTTTTGATCCCTAAAGCAAGTTTCACTGGTCATCATTAGTGTTATCAACAGCCACTGATCAGCATTTAATGAATGCGACTGCACCAATTAAATTTAATAGTTATTAGAATACAAATTTTGATCCATAATCCCCATATCTAAAAATCACTGAGGAACTGCAAAGGCAAACAGATCCAAATACAAGATGGTGATTAGATCCAAAATAAGACAAGTCACTGGGTTTTATCTTTTTTGCTTCAGCTGCTGACTTGGAACGAACACATAAACACTACACAAATCTACTCTTAAAACTAATCTGACCTATAGTATTACCTTGTTCTAAAGACTGATAATCATAATGCACTTTAAAGACACATCAGTGTCAGTATCCTCCAATTTTAATATGCAGCAGTTCGACACATAAGTTTTAGATACCTTTTATCTAGCTGTAAATAAAAAAAACAACCCAAAGCTTATAATGTGAAATAAAAGCCAATAGCAATTGGCATAAGTGCTGTTCTTTTTGCCAAGAATGCACTGATTCTCTTTCTCTAAAACATCAAGTACGACTGACCAGACACCTTTTAAAATTTCAAAGAAGTTTCACTCAGTTTACACCCACAAGAGAACAAACAGTTGCCATTTGACAGGAGGTAGAACAGGAGAAATTTAAAGGATCCATGATATGATGTTCAGAGATGAGATTTACCGGCTGAAGCCAACAGCTCCAAATACTTTTTAAGTGCACTGGTTGGCATGTGAGCACAACACAAACAGCACATGCTGAAATCCAGGGTCTGAATCAAGAAAACAGGCTGGAAGGATTCTGCAACATATTACCATAGGCTGAGTCCAATATTCAGTGCTAACTAGACGAGAGGGAAAGTAAACAAACAACAACAGCAAAAAACGCAACACTACAATATCCTTACCTTTAATCTCACTTGCAAAACCACCAGAGCTGTCAGACTTAGCTTTCACAGAACATTCTTACAGTTTCCATTCAAAATCAATCTTATTTGGCATGAAAACAACAGCCAAAAGTTCTGAAAGAGGCAACTTCCATGATATAAAATATTGTACTTAAAAACGTTCTCTGGCTCAATAGTAACTCATTCACCAAGCTCCTTACTAAACCTATTAATGAAGAAGTCAAAACAGGAGGCAGAGTAGAAAAAGAAAGCTGTTCATGAGCAAGAGCTTTGTTTCAGTTTATCCAACAAAGCCATTCTGGGAAGAACTGAAGCTTCTTGCCAAGAGCTGCAATCTTGCAAAAACAGTTTTCTGCTGGAAAATTCCTAACAGGCAAACCACTGCAATCACCTCAAATTAGTTCAATGGCATTTCAGTTTAATTTGTATAAACACCTATCGTATAGCGGCTGCACAGTTTCAAGGTAAGAGCTCAGGCTTTCCCTTCTACCTTCCCAGGCCCTAAAATAAATATTTTGTTTACAGCACGGTTATGGGATGCCATTCCCCACCCCCCAGCAGTCAAGGATCTCAGTTTGTAAGAAACAGCTTACAAAAGGCTGGCATTATAAAAACACCCTGTCTCACTCACATAATCAGTTTACCTGCTCAGAAATATCCCTAAGAACAAGTGCCATTCACAACACTTCTATACTGCACGGAAATGTAAACTGAGAGTGGTTTCATTACGATTATGTAAAAGAATGACAATTATGTTTACTTAACATTAAATCATGACTGAATAGGCAAGAATTTGTATTGCTTCTGAGCTGTAATGTACTGTTAACCACGTGGGTACAAAAGATTTGTGAGATCTGTACATCACTCCATGTCTAGTTCCTTATAGAAACACCAAGTTTAAGAGAAAGAAAAAAGTATTTACAATGTAGTACACTACCTTTTATGAAGTTTATTGTCAATATATGCTCTCCCAGACTGCAGATATACCACTCATAGCAAACACCGCCTACCACGGGCTGATGACAATACCCAAGCAAAACAGCCTACACAACTCCTTGTGTTTCTCCCAGTGTTACATACGAACGAAATTAGTGTCATCGGGAAAAACTCCAGTACAACTGACATGCTGTTTTACACTAGATGTAAAACTTATGTGTCTTTCAAGGTCCCATTAAATGATCATGTCCACCGAATTCACCCGACTGTTCTGAAAGCATTTACTGCTCAATCACAAACAGTGTGGTGATATTTTTTTGGCCAAACTTGAACCGTTACAAAGATCGCTAGTTTCTCTCTGATAAAACTGTGCACTGACCTACACGGAAACCAACAGTTTTCACAGAGTTACAGCACCTCTGCCTCGGCTGTCTCACAATCCTCCGCACCTAGAGGGACATCTTGCCTGAATCCCTCCCCGCTCGGGACACTGCTCAGGAACTCGCGTTTCCCCTCACGCCCGAGGCGCCCCATACCATCCCCGAACCATCCTCATCGCTCTGCGCGGCTGGACGGGCGCTGAGGGGAGACGAAACCGCGGAGCAACCCCGGGGACTACAGCCAGGGTGGCGGCGGCCCCGCGCCCGGCACAGCAGCTGCCGAACGGCCCGGCCCGACCCGACCCGGGGCGGCCCCGCTGCCGCCGGGGCTCCGGGCGCCGCCGCTGGCGCCGCGGGCCGGGCCGCGCTCACCTGAGCCCGTGGATGAGGGGGGCGCTGTTCGATCTCCTCAGGCCGCCCCCGTCGCTCGGGGCCGCGGCGCTCCCCGGCGGCAGCTCCAGGTCCAGCTCCATTTTCTCCTGAGCCATCGGGGCGGCGGCTCCGGCTCCTCCCGCTCCGCCGCGACGCCCATTCACTGCCGGCGGCCGCAGCGGCTCCTCATGCCGCCGCTCCCCCCGGCCAGGCGCGGCGCGGCCGCCCCTACAGGCCCCGCGGGCGGCGCCGCAGGCAGAGGCCGGGGGCGCGCCGGGCCCGGCGAGGGGGGCGGCCCCAGCAGCGCTCCATGCCGGGGGCAGCCCGGGGGGCGGCCCGTTCCCCCAGCCGCTCTCGCTGACGGACGAGCTTCCCGCTGCCCGCGCCGGTGCTGCCTCCGCCGGGGAACGATCGCCGCGGGCCGGACACCCCCCGCGTCCGCACAGCGCGCATGCGCCACGGGGAGCCCCGCACGGCGGTCCCGAGCGGCTGGGCCCGCGGCGGCGGAGCGCATGCGCAGAGCGGCCTTGGGCGGTCGGCGGCGCTGTCTTCAGGGCTTGCGGCCACCCAGGGATGCGCTTGTTGCCGTTCCCGCCGAGCCTTTCAGGCGGCGTCAGCCAAAAATCTCTCGGTGCCATGAGGCAGGACGGAAAGGCGCAGCCGCCGCCGCTGAGGTGAGGTGGCCGCAGAGGTGCCCGGGCTCCACGTACCGCCGCGGCTGCAAGGGCTGGGGAAACTTAAAACCGCTCCTGTCCCCTCGCCGGAGTGCCCGGCCCGACCTCTGCGGGTGGGAGAGCCCAGGCGGGCGGCTTAGCCAAGTCCAGCTGCGCTGAGGTGATGTGCGGAGTTTGGCTCTGAGGCACAAGAATTCAGCCCTACCGAAGATATGTACCCTTATGTTTCTGTGCCATAACAGTTTCTGTCAAGCCAAATCCAAAAATTTGCAGAGAGCAATTCTGCTCTCCTGCACTTACTGTCTTTTGTGTCAATGTCAATGCTCACTGTCACCTTGTACCCATATTTATTTAACTGTAACTAGATATTTAAAACTCAGATGTAAACATTTTCGGTATCTGAAGTGTGTTTATTAGTACTCGCTTGCTAAGTGCTACAATGCTGACCTTTACATATGGAAAACTAAGCATCTGAGTTAATACCTGTTGTTGCTTTTCAGAAATACAGTTGATGATTCTTTGCAGACCCAGACATCTCTTCATAAGCTTATACTCCAGGTGAGATTTTCAGGCAAACTTTAGCAACAAAATAATTAGGGAAGAAAGGCAGATTATCGATAGCTAAACCATTTTTTTTCATGGGCCGTGTGCTTACTAATTTATTTAAGGCAGATGGTGTTTTGTAACTTCATGTGGCTGTGTTTATTTGACCCAGGGGATATTTCCCTGATACTACCAAATGTTCTGCACATTTTCACCCACATCATACCTTCATGCCCACTAGTCCCTCACTATCTCTGTACCTACCTATCTCATTCTCCCACTGTTTCCCCTGTTTTGAATCTCCATCCTTCACCTGTATCCTCCCAAGGCTCTGTTTTACATATTCTCTTGCTTTCTTAATCCCTGTTGCCATGGTCATTTGCGCTGCTTCTCTAACTCAGCAGTTTGTGATTTCCTCATTTCCACCTTTCAGCTCATTCTGTTCCATAGCACGACTCTGCCACAGCCACATCCCCTTTTCTCTGCCTCATTACCCTCCCCGGGGCCTTTGAGGGTCACCTTGACAGGCCCCACTGGAAAATTCAAGCACACAAAGCAGATGTTTTCGACCTCTGAACCACATTTTGTATATTGTTGACTTTTTGCTTAACAGTATCCTGGTACACAGCATTTGATACTTTTTGCTGTCCATAGTGGCAAGGACGTAATATAATAACTCCACAGTGAAAATGAATAGTAAAATCCACATAGTCTGGTGATGTAATCAGATTTTGCAGGTGGCCTTTGTACTGGTAGACCCAACATACATCTGAGTAGATTTCTGTTCAGGGTTATGTATTTTGTTAGATACTGTCACTTAAATTGTCTTTTGGGCACTTCCCAGTTGTCTTATTAAATGCTCCTGCTGAAGCATTAGGCAAGAATGGTGCAGGTTCCGTGTTTCAACTCTGGCATTACTTTTAGTGAGTGGTGGCAGTGAGGGGGGATCAGCAGTGCTTTCCTTTTGCAGTAGCAGATCCGAATTTTCCAGTAAACCAGACTGATAATAAGCATTAGAAATTAAGCAAAAGAAAGTTTTAGATATTTACCTTCTTGATCTTTGAACGAGATGGGAATTCTGTGTCATTACACAGAAAGGTGTCGTTACTGGCTACGATGTATCATAGTGTGAGCACTGGCACGGGGCTGTCAATGGTTTTCCTTCTGCAGTAACACAAGACCAGGATTTTTATCTCCAGGTGTTTCAATATAAATACATATTGAAAAATCCTGAAAATATTTAAAATGTAATCTTCTGGGCCTGTTAACTCCTCTCAGGTACCTCCTTGGCACAAAATTCTTCATCAATAGTTTCAGTAGAGTGCAAGAAATGTGAGCATCAACAAAAACAGCAGATGAGATGTACACACTTCTCTGAAGGTAGAAAAATTGAATACTCGTATCAGTCTTGATTAACAAAAAATGCAGGGAGGGACCATAATAAACACCAAGCTCTATAAGCAGAAGGCTTACTCAGTTATCTAGGAACATCTACCTTAAGTCATCTTAAAGTAACACAGTAATTCATACAGCCACGGTCCCACTTAAAAAAGTTGAAATGACGAAAAATCCTAACTTTTCCATCTGAACTGTTTCTGTACCCAGTGCTCTGGAAAAATAATTGCTGTCTCCCAGAAGTAAATGAAAACCTTTACTAAATTTGGTGCTGGTAAACAGCTGAAAATCCTCTGCATGCAACAGGCAAATGAGCATGTTGCAATCGTTATTATACAAAAATTTTGGAAAATAAAAAACAGTAAGAATTAACTTAGATACTTTGATCACTTGGAATGGAATCAGAAAGGTCACTCCAAAACCAAAATGCAGCCTAGAATCACGTGTCTCATAATGAACTTTGTGCTGTTCTTCTGAAAACAGTGCAGAGGCTTGCATTCTCATTAGTCATTCAAAAAGTGTTATGTTCCTCAGCAGCAAAGCAAGGCTGGGAAAAAACACTGGAAATCTCTACGTAATTTAAGTTAAAGAGACGGAATCTAATCATGAATGGGGTTGCAAAGCCTTTTACGCTGCCAGCGCTGCCTCCTACCAGAGCAGGGCACAGGGCCAGCCCTGGACTGACCCAGCTAAGAACACACCGAGAGTTTCGGGCAACGCGGGACTCGAACCGCGGGACTCGAACCGCGGGACTCTCAAGGCCACGCCCCCTGCCAGGCCCCGCCTCCACATGACGCAATTTGTGTCTCAGCGCCCATTGTACCGTTTTAAACACACGCCCTGCCCCGCCAGCCAATCGGCGCGCGCTCCATCTCCGGAGGCTCTTGGGAGTCCGGACGCGGCTGAAGCCGGGGCTCGGGAAAGCTGTAGGCATGCGCAGTGATGGGTTGCGGTAGCGGGGCGCATGCGCTGTGCAAGGCGGGTGGCCTTAGCCCCGCCCCGTGCCCCGCGCATGCGCGCTGTGCGGCGGGGGGGTGTCCGGCCCGCGGCGATCGTTCCCCGGCGGCGGCAGCACAAGCAGCACCGGCAGCACCGGCGCGGGCAGCGGGGACCTCGTTCGTCAGCGAGAGCGGCTGGGGGAACGGGCCGCCCCCCGGGCTGCCCCCGGCATGGAGCGCTGCTGGGGCCGCCCCCCTCGCCGGGCCCGGCGCGCCCCCGGCCTCTGCCTGCGGCGCCGCCCGCGGGGCCTGTAGGGGCGGCCGCGCCGCGCCTGGCCGGGGGGAGCGGCGGCATGAGGAGCCGCTGCGGCCGCCGGCAGTGAATGGGCGTCGCGGCGGAGCGGGAGGAGCCGGAGCCGCCGCCCCGATGGCTCAGGAGAAAATGGAGCTGGACCTGGAGCTGCCGCCGGGGAGCGCCGCGGCCCCGAGCGACGGGGGCGGCCTGAGGAGATCGAACAGCGCCCCCCTCATCCACGGGCTCAGGTGAGCGCGGCCCGGCCCGCGGCGCCAGCGGCGGCGCCCGGAGCCCCGGCGGCAGCGGGAGCGCCCTGTCCGGCGGGACTCGGTGCAGAGCGGAATCGCCGCCGCCGCCTGGGCCTCCTGCGCTGTCGGAGCGCGACAGCCTCGCTGCCGGCCGGGCTGGCCCCGGCCCTGCTTGCGGAGCTGGTGCGGGGTGAGGCCTCGGGAGCGTGTCAGTCGTTTCTCGGAATGTTTGAGGCAAGGTGGCGAGTTACTGCTTGTAAGTGCAGAACCGCAGCGCGCGGATCCCCCGGGCTGCGGGAGGAAAGAGCTCTCCGGGCTCCTTCGGTGACAGCGATGCTTCTGTTGAAGCAAAATGGGTGTTTTCAGGACAGTGGAGATGGGAGTGTGTATCCTAACACTGTGTACTGTTCAGTAAAACACACCTTAAAAGTTGTTCACGAAGCATTGTTTTTCCCCTCCAGTGACAACTCACAGGTTTTTCAGCCTTATGTGTTGCGAACTCGCAGGAACAGTACAACAGTTATGAGCCGCCACAGTATGGTAAGGAATCCTGAGCATGTTTTGTTTACACTTAACAGGAAATAATTGGGCTGGTGAAATGAAGTTGAACTTGTTTTGTATTTGCACTAAGCATCCTAGCAAGCTTCCAGGCTGCAGAATGTGCATTTTTTTCACCTGTAACTGCAACCTACAATGAATTAATACTGTTGCATTAACTGTATGTCCGCAAGAAGAGAACAACTGAAGCTATGTGTGATTCCCAGTGTTAAGTGCAGTCTTAAAGTTAATTTGGACCTGACCATGGGTTGGAAGAGAAAACTGATGCCACAATTGAAAGTCTTGAAAGGGTGTTTTAATTTGTTTTAAAAATAGAAGACAGAGTCACAAGGCTTCGTTGACCTGTTTTTTTTGACAGGGACACTTTTTTGCAAAGACTGAACATTAAATGTCAGAAAAAAATCACTTAAAAAGAGTAATTTATTTGCTGGGTGGTATTCTGCCCCATAGTATAGAAGTCTGGTACTGTACAGTAATGCAGTTATTTAACTTTTCAAAGATGTTGCATTTCTTTTTTTCACCCTTGCCAAAGCAGGCATCTATATGCCCTTTTCCACTAAAGTTTTTCTTTCTCATAGGAGGCTAGTGAGGATTAAGTATTGCTTTTCTCAAAATCCATAGAACTTAAACTCCTGGAACATGTTTCTTCTATGTCTTCTGTTCAGAAAAAGCAAGATGGAATTTTAGTTCAAAGTCTTCTGTTATGAAATTTCTTAAAAATAAGAACCTGAAATTTTGGAACTTAGTAGGGATTTCAGTAGACACCTGGGCATCCTGAGTGTGGACTGTTGGCTTATTTGTATGTGATAGTGGCCAAAGTTCTGGAGGAATTTGATGTGTAATAATTGTATGTAACTGAAAAATCACAAAAGTAAAGTAGAGAGTGCTGTTCAAGACTGAACTGAAACACTGCGATTTCTCCTTTACAATGGCCAACTGGTCGAGTAAGTTAGTACAGGAGTTTGGCAGTAGGGAGTTGTATAATGTTTGTAGTTTAATTTATAATATCTTGCTTATCTGAATGGCATATGTAGCTATTTGTGTATTGGAGATGCTAAGCAGTATCTGCTTATAAGGCTGAGATCTGTGCCACTTGCAGAGTGATAGAATGAATTTGTAAGTGGTAAAACAAGCCTTTTCTCTTGAAGGTCTGTTTTCTTTTTGCAACGTTATTTGAGTCATCCACATCTAGTTGTACAGCTCATTTTTAATTCACTGAGAATGGAGGTGATGGTAAATAGGACGTACACAAGCTGTTCATGTGTGATTTAATCATTGTGGCTGTCGTTGTTTTTTTCAGTTGTTGTCATCATCTCCTATTCGTATTCCGAGTAGCAGACTTCACCAGATCAGAAGGGTAAGTGTAGTTTTTATCTGTACATTTAGTAACAGAATGATAAGTATTATATAATATTGAAGTACTTACATAATGGGAGTATCTTTTCTATTGAGCTTTTCTTGTACTAGAGGAAACAGTCTTAAGACTTAATTTCAAGAAGGAAGTTCCTTGCAAAGCTTATTGTTGTCACGTTTAAACTAACTTGCATTTTTGAAGTGTTATTTCATTCAGGAGAAACGGTGAGCTGGGCTGGTAGCAGTCTCTTCTTTCTGGAGTGTTTCTGCTATTAATATTCCAATTCTTACAGCAAATTATAGAATCACGAGTGTTACTCCGAGTACCTGTGATGAACTAAATGTTATAGGGAAACTTATGACACTTATCTCCTGCAGGAGGAAGGAGTGGATTTAATGAACAGAGAAACAGCACATGAAAGGTGAGTGATATTGAAATGAGACAATAAAATAGCCAGAGTTATCCTTCCTTTTGGTAGCTACTGATGGGACTTTTTGTATTCTAGGGAAGTGCAAACAGCAATGCAGATAAGCCAATCATGGGAGGAAAGTTTGAGCCTGGTAATCTCTTCATAGATGTTTCCTGTTTAATTCTACTTTTACACTCAACTGCAAATTTAAGGGAGAGGAATTAACTGTGAAAATAATTTAAGAAGAACTGAAGTTCATCTGTTTTAGCTATTTTATGCATTTGGCCAAATGACTTTTGATTAGAAAATTTTGCCTTGGATTCTAAGGTAGCATCCTGTACCATTGTTAAATTTGAAACCTTGTATTTACAGAGCGACAATGACTTGGACAAGTCTGAGAAATCTTCCTCCCCAAAGAGAATAGACTTCATTCCAGTGTCGCCTGCACCTTCACCTACAAGAGGAATAGGAAAGGTGGGATAAATGAAATACCAAACTCGGAGAACATTTTAGAATTTTAGAGCAAGGTGAACTGTAAAGTGTGACTTCACTAATTGTTTGATAGCTTTTTAAAAAAGCATCACCAGCCAACAACAAAATCTCCCCAACCTGAACCCACTTTTTCTTGTTTTCTAAGAAGCAGGTGCTTGCCATCTGAAAGCCTCCAGAGTTTAAGCAGTGTGCCAGTTCTGTCACCCTGGATGTTTTCAGTGGCCGCTATTTGTGCCATGTTTGGATGGGTTAGTGTTCTGGTTCTAGGGAAGCTGTGGAGGTCGTTTAGAGTAATTGGATTTGGATGTGATCTTCAGCTGCCTGAGTTGGGGAGATGCTGGGGAAGAAGCACCAAAATCAGAATGTATCATATGTGTAGAGTGTAGACAAAGACCAGAAGCTGCAAATCTGGTGCGAATGAAAATGTGTCCGTCAGCTATGGAAAGGAAGGCATAAACTCACTGTGAAGGATGATTTGGGCACACTGAATTTGCACTGAAGACTGATGGCGGGTTACTGTGACTTTTTCTGCAGCAATGTTTTTCACCATCATTGCAAATGTTTGTGAGCAGTAATGGATTGCCTCCAAGTCCTATTCCCAGTCCAACAAGGCGATTCTCCAAGTAAGTGACATCTGCAAGTAACAGGTACAGGTTGGCTTAGATTCCAAGGCTAGCACAAAGAAGAGTTAAAGCTGATGTTAAAAGATACTTTAGTCTTAGAATAGCTGAAGTATTCCTGCATAAAAATGCTGTGAAAGTTCAGCCTTTACCAAGGGTGACTTCATGTGGGTGCTCTTGTAGGAACCTTTGTCAACTTCAAGCTGGACTTCCTAATTTGTGAGGAAATTCCTGGGTACTTTATTCCTGGGAACTTTACTAATTTTGTCAGCATGTCAATTTTATATAAATATTACACACAGTTTATAAATGGATTGAGGTGAGGATGTGATGCACTAAGGGAAGGAGGAGACACTAGAAAATTTATTACAACTTTATGTGGCAGATAATCTGCTCCAATAGGCAGCACTTTGTTATGTATGTATTTGGAGTCCCTAAGCATTCCAGTTGTGCGGGAATAGTTTTAAAGAACGTTTCATGTGATGTGGTTGTGTTGATGTGATGCTGCGTATGGTCGTGTTCTGGTTTGGAACCTTTACAGGCCTGACTGAGCATCAGTGTTCTCTCTCTAGCAGGAGGAGTCAAAGTCCAATCAACTGTATCAGGCCCAGTGTTCTTGGCCCTATTAAAAGAAAAGGTAGGTGTATGTACATTGTCAGATGTTTTAACATGGATGTTGTTTTGCAGCTGGATACATTTCTCTCTCTTCCATATTTTTTGTTGTTCTGTAAATACAGAATCACAGAATGTTAGGGATTGGAAGCGACCTTGGAAGATCACCTAGTCCAGTCCCCCTGCCGGAGCATATACAATGCACTTGTATCAGCAGTGAACTGGAATTTGCCAGTTGTAACTTAAAAATATGATGTAAAGTAGCTAGTCTAAAACACAAGAGTGAAGAACTCTAAAAGCAGGTACTGCTTGAAAGAGGCAAACTTTATTCCACATCAAATTAAATGTTATGAGTATTCGTAAGCCCTGACATTCCTAAATGTACCGCTGTACAGTGCACACCCTTCAGATCAGCTTAGGAATGTTGCTTATCATGCAGTATCTTCTAAACTTAGTACTGAGTGTTTGTTTTTACTCTGGAAGTTCAGAAGGTGACTGTTCAGAGGAATGGAATAGATCAGTGCCCTTTCCCCCTGAAGGGGCAAAACTGCATTCTTTCCTGGAAGTATTCTGTGTTGAGAATACTCAAATGATAGCCAAGAACGAGTCTCCATAGCAGAACTGTAAGATTGAGATATTTGCAGATGTGCCTCCAGCTATGCTTATCCTTTCCTTAACTTAGGCATTCTTAACCGCACCAAAAGCACATCCTTTTATTTTACAAGAATTATATTTAGCCTTCAAAGAAAGTTAGTGTTTATTGGGTTTTGTTTTAGGACTGCTTTTCCTATTGGATAAAGAATGTTGTCTAATTTATATTGAATTGACAGGGGGGAGAGACAAGTTTTCTCATAGGTGCCAATTCTTTACTGGATGTTATTTCCTAGGAATTTTAGAGCCATTAAAAATTAAACAAAAGTTTATCAAGCTCGATGATCAATAGGGAATAGATATTCATACTGTGGTGTTTTACTTTAAACATTTTACAATAGACTTTACACAGACTGTATTAAAAACAGTGCAGGTAAAGGCAGGATTTGCTTGCCCTATCCACGTGCTCTTGTGGAGTGTTTTTTGCAAAGTGGAGATCTGAGTTTGCCTTTTTTACTTGAAATATCAAGGAATTTTCAAAATGTTACTTCATTTTAAAACATCTAATCCATTTAAATGAACCTCATTTCTTTTCCTAAATACACAATCCTGTTACTTTCTGAATTTTAGCAGTACCTTTATGGTTCATATTCTGCAGATGTGACAAGGTAACAAACACCATGATACGTGGAGGGAAGAAAGCAATGTAGTGAAGAATGTTGCACTGCTATAGGGAATTAATCCTGGTAGACTGTGCAGTGTGTTGTAGCAGTGCACATTTGTGAAATTTCACGTAGCAAAAGGGTTACTTAAGTTGCTGGTTTGGGTTTTCTTAATTTTCGTTTAATACCCAGTGTTTCAGTCTTTCATAAAATGAGTGATAGTATAATTCTCTTGCATAACCTTATTATGTGCTGTTTTGCTATCATGCTTAATCTCTGTCAGCTTTTCAAACTGACACCCCAACTGCTGTGAAGCATAGGTAAAAAGCCAGAAAATTGATTTCTGTTTCATATGTTGTTGTCAAACCAAAAATATCCTGTAGCTGAGTTCATGGTATTTCCAGTGTGTCTGTTGTACAGGAGCTATTAATGAGCTACCTTATTCTCAGCGCAGATTAAACTAAACAGATTATATGAACTCTCCCCCATCATGTTTAATCTTTTAATGTCAGTAGATGATTATAGGTACAAAGATAGTCTGATCCATTATGAGTAAGTGGAAATGCATACACGTGCCAATTATTTTCAATTCAGCTTTTCCATAAAGGTGTGCATATGCGTCAGAATTTGTGGTATGCAGGAGGGTGAAACTGTGAACCAAGCTGGCATTCCTATTTTCATAATTACTAAGAATTTTAATGTATGTATTTTGGCTTATGTCAGTTGCCTTATCTCAACTGCTTACTTGAAATTAAGTCACAGTAATTAGTTTGCTTTAGGTTATTTTGTCTGATCGTAGTCTAAGTAGGAAGTGCCTGGTTTTGTGTCTTTGCGATTGTTGTAACCACTCAGATGCTACTGAAGTGTTAGTTAAATTAAGGATGGACTGGGTGGTTGGACAACAGCTGCCATCGAATTCATGGGCTTGGTTGGCTGAATGAGAGGACTTACCGTGCTACAGATGCAACCTTGCTCTCGTATGGGACAAACCTCTCTTTTACAGTAGACAAGTATTACATGGATGTTCCAGAGACTCAAGTGAAGCTTGATTATTTGCACTATTTTCCTTAGGTGAAATGGAAACTGAAAGTCAGCCAAAGAGACTTTTTCAAGGAACAACCAACATGCTTTCTCCAGATGTTACACATCTGACAGATCTCAGTTCATGGTAAAATATTTCATGTGCCCTGAAATGCCGGAACAGGGAATGTGCATTTATCACAAGCTTTCTTGGTTTGTTTGTGCTTTCATTTCTTTTCTTTTTTTTCCCAGAAAAAAAACCAACTTTGTGTGTAGTTTGCGTATGTGTGTTACTGGGAACTATTCCTGCAGTGGTGTAGTGTGGTGTGACAATGTGCCTGCTCCTTCCATCACATCTTCCTGAGCAGCCTCTAGCCTAGATTTTGTGTATCGGATCTTTTATACTGAATATAATTGTTACAAATCCCTGTTGGTTCATCAGCAAAGTTACTTCACCTCGAAGATGCTTCATCATTTCAGTATGTTGTAGGCAGTGGTCGTATAGTATCTGTGGTTCCTGTTGGAATACTTAGAAAATATGTGTGAATAGTTACATAATTCATGTTGGTACACTCATGATTTTTTTTAGTGTTATAGTCTGTCTCCTTTCTGTGTTATGATCATAGAAAACAGAGTTCTTTTTTGTGTCTAGAGTCAGATACTAAATATTCTAAAACATCAACTCTCTATTACAATTTCAGTTTACCTACAGACTTTAAACTGCCTAGAAATATGGTTTGGGGTGTTGCTTCCAGGTAAATTGCAAAATCATCAATTTATGTGCCATTTGGAATCTTGGAAGCTTCAAAATCCAAACACAGGAATTCCTTCCTTACAAGGGAAAAACAGGTTTCAAAATCTTGCTCTGAGTACTGCAACACTGAAGAACATGCTAGATTATTCTTATTCCTTTCCTATAACAATGTAGAGTTTTATTCTTGACGGTTTTCACCTCCTTTCTATAACTGATTAAAATCAGAGTCTTAATTTATTCTGCATGTTAAAAAAAAAAAAATAGATTCTGCTCCTCGTTCTCATGAGGAGCATGAATATGTATATAACATGCTACAGAAAACAAGGAGTTTTCAGGGCTGCCAGTCTTGCAGTAAAGACTGAGTGGTAGTATAGGTCTCCTACATCTTTTCAACAAAGGCGACAGTACATTAGCTTTGTGCACAAACTCCATGTGCCCATGTTGCTAAAATCTGTTTTCCTTTTCCCCAGCCTGTCTTCAGATATTCTCGATGGGAGTAGCAGCAGCGTTGGCTCTTCCTCGGACTCGCTGACTAAAGGCAGCATAACCACCGAGTCCCCAGTGACGTGCTCCAACTCCTGCTCTTCCTTCATTCTGATGGATGATCTCTCACCGAAGTGACTTACCGAGCTCCGAGCGCGTGTCCGGCTGTGCTGTTCTTTGCTGTACACTTGTCCAGAGAAACGAACTCTGATGCTTGAACCATTAACACGTGGATTGTAAAAAGGAAAAACAATATTGTAACTGTAATCCTTGGTGACTTTCCAGTGATTTTGATTTATCCATTCAATGGACATTGTAGACCATATTAATGTCTGGTTTTGCGAATTTATTTTTTTAAACAAGATGTCTGCTCAGATTATACTAATTTTTTGCTTTCAGGAACTTGCGTACAGATTTTGATTCCAATAATAGGTATATACCTATTAGTGTTGCAATTTTTAGGAAAATACTTCTATCATTATCGTGGTCAATATGTCTAGGGAAGAAATTTGGTTTGGAAGGATTTGAAAATACTAATTTATTCTCTGGCACTTCTACTTTTGAGTAAAACTCTTCTTGCTTTTTTCAGCTGTTAGCCTCAAATTCTCTTACATAAGGGAGAAAAAAATCTGTTATTTTCTTAGTGCTGCTAGTTGGTTTTAGTACGGGAGACCACAGTGGGGCTAGAAATCTCACTCTATTACATTACAAAAAATTCTCAATAAAATAACCAATGCACTTGGCACATTTGCTGTCAGTGAAGAAATAATACTCTACAAACATGATTACAGTAGTTCTCTCCCCAGGTCCTTTATCCTACAGATTGTATGAAATAAGGTCAATATCCAGGAAGATTTGACCAAGGGAAACGAATCCATGCCTCGATCTAAGAAATACAGCGCAGATAAGTCATTTAAACTACTGTGTAGGAGAACCATGCATGGCACCGTCGATGTCTCCTGTGGCATTGAGGTCACCAGTATTTTTGTGCCTTAGGGGACATTGTTACAAGAATTACGGAATGTAAACCAGAGGGGTGGGTGGGAAAAGTCCTTGGTGTACAGGCTGTTCATAGAGCGCTTCCCTCCCCGCGGCGGCTGCTCCTCACCAGGTGCTGCCGGCAGCTTTGGTACCTTTGTGGGTCACAAGCGGCTCGGTAAACACTCTGTTTCTGAGGAAAGACTTTAAAAGTTTGGGTTTAATACGAGCTCTGCAAATTGCTTGGCTTAGGAGTTATATTTCAGCTATGAGTAGTCTTGATACAGTACCTTGGTCAGTCTGAGGTAAGACAATAGATATTTTACTTTTTAAAGACTTTAACAGGGCAAAATAAATCCGTTTGTAATCTACTGTGTTATGCTATTTATTATTTATAACTATGTAAAAAGTCTGTGGTGATGAATTATAGTATTTTTTTATGATTGAATAAGTTTTTTATGTTCAGTAATTGCTGGCTGGTTTGTATTTAATACGCAACGTTGTCTGCCAGAATCATAAGCTTCCATTTTTGAATGTTTGTAACATAAATGCTTTTGTTATCTGAAAGTACAACTTCTGATCTTTTTGAAAGAAAATAGCACTGAATTTAAAGTAAGATTATGTGCTTTAGAAGTGAGCACAATGTCTGGCAATACTGTCTGGCTAAAAAGGGGAGGGGAAGAGCTGTAGTTGTTTTCTGTTTCTGCCATTGAGTTTCCAGAAGATGTGTACATACCAGTTTATTTTTAAAAGTGTTTCCATTAAATTGTAACAAGTACCATAATGGGCCAACAGTGGCACAATCATTTGTATGATCATTTTCACCTGTGGAGCATTAGTTCCCCACCTGAAATAAATGTGCATATTGTAAAATATTGTCCACTGGTGCCATTTTTAAATGAGCTCTGCAGTATTGAGTGTTAATTTTATTTGTAAATGCACAGTGCTATTTCTTGATTTTTTGGATGTCTTAAATCGCTTAATTACTTTTTTTATTCATGCTTGTATCTTCTCTGCCTTCTTGATGCTCAAAGAAGGCTGCTTTGACATTTGCAAAATACTGATGAGTGGTCTGTGATGAACTCCAACCTGTTACCTGTGCCCCAGTTTCATGATACCGTGCTTTTATTGGTACTGTGATTGAGAAACCTGCACAAGGGGTGGCAGAAGGGGGAATCCTATTGCATGCTTTCTTCAACCCGAGAAGAGCATAGGTATTGCTTATTTTTGGCTGATTTACCTGTACAATTGATGTATTCCAGATTTGTTTGTTAGTGGAGAGTCTTATATAAGTGCTGGCCTTTGTAAACATTAGAATGTAAGCTTCATAAAGCAAACGCACAAATATTCACTCTTGTTACAGCTTTTTTTTTTGTTGTGTTCTGGCTGTACTCCACTTTAGAAGACATTGCTCTTTTATAAAGTGTATCTATAATACACACACACATTGTGTCTGTTGTTTCAGAGTTAATGCCATTGCGTAGTGTCATAGGTCACATCTAGGACCGCGTTCTGTTGCACACACGTGGCTCTAAGACCACTTGTTCACCTTAAAACTAAGTTTTCTATTACTCTGGCAGGTGATATTTGTGCTTAACTGCATGTGAGTTGCTGCCACTTACAGAATCAACCTATATTGTGCTGTAAAGGCTGGTGCAGCATCCTCTAAACTGCCTAAAGTTGCATTTCTGGATTTATTGACTGTCTTGTCTGTAATGAATTAGATAGCAGTTTGGGGAAGAATGCCAGCTGGTGCTGCTGGTCAGCTTTAATATCTAATGACATGTAACAACTGTTTTTTACGACTTGACCAGACTTATTTGTGCTGAAGTGCCATGATGAGTGTCTGAGAATTCCTGTCTTCCCCCTCTTTTTTTTATTTAATAAGGAAATATGAATGTGTATCTCGTGCTGAGAATCACCAGTGATGACGTACCTTTAACGTTTTAACTGTTGAGAAGAAAGTTAAAATAGCAGCGTAATTCAAGCAGCATTTTAGGCAGACTATTTTTAATCTGTTAATTAGCACAGCATTAAGATGTTGGTCTCTGTACGGCTCATTGACTAGCGCTGCCTTTAGATCCTATCCAAAGCACGCTGAATCCTTGTTTTGTGGGCTTAAAATGCTGGCAGGATTTTAGCGCTGGTTTAGAAAAATGTGTGTGTCAGCTGTGGAACTCTGTGTTTTGATAATATCAAGTGTTCTGAATCAGGAAATGGATCACAGTGTGCATGTTTCATTCTCCTTCATTGAATTTCAAATTGGGGATCATGGGCCCGAAAGCCTGTATTTAAGGGGCTGTTTTTCTGACTGTATGTGATTAAATACTTTCTCCTACAATGAAGGTAATTAAACTGTCAGTGAGTGAGAATGTAAATCAGAGTCCTGCAGGCTTTATTGGAAAACAGAATATGCACAAGGAAAGCTAGGCTGTATAAAACCAGTAAAGTGCGATTTGTTTTCTTTTCCAAAGTCACGGCAAAAATAGAGGGCTCATTTTAACAATTCAAAATGCTAAAAACGTTTTAAACGAGAGGCTTTAACTTGGCACACTTCTCTCGACAGCACCACGCTGGGGGCTGGATGCAGAGGTTAACGTGAGCAGGCTTAGGCAGGTTTGGAACTCCCATATTCTGGTGCACAAACACAATGGACTGGCCTTGGGAAATGATTTTTCTGCAAATATTCACATTCTTATCTGTAGACCCCGCTAATAAACTGTGTGACAACAAAGGCGAGATCTTGTTTTTCCTGGAGGAATTTCATCTGCATATAATCTTCCCGGTAACTTCATAATAAAAAAGCTTTGCATTAATATGGGTTGAAATATTCCATGAAGTCATAGGTCTGTTTCATTTGCTTTTTTGGAGTAAAGGCCAAGAAATATATTTGGAGCTATACAAACTGCCTCTGGTATTCCAAGGCTATTATATAAATGGCAACTGTCCATGGTAAGTGGAAAGGGACTTTGCCTACCATTCATTGTTTCAGTCCCTCTTGAGATCTGTTTAATAATCTTTAACAAATTCTGGGATGGATGTAAGACGGGTCACTGAAGGTACCAGGTGACCCAGTGAGGATGCGTTAACCCACTCCTTTGACTATAAATTAGAGTTTTTCGCCCTGAGATGTAGACCTAACTTACTCAACAACTAATTTTCAAATGAAAAATGCATCTTTCAAGCAACTGAGACATTCATGAGAGTCTGTGCTGTTCAAACTGAGAGGAAAACACTCCTTGTTGGCAAGTTGCAGACAGTTTTGCCCAATCTACCCCCAAAAGAGCAAGCTCTGCTTGCCAGCCAGGATTAGAGTAGCAGCTGTCTCTGTTCTAGCCATCTTTGGAGGGGGCAGGGAGCTGGTGGTTGGGTTTCCTCAAGGACTGGTTATCTAATTCACAGCTAAGACCTTTGTCATTAGGCTAACACCAGAGGTAGATGTTGTTTTAGAGCAGGTCTGCTTTCTGAGAGAGTAAATAGGCTTCAGAGCTGGTTTAATCACGGTAGTCCGGGTTTGCTTCCTGCTGGGGATAAAGATCTTCCCATGAGCAGGTTTGGTGACGGGGCTCGGCGCTGCCATCCCCATAAACACAACCTCCACTTTTAACTCGTACACGTACCTCAGGGCTATCCTTTTTATTAGTGTACTGGGCACTTAACGGAAGTCTCTTGTTTCAATCCAAACCATTTTGCATTAAAGCTGCTTTTTATTACTTGCTTTTAGATCTTAAAGCCTTTTGATATGGGGCCTATTGGGCCTTGGTCTGAGTTTTGCCTCTGATTAGCACGGCAGGGCAAACATTTTCTGTTTAAACCTGGAGCGATCTGTTTTGTTCTTGCATTATGAAGTTTGGAAATGCAGAGTAGGGCGGTTCTTGCTATTAATAAAGAATGAATGCTAGCTTGGGTGATCGCAAAAGATTGTGGAGTTTTAAAAGAAATAAGACATGAAAACACAGAACAAAGAAATACCTATTTTTAGCTGGTTTGCTATCAGGATCTTCTTTTAAAAAATGTATTTTTAAATGTAGGCAGTAGTCTTTTGAACACGTCATTACTAATAGCAACTGAATCCAATATGCTTCCACCCCCAAAACACTTTTCCTTACTGTGAAGTAAGAATTTAATACAGAAAGACCACAAGTTTTGTTCATCTCTAATGAACAGAGAGCACGGCCTATCTCAGGGCTCTGAATAACAATAAGTTTGAATAAAAATATGTTTCCTGTGATTCCACAGGCCCACGAGTGACACCGGGCTGTCTGGCAGTTCCTTTCTGTCCAAAAAGCATCATCTTGGACTATATAACAATTCTAACACCTTTACTCTCCCTTAGCTTATTTCTGAGGGCTATGAGATTTTTACCTTTTACACAAACATAATTATTATTTGCTGTTAATTCCTGTAGGTTGACTGTCTTACTAAACAGCTGTGGTAAAATTCCTGGTGGACTTGGTGGACTTTTGCATGTCTCTCATTTTGGGGTTTAACAGAGTATGGGATTTTTGATTAATTTTCAGATAACACAATGTGTGTCTTCTGGAAGAATTGTCCATTGTGTTTTGATTCTGAAAGGCATTTGGATATAGTTTATGCAGAAGCCTGTATAAAAGTAACTGGTATTTAACAACATGAGTCAAATGAATCTTGGAGAAAATGACATGAGTTTGTTTTTTCAGAGGTTGCCTGATTTAACCCTTGCACCACCGACAGAAACCTCCTGCATTCTGCCACAATCTCCACCACTTTTGAACTTTCCCCGAAGTTAAATAAGCTGGCAGAAGTGCTGGGCTATCATTTGTGTTGGGGTAGTTTATAGTGCAGATTATGAAAACCCTATTGTGCTAGAACAAAAAGATTTTCCTCGCCTCAAATAATTTGCAATTTAAATTTGTCATGAGAACTGTGACAGTTTATCAATGCGATGCATGGTTAACAATATTTTTGGTATAAAATACTCAGGGTCTGTAATATACAGGTAGGAAGCAGGTGGTATCAAAAACTATGGGCCAAAGTAGAATAAAGATGTAGCTACCATTAATTAGTCCAGAATGTAAATCTGAATGCTGTATCTGGCCTCTGACAAAGAAAACCTTCTGCTCTACAAGCCCCTAGAATGTTGGAAATAATTCAGCTACTGCCATGAACTTAGCAGCTCGGTCTCAACCCCAGTTAAGTGTCAACACTTCTCTACTTATGACCAGAATCTCCAAGAATTTGGAAGAAAAATAAATGTGAGGGGGGAGCTAGAATAAAAATGCCTCTGTGCCTATGATGTATGAGTATTGGTTTGAAAAATGATACAGAGAACAAAGCACAGCAATTTGGGACAAATGTGCTTTAAATAAGAGTTGAGGATGTGCTACATATAGTATGTGTAACATCTTGTTTGTGTGCAAGAACGGACTGTGAAAGAAACAGCTTTGTGCGGGAGAAACGACATCAAAGAGCCTGAAAGAACCAGCGCTTTAATAGGAAACATTTGCCTTTCGAGGACTGTTATTGCTGCTGGTCACTTCTTTTTTCCCGATTTTTTGTTCCACTCCTGTATTAAAACCCAGCAGCAGGGACAATGTGAGGCAGCATGGGTAGGGTGGACCAGATGGGCAATCAGGAGGGGTACAGAGGGCTGGCTGCGTTTGTGTGTCCTTTCCTCCTGCCCCCTTTACACTGACTTTGCATCAGCCTTGAAGGGTACGGTTGTGTTTGCTGGCCAACCCAAGCAAGGCTGGATGCTCAACCGCTTGTCTTTAGCAGCATAGTCACCGGAGGGGATTGCTGGTTCCTGTCAAACATGGGGTGTGTTCTAGACATCAGTGGGCAAAACTTTTCACGGGGGTAGAGGGGAAATAAGAGGGGAATTGAGTGTGTAGGATTAGGACAGAGATGCCCAAAGAGCTGTGAGCACAGTGGGAGAGCATGGGAGACCTGGTGGGACAAGGGACTGTAGAGAAAACGCCACAGCAGAGCAGCAGGAGGAATGTCACCCAGCAGGAGGAGGTGACATGGCAGGGCGGGAGGCTGGTCCACCTGCTTGGTGTGGAGAAAGTGGAGTGTCGTGGTTATCCTTGTTGCCACTCGAAGGCTCATGCTGTGGAAAAGGGGTTGTCGTTATAGCGGTGTGCACACAGCCACAGCCACATCTTACAACTGGTGCTTGTCAGGGTTTACCAGATATTTTTTTTTGACAGTATCTGAAGTTTTTCAGCCTCGTTTTGCATTAGCAACAAGGAAATTAGTGCATATAGTACTTATGATGAGCATAAGTGCCAGCACGCACAGTGCGCATCTTGCTGCGTTGGGTGCTTTGGACCAGAGGTGGGAAGTTAATGATGATCTGATGACCACAGGATGGCGTATCGTGGCTTGCAAAGCACAGGCCCGTACTTAAAGAGCAGTGGCGATACCAGCCTAAGTGTGTCTGAGCTGTGTTCATCCCGCAGCTCCTATTGCTAGAAATTTCAAATGGCTTTTTTTCTTTTCACTCGCAATGTAACCTCTTCCTTCCAGATCCAACGCTAGCTTTCCAGAGTGAGGTTTGGACTTCATTGTACCAGTAGCCTTAAAACTGATAAAAATTAAAAGCCGAATGCTCTTTGATTATAAGAATGAGACAATGCCATGCTAGAGGAGAATTTGACCCAATGTACTGACAACCTGAAAGGAATGGAAAGGCCTTGCTCATAGCAAGAGAGGTTTTCTAGGCATATACTGCATATTGGCTGTTTTCCCAGCGCCGTGAAGTCTTTGAGAAGCATGGTGTGGCACAGTTCCGTTGGGTTTAGTGAATTGCAGTGTACAAGCTGTATTTTTTCTCCTGAAGTGCTGATGCTGCAGTGTTCCCATCAGATCTCACGCAGGAGGCGTCTTTCTGTTATTTCCCTGTGTGGGCACACACAGACCTGGATTTTGGAGTATTTAAAGCGGCTGCAGCACAAAAGAACATCTACCTGCACGGAGTGAGAGTCTGACCACGGAGCTGTGCTTTGGTGTCATGTCCAGGTGAGTGCCTGGGTAAGCCTGGCTAGAACATGCCTTGGTGTCTGCTGCTGCTTTTGACATAGACTGGATTATTTACCGCAAACCAATATGCAAAAATAAGCAAGCAGCAGTTTGGGCTGTGTGCTGGAGAGCTGCCTGCAGGGTTACAGCGTGGGCCTGGGAAGGTCTGACCTTGCAACTCTAAGCCAGCCTAGCGAGGAGGTGGGGGAAGAAGGATGAGCCTGATCTTCATGAAGTGCTTTGAGATCTCTCATGGCAAGTACTATGCAAGCGCTGAGTTCTGCCCACACCATTGCTGCTGGGAGTTGTGGTTTGGCCCCCAGATCAGCCACTGGCCCTGTCATGCCTGTGCCGCACATAGTTTTGACTTGGGTTGGGAGCGGTTTCGCTGCTCTTTCATAGTTTGCCTTCTCCTTCTCACGTCTCCAGCAGGAAGTGCAGATTCAGCAGGCATTGTGTGCTCCAGCAGCCTGCCAGCTGCCTTGCTGAAGCTAATTCACAATTCAAGTCACTCCTGATAAGTTTGCAAACAATGTGCAGTGATTTCTGAGATAGATAGCAGCTGAGCTGAACTCCTCGGTTTCCAGCCTGTCAGTTGAACGAAGCCGTACGTTTATTTTGTCAAGATCATGGGTCAAACCTGATCTTAACAATTTGTGCTGCTGTGATGTCTCATAAATTTCTTATTTTTTTAGGAATAACTTCAAGTGAGTGTCATCATTATTGTTAAAACTCTCAAGTGAGTGTGCGAAGGCACAAAGAGGGCACGTGGTTAGTATTGATCAGCCAGGAATTGAACCCAGGTCTTCTGACGTTTAGTTCTTTGATCGCTGCATAATTCCGTTACCCCCTTTATAACACGCTGAAATAGCCTGGGAATAACTCCAGTGAAAACAAGAGCAACGTATTTCTGAGGCTCAGTCTGTGTGGCAGCCACCGACAGCGTGCGCTGCAGAACGGCCCCGCAGGAAGCGGCTCCGCGCTCGTGGCTCACCAGCCCCGGCAGGAACCAGCTGCTCGAACTGAGAAAGAACTTACTTAACAGCTGATGGGTGAGTGATGCAGCGAACGCTGAGAAAAGCGTGTTTTCACAGCGAGCAGAAGAGCTTGGAGCTGTCTGTGTCTTTATTCTGCTTGTTCTCTGTGTTCACATCTGTTCAACCACAGAGATGCCGAGGCGATGATCTGTCAGGTAAGGATTTGTAGGTGATGCTGTGCCCTCCCCTGAGCTGTGCACAGCTCTCCCTGGAAAACGGGGTCAGTACAGAACACGCACTACTTAATCTTAGTATGATTTATGAAATGAAATCCTCATGGCTCTATATCTCAGCTTGGCAGATGCTAGCTTTTTTCAGATGTGTGTAAGGTCAGTAGTCTCATGTGGAGCAGCCTAGAACTGCAGGGTGGGTTTGACCATTCTGAACAAAAATTGTTACAATACAGTGGCAGAAATAGGAATACATATTACTTCTGCCAGATGACAGCAGGGTTTTTTATGTACAAGCTTGTGGAAGCTCACCTTGGTGCACTTTCCAAAGGGCATGAGGTCACAGCACAGGCAGATGTACATTTTGGATGTATTTGTCGCTGCGCCATATGTTGGGTTGCTTTCGTTTTTTTTTATTTTTACTCCTCCTGTAGTATTGGAATTGGAAATTCAAGTTGGAGAAATGTGAAAGCAATTGGGCCTAATCCATTCCTGTTGTTACTCCTTTTGTTTTCACTGGAGTTACTCCAAGGCTGAATTCAGCATATGATGAACAACTTGTTCTCCAAAGTTGGAATTAGGGGAGAAGGTTTCAGGGGTGATCACGCAAGTCTGAGGCTCCTTCTCAAAGAGCTGAAGCTCCCACAAGAGGGACAATATATAGTGAGTTCAGGTTATTGAACTTAGCACAAAATTCTAGTAATAAGCCCTCTAGTCATAATAATACATTATTATCCATTAGAACAATTACTTGAATGAAACCCAACTGCTAGCTCACTTAGACTGGATGGAAAAATCCTAGCTGTTGATCTCAATTAGCCAGTTGGCTAAACAGATACTAACCACGAACAAAAGACGAATGGTTCTGAGCCCGGTGATCCTCCTCCCTCTTCCCTCTGCTCTCACCTTTTCTGGAACCAGCTGCTCCAGGGTTGCCTGATCCTTACACATTGACCTTCTCAGCTGCAGCCCTGGAAAGGTTACAAGCTTTAGGTGTGTTTTGGTTAGATGTAGAAAGGACAGTGCTACAAACCATGGAGAAGCTACACATTGCCAGATGAGGACTAGGTGGTATTTGGGTTTGGTTTTGGGTTTTTGTTTTTGCAGGAGAGGGGTTATTTCTTTTAAGATCAAAGATGAAACTCTTCACAGATCTGCAAGAGTGAACCAGTCCTCACTGCTGGTTAATTCCTCCTGTGTTCCTGTGAGCTGCTGGAGAGGTCATGGCAGCACAAGATCCCCATGGTAAAATTAAGCTTTTCTTTCTTGGAGAAATAACCATCCCTGTCTCTCTGGCTCATTCCCTTTCATTTACTTTCTAAACAACTTAGAGCACAAAGGGCTCCAGGAGGGGTGCGGAGCTTGCAAAGAAAAGGCCTGGATGATTTTCTCCATTTAAGAGAGTCTTATGAAAGTTGTGCTTCCTCCTCTTGCCCAGAGAAGAGGATTTATAACAGATGCTCCTGCAGCCTTCACTGTGTGTCATTTGGAGGGTGGGGGATTCACCAAGCTTGCCTTGCTTGGGAGGCCAGAGGAGTTTTCTGCTGAACAACATGAGTCCTGTCTGACTAATGGAAAATCCAGAGCCCAACCGATGCTGGGACAGGAGATCCCCTTCTTGTCTCATCTCTACCGTGTTGGGGCATGTCTCCTCTGCAGCTCTGCTGTTTTCAGTGCCACAATCACGGTATTTCCTTGGTCTTGCTGAGGTTGAGCACTTCTCTGTTACCCCTCTGCTTTGTTTCTGACCCAGGGAGCGGATGCTGGCTGCTCTCCCTACCGCTTCTCCCTCTGGACCAACTCTGTTTGCAAGGATCCAAGATACAGTTGATACCACCACAGCCTGACATGGTACAGAACGTGCTAAGAATAGAAACAGCATTACAGGAAGGGGCATTTATACTGTTTATTTCAGCTGACTGGAAATAGAGGAAGCTGGTCAGTATTAATGGTCAATGAGATGCTGCTTTGCTTAGATCTGAGGAAGTTTTAGGGAGAAGGCAGAAAACTTGATGCATTCCACACCTCAAGGCTCAGCGGAGCAAACACCAGATAGCCAAGGAAAACAGGAAGAGTTAAAACCTTAAAAACCACAGCACAGGGGGGATTATTGCACCAAACTTTTGTTAAAGTTCAAGTAGCGAAGAGGGTCTCTGTCATTTCAGGAACCGCAGCTCCTACTGTTTGTCAGACATGTTGATCCAAGACATAATCACTTCCCCAACTTTACTTGGTCATCAAGAGCACTGTAATTTGAACAAAGACTTTTGGAAGACTTTAGCACTAAACCAAGCATGTTATTGCCTAGTTTAAGCACAGGAGAGGATGTACTTTCCCTTCTGTGGCTGTATTTCTGCAAGGTGCCCAAACACAATATAAATGTGCAAATTTATACAACATGGGTTTGATAGAGTTCAAAGGTGGGACCTGCTCAGCCTAATGGTCCTCAAGTTTTGCCTTGAGAGCCCGACACCAGGTAGGACTGTAGGCTTGTGTATACAGCCATGCTGCGCTCTTATTTTGTCTTGTATTTGGGTTTTTGCTTCACTTCCCTTGAAGCATTTGGCTCTAGGAGCTGGGGCATCTCGTCTTTCACTTTGAAAATCTCTGTTCCTTCTAGCTATTAAGCCACCTGGGAATTGCAGATCCTAAGAGTTTGGAAACTAGAAGATTAAAAAAAAAAAAAAGCCATCAAAAACTGTATTGTCTTAATTCCTGGAGGAGGCAGATTGTAATTCATGTTCCTGAATGCTGTGGTTAGGTGTTCAACCCATTTTCCCTGTAAGCTAAATTATTTTTTAATTTGTTTTGCCCTATGAAATATTTGCCTAAGGACTTTCTTCTATTCCCAGGTTAGTAGTAACTCCTGTGGAGAAAGACTAACTGCTTCCTAAAAAACGGAATCGAATCTGGGTGGAGGACACAGATAAGCCGCCTGGCGTGGAGAGTTGGTGGAGGTGTTTTGCATGACTTATTTCTCCTCAAGTGACATGATCCCACACCGTACTCATTTGATTCACGCATGAACTTTCCCAGAACAGGGAAGTTTGGGTTCAGTTGTGAGAGCTGAATATCGCTTTCCCTGTGGGTATGAAGGGACCAGATTTCTCCCTTGATGCTCTCCTCGAGCCCCCAGTGCTGCCTGTCCCAGAAGGGCTGTGACTGCCTGTTTTGGGGACTGTTTGTCAGATCTGTCTGCAGAGACCATTGGAAAAGAAAGCATCGAGATCTGCGCCTCTGGGCCAGGCCCTGACAAGTGCTGTGGATTTATTTTACTTTTTTCCCTTGAACTTTGCTGAAATGCACAGCCATACTTCAGGACCTTCAAGGGCTGCTTCTCTAACCTGTCCAGAAGGATTACTGCTGCTGGAAATATGAGGGCTTGGACTAGCCATCAACTTTATCAGGAAAGCTTCTTTCCGGCCAAGCCAGTAAGAGGTTTGCTAAGCGGGAATCTTGGGTTGAAGCTGCTCTTCTCGTATTTCACAGATGGCCTCAATGAATGATTTACTAGGAGAGCGAAAGATTAGCCAGATTCCTCCAACTGCATCTTGAGTCGTATAAAGCACTGGATTTTATTAAGGCCTAGACGATTCCTAATTATTTAGCCTCATTAGACTATTTTACAATGACTAATTGCCTTGTGCTCCCTTCCCTGAGAACCAGGTGTCTCCTGGTGAGGAACCCACGCTCCTTGTATGAGCCTCACCCACGGCTTTTGAACAGCCGTGCCATGAAGGCTTCTCCATATGGTCAGGTACCCAAAGACCACAAGACACTATGTCAGTCAGAACTGTATTTTATTGGAGAGCTTGAAATGCTTATGGAAGGAAGATGGTAAAGGGAATACTTAAAATATGCAATGAGGTGTTTCCATAAAATTATCAAAAGCTTTGCAGAATCTTCCTATGGATAAGAGCCATTGCTGGAGAGTTCATGCAAGTAGAGGTTTGAGTGGGGCAAAACCTCTTGCTTTGATGTTTTACCTAGTCTCCAGGGCTCAGATGAGCTTTTCTAGGGGAAGGGAGATTACCCTGTGTTTGCCTGTTATGAAATTTCTTGCATTTTTCTTTTGCACTTGGCAGCCAGAACTGACTCTCTATGGCAATTCCTACAGAGTCTGGCTGTTTTAAAGGTCTGCAGTACTGAATGAGATGTCCAAATTGGAAAAGCAGGGTTTAAAGTGGATCTACTTTTTCCTTTGGAGTGAGACTTGTTAGAGATCTTTGTTAAATTATTTACCAGTGGTCTCACAAGATCAATGGAACTTTGCATTTAACCATTTGCAGTATTTCCATCACGCTTTTTTCCTCTGTCCTCTAAATAATAATAAAAGAAAACTATCATAAAATTGCTAAAGTGCTTGCAGGGATGGATTGCCCATCGCTATCGATACATGATGTGCATGGACCATAAAGTGTAAAGCAATACGGACATGTGCTGATCTCATGTAAACAGTCTTTGGTTTATAGCAGTCAGAGATGAGAGCTCTGAGACTCGCTGGGGGAATCAACCCCTAGCAAAAATGTTCAAAATATTTGGGTTTTAGCCAAAAGGCTAAGAAAAGAGGTTTTGTGTCTTCCTTTCTCTCTGCTGTGATCTCCTCATATACAATATTAAAACCTATGTAAGAAACAAGAATGAGAAGAAACAGCCCTGACAGGCTTGTCCCCACGGCATCAGAAGAGGTTCAGGTTGCTCAGTCTGCCCCAGAAGTGCAGGCGTAATAAAATTTGCTACTTTTCAGATTTTTTGGGACTGAACCTACTCTCCGGGGATCCCTTTTAGCTGAACCTATGGCATGAAGGAGACTGAAGCAGTCCCTGGATTCACCTTGATGAAAGCTCCCCCTCCAGTTCTTCAAGGCTAATATTTTGCCACCAGCTGTAGCAGGGTGAGGGAAGAGTTATAAAAAGTACAGGGATGCAAAATTCTGTCTTCTTCTCAGTAAGGGTATGAAAAAAATGCATGCATGCATTTCCAGGATGCAACTTAATCTACCATCGCTTGTGTCTAGTATGAATGACCTGTGCATTGGCATCTGTTGTATGTAGAGTTTTTCAAGCACATTAGTTAGCAGAACAGATCCTGCAACATTTATTTTGAAATGACTTTGTCCTCCTCACAATGCAACTGACCTGCAGGAACAGAATATTACGACTAAACATCACTTAAAAGCAAATGTGATCCTTTGATGTTTAAAAAAAAAGGCAGCATTTGTCAAGCCTGTGTTTATGAGAGTAACACCAAATCTCAGAGGATTACTCACCATGGCAATTTTTGAGGATATTAAGTGACTCACCCAGATTTTATCCATAGACTGCCAGACCAGGGGCATCCTGGGGCTGCCTGTGTGTGATCTCCCATCAGTGACCATCTAAGGTCTCAGAGCCCTGCAAGACCCCATCAAAGACTGTGCCTCCAATTCTCATTGCCAAGCAGATGGGACTGTGGATAAAGGTTTGAAAAGGCACAGTCAAAAGATGGAGCATTTGACAGGAAGAATTCAGAGTCATGAGAAGAGACATAAAAGTGAATTTCCTTGATTTTTTGAATATCACTCTCATTATTTTTAAACGTACGATCTTTTTGCCAGATGCACCGAATGGATATCTGGGATCTTGATGTCTTAATCTGAAAAGGCATCAGGAAGACCCCAGCCTTTCGCTGAGCATCCCACCATGACTGTGTGTTTGGAAGCTCGTGTTGGCAATGGTGGGACAGCTGTGCAATATACTGCTATAAAACTTTCCTCTTGCAATGTTGTCTTGCTTTTAATCCTATTCTCCCTGAAAGCTCTTATTGCCAATGCAGCAACAGATCTGCTCCTACAGAAAGGGCTGTTGTCTGCGTGCCTGCCCTCACCCATGCACGGAGACTGAAGATACCCCTTTCCATAACCAAACAGGAATCAAAAAACATAACAAGCTAAAAAGGAAATGACATCGCTAATGAATTTATGGGACTGATTAAATATTTATTTCTTACCAATTTTTATTGCAGTTTGTCAGGGTCGTGTCTGAGCATGGCCAGGAGCGCAGCAGCCCCGGCTCGCTCGCCAGCACGAGGGTGACTGCTCAGCGGCAGAGACAGGACAGGGTAAGAAAGGAAACAGCTGTGATCCCTTTTTTAGAGTGTTTGCTCCTATTCAGCCCATTAGATGTATTCCAATGTAAATAACCTTTCATATCACTTTACAAAGTGATTGCTAAGTGGGACGGAGGAGAAGGTATTTTGTAACGTAATGATTCCTGTCTTTTCTCTTTATTTTCCTGCTTGGTCACAGAAAGGAAATCTGTCTGGTTGTTAATTTGAAAGCATTTGTAGTGGTGATGGCATAATAGATATGAAAGTTCACAGGACTCTGGCAACTACTAATGTATCGAGGCTTTCAGAAGAAAAAATGAATGCTGCCTGTAAAGGATTTCCATTTGTCATGAAAACCTCAGAATACCATGGGACAGCTGTTTGCCTGGGATCTGTATCTCAGATGTGCGGAACCAGAACAGACATGTGCTCTGTTGTACAAAGACCATAACCCCAGAGACAGGTAAATCATTCTTTATAAGGAACAAACTTCATATAGAATTAACTTTTTTCTGTAGAAGATACTTTTCAGGTTGACATAATCAAAAACATGGTTTAAAATGCATAAATTATGGTCTTTTATATTCTGGTGCTCTAGTGACTTCCTCTGGAGATGTACTTGGCCGTGCTGTGAGCGTGGCTGGGTAGCCAGCAGGGTCTGTTTGGCCGGGAGCTCTCCTGTTGTACAAGAGCACAAGGGTGAAGCAGGTGGCAAAAGTTTCTTGGGAGATGTTTGGTCCGGAGTCTTTCTTTACTCTCCTCAAACCACTCTGTGCTTTGCCTCATTCCCCATCTCAAATAATTTGGTGAATTTTCATTTGAAAATCAGAATTAAAAAAAAAAAAAGAAGCTCAGGGCTGAAACTTCAGCAAGCAGCTGGAAATTAGGAAAAGCCAGGCCGTGATGCCAAGGTAACACGGCCTTCACACAAAGAGCGAGCTACTGGAAAATCTCCTCCTAGTTGTCTTGATGTGGTTTTATTTTTCACACGGTATCTTTGCCTTGGCTTCAAACACAGTATTTGGCTTAAGAGTGACCAGGTTACCTGGGAAGCCCTCATGCAAAGGTTTATAACAAAACAGAGGTGCTGCCATGAAGTTCAGATAGGAGAAATATTCCCCCCTGAGCTCTGCGTGAGCCTCCCTGTTGGTAAACTTTTAGCAATGACTCTTCTTAGTTCGTTCTGTATCACGAAATTCTGCACTGAGCTTCCCACTGTGCCAGAATGCGCCAGTATGGTAAAGCACATCTACATGGAAGAGTTTACCTGATGTGAATCTCCCTAACTTGGGCAGATCCAAATATTTCCTCCCATCTTTCCTTCTTATTTCTACTTTTTGGTTATTGCTTCAAATGGATAAGAGAGCAAACCTTGTAAATAAGGGATGCCAAAAATATGCAAATAAAATGGCAAGTTTAACCCAACTGTGGGATCAGTGTGTGCAGGCGTAGGAAAGTAAAAGAATATTGAATGAAGCTTTCAAACTTTGTTTCTTTGCCAAAGCTCAAACTCCAGACGCTAATTTAGCCGTACTAGCAATGCATTTAAGCGTATTCCTCTGTTAAGCAATATATTCCCTACAGAGCAGCTCTGCAGCAGCTGTTAGCTACAGGCTTTCCGCAGGCTGAGGTCTCTGGGTCAGGAAATCTCTGTCTTCCACCAGCACATCTCCCCAAACTGCTCCACACATGGGTGATTTATCCTTGGGCAAAGTGAGTTCCAGGTTTCAAAGCGCTTTATCTCGGTTTGCGATGGAGAGGCTGAGGTTGACTCAGTGGTTTTCTGCTCCTGCTGGAAGGAGCCACAGTGTCTGGAGGCTCAGCATTGTCCTTTGTCACATCTCAGCTGATGCAAGGCGCTCTGCTTGGCTGCTGCATGCTCACCACAAATTGCCGAAGCCGCTGCTCCTGTGCATTTAAACACAGGCACTTTATTTTCTTTAAGGTAGTGCAAGGTCTTTTCCAACATTTTCAGGTATTAATTCATGGAAGTGCAACCCACGGCTTGCAGAGTGCCCATGGCAGGCTGAGACACCAGGGCTGAAGAAGGACAATCTTGACTTTGTTGCTGCTAAAGAGAGAGATTATTTTTAATATAAAAGTTATTGTCTTGGGAAGCCTTCATCTCACCAGCGCACAATTTCAGAATGCTTTAAATTAAGTCTGGAGGCTAGAAGTGTGTTAGTCATTGTCCCTACATCTTAGGGGAAGCAGGGCTCTCTAAAGTTATTGTTAGCATCAGGCATCTGGTTTATGTTTATAATGATTTATTCAATGGTGGGAGACAGGTAAGGAACCATCATGGAAGACAGACTAGAAAAGATTGGGGTTTTCAAAGCTCTGAAGCCATTGTTATATCAAAGTTGTCTGACTTCAAAAGGAATATGTAACTTGATTAAGTTCTTTAAACAATGTACAATGCACACAAAGTTGGCAGATATTATTAGAGGCAGAGCTGGTAGCACAGCCTGCTCTGGAGGTTGCTTGTCCCTTCTAAGTGCAAGATCCTGTCCTTATGTCATGACTCCGGCGTTTTCTTTCTTTTTGAGACAATTTCAGCCAAGTACTTCAACTGCCTGCGAGAGCCAGGGCAGAGAAGAATACATTGTTTTTGCAGTGTTAGAATAATTCAGGAAATCCTTTCTTTGAAAAGATCTAATACTTCCATACTTCGAAACAGGGACTTGAAATCCAATGAGGAAGATATGCTTTGTGCTAAAGATGGGCTTGTTGCCATTGCCATAAGGATCTGACCACGGTTGTTTCAGTTTTATGAGCCTCTGAAAAAGTCTAGTTTGTGTATGTGCAGCGGGGCTTTGCAAGAGCTTAGCTAAGATTAGGGAAGAGTCTCTGCTCGTGTCTCTCGTTGCCTGGCCCTTGCCAGCCCACGTGAGTGGTGAAATTGGTCTTTCCTGGTAAGGCCTAGCTCTTGCTAAGAGTGAGAATTTTGGAGGGAGAAGAGAAAGCCCATCTGCTGCAGCTCCCAACGTGCTGGAGCAGAGATGGGACTGTGCCTGGAAGCAGGAGGTGCTGGGATGGGACAGGTTGGGAAGACCAGGCTGAAGCGTGATGGGTCTGTGCCTGTTGGATCTCCTGTCCCCAGCTTGATGGGCTATTGCCTTCCTCTCCTGCCAGAAAACATCGGTGACACTCACAATAATCCTTGGTTCGGCCGGGTGCGGATGCAGGCAGAGGGTGACACACCACGTCTGCAGCCATCCCAGGTCTTGGGGTACCCACCTCTGCCTCCTGCTGAACCTGCTTTTGTTCATCCCACTTTTTTGGATAAGAGACATTGTCCTGGGTTGCAGCTGATGTCCTCAGCAGGTTCAACTCTCCACAGTGGCAATCCCAAGCTGTTGGGCAGGGACTTCTCAATCTTCCTTCTGTAGCAAGGAGCAGATAAATGATTGTTAGTGCTCTGTCCTCTGCCTTGTTGCAGGGCAACCCACCCTCTTGCTGCAGAGACGCAGTGAAGGGACATGTGGGGCTGGGCAGCCGGAGGTGCCAGCAGCCAGAGTGGGATGGAGATTCCAGCACCTACACTTCTCCTGCAGGATTAAAAACGAGTCTACACAGCTCTAACTGCGTACAGCCACCTATTTACTTCTTGTTCATTTTTTGTTTTGTTTTCCATTTCCCAAATTACGCCTCGATCCAAGGGATGGCCCAGCTGGGGTTTACCAGCCTGCTGAGGAAGGAGTTAAATGAAATGTTCTGCACTGCTTGCGGAGAACTTTTCGGAGGTCTGCTATAAACTCAGCATGTCTGCGTCGCCAGGCTCAGCCAGCCCTGGGTAGTGTCACCTCCTGCCATGCTGCTGAGGAGGCAGCAGCAATGTGCCCTCCTCACCATGGGGACAGATTTTTGGGGGTGACCAACATCTGACAGACCTGCAGCCACCCCAAAATGAAAATAAATAACCCACGTTTTGCATTGATGCCACTCACCTGGGGCGAACCCTATATGCTCTGACTGCCCTGTTGCTCTTTGCCTTGGCCAAAGCACCATCTGACAAACGTCCCTGGGTTGAGGAAGGGCACGGGACTGGGCCATGGCACACCCCAAACGGCTCTGAGTGACATGCACACAGTGTCACACGTATGGTGTGAGGACCAAACCGATGCTCAGTGTGGGAAGTTTGTGGAGCTGTGGGAAGGAAGCCAGCAGCTCGCGTCTGCTCGAGTTAGAAAAACGTCCCAGCACTGGATCCACCCAACTCAGCTAGAGCTGGGCTGCTTGGCCAGACGACAGCCCTGGCTCCCTCTCCAAAGTGGATGAGTGCCAAACAGGGATTTTTAATTTCCAGATGCTTTTAAAATAAAAATAACGGCTCTGCTGTAAACTGACTTTGAATGGACGTCTCTCCTTCAGCCAAAGAGTTGACTGATATGGGCTAGATGACTGAGCAATAAAACCTTTCATTGCAATCTGGTGCATCGGGAGCACTGGCGAGCCCCACGCTGCCCCAGTCAGCCTGGCCGGGGCTCCCTGCACAGCCTGTCCTCCCCACGGTGAGAGCCCTCTGTCTCCAAATAAAAATCTTTATGCACTTTCTGATTCCCTTTTTGTTCTTTTGGAGGGAGGGGAAATGCTCTGGGAGAAGGTAGCTGGCAGTAGCAGAACAGCAATTAAGAGGTTTGGGAGGAATATTGTCCTGAACATGCTGCAAAGTGCTGCTGGGAGCTGGGCAGGGCTGGTGACATGGTGACATTGCAGGACCCGTGACACAGTGACATTGCAGGACCCCTTGCAGCTCACCTGGCTTTGGATCCAGTCACAGGCAAGTTTCTAAGCCAGCCCTGACTGAATCCCTCTGCCAGCAACTTAAACCTGGCAGCTGTCCATCAGCATAACGAGAGTGGGGGATTAATTCCCGGTGTCTGCAGCGTTGTAGCTCCCCGGGGCAGCCACCCAGCTCTGCTCTGGGAGCTGGGGCAATTCCTCTGCAGCCCCACATCACCCACACTTTACCTGCACACCGGGTGTTCCGGCATCCCACGCCTGCAGAGGTGGCTGGTAGACAGAACTTCATGCCTACAGAGCAGCTGCAGGATGCTCTGAATGCAAGCTGAGCTGGTTGCTATGGCTGTAGGAACTTCCCAAACTGAAGCTGACCCCCTCCCTCGCTGTCCCTTCCCCAGCAGTGCTGCCAGTTGCTTTATCAAACAGATCTTGATTAATTCCTTAACCTTGCAGGCACGGTTGCCTTTTCTGGCTGGCTGGGTTTCTCTGCACCGTGTTTTATCCCGTTCCTGGCACCAAGCCGGCACGTGTGGGAGCCAAGTGAGATGGGGGTAGCGGAGCCAGCACGGTGGGAGCACAGGGTGACGCAGGGTGATGTGGCTGGAGCCCACATGCAAGCCCAGGAGCGGCTCCCCAGCAGGTGCTCTTAGAAAAAAAGCCAGTTTGGGCTGTATCCGAATGCCGTGCCTGGCTGCAGCAGGTGGGGAGCAAGGACTGGCTCGTCACGGGGAACACCGGGCTGTTTTGGCAGTGCTGGGGCTGGCTGGGCTTGCTGGTGGCCATAAGAAAACAGAGCAAGCGTGAACCTGCTCCGCTGTACTGGTGCTTGCTGTTACCAGCAGAAATGCTTGTGATGTTCAGCTTCGCTCGACCGTCTCACTCACCCAGAGGAGGAAACAAGGCTATTGCTGGTGGCCTTCAGGGCACAGAGCCAGCCCAGTGACCCAGCAGGACCACTAAGGTCCAGTCCCTCCTTCTGTCCCCCCTGTAGCTGTGTCTTTTCTTGCCAAGCTACTTGAAGAGGCAGCTTTTGGAACCCATTCTCTATCAGACTCTTTTTATTCTGTATTTCCTATGGTGATTTTGACCCTGAACTGAGGCAAGCTGCTCTGCCTGATACCTGTGCACACAGGGGTCTGTCCACACCTGGGACATATCACCCTGCGTCTCACCATTGCCATCTGTGGGGCAGCCTGGGGTGACATGGCAGCCCCCAGCAGGGACCAGCCACATTTTTACCCCCCTGGAGAGCAGGGAGACGTAAGGAGTCATTGCAGATACTTCTTCAGCAGCATTTTGGGCATGTCTGTGGTATCTCTGGTATTACCCTCCTGTGGGCCAAGGTGTTTGCTTGGTCCTAGTGTTACCCAGCACACGTGTCTACAGCCATGCAGCCCCGTATGGAGCAGACACCAAGCCAGGAGCCACCCCTGAACATCTTCTTGCCTGGCAAAAGGTGATTTGCCCCTCTCCCATGGGCTGGGGCTGCCAACTGAGCAAATCAGTGCAGCTTTGCCAGGAAGCCTCGTGTTTCAGAGATATCTTTTCACATGTGGGGAATGCAGGGGTTGAAGGCAGCACACCTGGGGTGAAACATCCCCATGGAAAAGGTGACGCCGGAGTGAGTGTGTGTCGCCTCTGCCTCGCAGCATCCTCTGTGGCTCCTCTGCCCAGACATTGTGGGGCTGACACGGGGGGTTTCTAAGCCTCACTCATGTTTCGAATGTCATTCGATTCCTCGTAGCATCTCACAAAAGAGTGAATAGGCAGCAAGCATAAAGGCAAAATAATCCTTACACTGGGAATGCCTTTGAGCAGCCCTGACCTGGCTCCACAGGCATCTGCTGGTGTGGGGGATGCCAGGCAGCTCTCCTGGGTTTAATATTTTGAAGGTGGCAGACAGGATCCTGCCTAAAATATTTGCATCTGGATTAGACTCTCAAATGCCAGACCGTGCATCTGTGTTCATCCAGGTTAGTCATTTCTTCCTGACTTGACATGCCTGGTCACTGGCTAAAATCCTCAACAAATTTGCTTCTCCCCTCCCCCTCTTGTTTAGATTATTAATTACACCTCCTGTTACACTACACTGTGGTCTGAATAGATTCAGTTGTGATTCTCCTGAAATATGCATACTGTAGGAGCAGATAGCAGCATATAATCATTTAACATATGAATGCTGTCAAACAGTTTAATTAAATCTGAAATTGTTTGCCTTTGTGCCCTGCACTAACTCGTTTTGACTGCAGAAAGTGAGCCTGGCTCCCAGAGACAAAGAGCAATTGCAGCCCAGCTCTTTGTCTACTCTCTTTGCATAATTTCCTGAACCCTGCCCTGTTCCACCTGCTCACTAATGTTAAGCTTATTTATGAATAATTTATACGCAGCCCACTCTGCAAATGTACCCTGGCAAGGATACTTTTGGAGGAGCTATGGGAACAAGACACTCATCATGTATGTTCCCCTCGAGTCTGTAAGACCCGGAGTCCAAATACTTCATCAGCCCTTCCCGACCCTTCTCTGAAACACCAACATGCAAAAGCACAAATGCCTGGTCCTCGCACCAGCACCCCCACCCTGGGCTGCTGGAAATTCAAGCACTCTTTTGGGGGGATGGCAGGTAAGTCACAATTTTTGTTTTAATTATTTTTTTTAATGCAGAGGACGGCAGGATGGCTGGGAAGGATGGCTGGGCAGGATAGCTCAGCAGGATGGCTGGGCAGGATGGCTGGGCAGGATGGCTGGGCAGGATAGCTCGGCAGGATGGCTGGGCAGGATGGCTGGGCAGGATGGCTGGGCAGGATGGCTCGGCAGGATGGCTGGGCAGGATGGCTGGGCAGGATGGCTGGGAAGGATGGCTGGGCAGGATAGCTCAGCAGGATGGCTGGGCAGGATGGCTCGGCAGGATGGCTGGGCAGGATGGCTCGGCAGGATGGCTGGGCAGGATAGCTCAGCAGGATGGCTGGCCAGGATAGCTCAGCAGGATGGCTCAGCAGGCTGCTCACTGCTATGGGGTGTTTGCCCCTCTGGGGTGTTTCTGCCGCACTCACAACCCCGACCTTGTGGCTCTGGGAGGAAGCGCGTGGTTCCTGGAAAACATTGTTCCTGTGCTTGTTTGTTCCGTGGCCTCCCAACAGCCGCCCGAGAATAAGCAGAATAAAGGGCAGCATACAGGAGCCGGCTCCCGTAGAGGTGACCTGGGGCAAACAGGACAGCACGGCCCGGACGAGCCCCTCCAGACCTTCCCGGCACCGCCTGCACAATCACCCCTACCCATAGAATCGTAGAATAGTTTTTGTTGGAAGAGACCCTTAAGATTATAGAGTCCAACCATTGACTTAACACTGGCACTAAACCATGTCCTTAAGAACCTCATCTCTGAAGGTGACACACACAGACAGGTACACCAGGTGTGGACAGGGTTCCCACATGGAGCACTTCAGGCACCGTGGGGTTTCCTACAAGGCAGAACCCAACAGAGGCCCCTCCACCCACTGGTATTTCCCACCAGTTCCCCAGGTTTGCTGTTGAAGAACCATTTGGTGTTTTTCAATGATCTCTTCAGCCATCCCCCAAAAAGCTGTCTCAGTCACGTCTTTGTACCTTGACCACCAATTACTTTCACTCACAAGGTTTTACAGGCCAGCCAGGAGCCCTGCAAGCAGCAGTGCTGGTCCCTGCCAGGGAACAGACACCCCCTGTGCCCCTCAGCCCTCCAGGCACCCCTTTTTGCCCAGGGGCTCCAGGGTGACAGCGGTGGCTGGGACACGACCCTGGCACAGCTGTGCCAGTGCCTGCCTGAGCCAGGGAGTATCAGCACATCTTGGCGTGCGCAGCGATGCATTGTACCAAAAATAGGGCTCCCCCCACATTGTATTGTTACGCAAACATGTTCTGGGAGTAAATCAAACTCCCTGGGATTTTCCAAGCCAACTGTCTGGGATTTCTCGAGGTCATTTCACCCCAGCTGCCGGCCACACTGAGATCCCAAAGCACAAAGCAGCCCTGGGAAAGGGTGTCCCAGAGGGGTTCTCCCCATTGCTGGCCTGCCCCAGTGGGCAGAGGTGATGCCGTGGGTCTCATTGAGCTGCTGTTGAAGAAATTAAAGTTTCTGTTTCTGCCACCAGCACGAGCAGAGCTGCTGGCCACCCCGAGCACACACATTTCCTCCTGGTCCCCCAGGTATCCCCACGACCACCCCTGGGGTTTCAGACTCTGCTGGTGCTGCGCCTCCTGGGACACTCGCTCCAGGCAGGCACAGCCAAAAGGAAAAAAAAAGCCTGTCTGCTGAGCAAAAGGTCCAGGAGGAGGAAAAATAAACACAGGAAAAGCCACAACATTCAAGAGGATTGCTGGATACTTAAATGATGCCAATGTCCTTAAAAGCTGCTTGTGCTTGCAAAAAAATGCTTCAGAAATGGCATAAATTTTTCATCAGATAAAATATTAGCAGACAAGATAGTGTCACAGACAGTTTCTATCTCTGGCAGTCTTAACAGCACTGCTGATGTGGTGACCTCCAGCCACAAAGCTCCCAGGCTCTCAAATGGCATGGTCATATCCTTTGAGAGATGGGGAAACTGAGGCATGAGTGTGCACCAGTTTTTCCCACTAAACCAGGAGTGGGTAGGAACTGCTCCTGGATGCTGGCCTGGCACCCCATCCTGCCCCCTCCCAACCCATCCCCATCCCAACCCATTCCATCCCACCCCAACTCAACCTATTCCATTACAACCCATCCCACCCATCCCACTCAATCCTGTCCCACCTCATCATCTCATCTCATCTCATCTCATCTCATCTCATCTCATCTCATCTCATCTCATCTCATCCCATCTCATCCCATCTCATCTCATCCCATCATCATCCTATCCCACTCCATTCCAACCCATTCCAACCCATCCTATGGCTCTCCATCTCCTGGCCACAGCGGATGACAACCCACCGTGCTGGAGACCCTCAGGGCATCCTGCATCCACTCCAGATGTTGCGCCAGTGCAGAGGGAGGGACTCACAGCAGCTCTTGTGTACTTGGGAGCTCTGCGAGGAAAGCCTGGATGCGACCCAATGCTGCACAGCTCCTGCCAAATGTGCACCCAAAACTTCTGTTTTCCAATGCAAAAAGAGCTGCTTCATGTTATTTTTTGTGTAGCGTATGAATGGGAGTACAGAGGTATTGGGAAGGACTCTTGTTCCCAGTAATTGCTGGTCTGACATGGACAAGCGACTCCTTAAAATATTGCCAAAGCTATTGGAACTGTTACTGATAAAAGTCAAGAAGCTGGGAAAACAAACTAGACCAGGCTATTTTTAGAAGCAGTGGCATCTGGACAGCATGAGAATTGCTTTTACAAACTTAGTACAGCTGATGTTTCAACAAAAAGTTTGCTGGCTAAGCTGAAATCCCCCAGCACAGCCACCTAGAGAAACAGCCACCAGCACCAACCAGTGACACAAACACAGGCGAGAAAAAACCTGTGGCCAAGTGTTGCTCGGGGTCACCTAAAACAGAGACACAAGGCTCCTCCCCGGCAGCCAGTGCTCAGGGAGGTTCAGGCTGAGGTTTTGTCCTGATGCTGCTGACCGCGGTAGGTGGGGACATCTCCTGTGTCCCTTGGCAGATGTGTCACACCACGGTGCCACCGCAGCTCTGCTTCAGGTGGATTGGGAAGGGAAGGCTGTGCGAAGCTTGCAGCCTAACAAGCAAACACCATTAGCATTTCAAGTAGGCAAACTATTTAAAAACCAAGTGCTGATGATTCCTGACCCCAGACATTTTTGCCTGCTGGTATTTCTGCAGCAGCCAAGCCTGGGAGAGTGAGAAGCCCAGCAAGTGCAGTGCTGCACTGCCTGGTACGGGGACACACTCGTCTCCTGTCCAGAGAGCCATTTCAGTTGTCAAAGGAAACCAGACACTGCCCAGAATGTATTTTCTCTCCACCCATGCAAGGAATCTCTTTGCTGATACATCGCTCCTCTTTTTATATAGCAACGATTTGGATTTGAAATCAGCCTCCGACTAGCTCCAGAGGTGACTGAAGGGGTGCTGGCCTGAACCAGTGATGTTTGAAGAACAACTAACACATCTTCCCCATGCAGACTTGTCCTTGGGCAAAGCCCAGGGCAAGGAATGAGGAAGGTGGGGAGACCCAGCTGGTGGATGGGCAGCTCCAGGGGCTGCAGCCCTCCCCATCTGCAGGGCAGCAGGACGGCCGGTGCCATTATCCCTGCAGCATGTTGGACTGTGTGCCGTGGGTGCTGAGTGAAGGCCTTGGACCCTTTAGCTGCCTACCCTAAACCCAGATACCTGCCTGGATGCCTGTGTGCCCTGAGAAGCGGGGTGGTGCCCTCATAATCCGTCAGCGAAGCCTTTCAATGGAGCTGTGTAGTCAGGGCTGATGCCAGGAGTCTGAGGAACAGCAGATTTGCTACTGTGGGTGCTCATGGGTTCTGAGCCCCAGTTTGATGCATCCCCACTAGCTCCATTGCCTCCCTGCACCCCTTGGCTGGCCACAGGTCCTTTCCAAAGGTTGTTGAAGGCAGCATGAGCTGTCTTGCCATGGCCAAGGCTTCCCAAGTCTATATTTAATGAAAAAAGCTCTGCTTGATAACTAGACAGGGTGCTTGGACGTGGACAGGCCCCTCAGAGCCAGCACACCCGGTTTGCAGCCCCTCAGCAGCAGAAGGAGCAGGCGCAGGGAAAGGGGTCGGGAAGCGGGGAGGGGTCTGGGCACAAAATGTCCTTTGCGTGACCCAGACACACGGTGGCCGCAGCATCCCCAAGAGACTTGTTGAGTCTCTGTCCCCTTGCTCGGTAAGGGAAAGGGGAGACAGAGCAAAGCTGGCACTCCCCTTCCCCACATTGTGTTTGCTGCGGTTCCTGTTATTCATTGTTTGTATTTGGACAACCACTGGGTACTGGTGAAAACACTCGGAGCCCAGACTCACAGAGTCTCATATATTTCAACACCAATGATTATTCATCCAAAAAAATTCAGACCAGAATGTGATATTCATTATTTGCTACTCTTCAGTCTCCTGTTTAAAATGTTCTCAGTCCAGGAGCAGGAACAACCGCCCTGTGCCCAGTCGGGCACACAAACACTCGTGGCAGAGCTCACCGACAGTGCCCTGGCAGAAAGCACCCAGCTTTGCTCAGGAACCCTTCTCTTCCCCAAAAGAGTCTCCATTTGCTACGGTTGTTAACTCTGTCTCCACTGTTAATCATTAGAATAGAGGATTTATTCTTTATCTTCTGTTTACGTTGGAGGACATGATTGTTTCCCAGGCTCAGCAGTGCACATGGGGACTTCATGAGCAGGAGTGATGTTGTCCCAAGGAGAAGGTTCCAGCTGATGGGGAAAGCCCCTGAGGAGGAGCTGGGTCCCACACTGGGGCGAGGGATGCTGGCCTGACTGGAAGGCAAATGTGGAGCTGGTTTTGGGGTCGGGGCTGCTCTGTTGAGCAGGAGGTCAAAGTATTTTCCTGAACTTCTCTGCCTGCACATGGGGGAAGAGCATGAAAAGAGTGATGCAGAGCAATGATGCACTGCTTTGTAGACCTCTGCTTTTTCCTGTACACCCTTTGCAATGGCAGATCTGCCCCAAAATGAGTGTGACACGAGCTGACAGCACAAGGAGATGCGGATGAGAGCAGCCATGGCTCAGCTCCATGTTGTTCGTGGGCCTCCAGCATCCCTACACGCATGGCACAAAACTTCGGAAGCTCACTCCAGTCCTGCAGGTCCAGTATAAAGGACCTGCAGTTTCAGAGCTGCACACAGCGCTGGTCACTAGACGGAGCCTGAACAGAGGAAGAAGGGCAGCAGATGCCCATCCTGGTGCTATAATTGAATTATCAGCCCAGACTCCACCAGAGGATGTCCTGAAGAGCCCTTTGTCAGTAAGATTTGCTATCGGATCAGTTGCCTGCCCTGATTTTGCATCCTTATTGATGCCCGATGTGTGGGGAGGAGCTGTGCCACTCGCTCTCCTGGGGCCACTCCTGATGGCAATGCTCAGTCAGTTCCTGAGAGCACATTTGAGCTCTGAGTAGAGGGAACAGTAACCCAGCCGAAATATCACACTAAAAATAGGCTGGTGTCTGGATGGAAGCACACCATGGTTAGCTGGGAGTTTTGCATCCCTGAGAAAGCCTGCGCTCCTGTTTTTTATCCACTTTCCCCCTCTCCCTCTGGAGACACCCTGGGCATTAACCAGCAAATAAATGGCTTGACATGGGACAGCATTGACTTTTGTGATCAGCCTTCATGAAATGTGGTTCGGTAGCTCTTGCAAGAATCAAGCCAGCTGCCAGTATGGCCCAGAATAAGTGAGATGTTGCAGCAGGGCTGTGGGGATGGACAGGTGAAATGCCTGGGCCAAGGAGCACAACCCAGGCCATTGTGGGGGCACTGCCGAAATGGGGGTGCCCAGGAGGGAGCCCAGGATTGGTGGCCCTAGGGAACTGCAGCGCTGCTGAGCTCTGAGGATGCTCCTAAGGGAGGAAAATCAAGAAAAGGCAATTTTGGGAAAGTGTTAGTGTGCAGACAAAGAGAAAAGGAGCTCATCTCAGGATGCTTAATTTTAGCAAAGAGTCAGCCTAGCAAGTTTGTGAGTGCTTGTTCAGGAGCATCTATAACTTGCCCTGATTTAACTTGGCTGGTTTGGGTTTTTGTGAAACTCCTTCCTGAGCTGGAAAAGCTGAACTCCAGATTAACCAGAATCTGCTGCTGCAGTTGCTTATGTCAGTTTATGGCACTTGAGCTCATGGATGAAGTCTGTGCAGGACCTCACCCTTGTGGCTTCCCCATATGGAAAGCCCTGGCTTTTCACTGTTCAAAGGGAAAATAAAGATCAAGGTGGATGCAAAGCAGCATAGATTGCCTAATTTCTCATTTGGACAGCCTGAGTCTGCCCGTACCTGTTAGCTTCCATCCAGGACCTCTCCTGTCCTAGTGGTGCCCAATGTTGGACCAGTCCCATTAGTTTGTCTCTCCCAGCAGCATCCCTGGAGTTGCCTGCAAAGCTCTTCTCACCAAGGCTCATGCAATTAAACATGACGGAGGTGTATTAAGATTTCCCAAGCAGCAATTCAGGTGCTTCCTACCTTTCCAGAACCTGCCTTTGAAATCTTACCCAGTGCAACGGAGAGATTTCTGCACCCAACAGCATGCCTGCAGTTTCAGCATCTGTTGGATCAGAGACTACTGTTTCCTCGAGATGGTGCCTTGCTGTCACCAAATATTATTGCTGGTGGAAAAAGTAGTTTGTTGCTCGCTAAAGAAAAATAAATCCTTGACCCTTTACAAGACCTGTGCAGTAGTGGCGCCGTTGACTCCTTGTGAAAGTGTGTGGGTGGGAAAATAGTCTACACTGACTTTTCTGCTGGCTATGCGAGCTGTGCAAGATGTACAGCCTTTCAATAGATGCCTGATAACGCTCAGCTACTCCTCTACTCACAGTCTGCAAGCCCCTGAGGAAACACCAACTTCAGGCATGAAATTAGAGTCTCCCACTCATTATTTGCAAAGGACGTGCCTTTCACAGCCAAGTGGCCTCTATTTGCTTGGGGAGAAACATGTGCTTATCTCTTATTTATGTGATTTATTTCTTGAGATTAATGCATCAAATTGGCTTGCTCCCAAGCTCTCAGTAAAGTCTCAGTTTTCATGGGACTGTCCTGAACCACACAAAGTTTCACTGCTTGTTTTCTGAAGCTAAGAGGAGGATTTTTATCTCAATCATAAAGCAGAATTTGGGGGTTTTGCAGATGTAAGGCAGCCAGCATTGTTTTGATCTGCAAGCAAATGATAGCCTTCTCCAAGTTCAAGGAGGGCTATTAAATCAGTCCTGTGGAGATAGAGCAAACAAAAACAGATGGAGCAAAGGAGTAAAAAGGGAATGTTTCTATGCATATAAGAAGGCACGAAAGCAAAGCAGGGGAGGCAAGTTAATGATCGGTTAATCAGAGGTGTTTACTTTTACATGCCACTGGGGTAAATAGAGCCATGTTGTCCCTCCAGTCTGCTCTTGTTTATAAATATACAATAACATTTAGAGCTGAGCTGGCTGGACTCCCCTGGGTGCAGGCTGGAGAAGCCAGACAGGTCTTGTCTTCCATCCCTGTGTTGGACAAACCCTTCTTCCAGAGCTCTGCTGCTGCAAATCCACCTTCTAGCTCTGCGTTTGCAACTCCCTGTGCTGGGAAGACACAAGCCCATCTTCCAGTGCAGCTCCCAGAGATGCCCCCCTGGTGATGCCCCAGTGGAGATTCCCCATTGGAGATGCTCTGGCAACATCTTTCCCACCCGATTCATGTGGATACTTGAAGACATTCCTTTGCATCACTGGGCTTGGAGCTGCAGCAGGTCCCAGAGCCCTGTTGGCGCTTTACAACAGCCTGAGCACATACAGGGACCAACAGGCTCATCTTTGTGTCAGCCAGCCCACCATGCCGACAGTCAGAGCAAGGATTTGAAGTCATTGGTGTTATTGACTGCAATGTATAGTTATCCTTCAAAGAAATCACATTTCACATAAAAAATCAAGTTCCTATAAATGCAGTGTACATATATATAATTCCTATAGATGCTATAAAGTTCCTGTGAATGCTACTATTCAGTGAGAACCAACAGAAGAAGTAGAACAGCAAAAAAATACCAGGTGACTAATTCACCACAGCCGACAACTTAGTGAATTTTTTTGTCCTGGATTTATTGATCGCCACAGACAAATCGAGACTATGTTCCATTTTTTTCAAGGTTCTGCCCTGGCTCTCGGGGCTCACCTGGTTTGCAGTCAGCACAGCGTGCTGTGGGTTTGAACGTGACCCTCCACAAGGACATGCCATGTAGGGTTTGCCTGCACACGAATTTGCACCAGCTTAAATACACAGATGCAACTTCTTGTACAGACACGACCATGGTGGTTTAAAGCACACTTTTTTTTTGTGGCTTACTTAAAACCCACTCTCAAACAATTTGAACTGGACATATTCTAGCACAGAGTAAGACATACTGATGCTCACATAGGTTTTTTCCCACCTTAGATGTTGTATCTGTAGGTTAATCACTTCCATTCCATGTGTGTCCTTAGAGTTATATCATGTGGAAAAAGATGCATTGAATCTTAATTACATTTCTATGAATAATCACTGACTTTTATTATTATTTTGTTAAATAATTCTGTTGACATATTTTTGCCAGAAATTGCATAGAAGGCAAGAAGTTCCGGTTCTGTAAATGGTCAATGTAAATACCAAGGACTATTCATTCTTATTTTCATTACTAAAACCATAATCCCATAATGATGGAAAGGAATACTGTGGGAGTAAATTGGTTTACATAGGAATACGTTTGCAGGAAGTTTTTGTTGACAGTGTGCACAGGGCTGACAAACATATCTTCCCATTTGCATCTGTCCCAAAGGGGGACCTGCAGAGCCCTTAGGAAAATTAAAAATAGTCAAAGGGGCATGAGTTGCATGTTTCTGAGAGGCAAGCAGTTCTGGTTTGCTTGGTGTTTCCTATAGAAAATAAATAATGCTCTGGTTGGCAAGGATGCTGGCTCTTGTCATCACACTGCTGGCATTTCAGGCTCATATCAAGATTAGCACAGGATAAATACTGGAAAAATGTAATCACTAATTATTATGCAATGAAAACCAAAATGCCAAACTTTGCACAGAACCTTATTCACAACAAATTATACAACCAGCTGTAATCAAGGTCATTTCAATCTGAAAGCATTTTCTATTGAAATCCACAACAATATTCAAGCCCCATTCATTGCCCAACGCTGAGGAAGCCACAATTGCTCTTGTGTGTCTGGATGCCCTGGGGTATGGGGGCCAGGCCCCACAAAGATGCACCCACCAAAGCCCCCCAGCCCGCCTGGGAGCCGCCGAGGAAACCAGCACAGCCTGCACATCTCAGCCTTTTTATCCTGGATGTCAGACCCAAGCATGACTCACACATTTCCAGAGCTGCCGTTCCCTCCCGCCGCGTTTGCTCTGTCCCTTGCCCCTGCCGCAGCTTCGGGCGGACACACACTTTGCTCTGCTGCTGGTGTTTTAAGTAGAGGAGGCCCTTGGGACCAAGGTCACTCTTACTTCATGGACTTCACATATGATGTCACCTGTACCCACACCACAGGGTCCAGCCCCTGGGGTTTGGAGCTGGATATCAGTGCTGGGGCTCAGCTGGTCTCAGGGAAATTTGTCTGGGGCTCAAGCTTTTGCAAGGGTGGTTTATCCTTGGTGTTGCTTAAGCTACAGAGAGCAGCAGGGTTTCTGCAGGGACAACCAGCAGCAAGCAGGCGAGGTTTAGGTTGGACATTAGGAAAAGGTTCTTCACCCAGAGGGTGGTGGAGCACTGGAACAGGCTCCCCAGGGAGGTGTCACGGGCCCAAGCCTGGCAGTGTTCAAGAAGCAGTTGTACAATTTCCTCAGACACGATGTGAGTTTTGGGGTTGTCCTGTGGAGGGACAGGAGTTGGACTCAGTGATCCCTGTGGGTCCCTTCCAACTCAGGATATTCTATAATTCCAAGGGCAGGAAATCTGCTGGCAAAGGGTCACAAGCCAGGATGGGGATGCTCAGAAACCTGCTGCTCGGCACATGGAGGACTGCAAGAGATGGTTTTGTATTTAAGGCTCGGGCTGAGGCCCCCAGAGACTTGAGCTCAGCCACCACCAGCCTCCAAGCAGAGCTCTGAACTTGCATTTCCCACCCGCACAAGGCGACAATTGCACTTTCTCAGCATCTGCCATGAGCAGGATGGTCCCCCACAGCAGCTGTGGCATAGACTCACTGCCCCACTATAAAAGGCAGCCAAAAATGTAAAAAATGTTGTCTGTGCTTTCCTAAATAAATGCTGAGGCTTTGCTAGACAAGACCTAGCAGTTGTCCCCACAGTAGCACCATAAGTAACTGTGCAAACTCCTCAGTGCGATTTAATTCCTTTTCTGGAGTGACTAACAACTCTGTTATTCCCATCTGACCACTGCAGACATCCTGCCACGCAATTGTGTTAAACTGTGAGGCGTGAAAGATAACCAGGCCTAAACTTAAACCATCCAGCACATTTTTAATATTAGCACAGGAAAGGAGTGAACTCCTCCTGGGTGGAATTCACTCTTCTTGAGCAAGCAAGAAAAACCAGCCCTCAGTACTGTACTGACAGCAGTGATGTGCTGGAAATTATTTGTTTTTTTTACTTTGTGAGCCCCTGCCATAGCCTGTTTTGATTGCCTGGCCCAAGTCGAGCCTGTTGTGTGCAGGGACCCGTCCTGCTGCTGGGCACAGGGTGGTGAAGAGGGTGCCAACATGGGCATCGCATTGCAAATGCAGCCGCAGAGTTATTCAAAGGACAGGCAGGTTACGGACACTAAATGGGAAGAACAGATGCCCTCTGTGTGAAAAACCTGGTATAAACTGGAGCCTCATGGTATCTTTGGCTGTGGGTGAAAAAGCGTTGCAGCAAGGAGGGCTGCACCAAGCCGCAGCAGGGATATCAGCAGGTCCTTTGGCTATAATTGGATGGCTGCTCTGTTTTCATTCAAATATAGTTTTCCATTAAAAAAAAATAATTCCCTGGACTTTGCCACTGTGTCTTTTTCAGAGAACGAGCTCCAAAAGCAAGTCAGCCTCAGACAAGCGGATGTTTCTTTGCAGAGCCCTGAGGGCAGCTCGGTGTTTTGGGACACAGCACGTACCCGCTGCCTTGACCCCTCCACCCCACTTGGGGCAAGAGGAGTTTGCTTGCTCCGGCAGCACTCACAGGAGAAGGACTCAGCTTCAAGGAACACAAAATCTGACCTGAAATGTGACCTGACGAGCCTGCAATGTCGCTGCAGAGTTCCAGCTGTGCTGTGCCTTGCAGGGACATGCAGAGTCCCCGCACAGGCTGCGTCCTGAGCACGGGACCCCTTATCTCCGCTGCTTCCCGCTGGATATCGGCGCCAGGGGGCTGCTGATGGAGACTCCGAGTGATGGACACTGCCTGCACTACTCGGTCACTCGGTGCTTTCCCTGTAGGTCCCACTGGCCTCGCTGACCCTGGGGAGCCCCACGGCTCTGGGATGGGGTGACGGGTGTCCTGCCCACAGGGCAGAGCAGCCATGGGGCCCAGAGTGGATCAGTGCACACCAGTGCACACCAGTATAGCCCGAGCCCTCGTCCCCCCAGCTCCCAGGTGGGATTTTTGCACTCTTGTGCTCCCTCTGCTGGTCCTCAGCCCAGCACCGCTCCGGCACGGCGCTGGCACTGCTCCGGTGACACCAAACCCTTGGGCCACCCCTGTTCTCCAGGGCCAGCAAAACCCCAAAACATGTCTCAGAGCCAGCCTGCAGTAAAGGGGAGGTCCCTGGTGCCAGCTGGGCAGTGGGGTGCTGGTGGGCAGAGCATCACAGGGTCCAGACAGGATCCACACATCCTGGGAAACGGCGTAAAAACCTTCCCTCAAAATAGAAGCTTTAACAAATGCTATTGGGAGTGATACCATGACACATGGTTATGAAGAAGATTACACAAACCAGACTGGTACCGCACGGATCACTTTATTAAAGTCACACATGGGCATGGAGAGAACATTGTGGATTTGTCAACCCATTCTTTACAAACACAGTGTATGGCTTTTCGCACCAATACCTCCACAGCTTGCACTGTTTGTGTTACCTGTGCAACAGCCACCACCATCAGAGGTGACCTGCTTTGCTCTGGCATTGCAGGGGTACAGCTGGCCACCAACATGCCACCAACAGAGCAGGAGGACACCAGCACAGAGCAAAGGCTGCAGCTTGGCTCAGCAGCCACCGGCCACTATCCTGCCAAAGGACACAGGGAAGCACTGAATCAGACTAGGCCATCGCAGTGCAAGGTCTGGTTTGCAGGCTGTGCTCCTGTTTGCATGCAGTTCTCCTGCATTTTTCATCTTGGCAAAACTTGCCAGCTTTATTAGAAAGCGGGTTGTTGCTTCAAGGCTGCTTTCTAGCAGTTATTGCCAACTAGGGAGAGAGGTGCGGGAGCTACACTCTGCACGGCGTAAATGACAACTGCCAAGACACCTTCTCTAAGGCCTCGTAAAAGCCTGGTTATGCCTCAGGCTGCCTCATCTCAGCCAGACATCTTGGAGGGTGACCTGGCACAGCAGCCCTCCTGCTCAAAGCCTCGTGTCCCTGTCCCCATCCCTGTCCATGCAGCGATGTCCAGCTGCCGCACTCACTGCCATGGTTCAGTTGTGCTCCTGGTGTTCCTGGGACTTGGAAAGGAACCACTGCTTAGCAAAGGAAGTGAAATATCTGCCTCAAGCGAGCTGAAGCCCTTGCTGTGCCCCAGGAGCAGCCCAGCACAATGAGGAGCTTCAAGGCAAGGGGAGAAGGAAGAGGATGTAAATTAAACAACAACAACAACAAAATAATGCTGTTATCCTTTCCGCACAGCCTCCTCCTTCCCAGCACCCCAGGAAGCCACAGTGACCCACTGTGCATTACCAACCGCAGAGGCTGTGCCGGGCACACGCTGCACGCTGGCCTGTGCCACCACCACCCCAAAATCTGGGCAGCTCCACGCAGGGTCCAAGTCCAGCCTTCGCTGGGGGACACGGGCAGGTCAGCAGCTCCTGACGGCGCACACTGGTGTTCAGGGTCTGCAGCCTCAGCATTTCAGAACTGCTTTCCAGAGCGAACAATAATCCTTTAAAACAAGTGTGGGGTTCCCTGAAAGTGGCTGAATTCAATGGCTGAGCCCTGCAACAAAGCCTCTTCCTGAGCGCGGTGGCTCCCTGCCCGTCGTCCTCCCCGGGGGACGGCAGAGGCGGCAGAGAGGAGGTGAGCTCTGGCTCGAGTTTGTAAACTGCGGTTGCTGGAGAAAAGAAAACCTGCCCAGAAGTTTCGGTAGGTGCCGATGCCTTCCTCTGAGGTGGTTGGAACCCAGAGGTGACCAGCACCATGAGCTGGTGCTTTTCACCAGCCCCAAGGCACCCATCTTGCTACAGGGCACCCCATCAAAGTCCCCTTGGGGGCAGCTGCCGGTGCTTCTGCCAACAACAGCTCCAAGTGCTGGGTGATGCCCCACAGACATTTCTTCTTGTGCAGAGCTCACTGTTGGTTTCTGCACATCGTGGTGCTGTTCCCATCTAAGCACCTTCCCACCCCCCAAACTCCTCCTAGGTGTTCTGCTCTGCCTCGGCAGCACTGGCAGGAGATGTCAGTGCAGACACCCACCCATGATGCCCGAGCAGTGCTGCTAAAAGGAACCGGCTGCTTCTACATTTTGTGAATTTGTTTTTGCCTGTGAGGATGTGAAACTCCACTCCATAGTGACCACGGCAGGGCCATAGCAGGCCGGGCAGGCACAGCCGGTGACCCACACCATGGGGCATTCTCCAAGTGAAGCCTCATCATCGACCCTTTCGATTTGCACAACTCACTAGGGAAAATGTTTTCCAGAGAGAAAACTTTCAGCTTTCAAAACTGATTCCTCTGCATTCTGTAGCATTTTTGCAGATGCAGATAAATGGTTAAAAACATGTAGTAGTCTCTCGTGTTAACTTTCCTCAGTATCATCGACAGCTGCTTGCCTTTCAGCGCACGAAACCGCAAAGTTGAAGTCAGTGAAACTGTAGAAGATCCAGGGCTCGGATGGTGAAACCTTCCCAGCCAGAGGCTGATAAAATGAAACAGTAAAAAGTTTTTCCATGGTTGAGAATAGCCCTGTTATCTCTCAGGGAGGCAGCAAACCTTCCTCTCTGATGAGCAGGTAAGCCGGCAGTGCCAGGCCAGGCAGTCCTGGCACGCATGTGCTCAAGGAGAATGCTACAATATATTGCCATATACCGAGAGACACAAATAAACTCCATTAATGGTGTTAATTCTTCAGTGAAATTAGTGTTGCAACTCTTCTTCAAACCAGATGTGAAAATATTCAGTTAACTCTGCAGTCCTCTAACCTCAAGCCTGAACAAAAGTGTTTTGAAGCAGATGAGAGGCAGGGGGAGGTGGAAACGGTGACTGGTTTCAGCGAAACTCATGGATTTCCCAATTCATGGTATCATTTACTGACATCATGAAACTAATTTGGGCTTTTTCTTCTGTCTCTTTACAGTTAGGTATTTTCCCCAAGAGGCTAAAAGTTTCTCTTTCTTTCAAACAATATTGGATTTCTTTCCTGTAAGGAGTACAGAAATGCAGATCTCATTCCCGGAGAAAGATTCAGAAATAATTATTTTTTAATAAAAATATTTAATTAGAAGTAGCCAGTGCAAAAGAATAAACTAAAAGGCAGCAGCTCCAATAGACCGTCTCATCGCCACCTCTCCTAAATCACGTACCAGACTGGAAAACAAAATGAGGTTGCCTTGCTCCCCTCCTCGGCTTCACGCTGTGGGTTTCCATGTCTCCTGTCTCCTCGGCATGCTCCCATAAAGCCGGGGTGCTCAGGGCCGTGCCATGCCTCACCGCTCTTACAACTACCTGAAAGGAGGTTGTAGAACGGAGGGTGTTGGTCTCTTCTCCCATGTGAAAAGCGATGAGAGGAAATGGCCTCAAGTTGCACCAGGGGAGGTTCAGATTGGATATTAGGAAAAAATTCTTCACAAAAAGGATTGTCGGGCATTGGAACAGGCTGGCCAGGGCAGTGGTGGAGTCACCATCCCTGGAGGGGTTTAAAAGACACGTAGATGAGGTTCTCAGAGACACGGTTTAGTGCTAGAGTTAGGTTATGGTTGGACCCAACGATCTTAAGGGTCTCTTCCAAGGAAAATGATTCTGCAATTCTGTGATTCTGTGCACGTGTCTGCCCAGGGAACAGGCCGGCTGGGAGGGGCTGAGCAGCGCTGAGCCAGCCTGGCGTGGGGAGCTGGCTGCCCTGGGGACACACAATTTGCAGAGGATATGAAGCTGTCCGGGAAGCAAATAGCCAAGCTGGCCATGCGAGGTGGTCACAGGTTGGGTGGTGTGAGGGAAGGTGAAATTCAGTGTGGGCGAGATGGGAGCTGCACTCGCAGTAGGAGCAACCCCAGTGCATCTGCCCCTACCCGGGGCCCGGCATTTGCGCTGCCAGAGGGGGTGACGAGCACCCACCTCCATGACAAAGCAGCACATTTTGGGCTGCTCTGTGCATCCCCCACAGGCAGGGTCCAGCCAGGGCAGGGTGCCAAGCTGCACCACTCCCAACCGTGCAGGCGGGGAAGGTGTGTCAGTAGCCGCCTCCCTGGAAGCTGATGCCTGCCGTGCTGCCATGGCTCTCCCACCGCCCTTGTAGGCTGCAACCCATGAGACACCCACCTTTGTGCCTTGCCCAGCACCCACATGGCCAAAAGACCAGGCTTTGGGCTCGGAGACCTCCTTTCTGCAAACGACCGCGACAGCCATTCTGCCAGCAATGGGAGCATTGCCTTGCTTTTGGAGCACTTAGTCTTCCTTCCCCAAGCAGAGATCTCCCTGCCCCTCCCTCAAAAACCACTAATTGTTTCTCACATTTCTCAGCATCCACTAAAATATATAATAGTGGGCGAACTCAGACACTGTCTGCGCTTTTTAAATTGTGCAGCCCACATGGCGGATGGGGATCTGCGGTCCGCAGCAGCTTGGACACACGTGTGTGTTTCTGCAGGCAGCTCTGCTCTGTCCCGTCACACGCGGTGGTGTGTCCCCCAAAGGTACCATCTGCAAACAGACCCATTCCCAGCAGGACCGGCTCTGGGGCTGGCATGGGGCCCGATCCCGCACCCCGTCCTAAGGGCAGCCCCGGGTTCCTGCCTGCACCTTCTCCTCGCTGCCTGCACGCCTGCCTGCCATTCCCCTGAGAGCAACGTCTTATTGCGCCCGTTTCACTTGACATTTCATGAAAGCACGGATGAGCACTGAGAGCAGACACAAGCACTAATTTAGGAAAAGTACTAATTAAACATATTCTGGGTGGTCTCATTTTGGTGTTCTGCCTTTGGGGTTAGACTGGTTTTGCTGCTGCTTCCTTCTCTCCCACGTTTTCTCCTCTCTCGCCTTTCCCAGTGCATTTCCACCTACAGCCGTCCCCACAGGGGATTTGCACAGCGGCTGTCCTGGTGCCTGGGGGTCGCAAAGCCCCACTGGCTGCCCTTCGCAGGAGTTCATCTTCACGTCCCCGGCCTGAGTTGTACCTTTCCCCTGCACGCAGAGCCCTGCTCACCTGCAGCTTCACGCACAAGCCACGGCTGGTGACAGGTACAGAGACATCCACGGCTGGTGACAGGCACAGAGACATGGAGGCGTCACGAGCTCCAGGAATGACTGCAGCTTTCAGAGACAGACGTCCGGTGATGATGCTAAGCAATTGTTTCCTTATATCACTTCTTTCTCTATGAACAATGCTACAGTTTGCAGTTTTGGTGGAAAGCATAAAGCTTTTATTAGATTTCACTGGAATTGAGCCCGATGTGGCAAGTAAGTGTCTGGTCCTCTGTCCCAAATGGCACGATTTTAAGTGCATTTGCAAGCCATGGGTAGTGCAGTCATTCTCCGTGCTGCATGCAGCTTTTGGCCTCCCACACATCCAACATTTCCTCTTTGAACCTAGGACAACAGGAGAAATATGATTTGAAGCCTGTTTTGCCATTGCTTCTGTGCTGTGCATTGCTGAATTAATTCCTGCTGCAAGCTTGCAGTTTCGCACAGAAAGCCAGCTGAAAATATCAGTTTTCCTGTTATATCAGCATAACAAATACTTTTGCAAATGTCTGTTGTTGGGACATGTTTGTATTGCAAATGTCCCTGTCTAATCTACAGCTCTCTATTAAATAACACATTATCCTATCATGACATTTTGCTTTGCCAGGAGAGCACAATATTTATATGTACATGCCCACAGTACTGCTTTTCTGACAGAATACTGTATTAATGACAAATTGCAAGCTTGGTAACACAAGTCAGAATAAGTTTTAAACGTGCTGGCTCTAGAGAAGTAAGAAGCTTGTTTAGACACAGAAAAACCACAACAGCAGACAAAGTCATCGAATGCCATCTGAATAAGTATTGATCTTCAAAACTGCTAACAGCTTTGCAATCAGAAGCCGGAGAGCTGCTATAATACATAACTTCTCAGTGCTGTTTCAAATGCATGAAAGTAGCTTTGCTTTCAAGATGTGAGCAGCTCTTCACTTACAGATCAGCCCATCTTCTGCCAGTGGCACTTGCTTAAGGACGAAGCCAGAAGACATCTCCACAGCCAACACGCTGGTGCTTACCCTATAGACAGCCGTGTTTCCAGTTCTCACAGCAAGAGGAAACAAAGCAGAATGTGCTCCAGCTCTTTTTGGAGTGACCTTGATGTGCAACTCTCCTCCTGCCCCTCCGAGATCTGCTTTTTGTATTCTCCCTCCGCCTCCTCTCATGCTGCATCAAAACCTCCACAGCAGTTTCGGGTCGTGTCTCACACAGCAGCACCTTCTGCTCTGCCCTCCTTTCTGTGCTTGCTGTATTTGATGCAACCATGGGGAGAGCTCACGCTCCAGCCAAGCTTTCAAACCCAAAAGGGCTGGAAATATCCAGGGAAATGCATCCAAGCCAACCCAGGGCTCTGCACAAGCCCTGGTCGCAGGAGCGATGCGAAGGGTTTGCCTGAGACAGGCTGGAGTATCTCACTCTTCCCAGTCTTGAATTTAGTTAGAATATTTTACAGGCAATTTTCTATCGAGATGTCAGCTGCACTATCAACCCACCCCCTCCCCTGCACATAATCAAAATATTTTGATAACCGAAAAATGTCAGGCAATAGAGCAAATTTTGCAGTAAATAAATAGAGCAAATAACTGTGAAGACAAGGAGGGGAGGAGTGGGGAGCTGGTGCCTCTGCAGAAGGTTTCCATCCCCGAACAACAAAAAGAACTTTTGAAATTACTGTTTTGACAAAAACAGTTATTTTCTGCAAAAATACCGCCCCTCTAGTGGAAAAAGGAGGTGGGTGGTAGGGAAGCTCATGCTGCTGGTTCACACCTCTCTGCTTTGGAGGGCCAGCGCTCCCTCGGCGAGCTCGGCACAGCCCCACGGGACAGACCAAACCACCCTCTGTAGCAGAGAAGTAGTGAATAGATGAATCGCTTGGCAAACGAGCCCTCAGCCAGATACTAAACATATACCAAATACGTGTGACAAATTGCAATGACAAGGTTGCACTGGCAGGCTGCATGGCGGGTAATGAAATCCCTGTCCAGACAGTGCTACACTCTGGGCACTCTTTGAGCCAAGAGAAGGCAAGAGGTGCTGCCAAAAACCCGTTGGAGTGACCACCACACCCATTTTCCACACTGTGGCAAGCGGCCGAAGCTGCTACGAACACTGGCAGTGCCCGGAAAGCCGAGGTTGGGACTGTCATGCTATGTGCAAAGCTGGGGAAAATTGCAAACTGCCAGGGCTGGTGCATGGGGTCAGATGAAGGAGATTCATTATTAAAAAAAAAACCAACCAAACAAAGAAAACCAAACCCACACAACAAAACAAACAAACAAAAACACAAACAAAACCCTCACAAAACCCCAAAACAAACACAAACCACAAACAAACATACAAACGAAAACAACCCTTGGGTCTGCCTGCAGTGGACTGAAGCACCGGAGGACAGGTTAGTGCAGAAGCCGGAGCTTAAGATGGTAGTTTACTGCACTGCATGGTGCAATGCAATAAATGAAAGCCATGGCTCCCTGTTCTGCACATGGGGGAACCAAGAGGTGCTGTGCTCCCCGCCACTGTCCTGAGCTGCTCACCCGCCCCGCTGTGCCCTGCACAGCCCTGCAGGCACAGGGACCCTCGTTCCATGCCAAACCCCAGTGCTGGGATGCAGTTTGGGGCTGGGATGCAGTTTGGCACTGGGATGCGGTTTGGGGCTGGGATGCGGTTTGGGGCTGGCCAGATGCTCACCCAGAAAGAGATGCAGTTTATTAGCCCAACTGGTGTGGCAAGTTTCCCGGGTGGGCAGTGGGGGGTGGCAGAAATCATAGAATAGAATCATGGAATAGTTTGGGTTGGAAGGGACCTTCAAAGCTCATCTCACCCAACCCCCTGCCATGAGCAGGGACATCTTCACCAGATCAGGTTGCTCAGAGCCCCGTCCAGCCTGGCCTGGGATGTCTCCAGGGATGGGGCATCCACCACCTCTCTGGGCAACCTGGGGCAGCGTTTCACCACCCTCACACAAGGCTCTCACTACAACAGGAAAGCCAGGACAGTGCAGGCAGCACAGCTCACAAACCCAGGGGTTACTTTTGAAGAGAAGCCCTTTTTCCCCTCTGATGTCCCTTGTCCCACCAAAGGGCACATCACCTCCAAGCTTTTTGCTTTATTCTCCTTCCACTTGCAGACGGCGAAGGCGAGCCTGGCGTTTGGGCTGGCACCGGACAAACAGAATTGGGTCTCTTCAGAGGAATTATCCTGCCTTCGCTGCAAACCCGACACACAGAGACGGTGCCCACAGCTTGTTCCTGCACAAGGAGCAGAAGCACTTCAGCGGGCTGTGTTTAATACGTGCACTGCAGGGGCATTTATTATTTTAACTGGTTCCATAGCTGCCACCTCTACAAAGGCATCGCTTTTTGACTATCTGACAAGCCCCAACCTGGCCAGGTGTCTGTACCCCGCGGGCAAGGGAAAACCAGCAGGTCTTGGCACCTTTTCCACTTTCTCTGGAGCAAATGGTGGATGTGGGGAGCCCCGAGGGGCAGTGCCCAGGCAGGGGCCCCGGCAGGTGAGCCCGTGGGAGGGCGGCGCGGGGGAAGGCAGCAAACAGCCTCATTGGGGTATTTTGGGCTTTCTGCTTTCAGCCCTAGTGATCCGCAGGGCACATCTCTGCTTGGAGAAGGTGGCCGTAAAGCATCCATCTGCAAAAATATCCCAGCAAACACAGTCTCTCGCCCTCCCCCCAGTTTCTGCGAGCAGCACTCATTCCTTGCTCTCGCTGTAGATCCAGCACGCCGAGTCCTTCCTCCCCAAGAGTATTCTCCCTTTACAAAGCAAGATCATAAAGCAGTGACATAATCCAAGTTTGGCAAACACTTTTGCTGATGTTAAGCCAGTGCCTTTCGTGGTTCTCACTGCTGCTTTTGAGTTCATGATATAGATGGCGCAACCGGCTGATTAAATGTGCAGGAGCCTCCCAAGATACCATTTCATTTGAAACGCTGACATTTATATTTGACATTCCAATAAGTGTGGGGCCTTTTTTTTTTTTTAATTAGTTCTCACAAGGGTGCGGGTCAGACACAGCTACACAATGAAGTTCTCCATAGAATAGGTACGATTCAAACAGACGACTCCCAGCCAGACTTCCCAACCCATCTACCTTGCAGCAAAGACTCGAAGCCAAATTAATTAGAGGCCACCCACAAGTAGACGCGAGAGGTGTAGGTGAATCTCTTCACCCGTTCATTCCCCGCCACATCTGCTGAATTTCGACATACATGCTAAGGGTGAGTGGGACGCCTTTGGTGCTAAATAAATGACTTGATTCCTTTCGTTTTGACACCACTCAGCAAGGCTGAGTAGTAAACAATAGTAGTAATGTGGAAAAAAAGAAAGAAAAGAAACATATATGATGCCTCAGTGAAGAGGTGTGATTGTTGGCAAAACATGTCCTGTTTGAATTTATGGGATGTACAGAGTCTTTTTATTAGGGATACTTTTTGCTATTAGCGTAATAAAAAAAAAAGACCAATTGTTTCTGCCATCTGAGAAAACTCTCGGTGGAACAGGCAGAAATCCAGGAATAATTAAGAAAATAATAGTGCACACCCAACAAGAAAAACATTATTTGTTTAAAGATGAAGTCCCTCCAGAATACTTGCTAGTGATTGTATTTCTTTCAAAAGGGGGAAAAACCCTTCTAAATGAAAAGCAGCAGCCAGCAGCTAGTTTATAAGATCTCAAGTGGAAAAAAAGCACAGCGCCGTAATACCTTTCAGTGGTAAAGGCTTTTTCCATTTTCACCGCTCTTATCAGCTTTTGTAAGTTGCAAAACAATAGTGTTTTGCCCTTACATGTTTCCATCAGAGGATCAGCAGCACTTCACAAAGTGTAATTAATGGAGCTTCACTGCTCATCTGTGAGAACTGAGCAATTATATAGCAACAGGGTTTGGGTTTTTTTGTTGTTGTTGTTGTTTGGGGTGGGAGTAAAAGTAAAAACTGCAACGTGGAGATTACGAACCCACCAAGTCAACAGGAGACTTCACAGCTTTGCCCATTCCCAGCGATGGACACCACAAACCTGGAAGTACCCAACTTCCAGACCCGGGTTCTCCCTTGGGAAGGGACTGCTCTGCCCCAGCGTCGCTTTTCCCCGGGCCTCAGCTTGCACAAATCGCCATCCTCCCAAGCTCTGGCTCTTAAGATTCCAAAATCTTCAGAAAACCATGTCTCTAAACCACCTGTTTTCCTCGCAAGTGTCTCGTGGTACCAGCCTGCACCCAGAATGCGGGCCCCAAAATCCTGCTGCCATCCCTGCTGTGTGGCTCTGGGCAGGTGATGAAGCTGTGCCCACCGTGCACGGGAGCACGGCGGGGAACATCTCCTGAGCCTGCGGGTGGGGGAACGGCTGCGGATCAGTGTTTGTGGAGAACTCAGGTCACAGTAGTGGGGAGGAAAAAGAAATCATAAACCTCAGTCTGGTATCGTGCACAGTGTGTGCACAGAAACACGCGCCAAATAACAAAAAAAAATCCACTTTTTACCCAAGTAGGACTAAAAAAGCATCATCCCTCCCCTGGACAGTTTACGTGAGGCCATAAACCACAGAGGGGAGAGGCAGCGGAAGGAGGCTGTTTGCACGAAGGGCAAAGCGGAGCTTCCCCATCAATCCTGCGCAGCTCTTGCGAGTTATGTATTTTTTCCCCCGTGGATGGTTTTGTCCCGCACGCAGCTTTGTGCCGCCGCGGAGCGCTGCTCACCCCGCTCTCACGGTCCTGATGGCACCGCCGTGGCACCGGAGCCAGGGGCAGGTGAATCCACCTCCCCGGGGCCATCACCACCTCCCGCCTCCGCTTCCCCGGCCCCGGCGCGACCCGCGGGGCTGCGCTCCGAAAGGCGGCGGCGTCCGCACCCACCGGGATGCTCAACACCCACCCAACCGCGGCCGGGACCGGGAGCCGCCCGCCCGGCTCCCTGCGGGAGCATCGCCCGGTCCGTCCCGTCCCGCACGGAGCCCGGCGGCCGCCCCGCCCCGTGCCCGGCCCCGTCCCGCCCCGGCGGGCGGTGCTGCCACCGCCCCCGCTCCCAGCAGCCTTTGCAACCGCCTACAATGAAATTTGCGAAGTTTTTTCGGTTTCGGCGCCATTTTCGAGTGGACTCGGAGGTGAGGAGGGAGGGCGGGCAGGGCGGCGGGGCCGGGGCGCCGCGGGGGGCCAACCGCCGCCTCCCCCCTTCTCCTCTCCCCTCCGCGGGCGGGACGGCTCGGCCCGGCCCGGCCCGGCTCGGCGGGGGCGGCACGGGGAGGGGGTGGCGGGATGGGGCGCGCTGCGCTGCCCGCCGGCCGGGGCGCGGGGGGGGGGGCACGGCGCGGTCCCTCCCGCCGCCTCCCCCGCGCCGCCGTGGGCGGGGTCGCGCCGCTCCCCGTGGAGTGGGGACACACACACACACACACGGGCCCAGGAGAAACTTGGAGGAAAACGGGGGAGAAAAAAGCCGTGAAAAAACTTTTTGCGGCGGGGGGGTGGGGAGAGCGGCGGCACCGACAGCGCCCCCCGCCCGCCCGCGCGGCGCCGCACAAAGGCGGCCCGGGGGGGTTTGTGGAGGTCGGCGGCCCCGGGGGGCGGTGGAGCGGCCGGTGACGCAGCGGGCGGTGACAGGGCGGGCGGGGCGGTGGTCCCGCCGCCGGACCGTTAGGGCGGGAGCGGCGCCTTTCCCCGCGCAACGCGCGTCCCGCGGGGGGAGGACGGTTCCCACGTGGGTGCGGGGCGCCGAGCCCCCCATCCAGGACCCCTTTTCCTTATGCGTTTTTTGTTATTAGCAGTTTATTTTCTCGTTGCGGGAGCCGCTCCCGCAGGTGTGGCTGCGGCTTGCCTTTCTTTTTTCCCCCTTTTTTTTTTAAATCGTTTTCCTCTTGACTTTTTTAAAGCAATCCGGGGCGCACTGCCGGCCCCCACTGCGTCCTGGCGTGAGGCCTGAGCTCCCCCACGCCCACCCGTGCTCACCCCCCGCTCCTGCTGCCGAACGGGCACACGTGAGAAAACAGTTTTATGCATTAAAAAAAATAGTAGTATAACAAAAAAAAAAAAGAAGCAAAATAATTTAATTGTTTTTTATTAAACAGCACCTACCTTTTGCTATTTTATATGTTTTTTCCCTCTTGCTGGTTACTTGCTTTGTACAGGAAATTTGAATATCCTGGCAAAGGCCGACTTCCAAGTGCAGCTTTGCTGCGCTGGGTGAGCTGCGGCAGCAACGCGCCGTGCTGGGGGATTTTCCCTTTTTAATTGATCCTAAATGCAATATTTTTCCCCACGTGTGCATCATGTACATAAAGACAATTATTGTGCTGAGTGTTCCAAGGTTAAACCATGAATTACTCTCAAAAAAAAGAGAAAAAATAAGAAATTGTGCTGTGTGTTGTACGCCTGTGTACGTGTGTAGGTGAGGGACCATCTGCCAAGTTTCATCATCTTCTGCTCTGAAGAAATCCAAAGAGCTGCGGTGCTCACCATCAACTGTGAAAGTCTGTATTTAGTTAATCCACTTTGGTGGGATGTGCAGTAAAACTGCAACTGCTAATGTAATAAATGAAGTATAAGAGGGAAGCTTTAATGCTTCAGGCAAACTGACCCAAATATTAAAAAAAAAAAAGATACTGTGCACTTGGTACATTTTGAATTAATGCTCATCTGACAATTTATATTCTTTCTGTTCTTAACAAATACACTTTATAGGAGTCAGGCTTCCAGACCCGTCTCTTGTTTTTTAAAACTGGATAAGATGACAATGCAAAAAAATGGAAGTAACGAGAAGCATCGTACTTTTCTTCTCCTCAGCAGTGTTGAGAAAAAACTGTGGATCCCGGAATTTTACTCTGGATTTTGCTGGTTTTCTGGAGTACTGTAAGTTGACGTCTTACCCCGCAGGCCTTCGCGAGCACCAGTAGCTCTCCCTCGTGTTAACAGCCCCGTCTTGATAAATACAGTCGATCCCGCTCGTAACAATATCGGGGTCGAGTTTCGAATCGAGTAAAGTTAACGAATATTTCTTGCATTATTTGAATTCGCCCTTTGTAGCTGCGGTTTGGTTTCGGGTGCTCTGCCCCACCTAAGAGCACGTTAACGTCGTGCGGTTTAACGTGCGAGAGGTACGCCGTGCTAAAATTAAAATGTAGCTCAAGCATGCTGTTATTTATGTGGAATACATGCCGCTTCTCTGACCTTTTTTTCTGGGTAAATCTGTGAGAAAAAAAAATACATTTTTAACAATAAAGAGTGAGAAATTATCTGCTCTCATACCGCTTTGACATACGGGAGGGAAATAGATTATTTTGTCCCACCCAGGCTGAAGTCTCAGCTTGATGAAACGTGTCGGGTTGATTCTCTTCCTCGTGCTGTGTGTGCCCGAGATGGGCTGCAGGTCCCCCCGCGCACCGAAGCGTCGCGGCTGCCTGCGGTTCCCACGTCCGACTGTTCTTTAATAGTCGTTTCTCTCCCGCAGCCCCGCGAGGCGAGTCCTGTCGAAACGTAATAGCTGGAACCATGTGGTGGTTGTCGATCAAGCATCGGGGCCGATTCCAGCTATTAGCCACATCTGTAAATATTAATTACGTGACTTTCGTTTGAATTTCGTTACTCAAAGGAAGGCAGGAATGAAAGTGGTGTGATTTTTCTTTCCAGACCCAGGCAGATGTGAAGTGTTTCGGTAGTGCTACTCGCCCCCGTATTTTCATTTTGTTACCGTAATTGTGTCTCAGTAATTACTATCTGAGACCTTCAGCTGTAACGAGATGATTTATTTTAATCTTTTTGTAAAATAGTAAATGCCTTTTTTTTTTTTTTTAATTTTATTTTATTCTTTCAAATGAGAACAGTGACTTCAGGATTTGTTTGTTCGTGTCCCCTGAAAAACTGTTCGATAGCGGAGTTGGTTTTCTGTTTGTTGTTTTGTTTTTTTTGTTGTTTTCTGTGCTTTACGTATATAGGAAATGCCTAATACTTGTCTTTGAGTTTACCTAGCGCTGAAGTTAGCGAGTTGGTGAAGGCTCTGTATGCAAATCCGTCCTGTCATGGGCTCGTATATTTATTTCCTTTCCCTTGGTGCTCTTTCTCACTTTTGGTTTTTTTATCTTCTTCCTTTTTTCTTTTCTTTTTATCTGTGCGGAGCCAGGAGGGACTGAGTTGTGTTTTAAGGGAACCCTGTATTTCAGGCTGAATTTTAGTGCTGTGTGTGTTTGGGCTTAGGGTGGCGGGGGGGATGGTTTTCACTGAATTGCCCAGTATACCTTGGCAAGCAGCAGTTGCACTGTTTTGTGAACTACATAAATAGATTTCTGCATATTCAAGTCCCCCAGTTGTTTGGGGGAATTAATTAAACCCCTGTAGGTGTCTGGCTTATATAGATGACGGGTGGAAGTCTCGATTTCCAGCAATAGCTGGTGTGTGGAGCCTGTGGCAGCAGAAGAGCTCTTCCATCAAGGTGGAACTTTTGGGGCAGTTGTGCTATTTGGGACCCCCAGCCGTGCCGGGGTGCTGCTGCAAGGCTGGGGGTGCCCTGGGGAGCTGCCTCCCCCCAGCGAGGGGCTGAGCACCTCACAGTGCCGCCATAAAAAAATCCAGCCCCCGAATAGCCTGTCTGCATCTTACATGTCTGGGTGGTTTATCACCAAAATCAGCGCAAATCAGATATTTCCTTTGCATCTGCTCTGCCCAGAGCAATGGGCTGCTGTTGCTGCGGCTGTTTTAAGCCTCTCATGCCCCCAGAGCTTCTGCTGGTTTGGTCTGGCAGGAGCTGTGCAGCACTGGGGTTGTGTTTCGGGGTTCCCCATGATTTGGGGCTCCTCCTGCTCCTCGGGTACCGCTCCTGGCAGCAGGATTGGGGAGGGGTGGGACGCGATGTCTGTTCACGTGCTGCCTCGCAGTCTGCCCTATCCACAAGTGAAAACTTGATTTTTTTTTTAATATATTTCTTTTTTCCCCCAAATTTTAAAAACATTTACAGCCATCTGTGCGTGCCCAGGGAGGTGACCCCTTCCCCAAGCACGGGGTGCCCCATGAGCACCTGGTAACCCCTTCTGTGTGTTGCTCCCTAGTTCCATCGAAACAGCGGTGGCCGGGTGCCCGGGGAGGGTCGGTGCAGACGGAGCCGATGTGCCGGCGTTCCAGGTGAGTTGGGAAGGTGAGTTCGTGTGCCCAGCCCGCTCCGAAATACCTGCGGCATCCACATCCCTCGGGATAAACGCAGGTTCCTCCGAAATGCGTGTCCCTTCTTGGACGCTGCAGGTAATGCCTCGGAAAGATTGAGATAGGTCATCCTGCCATCTTCCTCATTTAATATTGAGAATCCAAAGCACAAACTTAAGTCTGGAAGAAGCAGAAGTGTGAGATGGGGATGATTCAAACACAGAACTTTCTGTTGCTTAAAATAACAATGCTGCCATGTCACAAGCACAGGTATTTTCTCAGATACGTATTCCACTGCCTATCCCAAATTTCCACTTGCCCAGTACTCGGTGTGAATGTTGATCTCTCTGTGCTAGAGAATAAGCAGGTGGAGGTGTATTGAACCACACTTTGGAAACACCTCCTTGCCTAAGAGAGCTCTTGCCCCCCTTGTCAAACGAGGCTAAATAGTGGTTTTTATATATATATATATGTGTGTGCATATGTATATATAAAAACATTCATTAAAACCTGAACCTCAAACACAATCAAAATGGATTCTAGAGCTGAGCGTGTTTGCTGTTGTTTTGGGGTTTGAGTCACTTGAAGAGCTGACAGAAATATGACTATACAGGCCCAGTCAATTGAAACATTGTTACAGAAATAATTAATGGTAAAATCATGTGTTTTTTCATTTTAGCTTGTGCGGGTTTAACTTTCTCTGGGTACTTGGCTGACTTCTTTGCAGTACGTAGCAATTGCCCATTAGAGAGTTGGACCTGGTGCTGTCGGTACTGAGGACGTTGAAGTGGCGAAAAAAAATACACTGCCTTTTGGTTGGCAAATATTTGATTTAAAATTTGCAATAGTTTGGCACGGGTCACGAGAGCTTTTGAAATTCCTGGTTTTGAGTTTGCTAAACAGGCAGGGACCGGGAGGAGGACAAACCGACGCGTTCAGCGCGAGGGGACGGCACGAGCATTTGGACTGACGGCGGCGGCGTTTCTGACGTTGTTCAGGGGGTTTTTTTTGTTTTGTTTTGTTTTGTGATGCTGCTTTTTAAGAAAATGAATTGGAGGAAGCTGTCACATAACTGGGGGAAAAAGAAAAGTGGAAAGGAAACACAAGAAATGTCAGGCTGTCTGCGCGGCCCCGGCGGGCTGGCGCGTCAGTGCCCCGGCTGCTGGGGGGCCGGGAAGTTCCAGCGTATCTTTAACGTCTGGTCGCATAAGTTTTGTCCATTGAAATAGTAAGTAATCAAGCTTAAAAAAAAAAAACGCAAGAGGTGGTATTTTAGATTTCTCAAAGTCAAAACAAGCCAAATAAAAAATACTTGAAGGAGAACTTAACAGGTTTGAACTGCTGGAATCTGGATTTAAATGTTAACATTGCGACTCCTGGAAGGTCCTTGATGTTCAGCAGCTCCTAAGAGGAGGACAAGGTAACATTTCCCCAGAGACTGGAAGGGCCGGGAAGGTCCGTGGGATCTGCTGCAAAAGCAGCAGTTCTGCTAGATGTGAAAGTGCAGATTTGCTGAGACCTGGATTTTTTTGAGGAGGGGGGTACACGCACAGTTTATTCCTGATTTTGTTTCTGAAACAGGTTTGTTTGCACTGTGTAACTTCTTGTTCTCTTATAGTTACAGACTTTCTGACAGCGCCTGTGAAGAAAAAATGTCTCGTGATGGTAATGCATGCATGCTAAATGTCTTCATTGTAGAGTGTTCTTCAGTACCTTATATCATGGTTAAAAATATATATATATCTATTCAAAATATCATTTGGAATGTCAACATTCAGTGGGCTTTGAGGAGATGTAGCAGCACATCATGGTTTGTAGGGACAAGGAGATACAGACCATTCTGGGCTGCCTCATTACCTCAAGGATAAGACAAGAAAATGAGCTTCTGGTTATCATAGATGTATCACATGTATCTCTTTAGTTCAGTTGAACAGGTACGTGTAGATAAGTTTTCTTGGCGCTTTTCTCTGTGCACATCCTTTGCAGCGACAAATACATTCCCCGTGAGCGTGTGTGTGTGTCTCAGCGGGGCTGGCCCTGCAGGTAGGAGGGACTCGTAGCTCCTTTTTGTTCTCCAACATGGGCATGGCCAGCGTTGGCTGGGGCACCGTGCCTTCAGCTGGCACCTCGCCCCGCACCTCTTGCCCTCCGGTCCTTTCCCCAGCAAAGGATCAGCCAGGTACTTTGTTTCCCCGTGTTTGGGGTGAAAGGGGGGGTCTGGAGGCAGTGGCGAGGCACTGGGATGCAGAGCTGTCAGCAGTGCTCTAGCAGCACGTAAATACTGGAGTTTAGGATTGCCTGTTGCTCTCCAGTATTGCATTGCTGCTTTAGTGAGGCTGGAAATCGGTCCCTGCCGCAGGAGCCAGGGCTCTGGCTCTTGGGGTGCCCCCTCGGCACCCCACAGTACCTTCCACCTTCCTGCTTTGGGCTCTCGTCTCCCACACCAATAAACCACTGCGGAGGCAGCAACGAACGAGGGCTTGGTGTCGTTAATGGGGAGGGGGCTGCACCCCGACACCCCTGTGCTGGTGGGTACCCGATGCCCCGTCCCAGGGATGGAGCAGGCAGAGGACATTGCCGGGGCTGGGAAATGCTGCCAAGCCCCTCCCCAGCATCACCCAGGGGTGTGGGGGACATGGTGGGGGTGTGAGGGCTGGTGGGGACATGGGGACCACAGCTTCAGCTGGGTGGGAAGAAGGAGGGGTGCTTTGTTCCTGGGCTACTCCAGAGGGAGCCATGTGAAAGAAACATCTTTCCCCAGCCACTATTGGGGTACTCGGGTGGGATGTGGCCAATAGCCAACATTTGGCAGCACCTGGGGAAGAGTTTGGTGGGTCTACAGGTCCTGGAGAGCCTGGGGGCTTGACTGCAGACCCATCACCCCAGCAGTGAGCTGAACCCTCAGGTGAAAGGGTTTTTTCTCCAGTTCTGCCCTTGGGATGTCGCCACCTCCAGCTTCTCAGCCCAGGTGGGAGCAAAGAATGGCCACAGGGGCCACCATGGAATTGGGGGTGCTCCTGGAAAGGGATGGGATGGTGCTTTCCTTGTCAAGCATCCTCGCCATCCCCTGTCCTGCAGTGGTGCTGCAGCATTGACAGCCCCATCTGCAGTCTCCTGTTGGGCGCTGCTGCCTGTGAATCCCCAAACATTTGTTTTTATTACTATTTTTGGGAAGTAATAAATCGCAGTCAATAGCTGTGGGGTGGCGGGGAAGTGTCCTCTTGTTGATTTACAGCTTAATCACAGCTCCTCATCTGTGGGGTGAGTATCGGTACCCGCAGGAGATGGGCACACGGGACCCCCCAGCACACAAGGTTTTCCCACCCCAGGAGGTGCAAAAGGTCTGTCCGTGGAGCAGCTTTTTAGAGCCTCTGCCCGTGAACAGGTCAAAATCAATATTTGGACGTGCAACCAACCCATTTCAAATCAGACATTGGTATTTCACTTGTGCCTGTTAAACCGTTTATTCCTGTTTTCTACAAGTCAAGCCTGTAATCACTATGTAAGATATTGCTTTCCTTCAGGAAAACAACTTAATAACTTGATTTATGGGGAAATTGGTCAGTAAAGTGATGAATTCTGTACTTCTATGCTGTTATTAATTTCACGTGAGATTTTTTTTATACAAAAGTTTTGGCGTTTATAGGTGGAGTGTTAAGAGTTAAAAATTGGGTTTATTCCTTCTTCTTAGATCTCTTTGTTGTGATCAGTTTGATCTTAGCTAGAAAAGAGATTTTCACCTCATTCACAAATAGACTCTTGCTAAAACTGCTTTCAGGCCACAGTCTCCTGCCAGCAGCAAAACAACTGGGCAGTAACAGGAGGGTAAAAGCACCACATGGTTTTCAAAGCAGTGGGCAAGCAGATAATTTAGAGGCTGAATCAAGCCAAGTGGGAAAATAAGTGGTCCCAGGAGAGGCAGAAAAGCGCTGGGCTGTGGGACACGCACCGAGCCCGGGGACGGTCCCTGCCCGACCGCAGCTCCGGTGATCAATGTGCCATGGTTGGGGATGCGGGATGGGGGCTGAGGGCGCGGCACGGGGCTTCATATCCATCACGGCATCCCCTCTGCTGCTCCTGGGTGCCCTGTGAGCCTGTCCCTGCTCCAAATATTTCAGGACGTTGCCAGTTATTAATACAGAAAGCCCTGGGGTGCAGGTGTCTAGCGGTGCTTTTCTGTCTGAGGAGATGGGGGAGCTCCTGTCGTTGCTTTTCCTTAAAAGTAAGTTTGCCTTCAGCGTGTCTGCAGGTTGACTTCATTACTGCATTTGAGCACAAATCACTGCGGGGGGGAAACAAAAAACCAACCCACCCCAATAGACATCCCCGGTCTGGCTCAGCCCCGGAGCCCCCGCTCACGGGTGCTGTGCAGCTGTGCAAAGGGGCAGCAGCCGTGCAAAGCAGATTGGGGGAGTTCTGTTTGCGTAGGGTAAAGATGTATATTTTGTGGTTTGAATGTGAAGTCTGCTGCATCAGGAGCATGTGGCCACTGTGGAGGAAAAATCTTTGAGCTTCCTCGGTAGTTTTTGGTGTGATTTTCTGAAGCTGGAAGGCGACGGTTCCCTGTGACAGGTTCCCTGCAGCACATCTTTACACCACTGCGGGGCTGCTGTGTTGAGATGACGACACTGGATGTGCTTGGGAATCACACACTTCTGCACCAATCTGTTTTTCAATTTCACTCAGCCCGAAAGCCTCCCACGTACTCAGAGCGGGGCTGCGTTACTCTGCTCACAGTACCAGGTACCTCCGTTAGAGAGACGGTGCTGTGGGAGCCAAATGAGGTGTTGCAGATTCCTGTAAACACTAGAAGAGCAACCCCCAAAGCCACCTTATCTACCTTCAGTATTTTCCTGCTCGCCTCCTTTGATGCAAAAGGAATTTTTGGCAAAGGTATCCAGCATTATCTTGCTTTCCTTGCACTTCTTGCCCACCCACCTCAGCTGCTCGTCCTGCACCAAGCCAGGGTGGGTTTGGTAGGTGTTTGTGCTGTTCCTTGCACAACAGCAGCTCCCAGTGCTGGGTGTGAATACGTTCAGGTCCTGCTCCTTGCACTACGGAGGAGAAGAAACAATTTATATGTCTTGCTGTCTCTTAGCAAGGGTAATTTTGACTGACTCTGTGTACCCAGTTGTGCAGCTGGGAAGCAGCCAGTATCTTTGATGCAAAGCTGCAAAAAAAGGACAGAATCTACCTGGGTTCAATGGAACGTGGCAGGCACAGGGCAGAGCAGGAGCCAGCTCACCTGCTCGGCCAGTAAAGTTTGCTGCAGCAGGTGTGCGATGACCAGAGCGAGCAACGGTGCTGGTGCCCTGATGACTCAGTGGGTCTTGGCAACAAACTCACCAAATGGAAGGAAAATTCAAGTTCAAGTCTTTACGTTTCTAAAGCAAAGTGTAAGATTTTGGTCTCAGCAATTTCTCACATAAATCCATTCTTGTGTGATGTTCAACAACAAGGTATTGAAGGTGACTCGAAATAGGATTCAAGTAGAGCATATATTCATTTATAAACTATCCAGAGTGAGTTCCCATGCCATATGCTCTGCGAGAGAAAATAGCTTCCCCCTCATACTGCAAAGAAATGCTTTGGGTGTGCAGGAGTGCGAGGCACAGTCTGATGGGAGGGACGAGGTGGTGTGGAAGACACATCTAGACAAGAAGGGGATTTGTGGTTATTCTGTACTAGAAAGCACAAGATGGTTTTCTAATTGCAAGCGTAAGGAGATATTTCTATTTGTAGAACAGATGTATTAGGATATCCCTACCTAGTATTTTGTATTCTCTGATTGATGTTGGGTATTTTACATTTTGTGAATGGAAAAAAAATGTCAAGAAAGGTAACTGGGGAGAAAAGAGCTGATAAAGGCACTGCAATGCATATTTAAAAGCACACACACCCCCTCCCTACCCCCTCCTCCCTGCCTGAGGGCGGCTTTGTCAGTCCCGGCTCATCAGACAGGGAACAGGCAAGCGAAGCATCATCGGCATCGCTGCTCTGGCGCTTCCCGGGCCCCGCGGGTCACCCAGCGGGAAGCACAGGGAAGGCAGCGCATTTCCTCTGTCCCCAGACAGTGTGTTCCCGGGCACAAGGATTTTATCCCTCTCCCAACTGCAGGACAGCGAAGCCAACAGCCCGTGCTGGTGACAAGTCCCGTGGCAGGAGCAGCAAACCCGGCCCCACGCAGCATCCGCACAGCGTGCACGGCACCGGCACCTCCACCCTGCACAACCCCGGGGAGACACAGCGCGGCAGCGGCAGGTGGGAACAGGTGAAATGAACACGGTTACTTCGCTGCTGCACATAGCAAAATATTGTGGGAGAACTAAGTTTTGTCTAAGCCTCTTCCAAAGGCAATCCTGTAGCGTTCCCAGCGGTGTTCCTGACGTTTCACGGTTGTAAATTGGGCCCAGTGGTAAGAAGCCTAACAGAGCTGGGGCTGGAGTTGGAAGTAGATGGTTTCTTATTTAATAGCTGGTTCCTTATTTATACACACAGACACTGTCTATTGGGGTGTTTTCCTGACTACATTTGTGAAGGGGAGTGTAGGAGAGCACAGACTGTCTGGAATAAAAACCCCACACCTGATGCCCAAGTCGCAGCTTCTACACACAGTGATTTGCTATGGGCAACCTGGAGAGATGCAGAGACACAAGATTCTTGCTTCCCTTTCTGGTTACAGTGGAGGGAAAAAATAAAGATGCCACTGATGACCAGTTGCTAGAGAAATAGCAGCCTCTTAGTGGAGCAGGCTAATCTACCTGCAGCTTGACTTACCATCACAGACCTGCCCCTCCTGCCTGGTATGAAAGGATTTCCACCTTCCGAGATGTTCCAAGTCACCAGTTGGTGTTTTAGGGGAGCAGAGCAGCCTGCAGGAAAGCCTGTATGCAGAAATATGTTTGCAGCCATCCAGACGTATCCTCAACACACACCTTGCACACGCCTTTTATCACCTGGTAATTGCATGAGCCCTTTCTCAGCTTCCCTAGGGATGAAAATCCTCGCTGGCAATTCTCACACCATCCCAAATCCTTGTGCTTTTCTGGCCCTTCGCCCCGGTGTCTGCAATGACGGTGACCTTACCGAGTATCAGCATCTTCACAGAGCTAGGAAGCAATTCCCTCATCAGAACAGTCATCAGACTATATCTGCTTGTGAAATCACATCAGGTCCTTAAACACTACAAGAAGGAAAAAGAAAAAGAAAGACAATGGTAATGTTTAATTTGTTTATAAAAGTGATTGTACTCAGTTGAGAGCTGATCTTGCAAGGTGCAACCTGAACAGGAGTTAAAGTCAATCAGAGATGGCAGGAACAGCCCTTCAATGAACTGAGAGTAACCAGCTCCCCCAAGTCGTGTCAGATCCTCACTGCTGCATTAGTGGGTGCTGAGCAGGACTGTCAGAGCACAGCAGGCAGTGCAACACCCCCCCATTTCACCAGTCAGGATGTACAATCACAAGGCAGCTTCAAGATCCACGTTTGCCTCAATTTTCAACACCAGGATTCACAACCCCCGAGTGAACTTGCCAGCTCAGTCCTCAGAAAGACCTTTAACTGCAGCTCCCAGCTCTGTCTAGAGGGCTTTAGCTTCTCATCAGTGTGAACTTAAAGCAAGAAGAATAAACGCTCCAAACACGTGTGCGGTGCCAAGCCAGGCAGGCGGGTCATCGCCGCGTGCAGAAACGCCAGATGTCACAGGGCGAGACAGTGCATTAAAGCCTCGATATTCAACATTATTTTCCCAGCATACGTTTGTGATTCATAAAATGTGGAGCTGTAATGAATTTCAAATGCCACATAAATGTTCAAACACAGGATTTTTCTCTGTGCTTTCATAATCTTTTAACAGTACATGTCTGGGTTGCATAAAGTTGGCATTTAACTTTCAGAGGTGTGACTAAATACGCAGTCTTTTAACCAAAATTGCTGAATAAAACCTAATCATTGCATTTTCAGCTTTTTTCAAGTGAGACTTTACCTTCCTGTGGTGCACGCACAGGTGCTGTAAAAGGCTGCAATGTTTTGGAACTGTTTTAGCAAGGGCAAGGGAGCGGGTGACTTTTCCTCTGAACAATTTTCAGAGAGTACCAAAAGCTTTTGAACGTGGAATTTACCACCCTGGGGTGATAAACTCCACCTGACAAGCACCTGTGTGAAGGAAACGCAAGGAAAACCTTTAAAAATGCCCATCCCCATTAGAAATGTGGGAATATAGAGAGGATTTTTATATTGAGTATCAACCTTTTCCATCAGACGCAGGTGAGGTTTGTCGGCCAAGGGCAGCGTTGCTGCTGGGGTCGGCGCAGCTCAGGATCTTCCCAAACCTCTCCTGTCATTACACCACGTTCACGTGTTCGTGCAGTTCCAACTCCTACCCCTGGCAGACCAGGAATTTCCACACCTCAGCTACAGTCTGGAAGATTAAACCCCCTGTTATGACTAAACCTCTCCTCCCCTTCCCAAATCACAGCATTTCAATAACTATCTTAACCAAGACAGGAAAAACATTTCAGGATAAACTCATTTAAGGGTTTAGTCCTAAAAGATATTGAACATCGATTCTCAGTGTTTTCATGTGCAAATAGGTACTTCTAAGTGTCCCCTCTAGTGTGATCTCCAGGTGCCACAAATTTATTCTAAAACACATAATGAAGCAGGAAACAGTAAGAAGGTTGGAAGAAACTGCTTTTTAAGATCAGACCGCAAGTTCAAGCAGAACTAGAGAAAACTTGAATAGATGTAATAATTCTCGAGTGGGCTTCTGTTTTCCTACGTTGCTTTTGTGTTTCCTCTTCTTGGAGATGTATTTTTGCAATAAGTCATCCCAGGGACAGCACAGGCTTTTGAAAAGGCTTATATGTAAATATTATTTAGGACATGGAGAAATACAATTAGTTGCCGTAGCACATTTATAAAAGCTCTTTGGAACATCAATGATAACATTGCATAAGTACAGTATAATCACAACCAGTGTTCTAGTATTTGCTAATGAGAACCTTGATTTACATACAGATCTACACATTGTGGTCATTTGATCTAAATTAATTGTATAAGTTATTTATATTGTAGGTCTGCTACTAGGTACTACAGTTGTAAGTGAACACACTGTGGATAGATAACAACACACAGTACTTGGACAGGTTCAGAAACACAACCCAAACTTCAAAAGCACAGAAAAATCTGTCAAAACAGGCTGGCAAACACTTCACTGTGTATTTAGCACTGAGCAGCATCGCATCTGAGCACACAGCGTCACAAGTACAAGAACGCGTACGGGAAGGGACAAACGCAGGGCCCGAGGACGAGGTGTGAGACGGGCTGACTTGGTTAGAAATAAACTCAACACCAACAGAGGTGTTAGTGAAATAAACCCAAATGATTACTTACAAAACGGCCGTTTGGTTTTTTTTTCATGTGTATATGTTTAATGAACACATAATCTCCACTCTTTGTTTTTGCCAAAACAGAACAAAGGACAGTGCGTTAACCATTTTCTCTGAAATCAGGTTTGGTTACAGAACATGCAAGTGTTCCAATATTTTCCCTCAGCACTTTATCATCTCTCCTGTAGACAGAATAATGTTAACCAAAAGCTCTATAAAGATAAAAAATGTAGAGTCTGCCTCCACTGTCAGAAACTCAAAAAATATTACTGAGGAGAAACTTCAAAAGCATTTTAATATACAGAATGAGTGGCATAGATGTATGGGGCTTATTTTAAAGAGACAGCCTTTATTTAAAGTACTTTGTTTTGCAGATCTTATAAAGTAAACATTACAATACTTTTTCACAAATATATTAAAATTGTTTAAATTTAAAAGGCAATTCCACTGGCTGATGGATATTTTTAAAGAAAAAAAGATCTAACAGAAACAGGCAGCTTAACTAAAACTAGACTTGAAACATTCTGTTTTGTCGTTCCACCTCCTTTAAAAAACAAAGAAAAGAGACGTTTTTCACCCAGCCTTCCTTTAAAGCAATAAGGCAACTCCAGGAGATCTGAACGAGCTCTTTGGAGATTACAGATACTGTAACTGGCTGCTCCTCATGCTTTATAACACCCAAAGGTGCAACTATCCATTAATCACAATCACATTTGTGCATTAAAATATAAAACTTAAATTACAGATTTTAAAAATATTACTAATAGACTTCCCTATCATAAAATGTTTTACATTTACAGTACTTGAACTATTTCAGTTCTGGGTTGATGAGGTTTAAGCAATTTACCACTGCAAGAGTTAGACTCTGGAGCTCACAAACGGCACAACCCAACCAGGGGCAGCAATAGTCGGTAGAGTCATAGTGCAAATCAAAATAAGGAGTGCAGAATCGCACTAGTTGTTTGCATTTCTAAAATATAAATGAACAAGACAAGATCTTATAGCGTACATGCAATAAATTATAGAAAGCGTATGACGATGGGGCTGGGGTGTTCTACAATTTTAGCTGGTGTACCAGAGTGAAGCCTGTGAAAGATAGGACTCGGTAAACAAAACAATTCAAAGCTCTGTTGTCGTAGCGCTTGGACTTGCTCTCATGCTTTGTACTTCTGCTTCCCCGTCTCGCTGATCACACAGATGTGCTGCAACAAAATAAAACAAAAAGCTCCTGCTAGAAAAGTCATGTAAGAGACCAATGGTTTACACATGTATTCAATAAAGCACTTCTGAAAAAAATACAAGCATGCTATACACGTTTCAGCACGGAAGAATCTTGTGACACTGTTTATGCAGCACAACTTAGGCAATTTTGAGATTTTAGACAAAAAAGGGCTTCCCTCCTCCCTCTAATTACCCCACCCAGTGTCTGGTATAAGGTTGGTGAGACCCAGGTGAAGTAGTAACAACTTAGAACAAAAAGTGAACCCTTTTTAACTTCCAAGGTCTCTCTTCTCCGATTCTTATTAGCAAATGCATTTAACTCTTTGCGGACATCTGGTAAGACAAAAAACTTCTCATAAACTCCACACTATTTCGAAGTTGACCGGAGATGTGTAGCCTCCACTCTGCATTTTAGGTTCCTAAGAGCTCCAAAACACTGTTCTGCTGCTCTAGGGTTTGCTCTCATCTTTACATCACCAGTGGAACAGATTTGCACGTGAGGTGTGATTTACAGGAGAGGGAGAGCAATGCGAGATTTCCTTTCCTTCCTCCTCCGTAGCTTTAAATGGACAAAAACATATGGGGAAAAATTACTTACATTCAAATCTCTAAAGTATTCATTGTAATCTAGGGCGTATCCCACGACAAATTTGTCTGGCACTTCAAATCCAACAACTGAAAAAGACCGCAAGTCACCAGTATGTTAGAAAAGAACTTCCTATGGTTCACTAGACCTTTTCACAGAGCCATTCTGAAATGTTATAGATATGCATGCAGCCTAACTCACTCCATTTCTTCCACTCAAGTATTCTCAGACTAATATTGGAGCTGTTTTAAAATTTTAACTTTGTTGATTTATTTCATCAACTCAAGCAAAACTAAATAGATGTATTTATTGGTTCCCACGCAGCAGTACGGTGTTAACGTACAGTCTGCTAGAAAGGAACGGAAGCACTTCAATCTACAGGTCGGGTATTATTAGCAGAACGTAAAATTCCTTGAAAATTTCCTGCAAATTTGTAAATACATACAAAAAGAGCCAATACTTCCAACACTTCCTGGACACTTGATGTGTCAGCCCCACAGTATCGTTCAAAAGGTGGCACCTCAGGGAGCTGGACCTGCATGCCAGGTAATATAAAACTTCCAAATGGCTTTCTCCCCTTGTGCTAAAATGAAAGACTCCTGAGCACAGCAAAGCCGCACGGTTTTCCTCTCCCTGGCTACAATGAGTGGAAAATATGGAGATAAATCATACAAGTCAAAGGGAAGGCTGTGTGCACTTTGGGAGACATTAAGGTGATGTTTAGTGTCTGCTTGGCCTCATGCTACAGGAATAAAACGGAAGCCCCATCATTACTGCGTTGGTATCTCTCAGAGCTCATGTGTCCCGCACAGAATGGGCTGTCTCTGCAGCCAGATGGCAAAACAAGTCATCTGCTGCAAGATGCTCAGATCATGAACCCAGCTAAGCCTCTAATGAGCTCTCGGGAACGAGGGGCGTCCCCGGCTGAGGGGCACACCTCAATTAAGCTTTAAGGCATTGAAAAACTTCAGTTCCAGAACATTGTGCAAGCTTGGAAAGCAGGAGGAAGAGGATACGATTCTGCTGCTGAAGTCACTCCACTTCCAGAGTGAAAGTACATGGTCCAGACCAACAGGAATTTAGTCTCTGCTCTGGATGCTGTTCCTTTCTTTGTGGTCTTGGGACAGACAGAAGAAGACAAGAAAGGAGTAATTCTGATGCATAAACACAACCGGTTTTGTGCCAATTCAGACATCCTGGCACTGCAAGCTTTTATCAGACCTGCCACCCCGTGTGGTCCTCCTGCGTTCCCAGGACATCCAAACGGCATGAGGTGGCCGGGCTCAGCACCCGAATCACTCCCAAGAGTGTCAAAGGTGAACCCAGCAGATTCTGCTGACCAGAGCATTTGACTACGTGTATGCTGAGAGAATTTGCATGTGAAAAGAGTGTAACCTGGACCAAAATATAAAAGTCTGCTTTTCATATAGTAAAATGTTACCAAAAGTTCAGGAAAAAAAAGGATCAGACCAAATCCAGATTGACTCTGTCAAAATACATTCCAAACATTTAAATTCCTTAAATAAGTGCAAAAGCTATCAAGAATCATTATTAAAAATTATTTGGAACATCCTTGGACCTTAACCAAAGGGTACATAATACATTGACATGGTTCTAAAAATTAAGAACGGTTGTCAAAAAGTCACTTACAGTCTGGCCGATATCCCACACTTCGAGGAGTTCTTTTCACCAACAAACTGTCAAATGAAACCAATGTAAAACTGAAACATGGAAAAGCAGCAGGTACAAATATATGAGACTGTTTTGATGACAGAGAAGCTGCATTTGCCCTAAACGTGCATAACTACACATATTTAAAACTATTATTTTATTTGCAGGCGTAGCTGATCATAATGACAAAATCAAAACTTCCCAGAATCATTAATGGTTCACAGCATAAAGAACAACTAACAGGTCTGCAAGAAAGAGGAGATACTGATCTGGATGGATTTTCATTGTGAAAAGTGACTTAATAGGGCTATATGTGTGTTAGGAACTTCAGGCACAATTTACCTTACAGGTAAAGAAGCGACAGCTTGGGATCTGGCTAGACCAACTGAGCTCTTTTCCACGGCTTTAGTATTAGGAAGCAAAAGTTCAGCTGCTTAAACGCAACCTCAATTGCTCTTGTGCAGTGGGTTCCCAACTGTTTTTCACTGGCAGTACCGACTACCCCCATTAAAAAAATGTAATTGGTTCTGATGATCAGGCGATACAAACCAGCTCCACTTTTCCAGAATTAATAGTCAGAGGTGTGTAAAGAATGGAATACTAAGTTGGAGGTACTGTGGCAGACAGAAATGCCCTGCTATCATAGTTTAATTTGATTTGTTCATTATTAAGTTAAGCACTTCTAACTCTTAGAACAAGCCCACAAGCCTGACATTTGTCTGTCTTTGAGATACAGGGACTTTGGGAGGAAAAGAAAAGGTGGTCGATGGCTGAATGTAAAGAGAGAGGTCAGCGTAACGCTGTGTGTTAATCACAGACCTTCCCTCCTGAAGCTTCATTTGTCAGAGTCACAGTTTCAATTTCAGACAGTTTCTAAAACTTCTAAGTTGTGAGACTTCATGTTTGAGAACTGGTGCAGGATTCTATCAAAGAAACCCCAGAATCGTATCAGCATTAATTCACACCTCCCCACTACAACTGCTTTGTTGCCAGAGAATTTATAATAAAAAAGAAGAGTAGAAAGAAGAAAGGCAAGTGAAGTAACTAAGAACATGACACTTAAGACCATCTAGAATGATCATGTTGAGGTCTCTGTCAGACCCAAATTGCTGCAACAAGTTTAAACAATAGGAAACTGGACTTTGCTCACACTATGTAACGTTCATGACGTACACTGCAGTGTTAGGACGGGGATGAATGCTTAAAATTTGGCATACTTAATCCGGCCAGGGAGAAATCCCCAATGACCTCACCTCCAGCAGGTCACCTCCAGATTATCGGCGAGAAGAGCTGTTCTCAAACGCCTAACAACTGCTTCAACATCGTTACGGCAACACAACTGATTAGATATTACACACGGCTCTGCTTTATCTCTAATCCCCAGCAATCATTATGCTTTTATGGTAAAATACACAACCACAGCACAGCAGCGCAAAAGATGCAATTTAAAAAGAAGTAGGAAGACCGTTGATATTGGCTAATAATATAACATTATACTCAACTTTTCTTGTTGGTTTTAAGTTATTTAATTGTAAAATGTTTTGAAACTAATTGATTAAAGACATAACTAAGTAGAAAAGCCCGGAATAGCATATGGCTGGGTGACTCTCACAGAATGACCTCTAAAGCTCAGCTCACTATGCACACTACACAAACACTAATGTTGGTGTGCCAACTAATTCAATCGCACAATTAAAGAAAGCAAACTAAAATAAGCTCTCCATTGCACAGGTACATCACTGCAGTGCACTGAAGCTGCAGATAGTGTGAGCAAGAAACAAATATGTTTGGATAGATAATTCATGTATCTCGCTGACAACCACTGATTTTTTTTTATCGCCTTCTCTAGTAAAAGAAGTCTACATTTAAGGACTAAATTTGTATTGAAAACACCTCTACCAACTTGAGAGGGTATTTTTTTTAAGTCTAAAAGATTTAAATTTTTCAATATATTTCTATATATTGAATTTCTATATTTCTAACTTGGACTTATGCTGGTAAAACCCCACAAATCTGACCATAATATGATAAGGCAAGATATGTACCAGGCACGTACAACCTATCCCCTTCTAAAGCACTGAAATTCCTTCAACGATAAGACCGGGAAGAACAGCGTTTCTGCCAGCATTAACAAACATACATTCTCGTAACAAGCAGAAGTGCTTTTGGAGCTTAAACAATTACTCAGCTCAAACAGATCACATCATATCTGACTCCTGCAGAAATGTTCCTTCCCATTTCTCTTCCATGGAAATGTATGTTACACTTTCTTTTTTTATTTCCCCTCAATGTGCGTCATTCTTAAGGTGAAATACAGCACAAATAATCATCATTAAAAATTTACCTGGCTACTTTCACCATCTTTGGATTGTATTGCTTAAGTAGAGACAGCAACGTTTTCATTGTTTTACCAGTATCAATTATATCCTGAAAATAAAAAACTCATGTAAGAAGGAATATTAAACATGTCAGAGTAGCATTTTTCAAGTGTCTACCACAGAAATTGCTCATCCGCAATAGCATGAAAATATGCCAAAACACTGTAATCAAATATAGGTGACATGCGACACTGTGTTGTGCTTACGTGACCTTGCTCAGTAAACTGATTGCACACATTAACAGTAGTTCTTAATTGTTGTGGATAACGATGCCTTTGAAAGCAGTTGCTGAACAATGACCTTCCTGGCTCCGTTTAGAGATGTTATGGCTTGTGCTCCTTGCAACTATTAGATAAACAATGTTTAACTTGAATATGATAAGAGTAACGTTAGTCTCACCATCAAGCTCAGTTACAGACAGATGTATGCAAGAGAAAATAGGCAGAACAACCCATTATTGCAATTAAGAAAAAGGAGTGTAATTTACATTACAGTTGCAAGAAATAGCCCAAGAAACTGCACTGGGAATATTTGGGTGCAGTTTTAAAGTCTATACTCGAAACACGCTAAAATGAATTTTGACACAGCATTTTAATCCCATCCACTTCACATTAGAAGCAGAAAAAAGAGCATCTGGTTTACAACTGAAGCATCAGAAATGGGCTCCTCATTTGGACTGAAATAATCCCACAGTCTTTAGAGGGACAGTCCTCACCCTCACCTGAAATCAAGTCTATGGAAGTGAAAGAGGTAGATAATAAAGCAGCAACAGTGTCCTGCTCTCAGCTTATTTCCATACAACTCCCAATTAAGATAAAAATCAACCAAAAAAACTCAACAGACCACCTTTAACACTTAATGCTTTTAATAATGATTAGAAACTCAAGGAAAGTTAAAGACATACAGATATATAGATAAAAAACAAAAGCTAACAAATAAACAGAGATAGCTACTTCCATACTCTCAAAGAAAAATAGAATCTATTGCTGATTCTTTATTGTGTGATTATCTGTTTATTGGAGGTGAATATCAATTTTGTTCAGACTTTTCTGGACATCAAAGGGATGCTGTATAGAAAAGCCTAGTGCTGTGGTGCACAAGATATTAAACCTACAATAAATGTGCATTTTTACTGTTTGACAGTCAAAACCATGACTGGTACAGGGTCTCATATTTGAAAGTGTATAAGACAAGTCAGTGGACAGATGATTCACTGAACAAATGAGAAACTAACCTAATTCTCTGTCTGGGGCTTTGAAGCCATACATTCATCTGAAATGGAGCAGATACATAATTAAATGCATCTGCCTATGTGAAGCAAAGTATACTTCAAAGGACAGCACTGGTCACACAGATGACTGCTGTATACACATTATTTTCGTACGAATTTTAGATCTGAATACAATTCCTGGGGAACAATACAACCTCCTCCAATTATAAGAAGGCAAAAAACCCCACACCACCACGTTTTATGACAGAGGAAACACCCTTCCCCTTGGCAGCTCAATCAGTTGTCAAAGCTGTTTCTTTGCTTACAAACAAAGCTGTTTCCATTATTTGCAGCCTTAAGCCATTATTAGATTGCATGTTCATTTTTCTTGCCTACTGCTGCTGCTTCCCAAGCCTGGACCTGGCAATTTCCTCAAGAACAGCCTTTGTCAGGGCAATACTTACTGACCATGAGCAACGCTGCCCATTAGAAAGAGCTACGAAAGCAAGAATTAAGCAACAGTACCTACTAGGAGATCAAACTCAGCTGTACTGTACCTGGTGCCACCCAAAAAAACACCAAAAGACAGAGGAACGGGAATTTAGCAACTGCAAAATGCTAATTAGGAACTGCCCTTCTCTATGTCACTATGATCTAAACAAATTATACATGAGGACACTGGGCTTACATCTGTTTTTCACATATTTTAAGATATTCTTACCAGGAACTTCTTTCTACCCCTGCAGTTTAATTTCCTAGATTGCTGTTTTAAACCCAGAACAATAATATGCTTTATATCACTTTGTTCAGGCTACTTTTTAGAATTTAAAAATAAAATATAAAAAGAAAACAAAAAAATAATTAAAAAAAAATTTGAATTGATGGAATCCTAGAAAACTGAAAGCAAATACAAATAATTTTACATGGATATTTTCCTTGTGAAATTTGGCAGTTGAACGCAATTTGAGAATTCAAATCACAGATAATTTCCAATTCAGAGCCCACTTGCAAAATTCAGAAGCTGGAAACCTTGAAACCAAAACCTGTAGGTTTTCTGGCTTAAGAATCATTTCTGCTACAACTCTTTTAACAGTCACACGTTACAACTTCAAAGTGAAACATAATACTTACTTCTACGATCAAAACATTCTGGTGGAAAGAAGAAAAACAAAGAAAACACATTAATATCTAAAGAATATGCCACTTCTTATATATATATTACGCTCTGTAAGTTATTAATTTTCATTGCAGCTAAATATTTCTACTACCATTTATGTATATTTACACATGTAACAGCAAATTCTGTGCAGTTTACATTCCTGATGCTCTAATTACAATTAGCTGGCAACAAGATTCTCCTCAACATCTCATGCCAAGTACAAAGTGGCCTTTAAATTATTTAGACTGAGAATTCTAGATACATGCAATAAAGAACAAAAACAGCGTCTACATAATTCGTATTCTTCTAAAGCAAAGAGTGACGTATTAGAGACATGTACAGTTCTGTCCTATCTACATCCTTTACATTGAACGGTGACATACATGCCTTAGAGACCACATATGCGTAAGGAGAATCATAGAATCATTTCATTTGGAAGAGACCCTCAAGATCATCGAGTCCAACCATAACCCAATCTAACTCTGGCACCAAACCATGTCCCTAAGAACCTCATCTAAATGCCTTTTAAACCCCTCCAGGGATGGTGACTCCAGCACTTCCCTGGGCAGCCTGTTCCAATGCCCAACAGCCCTTTCCATGAAGAGTTTTTTCCTAATATCCCATCTGAACCTCCCCTGGCAAGAAGAGGACAGTGACGTGTTGTGACAGAGCAGGAGGCACTGACGCTTTAACCCCAACGTCTGGCTCGGCCACCGGAGAACAGCAGATTCCCTGCTCACATTCTCCGGTTTCCTTCTCTCCTCCCTGCCTGTAACGGGAACCTCCGCTCCCGACCTCAACACCGTCAATAGGTTTATTTTTGTTAAGTTCAGACTAAACTGTCGGCTTCGGCAGGGCTTATCCACTCTCCTAATATGCAAATGAAACTCCTCCATTTTCATTTTTTTAAACTCTATAATCTTTACGCACTAAAAAAGCAGCCTTAAAACAAAGCAGGTATGTGGTTTCTTTAGTGGTTTTGTTTGGTTTTAGACATATGAAGAGCCCTACCTTTCCAGTCAAGGTTGAGAGATCATCTCCGCCAATGACTTTTATATCTCCAGTTGACTGATCATTCTAAAAGAGAGGGTGAGTGTTACCATTACCTGAATTAAAATGATTTTTTTCTTCCAGTAAATATAAAAATTGCAAAGTACATAACCAGTAAATGTTAATGTGAATGTTAATGCTCTCAGAAACACAGCACCAACAGTGTCTTTCTATTAACTAAGACATTACAAGAGATAAAATTCAAAATGATATTTCAGATTAAAGATTGTTTAACTGCATAAACGCAGCACCATCTCTTATTCGTGAACATTATATATACATATGTATCTAAAAAGATATGATTTGCTACGCATTCCCTACAGATATGGAAATAGGAGAGAAAGCACTTCACTTTCCAGGCTGCTATATGGTTCACAATTTACATTTTAAACTTTAATGCTTTGAAAAAGACTTACTCTTTGAGTAAGAATAAGCAATCATAACAATAACAACATCAGCAAAGAATGCACAGATTAATATTTACAAATATAAGCTACAAAAATACCCAGAAAAGCTTATATTTGCCTAGTTTACAACAAATATTGGTAACAAATCAAACTACTTCTAGTAATTGAACAGCTACACAGGTAGACCATCACTCCAACACAGCATTTTGCTTCAGTAAAACCAAACTTTGATACAACCGTAAATGAACTGTTCTAGACAAAAGTTACAAACAGCTTGTAGGGGTGAATTGTTGGCAAAAACTAAAATTGTTATCACAAAAAGAGCAGAAACATTATTTAGAGAGGCACGCACCAAGCACACCGTCACTAACACTGGGATGATAGGAAAGAGAAAAGGTCTTAAAATCCTTTGGCCAGTGGTGTCAATGGTCTAGGATAGATAGAGAGGTGCTGACAGCTCTAGGCATCTAAAAGCAGACTAGACTAACATATACTTTTAAGAATACTATGGCACAAAAAAACACCAAAAAAACAAAACCACAAAACAAACCCAAACCAAACAAACTATTTTTAAAAAGCATCTTTTTAGTTTTACCCCATGTGTTCTAAAGAAACCATTACTTTGATTTGCACCACTCTGAAATTACCCTGAAGTACCATGTATCATGACTATAAGTAATATTGATTTTGGATAAACAGACAACTGTTTCAGTGCTTCCATAACAGTGTGAACAGTAAGTAAACTGAGCAGCAATATTGCTGTGCTGAAAAAGTAAAAACCCAAACAAACCTCCAAAACAATTTGGGCTTGTCCCAGCAGATACACACACTGCTGCTGAACGCCTGAGATCCCGGCTACATCACCCACACAAGTGTACCTCGGTTAAGCACTGTATCCATAAAGCTAAAGGACTTTTGCTGTGTTCACCCTATCTTAAAATTATCTGAAATGACAACTCCTTTAAGCTTTTCCTTGCTTGTGTTACAGGATTCTCTCTTGTCTATTCCTGCGCTGAGAGGGATTTCATCCTCCTTCCATGGAAGGATGTAAAAGAACATCATTCCTTACAAAATGATGATAGAGAAAGATGTTACGGGTACTTGTTCCATTAAAATTATATGCACAGATGACAGACAGTCCTTGGAACATGCATAAGGTCAGGTTCCTGATGATCTGTTTGGCTACAAACCATCACACTATATTCATACAGGAATACCACAAACGCACAGGTTACTGTAAACCTCGCATTATGTGTATTAAAGTATGATGATCATTAGAGAGAGAGAAACAATCTAACATACAGAAACTTGCCTGCTCCTTCCCACCAAGAACCATGCAAACTGCTACACTTTTTAATGCCAAATGTAAACCTTCATTGGCATACAAACCTGCATTTCTATGCAGGCACCAAGACCCTGAGCAATCAAAGGACAAAAAACAGTTAAACAACTTCCAGCACCGGTTGTAACCAGATTTCCATTGGAAAGAACTTTGTTTAATAATTAAGCAATGTTTTAATTATCTTCAGGAGCATTATTTCTGATTTCAGTACTGGTAAGACTTTAATGCTTTGTGGTTTAACACATAAGAGTTTTACTGTTTAGTTCTGTTTTCACTGCTTTCCCATTGCTGCTGCTGGAAAACAATAATGCTTTACAAGATTGTAACTCCTGACTCAAGTGACTCCAAGATCACCTTTTAAAAAGGCATTTTAAATTCTTTACAGTATTTGTTATAAGGCTTGGTTAACAGAGATCTTTCAGAGTACCGCCTTGACCAGCCTAACCAGATTTTAGCACGTACTCCACTGAAAATCCCCGTTTTTCCCAAGCAACAGCGCAACACATCCATTGTCTTTTGGCTGCCCTTCCTGACTACATAAGCAATGTCTGCTCATTTCCAAGTTTAAATGCAGGAGACTGATGAAAAATCATTATTCTTGTACCACGAACAAAATTAATTGTTTGTGAAGAATACCGAGATTTGGGTCTATTCACAAACATTATCTTTCCATTTCTTAACAAGCTGCCAGATCATTAAAATTCATCTGTAAGGACTCAGAAAGCTGGAGTTACAAACAAAGTTTAATCACAGCTTGATCATGTCAGTATTCTTAGAGAATTATTTTTGGATGCAGAACAGTGTGAACTGTGCATTGAACACACACACACCCCCATATGCTTGTAAATATTAAATGATCAGTTTGAAAGAAGAATAGAACCTCAATGACATCAATTTCAGAATCACTACACGAGTTCAGCTGCTTTATTTACGCGACCAGGGTATTTTTAACATCTTTCACCCAGTCTGTAAAGGCAGGCAGTGATCTAGTCACTGCATCCAAAGACAGCAACAAGAGAGCGAGCTCCGCTTTCCAGCGTCCATCACAGTTTGCAATGGTCTTCACATCGCTAGCAATGCGCATTCCTTGGCCTAGGAAAGCATGGATGAAAACTAAAGAGCAAATTTAGCGTTCTGACACTATTCATGATGGAAGACCTAGTTAGTCTGTCACATACATGTTCACGTTAGGACAGTCTTATGTCCTTTAGATTGCATAGCTCGACAGACTGGATAAGTCTGGATATTAATAACCACCTAAAAGAGTCCACAGCAATGAAATGCTCGTAAATACTGCAGTGAAGGCATCAGGTAACAGGAGCTCCTCACTTGTCTAGAACAATAAAACATTCTTCTATAGCCTTGGCTGACAAAGCCAAAAGCCTGAAGCCAACACCTCAAGGAAAACATTCTGCTTAGACCGCTTTGCATCTAAATTTCTCTGCTTTTCTCTTCATCTACTCAGTTTTACTACAAAAACAGGCTTTTAATTTCCATAAAACTTATTTTGCTACCCACTCTCCTACTAATATCAAGGCACTGTAGTTCTGGGGAGTAACAGACAACAGCAGCTGTAGCACCGGAATGAACCGCAGCATGCCGAACACACCAGTATGAGCAAAGAAAATGCATATAAGGCAGCTTTGCTTTCTAACAGAGGGGTTTTTTCAGGTGTTTCAAACCATTTCTCCTATATATTTTTCCAAGTTAGAAAGTGGAAAGAGTGGAAGGGTGTAGCCTTTATACTGTTTTTTAAACAAGCTGAGTAATATATTGGAAGTGTTCCTTGAAGAAAGCAGAAGATACACAATTTCCTCATCAAAAAAAGGTGAGAGTCATCATTTCCTATTCTTTAACGTATCATCCTGTAATAGAAACATTCAGCTTTCTGTTGTGGCTTTTACAGGCGGAATACATGGGCATGTGGTGGCTTCGTGGTTAAGTGGCCCAGCAGCAGGAGCCTGAAGCTTTTTGAGGGGAACAGAAGGAAAGGGTGCCAAGGAGTTCTTGCCCACTGATTTAAACACGGTGCACGAACCTTTCTGCCCAGCCTTGCCTTCTGGCTGGAGAGCGTGGCTAAACGAGTGCCCGGCGTTCAGCAAACGTGAAGGTGGTTTCCAGGTAAGCCCTGCTGTGTGCGCCTCGGGCAGCCGAGCCTGCTCATCCTGCAAACAGACCTGACCAAAGCCCCGCTCAGTCCTGGGCTTTGCCGTGAGATGTCAAGAGATCACTCCACAGCAATCATGAATTTATGAAGATCTTCAACAGTCCAAACTAAGTCTGCAAGTAACTCCATCTATGGCTTCATGGTTTAATGAAACAAAGGATGAAGCTGAGCTTCCAATTTAGTCATCTCTATTTTTTTCTACTGGAACAGGCACTCATCTACAACTGCGAAAAGTAGCTTATACTGCTGACTTGAATGTAAAATTGCTGAGACAGAACTAACAGCATAACCTCACAAGAAAAATTATTCAAACACCCAGAACTGAAACCAAAAAATGTAATTATTTCCATGCTACAGATGGTCTTATGGAACAAATCACAAATACCATCTTGAAAACATAAGACTAGGCCGTCAGGAAGGCAGGAAGGATACAGTACTGACATACAGCTGCTTCTTCCTTTGACCTGCACAACATAAGCTTCTGCTTCCTTCTATAAGACTTACCCATTATCTCATGTTACAGAATGTTCGATTTCCCTACAAAGTTAAATCCTTGTGTTCAGAATGAAAATAAATTATCTTCCAAAAATGTAAACCTAAGGCAATCTATGCCTAGTCTTGAAAAGGTAGTGCCATGTTCAGTAGTCACTAATCACGAATTTAGTTTTATGAATCTAGTTTTTCCTCAAGGCCAAATCCGACTCATTTTGTTCATTGTTTGCTTGAGCCCAACGAAAGCTGAGGTAGGAAACTCAGGTATAACCATTTTTGCAGCTTTCTCATCTTCCTGTCTGATGAATGATGTCTAAGCCACATAAAAATTCCTATAATCAAATTTCTCTAACCAGAGCTGCAGGAGAATCCTGTGTATTCTTCCAGAGCCACAGCTTTAGTGACAGGGTAGTGGGCACAGAGCAAATTGTTTAACAAGTGAAGACATGGAAAAGGTCTCTCTGCTCTGCATAAGGATTTTACTGGGCTGTGGAGATATCAAAGTGTACAGGAAAATATTATAAAATAAGGTAGAGAAAAAGTAAATTAGCTTGTAACTCTTAATTCCCTTAATTATTTGTTTAATATTAGCACATTCTGGCGGTAACAATATTAAACCACCTCTGTTAATCATTTGAAGTTAGTAAAATTTATATAAAAATTGCACAGCTTTGCAGAGATACTTACACAATAACTCTTCAACCTAATGAAGTCGACAGTCATGGGGATTGATTTGTCACTGTTTCTGTTCAGTGCTTTGATGTAGTCTAATAAATCAGCAAAGAATTTATAGCCACCCTTGAGTACACAGAGAGCTACAATGTGGTGTCCTCCCATGCCCTTCATAATCTCTCGTGCCAGCCTCTCCGTCCTGTACAAAACCAAGAAAGAGTTAGTTGTCATAACACACTGTATTTGCTTACTATAGCAGCAGCATTTTATACCAGTGACAACAGCAGCAAACACAAGCAGCAAACTTGGCAATGCATTTTGCTCAGAAATATTTGCCTACCACTTCAGTCACTTTTACACGTTATTGGTCAACAAAGCTTTGGTTTTCAAGGTTATTCTAACAGCAGCACTGCCAAACGCCTCTGTTTTCATACATCACACTCAGCCAAAGCAAATCTTAACACCCTGAAGCTGTTTTACTGTCAGATATGTGATGCTAAGGTGCAATTTCTCCTTCCAAAGACAGGCTCAGCTTCCACGCATAGTGCAATGTAAGTGGCCACAATCAAAAAGGCAGTAGCCCTCACTATCTGAGGAGCAAGAAAATTCTCGTGTTGTAGAAAAAGTACCTTATGTTTATCTGCCAAGCTACAAGGCCAGAAATTTATCCTAACTGCAAATTAAAGTACCAACAAAGCAGAGCAAGAGAAAACTGCGCTGTTTTTCTGCAGTCATTGTTTCTAATTTTATCTTGTAGTTTAGTTTAGAAAGCACACTATATATTTATTGTGTGCCAGCTGACAGCAGGTTCCTCAGAGAAAGCCTACCACTATAAAAGTTATGTCAGTTGCTTAACAACATGCACTTCATCCATTTTTTTCCTATATATGGACTTCCAGTGCAAAGTTTTCAAAACATTTAAAAAAATATTCTATAGCAAAGTTTATTGTATTTAATCAAACAGCACCACACAAAATCTAGATGCATTCCTGTTCATAAGATCTCCAGGAAGATGCACCCAGCACCGCTCTTAAACAGTTGTGTGTCTCAAACAGCTCCTTCGCTGAATTTATTATTCATTCTCTTAAAGGGAATTAGGCAACTATTAAACACAAAATAAACCAAAAATGCCTCATAGGCTTATGCACCTATTTCTGATCACATGAGGAGATAAAACTTCCACAGCATCACAGATTTCAGCAACCACAGAAGCGACAGATTGCTATTCACAGAGGCTAATGTGCTTCCCAGAAGGTAGCAGAAAGTTGGCTATTACTTATCTACCATACGAACATGAGAAAGTCTAAGGTTATATGATTAATAATTTACTTTTATTAATATCCTAAAGAAATTCAAGAGGCTATCATTGCTTTCAGACTGAACTGGCACAACAAATTATGTCTTCTAATTAGGCTTTAAGAAGGTGAAACACCAAAGAAACACTGGAAACAAAGTCACAAATGGCTGCGCACCACAAAATTTTGCTTGAGAATTACGACAAATTTCCAAACAATAAAGTAACGGCAAACGTGCAAACTCTTAGAAGCCAAACAAGAAAGAGTTAATTTGCACTTGTACTTCTTAGGCCCTAATTACATGTAATCTATTTAGACAGTCACCAGGCAGCAAAACTATCACTACAAGATTGTTGATTTCAGAGTCATGGAATCAGCTGGAGCAGTTACTGTCCCAAGGCAAACAAACCTGTCCATGATGAGCCCATGAGGAATATAGACTTTTTCCAAATCGTCTGCGTAATGTTTAGGTATGCAGAACAAGTCCAGGTCGTAACCTTGTTCATCATCGCCGATCTGAAAAGGAAATAAGGTGAGATTTCTACAAAGCCATATAGAAAGTCTGTGGTAAGAAACTGCAAGTCCTTTGCTTTATTCTGGGAACTATCAAACCCATCACACTCACCGAGATCACCTTTACTTTCCCTCTCTATAAAAACATTACTCACACTGAACATAGCGTAAAGTGTAATCAAACGGAACCTACAGTTCACAAGAGTTGCCTGAAATATGGCATGAGCTGTTGTGCAATACAATGTGGGGAAGAAATTAAATCCTATCAACATTCTCCTGCGTCAGAGGGCGGGAAAATGAAACTACTACACCTCAATTAATCTCCTTATCCACTAAAAAAATAATCAAGGAGCTTTTTTACTCCTTTGATTTTCCCCATGTAATGCAAAACCTGCATTTGCAATTAAGCAAGCAGAGGTTTTCACATGGAGAGCTTCCAAATCTCCAGGACACGACATCACAACAAAACACAGGAGCCAGTTTCCAGAAGACAAGACAGCTCCGTGAGCACAACGAGTGACACTGCTGCGAATCGAGCGGTCTCAGACCACCATCTGCAAACCCTGGAGCTTCGAGATCTTGCAGAACCCGAAATGAATGCCCCACTTCAGCAACCTGTTCTGCACAGGCAAACTCCTTGTATGAAACAGCCTGCTGCATTAGCCAGTGTATATTAATTAGGACAAGGGATTAGTACATGTATATTATTGTACCAAACACTGCCGAGGTTCAGAGCATATTGTTGCAACGGCATCAAGAATAGCCCACCCTGAAAACGACAGTTTCTTAATTACTTAATTCTCTGGTTATGCAGCTGAACACTATGGCATGTAAAATGAAGGAATTTCAGAGGGATAAACAAAGCTTCACCAACACAGGCATTTTAAGTATCCACTTTGGCTACTGCTGCCCTTGCAGGGCACAACCTTATTTCCATGCCCAAGGAAGCACTTACCTGGCCTGTGGACAGCCAACTGTTTACATGTTTGTCATTTAACCCCTAATGAGTATTTCACATGGGGAATTTAACGAGCATCTCACCCTCCCATCCAAAACAAACCTGCTATGACCTACTCGGGCACCATGTCCCTGATCGGGGTCCCTGCAATCCAGAGCAAGCTGTTATTTTAAGTAATGAGGCAGGTTCCTGACAAAACACATGGTATTTTCCTGTGGTTCAGACCCATCATTTTATCTAGCGTGCCTGCTAAACCTTCCTTTCTGCATTTGGTAGGGAATGGGCCCTTCCTACAGATTTTATCAGATTTTTGTTTTAATTGACTGCAGGGATTTACAGCCACAACCTCGTGGCCGCCACAGCCCTCAGCCATTAGACACCACATGTATCTCATGAGCATCCGGCAATGGCTTTAAATAAATAAATAAGAATGAATATGCAGGAGCCTGAGCAGATAGAGCAGCGATGCAAAAAAAATAAATCCCCAGAATGCTCTTCCTCCAAAAATACACCCTAATTGAAAGATTTAAGCGACTTGCAGCCCGCCGCGGGCTCTCACTAACAGCCCGCTGCCTCCGCACGCTACGAAAAGCAACAGGAATAGGAAGTTGAGCCGCGCCGGGCTCTGCCGGTGGGAACTTATTTCACCTTCATCTCCGAGGCGGCAACTCCGGCTCGCCCCCGGTTAAACCCCCGGGACCGCCGACCCACCCCCGCGCTGCCCGGCGGCCCCGGGGGAAGGGAAAGCGCCGGGGCCGGGGAGGGAGCACCCGGGCCCGGCGCCGGGAGGCCGGGGCTCCCCTCAAGGTGACTCCGCGGGGGGACGGCTCTCGCCGCTGAGGGACCCCCCGGCCCGTTCCTTCGCGGATCAGCACATTTCCAGGGGCAGGCGGGACCCCCCTCCCCTCAGCCGCCGGCGGCAAAGGGGGAGACCCCCCCCACCCCTCAAGCGCCGGGCAGCCCCCGGCCCGGCGCCGCGGCAGCGGGCGGGCTTGATCGCGGGGGGGAGGCCGCGGCGGCGCCGGGGGCCGCACTCACCACGATGCAGGGGCTGGGGGTCGCCATGGAGCGGGGCGGCCCGCCGGCGGCGGCTGCTGCGGGCGGCGCGGAGGAGCGGCGGCGGCAGCGAGGAGCGGGGAGGCGCCGCACCCCGCAGCGGCCCCGGCGCCGCCTCCGCGCCCTCCGCGCTCCCCGCCCTCAACATGGCCGCGGCGCCGCCGCTCTCTCTGGCGGCCAGAGGCCTGCAGCGGCCCCGGCCCGGAGCGGGGGCTGGGGACAGGGAGGGGGACGAGGAGGCAGTGCCCGCGGCGGCTGCCGCTTCACCGGAGGGGCGGAGAACCGCCCTCAGCCGCGCGATACCGCTGCCCGGCAGGTGCGAGGCGGGGACGGCTCCGGGTCATCACAGAGCCCTTCCCTCGCTGGGGCCGTCCACATCGCAGCTGGGGTGCGGGTGTCCCCCGGGCTGTCCCTTGTCCCCATCGCAGCTGGGGTGCGGGTGTCCCCCGGGCTGTCCCTTGTCCCCATCGCAGCTGGGGTGCGGATTCCCCCGGGCTGTCCCCTGTCCCCATCCCTGGCTCCTCGAGGTTGACCTCCCGCTCCCCAAGGCGGTTTGGGGTGTCCCCCGTTGTAAGGAGCCATTGAAGGAGGAATGTTGTTTTTACAACTGATGTGGCACTGACCCCAGAGAGGGGGGGAAGGACTGAGAGACATCAGACTATAAATCCTTCATGTAAAACAAGGTCTCTTCGGACTAATCCTGAAATGCATACTGATAACTGTATTTGCAAAAGTTAATACTAGGGCAAGGGTAGCCAAAGAGGCAGGAACCCATATTTTAAATAGATTTATAAGGGGAAGGGGATTGTTAGAATTAGATGGACGGGATAGGTAAACTGAGACAGACACTGGGTTGTCTGTAAACCCCGCAATACCAACCCATGGGGAACAGGGGAAGGAATTTGCGGCTGGGATTTCGGGGGATATAAGCAGGGGCTTTTTGCCATATTCCATGTGCCTACCTTTACATAGAACACCTGGTCTTGCAAAATCATTAATAAAATATACTTTGCTGAGAGATCCTGCCTGGGCCTATTATATTGGAAAAGTAATAGTTTCCTACGCTGTCCCCTCATGCTCCCTGGGGAGATCACTCTTGTCCCTAGAAAGAACCATGGTGTGTATTATAATTCCTGTCATCCCAAAACCAAGGGCGGGGGATGCCCTGCCCATGGGGGTTCACGTCCTTGGAGGGGCTCTGTGGATGGACCCCCCAGGCCTGGCGGGGACACCCCTCTCCTGCCGGGTGTTGCCCTGGCTCCTCTGTCACCAGGACAGGCCTGTCCTCCAGCGTGGCCTTGTGCACCTCGGAGGAAAGAAAAGGGACTTGTCTGCATCACTTCGAGTCTTCTTGTGAATCACGGGATCTGGTGGAGCCTCTTTCTCCCCGAGCAGGGGAAATCCAGCCCCCAACACAGGCAGCTGAGGGCATGGCGAAATACACCAAAACACCCCTCAGACCAGGACAAGTGGGCACTGGGGTGTTGGGAACCACCAGCCCTCAGGGTGTCCTGCCTTGACCTCGTCACGCTAACGGCGCTGGCAGCTTGGTGTTGGAACAATTGCGATAACCCAATCTCACACTTCAGGGCTCCAGCTGATTGCTTGCAGGGCTCCAGTCCCTGCATGCACAACTGCCTGAGTATTGTGGGATTTTTCTCTTCCATTTTCCTTTGCAGCCTCAGCGTGGGCACAGCCATCGCTCTTGGCATGCCACGGGGAACCTTGCGCAGATGCTGCTCCACTGCTGACAGAGCAGGGAGCTGATATGCTTTAAAAGTAGCACTGAATCAGTAATGACTGTGTCTTTTCACTAAGCAAAGAGTGACAGGTGCCACTTGCCCACGCACAAGGGATCCCCTGCACCCCTGTCCCCTCCCCGCTTGGGGTTGACACTTCATAAGTGCGTTTATTTAGCGCAGCTCCATTTGTTGGAAGATGAGGGTGTACTGTGCCTCCAGATGCTGTCCCTACGTATCTTTAATTGCCTGAAAGAAAAATTTGATCTTGAGGTAAAATAATAAAAAAGCATGGAAATGCCTGGATAGCTCCAGAGGTCTCAAGTGAGAAAGAAAGGGAAGGAGGGAGGGAGGGAAGGAAAGAAGGAAGGAAGGAACGTAAAGGAAGGAAAGGAAGGAAACTGAGTCAACTCTTCCTGTGGGTTTGGAGTCAAGGACAATACAACAGTACAAGTGGAAATTCACATTTTCTTATATTCTAGCTTAAACAATTGTGTGTCAGCTGAACACTTTTCTTTCTCTAAGGGGTGGAGACCAAGTTTTATTTTATGCTGCATAAATACTTGGTGTCAAAAAAAGGATAATGATTCTTAAAAATAACTTAATTCGTAAAGAGCTGTAGCCATCAACTCCTGATACACATGTAGTGTTATTACTGTCGGCTCAGAAAACACGACCAAGTCCATTTAAGTGTTCCTTTATATGAACCAACCAATTTAAGCAATTGCACTAAGCAAATAGGCACAATGCCTGGAGAATGCAGTACTGTTGCAGCTAGGTGTTCAGCTAGAGTTTGGGTGGGTTGACTGTGGAGTGGGAGGATGGAGCCTTTATCAAATTGCCAAGAGCAGCAGAATGAAATACGCCCTGCAGCTTGCGAGTATTGGGAACATGTCACAGCTGGCCTGTTTCCAGACGGCTGGGAACAACAGCAGCTGCCCTGTCGCGGGCAGGGAGAGCCCGACTGCACTGGGCAGGGGGCAGGATCTGTTGGGGGACCATTCAACCACACAAGCATTTCAGGATCTGCTTTTCTTTTAGTTACTTACTCAATGACCGATATCAACGTTTGCTATTAAAAGAAGCATCCAATGGCACTTTTCTGATCGCATGCAGTAGTTGTTGGCTCGACTTGCATGCAATTTCTCCCAAGCAGACAAAAGCATTAGTCCTGTTTTGCCCTTCTGCGTGAGCAATTTCTTTGTTCCTCATGCCAACGAGCATATTTCTAGGCCCAAAGCATTCCTGGTCCCTCTGGCACCCCATTACGGAGGGAAGAACAGATTTACAAAAGCAGAAATATTTGCTGATATTACAGGAGGTTGGTTAGCTGAGATCAGCTACTGATTTAGTAGATGCCCAGTTTTGTTCTTGCTGGTGCGGGAGCCACCAAGCTTTGCAGGGCAGGGTGGAGGGAGGGGGTCAGAGGGGTCAGGGAGCTGCACATTTTCTAGACAGATGATGCATAAAGTGGGAGAGCCAATGTTCTGATTGCCCTGGTATGCACACCGTTTTAGAAGGGAAAATGATTTAATAAATATGTTTTGTCTCTGAGTAGATTCCTGATTTTGTTGCCTGTCAGGCACATGTTGGTGCTCAGGCCCAGTGAACCATGACCTGTGTGAGAGCCAGTTGTATGTCACTTTATTAACAAACTTTTAAAAACCTTGCTTGGTAACCACGTGCCTGCAGCGGCAGGATACCTGGAGGTAATATAATAATTGAGTATTTGTCATTTGGAAACACTTGAAATAGTGTGCTCTGAGTCAGATCTCCGGGTCACTGCCTGTTCACCAATCCCTCTCTTCCCCACGTTTTTTCCTCCCAGCGTTGCCGTTGCTGCTGAGCGACTCACAGGGAATCAGCAAGATTCTTCTGCTGTTTTTTTTCACAAGACAAGCCTCCTAAAACAGCAAAGAGCACAATGATTTTTCAGCAGATTAACAACCGAGACCAGCAGGACTCCCTTGTGACCAGAAATTAGGCTGTACAAACAGAATGGGAAATAAACGGAGAATTCAAGGCGTATTAAACCAATCCTGATATGAGCACCAATATTTTTAATCAGGAAAATCAAAAAGGAATATCTCATTAGATGATACGTAAAGCGTCCACCAAAATATGAATTTAGCATGGAAGCATCCCATCTTCATCATGAATACAGAGAAATCCCTCCACTGTGACTAGTAATTTGAACAGCCTGAAATTATTTTTCTAGCCTAATGTTTCAAATGGGAGAGGAAGCCAGATGTACCAAAACATTTAAAAAGAGCCACATCCTTCCAAAGAAACAGGGAATAGATGTTGTTTGTTGCAAAATTTATTTTAAAATAATGTTATTTCTGTTCTCCGTCTTGTTGACTTTTGCAGAAATCAGTCATCAAAGTGATTCTTGGTGGTGGCAGTCTCCATGGATTTTGGAAAGCAGTGTCTATCTACCTCTTTCAAGACTGGGACTTCCTGGATGATGAGGGTTTACCAAGATTCCTCTCCCTGCTCAGCTAATAAATGACAATTTACTTATCAAAATGAAAATAAGCAAAAGCTCTGACCCCATACGCTCCTTCCCCGGAGCTGTCTTAACCTCCTTTTTCATGTACATCTTTGCTTCTGTCGACCTTCATTGGAGAAATGCTTTCACACTCTAGACAGAGGGTTGGAGGAATTACAGCCATTTTGCCCTTTATTCAGTAGTGCAAGGAACGGTCGCTTTCACAAGAATTACACAATTACTACAAAACACCCCGTGTTGGTTTATCACAAAATGTCAACTATCCTCAGAAACGCCGACTTGGATTGCTGCAGGCACCACCGCACTTTGGGCTGGTATTTATGGCATTTATTGGCTTTTGTTTGCAAACATCCGTTAAGAATTACCGTGGTGGTGCTGGTTCAGTGCTCTGGTGTGGGACGACACGTGACGGCGTCTGTCACAACACGGCCGGCGCTTGGCACCACACACGCCTAAAGACACACCAAAGTCCTGCCGACGGGATTTACTGATACCTGTGTGCTGCCAAGGTCCAGCGAGCCTGAGGGCCCGCAGAAATTGAAACAAGGATTATCTTAACATGGCAGAAAACAAGCAAAGGCACAACCCCATCCATGGGGCCCGGCGCCCATGGGGGCTCCCAAGGCTCTGAGCGGCCCAGGCCCTGCTGCTGTGACCAAGCATGTGGGGCACCCCCTTCCCCCCAACAGTTCTGAGGTCTGGGCTGGATCCTCTTCCCACTCTCCAGGGAACGGGAGAGCTGTGAGAAGTGGCTTGGACGGGCAGGAAGGCACACCTGAAATCCTGAGACCCACCCAAAGGACACCGGTTTTGTCGGAGCCTGCCCTGACACAAAGGTTGAAGCCTGAGCAATGTAACTACCAGAAAGGTATTTGTCTTTTTTTGTTTGAAACAGCAGTTTTTCAAGCCCAACTTGACTCACACAACAATGTGGCATGAGGGAGTTGCTGACTTTTCACACAGCAAAACCAAGAAGTTTGTTTTGACATGACGGTAACTCCGTGCTTGCTGCAGAGCAGCCTTCAGAGCTGCTACATTAACCATTTCACAGTATCAGAGTATCACAGTATGTTTGGGATTGGAAGGGACCTCAAAAGATCATCCAGTCCAATCCCCCTGCTGGAGCAGGAACGCCCAGGTGAGGTCACACAGGAACATGCCCAGGTGGGTTTTGAATGTCTGCAGAGAAGGAGACTCCACAACCCCCCTGGGCAGCCTGTTCCAGTGTCTGTCACCCTCACTGAGAAGAAGTTTTTTCTCAAATTTAAGCGGAACCTCTTGTGTTCCATCCCATTACCCCTTGTCTTATCATTGTTTGCCACCGAGAAGAGCCTGGCTCCATCCTCATGGCACTCACCCTTTATATATTTATAAACATTACTGAGGTCCCCCCTTAGTCTCCTCTTCTCCAAACTAAAGAGACCCAGCTCCCTCAGCCTTTCTTCATAAGGGAGGTGCTCCACTCCCTTAATCATCTTCGTTGCCCTACGCTGGACCCTCTCCAGCAGTTCCCTGTCCTTCTGGAACTGAGGGGCCCAGAACTGGACACAATATTCCAGATGTGGTCTCACCAGGGCGGAGTAGAGGGGAAGGAGAACCTCTCTCGATCTACTAGCCACCCCCCTTCTAATACACCCCAGGATGCCATTTGCCTTCCTGGCCACAAGGGCCCAGTGCTGGCTCATGGTCATCCTGTTGTCCACCAGGACCCCCAGGTCCCTTTCCCCTACACTGCTCTCTAATATGTAATTTCCCAACCTATACTGGAACCTGGGGTTGTTCCTGCCCAGATGCAGGACTCTACACTTGCCCTTGTTAAATTTCATTAGGTTATTCCCCGCCCAACTCTCCAACTCTCCAGCATCGCTGCTGCCACACGACGGGAACCACCAGCGTTTATTAGAGACGTTGTCACTTGGCACCCAAAGGTGTGCAAGGACACCACAGAGCCCAGGCTGACCTGCTTTTACTCCTCCCACCCACCTCCTTTGACTGCAGACATTGCTCTCCTCACACTGAAGCAGTCACCGCAGGTTCCCAGCAATGCCTTGCAAAAGCAAAGCAGAACAAAGAGCAGAGACAAGATCAGTTACAAAAATCAGATTCTTTCCTGCGCTGTGCAACAAACATTAGTGAGAGGTACATTTTCTCCACGCCAGTAACAAGGAAAAGTCTGCTGGTCCCCCCATTCAGCAAGATGAGTGACCCACAAGCTTCTATGTGACACATTTCAGTGCAAATCCCACTAAAATTAATGTGACTGATGGCAGCCTCCTTACTCTGCTGGCTTACTTGAAATCAAATGGTCTCCAGGAGCACAGGAGTGGACAGATGCCTGCACCGCAACATGCACATAGCAGGCTCCTGGTGTTGTCCCAAACCGTGGGATCGTAACCTGGCGTGGGGATACCGGTTCACACCCAGGGTCGAGGTATTTGCTTTATTTGCAGTTCTGCGCAGAAAGGGCGCAATAAGTGATCTTTGGCAAAGCTAGCACACCAGAAACAGGATGAGTTACATATTTATACATTTTGACTTTTAACCACTGCTAACATGTTATACATACTTGTGCCTACTTGAAGCTTGTTAGTCTAAACTTTTCTCGCCTTGGTTTAAAAGGTACAGTAAACACAAAATCTTGTATGCATGCTCAGTGGGTAGGGGTCTGCGGGAGGCAGGTAACCATCAATGAGGAGGTGTGGGTTTGTATTAAAATGAGTGTATAATGAGCATAGTTCACCAAAGTTCACAATATACCACTAGTCCTTGCCTGATTTTATGGTTTGTTACTATGTGCATAGTCTTCAAGCTTTATCACCAGGTTTGTCCTTCAAGTTCCTCTCATAAGTAACCAATTCCTGTTCTGCTTGAATCACATTCCTTGTTTCATGGTCTGCTTTGACCTCCTGTAAACTTCACTTAGCAGAGACATCACGAGGACTTACACAGGCGTAAAAGGACTTCTGGGAGACGGGCTGTGCATGGGAAGTGCTCTTGCTACAGTCAAGCAGTTTAGTCAATGACTTGGTTAACACGTTCCAGTTTTTCATCAATATTTAGATAAGAGCGCACTACCAAGAAACCAAAGGAACCCTTTAGCAGGACTTCAGCTCAGCATATCTGCATTGGAAGCTCGTTTGTACCGTTCCTTCACCATCACCTGAGGGAAGGATGGGTGGCTCCACGTGCAGAGGGTTGGTGGTGGTGGGAGGATTTCCCACTAGGGAGGGGGAACGAGGGAGAGACGTGGGGTTTCCCCTGCTGGTCAGTTGCTTTCTGAGGACTGAACAGGTTAATAATCTGCTTTCAGCAGGTGCCTGAGTGCAGGACCTGCCTGCAAACCGCAGGAGTGGTGGTGAAACGCTGGCCCAGGTTGTCCAGAGAGGTGGTGGATGCCCCATCCCTGGAGACATCCCAGGCCAGGCTGGACGGGGCTCTGAGCAACCTGAGCTGGTGAAGATGTCCCTGCTCATGGCAGGGGTGGCACTGGGTGAGCTTTGAAGGTCCCTTCCAACCCAAACTATTCTATGATTCTGTGATTCTAAGCCTTTCTAAAAAGCTGCAGAACACTAACTGTGTTGCGCGTCTCAGAAGCAGCGTCTGTACAGCTACACCCAGGTGAGCCAGATGCAAGGATTGTTTAAAAAACAAAACAATCCGGAACCTGTTGATACCAGCAGGGACGAAGGGGCCAACAGGCTGTTGTGCAAGGACAGAAACTCAAGAAGAGGCAAGAGGAGGTGGCAATGCTGTTTCAGTGAGAGGGGAGAAGAATGAGGAAGACCAGTGAGAGGCCACAGGGCAGCAGCCCCATCAGATAAGTGGCTGATAGAGGCTGTGCCCGCCAGAGCTTGCCGATCCAGCTGGCGCCGTCCCAGCGCAGAGCAGGCATCAGGTGGCAGAGCTCGCACGCCAAGGGCCTTGCCTCCCCTGCACAGCGTGGCAGCCGTTCAAGTATCTCAGAAATCTTCTCTGGGCAGATGACAAGGGAAGTGGAGACGAGGAGAGCACACCAGGCTGGGAGGGAGCTGCGCTTCGGGACTCTCCTTTGCAAGACCTCTTGAGATGTACGGTACGAGCTGGCAAAATTGTCACAGAGATCCTCAAATATTAAACACTGTTCTAGGAGTAACGCCAGCCCCTGAATCTGGATTTGGGTTAAGGGTGCAAGACTGGACGAGATGCTGGTGAGGACAGAGAGAGTTCAGAGTTTATACTCCAAAGGTGAAATAAGTGAGTTTACAGGGTCCCAAGATAAACGACCAGGCAGCAGGGAGCTGGAATTCCTGCATACCATCTGTGACCCACCCAGAATCCTGCCTGACCCACTGGAAAGCACCTTCAGAAATCTGTCCTCAAAAAACCCCACGAGACAGGGATGGGAAGGGGAAGAACTGGTTGCAAAACCACTGCCAGAGCCCATAGCAAGGGGGGAGAACAACCTTTCTTCTGGGACAGAGGAAACAGGACCTCATGTGAACCCTCCCTCCAGACAACTAGAAAGATGAAGGTCCAAGAAAAAGAAATAAACTTGATGCTTTTCAAACCTATCTGGCTCCAGACAATACCCCTGTTTAGCAATCAGTATGTTCAACTAATTGCAGAACGGAGCACCTGTACCTATAATTGCAGAAATGTAAGAGATCATAAAGTGCTCAGCAGAGATAATAATAGGAGAATTCTGCTTCAAATAACTTTTTTTTTCTTTGCCAAACCTCTGCTCTTAATTTTATCTTCTAACTGAAATTACTCCTCAAATTGTAAATCTGTGATTATCTGATGGGCTAATACGAGTTTTACACAGTGGTAGCAACAAGGGTTTTTAAATTCACCAAGGCTTATCTAAGCCTCAGGTTGCTCGGTTTCCTCAGAGTCTGGAAACGTTTCCCCAAACTCAGTTCCCTGCTGGTGTAAATACCGCGGGGCAGCACCAGCAAGGCTTTCCGAGGGGAGCGAGACACACCAGAGCTCCTGTCTCTTTGAACCCTCGCCAGGCACATCTTAAATTACAAACTTCCAGACCAGTGTGGTCCTGCTATTGATGGGAGCTTAAAAAGAATGTGAAGTACAATGACACTGATCTTCTGTTTAACTGCTGCACAAATCGGATAATTGGATACAGAGGACTCAAATAAAAGCTGAGTATTTGACAAGAACAAATCGGGAGGGGAAAGAACAGCTATGCAAAATTATTGCATTTTCAGTGATTCCTGTGAAATAGCTGAAAATGATCCATAGATTTAATTAATGTCTTGGAAAATACTCTTGTCACAATTGGGAAATCATAATAAAGGAAAATGTGAATCTTGTTATGTCTAAACAATCAACAGCCATTGAAACAAAGAACAAGGAAGCTTGATACTTGAATTGAAACATCGGTCTTAATAGTCAAAATGTACAGAAGAATGTGACATGTTTTATTTTAGGGCAAAATGCTGGCACTGTAAGTAGGTAAAAATCACTGGAAAATATGGCAAAACCAAATAACTCACAGACTTCAAGGCCCGAATGAATCACTCCTGTCATTCAGTCTGCCTGGAGAGGCTTGTGTTTATTCTCTTTAAACTCATTTAAAGAACTCACTTTCCAATTTCACATCGTCACATCGGGATTTAAGGATGTTTAGTTACCAGCAATTTGGAGAGTTTAAAACCTTTTTGCAGCCCAGCCACTGCAGCTCTTACTCTGCAGGAAAGCACTTTTTGGACGTGTCACCTGAGTATTGCAGTTTTAGATTAAAGGCCTCCTCCCAGCTTTGAACTTTGCGGACGTCGGGCATCGCCAGCGCCAGTCTCAACCACGGTTTAAATTAAAAAGAGAACTGAACTTAGATCCCAAGTGAGCTACCTGCACTCTGGAAGAAGCTAAAACTGATACGACACAGCAGGGAGTAATAAGATTAAAAGCGTTGCTGACTGCGTTTAACTTCAGTGACTTGTTTTGGAGAGGTATGTAGGCTTAAAACTAGAAAGCAGCTGTGTGGCTGCGCGCCAGAAGGAAGTTCACAGCAAAGCTGTTTGCACAGCGTCAGCCTATTTTTAGTGTATGGGAGGGAGGGGGTCTCTTCCTCCCCCTGCCCCGAGCCTCTGGAATGCCCTCCGCTGGCAGCAGGAGCTTGGTGGGTCTTCACACAGGGGTACGGAATTGTTTTGGCCAGTGGTATGAAACAGGGTATCGCGTGTGTGCCAAGCGACCTGCACGTCTATCCAGGGAATGAAGAGCAGGGCAGCACCAGCCCTGGTTTCTCTCTCTTCTCAGCTGGAATGTTGTTTTAGGAAAAAATAAAAGCAGAGAACTCGGTCCAAACAAAGTAAGAGAGCATCTCTGGCAGAAATTCAGATAAAGGTTTAAGATTCATGCCACAATAAGGCCATAAAGATTGGGTAAGAGATCGGTCACTCCAAACTCTGGATCATCCCAGTGCACGTTAAGCAGCAGCAAATTGTGTGCATAATCCCCCACGTGTGTTAGTACCAAGTACTGCTGTCACTTTGCTTATTCTTACACAATCAAAATGTACATTCAAGGTGTGGGGCACATTCACTCCAAAAGCTGGAGTGCTGAAGCACTCCTAAAAATGTGAAATGGAAGAGCAGAGGGTGCCTTATGGTGGGGGGTGTTGGGAAGTCTGGACTAACTCTGCAGGTGCAGGGTGCCCACGTGCCAGCCTTCCCACGGATGTTATTAGTGCCACAAGTGCTATTTTAGAAGAAAAGATTAAAAAGGCCCTGGGGTCAGGCTCTGCAGCTCTGCCAGTGCCGTTTCTCCAAGTCCCTGCGTTGAAAACGTGAGACGGCAGCATAAGAAATAGCAGCTGGGAGGCACTTCAGTTGGCCTTATCCCCAGCACCTCCAGCCTTCCTTTGCACCACTCCACTAATTTTTCATTTAAAATCTCAAATTCCAACAATGCCACAGCCTGCCCAGGAAAGGTATTCCTTAACTTAACTCTTCCTGCTGCCAAGGCCAATGGCCCATTCTGATGTCAAACTAAGTGTCTCCTGCTGCAGCGTAATTGGTTTTTCTTGTCCTACCTGCAGCAGTGAGGGAAAGTCTTTATTTCCCCCTCCTTTGCAGCTCTTACTGATTTGAAAAGATCTCTCCCATGATCTTGAAACACGCCCAACCTTCCATCCCTCTCACTGCTTTTCTCTGCCTGTCCCCAGCTGCTCCACATTTTCCACGAAGTGTTTTGCCTACAGCTGGATAGCATGTTCCAAGAAAGGCATTCTCCTACCACATGAAGAAGGACCACGTCACGTATCTCACAGGCTACATTCCTGTTCATATAGTCCAAAACAACGGTTGTTTTTTTTTGGGAACAGGATGCTGTTGAATCATGTTCAGCTGGTGACTGCCTATAACCCCAAGGGAATTACTCTGTACAACTGCTGCCCCAGCAGCCTGTCCTGTCCCAGCACGTATTTGTTCAGCTGATCGCTGCTTCTGCTCAAGTGTACAAATAAGCATTTGCCAAATCCATTGCTGGATTTACTGAATCCCATTCTAACTCTTTCGAATATATCAAATTAATTTTGAATTGTAATTGTCTTCTAGTCAGTCAGGAGTTCACTCAAGTCTGGTGCTTGCTACAACTGAAGCAGCATTTGCTATCCAAATTGTTAATGAAAATACCAAATAACATCAGATCAGAGCAGAACTGTAGAGATCCCCACTCAATATATCCTTGCAGTCTGAGTGATTAATAATTACTCTGAGTTTTCCAAGCAGGTTTTTATAACCTCACTTTCAAATGGGTGTCAGGCCAAATTCCCCTACGTTCTCACAGAAAGTCAGTAGTCGCTTAAAGCTGTGACGCTGCTTCTCAGTTCAAGCTGCTTGTTGCCTCGCTGTAGAACCACCAGCACTAGTTTGTCACAATTTGATCTCTCTTTCAGAAGCTTACCAATAAGTTTCCCTTTTCCATTAAATTTCCAGTTGAAACTACTGAACACAAGTTCTGACCAGAAAGCTGGAAGCAGAGAGATGCGCTGAGCCTTCAGACCTCACAGCATCCCTGTCTCTTAATGACTGAAAGTAATTGATGTTATGGAGTATCCGTTTCAGGCACACGGATAACTGCTGCTGTTGTGCTCCTGCTGCGATCTCTTACATGTGGCAGAATATGTAAAGTTTGTCTAAGTGAGGACACGAGAGCCCTTGAAATATTCACTGCTCTTCCCTAAGGTGACACAACAGAAGTCTTTTGCTCTTGTGTCTACAGGTTCCTCCCCCATTATTTCAAGATTTCAGTGACCAGCTATTCCAGTGAGAAGTCACATCCACGAAACAGAGAAGGCTCCTCTAATAATATCCTGTTCAAAGATCCCAGATGAGTTAAAACACAAAAACCACACAGCAAACAAAATAAACATGCATCCAGTAATTATCTCCATGGCATCCAAAGCCACGTGGTAAAACTCTTCCCAACATCAACTTTGATAACAGTAGTCTTTAATCTCTTCAGAAAACCTTTGCAAAGACGGATGTAGAATCGCAGTATCAAAAATTACACTTCACCAACAAGACCTGCCCATTTGGCAGCTCCTGTTTGAAGACAATGCGTGACAATGTCTTCCTGACACCCAAGTCTGTGTTGACGGGCGATACGATTTCTCAGGTCAGAGTAAATACCTGCTATGCTCATTATATCGGCTCCTTGTTTAAGGTGGTGACATGAAAGCATATAGTTGTTTTTAGAAGTAAAAAAAGACTTCATCAATAGGTCAACAGTACCCTTCCTCCTATGGAGTTTTTCCATCACAATTCTTGATACTTTAAAAACACTGCAGGGTATTGCTGTCTCACTCCAGGCAGTTACGTATTTGGATGAATCCAGCATTTTCCAAGAGATCTGTTGTTTTGTTAATCTCTAACACTACATTTATATGGTTCTAAAGTACACCCTGGATGTAGCTGCTCTTCTGCAATGTAACTATATCACACTCTGCATTCCCTCGGTATCTTAGTCTAAATTAATATCCTCTTGAAAAGGAAAAAGTTCTTGAAAGGTGAGAATGGGAACCTTCAGTGAGTCAGTCACTTCATGTTATTAACTAGTGGTCAATGCAAAGCAGCTTGCCCACTGCACCAAGCCAAGAAGAACACACAGACAGGCAGAGTTACCACTGAGTAAGTGCCATACTCGACGTACGCATTCTCACTTCTCTCCTGGTAAAACATTCATGGGCCTCTAACTGCATAGGAAATACTGCATTTATGGATTAAAACAACAGTTTTGAAGTTATACTTTCAGAAAAAGGACAGATATGCAAATATGAAATTCATAACTCATTTATTGAATATATATATGCAAGGATACCAATGAAAAGAAACTAATACTGCAAACTACAACTTTGGAAGTAAAGCCAATATAACAGGAACAAAATATACATAACATTGTAGATAGGAATGCATTTACCCTCTTTCATACACTCCTTGTCTTTACACCTAATGTAAATGTATGCTAGAGCAAAAGCTGCAGACATTATTAGCCTAACCTGAGTGCTTTTTGACAAGCAACAGTTCTCCAGGATCCTTTAAGGGTTGAGATGTCACTGCTGACTAATGAATGTGCGTACATATGCATATATAGAAACTGCTTCAACAGTATATAAATCAAGAGCCGTGTTCTGTTTTTCAATCTCCATCACTAATACAGTGGAATCTTTTTCTGGTGACGTGTAAGAAGAGTTACTATTTGCTATAATGTACCTTCAGTTCTCTTAAGATTAATTTCATCTAATGAGGATTAATTTTCTTGTCAATCTGATCCAGCATATTAATATCTTTGGAATGCACCGATTATCACCTACCAGATAAGGCTGATACTTCAAATAGATTATCACCTCTTCATCTTGCACTCTGGTTTAGCATGAAGTTATTTTTCACATAGGCAGCAGTAAGAAGCAAGCTCTCTTCCTTTATATCACATTTTAGGGCCAGATTCTGTGTGCTCATACCATTCTAGATCAGCACAGCTCTTTGTACCGAAAGATCAGACTTCGTGGAGTGTAGGTGATGGACTTATTGCTGCCCTCCAGGAGTTAAGCTGGTGTCACTCCTACTAGAGCCTTATCACAGAACCTCCTGTGGATCAACCCCTGCTGAACGAGTAGATCTTTTGCTCACCTAATCTACTACATCCCAGCTACCTGCACCGGTGCGAGACTGAACCGGCCTTTTGCCCTTCCTTGGAACGGAGCCATAGCACAGCTATAGCGTTTGATCACACCTCGAGACTCGGGCGTTACACCAGCTGCATCCTCAAGTTATTTGAACAATATCCTGATGCCTGTCCTCCCTTGGTACATTCCCTTCCCGGTATAGCACAATTGCAGATCTGTTAATACAGAGATACAGTGAGCTGGGGAGATCGGTTAATATAGAGATACAACGAATTGGGGAGAAACCTCCCATCACAGAGGGTTCCAGGCATCTTTAAACAGCACACGCTGCTCTTGGGAGCAAAATAAATGCCCAAAGGCCAAAAAAAAAAAAGAGAATAAATAAAGTGAAACCAGTTTCATAAGTTTTGTTAAATTCATGAGTTCTCTGATTGTGAGATGAAAGCAGAAGGTGCCTATTAGAAAAAAAACCTCAGTAACAAACGGACTGCATTAATTTAACTAGCTAATTTAAACATACCTATTTCACCTATAGAGCACTTTCATTACTTCTAACATTTCTGGGAAGGCAGTAGATGCTCCAGAATAATCTTCAATATATGCTTGCAAAGATTACATTGCTTTACCAAAAAAACAAAAAAGAGAAAAAAAAATCAGACTGTCTGAAATTCCAAGCTAAAATACACATAAAAAGACAGTAATGGCAGTATTTTGTCTTTAAAAAATGATGTAAATGTTGTATACTATCATACATTGTCATGCTTTTTAAAACTACAATTAAGGACATAAGAGATGTACAGTAAATACACTGCTGAGGTACATTTCTTCTAAATATTAACACCACGACATAATTACTCCCCAGCAGGTGATGCTACTTGGGAACATATAAATACAATTTTTACATTGTAAGGCACTTTTACCCAGCATACATGAGTTGAAGTCAGTTACGACAAATTTGAGGCTCGTAAGAGAAAAGATTTTTGCTTTTGCCTTTGTTTCCATGAATTCATGATGGTTTAGTCGGGCCATCTCAGCACTAAGAGGTAACAGGTAAACCAGCCACTTTCCTGCTACCCGAAGGTAAAATGCTGTTCTGGTTCTTCAAGGCGTGGAATGGGGTAGTTTATTTCACAACACATGAATTATTGGACTGAATATTATACTAAGCAACTGACACACTATGAATTAGAGCTCAGTCTCAAATACAATCAGTATGCTGGCAGATCTACCCCATGCAACCTCAGTTAAAATACAGTAGCTGCAAACAAAGTGCCTTTTTCCATGGGAGGGCCATGTCTGAGGCACAAATCTACAAGTCATTTAAACACTGAACGATGTTATTTCTGCATTCTAAAACTGTTCTGAGTGGCTGAAAAATGTTCATATTCCGGGTGAACCAAAACACCTTGATAGACAATTTCAACAATCGATCTGTCATTGCAATTCAAGTCACGCTTTTAATTTTGAAAATTACAAATACAAAATAAAAATGATCAATGGCATCATGTTTAGAGCAGTATCTGAGTATTTTCTGTATACAGCAATATTTTTTTCTAAAACTGCATTATTCTCCAGGAAAGCAAACAGAACTGATTGAATTCTAACAGGTAAAAATGTTAGAAACTCCAACATACAGTAATTGAGTCCCTCAAGACATTAAGGGAATGCATAAGAAGACAAATGACACACATTAAATCTTTTAAAAATACAAGTAAAAAATGCTACAGAAACTCATGTTACAAATGAACTGGTTTTGCAATACCAATCACAGAAGAACTGCAGCGGTTTTAGCCAAATCAGTGTATGTTGCTTGTTTCCTTCCTTCAGATCCAGAAGTTTTGTTGGGAGTTCAGAGTGAAACAAGTCAAAACCCTAAACAAACAGCAAGGTGATGCGATAGCGACAGACAAACATGCGGACTAGATTCAGCTTTTTGGTTTTATTTAAGTAAGTCTGAGAATGTGCTTTAATAGACCAATTGAAGAAGCTCGTAGCCATCAGAAATGACAAGGTGTTTGAAAGCAGAGGACCGATCTGTTAGGTTTGGTATAGCCTAGGTCTGATTATTCCCTAAAGGAACATCAAATTCTAGCAAGTAGAATTCCATGACGTGATTGTTGACTTGAGAGCAAGAGAAAAATTAAGCACTAAAATAAGGATGATAAGCAAAGTTTCTCATATAGTGGTCATAAGATTAAAAAATAAATACTAATCTAGCAAAAAAGGTTGTTTCCTCATCCTTCTTACAGAACATGGGACCTTTATGCATATTCTGGACAAAACACAAAGTGTTCCACGCGAGACAGAACACTTGAGGTATGGATGTCATATATGGTGGCTAAACTCCATAGTGAGTTAAGAGCTGTAACTCTGAAGTAAAAGAGACTGGGCTGCAGAGTCCAAACATTTGTATAGTAAGGTTTTAATCACACTTAGTGAAGTGTTCTTTGTAAATCAGGGACACAGAAAGAGGTGGGTCGTTGGGGAAAGAATGAACCACAGCCCTTTGGCATGAGTTCTAAAGCTCACAGCTCAGAACCAACAGCTGCTCAAGTAAATCTCCCGCAACAATGCTGGGCGGAATGAGCAATCACAACAGGAACAACCTGAAATGTTCAAGCGTGCTTCGGTGTACACCGAGTCCTTGTCTACTGTGTGCTTTGCAAGCAAAAACAGAGAGCGGCTTTCCCATGTATGGCCTCCGCAACTTGTGTATGAAGAAAACGCAAAATTCACAACGTACCAGCTTGCTGCCACTGCGAACTTGTCCATGTTGTTAGTTAAACTAGCTAAGACCTCCTCTCATTGCATGAATCCACTAAACAACTTACACATTCCAAATCTTGAGGTTTTTATTCAGTCCAGAAATATAGATCTCACTTCATTTCAATGTCTGCCTTAACTTTTGACACTGTACATATTACATATCATTTATATAGTGTTTCATTTTTTCCAGACACTGCAGACTACAAACTACATAATATTGACATGTAAAACTCTGCCACTTACTGAAGGCTCACACACATGAACGTTTCAGGCAGTTCAATGAAATTTCTAACAGAGTTGGGCAGTAGAAGTTACTAACCCTTTTCTGATTTTAGAAAACAATTTAAAAGAATTAGTAGTAATGATGTCTTAGCCATTCCCAGTTCTATAACTCTGTCCCTCGAACCTGTTTAAAAAATGATGAAAACAACAGTAAATTTAAAATCATAAAGAAAAGCATTTAGCAGCTCTGACATTACATCTATATTTAGCGACAGAAAGGAGGGCCTCCCTTCTTAAACTGTTACAAAGTCAGTTGGATTTAAAAATCAACAAATCCTCCCCATTTTTCTACAGTATGCCAATAAAAAGTACTTATCTGCATACACTAGATTTACGTACTTCACTGCAATAAACTACATTAAATGTATATTGCGTTTCAGTCTCGGTAACAGATCTGTCAGGGGTAACTTCCATACCTAGTTTCCATTGAGCTGCTGCTGAGGAATGTCATTATGGTCAGTGCCTGATTTGCCACGGCTTTTGCTTTCTCTTTCTTCATCCTCTTCATCTCTTTCATCATTTCCACTATGGTTTTTACAATAGAGTCTAGCATAGTAAAAGAAACAGTAAGGACTTTTACTGAGAGTATCTATCAAAACCAGACTTTCCCCTCAGTTAGTTTCGAGATGTGCTACAAGCCCCTTGCTACCTCTTTTAACTCATTCATGGTTTTCAGTCAAGCATCAGTTAAACCGAGGATCAATCCTAGTTTTAAAGAACTGAATGCCCTCTTGTGGGCACAGCCACCCTGGCAACTCCACCACAGCCAACTCACCAACGGCAGCAGTTCGGAAAATTATGGGGTCCAAAAAAAGAAAGAAGCTACAAAACATATTGATATGGAGGAACTGTGACAGAAATTATCCCGGGTTTCCTCGATATAAATTACAAATTAATTGAGGAGGACAATATGTCAATTAATTTCCTGATTTCTTATATTGCAACACTACTACAGAAATTTTAAGTTAGCAGAGTACACAAATTACTTTGCAAGTCAATAATTAGTTAAAAATGCCATTTTAAATGAAATATATTTATTCTTAAATAATATACTTAGCTAGCCAAGTTAGGCTGAAAAAGTGTCATGAAATACCTTCACTTGCATTATAGAGTCAAGAATTACATAGGTTCTTACTTATAAATTCCTCGTGACATATTCTCGATGTATTTAGCTTTGTCTTCTACTCCACAGTGGTAATGGTATGTTTTTATGCAGGCTTTAATTTCACACCCAATAGTAGCACCGGGCTGGCTGCAAAGTGTGCATTTCTGTGCAAAGGAAAGAGGAGAACGGCACTGGTCAGCCTTTCAGTCTCTGGTCTCTTTGCATTCACTTTAGTGTTCTGAAACTATATAACCTTTTACAATATGAACACTAGGATTTACCTATCTATTGCACTGAAAATTGCTACATGATTGCACATATTATCGCATATCCAAGATCATTTTTTTGCCACTGAAGTTAGTATGTTAATATATGAAGAATCTTAAGTGATTTTTTTTTCAAGGAACAATATTGTTGGAAGTCTTGTTTTCTACCCCTCCCCCCAATTTCTTAACACTTTAAAGACATCCTGAATTTTAATACAATACAATGTGACATTTTATCAACATCCCCATCTCTGAGGCCTTAACATGTTTTCGTATTAAAACATCAAAACAGTTGGAAACAAGTCACTGCAAGAACATCCTCTCCAAGTTTAACTGTAGTTTTACACAGTGTGCTTTTACTAATACAGGATCCAAAGCTCTTGCTCTCTTACAGGAAGGGTAATAATGATTTACCATGTACATTGTCATAAAGAACTCTAAATACCACATGCCAAACCACCACTAACTTTTAAAGTGATTCCAATCTGGCTACCTGCCCCAGAAGTAACGATACATTTAAATTTTGTGTTAAGAAATAGATGGAAAAGATGGTTTCAGAAGAGTAAGGAGGCACAGCTATATACACCTTACGGGAACATGTTCATCACACTCTGCAAATACATACCATTCTTTTTCCTCTCTTGATTTCCTGAAGTACAGTTTTGATATCAAAATCACCAAACTCTGCCCTTGAAGTTGTTGTTAGCTGGACAGTGCCAGAAGAGAATAACTGTAAAACAAAGGAAGGCCAAAATAATTCCAGGTCACCAACATGATTAGAAATGTATTTATGTGTAGGAATCACCAAGCATTGCACATCCCCTTCTGTGATCTCAGCACGTTTTTTACCAATGAACTAGGAAAAAAAACCATGCTGAGTCATTAGAATGATGAGTATTCCTTCTGATACCCACCTGACTGCTTTAATTACATCTGTTGTCTTGGAGAAATGTATTTTAAAAGACAAAGGAGCAGACAAGAAGTAATGACATGATGAAAACACAGAGTAATAAATGGACATTATTATCAACTACACCACTGAACTTTTTAGAAATATTCCATTTCCTTCCCTGTTACTCATATACAATTCAGCTTCACGGCACAGCTGATGTCAACATACCTGAAAAGCCCTGAGAGGTGACAATGAAGCACAAAAGTACCATCCCTACTGTCATCATCCCAGTATAATCGGTTTAAACTGTCTTAGAAATGAAGTTCGGGTACACAAAGTAGCCAATACTCTAAGACTCAAGGCTGCTGGCACACACCAGCAATCTGTTAGACAAGCAGCTCTAGAAAAACAATTAATACTCCACAGATTGTCTGGACTATTTATTCATTTTGAGGCACAACAGGAACCACTAAGGTTCATTACTCAAAGCGCTACCTCGTTCACAGAACAAGTTATGATACATGAGAGCACTGTCTGCTCATGTTCACTGAAATGAGCAGATTCTTTTCAGGCTGACAATTCTTGAAGCACCATCACCTAAAGGCAAGGGGACTTCCATGTCCCACTCTACTTGAGTTACAAGGGCTGAATGCGCTTGTCAGAAAATTAATGAAGTTCACAGATTCTTCCTGGACTTGGTCTGAAAGCCTGTGGAGTAAGGGTATTTTATTTCTGGGACAGATTATTTTAGCTAAAACCCTTTCCTGTTTTCCTTTTAAAATATTGTATACGCATTTAGACGCTAAGGGAGCATTTTTAATAAAGAGTCTCCCTGAGCTAATTCCATCTCTTAGCACGTAGCCAACTTTTATCCATATTGCCAGCAGCGAAAATAAATGAATTGCTCACTTTGCAACACTTCAGCTTGTGAAGAGATCATCAGCACACAGGCAATAGTCATGCATAATTACATATGAGGGTACCGTATTAAAAACTAAAACAGCAATTCAGACAAAATTCACTAACAGACTGGTTAACAACAATATTGTTACTCACCATGCACTTATAGTGTGCTGCAGCCTTTTTGGCATTAAATATATGAAGCTTTCCTCTAGCTTCATTTTCTTCTTCACCTGCATGACAGAATCCACATTTAGGTTTTGTATCACTGGGGCTGCTTCTGTGGGGAGACCTGTCTCTCTGAAAGAAAAACATTCTACTAAAATATACTGCTGGGTTACAAATAAGGTTGTAATTTTAAAAGCCTGTGGCCACCAGCTGGAGGCTCAGACAAATGCAAGTTTTAATAAAAATTATATTTGCAAAGAAGAAATATGCAATTCTGCCTTCTAAGAAGTTTAGCATATTTACTGCTTACATAGGAACTGCTTTCTATTTCATCTGTGCCATGTGAGGACGTAGATCTAGTGTCTTCTGATTGCCCTTTTAAATTTGTTTTTCTTGGCTTTCCCTTACGACCCCTCCTCTTTCCTTTGGGAGGTGAAGGCTCCAACTCGTGTTCATTGATACTTTCTTCTAAATCTGCTTTAGAAGTTAGAAAACATCATCAAATAACATTCTCCAAAAAATTTACGCAAAGCAAAGCAGCCAAAAATAAAAACAGACAAGAAAAAAACATAACCTGTATTTGTTGTATTTGGATCAGAAATAAAAATAGCAATACTTTCCCGTTTATTACAAACATGCACTTTAGATCCTGAAAGCATTATTTACTTATTTATACATATCACACAGCTTTGCATCTTTATAACATATGAAGAAGGTTTAGCATTTCTTACAACTTGTACTTTCAGAGCTAAAAATCTGTCCTCAGATACACATGTTCACCTCCACTGAAAATAACTCATTTAAACTACGCTGAAACCAGTAAATGTTTCGAGCATGAAATAAGCTTTTAATTTATTTAAGATTCGTACCTCCAATGTAAATTGCAGCTGGTACTATGCTGGTGTTTCTACAGAACACCTCTCTCCTTGCTTTACTAATTAATGCCTTGACTTAAAATATCGCCCATTTTGGCTAAAACGTTAACATCAAATTTTAAAACTGAAATGTATTTTGCCTCCATGAAACAAATGTAAAATTTCATTTTAGTTACAGGATATTTTTACACCTACAGCTAAAAGCAGCCACCAGTTTACAGAAAATCACCCGTACTGACCATACCCCAGATTAAATATTTATAGACCATTAGGAATATAAGAATGTATATTTGTAATACAGACATAGGAAAGACGTCTGACACGTTCCTTGAAAGCGTCAGCTCAGCTGCTGAATGCCGGATAGAACCGCAGTGCAGAGCTCTGGCAGACTGTCCTTTTGACTGCTCAAAGCTCTACAGTTAATACAGATCAATTCTGCAAACTTAAGATTGTTTCCAATACAACCCTGTTAAGTTACATCTGATATTGAATAACCAGCTCTATTCAGTCCCCAACAACCTTCCTGATCGCCAGCTGCTCATGGGAGCATGTTTGTTGTGTGGCTTTTTTAAATACAGAACACTCACCCCTGCTCAAACTGCAGATATTTCAGCAGACTTGTTTAAACAAATGTGCACACACACGGCTAAAGAACTTGCTTCTCAAAGTCCAAACCACAAACATCAGTATGAGCCCCCAAATGGAAGGAAATCCTAATCAGAAGATTTGGAACATCCACTTTACACATTAATGGGCTGCTTGACTGTGGTGGTATTATTATTATTTAAGCATTGCTAAGGCACTTATTGCCATTATATCCTGGTCTCAGAATCCAGACAGGACATCTTATTCTGAGACTAAACGCTGCTTTGCTAGAACTCGTCTTTGGTATCTATTATCACTTAAAAATCAAATCACGTTTCTATTTCCTGATTAACAGTGACTCAACTGCACAAAAGTTTGAAGTCAAAGGCTCAAATACATTCCACAGGCACCAAGCTGGAGCAGAATACGACTCTGCCACTGGCCCCAGCCCCTGCACACAAGTGTGTCCTGTCAAACTCAGCCTATTGCGTGTGTCACTAACCCCTGAGATTAATGAAGGACAGAAAACTAAACAAAATGCATGACAACAGGTTACCAAAATATAATTCCCCCAGGGCTTTACTCTGTCATATGGTTAGAATGAGGCAAAGATTTGAGAATATATGAATACAAATCTGCAAATTATTTTGGCTTAAATCGACAGATTACTTGCCTATACACAGATATTCCCAAATTGCTTTTAAAATACGTCAGTCTATCTATGGCAACATTCCTATGCTTTAATATATATACTATTCTTTTCTAATTAGATGACAAATGCACCGTTTACTCTGAAAAAATAAAACACATGATGAGATGGATTATCCAATGAAGCAATACATTTGACATTTTCTTCTCTGAATTTACTATCTAACTGTATTTTTCATTTATCATTACTTGCTAAATTCCCCAACCAAGATTAAGCAATTTAGATACTGTCTCTCTCAGACTGTATATAGCAAATTTTATTGCAGCCCAAAACCCTCTTTCAAAGAAAATAATTCTATTTTATCTTGTCCCTCATCATCTGAACTCTCCACCAACATACATACAAATATTGTGAATCTTTGTCTCCACTTTTACATTTACAGAAACCATAAATGGCTACTCTGGAAAAATAGTCTTACAAAAATGTGACTTATTGAATTCATGACCCTTTAAATAACATCAGCAAGAAGTTAAAAAATATCCCTTCTAAAATCAATCCACAGATTTCCCGGCTGTATTTGATGAAGCAAAATGGAGCGCATTCACCAACTTGCCTTATTTCTTCCAAAGACCCTTATCAATCCTGTCAACCGTAACGCTTTCCACCTCTTAGTCCAACCTTATTTTCTAAATAACATTAACGCATATCCTGAACTCTCTACAGTCAAACTTTCAAAACTGAAGTGAATCATAATTGCTAAAAACGAATCACATTATGAAAACCTACTTTTATGAGAAACGTCACAGAACAAGTTCTTAAGTGCTATTTTGCAGTCTACCGTTATTAGAATATTTAAGATTTGAAAAGTAAAAAAGCTTTATCTTTTAAAAGATGGTTTCAGTGTAAGATAAAAAAGCATCAGAACTGCACAGCTTTCTTCAAAGCAGAACCCACTTTCTGTGCTCAAAACTAGCACTTCCAAAGGTTCAGAGTTCACTGAAATCCAGATGCGTCATGACCCCTTAGAATAAAATTCCTTGTAGATTTAGGTCTCCCCCTCAAGTGACAAGGACCTCCAGATTACCACCACCAGAGACGTGAGGACCTGCTCTACCACATCTGTCTACAAGACCGATACCTCAAAACATGAGCGTTTCTCCCATTTTGAGCAGCACTATGAACTAGCGCAACAGTCCAGGAAGAACGAGCTGGTAACCAGCGTTCAAATCCACCTGCCTGGGATGGTCTTTACTGTTTAATGCCCGGTTTGGTTTGTGCTCTGTCCCTCCCCTCGAGCCCACTGGCAGCTTACCCTGTGTCCCTGGCATCTGATGGTTGGGTGTTTCCAACTTCTCGTGTCAGCTTGAACTAAGGAAAACACAAAAAGTTGTTCAACTCCTCCCTGACCAGATGATGTTTTATCACGGATTTCACTCACACTCTGAACCCCCTGAGATTCCCTAGATACTCTTCAACTGCCCCCCATCCCATATCCCATTACTGCATTGATTTTTAAAATCATGACAGTAGTCTCCACACAACCTTATCCAACGCGTTCAAACGAGGTACCTTATGAGCTGTCTTCACAAGTCCCTAAATGCTATATCTGAAATAACCAAACTTAATGCACAACACAGTCTGAGAAGGAGGGGTGGGGGCAGAAATCAAGAGGAAACATTCTACATTTTCAAAAGCACCTAAAACCAAGATATTGTAAATTCAGACAAGCAGAATGATGAGCAACAACAAGCCCAAATTTGCATTTTAGAAATCCATAAGCAGTACAAAGTACCACAAAAAGAAGATGAGCAAAATGCTGTATTACACAAACTGTTAACAGGGAGACTCGGCTTCAGAGAGAAATCAAAAACTTCTCCATTGATCATGACTAGAAGGAAAAGGATCAAGATGTTTGTCTTGGCAAAGAAGAGGCTGAGATCTCACTGTTCTGTTCTATACTGTGTCAGCTTGAAGTATATATGGAATCACCCATTTCCAAAAGCTAGGTTAAAGCAAAGTAATACAAGAATTAAGTGATTTAAAGGTTGTGAAGGAACAAATAAAAAGAGGACATGTACAATAAAGGCTCATACTGCTCTCTGTATCCACCATCCAAAACTGACTGGCAACATATATTTGCAAGTAGGACTGTACAAAAAAAGAAGCCAAAATGTAGAATGTGGAAGGGGCTCAGACATGCTGTCATGTCCATCTGAAATCACACACAGGCATTTAAAGCTTTACAGTCTATTTGGGGCAAAAGAGAAACTCTAAATTAAACTACAAAGGACAACAACAACTTTACCAGATTTTTAGAAGAGAAACAAAATATAACAGAGAAAGAAAAAGGTAGTTTAGCATGTTAAAGATGTCCTTAAAATACGGCTGAAGCCCAACGAACTGTATGTGGCAACAATATTTTAAATTGAAGTGTCAAAAAACCCTCAAAATTTTATTGTCCCAGTAGTCAATAATAAAAACATGATGCATCCATAAGCATTAATAAGAACTAGAGATTTACATAAAAACCCTTGCAAGCAAACACAGAATCAGGTAAGCCAATCATTAAATAATAGTACCTTTTATCAGCAAATGATGTGAAATTAATGATCAAAATGCTGAATATAATTTTTAGTGGGTTTTTTGTTGCTGTTTGTTTGTTTGTTTCTTAATGGAAAAAGACTAAGTTACATGAAACATATCGAAACTGGACAAAGTAAGAGTGGAGACGAAAAAAATTAAATTACCCCTTCGGTCCCATCACTGATATGTTTTCCAAAAGTACCAGATACCTCAAGGAACTGATGATGTGTGTCCAAAAGCTATTTTTGACTTAATAGTATCTGTGTTATGAAGTCCTTGAGGTTATTTATTTAATTCAGTATATTTACCATAGAAAATGAATAAAACAATCCTTCATAACTATAAAATCTAAATGCTTTTCAAACAAACAATCGTTGGCAAAGAATGAAGACAGACAATACGCTTATCTGCGTAATCAGAAGGCTTACAGCAACTGGGATGGTAAACCTTTTAAACGTGAGTTAACTGACCAAGTTCCTATTTGTCGAACATCTTGCCAGGAGAACCAGAACATAAACACCACAGGCCGGCTCCTCAGCAAACCATTCCCCACATGACTCTTACATTCTTTCTTTTCCATTAGCTGTGCGTTTTTCCGTAAGAAAATACTATTGTGATGCTTTTGTAAAACACCTTAGGCTGTAATGGGCTGCAGAGAAGATTGTGGACTTACTGCCTCGGCCAACTCTTTTTGTTTTAACACTATATATACATTACACCACGTATACATTCGATGCCACATTCAGAGCAGATTCTCTGTAAGACAGACAGAGCCCAGGAAGAATTTGTAACCGCCCACCAGCAGAACTGAAACGACACCGATGTTACGGAAATTTTCACACCTGCCTGCTTTAATGCGTGCAAGGACTGGCAAGCTTGTGCTACCAACAGTCACAGAAAATCCAACGATGAGCAAACACTGATGAAAGAATCCAAAGATGAATCAGGATGTTACCTAACTATAATGCCAAAAAAGTGTCATATCTTTTTCCTGCCAGTCCCTGGTTTACATAGTGCTTTGAAAAAGTACTTGGTTTGATGCAGGTTGCAGCATCTCTAAATAAGTCTCACAGAGTAATAATATCCTCACTGAACTTACTGAGCAGTTTGAGAAGCACAGATTTCATGTTTGATCTTCAGAATAAGACGAAAAGGATGCTGAGACAGGGAATGTCCTTATTTCCATTGTGGAAACGTAACTCCCTGAGGCTTTGAGTACAGCTACAATAGGAATTATGGACACTGTATTTTCTGACCTCACAGTTCCCAAGCATCTGTTTCAAACATTACCAACAGACAGTCACATGGCTGTCTTCATTATTCTTTGTTTTATTACTATGTGACAGTAGGAAATTATATTCTTCTCTTAGTTTATATTAAACTATTCCTGATCAGCTGAATTGGTTTTAAATTCAACACAGGGGCCAGGGCAGCCCCACCTGCAGGGAACTGAAAGATACCAGACATACAATTTTTCAACAATTACTACCAGCACATTGGAATAAATTCCAACAAACAGTTTCAAAACCTTAGTTCGACAACACTCTCCTCTTCAAAATGAATAAGTACAATTATATTGAAGTGAACAGTAATTCAACTAACAGCTGTGACAGTTTGAAAGCACTGGCACCATTTCCTATAATCTATTAAATACCAAACACTTAACTTGCCTAAATTATGGATTCAACTGTTACCTGAAGTTCAGGTCGGATTATTTTGTTAGATTTGCAACCCAGCAAGACAAAAATCTAGACACGAAGCTTCCAGTAACTTGTTCTGCTGCTCTGAGCAGGTGCCTTCAAACCTGTGCACTCACAGGTACCTCACTGGACCACAGCCCAGTACCCAGTGTGAGCGCAGCCGCTCTTCCTGCCCATTTTCCACTTATTGGGAACACTGCACAGGAGAATCGCTCTGAAATATATATATATATATATATATACACACACACACACACACACCATAAATGAAATTCTCCAATTCCATTTCACCTGCAGGCTGGGCCATACAGATAAATTAGACAAACCCAAGAGTCTGCTGAAACAGATAATGAATTTAAGAGCACAATACTTTGCTGCTATGTTTTGTATTTTTATATTCAAAGAAAACAGAAGGTAGCTCAGCACCTCCTATCAATTAAAAGAAAACGAACTCCCATTGTTCATTAATTTTGCCTTGATGAGTAGGGAGATCCTTAGTCTGATGAATTCTCGCTCCACTTGAACTTCATGACAGCAATAAATAACATCTAAGAGGTCCTTTTCATTGGGTTTTAACTGGGTAACTTTAATTCCAACGTAGATCCTTCAACCACATTTCCACACAGCCTCAAGGAACTTTCCTTAACTGTTATTAACAGTTAACAAATATTATTTTAAACTAGAACGTCTAACAAAAGGTCCATTAGCCAGATCTCAGACTGGAACAAGTACGCTGCACACCCCACATCCATATTCCAGGGAAGAGAAGGAAAAATCTCTTATGCAGCAGTACTGCCTACAGAAAATAAACTGTTCAGGAAACCAAACACTCCTAAAAAGTCTTCCAACACCCACTAATAGAAGTGACATAATACAAATATTTGGACTGCAACAATTCAATCAATAAAGAGAATAAAGGGTAAAACACCCAGATGTTCTACACTAAGAAAAAAACCAAAGCAAACCAGCATCCATGAGCAGGAGCAATAAGCTTCTGTTTAAAAGGACTGACAATTCCAGTGCCTCTGTGCACCTACACTGAGTGACATAACCACAGATGGGCTTTAACTATTGTGTTATGAAAACACTGCTGAGAGCAATGATTCAGGAAATTAAATGAAAAAACAAGAGAAAACAACAATGCTGTGTCAGCATCTAGCATCCCCAGCTACTCTATCCACTCTTCTCCACAAGTCTTGTCTGGTTTCACACATCACCCTTCTTTTGTATTTAAACTCCACGTTGATATCCACATTTTTCTCAAGAAATAAACCAACTAATATATATATATATATACATACACACACACACATATACAAAGCTTAATTTCACCATCCCACACCTTTCAGTTCCCATTTGACCGAGCAAATGTCAGCATTCAAATATTAAGAAACAAACCCTCCAAAGTCCCTTTTTAGACTATGAAAACCACCCTATATATTTCTGTCTTCTACAGGTAATTAAGTTTTCAATATACCAAAATACCATTGCTATACAGTGCTGTAAGTCACTTCCATAAGACAGGTACAGTATGTATTTTCACTCTCGTTGATTTACAGGAGGTCTATCACAAAAGAGCCCCAGCTTCTGGCATTAGCAAATCCATAATTGTAAGTGATAATAGTCTATGGGTATAGTTCCCTAAACTATATGGACTAAAAGGAGAACATATCCTTTGGGAAAGAGCACTGGGTAAAATTTCAGTCAAATATCAAACAAAACCCAAAAATGTGAAATACAGCTACACATATTTCTAGAAGTGTAAAGCATATCAGAAGTAAGTATTTTAAACATAAAAAAATGATTGCAAAGTTAAAAGCTAAATGAGATACTATTGGGGTCTTTGGCCTCCTTTTTTTTTGAATATTTATTCCTCCTTCTCCTACCCCCAATCTAAGAGTCTCTTTGGGTAAGCGAGTTTAATGTTTTAATAAACTGCCATCATCCTTTAAGAAAAAAGCCACTAGGCCTCTGTGGCAATTTTTCCCATGTCCTCTCAGATAAATATATCCATATAAAATTTAAAAGCCTTTGCTGTCAGAGAATGACATTGTAGAATTGGAAATTATGGTTTCTGAAAACTCTTAAAGAAAAGTGCACGTTCAGATCCTGCAAGGAACTCCAAGCAGAAAACGTCATTCATTGGCATTGGGCTCCATGCAGAACTGGGGGCATTTTTCAATAGATGTCAGACACTGAGCTATTTGTGAATTAGTATAAAAGATTATGTTTAACTATCAGTTAAAGAGATTAATCCCTTTGCAGACTCAAATGTCTTTCATATTCTCCTTCTGCTAACAAACCAACCCCAAAATAAAGAAACAACGTGCCAAACTACAAGATAATGTGGCCCTGTCTCTTTAGAGAGCTGATATAACATGCACATTGCATTTCTTGTTTAAATCTGGTAACAGCAAAATCAGAGAGTGCTTTATATAAAGCACATGACAATAATTATTTAAAATAAACTTTAAAAAAAATCAGTTTTCATTTTGGCTTTTCTACTGCCTTCAGTATCTTTCGGAACACTGAATTAACATCCAAACCTGACTGTTGAAATATCTACTATCCGTAGCATAAAAACTAGTACATTGCCTTAAAAGTACATTTAGCAGAAAGAGACTGTTCTCTTACCCAAATTCAGATACAGCAGGAAAAAGCATAAATACATACAGACCATGTAATTTATCTATGTCTGTGGCACAGCACCCCTCAGCATGTCACTTAAGTGATCTGACCACAAACCTTTGCATTACTATTGGAAGAGTTAAACTCTATTTAATAGTTAAAAAAAAATAGTGAATATTTAGGAACATTAGAAATAGCAAAAATCAGTTGTTATCTGGCAAAATGTTTTAGATGTTAATATTGTGACTATTTAACTAGAAATATTAGGCAGCTCCTTCCCAGAAGGGAATGTGGTACTTCTACTCAAACTTTAGTTTTGACAGAATGTCAAATCTTTGGAACTTCCTAACATTTGTTTTGGGTTTTTCTCCACCTCAACCAATAATTTTTAGAGAAAATACAGAAATAAGATGGGCTTCCAAACTCATTTTTTCCTCAAAAAAAATGTAGTTCTGATTTTTACTGAAAACATTTATATTCTCAAAAAAAAAAAAATATTAACCAAAGTATCTTTCTACAATGGGAAAAATTTATATGGAATAATTTTACCTTCAGAGTTATGCGTAGTTTTCTTGTGTTTTCGACATAAAATCCTATAAACAAAGTAGTTGAAAACTGTCAAGTCAGTCACGATTCACAGATTATTTACTCATCTTTTAAATTTAAATTTCAGTACATTTTTTCTCCCACTTTAAGACTCACCGATACACAAATCTCGCAGTGAAAATACACTTTTCTAGCATAGCACTATTTTGAATGCCACAATCATAATTAGAATTTTTTTCTAAGTTTTGTTTAGATTCCAAAAATGGGGGGTTTGTTTTGCTTTGTTGTTGGTTTTTTATTTTCTCTTTTTTTTTTTTTTTAACAATGAATGTGAAATATAAAGAAAAAAACAGACATAGCAAATAAATAATAGTTACATGTAAATGCCTTGTGAGGGTTTCTCTCTTATCTGAGCTTTATCATGCAAAGCACAGTAGTAGTGATACGTCTTGTGACATGTTTTCACATCACAGCCAATGGTCGCTCCAGGACAGTGGCACAAAGAGCACATCTGTAAAGAAAAGGAAAGTACAATTCATGTTACTGTTGGCTTAGTATTTCTGAGTTCAAAAATAACAGAGTTCCCACTCCTGATGACAACATAAATGGACTCATGCACTTAGCATTACTCCTCCTGTTCTCAGGTATTTTTCATAACTTACTTTAAAATAAAGGAGAAATTTGTTGCAAATATGCAACAATACAATAACCATAATATATTGATTATGAATTCAATGAAGAAAATAAGTAATTTACTTCCACGGGATATCACGTGTCTGATGAAAGTCACACAGCTATTCACCTAAACATCCCACTCGATAGTCTGTTTATACTGACAGTTTCAGAAAAGTTAAAATTGTAAATGGTACCTGTCCAACTCTGAATGATATTATGAAAGCAGGAGAAAAAAAGACACACATTTGGCAACGAATCTTGCAGAGTCAGAAATACTGATGATCTGCAAATGTTTCTTAGCCTCAGCGGCTGACTTGACCTCTTTTTTCTATGCAGTTATTTCCTTAAGTTATTTCCAAAACACTGAATTTGGTGAAAGATTTGTTAAATACAATGAATTTATTTCAATTATATGAAATTTTGCTCTTTATACTTATATTGCACAAAAGATTAAATGGGAGTCTGTTGCTTTACTCCTCTTTCCCAAAAACAAATTCTTCTCATCTAAGATTGCTTATGACACACCAACTCTCACGCTTTTAAATCGTTCAGTGCCCTTCTCATCCTTCTCTATATTATTTTCTAATGACACAATATTGCCCCGAAATCTCAGAATTTCCCAATAAACTCCCCTCAGAAGCCAACCAGAGCTTTTTGTTTGTATCCAGCATGTTGCCCACACCCCCAAAAGATTAATTCCAAATCCATAAGCAGAAGCATGCGGTGTAGGATACCGCTTACATAGATCTGTGTGAAATACACTTTCTGCCCACACTAACTCAGTCAAGTTCTTGTTAGTCTCTAATATACCAAATACATACATCACCAAAGTTATGTATCACCACCCTGTTCTTCAATTTTAACAAAGTTAACTGAACACTAAAAATGTCAAAGCCTTGGATCATCTCCATTTACTCCTCTGCAAGCTCTGAAATGGTATAGTTATATATACCGTTCCCTAGTTGTTATCTAATTTGTATGTGTATTTTATCTCATAAATGTGTTATACGTTATGGTTTAATATAAAATAATGGCTGATCATAGCCCTTTATAAAAGCCTAGGTTGAAGTGATACCCATCCCATCAGTTTTAGTTAATGCTTCAGGATTTTTAAAGCCAGAAATGACTAAAATAAAGCCTTCTTTTTATGAACACCGTTACTGTATGGACAAAACAGACCACAGGAATTTTTACACCGACTTATTGATCTATGTTTCCTGACAGTAATAAAATATTTATTCCATTGGTACAAGTCTTGCTGTCCAAATGGTCACCCTCAACAGACTGATTAATCTCCAACTTATATCATGTATATGCGAAGTGTGACAAAACAAATAAGCTCTTTAAAAGAAATCCTCCCATACACAGCTAACAGAAGCAATAATGATATCAGGGCCATGTACTTCCAAATGTTTAAACTCCACAAGTTTTTACGGCTGGCCTATTAAGGCTTGAACCTACAAAATTTTCTTAGACAGAAATATATTATCATCAGAAATGCTCTACACGTCAGTCATTATCACTCCAGTAATGAAGAGGTCCCAGTTCCTACCTGGTCAGTGGCAGCATCTCCCCAGGGAGAGCAGCCACGTCAAATCTGCCAGCACACAAATTTAGTCCAAGCTACCGATATAATTACTTAACTCAATGCAGCACACTGGGATATTTTTGCTCTGTGTGTTCCCACATGAAAGAACAGGCTAGAACACAAAGCAGAGCTTCAAGGCGGTATTTAGGCCGACTGGAAACTACACCGGTCAAGGGAAAAAGATTCGTTACAGAGAGGGATTCAGAGCTACAGTTTTCTGACAGCTACAGAGATACGGCGGCAAAGTTAAGATGTAAAATTATCTTGTTTCCTTTTTGGAGAGAATATGCATCTCAGGACTATGAATCTAAGTTAACCAGATCCAGGTTTTCTGCAAAAAGCTGAACAAAGTGCCTGATACGTACAGCTAGTGAGCTCCAAGAATATATCCAGCTGTTGCACCAGTGAAGGAACATAAAGAGATTTAGAAGCAGAAAGACAGAAACCACCAATGACATAAGAAGAAATAACTTTCAAAAAGCACTGAAGAGACTTAAGAATCAAAAAGTTCCTTTGCAGTCTGTACTTTCATTTCCTACCATGTTCTTTGGAAATGAAATCAAATCGCATCACGAATTACTTGTGAATAGTTATTTCTTTGTGCTTCAGCTAATCAGAGCAAATAAAGTTCCCTGCATTGGAAAAGATTCAAATGAAACATTGGATGAAATTTTAGACTATTATTATATCATTGCAGTTCTACAATACTGTGTTAGACTAGTAAATACATACATTAAATAACTAACCTGAAAATTTTTAATGTGAGGAAGTGAATGATAATTTGTTAAAAATATTTTTAAAAGCCTCACTCATTTGCCCAAATGGAAAACAACTAGTTCTAAAAAAACTTAAAAATTAACAAGTCATTGCTGCTCAATTCTCATGAATTTGGTAGAGCTGTAATCACTATTGTACCCATGTACCTCATAAGGTGTCTATATTCGCACAATCATCTATTAAGTCAATATAAAAGGAAGCAATAAAAGTACCTTTGGTAGTTAAAAACAGATTTTGGCAGCAAACCCAAATATTGGTAAAGGTACAAAACTACCCTTGCCAGGTCCCTAGAATGTGGGCTTCATTCTGAAATCTGGCAGAAAATATTAAATAGAAATTACTGGATTATAAACATAGATGTAGGGTTGGTTACCTGACATTCAAATTTCATTTCAATATAAGTGTAATCATATCTACTAAGGTTTTCTTTTCATAAACCTGAGACCAATTTTACTTGACCATCTTATAATCTCATAACATCTTATCATTATATCTTATGATTGTTATCTTCTGTATGCATTTCCACAGAAAAAAACTGTCAGGAGCTGGACTCAATGATCCTTGTGGGTCCCTTCCAACTCAGCACATTCTGTGATTCCATGATCTTCTGTAACTTGTCCATTACCTTAGAGCTCACACAACAACAGTGCTCAAAGAAAACAAAACCAAAACAAAAAACCCACAAACCCAAATACCACCAACCAAAACCAACCAAACCAAACACAAAAAAACCCCAAAAAACACATATAAATAATACACTGAACAACATTAAGGTAAAACTTACAGAAGAAAATATTTGTGTCATTTTCAAGGGCAAATAATAGAGACTTACCAGTTTAGTGCCTCTCTTTATTTCTTTCTGAATATCTTCAATGGAGAATCCACCAAGACTCTCATTATCAGTGTGTGAAGACACCAGTGCAGATGAGAACAGCTAAAATTATTAAAAAAAAAAGCAACAACTTTTTTTTTAAGTTTTAAGGCTATAAGTTATATAGGACATTTATATATATGAAACCCATAACATTTTCAAATTAGACTGATTAAACATTTGTTCCAATGCCACAGCTGGTTGAATTTTTCATTTGTTTGTCGTCATTTACTAGCTCACTGCATTCCTCTCCCTTTTACTCTGAGTTACTTACCATACACTTGTGATGTGCTGCCACCTTCTGGTTTTCTGACATCAATAATTGTCCACATTCATTATCTTTATTAGATCTACAAAAACCACACTTCCTTTGTCTTGAAGAGACTTTTTTCTGTCCAACTGAGCTTGTCATGATTTTAAATGACCTTAGAATGCCACTTCAATCCTCTCAATGCTACAGAAAAAAAAGGTGCAATCAGCATGTTAACATCAACAAAAAACATTATAACTTACAGTTTTATAAATATAATATTGGTTGCTAGAAAATGATCTGTCTCTTTTTACTCTTCCCTTTACACTACTACAATATACCCAAATAAACATGTATCAAGCAAGAGGCAGCGTTTTCCTAACTTTTTATGGAATTGTATCAACAAGCAGAATTAGTTCTTTAGGGAAAAAAGCGTGAATATTAACATAACACTTTGGACACGAACATGAAACTTACGGGGAAAAGAAGAAATAAAATACAACAAGTACAGCAATCATTGGGAGGAAATGTTACTGCAACTCTTTTAGCCCATTCTTATAGTTATTTATTAAAGCAAAGGAATTTGCAGAAAACACACTACCTGTGCCCACAATAAAATTCTGGCTACTGAGCCTCTTCAGAAACAGAAGCAAAGGAAAACCTCAGAAGTCCAGCACAGCATCCAGAACAGGTTTTGAGTGTAAAAGCTCACAAAGTAGCTCACAGAGATGAGCAACTACTCTTAGATGAGGGTAGAGATGAGAAGATAAACCGTTACCATTTTAGGTATTACACAGATGCGCTGTGGTGAGTGAAACAGCCTTGGAATCTAAATTTTAGGAGGATCTATGACTAAGGTGCCACAAGGGAAACCTTCTCAAGACCCACAGATAATTTAGCAGTACCATACGAGTTTTCAGTAAGTGTACGAGTGCTGCTATTCTCTTCTAAGAAAAGCAGTGTAAAATTAAATTCGACATGAATCACGAACTTTTTGTGTGTTACCAGTAACACATTCTAAAATACAACATTGAGGTCCCACTCGAGCAGAAACTGCAAGTTCAAAATTGAAATACCTGACAAGCGTATATACTTCTTGGCCCAAAATTAAGTAGTTTGTGTTCATTTGTTACTACATCTTTCAAGAAAGAAAATATTGTTCTCTTCAAATAGACATGCTTAGAGCTTTTTACTTTGGAGATCTGAGCCTTGCTGCCAGAATTGGCCACGACTGCAACAAAAGCATCCTCCTCAGCCTTTGTCTACGTTAGACTCATCTAAATAAGAAAAGCCACCATCTAGTTTGATATTCCTGTTGGGGGAAAAAAAAAAAAGCAGCCATAAAACCAGCAGAGTTGCAGTACATCGGGACTGCACGACCACGGCCATCTGCATGAAAATGCACGATGTTTTTTTGGCCATTTGCATGGGCAAACCTGCTCCGCGCTGTCAGCCTCCCGTAATACTAATATCACTCACTATTTTTCTCATGGAAAGCAGAGGAATGCCGTTAAGTTTCTATCGGCACATACTACAGCTAAAACACAGTCCTTTTGGATTCTCACTCTTCCGTTTCGACAGATTTTCACAGCCTGAGTTTTAACTGTTTGTCCTGCAACGTCTACTACAAAACTGCAGCAAAAGGTGTCTGTCCTGGATCTATCGCCTTTGCTTTACCAACAGCTTCATTTGCTTTCTTTTCTAACTGGAAAGCAGTTTACTGGCTGGTGACGCATACTTATACGAAGAATGCATAGATTTCAGATCTTGCTGATTTGCACAAAAAATGTGCCAATCTGGATAAACGAGTCACACCCTTTTGCAGTGGCAATAGAGAGTCCTTAAGTGTTAAGCACAAAAGAATTACTATACTGTATTCTTCTAAAGAAAAACCAAAACAAGACCATTCTGTAATCCCTTCTGAGGAGAAAGGACGAATGGCTTCTGAAGGAAAGACACACAAATCTTCACATTTTATTTTTCAAAAAATATTTTTTTAAACTGAAAATATATATATATATTTTTGCGTACACAAAAAAGGCCTACAAAAGAAAAGCAGGAAATAATATCACAAAGATTTCTTGTTTTCAGGTCACATTCAATGGCTCAATATAAATCACAGAGTGATGGGTCAGAAATATATTAAGAAAATAATTTTAAATGCAAGAAGTTCTGCTTTGGTTTAAATAATTTGATATACACACATTCATTGGGGTCTACCTGTTTAATTTTATATTCAGATTATATTATTGCTATTTTGACAGCAGTGGTAGTAGTTCTTAAACGGAAGATCAGGGATTTCCTTCAACACATGCACAGGTCCTACTGACTTACAGGAATAAGAATCACTACTATAAAAATAGCCATCCCTCAATTTAACAAGCAAATTCATATTTTAGAAAATGCAAATAATTTATAGAACAGATAAAAAAATCAGTAAGTGGCTCTCATCTTTAATTTATAAGAATAGTAACTTTCCTAGAAACAAGATTATAAAGAACCTTCTCACAGCTCTGCAGTCAACTGCACTAACAGACACACAGAGGCACTTCATTCCAGCAATACTAAAACCTGACATCACCAAACTTCTTGAGGTACTTTTGCATAATTACATTTTTAAGGCTTACATGGAAGCGAAAAATAATGCAAATATTTACCTGATGATGCATGGATGTTGATGTTATAACAAAACCAAAAAAAAAGGGGGGGGGGGGGGGGCAAATATTACGTTTTGGAATATTTCTTTAATTATAAATTATTTAACACTTGAAAAATTATTCATAACTCAAACAGAACAAAAAGCACTAGGGTACGCCAGAAAGGAAACTCACATTCTTTTCACTATCAGATTAAATTACTCTGAAAGCATTTTACGATGATATCTAAAAGTTTTCTTTCCAATCCGGCGTTCTTTGCATTTGTGTTTTCTGTACCACTGAGTATTAACGTTCTTTATACATTTCTAAAGACTGCAGAAGAAAATCTGAGTATGAGAACTATTCCAGAAGCATTTCATCTGTAGACCTCTCCCTAAATTATGTTTGCTTTCTCATAAATGTGAGAAAACACTACACTGGGATCCCTTTTTTTTTGTGCCAAAATGCACTTCTTATCCTTGTCCATTTAAAAAAACATTCATTTTCTGAAAAAGGTGAACCAAGTTATGCAGACCCAAATTCTGAATGTAAACACTCAAAAATCTGCTTTTGTCTCTCAAGTTAAATCACCCAAAAGCCATCAGTCCCGTTTGCCAAGTATCAAGCTACATTTCATAGGAACAAGAAAAATCACACAACTTAAAGCAGCTGAAAATTTCTGTTTTCAATGTTTAAAAAGCTAACAAACTAATAAGCCTTATAGAACAGTGTTTAAAAATACTGTTGACAGAAATCTTGCTTGTCAGCTTTATGAGAGCAAGTCTCACAGGCTGGATCACAGGTGACATACTACAGAATCACTGACTAGGACATTATGCACTACCTCTACCAAAATGGAACACGTGTACTACAAAACATAGATTACTACATATTTTGGCACAGACTTGGTCTAAAAAATAAAAGGTAACACCCTAAAACCACAAAAGAAGAAACTCTTTTGGTGATGCTTCACTTAAAAATTTTGGTTCATTTGCATTCATGTTTCTTAATGTCCACTAAGGTATTCAACACGCTGCTTCTCCTAATAGCACCTTTATTTTATCTTTAAAGCAGCATGTTTTACAAACTCATATGGCTTGCATGCTGGTTTACTCAGCTGTTCTAGATGACATATTTCCAAATATAAAAGGAAAGTGCAAGTTCAATGACGCTCGGGCAAAGAAGGATGCCCTCAGTGTAGGAGATGTTGTTCAGCACTGAAGAACAGAGAGTAACCTGGATTCTAATTTCTATTTATTGCCCAAATATGTTTCAAGAGCTGCTGCCTGTTTGTAGGAGTTCAGGCCTCATGTGCATTTACAACAAAGGACAGCGACCTATATGCTATACTTTCTCAGATAAAGTTTGTTTTGCTGTGCAGCCTCTATGATTACAAAATTATATTTTTAAAAAATTACAATTTATATTTGTCCATTAAGAAAATTTCAGATACATGAGGAAAACCTACAAGTATACAAGCTTTGTAAAATTTCATTAAACATGCTGAAGTGGTTTGGACTCTCGTGAAAAGCTACAGAAAATACTCGTGTTGGATTTTGCAAGATGCTCAGTAGATATACCAGAATCTCTGTTTAAGAAACTTCCCAGTGCTTACTAGTTTCTAGGGTCCACCACCCATTATTGGGGGTATTATTTTGGAGGGGGGGGGTGAAGCTGGGGACAAGGCAGGTATCCTGTGCATGTCTGTAGGTGAGAACCTGAAGTCACAAGTCCCATGGAAATGTTTTATCCAAGAGTTATGCCCACACAGCATCCTACAGCCACTATAAAAAGTAGAACAGGAACTTATCCACGCAACTTTCATTAAAAAAAAAAAAGAAACTAAAGGTGGGGGCAAAGGCGGGGGGAGAAGGCCCAACCCTCGAAAGTCTAAACAATTACAGCAGGTAACTAAAAATTACACAAGAGCCTGCGCTGAGGGAGACCTGGCAGACAGCACGGGCCGATCTTCAGGAAAGTTTACACACCCCCGCGGGGAGCGGCAGATGACCCGATACCGGCACCCCGGCCGCCCCGGGGCTTCAGTGAGGCCCGGCACGGCTCTGCCGGGGTCCCGCTCACACGCACCGGCAAGGCCCGGCCTGGCCTGGTCCCGGCCCTGGGCCGACCAAGGGGGCTCGGCGGGACGCGGGGCTCCCGGCGAGGGCGTTTCCAGCCCCGCTCCTCACCAAATTTTGGGGGAAACAGGACTCGCAGACAAGGGGGGGCGGATCCTCCGGGGAAGGAGGGAGCGGGCCGAGGCGGGCGGAGCGAGCGGCTGCCGGCGGCTCGGGGCGGGGGAAGGGGAGGCGGGTAACGGCAACGGGGGCGCTCCTGGAAGCGGCAGCGCTGGGTGCCCGGACCCTCCCGGGGGCGGGCGATTCGCTGAGGCCCAGGAACCGGCGGCGGCCGGCGGTGAGGCAGCGGGAGGGCAGGGCGGACTCGCCGGGCCAGGGGCTACGAGCAGGCGGGCTGGGGGCGCCGTGCCTGCCCCAGGAGCGCGGCAAAGCGGCGGCTGGGCGGGCAAAGAGGCGGTTGGGCACTCGGTCGGTCACTCAGTCACTCACCCGTGTGGCGGGTGGGGCGCCGGGGAGAGGAGCAGCTCGGGCACACCCCCACCCCCCCGTCACCGCCGGTCGCTCACGGCCGCTCGCTCGCCGGGACCGTCCCTTTCATTCGGGGCAGGGGACGCTGCGCCGCCGCCGCCGCCGCCGAGCGCAAGCACGCACGCACGCACGCACGCAGGAGCGGACGGACGCACGCACGCACGGCGCGCTCGGACCGCGACGGCGCGACGCTGCGGGGCGGTGCCCGATTGGCGGCGCGGCGGGAGCACGCCGGGCCCGCGCGGCCTCCTGCGCACGCGCGCCACCGCGCGCCTTCCCCTCCCCTTCTCCGCGAGGGCCGGAGGCGGGAGAGCCGGGAAACGGAAAGGGGCGGGGCCGGGGGCTCTGCGCCTGCGCAGTTCTCACCCGCAGCCGTTGGAGGTGGGGGGGGCGAGTGCTGGGATCGCGCAGACACAGTCGCTCTCAGGCGCGCGGTGCGGCCTGTGCGCATGCGCAGAGCGCCTCGAGGCGGGCGGTAGCGCTCAGGGGGCGCGTGCGCGGGTCCTCAGGGCGGAGCCTCTCGGGCCTGCCCCGGCCCCGGCGTTCGGGGGGACACGGCGGGTGGTGCCCGCGGAGAATGGGCTGTGCTGGCCCAGCGAGTGCGCGTGTAGAGTCATAGAATCATTCCCGTTGGAAAACGCCCTCAAGATCGTCGAGTCTGACTTAACAGTGGCACTAAACCACGTCCCGGAGAACCACATCTACACGTCTTCTAAACCCCTCCAGGGATGCTGTCTCCACCACTGCCCTGGGCAGCCTGTTCTAGTGCCTGACAAACACTTCTGGGCAGGTATTTTTCCCAATATCCAATCTAAACGTTCCCTGGCACAACTTGAGGCCATTTCCTCTTATTCTATCACTTGCTACTTGACAGAAGAGACCGACACCCCCCTGGCTCCAAGCTCCTTTCAGGCAGTTCAGAGATCAGAAGGTCTCCCCTCAGCTCCTGTTCTCCAGCTGAACCCCCGGGTCCCTCAGCCGCTCCATCACACTTGTGCTCCAGCCCCTCACCAGCTCTGTTTCCTTCTCTCAACTCTCTCCAGCACCTCCAGGGCTTCCTTATAGAGAGGACCCCAGAACTGCGGTGGCTCGTGGCCGTGTGACAAGCTGTCTGTGAGGAAGCAAGAGAAGTCACGGTTCCCTTCGCTGCCCCGCTGGGAGTTCACGCTGTCCTCAGGGTTACTGGGAGGGGAAGAGAAACCTGGGCTTTAGCCACAGCTCCTTGGGCACAGCCGTAAAAGCAGGGCTTTGGACCACCAAAATAAACCCCAGTTTTGCTAAATGTGCTGAGGCAGCAGAACAAGGCCTCAGGCAGAAGGATTATGTCAAGAAGGGAAAGGGTATAAGCCACAGAAGATGCCCACAGCCCAGCAGTCTTCCCAGGTATTTGCGTTTGGGAAGGGGTGGAGGAACAATGGCCAAATTAGAGATAGGACTGAACTGAAGGGAAATGAACTGAGCGAGACAACAGGTGGTAGGAGAGGCAAGAGTGGAAAGAAGCTGGAGTAAAGAGGTGATAAGGACAAGAAGTTGCTGGAACCAACAGTGTTCAGTGCAAATCCCTGCTGGATGCCAGGCACACAAAACACAGCCTGAGGTGAAAGGCATAATTGTCATTGCATGGCAAATTGTCAGTGCGGTGGTTGTTTCCACAGTGGCTCTAATCTTCTGCTTTCTTCTTACCTTTTACTAATACCATATGGCAGAGATACAGAGAGCTATGATTTTGATACTAGTTCATCCAGCTGGGTTCATGTCTACAAAGATCTTGCTCCCAGAGGATGCTTGGGAGGAATGGACTGAGAGCGGTTTGTGGGTATGTCTCTCCATTCACGGTCAGATGAACTCTCAATATTTTTTTTTATAGCCACTGCAGCAAAATAATTCAAAATACTTACAGAAAAGGGGTTGTCGCTTTTAAATGATATGAAGAAAATGTCAACAGTAATTAAAAGTGATCTGAGTTGTAAGCGTATACTGCAGCTTAACAGCTACACAGAGTGTACATGTACATACACACTATATAACAACATGCTTCAGCACAGGGAAGCACAATTCATGACAGGAGTAACTAATATGTTGAGAAAAAGTATGTTGTAGGTAGCTGTATCAGCAAAACTGCTTTCCCTGACATGGTTTGTTGTATTTGCAGAGCAGTGGTGATTTAAAACACTGATACGTACTCAGTATTAGGAGAAAAGTTGCAGCTGAGTATCCTGCAGGTGTAAGAATAAACAAAACTGATGAAGCACTTTTCCTGTGGCTAAAACATTTTAAAACATTTGGTTTGAAAGAAAGCTATTAGCTATCATTGCCATCATAACTGAATAGAAGAATGTGAGGCAAGAATCACATTCTAGGAGATTGCCTGTTTTTTCTGAAACACCATAAGCAACAAAAAATATGCTTTTTTTCCACAAAGTTGTCATTGTATTGAATATGTTGACCCAATCTGCATTACGCTATAATGAGAAACTCAAATGCTGACACACATTCAAATATTCAAGCTGCTGCCAGTTTACATCCTTACACACAGATGATTTACACTCCCATCCCTACAGAAATTGTTCTGCTATCTTATTACTTTGTTCTTTTTATTTTGCACTTTATTAATAAAAAGCCATCTCTTCATTTAGTCCCAGAAAACACTTCATGTATTGAGGAAAACCTCTCCTCTTTGGTGTTCTTTGGTTTTTAATTTTCAGTCAATGTTTATTGAATATCACTTATTGGGATTGGGGGGGTGGGATGGAAGAAGCCACAAAATCTATTGCTTTGTTTTTTCCTTGAAAAAACTTTTCCAGTGATTGTTCTTATTTCCCAAGACAATTATTTTTGTTTCTCTCTGCTAATATTTTTGTCCTCCTTTGGCACAAGGAGCTTTAGAGGGTCACATTTAAAAATATACACAACAGTAGAGATAATTGTGGTCGTTGTTTGGCTTGGCCCCTGTTGCAGTGTGTGCCGTGCAGCGTGTGGCTGTGCAGCCCCCGCACCCACAGGGCCAGGCAGAAAAAGCTTTCTGTGGAGGACCCTACTGATTCCATGCTCTAGTAAAAAGCTGAGAACCAAAGGTGTGGAGCGTGTGAGGGAGGAAGAAGCAGTATTTTGTACGCGTTATCAGATAGTGATATTTAGTCCTATGTTATTTCTGATTTTCCAAGCACGAGTGTATTTTCCTTTCTTTCTAAAGAAACCTACAGTTAAGATAGCCAATAGCCTTATTCTCTTGTAGCACAGTGTTTAAAAACACTCTAGGGATTCTGTACCTCACATGAATATCAAATTCCTACGTACTTAGTTTCGCTGAGAGGCTCAACAAGGCAAAAGAATTAATGAGTTTTAGAAACAGCATATCCAGCTGACCTCAGGTTTTACGGTTGTGATGTTGTACAGCCAGAGATCCCATGTACAATGGTGACATGCAGCAGGTTTGCTTTTAATTCCTAATGCCAGGTAATGTCTCGCCAATTGATTGCAGTGGGCAAATGACAGCACAAGGAGATTCTAACTTTATGCTAAAATATTTTGACCGTGTTGGCGAGGAGCCCAGGAGGCATTAACCACTACAGGAGCTTGCAGAACTTCTCAGAGCCTCGTGTTTGGCAAGCTCATCACCCACAAACTCAATTATTTACTTTCTTCCATTTCAAGAGAACAAGAAATGTCATAATCAAGAATCTAAAGAGACTGAAATTACAAAACAGAGCTTGTAATTTGTTCACAGATACAGCATTAATCCAGTTTCTTTATAGACCTCAGACTTACATAGGAACCATTCATCTTTCATCAAAGCCATGATCAGTTTTTTTGCTTTCAGCTGTAGTGGAATACATTGCACAGTGACTTCAGTGTGCACAGCTAATTTTTTTAGTTAAATGATGGGAAATAAAACCCCGCTTACTTCCCACAAAGCGCTGCCTGATTAAAACAAAACCCAAACATTATATAAGCTCTGTAAGAATGTACCAGGGGGAGCTATTTAGGAAAAGTCATTTTAGAAACAGGTTGAATCCTCTTAAAACAAAAATCTCGTTAGCTGCTGTATTTCTGCTACATGATTTAAATGACAATCAAACAAGGACAGTCAGTCAAATCTCACTCTATCTGCAGTCTGGTCTTAGGTACAAGATGTAGCTGAAATAAAACAAGGTGAGACTCATACCAGCTCTTCAGTGCTGGCAGCTTCCAAGAGCACAGCCAAACAGCTCAACCAAACCCTCGTGTTCGTTATTTGGAGAGTGCTTTAAACCTTCTGAACAAAAGCGATGTGTTTACAGGATAAGATTTCAAGACAAGCACTGCCAACTTTGGTTTAAGGACATCCACACAAAAAGCTGGTTGCAAGGATTCAGGAGAGAAATCAAAATAAAGAAAACTGATAATTAATGGACAATGTCCCAGGAAAAGAGAATACTGAATTGCTTAACTATCCTGCAGGTATTCCCATTTTTAGCTTATCAGGAGTAGGAAAAAAAAAAAGGAAAGGGAAGAGAGTTCATAATTTTATCAAAGGCCATTCAAATGTAATTTTTAAATGATAATGAGTAATGTTGACCATATGTCCTAGTTGATAGTCAAATACGGACATCAAAGCCCTGTGCCAAGGGAACTTGTGTTGAGTAAGCTTTGAGCTCTACCCCAAAACACCACAGGCAAACAAGTCCCTGCGTCACTGAGAACAGTTTTCAGCTCTAGAATGATTCTCATCCAATGTGTATTAGATACTTAATTGCATGTGCTTGTTTTTCTACAAGATTGTTAATCATATATTCTTTCATTCTCAAAGCAGCCACAAAAGGTCCAGGCTTTAAACATGAAGTGAAACAAAACAAGCCCCCATAAATCCCCTTCAAAAGAACAAATGTTGCCAGTAGTGACTGAAACCTTAATTATTTTACCACTGATTGTTTTAGCATAAAGATATGTATAAGGCACAGTGTTGACAATCATGAACTAGCTCTTTCATCTTCCAGGATTACAAAATACAGAGGTTCCTTGCTCATTTAATCCATATTAATTGTGTTAAAAACACGCTGCTTTAGATGGTGCTCCTGTACAGCAGTGTGTTAGCTCTACAAGGTATTGTAGTGTGCACTATGGTGTGTATCTATAAGGGCATTGATTTAGTGGTCAGTCAGCTCAATGTATGAATTTTCTATGTGCCAATTTTGTACTCGTCTCCTGTTGTTCTGGCACAAAGCAATGGCAAATGCTCCATTAATATGTTAACAGGTGTTTTCCACTGACCTAAATCCAGGTTTGGTTTTTTTGTGGTGTCTGAAAAAAGCTTCTATATCTTGAGGTTTCACATGATACGTGTTGTACCCATAATTAGGATCTCATGCTACAAGTCCCTGCCAAAGCTCTCTTCAAGAAGAATGTCACTTCATGTCACTTCATCTCGCTGCAAAGGCTTACGAGCCCGAGCTGTTCCTTTCTACGAGTTTATACAACAGCTAGCATAAGAGCATCCTGAGATTTTTTAGGGCCTCTACATGCTATGTTATGCAAGTATTTAAGATATAACATTTTTAGATATATGGACAGAAATCTATGTCTCAGTTACTATGTTTCTTGCCTGTATTACGGTGTCGTGTGGAGTTAAGGTTTATGCAAACAACTAAGTAGGTCCTGCTCCCGTAGGATTCACAACCTGATTCTTAAAAGAAGACGTGCATTGCAAATCAGTTGTGTTACAATTACAAAGATAAAATGCAATAAGAATTAATGGTTTTATATCATTTATGAGGTGTGAAATGATACATAATTGTTCAGATTCTTTTTGAAAAAAAGAGAACTGCATTAAACATAATACATAACATATACATAAACATAAACATCTACATATGGCTTTACCAGGTAGACTTCACTGCTAATATCAAGAACATTGGATTTTGTATTATTTTGTTTCCAAAAGCAATAGAACAACTTCAAAAAAATCTGAAGAGGATTAATACAAATCATACTTGTTTTGATTTATGGTGTAGTTAATTCAGACTGCACTCTTGTTTTAAATACACAACAGATGTTTGTGGTTACAATCAGTAACTGGAACATTCAAGCCGTTGAGGGTAGAGGTAAGATAAATTTAAAGATCAGTGAAGGTTATTAGAACCATTTGGGTTCTAGTATTTTAACAATATTTTTTGGTCTAAAAACATCTAGCATAGAAATAGCTAATGCTACTGTCATTTAAATAACCATCTTTAAGTTTCTGAATTAAACCAGTCAAAAGCACGGGATGGTTTTTGGAGCTATTGTCAGAGCTATTGTTTGAAGCCATCTGCAGATTATGGAAAACATCTTCTCCTCATTTGTATTCAATGTATTGTTAAAACCATCAGCACTTCCTTAAAAATAAACAAACAAGTCTCAGATTGTAGACCTCAGTTTTCCATCTAGAAAAGGATTTTGCAGCTACGTATTTAATGCACCCTTGTGGTTTTTGAAGTGCTGGAACTATCCAGAATATGCTCTTTGCGGTCAGTCAATAGAAATAGCTCAGACCAGCAGTTCCTAAACTGTCTGCATGAACAAATACTGTTCAGCTCATAATATGTGAGGAATCGCTGTCAAATGTACTGCAAACACTGCCTTGTGAGTGCCGGCAGTGGCTTTGTAGACTGGCCTCTGGGAATACCCGCACTGGGCAAGTAAAACTGCAAAGTTTATGTAAAACATGGGCGTTAGACGGACATTCAGAGTTAATACATTCAGAGAACAGTGCACAGGCTTGGTTGAGCTCCCTCAAAAGAGGTAGATATTCTTTGTATATGATTTGGGACTTTTTTGCGTATGCGTAGTTTATGTCCTTTATCATGAAGAAATTAGACCCTTCTGCCTCCCAGAGGAGGTGCAGTTGTGTGATCATCTGTATCTTGATTAACTGGCTGATTTCCCTAAGCCAGGGACTGACAGGGCAGGGAGGGAACTCTCTTCCACTGGCCACCCTGTCCTAGCTGGCATTGCCACAACTGTGGGAACGCATTTTTTCAGCTCTTTTTTAAAGTACAACAGGACAATTTTGGTTTTCGACCCAGGACAATCTGTTGCTTGGAAACCTACCTGGCCACACAAGGTAGCCCTTTGAGACCTCTAAGCTCTCCCCATGGAAAGCTGAGAGGCCTGATTATTCAGAAAATATCAGCGATCAACACACCAATATCTCTCACGCAGCAACGGGACACGACAGACTTGTGCCAGATCTTGTCCCAGATGCTGCTGGCTTTGAGTTTAGCTGATACAAGTCACCCTGCATGGCTTTCGGTTACTTTACACTCCAGCAGCGTTGTGTGGTTGAATGGTGTGTAAAGGCTGGACAGAAAAGCTGTAAACAAAACACACGCCCTTCCATTGTGCCTTATTGCGACATCTATGGTTTTCTGAACCAAAATTGTGGGCTTTCTAGCAGATTACATGACTGCTAATGGTTTTTTTTGGTCACCATAAATACTTGGCCAACAGCACAGAAACACTGAGTGTTGCCCAAAGTGCTTTCCCGTTTTAAGCACTTAAGAAGAGTTGCAAAACAGTACCGTGTGTTGCCTGCATACTCTTGTATCGTCTTAGGATAAAATTTAGTTATCACATTAAGTACTGCCTGGCGGGAAACCAGCCCTCTGGCAGAAGTACAGCAAGGGCTTAGAACCCTAAGAGTACCTGTGTGGGGGCTAAAGCTCACTAGGATTTTACAGGTGACATCAAACGGGTTTTGCCAATTTTCAGCTCATCACTCATAGGAATGCTACACTGTAGTTATTAGCAAGATTCAAGTTTAAAAGATGAAAAGCAATTCTCAGTGCAAATAAACTATGAAGTATATTTGAAAAGCAATGTAACAATTGCAAATTACATTTTATGAGCTTTCTTCTAGCAATAACTATCACACTAACAAGATGACATTGGGGACACTGGGAACATTTAAGCTTGATAGACTAGCCTAAGGACTGCAATGAGCTTTAATAAGATGATAAAGTCACTATCCTGAGTACCATTTAACATAGTTTCACTTGACACAAGTCAGAGATGGACAGTATTTTAAAGACCCATGGATCAGATTCTCTGCTAGTGTACGCTGCCCTGCTTCCATGGGCTGAACCTGAGCATGAATTCTCATAAGTGCCCTGTCAGATTAAGTGCAATGTTGGACATTTCAGTGTAGAATAGTAAGCCTTACCTTATACACTGGAAAAATCTAGCAACTGTGATAGTGCCAAATTTTTGTTTCTCTCACCTTTCTGTAAGCTAATTTGGTGACATCCTCTACACAACAAAATCGCTGGGAATAAAGCCAGAAAAACATTGGAACAACCCAGGAAATCCCCCAAACCAATCCCTCCAAAGAGGTTTTAAATTAAATTAGATTATACTCTTTCGGGTTTCTCATTCCAGAACAGGCGTGATGGAAGAAGGTGTAACACCAGGCAACATTCTGCATGTGCTAGAAAGGACCCCAAGGACTGAAATCCAGAGATGCTGAGTGAGGGAGTTTCACTGGAGCAGGGGGGTGAATTAAGCAGAGTTCAGCACAGGAGTCAGGCAGGAGATTAGTTTTCATTTGGTTTAGTTTCAAGTCAAACGTGCTTCTAAATTATCAACAGAGACAGGAATGCAGTTGTGACGATGGGTTAGGGAGGCAGAGGGTGATGGAGAAGATCGGCAGCAAGGATGCCCTTGGCCACAAGCGCAGTTTCGCTTTACAATAGAGATGAATGCTGGGCGGTGCAGGGCTCAGCTCTATGCAGAGCGGCCTGGGGAAGACAAGCCTCAAACACAGAACAGGGCAAAAGCCAAAGAAAGCTGCTTCAGCCTCTGAACTGGGTGCTTCTGCTTAAAATACCCCAAACCATTCAGCAGTCTCTCCTCCTGCCTCCACTTACGCAGCTCCAGACTCAGCTGTAGTACAGCTGTAAAAGACAAAAAAAGTTGGAATCTGTGCAATTCATTTTACTTTCTTGCACCCGCTCAATTTGCCTCTTCCCAGTTGCTTTGCCAGTTTGAACATCCCATCCCCCTGCCCCCCTACCCTAAAATACAGCCTCTACTTATAGGGTAGTTTGGTCCTATAGCTTCTTATAACTTGATTTTTTTTTTAAGCTAGCTATTGTTTAATTACTACTTTGAAGTCAATTTAGCAGAAAAAAAAATCCCTAGTTTAAGGTGGCTTTTTGCATCCCCACCAAGCTATTCAGCAGGGTATTCATCCAAGATACAAAACTGGGCTGAAGCTTTAGGCGTTGAATGGGTCACTCCAGTAGAGATTTAATTTCCATGAAATTCCTCCATGAAAATCCACTCGCTCCTCTTAGATCTGACAGACAGGCAAAGACCAGCCACTACCTTTGAACTGAGTAATTTTTAAATGCACCCCACCCCTCTTTGCCCCCCGTGTAAATATGAATTGCTGAGGCTCAGAGCACCCTGGCAGACTTTAAACTACTCATCTCTTCACAGACTGCAAGGAGGGAGGGAAAAGCAAAGTCAAGCACATGACTCCTTGATGACTAAACTTGGGGTGGTTAGATGAATTAGCCCAAAAGCAATCTGCTGCCAGGTCCGTCCAGCTGTGGGTAACTCCACAGAGCTGTCCTTGCAGGGACAGAGGCTTTGGCAGGGAGATAAGTTTGCAGAAACCTGCAGAAGGGCACTGCCTTGGTCAGGGAAGGTCTCCAGCAGCTCTGGACACCTCATCTTGTCGCTTTGTAGAAGCTCTGGTCACCTTTATAACAGCAGCTGGAGGTGCACTGTCCACCAGATGTGGAATTCACTTCCTGGGGTGTTTTCAGTTAGAAACTAAAATTTTAGCCCAACACTAGAGCCTTGGGTGTTTTTGTTGCCATGTTATTACCAGCAAAGCTCACTGCTGGAGTGGACTTGGTGTGCAACCCCAGCGGATTCCATAGAATTATCTTGGTTGGAAGAGACCCTCAAGATCATAGAATCCAACTGTTAACCTAACTCTGGCACTAAACCATGTCCCTAAGAACCTCATCTATGTGTCTTTTAAACCCCTCCAGGGATGGTGACTCCACCACTGCTCTGGGCAGCCTGTTCCAATGCCTGACAACCCTTTCTGGGAAGAATTTTTTCCTAATATAAAATCTGAACCTTCTCTGGCACAGCTTGAGGCCATTTCCTCTCATCCTATCATTTGCTGTGTGGGAGAAGAGGCCAACACCCCCCATGCTACAACCTCCTTTCAGGCAGTTGTAGACAGTGATAAGGTCTCCCCTCAGCTCCTGTTCTCCAGCTGAGCCCCCCAGCTCCCTCAGCCGCTCCCATCACACTTGTGCTCCAGCCCCTCACCAGCTCCCTTCCCTTCTCCGAACTCGCTCCAGCACCTCACTCTCTTGTGAGTGGCTCAAAACGGACACAAAGTACTTTTCAGACAAGCCTTTTTTTTTAAAGCATTTTTACAACCCCTTTACACAGAAGAGCGAACATTGCCTGGCCCATTTTCCCCCGCCATGGGGACCCCGGCCGGGGCAGCTCTCGGGGCGGTTCCGGGGGCGCGGCGCCGGGTGCACAGCACCCCCTGCCGGCCGGCCGCCGCACCGCCCCGCTGCTGGCGGCCGCGCGTCCGGTACGAGCGGGGCTGCCGGGCGGCGGGTGGCGGTGCAGCCGGGTCTGGCAGCCAGGCATCGGGAGCTCCTCTCCGGGATCGGCGGTGCCGCCGCGCTCGGGCCTGGGGAAGCCGAGACCTCTCGCGTCTCCCCAGACCCGACAGGCTCCGGGCCGGACGGAGCGAAGACAAGCGGCTGGCAGGGCTGCGGGCTTTCTTTTTTATCTTCTTTTCTCTTTTTTTCCCCTGCAACCAACAGGGGTTTATTGCATTGTGTTTACTAGACATGCACCCTGAAGTCATCAAGCGCATCCCTTACTGTTTTGACCCAAACATGTATTTTAAGTTTTTCTAAAGTTTCGATATTCCAGGCATGCAAGACCCTTTCAACACTCAGCTCACCTTAACAGCTTCCAATTTGCTCCTTATTTTCCCGAGTATTGATACATTTCCACCTTCCCTGTGCAAGCCTTATTTCCGAGCCCAGGCTGCTGCTTTAACTTTACTCGGACTCTCGTTGTAAATCTTTGCTGTTTAAGAGCCGCTTCTTGTGCCTGGAGCAAATCTTCATTTAATCTTAAGTTTGCTGATATTTCACCTAAGGCTTGTTTTAAACCATCAAGCTCAAAGTTTTTTGCAAATCTTGCCCTTTGAATCTGCTGTTAACTTGGGAGTTTCACAGGGAACATTTACATTTTATTTTATTTAATTTTTATGTCTTTTCTTTTCTTTTCTTTTCTTTTCTTTTCTTTTCTTTTCTTCTTTTCTTTTCTTTTCTTTTCTTTTCTTTTCTTTTCTTTTCTTTTCTTTTCTTTTCTTTTCTTTTCTTTCCTTTCCTTTCCTTTCCTTTCCTTTCCTTTCCTTTCCTTTCCTTTCCTTTCCTTTCCTTTCCTTTCCTTTCCTTTCCTTTCCTTTCCTTTCCTTTCCTTTCCTTTCCTTTCCTTTCCTTTCCTTTCCTTTCCTTTCCTTTCCCCGCAGTTTGCAGTTCCTGCCCAGCACTCTCCAGGTCTGTCTCTGGGTTTCCACGTGTGGTTTGGAGCTCCCGGCGGCTCCCGTGCTTTTCTCTTCTCAAAGCTGCGGATGCCTTTGCATTCCAGGCACAAAGACTCTTGTTTGTTCCCTCCGAGCTTCCTTCGATTCCGACATCTCCATCCTCAGCCCCGCTGCAGGCAGAGCCCCTGTCTGTTTCCTCCTTTGAAATGTTTATCTTTGCACCTACTCACTGAGATTCATGTGCTTGAATGAGTTTGGGAACTCATTCTTTTCCTTTCGAACCCTTCTTCCTCTAGAATTTTTGTAATTGCCGTATTGTAGAAGTATTTTCGCTCTCTTTGCTCTCTCTAAAGGCAGTTTCTTGAACATCAGTGATTCAGATGATTGATTTGCTCAACTAAAAAAGTCCTGTGTACTGAAATTAGGAGAAAATAACTCCTCCCTGTGTTTTCTCTCCATTCCTGAGGTTTGTTTCCTATCAATCACAGGGGGAAAAACCAAACCAAACCAAACCAAACCAAAACAAAACAAAACAAACATACTTTCACTTTGATACGAATGCTGATTATTTTTACTGTAGAAAGACTGAAAACTTCGAATACCTTTTCTTAGCGGTCCTAATATAAGGCTGCAGTAGGAAACTCACCCAGCAACATGGTTTTATTCAGTGTAAGTAAGGGTCTTAGCACTGTTACAACACACTAATTAAACTATACATGAGCTCAGCTGTATTTTAGCTGCTGTTGTGATATTAAAGCTGTTGGTATGATGTAAGTTTGTTGGAGGAAACATTTTAGAACTATATTTTAAAAAAGACAAATGTATATAGCTCATGCACTAAGCAAAACTTATTTTTTAAATTAAGTTTTATAGGACCTGTGTTTGAAGTGTTTACATTTATGGACTGGGGATTACAAACTTTATGTATTGTGAACTCACTTCTACATTTAGTCATATCACCACTCAAACTCTTCAAAGGTACGTACTTTGTTTCAACATTTGCACTGGGATCGAGTGTATGAAATGCTGCTGCGATTTGGGTGCCAAGTGTTATTAAAGAGTCGTGGAGGTGTCAGACCTTATTATGCTGAATTACTAGAAAGCTCTACATAGTATGGACAGGCAATATATGCTGCTTCTGGTAACCTTGACAATTGCCCTTTAGTCTGGACCTATGAGACTCCTGATATTCCAGTCCTAGTCCATTCTTTGTGTATAAACTGAGCAGAGACACAATTATACAGAATCAGGTAAGTTTTGCTAAGGAAATAAACTTCTGTAAGTACTTGAAGGGCATCTCCAAATCCATACCAATAAAAACTAAATCAGGACACGAATCAAAACCTCCAGGAGTGAAACATTTAGAGTTCCTCATTATGCTATTTACTCAGAGTTATGCCTTCAGGTATGTTTCGTTGCACTGTAATTGCTGCACTGAGAAGATGAAATCCAGTTTACTTGCTGTTAAAAATATAAAAGTAGGAAATTTTTTTCTGGATTTACATTAAAAGCCCATAAGAACAACTGCATGAGGTGAAATACATTGACAAAGGATTATGGTAAGTGTTTACCTGTTGTCAGAATTGGATAATCTAAATATAATTTAAATTTTTACAACTATTGTAAGTAGTATAAACTAGATAAGAACAAGATTTTTAATGCTTTATATTTGCGGATGAGGAAGGGTAATAACTAAATAACAGCAGTGATGTTTCACTCAACCAAAATCAAACAATTGGACAGTAATGAGTCAGAGATTCTTTTTTATATGTTGAAGTACTTGCATACAGCACAAATACATTGAAATGCAAACGCTGCAGAAAAGGTGTCTTCTACCTTGGGTTCCACATCAAGTTCTCACTGACGTTAGTGGAGGATCAATGTAATGTCCTCAATTTCCGTCTGGTTGACTGAGGATTAATAATTACGAAATCTGTCCTCCTCCTCTGTGGGATTTAGATCTTCTGGTACAGTTGTTTCAGTCCAGACTCTAACAAACAGGTACCTTCATCTTTGAGGTCAGCACTACATTGGAGTCAACAACTAAATTAATCTATAAAGGAGTGTGAAGTACAGGGAAGGATCCTATTAATTAGAAGAGAATGGCAACTTCACGTAAAGTTGTCCTAGAACAAGTCTGACGTGCACTGAGTGTGCATAGAACAGAAATGCGCAGCCTGTTCTGGAGTGAGGGGCTGTTCGGGGCTAAGAAAAGGCAAACTGCAGGAGTCACTGTACGTTCGTGTGACAGGGTAGAAACAAAAATGCAGTTGCATAAAGAAAAAAGTGAAAAGGAAGAAAAGCAAGACAGGGTGAAAGAGAAAAAAGGAAGGAAGGAAGGAAGGAAGGAAGGAAGGAAGGAAGGAAGGAAGGAAGGAAGGGAGAGAGGGAGGGAGGGAGGGAGGAAAGGAAGGAAGGAAGGAAGGAAGGAAGGAAGGGAGAGAGGGAGGGAGGGAGGGAGGGAGGAAAGGAAGGAAGGAAGGAAGGAAGGAAGGAAGGAAGGAAGGAAGGAAGGAAGGAAGGAAGGCAGGAAGGAAGGAAAGGAAAGGAAGGAAGGGAGAGAGGGAGGGAGGGAGGAAGGAAAGGAAGGAAGGAAGGAAGGAAGGAAGGAAGGAAGGAAGGGAGAGAGGGAGGGAGGAAAGGAAGGAAGGAAGGAAGGAAGGAAGGAAGGAAGGAAGGAAGGAAGGAAGGAAGGAAAGAAGGAAGGAAGGAAGGAAGGAAGAAAAGAAAGGAAAGGAAGGAAGGGAGAGAGGGAGGGAGGGAGGAAGGAAAGGAAGGAAGGAAGGAAGGAAGGAGAAGGAAGGAAGGAAGGAAGGGAGGAAGGAAGGGAGGGAGAGAGGGAGGGAGGAAGGAAAGGAAGAAAGGAAGGAAGGAAGGAAGGAAGGAAGGAAGGAAGGAAGGAAGGAAGGGAGGGAGAGAGGGAGGGAAGAAGGAAAGGAAGGAAGGAAGGGAGGGAGGGAGAGAGGGAGGGAGGAAGGAAGGAAAGGAAGGAAGGAAGGAAGGGAGAGAGGGAGGGAGGGAGGAAGGAAAGGAAGGAAGGAAGGAAGGAGAAGGAAGGAAGGAAGGAAGGGAAGAAGGAAGGGAGGGAGGGAGAGAGGGAGGGAGGAAGGAAGGAAAGGAAGGAAAGAAGGAAGGAAGGAAAGAAGGGAGGGAGAAAAGGAGGGAGGGAGGGAGGAAGGAAGGAAGGAAAATGTAAATATGTAAATGTAAATATGTAAATGTAAATACTGTTATTTATCCATTATAATGTTAAGCTTTGAATCATTCCAACTATGTGTGCTAAAACTCAGCTCTAAACTTTGGAAATGTAGGATTTCTGACCACGTAACCAATGAATACAATTAGCCACGGCATACTTGTTTTGCAATAAAAGCATCCTGACTCCCAATACAGCAAATACACAAACTAAACCCAAACAACAAGTTTGCATTTAATTAAATCCTGATGGGTTGAATTTTCAAACAGGCTAAGGATGCAGTATCATATAAGCAAAAGGAGCACTTCTGATTTCCTCCCACCATCCTCAGCTGAACTTTTCTGTGTCCTCCTTTGTTCAGACTCCAGCTATTACTTAATGCTAAAATCTGCCAGTTCAGCTCACCGATCCACTGAAAAAATCACATTTTGGAGGTGTGTTGTTTTTTTAACAGGTCAGCAGGATGAACGAGCTCCCCCTGTGTCTGTGTGAGCACTAGGGGCAGGAAAAAGCAGCTGCAAGATGAAAAAGCTGAAGGAGAGCAACAGAAGCCCCCTTTGTCCTGCTGTCCCACTTTGCCACTGACCTGGGCATCCAGGGAACTGCCCTAAACACCCACCGAACTTTGCTGAGCTGGTGCGTCCCAGAGACCTCAGGACGGTAACTGTGGAGCCCAACATGTCGGATACCTGTCACATTAATCCCTCTCGTGCATGCGCGAGACGGCATGATCTACAAAAGTGTTTTGTGCAAATATTATTGCCTGATAAATCTATTCACAATTAAACAGTAACAGGAGGAGTTATCAAAACTCTCTTCCTAGAGGGGTACAGGTACCCTGTGCAGCTTAGTCCTCTACTACTACAGAGGTAAATTATACCAACGTGAGTTACAACCACCTTTGGAACAGTCCACGTTCAAAGTGGCAGTTCCCCAGCAACATGCTGGTTGCCCTTCCTCTGTAATTGCAACTGTTTTGGTCACAGTCTTAGTCTCTGGGACTGGCAGCCTGTCCTCTCAGGCTTGCCCTGAAAATGGGCTTTCTAATATGATGTGTTATACCTTTGAACTAAACTGGTAGCTAAGGGGCACAGGAGATGAGGGAAGGAGAAACTGAAGTTTCCTGCCGCAGATTGAGCTCAGAGGAAGCTGTTGTTTCCTGCAGCTTGGGCAAGGAAGCCCTCCAAGCCAGCTGGATATTTGCTTCAAGAAAGAGATGTAATTAGTCAAGAGCTGCGTAGGACAGAGCAAAAAGTGGTGCTGAACAAGGCTGGAAAGCACCCTACCAATCCTGCCAAAAAAAACCCAGAAGCCACCAGAGCTGCCTCTGCTACATAGTGGTACTTACATGTGTGCTATCAGGAAAGACTATCCCATCATCACCTGGCAAGAACGTGGTGCATCCACAGTCCAGCCTGGGTGTCTGTGGAGTCTCCTCTCCCAGTCCAATGACGGGCACATTGCAGAAGGGAACGGAGAGGGTCCAGACCCCGCCGACAACCAGTAACTCCTTTTAGTGTTGCTCTTCTGGGACGTTCATCCTTCTCCTCCAGAAATGCTCTCCTTTGAAAACGTGGGTCAGACAGAATCCATTTGAGAAGAAAACCACTAAATAAATAAAAATAAATCCAGTGCACTGATACAAGAGTACGTGCTGGCTGACATTATTCCCCAGCGTGCCAGACACCATCACCATCCCTGCTGGCGCATCTCCCAGCTTTCACCTGAACCAGATTAACTGAACACATCTCTGTACGATAAATAACTTTTTCTTAATGAGGACTAGAGAGTGTGCGATACTCCATCCTTAGATCTATAGGGTCAGTAATCTTTGGCAGAGGACTGAGATAAGAAGCTGGAGGCAGCAATATCTTCAAATGCCCTTGCTGGATCTGGGAGAGAGTACTTGTAAACAGTACAAGATTTCTGAACACGCAGGAAAAACAAATATCTAATGTTACAGTTTCAGGAGGGTGACAGCTCTGTTTCCGGGTGTCTGGGTAGAAGGTGGCAGTGAGGCCAGCAAGGAAAAGTGACCTGAGGAGTGAAGCCACCAGGTCCCAAGGAGGAGCTGGGTTGTGATTCCTCCAGTCAGGAAGAATCAGTCAGTACCCAGACTGATGGTCGTAGGGTGTGAAAATGCAGAGTGGATTGGCAACTTGTTCTTCTGCAGAAAAATGTGCACATTATAAAACCTGCTTTTCAGAATACTGAGAGCAAGCTCTGTAATCAACCTTCCCACCTTCTGTTCCTCGCAGCCGGAGCTGCCACGGGGCAGAACCACTTTCCAAGGACAAGCACACCTGCCAGGCAGATAACATTCACAAGAAGGTGGCAGTTTACTTTTAAAGCATTGGAAAAAAGATGTTCATAACTTCAGCTTCTGGATTTCAGGAACTGTGAGACTGCATTATGCACTTACACCTGCAAAAAACCTCAACAAACTCACAGAAGAAAATCATATTGCAGGAGGAGGAACAGGCAGCAATGCCTGAAGACACAGAAAAAAATTCCAATCCTTTTCATTTTCCTTTTATTAACACTTTCCTAATGCACAGTTTCTCTCTGCACCATGAACCACATATGAGATACACCAGTCACTTTGCTTAATGTTCTACTGGAAGGTGCTGAGACATTGCAAATGATGTACCTGGCCTGAATGCCTGTACAGAACAGAAGATTGTCTGCTGAACTCCTGAGAAAATCTCCTTGAGAGACATCAGACCCACTCACTAATTCAGCTGGGGGGTTATTAGCTGCTTCTGAACATTCAGCAAGAAGCTTCTCAGGTCTGTGGCTTGAAAAATGATACATTGAGACTTGCTACCAAGAAAAGAAGGGAAAATTAAAGCTTTTAGTATAACTAATAAAAATGACTTGATGACGACCAATTTCTCCTGCACCTTTAGGGAGCACATGGCACAAATTCATCCCAGATAAAATGCAAGAGGTTCTGAATTATCAAATCACAGTCTTTTGAGACATAGTTAGGAAGATTTTTTAAACATTATAACATAACTACTTCTATTGAAATTTTCTTTGAGACCAAATATATTTGAATATTAAAGAACACAAATTATGGTGAATTTCACTGTAGATATTAGATACCAGCGCAAAAAAATCACCAGATGATCTGGATAATATAGGAGAAAAAAAAAAAGTGATTCAAAACCATCTCAAATACCTTTTATTTTAATTTACATGTTTACATCCCCTAATCGTGTCTAACTTTAAGAATGAAAGTTGCACATGCCTGAGCTGGGATATCTTAATTACATCTGAAAAAGTATTTAAGAAAGCACAATGGTGGATAGGAAGAAAAGATACAGAAAATAAAGGCATTATTATACTGGGTACTGTTGCTGTTCTTAATCTGATTGCTGGAGATACTTGAAAAATAATGCTCTGAAGGTCTGGGAGCTGCAGGTAGGGACGGACACTGTCTGCAGGTCTAGGACACTCATGTTTTCTGGAACTGAGGGGGCCCTGGGGATATTCTGTGACCAAAACATCATTCAGCCCCTTTCTGAAAAGCAGCCGTTCACTTGAAAATTCCCACCGCTAATCAGTATTTCATGAGTTACAAGGTTTTTCTCTTTTTTTCTGGCCTCCATTTATCCCTTTTGAGCCCTTCCACAAAATATGTTAAAATTCAGACTTATTTTTGTCCATGAAGCTTTTTTTAACTGTAAGTGGGTTGGAGAAGCAGCTGTGGTTTGGAAAACATCCCTCGCCTGACCCTCTCACATCTGACTGGTGAAGAGCTGGACTCATGTATGTTCCCAGATCTCCCAGTGCAGCAGCAGGTTCAGCACTGTATAGTTAAGAAGGATTTTATTTGATTCCTTATAATAAAGATTTAGCCTTCTGTGGGCAGGTCTGTATTCCTTGAGAGCGAGAGGGTTTTGGAGATCTCACCTTTGCTTTGGAGCACGCCAGCTATGATAGCTGTGGGTTGTACTGGTTGTCTGACAGGGTGTCCAAGTGTGCATTGGAGACGGCTGTACTCCATCCTCGGCTCTATCCTGTACCCCATCCTGTGCTCCATCCTGTACTCCATCATGTACTCCATCCTCTGCTCCATCCCATACTCCATCCTGTGCTCCATCTGCTACTCCATCCTGTACTCCATCCCCTACTCTGTCCTGTACTCCATCCTCTGCTCCATCTCATACTCCATCCTGTGCTCCATCTTGTACTCCATCCTGTGCTCCATCTTCTACTCCATCCTGTACTCCATCCTGTGCTCCATTCCATACTCCATGCTGTACTCCATCCTCTACTCCATCCCATACTCCATCCTGTGCTCCATCTGCTACTCCATCCTGTACTCCATCCCCTACTCTGTCCTGTACTCCATCCTCTGCTCCATCTCATACTCCATCCTGTGCTCCATCTTGTACTCCATCCTGTGCTCCATCTTCTACTCCATCCTGTACTCCATCCTGTGCTCCATTCCATACTCCATGCTGTACTCCATCCTCTACTCCATCCCATACTCCATCCTGTGCTCCATCTGCTACTCCGTCCTGTACTCCATCCTGTGCTCCATCTTCTACTCCATGCTGTACTCCATCCCCTACTCTGTCCTGTACTCCATCCTCTGCTCCATCTCATACTCCATCCTGTGCTCCATCTGCTACTCCGTCCTGTACTCCATCCTGTGCTCCATCTTCTACTCCATCCTGTGCTCCATTCCATACTCCATGCTGTACTCCATCCTGTACTCCATTCCATACTCCATGCTGTACTCCATCCTCTTCTCCATCTCATACTCCATCCTGTGCTCCATCTTCTACTCCATCCTGTACTCCATCCTCCAGCAGAACAGCCCAGCGTGAGCTTCTGACAAGGTTAATGGAGTAGAAGGAGTCACAGCTGAAAGGGTAGAGAACAATTACAACTCTTCATGCTAGTTGCTTAAATATATTTTGCTTTTCATCAGACCAACCTACATAAAAGACATTTCTGAGATGTGTAATAAAGGATGCTAATTGATGGAATATGAAACTTTAAATATAAAACTATATAAAGATTATTTAAATTTAGTTATGTGGTTTGAAATACAATTTATGTCTGCCCTCCTTATATATGGTACTGGTTTACCCTGTGCATATACATTATGTCATGGATACGTGTGACATATATTATTATGTGTTTCAGCCTCAACATTTACTTATCCAAGGATATAATTAACACCTTGATAGAACGAAGCACCTCCCATTTGTATCAACTAGTGACTGATGAGTCTGTATTGAGCAAGGGCCAGACCTACAAGCATTTATTAGAATAAGCCTCTTCATTCTTTCAGTTTATTTCCTCATATTCAAGTGAAGCACTGAACAAAACAGAAATTAACCATTCTTAGCCCCAAAATCTATTTTTTGTTCTGATATTAGCTTTTGTTTGTTTTATGTGATCCTACTTAAAGCATCCTCCAGGCTGCTGGAGGTTCTGGGCTGAGATGGCACGTGGAGCTGGCAAGTCAGCTTTAGGAAAACCCTGCGGTCAAACAAGACGAGGAACTTTGGTAACAGCCATTGACTGGTGCTTCATTAGAAGTTAAATCTTCACTCACTAAATGTCATAGCCACCAATTGCAAAGAAAATTGTCTTGTCATAGCATGCGATTTGTGCATTGAACCAGAGAAAATACATCTAGTATTAAACACCAGTTAATTTGGTCTGCCAATCTAGTAGTGACTGACCACCCTGGCACTAGGTAGAGCCAATGTTTGAGCATTCCAGCAGCTGATAAATGGGTTTAATTTAATTATGGTAAATTAGAAATACCTTCCATTTCCAATGTAACAAGAAATCTGAACATGGAATACTTCACAGGATCTATTATTTTTATTTCCAGGTGCCCTCCTTTTGCTCTTAGAAAAATCAGCATTGTGCCTTGAGAATACAGGGTTGCATTCTTTGAAAGGGGAGGGATCCATAAAATATCTTTAAAAATACTCTCTTATCTTGTTTTTCAGGGAAGATTTTAGAAGGCTTTGTATACACTTCAGTACAAAAATCATTAATTTACAAATGGCAGTGTTTATGTTGGGAAATGTATCCTGCTCTTTCTGTAAGAAAAATGGCTTTATCTTGACGGACTCTTTTCCAAAAACAAAAAAAAGAAAGAAGCCAATGGATGACAGAAGCCTCTGCCTGCCTTGTGGGAATCTGGCTGAAAAGGGAACATGAGAACATGAGACAATCCACTGACAAGTGCCATCAGGATTTTCCAAAGCAGACTATTCCAGATTTCACACACATCATTTTTTTTTTTTTTCATTAGGAAACTAACCAGAGCAACACTTGCTCAGAGATAACACGCTTTTCACGGAATATTTGACACTGGGAAATAACTAGTTTTCTCTCTTTAAAGGATGCGATCAGCCCTATTCCTAAAGCCCAGAGCAGTCAGACACGGCACCGCCGGCTCCAGCGCGTGGCACCGATAAATAAATCAGGTGTCTTATCTCAGCCCCCAGTGGTACTGGATGACTTTCCTCCCTTCCAGCCCGTCTCCCCCCCGGATCTGATCGTCTGTTTGATCCCTTCCCGTCCCTCCCGGCCGCGCTGCGGGGCTGCTCCAGCTTCTTCCACTGTTCTCCACCCAGGAGCTGCTATTGCTCCTGCTCAGACCTTTAAAACCACTTTAGATGTGCACGTACGGGGGGAGAGGGACTGCCGGCTTTCTTCTTCTATAGCATCGACTTTATCCAGGGCGTGATGCTGTCAAGCCACAAATTCCAACAATTAGGTGCTGGGCTGCATCTCCCCTTAAAGAGCCACCTTGTATTAGAAGCCTGTATAAAACCAGAATCAACGATGAGAGCATGCTGTGGGAATTTTAAAGAGCTATACTCTGCAAATAACAATATTTATTTACTTTAAGAATGAAGTACACATATTTAAGAAATGTGCTTAGCTCCTTCCTGAAAAGGCTATTAAATTCCCTATCAGAAGTTCACTTTTCATTAAGAGTCCTTAAGAATCCTGATTTAACTGAAAGAGCAGACAACAATTTGGTAGTGTTTCTCAACAGAACTACAAATACATTGTAAATCCATTTTAAAAAGACACTAAAAAATTAAACAAACCAATTCTAATCACGGCTAGATATTAAAATAATGTTGCATTTCTCTTGTTTGGCGATCATTGTTTGAATGCTAAGAGATATTCAAGGATTAATTCTGTGATTTTATGAATAGATATTTATTAATGTTTGGATATTCTCACAATGTGTTTAATGGTGTCTTCTCTCTCGAATTGCAATCCTAACTGTAATTCAACAAAGCACGCAACTTAAGTTCTGCTGCACAAAATACCCTTCAAGCCTTAACCAACTTTAGGGTCCTTTAACTGCCTTTATAGAGAATTTTAGGCTAGGAGGAACAAAAGGATGCACTTTTCACGACCCTGGAACCCTGTGACCACTGGGAAATCAAAAGGGTGGTGACACGAAGGAAAACTATTGTCCCCAAAAATAAGCTCTTCAAGGGGCACCAGGAATGCACAATAAAATCCCAGTTTCCTTTGTGTCGCTGTTTATGCCTATGGCTTGCATCATCCAGAGCTCAAGAAAAGATCTAAGCTAAAAAGGAATCCTGGTTTCTAAGAAAACTCCATATTCTTCTAAAAAACCGAACCCTGTGTGAAATGGAATCTTTTAAGAATTCGTCATCTCTTTACAAATAAAATACGTAACTCCAAGGTAATGAAAATCCTTCTGTGGGAATCAGAGAAGTGGATTTTCAAAGTGATCCCAGCAAACAGGAGCAGATGGGAAAATAACCTGATTTGTCAGGACTGGAGGATTTAGTGAATTCGTTGCCTTCTAACTCTGTCGTTACTAGAACGCAGCAGCATGTAAGAGCTTAATTAGGGAATCAGCTCTACTTTGACCCGAAAACATTTCAAGTAAAAACACACACACACACACACAAAAAGGACCGGTCCTAAATTCTTAATTAAGCAAAGCTGCTATTGAAGCTGGTAGCCTTTTTTTTTCCACTGAAGACTGCAAAACATGAAAAAATAGCTAATAAAAACCATAGATAAATAAAAAAGTGTGAGCCTCACGTTCTAGTCTTTGAAAATAATGTCATATATATTGTTTTACAGACTTTTAAAAAGTTACTGCTGTTAAAGTCTTTTTCAAAGACTTTTTCTAATTGAACTTGAAATCAGTGAAGAGAAAAAATCCCATCGACTTGAATAAGCTTTGTATCAGGGCACTGCCTGGCAAGTTATGCAAAACATTAGAATTAAACTTTCTTCTAATAAAACTGGTTATTTAAAATGTTTACAGCTAAAATATGCATTTAAAAATGCCTTTTTTGGTGTATAAACGTTGCTCGGAGATTTGCAGAGCAAAGCTAAAGTGCTGCTCTAGCGGAGCAAATTTAGACAATGAAAATGGTCAGAAACCACTTGTCAGCAGAACTGAAATCAACTGATTTTTCTCATTTGTTGCTAAAGACTTTCACAAAAAGGTAAGCAAGAGCATATTTGGAGGAAAAAAACCTGTTTGAAAGGCTGTAGCTTTGAGAGTCTCGTTTATGTCAGGAAAGTGGAGAAGTATTTGTTTTAAAGATAATTTAAAAGTGTATAATTTGAAATGATTGTGAGAATTTATTTCTGGGGGAAGATTACCGACACATTTTATGTTGCAACTGTTGGTCATCTCTGCAGAAACATGTAATCTAATAGCTTTTTAAAAGAACAATTAATCTGTCCTGAAAGCAAAAAATTTTAAGTTGCTAATGCATGTTATTTTTTTGAATGATGATTTTTGGTTGTGGATCCTGTAGTGAGGATACGCGATAAGAGACTTTTAAAACTGCTTATGCAAAAGCTGGAAGAAGCAGCAGAACAAAAGCCCCGCGGCCCCACAGGCATTCCGAAAACTCTGTCAAAAGCCCAAACCTACAAGTGACCTCTTGAGCCCTGAGGCTCCTCATGCACCCGCAACAACTTGAAGCCAAACTGTACTTACTCCTCCTCGTGTTTTCAAACAGTCTGGGAAGTGATTTAATATATTTTCTACAACGCAGAGAATAAATTTATATGGGATTCTGTGTAATCTTGAAACAAAAAGTAAAGAACTGAAACATTCTTAATGGTTGATGTATTTTGTTCACATTTAACCACAACGGGGGTCAAAAGGAGATTACAAACACAGGCAAATCTTAAGGGAAAAAAATCACGTTAGAACTCATATTATTCTCACTGAATCTTCAGTCTTCATGAAGTTTTGTGCTTTCTGGTGAGTACAGAGAGGAGCTATTTACCTTCCAGGCAAGCAAAGCACCAGCACGAAATGCAGCGATGCCACTGCGGTCACTCGTGTTTGGAAACTCCTCAGGAGGAATGTCAGACAATAGGACATAAGGAAAAGAGGGATTTAGAAAGGAAAGGAGAAGCCAAGGTAAATCCGAAGAAACAAAATAGAAAGGCACATTGTTTTAATGCTTTACATTGCAATATGCGTAAGGTACAGCATCCCTGATACATTGAATGTTTTAAATTATACAGAGGTTGATATGGAAAACCCTGCTTTGGAATCTGCATTTCAGTTTTAGGCGGGAATGTGTGGTAAATGGAATAATATATGTATACTGAGCACTTTAAACCTTTTATCTTCCGAACGACACAGTTTTAAAAATCAGAACAGACAAAATGTAATACAGAGGTACATGGCAGAAAGTATACTTTAAATCACTTTAAATCAGAGATCTTTCTGCTGCCTTTTTATACAAAATTCGAGGTCCACTATAACAAAAGGATGCACTTTGCACGACCTTGAGAGCCTGTGACCATTGGGAAATCAAAAGGGTAGTGACACTAAGGAAAACTATTGTCCAGAAAAATAAGCCTCTCCGAGGGGCACCGAGAATCCACAATAAAATCCCTGTTTTCAAGAAAATTCAGGCATTTCCATCAAAAAAGACTGGTAAGATAAATAGAATGTCCTCATAAGCCACAGATTCTTAATAATACAAAATGTCTAAGTCCATGCTAAACAAAGCCCCAAGGAAAAGGAACATCTCGGGACTGGGGCTGCTCCAGCCCCAGGTCGTGACCGGCGCCTCCTCACAAGGTTCCTCAAAAAGCATTTCTGAGCTGAAACTGCATCGAGCTCGTTGTGCGTTACAGGTATTTCAGCTCCAGCTTCACTCCCGTGCAGAGCCCATAAACCTCCTACAACTCCCTTCTCGCCGGCAGATACGATTCCAGCGTTAACAGTGACCGCTGCCGTTATCTCGGAAGCGTCTCAGTTTACATGAGAACACACGCTGATCCCAAAGCAACCCCAGCATGCTGCTGCTTTCTTGCTGTTTGCCCTTAAATTTTGTGCATTTCTGTTTTCTTTTTCCTCAAGTTTTTCAACTAATCCGTTTTTAAACATTAAAGAATTGACAGTAAATGAATTTTACTACGCATTTGCATTTTGCTTTATAATTTTGAATTAAGATCCTTCATTTTTCAATTACTTTGTTTGGACTTGCTTCTCTTCAGTTTCTTCTAACGATTGTATGGGAGAAAAAATATTTGTGATAGATTCAAATATCAGAATGTAGTATTTTGTGAAATAAAGAAGAGTGTAGCTATGATGACAAAACTCTCTGCAGAACGTATGTTTTTGGATTAAGTCCTGCCTGTAATACTAAACTCACCTTTCTCTATCTCAGTCCTGTAGGAGGCAGAACTCAACAAATCTTTCACCATTTTACGTGACACGAAGGAGTTTTTGCCATCAAATGCCACGTTCTTGCTTAGCCAGGACTGGCAAGGATTAATTGAACAGGGAAGGTTATATATATATATCAATATTTTAGTGGATGTGTACTTTGTAAAGGCTCATCCTGCTAATATTTACACACACGAGTAACTTTACTCACATAGATAAAGCTACTTGGATGTTCAGGCATTTGCAGAACTGGCTTATAGTTTTCATGAAAATCTAAAGAAAATAATGTATGATTTTTCTCTATGAGTTAAAAAAGTGCATATGTAATAGGAGGACTAAGGAAGCAGATGAATTATTTATTAACTCAGTTTAGTATAAATTCTTTAGAATTACTGTCTCCAAGAATTGCTACACATTGGCTTTACTTTTAATTGTTATTCTAGCAAAAAAACGGTGGGGAACATTATGAAAATTATCATGTAATGAGTGTCAAGGGCGGGATCACAATAATCTGAACGTTTTCACTCATTTTTGTGAAGCTGACAGCTCTGTGATGTAAACTGCAAGTTTGCCTCAGCTGGTTGCATATGGCTCATCTTTACCCAGAAAATAATTTAATGCAATGAGCTGCACAGTAAACTGTTCTTAAACATTAACAAAACCCACTGTCCTGAGACACATGACTTACATGAAAAACTACCTTTCATCCACATCAATTCCACGTTCTATTCAGGTGAATTAAATTACCCCATAGAAGCATTGCTTTTAAAGTAGATTTAATAGGTTTATTTATACAGTAGGAGTAAATCCATGCAAACATGGGGAAGGAGGTGTTTTTGCAAAGCCAACAACTTTAAGTTATAGAAAAAGACTATGCTGGGAGGGATGATTTTTTGCAAATGTGATGGAGCAGGAGCTGGTCTCATACCCCGTCCTGCTGGAAGGCGAAGGACAGGTGGCACTGGCAGGACAGAGGACACTGCATCTGCTGGCACATCGCCGCAGCTGGAAGCTGATCTTATCAGCTCTGCAGAGGAGCTTTTGCTGTGCTGCAAATATGTGGTGCAGGATGGATGCTGGACAGACATCAGATGGATCCTGCACTGCCATGGGATCCTGGACTGCCATGGGATGGATCCTGCGCTGTCACTGGGTCCTGGACAGGCGTGGGATGGATCCTGCACTGCCATGGGATCCTGGACTGCCAAGCAATGGATCCTGCACTGCCATCGAATCCTGGACTGCCATGGGATGGATCCTGCACTGCCATCGAATCCTGGACTGCCATGGGATGGATCCTGCACTGCCACTGGGTCCTGGACAGCCATGGGATGGATCCTGCACTGCCATCGAATCCTGGACAGCCATGGGATGGATCCTGCACTGCCATCGAATCCTGGACAGCCTTGGGATGGATCCTGCACTGCCATCGAATCCTGGACAGCCTTGGGATGGATCCTGCACTGCCATCGAATCCTGGACAGCCATGGGATGGATCCTGCACTGCCATCGAATCCTGGACAGCCATGGGATGGATCCTGCACTGCCATCGAATCCTGGACAGCGATGGGATGGATCCTGCACTGCCATCGAATCCTGGACAGCCTTGGGATGGATCCTGCACTGCCATCGAATCCTGGACAGCCTTGGGATGGATCCTGCACTGCCATCGAATCCTGGACAGCCTTGGGATGGATCCTGCACTGCCATCGAATCCTGGACAGCCACCTCCAGCGCAGGTGCTGCTGTGTGTCCTCTGCCAGCGCACACAACTCCAGCTGCTTCCAGCTCCTGTGCTCCAGGCTGGGGCATCTGCTCAGCCTCAGGCTTCACCCCAGAGGTCCCTCTCTCTCCCTCCCTTATTAAAGCGGGTGCGTGTTGTTCAGTATCCGTTTTCTTAGCGTTGTACTTCAGCCCGTTTGCAGCTGGGGGGCAGAGCCACACTGGCTGGTGCCGGCAGCCGGGAAAAGCCACTTTCTGGAGGTTTTCGCAGTTCTGGAGGGGGAATTCCACCTCCTTTCCTCGGTTACACATTTAGTTACTGCACTCGGATGCAGAATGGAGCTTCCCTCCTAGAAAGAAAAGTAATTTTGCCAACCCCCCCATCTTTGTGTGTGAACTCCACTCAGTATCCATCTTCAGCCTTATTATCAGGCGGGGCTGGGTCTGTGAATTTATTAATCAAAGCAAGCACATTTTCCCGCTGTGCTGAGGTGAATGATGCTCATGCTAAGGTTTGCTTGCCTCCTGTTACGTTTTTCTTTTTTATCAGAACATTTTGGGCTTGGGATAACAGGATCTGCCGTTAAGAATGAACATCCAAAAATGTGTTAAATTACTGTTAATACATTGATTTTTCTTAGTAGGGACCTGGAGGGCGCACAATACTTGCACTGGGAAAAAGCATTGCCTGGGGATGAGAGGTGAGATTCTGTGTTATGCCTCTAGCCATAGCTCTGGGAACATATAGCAGGTTTAAGCTGGTTTTATGCCCTTTTAATCCTGAGCTGCTCTGCAGGCTGGAGTAGAGACCGTAGTGTTTAGTCAGCCTGAGGTCTCAATGTGCTGTAACTACCCCGTGAACTCAGCTCTTCCCTGGATTTCCAAAATGCTACTGCGAGAGGCAACAGCCTCTCCGAGATACACCCAGCTCCTGTACAAATGTTTGGAAGAGAAATCACCGAAGAGAAACTTTTACAAGCTGCATCACGAAACGCCTCCTCCAAACGGATGTAAAAACTACTTCACACCGCCCTGCTCTGCGGAGCTCATCCTAATTGACGGGATTTTGAATGTATAAATCATACATTTGATTTATGTATGGTTACATACACTGATGATTCTGTCTAGGATATATCTGCTTTTGGGCAGCTGGCACTCTTGAAGATACGACGGTCATCAGCGCTGCTGAAGAACAATCTGATGTGCAGAAGGAGAGTCCCTCAGGGACGCTGCGGTGCTGGTGGGATCTTGTGAAGTCTGAGCATCCTGCCAGCTGCAGGTGGGTTATAGACCCTGCCCTGCATCTGCGTGAGTTTTGTACGTTTAACAACCTGAGAGCTTCTGTTGGCGGCGCACTCATGTTTCTTCTGGAAAAAAAAACAGAGGGGAATCCTAGCATTTCCTATTGCATGTAACCGTCGGAATTCAACGTCGGAAAAAAAGTACCAGCTGTTTTTTCAGTTGTGCATGATGAAACAGTACGTGTGCACACTGCCAGTTTTCTTACGTGCAAAAATATCCATACCTCTGCCTCTCAGAGTCTATTTGTCAGAAGCAATTCTCAAAATCAAATAGCTGCTCAAGCCCCTGGAGTGCATACAAGCTGATCAGCAGGGAAAGGTAAATGTGTTCCTTTACCTGAGATGGAACTTTTGGACAGAGAGCAACACACAGACCACGTGATGTAATGCAAACACAAGGACAAGTTCTGGGTCTCTGGGTCTTCTCATGTGGCCCTGACATCAAACACTGATAAAACCTGTAGATTGCAGAGAAAAAAAAGCAGGTGATCCTGCACTGCGCCCTATAGTAACAGAATAACAGAGCTCGACAAAAAAACCATTAATTTTATATGTAACCTGTAGTCAAACAGTAATTTATTGACTCATTTCTAAAATGTCACGTGGTGTAAGGGAAGTGTATTTTGGAGGGAGAAGTCTCATCTAGAAATGAGTTGAACACACTCTTAAGTTAAGGCACAGTGAAGAAGTTTTAACCAGTCCTATTTCATTCTGCTGGCTTGAAGGAGAAGCTGAGCGTGCACCCAAAGGCCCGCGCAGGGACGGGATGGGACGGGACGGGGCCGCCGCTCCCCTGCCCTCGCACACGGGGACGGGGCTGAAGAGCCGATCGCTCACATCCCAGTGACCCAGCGCGTCAGTAAAACGTTTGTAGGATCGGATTCCCGCTGTAGCCGCCTTTGTAACTTTTTGGATGGAAAAATTACTGCTCCTCAAGACAGAGCTTTCATGGATTGCAAACTTAGACACCCCTCATTTAACTTATTTACACAGTTCTGAGGGCCCAAGCACGTATTTAGAAATGTGGCTCGTTGTGTGTAAAGTTTTCTATCTCTGATGCCACTATGGAGCCTTACAAAAATAAGAAGATTTACACAAAATCTAGACAGCTCACAACATATTGTGATTCCCAGCTGTGGAGCAAAAAGATCTACTAAGCAATTTTGCGATGGGGGAAGTTACGTGCTGTTACATAATAGAAAACTGTACGTCATATTTCATATGCAGGGATATATGCATGGATTAAAATGTCATGTTCTATATACAAATAAGAAACTTCATTGAAATACCAGTAATATTTAGCAAAAGTGGAAGCTTGTCTATGGAAAGTTATGGACTGAAACGAAGCAACGAAGTTGTAATATAACAAAAAACCTCCCGATGAGGAAGGCAAATCCCAAACCGCAGAGACTTGATCGTAGTAATTTGGGCAGGTATAATCCCTGATCGATGGGAGAAGGACGCGTAGTGTGTCTGCAGGTGTGTTTAATGAGAATAAACCCACCTAGAGAATCTGAAAGAGAAAATCCACGGCCAGCTGGACTTGCGTTCGAAACTCTGGTCTTCAAAGAATCGATTTGGACATGAAACAAACGCAAACCCCGTTACTGCACAAGTGAATACGCAAAGCATTTCTAATAGAGCAGCTCAGCTATTCTGTGAGCAAACGTGGCTCATTTAGTCACGCAAGTAACTGCCCTTTCAATTAGACAATTTACATCCAGATTTCAGGATTTAACGCACCTGAATCTGTAAAGAAACAGATGAAGAACTCCGTACTGTGAAGGGAGGAGTGCATTTAACTTCCCATGATGGTAATGAAAGTCGAAGCAACTCACAGAAGCAAAACCTATAGAAACCGCATAAAATCGCTGCATAGAAATGTCACTTCAGCCTGCTAGAAAATAAGTACTACACAAATAAGAAGGATTAGAAAGCTAAATGCAGGATTTAGCATCTTTACATAGCTACCAGACTAAGAAAATAAACGACAGAGCTTTCGTTCTGTACATTTTGTTTTAATAAACTTGTTTATAAGAAATTGTCAAAGAGCTCTTCAAAAGGCAGGTTTGAGACATCAGTATGCAGCAGTCCTTTGCAGCATAGCAGAGATACAGCAAATAGTACATTCTTTATCACAGCAATCAATATTATATTAAAAATATCAAAATCAGACACGAAGTCCATGCCATCGGTAAACATTGGTTTCTCATTTTACAGGTAGATTGGTTTTATTTAGGAGGGCTTAGTGTTCCATAAGCACATTTCACATAACAAAAATGCAGAGTAACACGGCTTATCTGTATCTTTTCTATATTAAATAGTTTTACAAATAAATAAATAGAAACTAAAAGGTGAATGCCAGTGTCAAATGTTTTACTAATACAATGACGAAAGTGTGAAAAATTTTGTACTAAAAACTCTATTATCAGTCATTTTTCATAGAGAAGTGCAAATACAGACTATTCAGAAAACTAAACTTGACTTAGATTTTTCATTAAAATGAGGAAAAATTTGACTAGTAATCTCAAAGTAGCTATTTTTATTCTGTCCTCACAAGAGGAAAATCATGTTAACTCTGCATATTTTCCAAGGGAATGCTTTAAAACAAAGACAATTTCGCAGCAAATGACAGGTCAGCCACAGTTCCATGAAAAATCCAAAGTGTGCAGAAGACAAATGGCGACAGATTTTTAAGGCTTGAACTCCGCAAAGATTTAGCAAAACCGTGGGAGCACTCACCGAAAACGTCACCACCTCTGCGGGATCAGAATAACTCTGTACCTAATGATTCGAGTATTTTCTCTTAAACAGCCCTTTGAATTTTCTCGTTTCTTTTTAAGACAACTTGATCTCTCTGAGCATTTTCTTCCTAAAGTATAAAATATTACGTCTGAAAGACTCCAGACCTGCTTGTAAAATACTTTTTGGGCATTGATTTCATCCTGCTGTATAGTAGTTCTTCCTAAGACTTTCAGCTCTGCCCAGAGTTTTAATAAGTTAGATTTTATTAATCTGACCAAAATCTCTCCATGAGCATCTTTGGATAGTTTGTTTTGAAAAATACATTCCTGTTTCATAAAGATACATCCCCCTTAGTTGTTTCTAGCGTTAATTTCTTTTATTTTATGCATCTGGGTAGTTCAGCACAACTCACTGCGCTTTCTCCAGCAGGGAAAAGCTCAGACAATCGTTCTGGTTCTTGAAGGAAAGAGAAGTGGAGGAGACAGTCCAAGGCAATTCTTGAACACAGTTATTAGAGAATCAGTAACCAAGCTGAGATAGAACAGAATTGTCTGTAACACCGACAAGAAAAGAGCAACGAAGGAAACAGAAATATCTTCTCAGCGTGATTCCATTACAGAAAAAAGTACCCAGGTTTCTGTGTATTTGGTACAAGCAAACAGTGAGCTAGAAAATTTCACAATAAATTCTGAATGTGATTTTTGGGGAAAATACTTTTTCTTTGTATCTCTGTGCATCTCGCTTAGTTTCCATAAGGGTCCTGTCCTGTCCTCCTGACCTGGAACAAAACCTTCCCCCAGTCAGCAACGTGTTTTACAAGCGCCACCTTACAATCTATAAATCACGGGTGTTTGAAAAGGCCGTCAGCACAGCGCAGAACTCGCTGCCCAGCTAACACGCACACGAAGGCTTCAGCAAGACAACACCCTTTCAAATATTAAAGAAACATTACGGCGCTTCTTTCTTTGACCATCACTTTTTTTAGCAACTGATGTGTTTGCAGACCCCAAGACTCCCTTCCAAGATACACAAAAATACAAGTCAAAGGTCAGCAGGAGGATGTAAAAATACCATTTAATCTTATCTGTGTAACACTTCATGTAGACTTATTTCACCATTTTCAGGCTCTCTTTGTTGAAAGACTAATTTATTTCTGACCTGCCAGAAAAGAGATAATCAATTTGCAGCGTGCGTTGAGTAAAAGCTGCTACGCTTTCACATAACTTTATTAATATTTAAGGTTTTAATAACTTAGGATACTCTTCATATTAAATAATTTAAAAAATAAACGCAAAGCATTTCTTTTTTTTTTTAATGTAAAAAAGAAAGTTTTCTAGTACTGCGCCACATTTCACCCTTGTTTGCTACAAGTTTTTAAAAGTTTTGTTTTACAGAGTCAGACATGAATTGTCTTTAATTTGGGAATGTTTTCTATCCTGCTGTGTCTATATGAGTTGCTGGGGCACTCCTATATTTTTCAATTGTGTCAATTCACTGTTCCATTTCCACAGGGGCATTGATAACAAATCCACACACCCACGCTAAATTATTGACTTTAATGTTGAGCATTTTGCTCTCTTTTAGCATTTGCAGCTCGAGACTTCAGAAAGGTACTTTGCCTAACCAAAAGAAAATCTAAATTTCAAATTTTACCGTGTCCTCCATTACACAAAATCTCCCTGCAGCTCCAGTCAGTAAATTCAGTATCTACACGAGACGCTACAACATAAAGTTTGCAAAAGACAACTCGCCCGAGCGTTTCCACTGATAATGAAGAAAACAAATTGCAGTTTCTGGAACAAATAATGGAAGAGCCTCGGCAGTGGATCTGCCCGAGAGCCCTCCCGTCTCGCTGGCCGAGCACTTTGAGATGGTGGCTTTGTTTTAGGCCTCACACACAGGGAGGAAAGCAAAGGAGCTGGGAGCTCGGCACAACTCGCCCTTCAAACCTGAAAGGACTTGGCCGGAGAATTTTAAGAAATAAATTAAACAGAAGTAAACACAGGCGGGGGGAAAAAAGCCCCTTTCTTGTTGTGTAACGAACGTAATACTGATAGATTACTCCCTCGTTTCCATGGGGACCTTTTTGTTCTAACTTCAGATACCAATGATTAGGGTTAAATGAGGCACCTTGTATATTTTTGCCGCGTGGAGTGGCCGAGGGAGAAGTGGGGCCAAACTGTTCATTATCGATTGATTTTTTTTTTTTTAAAGATGATTACTTCTAATCCTTAAGGAACCGCGACTGCTGGCAGGGCACAATTAGCACATTTTTAGCATTCCTGCGAGGGCCGCCCGCCAAGGCCGCCCGACCGCGCTCCCCCAGCCCGGCCGCCCCGCTAGGGCGAGTGTCAGGGCCGAGGGTCCCCAACGCCTCCCGGTCTCTATCGAGACCCCTCGGGGTGGGCTGAGGTGCCATGAGACCCCTCGGGGTGCACGGCGGGGGTTCAGGTGTGGGAAGGACACGGCGGGAGGGAAACGGGAGCCGACCGCGGCCGGGTGGCACCGCAGGCCGGGCCTGCCACCGTGTAGGCCACGCTAGGCCGGGCCAGCCAAACCGCCACATCGCCTCACGGCTTTTTCACCCCAAAACACCCTCAAGGTTCCACGCAGCGCCGCACTGGGGGGGTCTTGAGTGGCCACGGCCACGCAGGGCCCGTGCGGGGCTGCGCGGGTGCTACGCTGGTCTGTGTTTTACACGAGGGGAAGGAAGCGGGGCCGGCGCTGCCCCCCGCCATGCCAGCGGCCCCTCGGGGCGCGGGGCCTCCCCCCAGCAGCGGTGCCGGGCGCGGGGCGGACACGACGCCCCCAAAAAGTCCCCGCTGTCCTGCCCCCCGGAGCCCCGCAGCCAGCCCGGTCCCCGGCCGTGCCGCGGGGCGCTGCCCGCCCCAGCCGCTCCCCGGGGTCTCCGGCCATCCCCGCTCTCCGGCGGGAGGCAGAGGAGCGGGGCGGCGGTGGCTGCCATTGGCCGCGGAGCCGCGGCTGCAGCTGCAGGACACAATTAATTATGCTAATGGCGTAGGGAGCGGATGTACTTTTTTCCCCCCTTTATTCCTCTCTCTTTTTTTGGCTGGTCGGTGCGGGAAGGAGACGCCCTGGGCTGGGATCACATGATATTGTCTTCGCGCCACTTTCGTAAAACCCTTTTTATTCCAGGGCTTTGCTCGGGCTCAAAGGTAACGTGTTTATCTTTCCATTTTCTCTCTCTTTCCTTCGCGCTTCTTTTTTCTTTCTCTTCCCCAAGGCCGGCGCTGCCCCGGGGCTGCTCCCCGCCTTTGCACGCTTTTTATTGTTTTATCGCCTTTATTTTTTTCTTTTTAATTTTTTGTTCGCTTTTTCCTTCCCCCGCTCTCTCGCCGCTCCCGCCAGCTGCCGGGCTGCGCCGCAATCTCTGCCGGGCGGCACGGATTGCCCGGGGCGGGGGTGCTGCACACCGGGGGCAGCCCCGACCCCATCCCGGGGGGGGCGGCAGCTCCTTGCGGGGCGCGGGCGGCCGCCACCCACCTGTAGGAGTGCGCGGGGCTCGCCCTGCCTCCCGCGTGGGCCCGCGGCTCCCGCGCTGCAGCCCCTCCGCATCGCATCGCGCCGCGCCCGGCCCGGCCCCCCCGCACCCCGCAGCGGCTGCTGCCCCCGCCGCCCCGCGCCCATGGCCGGCGGTTCCCGCGGCACCAACAATGGACGTGGCCGCGGCGGGAGGCCGGAACGTGGGGCTCCCCGGGCGGCCGCGGTGCTGCGGGGCATGGGAGAAGGAAAGGGGGTCCCCATGCTGCCCCCCCCCGCCTCGCCACCCCGTCCCGTGCCCGCCCTGGGGGGGTCCCGCGCCGCCCCCGCGCGGCCGGTGCGTGGGGGGAGGGGGGGGGGGCGCGAGCGTAGCGAGCACATGGCGGCGGGCGCTGCCGGGCGCATGCGCTCCGCGCGGGGCGCGCTGGGGCCTGTAGTGCGGGGCGGGCCGCGAGGCGGCGGGCGGGCGGGTGGGTGCGCGCGCGCTCGCCCGCCGGCGCGCGGAGGGGGCGGGCGGGAGCCGGACCACGCGCTCGGCGGAGCCGCCGTCCGTGTGCCGCGCGCTCGGCGCCCGCCGGGCCCCTGGCGCGTGAGGCAAGACCGGGGGGAGGGCGGGAGGGGAGAGGGGTCGGGGCGGCGCGCGGGGAGCGGCGGCGGGAGGCAGCCGGGCTGCCCCGTCGGGCCGGGACAAAGGGGCCGCCCGCCGCCGCGCGGAGCCGCCCTCGGCGCAACTTAGCGCGGGGCTCGCTGCTCCCCTTTCCCCGGGGGCGCGGGGGGGGCCGGGTCCCTCCCGGTGGCGGGGCGGCGGGGCTGTGGGGGCGGGCGGGAGGCTTGGCGCGTTTTTGGGGCTTTGAATGGAGGACTGCATTTCCCACCGTGCTTTGTTCCTGCGCTTTAATCGCCGCGGCGGCAGCGCGCGCCCCCCGGACGGGGCGGGTAGCACGTGGCGGAGCGGCCCCGCAGCCCCTCGCGGGGAAGGGGGGCGAGCCCGGGCCGGGGCGGGGGGGCGCGGGGTGCCGGGCCGCTCCGAGCCCGCTCCGAACCTGCCGGTGTCCCCGGGGATGCTCCGGTTGCAGCCCCGGCGAGGCGGGGAGAGCGCCCTGCACGTGGCGAGCGCGGCCGAGCCGTCCCCCCGCCCGCCCCCGCGAGCAGATGGTCAGTGCAGGGGAGATAACGGCGGCCGCGCCGCCCCGGGGGGAGATAAAGCCTCACCCCGCGCTGAGCCCCGCGCCGCGAACACCCGGAGCGGCTCAACTTTTGTAATAGCCACTTGGGGGGGGTCTGCTCCCCCCTCCCCGAGCATCTGCTCTCCCTGGGCATCCCCGGCAAAAGCCTTCCCTCCTCCGCAGGTTTGTAACACTGGGGCTTGACAGCGTGCCTCCGGAGGGAAACTTAATTTTGGTTTTATATCTGTGTGTATATATATATATATATATATATTCCCCTCCCTTCCTACAAGAGTCTGTCGCTTTTGTGCTGCTCTGCAGTTAACCGCATCATCTGGAGTACAGATACTCCATTATCTGGTGCGGAGGGTGCGGGATCATGTGTCAGAACTTTTCTTACGCTGCTTGTGGTGGGGGGGAAATGTTTGGTGGTTGGTGATGCAAGATACTCGGTGAAGCTCCGGGAGAGAGGTCAAGTGAAGTGTCTCACGTGCTGTAGTAATGCATCAAAGGCACGGGAGCAGGAAACTGGGATGTTTTGATACCTATTACGGTGCTTTTTAACTACCAATTAAAAACTCTGGAGGAAGCCGTTTTCACCTTAATTAGACTGAAAATTAGCTGCAAACTCTTACTTGTTTGGTGCACTCTCAAACTGCCTTCTCAAAACTCTGAAGCTTTTCCTGCCTCTAGACTTTAATAAGGAAATCTCTGCTAAATAGAGTAGCAAATCCATATCTGTGCTATGCAACATTAATATTGCTCTTTTCTTTTGGCAGGTACTGTTGGCTCCTGCGCTTCAGTCAAGACACTTCTGCCATGCTTTAGCTGCTCTGCAACAAGGAGACCTTTTAAGTGGAAAAGTTTGGTGATGGGCCTTGAGTTGTGCAAAAGTGCTTACAGTGCAGGTAGAGTTTAGGATCTACTGCAGTATAAGCACTTCTGGCATTACTGTGGCGATTTAGTGACGGTGGTGGGTCACGAACACAACCAGGATTGTTGTTTTGCTGTGTTGGAGCTGCCTTACAAATGGTTCTTGTGTTAAGGTGCATCTAGTGCAGTTAGTGAAGTAGCGTAGAATCTACTGCCCTAAATGCTCCTTCTGGCACAAGCTGCTGCCTGCACGTCCAAAAAGAAAGACCATGCATCCATCTGGCTTTAGCTCAGCGATTATAACTTTAGTTAAGGCGTTTTTTCGTTGAAGGCAATTTCTCGGGAAGTAGTTTTGTCCTAGCAGTATCAAAGTGCTCATAGTGCAGGTAGCTTTGAATTGAACCTACTGTAATGTGGGCACTTATAGTACTGCTAGATAAAGTGCATCCCAGCTAGTGACAGTTTCTGGAGAAGACAGTGCTAATTACAGTCAGTTTTGCAGGTTTGCATCCCAGCTTACTAAAATTGCTGTGCAAATCCATGCAAAACTGACTGTGGTGGTGGTGAATCTGTGGTGAATAATGGGTTTTGAAGTGCCTTTTCCCCCCTGCCCCTTTTTCCATGGAAGATCTCAAGATGCCTTGCGCTGGTTTCTCCATGGGTGGGGATTTGTTGCATTACTTGTAGCTGTATGTAGAGTATTGCACTTGTCCCGGCCTGTGGAGGAAATGAGGACTTGTCTTCAGGCTGCGCTGCCCCGAATTTGCCAGTATGGTAAGCTTTGTTTTGCTGTTGTCGGGTGGATCACGATGCAATTTTGATTAGTTTAGTAGGAGAAAAATTGCACGGTATCCATCTGTAAACCGCAAGACCTTCATCGCTGACAACTTAGCTTTTGTCAGTAACCAGTTCTCACAGCAGAGCCTGCAGTGTGTGTACAACAGCTTGTTGGTGACTCCGCAGCTTGAAGGGATGGGAAGAAAGAAAAGTTCTCCAGATACTAAGGTTTGTCTGCCATTTAAAAAGACAAAAAAAAACCAAACCAAAACAAATCCCAACACCTGGAAGAGTTGCAGTGGTCCAAGGAAGGACATTTTGGGAGTTTGTTTCTGTAATAACATGTAAGTGACTGGTGGACATACCAATAAAAAGATTTTAAAATAAAACTTGTGTTTAATAACGTATCTTGCTAAAGTGTGGTTGTGGTAGACAAGTGAAAATAAGGGGGACCCTTTTTTGCTGGCTTGTGGGTTACAGCCTTGTCTTGCCTCCTCCCCCTTTGATTTCGAAGGGGGTAGATCTGCTACAAACCTCCTCTTGCTGCTGCTACTTGGAAGGATGCTCTGTGGGGAAGGGGGGGTGTTTCTCCCCCAGGCCAGGAGAAGGACGTCCTCCAGTGATAGTGTTCAGTGTTTGCCCTCCAGCAATAGTCCTGCTCGTTCTGTTTGTTGTTTTTTTCTTCTTTGACTTGGTGAGCATTGGAGTTGGGAGTGGAGCTGGAGCTCCTCTTGAGCTGCCACCCCTGGGAGTGGGGACACCTGGCTTTGTCCCAGCTTCAGGGGCTGGCAGAACAGTGTGACCTGCTCTGCTGTGGGAGCAGGGGCTGGAGCTGAGGCTCCGCTGCACGAGCTGAACGTAGCAGCCCAAAATTTTGCGCTCTGTTTGATATCGATGCTGGGAGAGTCTTTGACCGAGTGACCGATGGGGTCAGGTGGTGGAGGGAGCTGAACCCGAGCTGTGTTGTGGGTGGGCAAGCCATGGTGTACCTGGGAGAGCTGTGTGGAGACGGCTGCTGTGTTGCTGTAGTGTGTAAAATGGTTTTTGGGTGGCCTGCCCCCAAAGGGGAATCCCTGAGTGTCTTGTGGAGAGGGTTGTTTGGATGCTCAGACTTCAGCTGTTTTTACTTCTGCCCTCTTAAAACCGAATGGTTACATGCATGTTAGGTGGCAGAGCTGTTCGGAGACTTGCTCCAGAACCAAAGCTTGCACTCGCTGCAGTTGCCTCAGTACAAATAGATGTGGTTCGGTTAAGTGGGCAGCACCAGTGACTTTGCACCACCCTTCTTCCCCCAACTGAAATATTTTGAGGCTTGAACGGATCATTTTTGCTGGTCTGTCTTAGAGTAGTGGCCAATGCAGCTGGGCCGATACCACAGTGGGTGCCTGATGCAGTCCTGTCCCCGGGGTCCTGTGCCCAGACCTGTTTCGGAAAGTGGTTGTGCATGGCAGGGAAGAAAATACACCAAGCAGGGTAGTCCTGGCTTAGTTCAAGCGCATCTGCAGAGCTCCTGTGAGAACTTCCCTGCAGCTGGTGGCTCTGGGTGATTTTTCTACCCCAGAATCTAATCTGAGTTGTAATCTCACTTGTGCTTTGGAGAGCTGTAATCTGGACTTCAAATCCATGTGCAAACAAAATGGAAATACGTTGCCCAAGTGTAGAGCCCTTCGGGCCTCACCACTTGTTGACAGTGAGACAAAATGGGTTGCAGTATGTGCTAACTGCGATTTACTGTGGTGCGTTGTACTCCAAGTGGAAGGCATCAGGCTGTGTTAAATGGGGAACGAAACCCAAGTTTGCTACTGTGTTAACATGTTCTTGGGAGATGCTCCAAGCCTGGAGCTGATACTGGAGCTGTACCCAGCTCTTGTGTGGGGTCTTATAGGTGGTTTTCCTTGTGTGAACCAAGCCTGTGTTGGTGGGGCTGGTGCTGGAGGGGATTTGGTGCTGCTGGCAGGTGTGCTCAGCACAGCTGGTGTTTGGTGCAGCATGGTGCTGGTGTGGTTGTCCCAGGACATCTTGCTAGCAAGGGCTTCTGAGCACTGTGGTAGGGCCAGAGCTTGAGGTGGGCACCCGAAACCATCCCACCCAGCCGAGCTGCTGGCAGGTGACTGATGGTCTCAGCGGTAAACAGGGTGCGTGTTCGAGTTACCAGGGCGAGAGGGATTGCTTGATCCTGTGAGTGAAAGCTAGCTATTAACAGCATAGGTGTTTGCTGTGCTGCTGAGTATCTACAGTCTGTTCTGAGTGACAAGCCTGCGCCTTGCAGTTTGGGTGGTTTGCGTGGAATTTACTGACACTGCTCAACACTGAAATTTGGGAGTGAGCTGAGTGTTCCTGCAGTTGTAAACTGGCTCTGCCATCAAGAGGAGTAGAATCCTCCGCTCTCTTGGGAGCAGCTTCTGTAGACCAGTGCCCTGTGTGTGCTTCCTACACCTATAGTAGTTTGGCACAGCGTGGGCAGGTGGTGCATCGCCAGGACTTAGGCACTGTTTTTCTCCAGGGCGCTGGTGAAATGGTGATGAGGGGTTAACCTGAGGGATGTCGGCATTGCAGGATTTGGCAGTGAAACGTGCTCTGTTCCTGCCTTAGTGCATCTCTGAGGCTGGTGAGGAGAAGTATGATGTGATTAGAGGCTGCAGGGGCTTCACATGAATGCAGAGTGTTAGCTCTGAGCTCTCATTCACTGGGCATCTCCCACCAAGGTGTCTGTCCCGTCTCTGAGCTCTGTTGGACTCTCCTCTCACACGTGGGGGTAAACTACTAGTGTGCATGCATTACAGAATCCCACCCAGCCTTGTGTCAAACCTACAGCCGGTTTTACGCTGCCCAGGTCCCCATGTCATGGCTTACGTTTTCACAGATTTAAAAATGCTGACCCTGAATTTTGAAGTAACAAATAATCTGTCTTTATACTAGTAGCACTGTGTGGAATTGCCTTGTTTTAAGCCCAGAACATCACTTCTGGAGATTTTTCAGGAGGTGCCCTTTCCAACATTTTGGGTGCCCCGTATAACCAGGTAGAGCCCCACGAGGCCAAAAAAAAGCTCAGAAAAAAAAATGCAAACAAACCCAACCCAAGGCAAACCAACCCAAGAATGGTGATTTTGTGTGTTTTGGACATGTGGGCTCCGTGAAGGTGGATGCGGAGCTGGGGTGGGCAGAGCTCGGCGGTGGGGTACCCGTCTGTGGAGGGGGCTGTGCTTTGGGAGCTGCGGAGTTTGTCTCCAACTCCCTGCAAGGGGGGAATCCACAGGGTATTTTGCTTTTCTGATGTACCTTTTGACTTACCCTGCCCCTGCCCTTGGAGGAGCTGGAGCCAGGCGATCCCCCGTCTGTCTGGGGATCCCCTCTGCAGCCCCGGGGCTGCAGGGCTGGGTGTTTGGACGCTGCGTTAATGCTTTGCTGGAGGAAAGGGGTGAAATCTGGGCTGCGCGTGTGCTGCGGCCGTCACGGTGCCGGTGCGGGGTTTGCTGTGCTGCTTTTTGAACAAGAGGGTTTTTTAATGCAATCCATGGGAAGTGTCGCAGCCGTGCGGCTGTTGCACATCGGTGCCGAGGGGCTGAGGCTGTTCCAGGAGCTGTCGCAGGGGCTATTTCTGGGAGTGGGACGTCAGAAAGGAGTCGGCACCGGTAATTTTTTACTGGAAGTATATAAATAGGTACGAGCACACGCAGATGTGAGGGCTTCTTGTGGACAGAGACAACTCTCGTTCTGGAAACTTCAGAGGACTTCTAACATCGGAGTGCCTGGGCTATTTTTATGGAGTGGGAATATTTCGTATTATTTCAGTCTCCTTCCTGCCACGCAACACTTTGTGTTATTTAATCAGCTTGTGGTTATTCCCAGCTGTAATCAGTGTTTATCTCACGGAGCATCCAGTGGGCACTTTCCTTTTCTCTTAGAGGCAGCTGGTTAAAATAATTCTTAATTCTTCTGAACTGTCATTTCTTTTTTAAGTATTTTCTGCTGTTGATGGTATTCAGGGTGGTGTGCTTTGGTGGTGTTCTTTTTCTTTTTTAATAGCACGTTCATGTCTAATTCAATGCACTAAGCCCAGGTAAAGCATTTTTAACTGGTGTGTCTTTCACAGCACAGCCTGTGTGCTCGCCGCCCTTCATCTCCGGTTGCTCCCAAGTTACTTTGTCCAAAGTAATTACAGTCAGTGTCCATAAAATTCAGGTTTTGTTTCCACGTGTTAATAGGTTTAAATTATAGCTGACAGAAGGGTGTAAGTATTTCTAATTTGCTTATATTGGTCACTGAATGAAGCGTTGTCCAGATCCAAATCATCTCTCAACCTGGGCACACTGGCTGTAAAGGTGATTACAAATTGCATCCATCCGCAGCCTCCTCCCCAGCTGCACTTTGGTGTCAAATCCCCAGATACACCAGAATAACACATCTCATTCTCTTTGCCTTTTTTCATCTGCTTACTTATGCAAGTTACGGGACTTCTGTGGTCGGTGTTCCGGCTGCTGCAGCTGGATCAGAAGTCACCAGTTAGTTGGCTCATTACCTTTCCCATTGGAAGTGTCGCTTGTAAGGGTTGTGTTTCATTTGCCAAAGGATCGAAGGATTTTATCAGATGTAGGGAATTGTGGTGCTGAACTAAAGGGGAAATCACCAATGCTGGTTTTGCATGTAATTATATGTATATATACAATCGTATAGAAGAGGAAATGACCATTTTTTTACTCTGGTGATATGGAGCTGGACTAAAGTGATTTTTGTTGGGTTTTTTTAAAATGGAAATGGGCTCTTTGGTGCAAAGTTGCCATCCTTGTGCTGTTCTCTGCTGGTGGAGGGACCAAGCCCGGCTCCCCGGTAGGTACCCTGCAGCAATAGCACATGGCTGGCAGGATGGATTGGAAGCTTGAAAGAAGTAACAAATCTCCGGGGACTTCAAAGGCCACGTTTTGTCAGCCAGCCTGCCTGCCTGCCCAGAGCTTCATTGCAGCAATGAAAAGAAAATTAAGATCTTCCTGCCCTAAAAACACAGCCCCCTTCCCTCCTCTGAAGCTGGACCACTCCGTGTTCCTTAGCAGCAAAGCCCAAAGCGCTCGTTCCCGCACCCAGCAGTGGTGCAGATGCTCGTTAGTGCTTTAACAAATACAATTTTCAAAGTAGCACCAGGTTCTAGAAAGTCCCCTTGTATTAATGTTTAGTGGTCCGAGATGGGGGCTTAAATCTCTGGAAGTGGCTTGGAAAGTCGCAGCCCGTGCCCCTGTGTGTTGGTGATGGGTCTTCAGCTGCAAACTGGTGCTGCTCGTAGCTGAGTTTTCAGCTTTCTGGTGGGGATGTGGGAGGAACTGGGGACTGATGGGGAAGCCCAGTCCCAGGAGATGGGAGGTTTGTCCTGGCGATGCTCCCTGGGCGTCACTGTTTCCTTGAGGACGCTGCAGGATGAGGTGGCTTAATTCTTTCTTTTTTATTTTGTTTTCTTTTTTATTAAAAGTGGTCTTTTGTATTGACAGAAATTTTCTGGTTTGATGAAAAAAATCTGGATTTGCGTTGATATAGCGTAAAAAGGATACAGAAAGATGGGGAAAAAAATCGTAGTCTTCACTCTCTCTTTTGGCTTGTGCAAAACCCAGAATCATTGTTTAGCTCAAAGGAGCGATTTCTACTAATCCAAAATGTTTATGATGATGACAAAAAACGTATAAATCAGTCCTATAGCTGAGGAATGCTGCCTTTGAACATTATCCTTCAATCCAACAGCAGCATATAACACGGCTTAACTGATTAAAAATGTTTTAGTTCTTTTTATTATGATTATAGTGCAGAAAGGCATGCGAGATGGCTACTCACCTTCTGTCTTGTGGAGACTTCATGGCAAGTGCTTTATTTGCTGTAAAAACCGTGTTAAACTTATTTTCTTCGAAATGAAGCAGAGTTAGGGCTGTATCAGCAGAATGTGGTCCTTCCACCAAGCCTGCGTGTGAGCAGCGGGGACGGGAAGGAGCGTTGCTTGCCCTTGCCACCTACCTGTGCAGTTTTAATTACCGTATAGTTATTGTGCTGTAAATGCAGCAAAATGCCATTGCATTCACTCTGAGCGCTGCGTTGCCGCGGCTCTGCTGATGGGCCATTCCCGAGGCAGCAGTGTGGTAAACAGACCTGCTCAGAATTATTTTTATATACCAAAAATCTCTTTACCCAGTTAAGCCTCACTCTCCAGCTAAAACATGAGCCTGGCTTGTTTTAGGAGGTGATGACAAGGAGATAAAATGGAATTAGAGCCTCTGCTCCAGTGCGGGCAGGGCTGCAGTGCTGCCGTTGGTAGTTTCTCACTCGGGCAGTTTGTGTTGTGACGCTGACGCTCCAGCTGCTGGAAGGTTGTTGGTGCGGATGGGGATTAGCAGGTCTCCGAACTCCTCAGATGTGGACTTAGACCTGTGTGAGCATCCTGCTCTGTGGACTTAAACCTGCTCGTGTAGCTGTTCTGCCTGGGGTGCCCACGGAAAGCGTTGCCCATCGGACCCGCTGCTGCCGGAGACTGGGGTAGAACGTGAGTGTTATGGTGAAACTCCGCTGCTGCTGCTTTTTCAGGCTATAAAAAAAATACATGAGCGCCATCTAGACTGATGCCATTTATTGCATTTCCCCCCTGATTTTCTAACGGACTGTCACAGGTCAGTGTCCCAGTGGAGGCTGCGAAGCATCACAAGTGAGATGGGGGCAAGTTGTTGGTGCTAGGTTGTGCTGAATGGAATCAAGGAGCTTTGCAAACAGGAGCGTTAAATGAAGGAGTTTGGAAAAGGTGGGAAGGTGCCTCCCCCGTGGTTCCATGTCAGCCCTTGGTGCCCGGCCGGGCAGCAGCCTGTCCCTCAGCGTGGCTTGGAGTGACCGTGCAAGACTTTGGGGACCCTCCTGTCTTGGCAGGAGCTGGTCCTGGGGTTAGAAACTTCTCACTTGTGTTGGACAGGATTTGCCTCACTTCAGCTTCCCGCTGTGCCATCCTGTTCTGCTTTTCCGTGCTGTTAAAAAGCTCTTGGTGATCAGAACCGGGTCCACTTTGCTCGTGTCCCATCGGAAGCTGGGGGTGTTGGCACCGCAGGTGTGCAGCTGTCAGTGTGAGTGCAGGTACATTATATCAATGGGTTTTGGGTTCCTGCAAGCTCTGGATAGCAGCCACCGCGCTGGGTCCTGTTTGCATGTCAAGGGATCATGTCTGAGCTGTGAGCTGCAGCCATGTACCGGTGCTCATTTTGGGGCTGGCTATGGGCCATTTTGCTCCTGGCCCTGCAGCATCATCCGGTGCCTGTTGTTACTGTCCCGGCTGCCAAAATGCAGCTGGTGTGCTCTGCTCCTCAATACTGCAGCCTGGCCTGGCACCATGGCTGGTTTCTCAGTGCTGATTTGGAAGATTCATTCATATGACTGATTTTAAAAAGAATTGGTTGAGTGGGGAAGATATGGCTTCCTTGGATCTGTTACTGGGGCTGGTTTTACTTATTCTGGATCATGTTGATTCTGAGTAAAGCTTTTATTCCCTGTCATGATGGGACGAGAGAAAATGGCCTCAAGTTGTGCCAGGGGAAGTTTAGATTGGATATTAGGGAAAATTTCTTAATGGAAAGGGCTGTCAGGCATTGGAACAGGCTGCCCAGGGCAGTGGTGGAGTCACCATCCTGGAGGAGTATAAAAGACACGTAGGGACATGGTTTAGAGGTGGACTTGACAGTGTTAGGTTAATGACCAGACTTGATCTTAAAGGTCTTTTCCAACCAAAATGGTTCTATGATAAGCTGAGGCTGCTCCAAGAGGCTCTCCAGAACTCCCATACACGGTGTGAGCAGGATTGCCTTCCTGAGCCAAGCCTGCACCCTCACAGAAAGTGTTATCTCAGAGCTGTTCAAGAAAAACTACTTGTTGTTCTGCTTGTAAACTGAATGCAAAGGGGACTTTTCCTCATTTTAGATGCTGGAGCCACAGGGTTCTGCCTCTGCTGAGGGCTCGACTTGCCTTTGTGCAGCTTCTCCCTTGCCAGTGCTGTGGGACCAAGCTGGGACTTGGGGGACTCAGCTTAGTGGTGGGAGTGGGTGCTGCATCCCCAGTACTGTGCTGGGCACCCATGGGCTCCGTTGGGGCACTTGCCCATGGCTAGCTGGTAATTACCAAGGCAGCAAGAGAAGAGGGTGCTGCGCAGATGGGAAGGGAGATAGGCACAAAGGTGAGTGAGGAAAAGCTGTGAGAGATTTTTCTCCAAAGGGCTCCTGGCCCTGGTTCCTGTTCCCTGCCCCGGTGCATTTGCTGGACAGTTTTAGTCCAAAATCTTCAGCCTCCTGGTTTTCCATTCGCCACGTGAGGGCAGGCTGTTTCTAAATAAAATACAGCGAGAAATCCTCTCCAGCTCACACAGCCGATCATCTCCAGCACAAACCTCCCTCTTGCTGGGGATTGCTGGGCAGTGCAGCCCCCTCCAGTTTCCACCCCCCAGTCCAAGGGGCTGCGGTGGACGAGGACAAATGTGCCCATAGCCTGTGTGTGAGCAAAGTCCATCTGAACATTACAGTTTCCCAAGGGAACCGTTCCAGCGTTTGCTGCAACTATCTCACTGCTTCGTTATTCCCCTGGGCAAACTCCATTTACTCTAATGGCATTAGCTCTGCATAATAAATGTCTTTTCTCATCATGCTGCTGCGGTGCCAGCCGCAGGTTAGTGGCATTTTCTCGCCCTGGTACCCGCATCCCCCCCGAGTGCTGGGATGCTCTTGGCAGCATCGTGGTTCTATTGCCCAGCCCCATGGCGATTTACTGCCACAGTCTCATGCAGCTTCACGGCTGTGTAAGTTAACACAGCTTCCAGTGGTTTTAGAGAGGACAACTGACTGGAGTTAGTCTGATAGCTTTTAATGCTGCCTCTGACTCAAGTTTATTCCTCTCCTTAACTCCTTTTTTTTTTTTTTTTGAATGGAAATGTAGCAGCAAATACGCAGTGGGAATATACGGTTTTAAGAAAAAAACTAACGTGGATTTCTCTGTGTAGAAAACAATACTCATGGTTTTATGACTCATGGAGTTAAAACCAAAGCAAGGACACTTGGGGTGTCAAAGGGGGATGATGAAGGCTTTGTGGTGGGTGACCTGGGTGGGGGCAACCCCGTGAGTGGCTCCAGGGGAAGTCCTCTGAGATGTTCCTCTCCAAACCCCTCTTCAGTTGTGCTAACAAAACACTTCACTCTTGCAGGCAGAGTGAGCGGGCAGGCTGCGATTTATGCATCTGAGGAAATCCTCCTGCTCGCAGTCCTGTGTCAGAGTAGCAGATGTCTGTTAATGTGTTATTAGAAGTGACAGAACAAGAAGAAATGAGGGTAAAGCCCAAGCCCTATGGTGGAGCAATGTGATGGCAAATGTGGTGAGGAAAAGCCCACCAGGTATTGTTAATCTTAAAATGTCAGAAGTGTCATAGTGACTGCAATAAAACACAAGTCCCTAGCAGTTATCTTGAGAAGGATTCAGTCAGGAGATGTGATAGGAAACGCCCCTGGTGTGGCTGTGTCCTGCTCACCAAGGGCTCCAACAAATCTATTGCTTTTTGCAGGTTTTTCAGAACTTCACTTGGAAAACAAACAAACAAAAACCGCAAAAAAAACCCAAACAAAACAAAAGAAGGAACCCAGCGGTGGCTGCTGGTGGAATTGTCTGAGAAGATGTTGGTGTTGGGAGCCCTGGCCATCCTTTGCTGTGACTTTGTGCCATCCCGGGGCTGTGCCGCAGAGATGCAGGCACCATTGGTTTTAGATCAAAGTCTATTGTCCTGATCAACTCTTCCTGGATACGCTTCCTATTTACTTGCTCAAATAATTTTTCATGTCCTACTGTGTGAAACATTTGGGAGGGCACCTCAGCTCCATTTAAAGGTTTTATTAGTGTCTTCAATTTGGTTGAGCTATTGCAGCTCTGTGGGAGAAGTGTGTCTCTGGACACAGTTGTGTCATGGGTGGAGGATGGGGCAAACCCACAGCAACCTGCACTCCCACATCTCCCCGCTATTGCTCATCCTCACTTAATCTGAACTCCTTGAGCCTGGGTCTCTCTGTAGTTGTGCCAATGACACTGATGATGTGAACCAACTAAATCTGGGGATTGAGGCCGCTGGAGCTGGGGAGATGCTGGTGCCACTGGGGAGAGAGTGGCATTGCTGCTGTGCCCTGACCACTGACAACTTTCTGCTCTCCTCCTGCTTTTTTTAAAAAAAGCTGCCTTTTTTGTTTTTTTTTCCCCCCTCCATCCAGAGTAACATAAATAATTACTGCTGAACTGTTGGACTTCAGGACAGAAGGAGGCGGTTTCTTTGGTTGTTCACCATGAGTCAAAGTGTGGAGCAGCAGCCGGGGATGCAGGTGTTGAGTTTGTCCTCCTGCCAGGCCTGGATGCGGCCACTCAGCCCTGGTGGAGACTGAGAAGTTATTTATCTTTTAAAGTGATTGTTCTGCTCTGCTATCACACTCCCACAGATTTACAGGAGTAAACAGCTGATGGGTCATGGAGTTTAAGGATTTAATTTGGAAAAAACAGCCCCTCTGTGTGCTACTAATGAGGGGGAAAGAGAAGGTGATGTTCTGCGGGGTGTTATCAGCTGTTGAGATAAAGCCTTGAATCCATTTCTGGTCACATCCTGACATGTCCCTCGGTGGTCCTGGCACCTGGAGCAGGACCTGGCAAATGCTGCGTTATCCTTTGGCTGGTTTGTCACCAGTGACTGCTGGCGGGACTGGGGCTGGCCCAGGAAATTCTTCACTCTTTTTGGCTGCTAATTATAGTAATGAGTTAAAATATTAATAGCTCTTCAAATGAAGGCTCCCTCTGCCCCTGAATCCTGGCCGCCTCATCACCTAGAAAACGTGCAGCACTAATTTGAAAAATCATTATCACAGTGAATTGACTCCTCTGCAACATATGTAATCATGTACCAGCAAGCACAGAAATGAGCTGGTTGGAAGAAAAAGAGCCCCAGACTTGGTGGGTATTAGCACCTGGCTTACAGTTGGTATTGTAGCAGTCCCAGAATTTATGGTATAACAGCAACGACTCCACTGTTTCTGGGTACTGGGCCTGTGAGCTGCTTTCCTGCAGTACTTCGATGCCACTATGTCAGGGTCTCTGATCCGATGCCAAGCTTAAATCCAAGGAAATCCGGAGCAAATCTCTTTGCAGAGTTGTATGAGGTTAGTAGAGGTGGAGGAAAGCTTTCCAGCTGCTCTGTGGGGAAATCTGTCCCTCTGGCAAAATGCAGGGGCTGAACGTCAACGAGAAAAATCCCACCGACTTCAGCTGGGCCAGGATTTGTGTTGGGGAGAGCGGGTTTAAAGGCTCAAAGCGCTGATGTCGAGCCCAGCTCTGCTGCTCCATTTCCAACACTGAAGCCCTGAGGACTAACCTCTGTTTTAGTAAGGTTTAGCCACATTAAATCAGACTATGTTGTTCTGTATCAGGTCTGCTGCCATGGTTGCCGCAGGAGCTGAAGTGCTGTCGGATGCTGTGTGGGGTGCTTGGGCTGATCTCTGGCAGAGGTTGTCCCCATCACAGGGTTTGTCCACTGCTTCCTGTGGGCTGTATGATAACAGGGGACACACAGGCTTTTCCCCATCGGCTTCTGGCACTTGGGAAGAAAACCTGAGTTTCTTTTTGCTGGTTTGGGAACCTTGGTGACCGCCACTGGGCTCCTCATGTCTGGCACCAGCCCAATGGTGGGCTGAGCTTGGGATGCTCAGCCTGATGCCAAGCACCGGGCTCTGCCGTGCAGTGCTCTCCTGCAATTCAGTTCACCTTTAAAATACCACAACTACATTTTAAAACTCAGCACTTTTCTGGATCCAACCCCATGAACACAAAAGGTTCCTCCAGAACGGTGTAAAATGCCCAAGGAGGACCAGCTGACCTAGGATTTTTTTTTAAATTGAATTTGTGTGTGCATGACCATGGGGATGAGAAAACCAGGGCAGTTTGTGCATTAATTGCTTGCCAAACTGGCTAGTATTGCTAATGTACCACCCCTTTGATGACTGGGTGTAGTGATAATTTTTTAACATTGCCCATAATGGTTAAATACAGTAACTTCCTTTCTGATCAAAAAATCTATAGCACTGATGTCCTTGAGTACTTGGGGATTTGGTCTGTGCTCACACTGATTCATGGAACGTGGCTCAGAAACTTCCTCAGTGCCAAGTGCATGGCGCTCCAGCTCGGTTTAGCTGAGATGGTTAGAAGCGATTTCCCAAGTTCTGTGGATGCTGAGTTGCTCGGATGAGCTGCTGCCTGGGTTGGTGCCTCTCGGGGCTGTGGGGACACAGGGGAGCCCTGGGCACATCTTGGACACGGTCCTGCAAACGGGGTGAGCTGCCCAGCCCTGCTCCTGGCTGGGACTGCGTGGTGCAGAGGGGTTTGGGTGTCTTGCTCAAAAGGCACTGTTATTTGCTTTTTTTTAGTTTTCTGTTTTTTTTTTCTTCCCCCAGGCTGCTTTTTGGCTGCTGTGTTTGCCATCTGCCTGAGGCTGTTGGCTGCTTGTTGATGGCATTGAGAAACCCAGAATGGCAAAGCTCCTGCTGGGATCTCCCTCTGCGTGCTGAGCCTCAGGAGAGTCTCGCTTTCCAGCTGCTCCATCAGCTTCTGTAGAGTCTCACCTTGTCTCCATCATCATATCCTCGTGACATGGGGAGACGTTTCGCTTAGGAGACGCCAGACCAAGATCACAACAGTTTTTGGGTTAGGACATCCAGCCTGCTTGGTAATCAGAGGAAGCAAAAGGTGAAGTCCTTGAATAAAGCTTTGTAAAAGACTTAAGACCTATAATTAAATACCAAGCTAGCCTTGGCTTGTTCTGCTGTATCACAGTGAAGCTCTTGCAAGTCATACGGGACGGTCGGAGGTCTTTGTGGTAGTTACAGACTCTTCCTCTGGAAAGGCTGTGAGTGATGCGTTTATAGACTATATCAATCCAGTTGATGCATTAATAGATTGGGCAGTTCCTGAGCTGGCAAACTGCAGCCATGGGCTCTCCATCCTTGAAATAACAGCTGCCCAGCACAGGGCCTGATCCTGCTGTGCTCCAGTCCAGACAGTTGCTCCCTTTAACTCAAACCATGAAACTCAGTATGGTGTTGTCCAAGTGCAACCTGGTGTGCTGTTACGCTACTGCACGCTTAAAAGCTGCAAACAATGCTAATTTAATCATTATTCTGTGTTTCCACACAGATGTTGACATTTCACTATTGTCCCAGAAATAAATGTCAAGTTATTCCCATTCAAAATGACAATTGAAATGTTCAGAGATTCCATCTGCAGCTGCATTTATAGCAGCCTGCCTGCCTGCTGAGCCAGCATTTCTAAGCAGGTTTGTGAATGGGCAGTGGTGAGTTCATGTGTGCACTAGAGAGCTACCTAGGTTAATTAATTCCCTTTCTAGCTATTATAACCTTTACAACCAGGGCAGCTGGAGGGCTAGGTTTTCTCTGAAATCAGTAATTATGCACATTGTGGAATGAACTTCAGGATTTCTGCTGTTGTTGCTACCTGGAAAACAAGCAGCATTCTTGGAAAACAAGAGCTGATGGGGGATGTGAATGACCCAAACAGGACAGATACACAATTAACTTGCAGCAAACCATAATCCAAAATCCAGTGCAGAAACACTGGCACAGTGTTTAATTTTACACTTACTCTCACCACTCACATTGTTTTAATCTCTAGCTGTGTCTCTGAAACCCCTTCCCATGCTCTGAGCAGCTATTGAAGCACTTCTTTTCCAGTTGAGGGCTCAGGTAAATCTCTCCCTGTATCACCGAGCCAAAATGAGTGCCACACACTCAGCATTCGCCCTCTGATACTGAGCACCACAAACCATCTCATCAGACGCCAGCTTTTCCTTGCTCAGCTGTGGGATATTTTTTCAGAGCATCTTGTCCCTCAGCCTGGCCCAGGAGTAAACGCCAGTGAGTGATCTGGGGGAGACACAGCAAGGAGGTGGGATGGGGAGGGGTTTCGTCTCTTATACAGCCCGATCTGCTCTGACCACTCAGGCCCTGGCACCACCGTGATGGTGACAGACGAGCCAGGCTGGGTGGCTTTAAGTGGCCCCACCGACGGCAAAGCTGCCAGGGCTGTTTAGCCTTGAGAAGAGGATGCTGAGGGGAGACCTTATCGCTGTCTGCAACTACCTGAAAGGAGGTTGTAACATGGAGGGTGTTGGTCTATTTGCCCAAGTAACAAGTGATGGGACAAGAGGAAATGGCCTCAAGTTGTGCCAGGGGCGGTTTAGATTGGATATTAGGAAAAATTTCTTCATGGAAAGAGTTGTCAGGCACTGGAACAGGCTGCCCAGGGCAGTGGTGGAGTCATCATCCCTGGGGGGGTTTAAAAGACATATAGATGAGGTTCTTAGGGACATGGTTTAGTGCCAGAGTTAGGTTATGGTTGGATTCTATGATCTTGGGGGTCTCTTCCAACCAAAGTATTTCTATGATTTAGGGGGACCAAAGATCCAGGTGATGTTAATGCCCTACTTGATGGCTTTGGCTGCTGTGTGGGTGTGTGTAGCCCACGGCTCGGCAGCTTACGAGGCGAAGGCAATGTTTTCTGCCAGGGCAATCTGCTCTGGAGCAGGGGACACCAAGGCAAGGAAGGGGGCAGGCAAACCCTGGGGTCTCCGTCTTGTAACATCTTCAAATTGGATCAAATTGCCTCCAGACTGATACAGATGGGCAAGGGGCAGAGGCAACAGGAGGCAGTTTGTAGTTGTGTTGTACAGGAGGGGAGATAATCCACCTAGTGCTTCTGATCTTGGAGATTGTGAATTAATGTCTCCTCAAGAAAAAGCCTCAGGTGATCACAAATACTTCCAAGAAAGAGACAAACCACCTCAGCTGGTCTCAGCCCAACAACACCATGAAATCAGTTGTGGCTCAACCAGTGCACACCCGCCTTGATCTGGGTCCTGGGGCTGCTTTTTAAATTATAAAGCAGAAAATGTCCCTTTTTTGGAGGGTGGCAGCTTGCAGGGAGTGTGTTACTTTCAACTGTATGAGGAATTGTTGAGATTATCAGTCAGAAGCATATGGAGCCCCTATTTCTGGAGAGTCTGAAAATGAACAAAGATGGGTAATAAGAAATAATTTGAGGTTTTATTATTATTACATTTAGTGGTAGGGTTGTCTCTTTAATGCTTTATATGTTTTTTCCACACTAGATAGGTGAGCTTATATTACACAATAAAAAGCTATTAGTTTTCTCAAAAGATTGTCGATTTTTTTTTTCCAAATTGCTAAATTACATTTTCAATTTTATGGGAATACTCTTTCATTTGTGCAAAATCCTGTGCTCAGACGTTTAGGCCAATCTCATCATGCAAGACTATTAGGTGAACTAATTGGATCTGTCTGACTCATACATTTCTATCAGGAACATCTAATAAATGTGGAAATCCATTTGGAAATGAAGACGGCATCTTCATGTTCCCAGGACCACAAAGATTTCTGGTGTTGCAGGCACAATCTAAGCAAAGCCAGTGGGAATTATCTGCTTTCCCATTAGCAACTTTGTGAAAGCTTTTTTCCAAGGTATGAACCTGAACATCTTCATAATTGTCAGAAGTTGCTAAATGCTGCAGTTTCTCAGTGGTATTAGATCGATGCTAATCCTGGGAAGATGCAGGGACATCTCTCGCAGGGTCCATTTGTGCTGTCACCGCGGTGGGTGTGAGGGTGACCTTGCCACTGTGATTCCTGATCCTTTTCAGCCCACTTATGAATTTATCTCCTTGCTGCCCCTGCAAAGCAGAGAAAAACCATTATCCCCATGTTGCCAATGGAGAGCGGTGGGAGCAAGGCGGTGAAGGAGCTCCCAAGACCTGGTCTGAGGGCATTTGAGATGGAGCTGCTGCACCCTAAATCCCAGCACTTAAATGTTCACCTCTGCTTGCACATCTTCCCTCCTGTAACGCTGCACGGCTGATGCTTAATATGCTTATGCAAGACTATCACTAACACCTTTTGTCCTGAGGTTTTTCACTTGCAAGGCTCCTGCCTGGGTGCAGCTAGGGGTTTGCACACAGGCCTGCTTTTAGCGGGATCGCTCTGTAGTTTGGCGTTTGGTCGTTCTGTTGAGCGGGTCCCAGGAGGGCAGATGCTGCTGGCCTGTTTGCTGGGCGTTTGCGCTGTGCTTGTAGGGGAGCCAGGACCTCTCTGTGGCAGGATTTCTGTTTAGCACCATGTCTTGTGTGAGTGAGAATTGGTCTGTGTTCCCTCGGCACTTGGTAACGTGTCATGTTGCAGAAAATCTGCAAGAAAAAGTGAACTTTTCATTCATTTGCAAGATGCTTGCATGGGCAGAGTACGTTGGTATTGGTTCAATGCTTTGTATGCTAAAGTATCTTGCTCTTAAACTGAATGCACTTTCTCCTTGAATCGCGGTCTTGCTTTCCAGGGGAAGCTAAACCAAAGCCACCCATGCTCATCCTGTGAGTACTAAATCCTGGTCACTGACGGCATTGGGATAGGTCAGTAAAACACTCACCAATTCTCACTTGTGCCAGCAGTTCCTATCAGAGCCAAACCTCTTTCTCCCCATGATCTTCCTGTTTACTCTTGCCCAGGTCACAAATGGGGACAAATCCCTGAAGGGCCGCGGGTGAGACCTGAGTGCTGCCTGCTCCACGCTGCTGAGATCAGCAGGACGTTTGCTGCTGCCCTCGGAGAGGGTGCAGAGAGAGAAAGGGGGGCACAGGGAGGAAAAGTCACTTGGCTCTAAGCATGTATTGTTTAAATTATTCAGTTTTTCCTAAAACAGCCCATTGAATAATACATTGTGGTCACTTTTCTTTCTAAATGCTTGCACTTAGACTGAGGTTAAAATGAAGTCCTAAAATGCCACTTGCGCTTGGGTTGCTCTGGAGATGCCACCAAGCAGTGCCTTGGTCCCAGCAGCTCTTCTGCCCAAATTTCAAAGCTCTGGCTCCCATGTTTGGGCTGTAACAGCTCCAAGTGCTGCCCAGTTGGGTCCCCCACTTCCCGGTACCACAAGGCTGATTTGAACAACCCCAAATCACTAAAAATAACAAGCTTGGGCTTATTTCTATTTGCTTTCTCCATTGCTGGCCAAGCCTTCTGGAGTCATTTGTCAACAGCTTTATTCCTTCTTCATTAGAGTGGAATTTTGACCTAATTGCACTAATCCCTGAGTTTCTGGAAAACCTTTGAAGTGTCCTCCACTCAAACAAAAACATGGATCAGGGGTGAAGCACAGCAGCTTGTTCTCCCTTTCCTTCCCATCCTGTCCCTGAAACACGCACACACAGAAAGATTTCTGCATTTGAGGAGAATTTCTACTTAAGACACCATAGGTCAGGTGTGGGCTTTTCAGTCTTATTTAAAGGGCTAGGGGGAGTCAGAAGAAACTACCTCTGCTTCACATTTATCTGCTTCTCAATTTCTGCTTAATGTTTAATAGTAATAATATAAACAAAACTCCAGCCCCCCAAAGAGCTCTTTGAGAGCCCTGACATTTACATGTTATGCGCAGGAATGATTTAGCATTTAAAAACAAAATAAATCTCTCTGTGTAAGGTGGTTCATTATTCTAACTGACTGGAAATGAGACAAACGTGGATGTCTACTGAGGCTCCTTTTAAAAGAAAACTTCCCTTCTGTTGATATGCTGCCCTCTTCAGAGGGGTGAAACCTGGCTAAGTATCCAGCAGGATAATTAGTTGTTGTTTGGGAAATGCCTTCAAGTGTGTAAGTATTAAATCTATATTTATGTTATTATTAGATTATTTGGCTTGTGCGAGAAGAATGCAATCTTAATGACAAAGCCCTTCGAGACCTCTTCATACCCTTGCAGATGCAAGTGAGGATGTTAATAAAGAGAAACTCAACACGTGCTGAACTCCGAGCCTGTCTGAGCAGGAGGGAAGCTCACTCGGCTTCTTGTGTAGCTGCGGCTGGTGTCACCTCTGGGAGGGTCAGGCCATGAATGCAGCTGAAAAATACTCATCACGGCAAGGTTGCGGTCTCCCAGTGCGATGGGCTGGAGCAGGGTCAAAGGACGGAGGAGCTGATGATGGCAAGGGACACCTCTGCGTGGCTTGTGAGACCCCCACCTGGGCAGCTTTTCCTCCATGCCATCGTGTGCAATGACCTTCCTTCATAACAAAGAAAAGAGTGGGAAGCCCAAAAAGGAAGGAGAGAGAAGAAGGTGCGGGGAGGGAACACAGCAAGTAACAGAGATGTTGTCCCTCCTGCTGCACAGTGGCTGGCCACTGCGGGAACCCATCGCTGGCCACAGAGCTGTCCTGTCATTGATGGAGGCTCTTCGTGCTGCTTGACATTGCTTTGTCCCGAGATCTCCTCCCTGGCTGGGACTCAATGCTTGTTGGGGCTGCTCCAAATACACTGACTCCAGCAACGACTCCTGATCTGTGTTGGTGAGGAAGAGGAATGCTGTGTCCCTAAAATTTCTTGAATTATGGCATATGAAAGTCACCACTGAGTCACTCACCTGCTCATCTACCCACAAAGTAGTGTTTGAGCAGCAGTCTAATGCTTCTGATACCTTTGGAAGAGCCTCATTACCATGCGATTGGAGACAGCTTCTGCATGAGCCTAGCAGAAATACTCAGCTAATATATCTCTTCACAGAGTTTTTGCATGTAATATTAAGCATTAAAATAATTTAATAAGGCATAAATCAGGTTTTATGTGGTGCCACTGCACAGGAAAAAAGTACTCCTGGAAAGGCACTTGAATACGTCGTGGCCGCCTTTGGAGTGGGAGCAATTTATATATTCAATATAACTTCTATTGGTTCTGCTGTAAATCCCACCTCAAAGCTTGTGTGCTTTTTGCATCTTACAGCAGGACTTCAGGAGTGTGTGCAGCCACATAACTCTTACTGGTCCGCAAAGATCCAGCCTTGCTTTGCACTTAGAGCGTGCACCGGGCACCACGTCGTCTGTTGCTTTGGCTGCTTGCGGAGCTCACTCTGTGCTGCTGAGCCTGTGCTGCTGTGGGGAAACGGGAGTGCAGCATCTCTCCGGAGTTAAACCCCCAGTGCTCCCCATGCCTGCGCTGAACTGTCAGTCTGCTGGCTCTGTGCAGGGCTGGCTCACAGCAGTGACCAGTAATTTTACATCCCAGCTCCCGCACGAGCGGGATGCCCGTGGCCTGACAGCCCCCGGCTGGTAATTGTTGGCAGCACTTCATTTTCCTAGGTGTATGCTCTGGGTTGATCCCTTCTGGGCTGTCTTCTGGCAGCATCTCTTCAGCTGATTAATCATTGGGATCATGATAAATGAAAATATCAGCCTGAGAAATGTCTGCCCTGTGCTCCCAGCAGAGGCAGCAGTGCACAGTGAATAGTTTTCTCACATTTCTTCTGCTTTGATTCATCTCAGGTGATTCTCTTCTGCCCGGGAGCCCTCGGGGACTGGCCTGCCAGCGCTCAGCCTCGCTCACTGTGAGCTGCAGAAGAGATGGGAATTGCAGACGGGGCAGTGGTGAGGAGCGCTACAAACGTCCTCCCTCCCAGACGGCTGCGTCCCGTGACCAGCATGCCCCAAACTCCAGCATGCCGCAGGTTTCATCCTTTCATAATGTGTTTTGTGTCCTCCAGAGATGTGGGGGGGTGTGGAAAAGCTTTTGAGCCACATCTTCTGTGTCAGTTCATTTATAGTTTTACCAATAACTGGATGGTTAGCTGTAAATCTAGCTGCCCCCTGCAAAACTTTTGTCTTATCTACAGTTAAGAGATAGTTTGGAAAAGTTTGGGTCTGGCTGGGATTTTATCCCATGAAATATTCTACAATTTCAGAAAGTCTTCTGTCCCATAGTGGTAGAGAAGATTTAAAAAATCTTGTAAACAAAGGGGAAATCCCCAAGACTGGAATGCAGAGATTTTCCAAGGTTCCGGGAGGCATTTCTGATGTGAGTGTGACTGAAACTGGTACATACTTGCAAAAAACCTCCAGTTCTGAAGTATTTCATTTTTGGAGACGTAAAGTAGTCTGTCCAGGTATTCTTGATGTACAGCTCTATTGACATCTGCAGTGTCCTGAAGTGATGCATCTCTCTGAAGGCTTCGCTGCTTCTGCTGTTTGATCTGCTCCCAACAAACTCCAGAGAGCTAGTGATTTATCAGCCATTGCTTTTTGGGGTGAGGAAAAGGCTAATGCTTTATGAATCTATCAGCATTCTTGTATGGCACATGGAATACAACATCCTGCCAAGGAAGGGAGGGATGTTTGCTACCTGGCAATCCATCATCTCTCCCAGTGCCCCATGGCAAATGCACTTTTCTTTTTTCCATCAAACAGCGTGTGAGTAGTGTTTTATAGCGAAGAGCTTCTCCCTTCTCCTCCTCCACAAGTAGTTATTAAACCCTACAAATGCAGCTTCTGCAGGATGCAGGATAAGATGGAAAGGGTCATTTTGACAGGGAGAAGCCATCATTACCTGCAGCTCTTGGTTTCAACAGGACATGCAAGATCTCAAGCCATGCAGCTGGGCTATGGTCAGCACATCGTGATCACAGCAGGAATGAGAAAGCCAGGCCAGAACATGCCCATGCAGGCTGACAGGTATTTGCTAAAGCATGGACATGTGTCAACAGATGCTCGAGGTTTTCTCTTTTCTCCCCTGCCCCACGGTGATTTCCTCTGCTATGGGCACAGCTCAGCTCACCTCGTCCCCGTGGAGCTCGCCCATCCCTTCCGTAGAGGAAGAGCAAGTGAAATGTGTTGATAGCCTGGTGAGTGTCTACTAGGGAGTATGAATCCCTCCCCTACATGTCTCCTTGGCGTTTTAATTGATTCAGGGTTTTCCCAGTGGAGAACTTCATAAGAGCATTTGATAAAATCAGCTACACGCGATCCTGCCTCTCATTACTTACAGGCTTGAGGCAGGTGGATGATTAAGTGAAATTTTTATGGTATGAGCAGTTGTAACAAAGGAAATTATCATCCTGGATATGAGACAACGACTTGGCTCTTACTACATCTGCTGGCAGACAAGTAACCCAGTGACTTTGCCTCTGATCTTGGAGCAAGTCATCTGCTATTTCCTCTGGGACAAACCTGCACTGGCTCCCCTTGGACATTAAAAGGACAAGACGCGTGGACGTGCGGCGCTCAGGAAAATTGCTTTAGACCTTCTTTGGGCTGTTGTGGTCCTGATGGATGTGGGAGTGTCTGCTGTTGTCACCCAGAGGATGCCTCTGCAGGCACGGCGTGGAGAGTGCCCTTTGGGCTCAGGAACTGGCTTCTGACATAGCTCCTTGCTGATAAACTTTATTTTTGCAGGGAGTCATTGTCAAGATAATGACAGATCCCACTGTGAAGCCAGATGCAGTAAAGGGCAGTAATGTTGTTTTCTAATTTGGTTTGAAATCTTAAAGCATTCCCTCATCTTAGCAGAGATACCTAAATGCTGCCTATTTGGCGCTGTATGTAATTCTTTGCTATAATGGCATGCTTGACAGTATCCGTGTACTTACCTGGAACAGTAAAAGCCTCCTGTACTTAATGAAATACACGCAGCAGGTTTGAAGATGAACACAGGGTATGCTCGAATGCCTTTTAGACAACTGTAATTCAGACCATAAACATAATATAGATTGCAATAGTGTATATAAAAGAGTGCTTCAAATACCAGCCTTTGTATTCTGCAGTTCAGCCCAATTGATTTCTAACCTAAAGCAATACTGTACCCAAAACACAAACTGTTGCATAAACATAACAAATCCATCACCAAGTCAATGAAGAAGATGCAGAAAAGATATATGAACTATCTAGCGCGACTCGGCTCGCATGGGCTGAAGCACATGTCATGGTCTTTCCTATAAGGAACCAGGAGAAATGAAAATGTGTGAAGGATGAATCCTTCTGCTGCCTGCTGAAATCGGGAGCAGTTTGCACTGTGGAGCACCTGCTCCCCTGAGCAAAATGAAGTTTCCAAATTCCTGCAAAGCAGGACTTTTGCTGCCCGGTTAATGCGAGTTTTGTCAGCCGTGCTTACTAGACACAATAAATGTATAATAAATAGTACAGTCTGCGGACAGCAACAGGCTCCGACAATCCATTAACCAACAAGACGTGTCACACATTCCAGCTTATTAGTCTCATATCCATAATATATTTTAACAATGTCTCCCTGGCAGGCATTTTCTTAGAACAAACACACAGGTTGGACTTCCATTTTTCATCCCTCTTCAAAATTTCAGAGTGGAAAAGAGCTGGTAGCAAGCCATTAGCGATAATTTGATCCTGTGCTTGCACTAGAAATTTAAACCAGATTTTTGTTCTGTGTTTCTGCTGAAGCTTGCTCCCTCATTGTTTTGCCCTGCAGAAGCAGCACTGTGCAGGCTGGGGGTGAGCAGTGAGGAGACAGACTGGGCAAACACCATTTTGGCAATTTTTTGTATGTGGCCCTTGCTTTTTAAATGAAGCTTTCCTTCACCCCACCCTGCTTGTTTCCCTTTTTATACAGCTCCTTGCCAAGCAACGAGCAGCATGGTCCCCTTCCAGGTGAGCACTCCTGGCTGGTATTTAGGGTTTCTTACTGGTGGGACAGAGCGGGGCTGTCCTGGATGCAGCTGTTTCTGCACCGAGGGTCCCTGTGGCTGGGGGATGCAGGGTCCTGCCAGGCCTGGGGGTCCCTGTGGGGGTTCATCTTGGTGAGTGAGGGCTGGAAACTGGTGGGGAACTGGCCTTGGTGGAGCAATCCAGCCTGCGCAGGCATGGCTGCCGGATTCCGGTGGAGCCCCTCGGATAACTGGCCCAGCACTCACCCAGGAACACCCCAGGCTGTCGGTCGGTTGGGAATGGGGGTGGCTGTGGTGGGACTAAGCTCTTCCCCACAGCTCACACTGTGGACAGTGGGGGCTCAACACATGGTTTAGTTACTCCCGACACAGCACAAAGAGCTCGCACTCCATGTGTACGTGCAAACCAGAGACCACGCAGCCTCTGCACCCCACGCCAGACGCACGCGTGGCACCGGGCCGGGTGGCACAGACAGCACCGGGGGAAGCGCCAGAGCGACACCCGGACCGGCGCGACCCTGCAGCGCTGCTGTCCCCGGGCCCGCGCGAACGCGGAGCAGCTGCTGCCAGCGGCGGGGCCACACCCCAGCGCGTGCACGGGGCCACACCCTAGCGCGTGCACGCGGCCACACCCTAACGCGTGCACGCGGCCACACCCCAGCGCGTGCACGGGGCCGCAGCTGTTCGTGCGGCAGGTGGGGCGCGCGCCGGGCGGGGCAGGGTGGGGCAGCCTCCCGCGCGCGCCGCGGAGCCAATGAGCGCCGGGGCGGTGCCGCGCTCTGGGCAAGTTTGCCGGTACCGGAGCGGGCACCAATCAGCTCAAGGGCCGGCTCGGGGGGGGGGCCAATGGGCGCGCGGCGGGGCGGGCTGGGGCGGTGCGCGCGGAGCCCGTCCCGGTCCCGGCGCTGAGCTCCGGTGCGCAGCAGCTGGTCCCGGTGAGAGCCGGCCCGCGGGGGGATGCCTGCCGGTGGGGTGTAGAGGAGCGCCCCGGTGCCCCGGGAGGATGTCGGGGAGCGGCGGAGCGCTGCTGCTGTTGCTGGCCGTGCTGCTCGGCGCTCCGCGGAGTGCGCAACCGGCGGGGGAAGCCGCCTGCCGCTCGGTCCGCGCCGCCTTCCAGGTGCTGCAGCCCGGAGCAAAGTGGGTGCCCGAGAGCCCCGTGCCAGGTGAGACCGCCGGGCCCCGTGGCTTGCTGGCCGTTCCCTCCCGGGGCTCGCCGGTGCCCTGAGGGTGGCGGTTTGCCGTGCCCGGGGGCTGTTCGGGTGCGGGGCGACACGGCTGCAGCAGCCCGGGAGGGGAGCGCGGGGAGGTCGCTGTGCGGCTGCGGGACCTGCGGAGCCGGGTGCGCGCTGCCCGCTCTCCCGCGGGGAGCTGCTCTGTCCCGGCTGCGGGGCTGCCGGCCGCTCGGTGACGGCGACCGCCGGGTTCCGCGCTTCGGGGGCCGCTCCGGGTTAAAACGGAGTCTGCGGTTACGTCCCTGCCATGGAAATCTGCTGGCTGAGCGGGGTTCTTGCTGTCTGGTTTTTTTTTTGTTTTGTGTTTTTTTTTCTTTTTTTTTATTTTTTTTTTTTTTTTGGAGGGATCTATTACTTGGCGGATGCTTATGTGCGAACTTCTGCTGCCGGGCAGAGCTGTGCGCTGCCTGCGGAACCGGCCGCCCGCTCGCTCCTGCCGGGCGCGCTTATCCGGTGCTCGGTGCCTGGTAGAGCGTGGCAGCCCCGCCAGCGAGCGGAGCCACCGCGCACCCGCCGCGTCTCTGCTGGTCCTGGGGCTGCCGGAGCTGTTTTCCACAGCGCAGCGTGTGCCAGGCAGCGCTGTGATGAGCAAAGCTGTCATCTGAGGGGAATCCTGCTCTGGAGCGAGCCTCCGGGAGCATCCAGACCCGCATCCCTAGCCTGAGCTCAAGGGCTGCCACAGCTCCAGCAAACGGGGCTGCAAACAGGCGGCAGTGCGTTCTGTAAGCCGTGCGTGTGCCGGGCGGGGGTTGTTACCCCTTTGGACGAGGTGTTACTGTGCTGTGCAATTCGCCTGTGTGGTGCCGCACCAAACCTCACCACCTACATCCTACAAGGCTTCTTTCAGTATATATGCTGTGTTCTTATTTTAAAATGTGAGCGAAATAACTGAGTGCTGTGGCTTTTAAAGGTCCCTTTTCAGCTTTTTGGTAACTAGGGAGCGTCGGCTCCTCCAGGTGGGTGGCTGTGCGCTCAGAGTGTGTGTACACAAGGTGATAGGATTTGATAGCTGTGTTACAGAGCTGCCTGGGGAGCTCAGGTGCTGTGCGTTAGGTTAAATACGCAGCAGCAAATAACTGCCCTGAAAAGCTTGAGATCAAAGTATGAAAAGAAAGAGGTAACAGGCAAATGTGACAGGCAGGGGAGGTGCAATGACATCATTGCCAGCACTAGCTGCTTTTAATAATGATGTGTTGAGTTATGTTTCTTGTATTCAGTGTTGCACAGGCTAGAAATACAAGACTTGCTTCAGCAACAATCTGCTGCAGCACAGGAGGAAGCGGGGAAGCAGGGTGCCCAGGGCTGCGACTGCGAGGTCTTGTCTGCTGGTGCAAATCCCAAATCTTCTGCTCTGTAGAACTGCAGCGATGCCTCAGCTTACCACCAGCTGTGAGATATAGAGGGAGAATTTAGATTTAAGTCTTGGTGAGAAAGCACCTCCCTTGCTGCCCAGGGAAGTGGTAGAGTCACCATCCCTGGAAGGGTTTAAAAGGTGTTTAGATGAGGTTCTTACGGACATGGTTCAGTGCTAGAGTTAGGTTATGGTTGGCTTGATGATCCTGAGGGTCTCTTCCAGCTGAAGTGATTCTATCCCTTCCAATCTTTACATCCCCTTGTACTTCCCATGTAATTTTTGACTCTTCATGCTCCTAGCTGCAGGAGGAGCATTTCTTCTCTCCCCATCCTGCAGGACCTCAGTCTCCTGGTCAGCATGGAGCCAGCACTGGAAATACTTCGCGATTAAATGTTTGCATGGGGAGTTGCAGGGAGGCGAAAGAGCTGCTCTTATTGCCACTAAAATGACAAATTCTGTTGCTCGTAATCAAAGAAATACCTTCCCATGCTTCTGTGAGAGTCAGTGAAATAACTTTCTTGGAGCTTTTGCCTGGACATTTTCTTTCCCAGCAGGATTCAGGTTGCTGGAGTTGCTCAGTTGTGCTCTTGCTGCCCTGGGAGCCCTGTCCACATCCCTGGTCTTCAGGAGGTGGAAGGAGCCCTTTGCCTCTCTGCAGAGCCTGTGGGTAGCTGGATCAATATCTCATAATAGGGCTGGTGTTTCAAGTGAATGCTTCCAGCTTGTTATGGTGATAAAGTTCCCACATATCAAATAGAAAGTGGATTTTACATTTGCCTAAGTACATAAACTTGAGCATAATTACAGCAATGACTGCTTGCTTATACCTCAGATCTGGCCCATCTTGCATGACTCTGTGTAGTAATTACACTTCAGAGGACTTGCTTCTCCTGGTAGCAGCTGCATAAATCTCTGTAATAGGGGAACATCACTCAAGGACTATTTCCCAGGCTTCTGTTTATTGCTTTTCTTCCTTTCATACATCTGTCAATTAAAAAAACAGTTTTGGGGTTGCCAGCCACAAATCACTGTGGAATCAATTCTGAAAACCTTTGCCTATAGATCATATCACCTCAGAGAAACTGAGGGTTTAAAAAACTTACTTAAAATGTGGAGTTTCCTGATGCAAACAGAAAAAAATGACTCCTGGAAGCCACATTTTGCATTAAGAGCGGTCATGGCTGAAGGCTTAAGAAGAGGAAATGCTGCTGAGTTGCAACACATGCATGAGAAATGTCCCACAGCTCCATTTTACTGGATCAGTGGTGCGTGGGCTGGGGGGACATGGGCACAGTGCTCCCATAGGGGAGCCCAGCCACACCAGGTTGATATTTTTAATTAAAAAGATGCGAGGGAAGTGTCGTGCTGTTTCGTGAGCGGTATTAATGTTCCAAGAGCAATCGTAGCTGGAGGCGTGCATCAGGCAGTGAGCAGAAACTTGGTCTCCTCTGGTTCTGCAGCCTGGGGACCAGGTTTTTGCAGCTCTGGAGCACGCTTTGGCACGCTTGGAGGTGGGGAGCAGCACGACCTAACTACTGTCAGCTGTGGCTGACTGTTTGGAGGGGTGGGAGGATGTAATAATTCATGCCAACGGTTTGAGCTAGATGAGGAGCCTGGTGCTGGAGAGGAGCAAAGGCAGCATGATGGGAAAACACTTTCCATAGCCTTTTCTGAAGTGGAAACTTCATGCCAGCTCGTGAGCCAATGACTTAATAACTGTGCTGGGGCGACTTAATAACTAAATTATTTTTTTCTTACACTACCTGTCTTGGTTTTCTCCTTCCTTTTGTCTTTTCCCTGCATAATTTCTCAGGTATAAACAGTAACTTGAATTTCCATTTTTTTTTTCCCGGTCTGTTTTTTCTCTCATCTTTGCTATTCGGATTTCTTTGTGTTTGTGGTGACACTGTGGATAATTGGGCTGGTGTGTGTGGGTAGAGGGGAAGGGGTGAGTTGCTGCCTTGCTAAGATGGGGAGAGGGGATGGGTGCCTCTGCCCCTCATTGCATGGAAGCTGAGGAATATTGTTCTCAGCAGAAATATCTGCTGGTGGGTCCATCTTCCTCCTCCCACAGCACAGTGCAGTTTCTAGCTTTTTGTTCATTCTCTTTGATGGAAGTAAATATGGATTTGCCCTAAGAAAACAGAGGAGGAGAACCTTTTGCTTTTGGAGTTGAGGTATAAAGCTTGACAGCTGGCTGGCCGAGCATGTCAAACTTCTTTCTCTCTTTTATTTTCTTTTCTTTTTGACAGCTGGTGTGTACCAACATCCCAACTCTTCCCGCTGGCCTCAATGCACCTTTGCTTGTGAGCTGGCTCCCTTTGTACTCCTGCTCTATTATCGTGTTTTTCCTGAGTGGGACTAATGATACTCCTCCCTGTGCAGCCTTTCCATTTAGCTTAGTATGGTGGTTTAAGATCTTAGTTTACTAGATAATTGAGTTTTCTGTTCTTAATTATTTCGGGCCTGCAAGTTGCTCTCTTGATAGTTAAGAGAGCAGGAGCAGAACCCTAAAATTTAGTAACCTCCCCAGGCAGTGGTTTTATAGTGAGATCATTAAGTTTATTTTTTTTCCCGGGGGTTAATTTGAACAACATCCTGAACGGTGTTCTTCAGAGTCTTTGGAATGGCTGTAGAGTTTGTGCGTGTGACTGTAATGAATGTGTGTGGTGAGTGGGTGCCCACAAATTAACTCCATATTTTTGATGACAGTGTTGTTGATCCATTTGTACATTTGTTAGGAGGAAACTCTTACTGTGTAAAACCTTTTTATTTTCTCCGTAACTTCTTTTAGAAGATGTAATGTTATAGTGTGTTATATTTGTGTGGCAATTGTCTGGCCAACATTGTAAGACTTGGGGGGGAATCAAGAGTCGGATTGCCTTGTGAAACACAAGGTGGAATAGAAAATAAAGGATAATTAAGCAGTAATAAATATCCTATGTAGTACTAATGCTATTCCAACTTTAATCATCTATTGAATGAGGTTGGTTTATAATTTATATCTCCTTAATTAGGTTTTAAAAAGATCAGCGCTTAACCCAGGTTCTGATCAGTTGCATCTCCTGTTCCCCAAAAATTCCGAGCATTAAAATCCAGTAGCCGATTCATGAGCCCCTACACGCATAATTTAACAGAAGGTTTTTAATTAAAGAAAAAAAGTATTGAAACAGTTGTGGCAAAATCCACTATATTTAAAGGTTGAATCACTGCTTTTATCTGTTTGAAGCATGATGCGGAGTGTGAAACAATTAGAGAAAGAAGATTAACACAAAGCTGCGGCTTTATGGGTAATATTAACAAACTGGTGAGCTAAGAGGGCAGGATGAAGCCCTCTGACATTTCCAGACTGCAGAAGGTGAAGATGCCGCTGCACGGGGTAGCAGAGCCCTCCCGTCACATGGGGGTAAGGCTGCAGGAATGTAACACTAAGCAGAGCCAGGTTCTCATTTTTGCAGTGCCTGGGGTGAATTTTTGGGGAATGTTAATCTGATTTAAGCTGCTGTTGGATCTGGGTGGGCAGGCTTGTGTGCCCCAGTGGAAAGCACGGCTTGTCTGCCTGTATCAGATGACAGGATTGGAGCGATCCTGGGATGCTTAAAATCAAAATACACTCCTTAAGCCTCATGAAGGAGTCCCAACTGCCTGTGGATGATCTCAACAGGCTTTTTTTTTTTTTGACATTTATTCCACTTAAAAGTTTTTCACGTCTGCTGTGCTAACCACCTATCTGTGGGAATAATTGTACATCAAAGTAAAATTTAATGCTTTAGATTCGCTGCTAGCCAGTCTTTGGTAAAACTTCCCTGTGTCAGAAGAAGGAGCGAGAGGGAGAGTGCTGCGGAAATTTCTGCAGCTGTGAAGATTGGTTCTGTCAGCTAGGAGTGTATGCACAATCACTGCAGCATTTACACTGCTGTTCCCCAAGATGGCATAAACGGCCTGGCGCTGTGAGGGTGCCCGGCATCCCTGCGCCTGTGGAAGGGTCACATCCAGCTCCTCCTCACCCATGCGAGTTGGGTGTCGGAGGGTCAGGCTCCCGTCCCTAGCATTGCGTCAGTATCACTGGTCTTGCAAGGATTGGCAGGTGAGCATCAAAATGCAATTTAATAAAACTGTTGGAGTAATTCATGGGACACTTTCTTTCAAAAATGATTTTGTATTGATTTATAGCAAAAGGAGGAGGTTGTTTGCAAGGACTGAGACTGGCATTACAAGGTGTAATGACTTGAAACTTTCAGAAAAAGAGGGAGTGTGTGGGCTGGGAGATAAAAACAGTCTTAACAGTAAGGGCCATTAGGCATGGGAATGGGCTTTGCAATCTTGCAAGTCAGAGCTATCACTGGAGGTGTTTGTGTTAGATAAAATGTCTAGAGGGGGTAGACTGGGAGGCAGCAGGTTGGATTTGATGACTCACAGGACCTTTTCCATTGTGTTTATGCAGCCAAAAAATGTGTGGCAGTTTAATTCATGCTAGTGTCTGGTCCATAAGCTTGTGGTGTCGTCTCAAGCATTCAAGTCTCTGCATCCACCACGCTTCTGGAGCACCCACAGCTTGCACAGGTCTGAGCACTTGGGGTGCAGGATCCGGGTCTCTTGGGTGATGCTGCAGCAGGAGCGCAGAAGAGGGTCCTCCAAGCAATGGCATGAATAGACCCCCAACATATTTGCTGACTGAAAAGCTCTGTCCCTGTGTCATTGATGTCTGCTGGGGTCAGTGGGGTGCATTAGTGGCTCCTGGGGGACTGGGCTCCTGGGCATCAAAACCTCCTTTCCTTACTGCTGGGGCTTACAGATGGGACTGCTTGGGTCTGTTCGCCATCTGGGAAAATAGCCGGCAGATGGGCATCAGGCCCCTGTTCCTTGGCTCTCTGTAGCAACACGCTGCCCCAAGAAGGACTCTGTCCCCGGTGGCTGATAAGAGCCTGTATTGACCTGTTGCATTTACTGTGACGTTTCTGGTCACCAGAGTTAGTTGGCTATCTCTGTAAAACATTTTAAGCTGTCAGAGTTAATTCCCGTGTTCTTTCCTCCTCCTCTGTGGTTGCTCTCCTACAGCATGTGTCTGTCTTTCTTTACTTACTTCACAAAAAGCAAAATCCATTTAAGGGGAGAAATTGGCTTAATTGCTAAAAAGAAGGATGGGAGGTGAGTAGGTGACCTTGCTGCTTCCTATCCCTGGCTTTCACTTGCACAGCTCTCTTAATTGCCCACTCTCAGATTGTCTGTATTGGTATTTCCATTAATCGTGGAAGGCTATTTTTTTTTATTTGAAATGTGACCTAATATAATAAATATAGGAGGAAATAAGGTTTGTATTAACAATAAATTCATGGCTGTATTGTAGTGTTAAAGGGACCGTGCTAAGCCTTTTTGCGGTGTAAATTGACTTAGATTTGACTTTAAAAAACCTCTTAAACTTGCTGTTCTATAACTGCTTCTCTCATTAATGCAGTGTCTTGCTGTTACGTGGTCTTATGGTCCCTGCTATTTTTTTTGATGCATGAAATACCTGTCGCTGTGCTCCTCTGGCATGGGGCAGCTCACAAACTGCTGAGCCTCCATCTTTAGATGTCAGTGGCACTGATTCTGTCGGAGGGCTTGATGGAGGAATTTGTGCTGTGTACTCTGTTTTGTAGAAGGGAAAATTGAGGCACCAGGTAGGGATGGTGGTGTGGGTCACCCTTTGCCATGTGCTGTTTTGCAGCCATGGCAGGACTTGCAGTGGTTAAAGCTCCTTTTGCACGTGAAATGCGTGTCAGACGAAGTGTTTAATGTTGTTTTTCCCAGGCTGTGCCAGGGGAAGGGATGGGGCTGGAGAGAGGAGGGTTTCTGCTGTCGCTGAGCCCTGACAGCTGGTTTTCTCGCTGCGATGTGCATCGCTCCTCTTCAGCAGGTACACGGTTGAACTGACATTAGTATTAATCCTGTTCTTCTAGAGTACACTTGCAAAAGTGAGTTTTGACTCTTTCTAGTAATTAGTGAGACAGTGGATGTGAGTAATCCTTCTAGAGCAAAAACCTGATTTACCAAACTTGCTTTTATTGAGGGGAATAAAAACCTCCATAGCAAAAGGGAAGTCAGAATGAGGGTTGAGAGGTGTGCGGAGCCTTCAGCCCTGTCTGGGCTGTTGTTCCCTGGCTTGGGGGCTGCTTCCTAATCCTGGTTCTAGGCAGTGCTGAGCCTAATGGGAAGCTGCTCCTGCAGCCAGGGGCATGCTGCAGTCTGGGTGGCAGATACTGAATTGGGAGGTTCTTGCTGCTGCCTGGCCCTGGATAGCTGGTTTTAATGGAGTTGTTGCTTACTGTTCCAGTTTCTAACAGCAGCATTAGATTAGATGTAGTTTTGCATGATGAGGGCCACAGTTTGCTATTGAAAGCTGATTGAGAATGAGACTTTATGTTGCTTCCGCTTCCAGCTCTTCTGTTACGTGAACCCAAAATATGTTTGTTTTTTTTTCTTGATTTTATTTATCACCTTTTAGCTAGCAATACTTCTCTTAAAATTGTCTACTCCTTCCAGGAGTGAGAGCTTTGGGAATGTCAAAAACCAAAGTTTAGCATCACTGACCAGTGCTTTGAGTTGCAGATTGAACTGCCGGAGCAAGTGATGTTCCTTTCGCCATTGTCCCCTGTTTTATTTCTCTACCATTCTGGTGCCAGGGTGGAGGTGCTGCCCATGCATTCCTGCAGCCACATGTCTGCTGCTCAAATTTTGTCCTTTGCAGTGCTCAGGGTGTGCCTCAGGCCCCGTCCCTCTGCAGTGGGACTTGCACAAGTGAAGTGATGGACCTTGGGCTTTCCCTGTTGCAATGGAGGAAGGATGGGATGGTGAAATTGCTGGGAGGACTCAGGAGATGTATGCTATTTAGAAGTCTGCACTAAAAAGAAAAAGTAAATTGTTATTGTTGTGCCCTCCTGTTGTTACTGTTATTGCTGTAGATGCAAAAGGATGGAGATCCCAGGCAAATAACACAGTTATTATTTGTTTTAAGTTGTTTTAAATCTTTATGCAAATTACAAGCATAGCTTGTGTGCTGAGCTACGCACATTGCTCTACTCATTGTAAATCCTTCAAATCCTGGCTCCTTTTTCCATCTCCTGCTTCATCTCCTCTGGCTGCCTGCTGCTCTTTGCAGATGTCCCGGCAGGAGACGGCGGGGCGATGCTCCGGGGGTGCGGGCGGGAGACAGCGGGGCAATGCTCCGTATCACTCGGCACTGGCACGTCGGTGGATGGAGCGTGTGGGAGCCGCAGTGCGCAGCGTGCTGGCAGGTGTGCGCACCAGCTCTCGGGGGCGATTGCTCAGCAATCCTTTCTCTGCATTATCAGTCTTCTCCTTTGGCTGAGCCGCTTGCTCAGGACAAATTCCAGAAATGTCATCGATTTGCCCAAATAGTAATTGCAGCAATGTGGAGTTGGTTTCTTCTCCACTCCCAGCAATTCCACCTCCTAATGCAAATTTTCTGCCCTTCTTGTGTCTCTCTCCAGGGTTGGATCTGCAGGTATGTGTCCCCAAGGGCTTCACGTGCTGCTCGAGGAAGATGGAGGAGAAGTACCAAGCGACAGCCCGCATGAACATGGAGCAGCTCCTGCAGTCTGCCAGCATGGAGCTGAAGTTCCTGGTCATCCAGAACGCTGCTGTTTTCCAAGGTGAGCGTGGTGGGTGAGCCAGGCAGGTGGTGGGAGGAGGAGGCACTTCTGCTCCTCTTCCTCAGTGCCGGGCAATCAGAAGAGCAGGTGGTTGGAAGCTTTCTGTTCACTTGGTTTCATATATTTGTGTATATTACATATGGTTATTTGTGATAAATAATACACCTGATTGTGTATATGGCTGCTCAGCAGGGCTTGTCCTAAATATTCCCGCAGCTGAAAAAGCAAATGTAAATTTAAAGTCTAAACCTCTTCAAGTGCAATTTTAAAAATAAATGAAAACCCACTTCTCCACAAATTAAACTATCTGTGCAAGTACTGTCTTGTCTGATTCTAACAGTCCCAAAGCCCATGTTGCAGCAATGTGATCTGCTTGCAAAGCCAGTGTAATGCTTGGTAAGCACCTGACTAAAACGTGTGTATTGATTATTATGATCCACTGCAAAACAAAGGTGGCTGTTCCATGTGAAGGTGGGTAGAGGCCCCTTGTTCACAGGCGCTGCCCCTCGTGCTCTGCTCGCCCCGGGGTGTCTGGGTGCTTGGTGACCCCAATGCAACGCTGTTTGGTGGCCGCTCTCTTCCTTCTCTAATGATGTGATGTGTTGCGTTTTTAGCAAAACTGGTCTTTAACAAGTATTTTTCTACTGTGGATACACACCAGTTTGTATTACTTATATCTGCAATCAATTTTTTAGGACCTTTACACAAGAAAAACTTATTCCATCCATGGTTAATGTGCAGTGAAATGATTGCTTGTTTGAGTGCTCTCCTATTGAGGTTCCATTGTTCTCTATTAATGGTGTTTTTGCCAATGTTGAAAAAAGAAGGCATGAGCAATCAAGCAGTTTTTTCCTTCATGCTGATATTTTTGCAGAATAATTGATTTATTTTTGTTCATGCCTTGCTAACAGCAAGACCTAAAGCCTTCTAAAGCTGGTGAGATTATGGCAAAGCTCTGTTCTGGTCCACAACTGACTGATAAAGTCTAATGTGTTGTTTTTCTCAATGTAAGATCAAATAAATTAGTGAGGAGGTAACAGTGTATTTTTTTTTCTCCCAGTGCTTCTTAATACAGTGACCATTAAGTTCCAATTCTGCTAAACAGAATGGGAATGAAATTTATGAGAGATTGGTTTCCTAGGCATTGGAAATGTGGAGTAGTTTCAGAGGTGGTGAATAACCTGGGTGGAATACATAGTGTCTACCTCCTCCCCTACCATTTGACAAAGACATTATAATGTTAGAGTTTCTGTTATGTGTAGGAATGACACCCTGTGTTACTGCAGGTTGTGCACAGCATAGCAGAATCGGGTGCTTTAGCTCTGAACTTTCTGCCACTTCTGGACAGAGTTAAATCCCTTGTTTTGATATTTTTATTTTATTTTATTTAAGTGTGATTTCCATCCTGGTCATGAGAGCGCTTTTCCTGTGCAGGGCTTTCAGAGCTGATGTTACTTTGAAAAGCCTCGGTATGCTGAATTGCCATTCTTCTTTGTGGTGGGGAAGAAAAGTGTTTAATTGAAGAATTGCTCACTGCTGCTTGTTATTAAAAAAGATCATGACTAATTTTAAAGATCTTTTGCAATCCCATTGTAGAAGAGGAATGCCTAGCTGGAACCATTGCTTTAATTACCTCATATAAAATGTTTTGTACTTGCCAGGGCAGATTATTAGACTTCAAATATAATGTACTTTAAGTTTAGTCTCAAAGTCTGCAGAAGAGCACTTTTTAATATAGGTGGATTTTTTTGATTGCTGCTTGTTCAGGAGTATTTTGTTGGCTGCGGTGCCAGAGGCTGGTCCAGCTATAGAAATTGTGCTTGAACCCAACATACGGTGTCGGATTTCTTGTCTTTTGGCACTGCTAATGGTAGGAGACAGGCTTCTGCCTCTAGGCATCACTAAAGAGCTGGTGCTGGCAGGTGATGTCTCACATCAAACCCCACCAGTATGCTGTTGGCTTCATCTTGTATCACCAAGGTGTGTGCTGGGACAGCTGGTTGCAGGAAGATTGCTGCTGCCCTGGCACAGCTGGGGAATGTGGGATGCCCATTGCATGGAGGTGTATGATGCCCATAGCAGGGGGGATGCTGGAGCGTTCAGGGAAGAGATACTTGTGACATCGGAGCTCCTGTGGTCCCTGAGCATCCCCTGCAGGTCCTGCTGCTGTGTGGTGGCTCTGTTTGAAGCTGGGAACAGATGCCTTGTGGCTTCAGGAGTTGGGACCGTGGGAGTAGGACAGCTCGAAGCAGTGCCAGCTCTGCTGGGGAGAAAGCTCTGCCCGTGTTTCTTGTGTCGGGTTGTTCCCAGTGTCTGCTGGGGACCCTGCACTGAGGATGGGTAATGGTGCCAGTCTCTAGACCAGGGTAGTATGTTGGTACGGAAACACAACCTAAGCACTCATATTACAAACACAAGCATGAAACCCTTCAGAGTTAATTTTAATAAGTTTAGTCTGGCATCTAAAGGGACCGCTACTCTGACAAAGAAAATCTCACCCAGATGTTATTATTTTGCACCAAATTTAATTTCTTCCCGCTGAAGCTAGAGCAGCATCTCTACTGATAAAGATCAAGGGAAATTGTCTGGCATTTACAGAAAATCTCATCCAGGCCTATCTGTTACAATGTTCACTTAGCAAAGTTTATTAGATTATTAGTTTTAGACCCTTGGGCTTTTTTGTTCTTGCAGTTAAGAAGGAAAAATTCCAACAAAAATCCTCCCTTTGCTAAATTTAAATGGTACAATTAGCTCCTGGTCTTATCTTACAGGCATTTTTAAAAATTATGAAGATGATTTAAGTAGTGATATAATCCTTTGGAAACTTGCTGCGTTTGACAGTGTTAAAATGGATTGTAGCTGCCTTGACTGCAGTTAAATCTTACTCTAGGAATTCTTTGGGGCAGGTTTTTTTGTTGTTATGCAGTGCAACCGTGCTGGTATCTGCCTGTATGTGCGCTTCTCAGTTCAGGTTCTCAGCTGATGGCTAGGCAGTTCTAAATTGCTCTGAAGTTCTCATCCAAATTAACTAGTGACTTAGTGCAACTAACCTGCTGTGGCAAACTGCGAGAGTCCTGCCTACACTTGGCTTTATCTCAACCTTAGATTTAGACTGTTTGGTGGGTTTTTTTTGGCCCTGCAACCACCTCATGTTTTTCTATTAAAACAATAGAAAAAGCTCTCGACAGACCCTATTGATTTCCTAAATATTACGTCTGAATCTGTGAATGTTTCAGCTTTGTGAAACTCGAACAGGAAAATACCAGGGTTGTTCTTGTGTGTGGGATTTTTATCTCTTTTTTTTCCCTTCTGTTCCCTGGGGTTGGACTGTGTGCATGTTCATCGGTGTGATGCCTCCTGCTTCTCAAGTGTGGGAATTTTCTTTTGAGCGATCACTTAATTTCTTGTCTTGCATATTGACTGTATTGCACTGTAAATAATAGAAAATGAAAGCTATAGCAGCTGCTCAGATACAGCTCTCATGATACACTCCTAGTTCTTTGTCCAAGTGAAAAGGTACTTTATAAAAGGGGAAAGTGTGCAACACTGAAGCACAGAAAGACCCTCCAATGAAAGAAAAGCCTCTGCACCTATTGCTTTGTGTAGGACTTGCTGGTAATCTTCCTCTTCCAGCAAGCAGGAAGCACAGGCATGGGAGAGCTGTCTACTGTAATGCAGTGTGCTTGTGGAGACAGTTGCTTTCATTATTTTCAGTGATTGCTCAAACAAATGATGAGCAGGATCTTGTGTTGTCCTTTTGCAGCCCCGGCTGTTGACGTGAGTCAAATCCAGGAGCCGCTCTGTGCGTGGTGCAAAGGCTGAGCTGTTGGGACATGTCTGGCCGCTCTGCCACCTCCTTGCGGTGATGGGCGGGCTGCTGGAGTGGAGTAGCAGTGGTGTAAATCTTGAGATATGCTGTATACCTGTTTCTGACCCTGAATCTAGCTAGCCCACCGCTTGCGTGGGCGCAGAGATTGCTTCCACTCATTTCTCACAAAGTCCTGCGGAGCTGCTGGGACTTGGCTGGAAGTGTGGGGGACGTTGGGAAGGCAGGAGTGCGATTACCTGAACTGGAAAATTGGCTGGGTGCTGCAGTGAATCCCCCTTAGTGAAAGCCTGTAGGCTTAAAATTCAGGACTGATCTGTTTCATCTCAAAGGCAATGGCATTTAACCTTCTGCAAATGGCAGCTGGAAGTCTGAAGAAGCTCTGTTAGGTACCTAAGGGGAGCTTGCAGGGGCTATGGAGATTTGAGGAGCTTTTGGGGTGTGTGTATTGGTGTAATTTCTAGAAAGACCGATATAAATCAATACAGATAAACCTGCCTGTACGTGTATGGTATTCTTGTATTCGTAGGAGAGTTATGTTTCTTACTCCCTCTGGAGCTGAGCCCGTGGTGCTTCTGGCAGAGCAGGTGGTGTGGGGAGGATGTTGGTTCATCTCCTCTTGTGTGCTGCGGTAGGATGAAGGCAGAGCTGTAACTCTTAGTCCTATTGGGCGACTCTGAGGGCTGTAAATCCTCCATTAGGCATAAATGAAGCCATTTTTGTTATTTATAGTTATTTACACTATCCATTCATATCTGTCAGGAACGAAGGCAGTTTTGACATTGCAAGCTTCTATCAGGTTATCTTTAATCAGTTTTAGAGGCACCTAAGCCACAAATATATCAAATAGCCAATCCTAATGTTGGAGTCCTCTAAAGTATGACTGAATTATTTATTTTGTTATGATGAAAATGTCTGGGCTTTATTGGGTTTTCTTTGAAGAACTTGATTCTGCTTGAAGTCTAGAAGATAAAAGATCAGCGATTGTCTCTCCAAGTTTCTTATTCTGAATCCTTCAAGGCTTTTCATTTTTCACGAGCTGCTGTTACTTCTTTAGAGTCAAGGTGAGGGAGCTGAAATCTCTTTTATTCTATTAAAGAGGTTTAAGTGTAGAAAAAGTTTTATCTTTACTAATTATGCCTTGCATGAGTAAATCCGAGATGAAGGCAGCATCAATTAGCTGAGGAGATGGGCTGCGTGGTGGGAGCTATTGCACGTTAATCACTGAGAAGAGTCCACTGATACCAGCGCTGCCCAGCAGAGCTTGTGTCTTATTGTTTGGAATAGCTTAATACTCCAGTGTTGTTAAGCCAATTAAGTCTGACAATGCAGAGGAGTCTTTCAGGTATCAGTAGTAGGAAGAGCTTTGGTGGACAGGCTTTAGCACCGTGCTTCTAGGGATTTTGGCGTTAGCTTCTTGCACAGCTTTTCTGTGCAGGAGAAAAGTGATTAGGGTTAACCAAATAAATGTAAAAAACTAAAAAAAAAACTAAAAAAAGCCCAACAACTTAGCAGTAGTCAAATGTGATATGAGTGGAGTGGTCAGCTTAACACCTGCAGGTGTGTTGTGAAAAGAGCATGTGAAAATGTGAACTCTTGCTTGTGGGCCCGTAAAATATCGAGCTGACATTTCAGGGTGGACTCAAAGAATGAATTCATTTTTGGAACAGAATATCAGAATTCTAATTAGAGTAAATAAGCACCACAAATAAATCTCTGTATCGTCTTGTAATTCCTGTGCCTAATTAGTGCTCTGCTAACCAAAGACTCTCTGTATCCTTCTCTGATTCACCTATTTCCACAGCAGCAGTTCTCTCTGAAAGCTTCTTGTTTTGTTGTTGTTGTATTTTTTTTTTATTAATGTGTATTTAAGATAGGAATTGTTTCACTGGGTCAATTTGGGCCAATATTCTGCCTTTGGCAGTGGTTGGATACACAAAGTTTGCACTGGAAAACTGTGGTGATGTGTTTCCCAGGTTGATAACGATGTTCTAAACCGATGATTACAGGTAGGTGGAAAGAGCTGTCTGCATGATGAGAGATCTCTGGTTGTCAGAATTGGTCTAGGGAGGTAATGTTTCCTTTCAAATAACCAGAACTTATTGTTCATAAATCACAGTTAATCTGTTTATTACACTAGCATACGAAGCTGGAAGTCTGGAGTGTGCTATAATGCTTAGCTTTAGGAGCACAGCTGTAATAGTAGCAGCAGTTTCAAATGATTTGAAATTGGGGGATCAGCAAAATGCAGGAGTTTGTGGAGGCTCTGGGCATTAAAAATGACTGCTGAGGATTGATGAGTTTCTTTAACAAATTGTAAAATCCATCATGCAGGAGTTAGGGCATGAAACTGCCCTCCTGAGCCGCATAAACCATGGGTTTGGAAGTATTGCATGACAGTGCATGCTACCAGGAAGGGAGATTTTGAAAGATGTTTGGTTTTGCTTTTCTTTCTTCCTCTCGCTGCCTGACATATCAATGCCAGGATGGCGCTGACACACAGCTCCCCAGGCTCTGGCTGTGCTGGATGGGGCTGCTCCCAGGAGGAGCCTTTTGGTGCTCATCGTGGTGCTGAGCCTGAGATGTGGGGCTCTCCTCTTGTCTGGGAATGATTCCCGCTCCTCTGCTTCAGCCTATACCAGAGTGCTCGCATTTCCCGTCATCTTCCAGAACTTCAAGCACATCTTGGACAGCTTTGCTAAGCCTTTGCAGCTGAAGGGGAGCTCAGCATGTACACCAGTGGCCTCTTATGCTCCCATCTGTGTTTCCATGTGGACAGGGCCTCTCTGGGTCCCCATGCTGGGTGTCCGTGAGCTGAGTGCTGCAGGACGAGGCTGCATCGTACCCTTCGCAGAGGTCTGGCAGCCAGCAGTGACCCTCCAGCACACCTGTGGAGGAGTGAAGTGTGTGTGGTAGATGTTCCCAGCCCGTGGTCCCTCCTTTTGGGGCCTTCACGGCTTGAAGGGTGTATCTATAGGGAATTGTGTGCAGCTGACATCCCTTCCCTGTGTCCTGCCTCTTTTATTCTTTCCCTTGCAATTAAATATTGCTGATGCCCTTCCCCTCATTGGTGAAATGAGGCTTGGAGGTTAAAGGGGGGCTTTTTGTAACTTCCTACATGCTGCTTCAGCAGGTTTTAAACATTGCACTTAGCGTCTGCGCTTAATGGTCCCCACTTCAGAGTGTGTGGAGGAATTCCTGGGTACCTGTGAGCCTTTCTTTGGCTACCGGGATACTGTCTTCTGCCAGATCTGCTGCTGCTTTTCTGCTGTGAAAGGGTGTTTTGGTTTAACAGCCATTCATTCGCCCCCTTGACCTCCTGGCAGGAGGGGGAGAGAATTGGGGGAAAGAGGTAAACCTTGTGGGTTAAGATGGTTTAATAGGACAGAATGGGAAATTATAATAACAATGATAAAAGAATATGTAAAATGAGTGATGCAGAATGCAGTTGCTCACCACCCAGGGGCTGAGGCTCAGCCCATCTCCGAGCAGCTTCCCCCAAATTATATACTGAGCATGATGTTGTACAGTATGAAATATCACTTTGGCCAGTTTTGGTCAACTGTCCCAGCTGTGCCCCCTCCCAGCTTCTTGTGAACCTGGTACAGCGTGAGAAACTGGAAAGTCCTTGACTACTTAGCAACCACTAAACCATCAGTGTGCTATCATCAACATTATTTGCATTCTGAATCTAAAACACAGCACTATGTTAGCTACTGTGAAGAAAATTAACTCTATCCCAGATGAAACTAGGGTGGTGCTTCCCTGCTTCCAAGGGCTGTAGGGAGGCATTGGCTATGGGTGCTGCTGCCTCTGTCCCTTCTGCTCTAAATCCGTGCTAGCAAAACGTGATCTTCTGCCTGTGTGCCCCATCAGAATGTGAACTGTGAGATAACCAGGGAGCAAGGTCTCCTGTCTTCCTCCAAGTCTTCCGCTTCCACAAGTGGGCTGTTTTTGTAATTACATTTTGAGCTGCAAGTTGTCATCTTTTGATAGTTCAAGTACTAACATTCTTAAAATGCCTCCTAATGCTATAAAGCAGTCAAATTACATCTTCCTAGCTTGTAGCAGGATGATATAAATGGCATGTTACCCTTGAATGTGGTATTTATAGAACTGCTTGATGCCATTGAAATATTTTTTCTGCTTTGTAATTCCAGTACAGGAATGGGCATGGCGGCATCTTCCATCTCTTGGCCTAAAAGGATGAATAGAGGTGTTCCCATTGTGTGAAGTGTTTAAAATGCAAACAAGCTGGTTTGAATTAGCTGGGAAGGAAAGGAGGGAAGAAGCCAGCACCTATCAATAAGGACAGGGACTGTCTCTGTAAAGAAAACTTTTTGCTAGATTGTCATCTGCTTGACTTTTAAAGCAGCAATAAGACGTAGCGATAAAACGGCCAATGGTGCATTTCATCTGAGGGAAATGAACTCTTGCTGAGCCAATTAAACTGTCCATACGCTGTGGTTTCACATTCCCCCGAGCAGACTGGGTCACCTCAGGTGTGTTACTCACTCTGACTTCACCACTGATGTGAAATCAATTTTAGCAATTTATAATCTTTCATTTTACTGTGAAAGTATATTAATCTGTGAAAAACACCACTCAAATAGTGAGGGCAGATGAGAACTTTCTACATGAATATGCACAGCTGGCAGTGCCTCTTGGATTGTCTGGTACGTAGAAGCCCATGGCTTTTGGACACGCTGGATGCACTGACAATCCAGTTTTCAAGCTTTGGGCTTTATCCTTAAAACTTTCTAAAATCCATAGGAGTGTCTTGGTCTAATTTTTCACTACTCAAGTGCAGTAGGTTGAAATTAGCTTTATTCCTCCAGCCCAGAAGAGTCAGGCCTTTCTGCATTCTGCAGTATCAAGAGCAGCAAAGAAGCGAGCATGGCAGACTCATAAAACATACTGCTTGTTAGAAAATAAAGCAAATGCCTCTAGCATGGGTGCGGGAGTGATGCTGAGGGATGTGGGATCTTCCCTGTTGTTTTGTTTCTGTGGCAACAGTATCTAAGTGTTTGGGTTTAGGTTTTCCTCCTGCTGCTGTGAAGGGGTTGCAGGCTGGACTACTTCCAGTTCAGACCGATGTGCCTGGGGAGATGCTACCTGGAAAACCCTCCCATCCAGTCACACTGGGATGCTGTACCTGGTGCTGTGTCCACTTGCAGCCCTCAGTGGAGGTGTCTGTACTGTGTGATGTGGCACCATTGCGCTGGGCTGACCTCGTTGCTTGCTGTGTTTGACATTGCTTCAGGGTGACCCCATTGCTTGCTGCATGGACACTGTTTCTCTGAGGTAGGTTTTGTTTTGGCAGCTTCTTGGATTGTCTCTTGCTTTATGTGTTATTGGTGGGTACTTGGTGGAGCTGGAGAGGTGATGTCCCTGTGGTGGTCCTTTCTCTGCTCTACCATGCAGAGTGTGCTAAGAGGTCTGCTTTTCTGCCTTGGGAAGGGATGGCATTTGTCTTGCTGGTGCCCAGGGTTGCAAAACCTCTTCTCAGCTGAAAATAGCAATGTAATAGTTACTGTCTGGCTCAGTTGCACTCATTGTGGTGGATTTTTTTTTAAGCCAATAAGAAGATTAAATGCTTCTGGCTTTCTGATAAACATAGGCCTAACAGGTTTTTCTTCTCACAAAGGGAAAATATTTTTGCTCTAAATCTTGATCCAGAAATCTCAATGACACTGTAGCTGATCACCGCTCTGGTGCAACCTGTGTGCTGGTGGTGAGTGGGTGGAGGGCTGGAGTCAAGATCAATTCCTGTCGCCACGGATGAATGGAGGAGCTGGTTGCAGCATGCCTGACAGTGTTTTCAGCTCTGCTTTGCATTGTAGATCAGTTCAAAACTGCTACAAAACAGAAACTGGTGACCAATGTGATAACTTTTTTCCCACCCTTCCCTCTGCCATAGTGACTGTAAGTGGCATTGGCGGGATGGTGATGCCTTGGCATGCTCAGACCTTATGCTAAAAAGGCGTGGGGGAAATGCTTCAGAGTGTATTTATGTGATGAGCTAAATAACTTTTGATGCTGGATTTAGCGATGGTTAGACTGAACCTAATTGTTGCAGTGTGCCCACCAGCTGGCTTTCTTGGCGTGGCTTTGATGTGATGCTGGATGGGGCCCATTCGTCCTGTGTGACACTGGTGGGTCAGAGTCGGACAACTGGGTTTGCGTGTGGCAGCCGGGGCTGCACAGGAGATGGGTGGAAACTCTCACGTGTGAAAGTAAATACATTTCCATGAAGTAATGTATGTAGGAATCAATGCACCTCCTATAACAAATGAAATGTAGGAAGCACTGCATATTTAATCTGCTAATATATTTTTTTTAAAATCTTAATTGGAAAAAAAATAATCTGAAAGTGTACTTGGGGAGAAATCTCACAAACCTGTTGGTTAGAAAGTGACAATTAAAAAAACCAACCCTCTGAGACAAGGCAAAACAAACAGCAGTGTAGATCAATTGTAAATGAATTCTGTTGCTGATTACTTCTTCCCAAATTTGTCATCTTAAAGTCAGAAAATCTATGATTGAATGTCATAAAGAAGCAATTTTAAAAGCAGTAGAGAACAGTAAGGCTGCCTCTAGGATTACAGCTCACAGCTTTGGAATTCATTTTTTTGAAGGAAATTGGTGGGTAACAGATTGCAGTAATGCAGCTTATTTGTATTAGTCAAATTCCTATTATGATTGCAGAGAAAAATGATGTTCCTTTTTTTAGGGAAAGGAAATTAAATAGGCCTAGTAATCCATGTGAGGAGATTGGCTTACACTAAAAGGGGAGGAAAGAATGTGAAGGCTAATCAGATCAATGCATTTCCTTGAATCTGTCTCATTAAAAAAATCAAATTGCTACTGAATTTCTGAGGAATTATATTGAAATGACACACATGCTTTTACTGTTTTTTAATTACAAAATGATTTTAGTCTGCATGAGTCTCCCATCTAAGTGGGCTGTATCAACTGTTCTTAAATATTGGCTCATAAATTCCAAATAGTTCTCTAAATGGAAGAAAATAGTATCCCTGGTCCTTGAGCTGAGCGTGCCAGCCCAGATCACGGCAGGGTGAGAACTACCATTTGTGCTAGAGGAATCTTCACTGGCTCATTTAGGTGCAGAATTTCCCTCTGGACGAGGCTTTTAAGATTGTTATTCATGCTGTCATTTTGTCAGGGGAGTGCTCGGTCTCTGATGTCCGGCTGCACAGCCGTGATGAGCCTTCTGATGAAACCTTTGGGAATTGCCGTGTACTTAGTGAGAGCTGGATGGAGGTCCTTGAGATGGCCTGAGAAGGATTTTTGTGCGTGGTGTAATGCGTTGTCCCCCTTGGCTGGGTAGAAGCAGGGCTGGGGTGCACAGCTGGTGAATGGTTCTGCAGCGAAGCCTCCTCTTGTGTAGAAAAGACATTAAAAAAATTAAATATAAAGTCCTGTCTAAAGAGAAAAATGACCGGGAGAATGCTGAATCACTTGCACAGCACTTCTAAGGACTGAAGTGTTTACTACAAGGAGCTGGCTCCTGCTGTCAGTGCCTCAGTAAGAAATGTTGAAAAGACATACTATTTCTTTATTTTTTTTTTAGCTGCCAGAACAGCAAAATCCCAGTGCTGGGCAGCAGTCTTCTGCTTGGCCTCTTGCGGAGGACACGGTGATAAATGGTGGTCCTCCCTCTCTTTGCAGAAGAGCTGTGTGTGCTGGTTGGAGAGGTTAATGTTTGACCCTCGGGCTGTGTGCAGTGCGATTCTTGTGTGTGGGGCACCGCAGCCAACTCTGCAAAAACACACCCGTGATCCACGTGAGACTGACCTGAGGCTGTCCCAGGATTAGGCAGCGAGCTAGTTTTAGGTGAGATTAGTGGAAGGGATGGTGACTCTTGCCTGTGGCCCTGCAGGAGGATGGTGTGGTTGCTTGGTGACCTGTGTGTGGAGCTTTACCTTCTGTAGAAGCCGGGGGGACAAGAGGAAGAGGATGAGCAGCCTCTGGGCTGGTGGGGTGATACTGTGAGTTGTGCTGGAGGCTGAATGCCAGGAAGCGCTGCATGTGTTTGGTGTGTATATGAACTACCCAACACTGCTCCTGGTTTGCCATAGTGTGCTGGTTCAGCTGGGATGGAGTAAATTTTCACAGAAGGCTGAGAATATCCTGGGTTTGGCTGGGATAGAGTTAATTTTCGCAGGAACCTGGGAGGGGATACAGCCAGGACAGCTGGCCCAAACTGGACAAAGGGGTGTTGGATACCATATGGCCTCACGCTCAGTATAAAACTGGGGTAGCTGGCCAGGGGAGGGATTCACTGCTTGGGGAATCACTGCTGTCTGTTGTTTTGGTCTTGGAACATTTGGCACAATGCTGTTTGAGCACAAACTCTGGTCTAGGGCCTCTGCTGTTCCAGGATCGGCTGTATGGGACTGGTGCTTGCAATCGCTGCTCGAGAGCAGGCTGGGCATTGGTTTTTTTTCGGGTCAATGAGCGATTGCATTGTGTATCCCTCACCTTGCATATTCTTTCACTGTGTTTTATTATTTATCTTTTCCCTTTTGCAGTTCTGTTAAACTATTTTTAGCCTAAAACTTAAGTTTTACCTTTTGTTTTCCCCTTTCTCCTCCTCAGCCCTCTGAGGATGTGAGTGAGTGGCCATGTGGTCCTAGTTGCTGTCTGGGGCTAAACCGCATGTAGGTTCACATCTGCCCAGCTGTGCTGGGTTCCTACAGCAGCTCTCCCTGGGGCTTGGACCTGAGATGAGGCTGAGATACATCCATTTTCCATCTCCTGGCATGATCGGGAAAGCACGTATTGCAGCGACCAGGAGGTCACGCGCTTACTGCAAGTTGTGTGATCAGTGTTGTAATAAATGAAGAAAGTGCCTGCTGTTTAAATGAGTAGTCTTGAAATGGGGGAGGAAGGTCTGCCTTGAAGAGCACTTGTGCTGATGTAGTCTTCGTTGTCCTTGGGAATCAACTTTGTGATTTCTGAAGGAAGATTAAAGGTGTGTTTCCGTACAGAGTAGCTCTTCTCATCTGTGTTTGCTGAGAGATGACACTTGCGTGTTGGAATTTGCAGCAGCTTTTAAGCCGGAGGTGATAAGCTGCGTCTACCCCCTCTCTTGCTTTGTTCATAGACTGTTTGTTTAGATAACAGCCTGGAAATTATATTAGTAACCCTGTGCATCATGTTTTGCTACCAGTGAAGAATAAGCAGGGCATTTGACATTTGAGGAAATGGTTCATTTTCTAAGGGATGTGGTTCATAATCTACTTCTTGAACTAATGGACAGTATAATACTATTTTTTTACTAGATTGCATAGATTTTTACCTTGAAGATACTCTGTAAAGTGCACTGCATTATTAGTATTAAATAAAAGCAAATGCTTCACATCAAATGAGAAGGCAGTCTTTGAACTGGCGAGAGGTTGAAAACCATTTATTTCTTTAGCTTGTGATGCTTCACCGTGACATAGGTATGAAAAATAATTAGGCTCGCTAGCAAGTAAATATTTGATCCTGAAATGCATCTTGAAGATGCAGAGCTGAGAGAAAGTAACCTCTTCAGATGCACATTGATTCTCCGGGATTTGTCTCACATCAACAGCTACATCACCATTTCTTTTTCTTTCAGAAAACTACATCAGAAGAACATTATCGAGGGTGGAAAGTTTATGAAAGTTATGAACAAGCCAAGCAATCCCTGCAACCTCAATTTGGTTTATTGTGTCTAGTGCATTAGAATACAGCTTTAAGTCATAGCATCATGTGTGTTTTCCCACAAGCTTATTCCCTTGTGTAAGGGCACTGACTTAATATCCCTTAGTGAGCCATTTTCTTTCTCCTTGCTGTTTGATGCCTGGTTCTTAATACTTTCAAATTACACTTATGGACAGAATTATTCAAAATTTTCAATTGCATGTGAATACTTCATTTTCATGCTGTTTCGTGATGTCCTAGGCTGCGTAGTAGCACATTTCTTCCACAGACAGAAAAAATGAAATTCAGAAGGAGCCTAATTAAGGCCTTTTTTGATTGTGTTCACTGCAGTGTAGCAATACATATTCAAGAAGAAGGTCTTGGGTTTGGATACAGCCTCTTTGGTTAACGCTGGCTTTGTATACCCCACACCTTTTGACTTCAGGAGCTGGAGGAGAAGTGTCCAGCTTCCAAGTACTTCAACTTTGCCTTTAAGTTAATAAGGAGGAGTAATAATGCACCAAAACTTGGGCTATCTTTCAAAAAGCAGGTGGTTTCAAGGTTGAAAACAAACAAAACAATTCAACTCTTATTTTCACCTCCTCCCCTCAGTGCACAAGTGAGTTGGATCTGGGTCCATTCTTGCAGATACAGCAAAAAACCCCGAGTTCAACCACACCCCAAAACTGTGACAGAAATTCATGTTTATACAGACTTTCATGAAATCTTGTAAAAAGTTTGAGTTCTGTTTCAAAGTCTGGGAAGTGCTTTAGCTAATTAAAGAAAAGGTCAGCAGGATTTTTTTTACTGTAGACATAAAAATATTTCTCCTTTGCCTCATTCTTGTTCTTAGAAGCAGTCAAACCATCTTTGCTGAAATTAAAATTTGCCTGAGGCAGACAAAAGGCATGTGAAGTTGCAGTCCAGATGGTTAGAGCTTGGCAAAATTATAGGTAAGTAGGAATAGGGTCTAAAGATGGGGCGCATTAGGCAACTGTAATATGCAGGGCTACCAGCTCTGCCTATCATCAGTTATAATATTTAATCTGTATGTCCGTGACAGAAAGATATTGTGCTGTTCTGAAGCGTGATCAGTCATTCAGAGGCTTGGATGGGACTCAAAAGCTGTAGCTAAAGTGAATTTACTCGCAGAATTCGGGAGCGCTTTTTATCATCTATATCTATGACGTTAGGAACGTGTCACCTCACAGCCAGGTCTGCAGGAGCAGGACCTGTTGTGGCCATGCAAACCTGCTCAGGTGTCCATGTCTCTGCTTTACTCCTTCTGTAATCCATCTTTGTAACAGATGAGCATAACAAATTTCTGTTAATAAACACATCTTTCATAAGTTTGCAGGAGTTGGTGTGAGCAAATTAAGGCATATGTGGATATTCTTGCATGGAAAGCATTTCTATATCAGTTTTTAAACTCTTTGGAGACTAACCCAGCAAGAGAACTTAGTTTATGGGCTGAGAAATGATCACCCGTAGAAAGACTTGACTCTAAACACTACAAATGTACCAGAAAAGTGTTCAGAGGTCCTTAATGTGCTCAGAGCAGAGGAGGAGAAATGGAACGAAAGAAGAAAGATGCAATTTTATCTGTAGTTAGAGTTGAGCCTGTTTTAGGTGATGGGCTGCAGAGAAGATGCAGCAGTAGCCCAAGCTGAGCCTGATGTAGTCTTTTTGTGGGCAAAGCACTGCTAAATTCTGTAACATTGCTGATCATGGTTCACAGGGCAATAAAAAGCGGGAAGAACACCAGCAGGCTGGAGCAAAGCTTCCTTTGTAAGTTGTACCAAAACTATGCTTTTGAGTTACTCTGGATTGGAGCTCCTCTGCCCTGTTAATACCAGGTTTTGGTACTAAAACCAACTGTTAACTACACAAAATGATGAAGCTGGGTGGTGACCTGAGCACTTAGATCTTTAGGGCTGTAAACTCCTGTGGAAGTGGGGTTGGTGTCTTCCATGGCCAATGCCCATTGTGTCTGACCCTTTTGCCAAGGCTGTCCTGTGGAAACATGTATCTCCTATTGTGTTTTCATAGGAGTCTGAAAGTGCATGTGACTCACTGTGATATATTTGAAGGCTCCAGGAGGAGTGTTTGTGCATATATTGGAGTTGAGGTCACAGTAAAACAGTGGCAGCTAAGCTCAAGGGTAAAAGAGGACAAAATTGACTCCTACGTGTTATTTCTCAAGACCTCCTGCCTTGTCTTGGATGATGCACTTTAGGAAGGCTTAAGGGATTCCTCTAAGAGACAGGTAAGGTCAACATAGTGCTTTTCTCCCATCCTCTCTATAGACAATTATCATTTTGTGTTGCCACCTCTGCATGCAGAGGAGTTGGAGGAAGAATTTAGGACAGACTGGGAGCTGAGGATCAAGTCTTGCCTCCCTGCTCTCCTCCAGGCCTTGAGTGCCCCTTTTCATTCAACTTTTCAGCCTAGTCCTAAGGCAGAGGCACTTGGTTCTGTGCTCCCTATAAATTAAAACTTGTTTGCCGTTCTAACCTGCTGGTGGCTAACACTACTGTTAGCTCCCTGGCCCCCTCCCTCCGCTCTCCATGGCGTGCCCTGTCTCCCTCTCCCAGAGTGAGATGGTTGAGGAGGTCATGCAGTATTAATAGAGAAGCAGACCTCTGATTTTGTTTCTGCTTATGTACTCTGACATTTATGACGTTTTCTGAAGTGTAAAATGTTTCACAGAAAACAACAACTTGGCTTTTGCTGAAAAATTAATTATGTTGGCACTTCCACCTTTGCAGTGGGCTTTTGTCAGAGGACAAAGCCACTAGTGCGGGGGGGCTGGCTGAGATGGCGAAAGGACAGCAGTAGCATTAGAGAGAAAATCTGTGTTAAGGTAAAAAGATCTAATTAAACGTTGATTATCAGGGAGCGATGTAAACTCTTCAGAAGGCATTACCTTCTGTGCACTTATTGTATAGAGCTAATTTATACACCCAAGTTTATCTGCTTCATAAATCAGTCATTCCTCTACAGTTAACGGACTATGACTTCCTCTGTTCTTCAGTGGCATTTTCTGTTCCCTGATGATGCACAGATACAGTGGGTACAGCAAAATGCATTATGATCCTTGTGTCCTGCTCTGGGGAGTGTGTGAAGGTACAGGTGGGGAAAAATAGCTGGATTTTGTGCTTGTGTGTGTTTGCTTCTTAAAAGCTTTTGAAGAACTAGTTTAGTAAAAAGTACAAGGGGAGGCAGAACACTGAAGGGCTGTCCTCTTCATCCTTTCAGTCCTTTTCAGTGTTGATTTTCCTTTTGTCCTTCAAAAGGAAGGGCTCACCAGGGAACCTCCGTTTTGGAATAGGGAAATGATGATGTAGGTTCTTGCTAAAATCTAGAATTAGGGGCTACATGTCCACCTGCATGGCAGTGATGTACATCGGGTTATAAATATACAACTGTTTCTACCCAGCCCTAGCTAAATGGTGCTGTTGTGTCTGATCGCTTCTCTTTGGGGTTTGCAGTCCAAGTGTAAAAGAAGTGACAGCAGTTGAGTAGGGAACAAAAAGGGGTGCAAAGAAATGGGTGTAATGATGAGTGTTTGAGGAGCTGTGGTCTCAGCATCACAGCAAAAGAAGGTGGGAAGGAAGAACGTGAAGGCATAGAAATAAGTAGCTTTGTCCATATTTCTGATAGCCCTTCAGCTGCAGTGGAGCGTGGAAAAAAATCAAGTAGTCAGCCAGCTTATTCAAATTTCTGTTTTATTTCTTCAAACGGTCTTCAAAAAGAAATGGAGCTAGAACATGGGCTGATAACATGAACAGAAAAAAGGAATAATTATTCTAATCAGAGTTTGCTTGGCCATTAGTATTCTATTAAATTTTCCCCTGCTTCTAATGATATGAGGAACACTGGATACACTTAAAAGGATGCATGTCATTAAAATGATATTTGACAACGGTTCTTTCACTGCTTATGATGCTTCTGATTGTTAATATAGATAAAATGTAAATGATAAGAATATAAAAACTCCCTTTTGTCTTTCTAATGTTTTCATCTGCCTATTAAAAAAATTATATGGGAAAGTGAGTAGTCTGTTACTTAGTACAGTGGTGTCACCCAGATAATTTGAAATGCTTGATGGCATAAAGTGAAGTGTCCTTGGTTTATTTTGCTACTAGTAATGACATTTTAGGCTAAGTTATGGTTGCTCCTTCAAAATGCAGTAGCTACATAGCCCTGTTTTTTTATGCATTATGCTACTGTCTTGCAGGATATTATGTCAGGTTTTTAATAAGCTTTTAAAGCCCTGTAGCATAGGGGTGGCTTTTTTATTTGGCTGAATCCTCCCTTACTGTAATGTAGCCCTGCATGGAAGTGTCCATCTCTATTTCATGGTGTGTATTGTTCTGAAGTTTAAAAGCATGCAGAGGATGCCATGCAGGAATGGTTTCCTGCCCAGGACCTTACAGCATGTGCACTTGTCAGATCCCTGTTGCCTGGCTGTAAGAGGTGAAGAGGAACAGTTGGGCGCTACATCTGTTTTCAGCCATCTGACTTCTTTTTTAAGTACTTGCTGCTGCATGCGTCTGTCTGGAGGTTTTGCTTCCTCTGCCTCCTGTAATGTTATCAGTGTCTATCTTGCTCAGAGGAGATGGCAGCTGTTCATTGAGTAATAGGGACTGTAGTAGTTGCTGGCCAACATTGTGCATATTAATGGCAAGTATAGGTGCAACTGAACACTTCTGGCAGCTTTGCCGATGACAACAGTTCTGCTGAAAGGTCCTCTGCATGAAGGGGTTTGGACTAGCTTGATTGAGATGTAGTCACTACAGCTGTGAAAAATGGAATTGCAGTTTTATTTGTGCATCACTGGCCTTGCTCCTAACCAGGCTGCTTTTGCAGGCAGCTTTTACTCCATTAGAGGGAATATGCCTTGTTCCTACCTGAGTGTTTTCATAGCAGGAGGTCTATTACTTTAATCACAGGACTGAAATATTTGCTGTCTGGCAGATGTAGGTGTACAGTGCTGTTGGGTCACTGGTTTTGCAGGATGTGTCCTCACTTCTCCAGCTGAGGATGCGGTCCGCAGCTTTATGGAGCCCTGCCAGCAGCGAGGGACACGTCCTGGCCTCCAACCTCTGCTGGAGGCACTGGCTGCCCCTTGGCAATGGGCTGCAAGTGTCTTTCTGTGGTTGCATTGACTGCTTTTCTACCATCTACATTGTCTTTCTGCAGAACTTCAGCAGCAAGGCATCTTGTACCAACCTGTCCCTCTGTAATCGTATGTCCTCCTTTGTGCTGTTTAACGAACTTCACGGACTTGAATTTAACATTATTACTGTTGCAGAGGCCTGCTAAATATTTAAAACCAAAGGTTAATGAATGATTACAATAAGGGTCGTGTAATATGGTTGCAATAGCTAAATAATTAAAATTTTAAAAAGCAGTTTAACACATCTTTGTGGTGCCTGGGGAGTAGACAAGGATATTGTTTTAATCACTTAATAGCAATTTAACAAGCAAGGCGGTGTAGCAGATTGAGGGGTGTTAGGAGGTGCAGCGTCGATGGAGAACTGAATCGGATTAAGGGACCAGCTCAGTAAACAGGAGCTGGTTATCACTGGTGGGGGGTTGAGTGCTCCTGAAGTGCCCAGCGTTGCTTTTACATGCGGCTGCACAACTGGTTATGTGTAATGGAAAGGGGCTGGGCAAAGACACGACAATTGTGGATTTTCCAGCTGCCTCATGCAGCCCAGTAACAGCATCCAGCTGCACGAGGGCTGGTCCGAGACTCTTTAAGAGGTTTCACTCAAGCGGCATATGGTCAACTGCATTATTTTTGGGGGCGGAAGTGCAGGTGGTGGAGGCGTAGGGGTGGGTCGGGGACTTGCCAAAAACCTCTGCCCTGCAGCAGTTCGGAGAGAAAGCACAAAAAGCTGCAGCAGGGACTGGGGGCTCCAAAATGGGCTGCTGAGAGCCTCAGCACCGGGTGAGAGTGGCTGTGGGGCTGGTCCTCGGTCAGGGACGAGGACAGGGTTGGTCTGGTGTGTCCCCTTGGGCTGTCTGGATGTGAAGATCCTATGCAGTTACCTCTGGTGGACACGGTAGAACAATGAGCTGTAGTTTTCCAGAGTGGTGGGGTAGACATCAGTCATCCATCTGCTGCTGATGGTGTTTCACAGCATCAGGACATCTTGTGTATATTTCTGGTTGCCCTCGGGCACCACCCAGATTTGCACTGAGGTAGTTGTGTTACAGGTCACTGGGACGAGTGGTGAATAACATGGTGTAGTGAAGAGTACATAAAAAGTTTTGAGGTTTCCTTGTTAATCAAACTTGAATATGCTGATTTGAAAGGCTGTTCCCTGTCTCTCACAAGGCTAGATTTGCCCTTCTCAATACAGTATTTTTGCATGCAGTTCCCTAAAGCATGGATACATTCTTTAAGGAAGGAGAAATACCATCTGCTGTTACATCATAAGCAGTCTTGGGCAGATATAATCAGTAGCTGTAAGGTCAGACACTGATGCTTTCTTCTGCTTTCATTTTTGGTTCCTTCTTTCAGGAAAGCTGCAGGTGTGTCCCTGGGTGTGTGGTGCTTTTTGATGTTCCCTTTCTGTTTTAGTAAGGGTTACATTCAAATGGAGCAAAACATTTGCCATCCACCTTCCACAGGCATTAACATTTCACACTTTGAAGCCAGCCTCTTCCTTTGAGAGTTGTAACTCTGTGCTGGCCTAGATGAACATAACCGCAAGGATTATCTTTCCTTTGCCATTTAGGGTGCACAGAGCCCGTGGGATCCCGCTTTGTGTTGGCACAAGCGCACAGCTGCAGATGCGCATGGAAAGGCTGGTTGTCAGCTATGGGGACGTGCTGGTTCCTGCTGCTTTGCGGTGGTGGAAACTTTGGGGAGGTATTTGGGTGTTTCCTAGCAGCTCCCAGATCTTGGGAGCTGACCTGAGAGCTGAATATGCATCTTGACAGGTCAGTGATGAACACACACTCCTGATTGCTACACTGAAAAAAGCATTTTTGCATAGTATTCTGCACTGCAAGTCTTTTTTTTAAGTGCTTTTTTGCTTTCCTGTAAAATGAGATAAGCAATTGTTCTGTATTGACAGCTGGCTTGTAAATCAGCCGCTCACTTGCCAGAGGAGAGGAGTATGTGGAAATGCCTTATAAGCACTTTCATGTTTTGTGATCATTTTTAGTTCCAGAATATTTAGAACCTCTTTGCATTGGTGCAGAGCACAATAAAATGTGGTCCCTGACAGGTGCCAAGACAAGCATGGGAATCGTTTCTCTGAGAAAGGGGTTTGCACAGAAACTGCTGCAGCCCCCAGGGAAGAGGCAGCACTGGCTTTTGGCAGTTAATTTCATTGTTTAAGGTCAGATTATGTTGAACTACATCATCCAACTAATTCCATCAACAAGCAAGATTATTTACACAGCAGAAGAAATTTAATTTGGGTGCTGCTTCTTCTGCATCTCTCTCTGTTTTTTTTTATTTAGTTTGCACCTGAAAAAACAAACTGTCCATGATAGGAATGAGTTTATTATGCTTACCTTGCTTGGAGAGGTGTTGAGCTAAGTACTTCCCTTATGGCAAGTTTTTATTGGTGTTTTTACAGTCCTCGCTGTAGTTGCCATTCATCTTATCCAACTTCAGGGCTGGTTACGCAGTTCCTGTTTCTTTGATTGCAGTGGAAGGAGAGTCTCTTCTTCTCCCCATGGAGAATTGCTTTCCTTTGGCCTCCATTCCCTGCTTGCCAAAGTCCTACCCAGAGTTAATTTGATGCCTTTGTAAATATTTTCAGTGTATAACACAGCAACATTGGCGCTGTGTAAAAAATCCAGGAAAAAAAAAAGATCAGTTTGAGAGCTGGACAGAAAAATGCCTGTTAGCTAAAAACATCTGTTTCAGCAAAAAGCCAAATGTCACAGCTTCCATTTTTCATAAATCCAAGCTGTTGTCTTCCAGCCAGTGTGACTGGAGAGCTTTGCAGAGCTGCCCTTGCCTAGGTCCCTGGGTTATGAACAGAGCTGGGATTTTTTACAGAACACACACAGTGGGTTCCCAAGGGGAGGGCAGAGCTCTGTGCGCGCTTCTCTTTTGTTTTGCTTTGTTGTTTGGTACCCTCTGGAAGCAGGCATGGAGGATTCGATACCTCCACAGCCAGGGGGTTGCACAGGAATGTCCCTCTGTCTCCGTCCAGAGCCAAAGTAGGTGCCAGGGCATTGGCAGGAGTTCTATGGGGAGCAGGTGGTTTTGTACAAGAACAGTGGCATGTTTGAGGTTTGCACTTGGCAGAAATCTGTCTGTCAGAGAGAGCTGAAGAGCCATAGGACAGGGCTGTGTTTGGTGCGGGGTGCTGCAGTGAGGGTCTGCTGGCATACATGGGGGTCAGCAAACCTGCAGCTTCCCTGATGTGAGAAAACTGGTAGGTTCACTCTGAAGTCTTGAACATAATGAGCAAATTGTGCTTTGAGATTATTATCTCACAGGTTTTAAAGTTTGTCAAAAACTGTGCTGTGGTAGGACTAGTGTCTGTGACCAGCTCTTCCACAGTCCTCAGATAAGCTTTCATTAGGAGATGAATGGAGATAACCGATGCCTTGATAGGATCTGTTCTTTCAGTAAAGGAATGACTACAGTGCAGTAGACTTCAATTCTGTTAATAGAAATCTCCGTTATCATTTTCTTTTTCATCTTCTAGTTAGAACAGAGTCTTGTTTTTGGTGCTGGCTCCCTCCTTCCTCCTCCTTCCCCCCAGAAGAAAAGCAAACAAACACACACACATTTTGAGAAGTGGTTCAGATCAGTTTCTCAGATCAAGGCACTCCCATCCCTTTGGGTCTGTGCTTCAAGACTGCCAAGGGAAAGCATCACCCTTGGACCAGAGACACAGGCAGGAGAACTGGCCTCAGGAAATTGGTTTTCCCCTGACAAACTGGTCACCTGCCCAAGATTGCATGGTCGGAGCTGCCTGGGATCATTTCCTTGGAGGGTGATGACATTGCTCTGTTCCTTGGAGGGCGATGACATTTTCTTGCCTGTTTGGCTTTCCGGGTAGATAAGACATTAAATGGAACTAAACCAGCATTCTGCTCCTGAGAGCGGGGATGAGATTTTTATCTCTCCTGAGACTCTTGTCTCCAGTATTGTCTTTCTGCTGGAGCCCTCCTAAGTGTTTAATAGGTGCATGGGCTTCTGAGTTTACAAGCACTTTGCTGGAAACCCCACTTTGTATACTGATACCTCCTGAGGGAAAGCAATACTCAGGTGTTAAGAGACTGGATTCTGTTTCACCCACCTCATATTATTATTACAAATCATATTATCTTAATGAAACAGGGGTCCATGTAATAGAGAATTGGTTGTGTTGGCAAAAATTAAAGATGCATAGGAATTGTGATCATGTTACAATAATTGCCTCCATGGTAACATTAATGCTTTTTCACTTCAGTTGCTCCTTGTTGATTGAACAACCCTTTTCTGTAGGCTATAAATCTCAATGGCTCTTCTAATAAAGAACTAAATAGTCTAATAATGTCTCCAAACGTAGCTTTGCTTCACTGTTTTAGGAGACAGCAATCTTTTGTCCAAACCCCAGTCTAATCTAGGAAATGTGGCTTAAAACAGTGTCTATTACTTAACTGCTACAAGAGACAGGTTCAAAATTAAAAAAAACCCAAAAGGTATAGTTACAGTAATAGAGAACTTTTAGTCATTTAAAGCAGGAGATCAAGAACCCCAGTGACATGTATGTGGAGATGGTGCCCTTCTTGCCATGCATCCAGTGCAAATACTGAAATGCTGCTCTATATATAATGTGGCAGGTGTTTGAAACCTGTATTTGACACTATGAATGAAGTACTGTTTTGTGTCCCCACCAGATCGGTGCTCATCGCTGTGTTTGCACAGGTGATGCTGCAGGCAGAGGTGCCTGGTTTGGATGCTGGAAAATTGGGTGATGTGGTGTGTGTTTGGGGCAGGAGAGGTCTGGTCTTGCAGAGAACAGGGCTTTTCTGGGTCCTGTGCCTTTCTTCAGATACAGAAACCAGATGCTATCTCCTGAACAGGCATGCCCACTGCCTGAGCACTCGCTGGAGAGCTGTAGGTTTTCTCCTTGAAATGCTGGTTATTCAAATTGGTGAGAAGAAACATTTAAAAGGTTCTTTGCTTCATAGCTGCAGATCTTATAAATGGTTTTTCTTGCAGCTGTAGCCAAAGTAAAGCCCCAAAGTGTTAGATGCTGCTTTTTAGCTGTCACTTGAAGGGACCAAAAAGTGTTTAGTCATTTGGAATTACTGGGTTTGTCAGATTGCTCTAAACAGCTTCTTGGGGAACCGGAGAATAAGATGCTCACACACAGAGCTGCTAGTATCATTAATTTTCAAATCCAATTGACATCGCAGCCTAGCAGCTCTAAATGTAGCAGCATCTCTGGGTTTTTTTAGGTGGTGGTGTTTAAGACTCAAACTTGAATATTTACTAATCCAGCCACTGACTAGAAATGCAATAAGGAGCTCGGTGTCTCAGGGATCAGCAGCGTCTCGCGGCGCTGCCATCACAGCCCGGCGTTTGTGCGGCGCTGGGCACGGTGATGCTGTGCTCCCTTTTGCGGAGTCAGCGAGACGTTTCTGGGGATGAAGTCACTTTGAGAGTTTAGGCTACCATAAATTATTGTTGCTGAATTGAGAATGCAGTGACCCTGAAGCACAAGCCTCTCATAGAAAACCCCCCTAACTTTTTAGCCTTACAGAAAGTGTGTTTTCTGAAGCTGCTTTGTTCTGCAGCCTGTCTTGAAGAAGCACATCCACCGGTCCCTGGGCTGGGGACTGCAGTCTGTGCACATCCCCTCCTACCAGAATCATTTCTATACCTGCTGAGGTGCAGAAATCCTGGGTATGCCAAAACCTGTCTTACGCAGGGAGTTTGTTAAACTGAATTATTTTCATACTTTTTTTCACAGGGGATAAAGAGTCAGTTGGAAGCCTGTAATGAGGACAATTTCAGGGCCTGCTAAAGTGACAGATGTCTAAGAACGCTGTAATAAACATAATATCTAATGGCATGGTATGCTTTACTTATGGCAAACAATACTGCAGGCAGTTAATGTTGCTCCTTTCTCTCTGGAGATGGGCTCCAGCTGCACTTTCTTCAGCTCTGGTTAATCTGTTAAGTTCCCAGCTCGTCAATGGACTGTGAAGCCCAGATCCTCAAATTCTTCTAAAGTCTGGCTATGACCTTTTGTGGCTTTTTCTTTGTGCTTCTAGGATGCAGCAGCTTTCCACGCTGTGGCAGCCTGGAAGAGAGCTGGTGTTTTTCCAGGAAGCTTATCTGCAGGTTTGTCACTGTGGGATGTAGGCGGCGGTGAGATTCAGAACCGGACCGACATCTTCAGTGGGTTTAGTGGGATTTTACGTGCTCTGAAACATGTTTGTGTTGCACAGACAAAACTCTGGCAATGGACTTAACCCCCCCAGGCACAGAGAAGCAGGAGACAGACCGACTGATGTAGAAGCCTCCCTTTAGAGCATTTTCTTTGCATTCTAGTAACTATTCCAGCAATAGATGACAAACAAGCAGGGCTTAACTTTTAAGAGATAATGTTAAGCTTCCACAGCCAGGCATTGTGTTGTGAGCAGCTATGCACACAGAGCTGCCGTGCCTGCATAATAGGATTTTCACTCAGACAAGTTTCACTGTAGCTTCAGCGCAGGGTGGCAGGAGCACAGGGGTCTGGGGGGGAACAGGGCTCAATTAAATCTGTGTTAATGGAGTGCAAGGAGCCTGCCTGCAGGGGACTCACAAAAATGAGCATTTTGTGCTCGATGCCTTATTTTTTTTTCCTAAGTTTCAGTTGTAGTATCCTTGAAGGTATGTATACACCTTTACCTGCTTACAGGTAAAGAATGCACATATGTGTTAGAGACACCAAAGGCATCCCCTGGCACTCCTCCTCCCCAGACCACCTGCAGAAGCTGAGTTAAAGCTTTGCAGGTGTGCCCAACGTTTCCCTTCCCCATCAGTGATACCACTCTGAGCTCTGGAAGCTGAAAACTGGTACCCAGGTAAAACTTAGTGGAGAGACTGGAAAGAAGCTTGGCTGCTCTTGGCCATTAACAGAGTGTTGTGACCAACTCTGTCATTTTATGGGCATTGCAAAATGCGGAGCCAGCTTTGTTAGCTGAAATGTTTTAGGTGGCTTTAATGTCTTCATTGCTTACAAGAGGCAGAGGATATGCTTTTTGATTTTTCTTTTTTTCTTTTTTTTTGGAGGGAAGGTGGTTTTCATTGATCAAGTGTGCAAGGAAATACATTTCTTGTATATACTTGAAAATCCTTATTTTTGTCTGCATTCCACTTACATCTTACATTTCTTGTCAATTGATATGCTTTTGATGAATGCCTTCTTCTGGTATAAAGCAACCTGAATATTTTAAATATGGCATTTTGATTAGCTAAACTGTAGATTTGCTTTGACGTGTCATTTCTTTTGTTCTAAAATGCCCTGACAATTCATATCTGTGGCAGCCAAACAAGCGAATTTATGTATGAAGCTATTGTTCATTCCCAAAGTGTCACTGCTAAATGAGGCAGAGTTTAAGCATTTGATTTCCCTCTCCCTTTGCATGATGGGAGGTCCATTTCTCAATAATGAAAACAGTTTTCTTGCAAAATTCAATTAAATGAAATATCAAACATAAATCAGAGTTGAGCTCTCATTGAGTTCACATATGTGCCTATTGCTGCGGTGATAACACTGGGGAAAGCATTCATTCTTCAAACTGTTCTTTTAGGTTTTTTTTTCTCCTGGGGGAAAGACCAACACACAACAATGAAGAGAAGCAGTTAGAGAAGGTTATTGGGCTGCAAAGCCAGTCTTGATGATGCTGTGTCTCTAGTGGGCAGATGCAACGTAGGGTGGAGGGACCTGGAAGGGCTTTCTGGTCCCCATTGCCTAAAAACAGGACTGACTTGCCTCTCTGGTTCCTGCTGGGCACTTGTCCTCTTCGGCTCTCAGAAACCTGGACGTTTGGCGACTTTTTCCCAGAGCTTTCCTATGGGCAGAAATGGCTTTTGGAAAACACTGTTTTCCTGTCCTCACAGCTGACTTGGACCTCAGTTGTTCTCCATGCGCTGGAGACTCTCATTACAATGTAAAGTTCATACCTTTCTAGGAGCTGTTATATTACATGTCTTGTTTTGAGACATAATTTCAAGGAAGCGTTAATGTCTTTTATTTGAGACTCTGATCCATTCGGATGAAATGGGAAAAGGTCGGGGCTGTGAAGCCCTCCTTCAAGTCCTGATTTCTGAAAAAATTTGCTGCCAGAACCAAACCTTTTTTTTAAAGCCATTAATTTTAAGTTTAAAAAGCTGCTGGTGAATCTCTTAGTGTGAAACTACTTTTTTTTTTCCTGTGTTAGAATAAGGTAATATAAATGCTTAACAAGGTAAGGTAGGTTAAAATAATCCAGATATATCTTGGAAAATCTATTTCAATTATGCTCTGTGTGCTTTTAGTGGAGACTATAAATTCTACAGAATTAAGAGAGCCATAAAGATAAGTGTTATAGGAGAGTACAGTCTCACATTTCACCTTCAGAAATTAAAATATTTGCTGTGAAATCAGATGTTACAAGGGTCACTGCATTGCTTGTGGTCATTAGTAGCAGGAGGTGACTGTTGGAAGAACTAAGGGAAACCACTTCCCATAACATGGAAATTAAATGTATAATTTACTGAAAATTCCCTTCCTATGAAATGGCTTGCTAATGCCAGACTGGGTGCTAAAGGGAACTTTGCTTTATATTTCAAATTTGCCTATGGACAGACCATTTCAACCTGTATTTACCTTGCATGAAATATTGATTAAATTAGCATAACATGAGGTCATTTTTTTCGTTTGTCCAGTGTAGCTGGGCAGTAAGGAAGACAAATGAGTTGTAACCAAGATGTTAATGTTTTTAAGTGAGAATACAGGGTACCTCAGATATCAGGTACTACTTCACTGTACCCTGTACTTATGTGTTTGTGTATCTCCAGGGTGCATGTCTCTGGTAAATGAGAGTCTGCTGCTGTTTAGATAAAATTTGTATGACAAGTAACTATTACTTTAGACAACCGCTGGTATTGCGCTCAAAACCACCTCCAGACTTCCACGTAACAACATTTTCCATCAGAAAGATGGTCAAACCAATGAGGCAGAGCATGCCTGGCCTCCTCCTCACGGCTACGAACAGGGGGAGGGTGTTGTTGCAATGTAATAAATTGCATAATGTTTCTAAACGTGAGACTTAACGCTGTAGCTGACTTTCCTGGGGTTTTGGATGCTCCCTTTGGTGCTCATCTTATTTACTTGTTAATGGATTTCTGTGGATTTCAATCCTGTGGAACGCAGCTGTGGGAGCTCCAATACTGTTGGTTTGATACTTTATTTAACTTCTTTTTTTTTTTTGCTCCTGCCTGTATTGCTTTTGCATAAGGCTGGTGGTTCCCCAGCTCCCACCCTGTATCTTCATTTGTTTGCAGTGCCTGGTCTGAGGCGGATCAGAGGGTTCCTGGGGGCAGGAGCAGAGCGGGCACAGGGTCTGGGGTCTGTGCACAAACACAAACACAAGGACCAGGACTGGTTCTTTGGCTCAGATCACCCAGCAGTGTGGATGAGCTCTTTGTATTTGGAGAAGCTATACAGAATTTAGCTCCAAAATGTTGTGTGTGGTGATTGTGCTTCTTTGTGTTTTTTTTTTTTTTTTTTTATTTTTCCTATCCTACGAGGTAAAAACCAGAATCCCAGAAAACAACCTTCAGTCTCTAAAGACAGTGCAAACGTTGCGTTGTCATGGCTCGCATGGCAGCTTTAGTTTCTGTGATCCCAAAGCGTTAACTGCGTTGAGGTGGATTTTTACATCTTGACCTTTCTGCCTTGTTTTGCAAGAGGAATGATGCCCAGGAACACAGCCAGGATGCTCTGGTGACTTCCTCGCACTGAATGACGTGGTCCCCAGGGGGCTGCTTGGCAACAGCTGGGTTGACAGATGAGCATCTTAGTCCCAGGAGTCACACGCTATCAGAGGCTGCTCAGCAGATACAACTGTTAGCATTGTTCTGGCAGTCCCCGGGAGGTGGAGGTACGTGTGCTCCAGCCAGCCTGCTCCTCACTCTGCTTTTCCAGAGAGGAGAGAGAGGAAGACATGCAGCAGAAATCAACTTTTTCACTTAAACTGTCTTTTGCACTGTGTCTCTTGTGTTAACTTAATATCAGAATAGTTTCTTCCAGGTCTTTACTCATAGATGACTTGCTCACAAGCTGGTCCGTTAATAGATACTGAATTTTTTTTGGATAATGAAGCAGTGTGGTCTCAGAGGTGATATTTTAGAGCTAGCCTCTGGATTCCCCATCTCTCACACCATTAGACCCATCTTGTATCTTTTGGTTCCTGCAGTGAGACTGGAGAAGTGTTAAGGTCTCCTTTATTAATTTGTTTGTTTTCTCCGTAATGGCAATTAAAAACAAAGCCGATAGGGATGAGTTGTTTAGAGAAGGCAAAAACATGTTGCTGATCTGGGGCAGAGAGGCATCTGTTTAACTTTGTTTAAAACTGCATCTTGGTGGAAAGCAGTGTAAAGGGTGGGGTGAACACTATCAATAGACTTCAAACCAGCTTTTCTTTAGCCAAATTAGCTTCTAGTATGAAGCAGTTTGTTTCCTAAACCTGTCCCTATTCTTGCAGCTTTCTTCTGGATTTCTTGTAGTTCTCTTGTATTTTTCTTAACATCTGGCACCGTGGGGCGGATTTGGTATTCAGATAATATTTCTCCCGTTGATGCTGCAGAGCAGAACAATTTTATCCTGTCTTATATATGGCACTCAGCATCACCACTCGTGCCTGTGTATTTTTGGCCCATGAGCAGCATTGGGTGCTTTGGCTGCCGTGCTCCTGGCTGTCCTGGTGTTTGTTGGTCCACTTGGCTCCTGCTCTCCTGGTGGAGGACTTCCCTGGGCTGAGCTGATTGAATCGCCACTCCAGTTTGTCAAGACGATTTTGAATTCTAGTCTTGTCTTTCAGAAATTTGAGAGGCAGTTTTTAGCCTCCCCAGGGAGGCAGTATTCAGGCCTGGGAGAATTCCCTGTTCCAGCAGAGGAGGGGGTGTCAAACGGGACAGCTGATGCTGCACCCCAGGTCCTCAGTGCGGGTGATGGAGTGATACCCTCCTGTAAGCAGCAATGTCTCTTACACCCCCCGCTTTGGTAGTTTTGCTGTTTGCTATTCATTAAGCAATAAGACCAGGGAGAAGACTATTTGCAAAAATCAGCTCATCCTCTTTCACACTGAGGCTGTTTTTTCCTTCTTTAAATGCTGTTAACTAAGGACAGCAGTTTTGCCGTATGGGATAACAACCGGCAGGTTTTGTTCTGCCCTCGGACCTGGCTCTGTTTGCCCGCCAGGACTTGGCGATGCCATGTGTGCCGTGCTGCCCGCCAGCTGCACACCCTTCGCCAGCAGCATCCCCATCCTGCGTGGGGTCCTCTCCCATGGGATGTGGGAACCTAGCTGCCTTTTTCTGAGACTCCTTGTGTCCCTCTGTTCATGTCGATATCATGGTCAGTCTGCATAAACATCCCTGACCTCATTCTGTCTAAAGCTGAGGGTTTAAATTTGCGGACCCCTTGCTGGGTCCTGGGGTCTGCTTCCGAAGGAGCCATGAAACTCAAAGCGCCGGATTGTTGTCGTTTGGCATAAATTTGCTGTATAGGCACCTGTGTGTGTCATCTTTTGGAAATTTAAGTGCAGAAAACTGAATGGTGTTGGAAAGCAGTGGGGTGCTGCGAAGGGTTGTGCCATTGCAGAGGGAGGAGGAAGAGGGCTGTGCCTGGTGCTGTGCTTGGACTCAGAGGTGGCTGTGCCTGGCACAGTTCTCTTCAATATTTGAGCGTACAAATAAAAACTGTGATTCAAACTCGCCCAACCCTGGACTGGACTTTGTGATTCAGTGTCTGGAGAGGCTGTAAAATATTTATATGGTGAATATACCATGTAAAATGTGGGAGATGGTGCAAGGAGCTCAGTGCGGTGAATCGCTGGAGAAATATGGAGTTGCTGGGTCCTCTGATCCTCGCTGGGCATTAAACAGAAGTATAAGATGAAAAAAAAATCTGCTCCTTAGGGAGCCTCCTGTCTAGGTATAGCATCTTCAGTCTATTCACTGAATAATTTAAGCTGGAAAGGATGTCTGGAGCTCATCTGGTCCAACTGCCCTCTCAGGGCAGGGGTTGTGGTTTCCAAGCTCCCTGTGCTGCTCAGTGTGCAGTTTTCAAAGAACTCTTCTCCCTAAATTCTGGTCTATACACAGAGTTGCAGGGTTTATATGAAGAGGTGATTTGCTATTGATTTAACTGGTGCCATATATATGCATGAATTTTTCTGTTCAACTTATTGAATTAACTTGGGTCAGTAACTTTACAGGGGGCACCAGTTAAACCAATAGAACCAGCTCGAAATGATTACTGGATGCCATGTGCAAAATGCATGAGTTAACAAAAATGATTTAGGGCACATAGGGCTCACAGGGTATAGTAATGTCCAACTGCACATAACTGTGAAATATTAAGCTTCATCCTGACATCATTAAATGTGATGAATCTCTGCCTCTGACACCATTCAGTGAGCAATGCCTTGAACATGCATGATTCTAATGCAAAGGTGTTTGATATTTGGGGTGACATATGAACATTTCAAATGTAGTCTGCTTTGAGGGCTGAATTTCCTACCTTGGGGCTGCCCAGAGTTTCCTCATGCTTGTTCTCAGCGTTAGGTTGTTTGTGTTTGCAGTTGCTCATCCTTCATTAATGATGTACAGAAGTGTCATGGAGCCTTCCTCTTGCGTTCGTTATTTCTTGCAGTCATTGACACAGAGGTGTGTGTGATAAAGACTCATCAAAGTCGTCATTACTCTACATTTATCTGCACTGAAGTGTCTAGTTTGTCTGTAAACCTCTTTTTGATCTAAGCCTGTTTCTGGCTACGTGACTCATTATTTACTTTCCTGCAGCACTCCCTTCTGAAGAGCACACTTCTCTTTTCTTCTTCTGTTTAATTCATGATCAAAATATATTAGTGTTCGTATTTGTCTCACTTTTTAACGCAGTATGCATAACGGTAACTTAAAAACCACCCAGCTTCCCAGTACCGCTGCTTGTCTTGGTGTCAGACTCAAACGCCTTGCAGCTCATTTGTGCTTAGAGCCCCAGGTTGGCTGTTGTGGAACGACTGTGGGTCTGTCCTGGCTCATCACTGGAGAGCGTTTGATCAGAGCCCGGAGAGATACCTGGATTTGTGGTTGCTTCCTGGCACGGCACAGAATCCGCGTGATGAATTTTAATTTGTGCGTAGTTGTGTTTTGCTGGAAAAAACGGCCAAGGAAGCCAACAGCAGCTCGATTTGTTTCATTGGGTTGTTTTTGCATGGAGTGTGTTTAAAAAGATGTATTTTGTGGGGAAAAGGAAGTAATAAGGTGGATGTAAAGTACGTCCAATCCATCTCCTGGTTCAGGCAGATGTCCCATAACTGTCCTCTGGTGCGACTCTGGGTGGCCCATAGCAAGGACCAGCAAGCTGGTACATATCCCCGAGCATCGTGCCGGAGCAGCTCTCCCACCAGCCTCCTGTGACCTCCACGAGGTGACTCCTGAAATGTCTACCCGTAAAATATTGCTTAAACCCTAATTATGTAAAACAATTGCTTGCTGCTAGATGGAGGGAGTGGTGGCTGACCGAAGGTGTGGCTCTGAGCTCCCAAAAAAATCTGTTGTGCTCGCTGTTTTTCAGTGCATGTCCTCGCCCCACTGTGGGGGCTGCAGGCAGCATTTGGGGTTTCTGTGTGTTTTTGTACAGGGGAAGGAGGCAGCTGCAGAGAATTGCAGGGAGGCACAAGGAGATAATGTTGATCGTCATTGCGTAGAGACCCGGGCGCTGTGTTCTCAGTGGTGATTTGGCACACCGGTGTGAGCTGGCCACACAAGGTTGTGAGTTTTCATTATTATTTTGTGCAATGAAAAATAAAAGCTTTTAAGGGATATAGACAAGAGCAAGAAAGAAATTCTGTTTATTGTGTAGTGTCTCTTTTTGGTGGTCTGAGGGCTGGTATTCCCATCCCTTCCTCATCTGTGTTGGTTTGCAGGTAGGTGAAGGTGCGATGGTTCTTTATCCAGTTTGAAGGATTAAAAAAATGAAATGGATGTTCTCTGATAACTAACTACTGTAGGCTGCAAATGAACGTGGCAACTAGTTGGGGGCTGTTGAATGTTGTGATAATTACAGAGTATTAAATGACATTGAGAAAATCCTTGATGAATGCACAACGGCTGCCAAGGTCAGGGTTTATCAAAGCTTGTCATTCCCATAGCTTGAAATGCAGATTGCATATCACATCCCAATTGGCCTCCTAATGGCACTGAGGGTTTTTTTCAGGCTGCAATGGCACAGAAGTTTGAGCATTTCTCCTGAAATTAGTGAACCGTTCATAATGTCAGGTGATGTTGTGAATTTAGCTCTTAAAAAAGATAATTTAATTCTGTTTGGACACTTGAGAGCTTATTGGTTAACAGCAGTGGTAGCTTTCTTACAACACTTGGTAGGCTGTTAAAAGCAAGCCCAACTCTCAGTTTTAGACAACTAATGAAGGAAGAGGAGTGTGTTGTGTGTGTGTGTGTGTTTGGTTTTCGCTTTGTTTCCAAACAAAAGCTTAGTTGGGTAACTGCAGAGAGAAGGCTGAAAACCCAACCAACTAATGCCTTACAGTCTAAGGCATCAAAAGACAAATAAAATGTGTCTGTCTTGGGTTGTTTTTTTTTTTTTTTTTTTTTTTTATTATTAAAGAGTCTTGATTTTAGCCTAATAGCTTTTCTGTTTTTCTGCTTTGGGTGGGCATGCAGTGAGCACAGTCCTTGGTGGTCATAAACCCTCTGCTGCTGAGCAATATCCCCATCTGCCCCAACCCCAGCTCTCCTCTGAGCTGCTTTCCCACCCTCCACCTGCACTGATCTTGTCACCTCTGAGTGAGGCTTCAGCCTGCCTCGCTGGTAGCTTTGCTGCCTTGGGGAGCAGCTGCTGTGTGTGCTGCTGGCGGGGGCTCTGGGCACGCTGGTGGGGGCTCTGCTCCAAGGAGCATCCCGGTGTAGAGCGACTCTCCCCTGCCTCTCCATCAGAGTTTGCTGAACCTGTTGCTGAAGTCCCTTGTGCTGCGGGACATGATGGCATTGGAGAGTGGGGGATGGCCAGATGTGTGCTACCATGTGCCCCCCAAGTGCTCTCATCAGCTCCTGGGAGCACGGTAGCATTGCTGGTCCAGCCTCACCTCCAGCTCAGCGCTGGCATGTTGGACCCGGCAGCATCTGAGAGGCACGTGCTTATCACTTGGTTTATCCAGACCAAAGGGGATTACGCTGCTTCTGCTGTCGCTGTGAATGATGCTTGCGCTTCACGCGCTGAAGCCACTTGCTGTGGTTACATTTCAACGGAGGTGTTGCACAAAAGAATGAAAAGTAATAAGGAAATTCCAGTAGCGCAGTTTGAGAGGGACCATGGGGCTGGTGACGCTGGGGGAAGGAATCAGCAGTCCTGGGCAGTGTTTTCTCTTTGGATAGCCATTACTCATTTGAATGGGGACTGCAGGCACTCACTTTGCTGCTTGTCTTAGCAAAGTCGTGCTTCCTGAGAAGTCTGCTTAATTATAGAAGTTCTGCTTAAGTCCATTTGGAATGTTTTTTTCGATTAGCAGGTATGAATTGGAATTGAATCTCTTTGGAGCATGGAGGTTGCTCAGGGCTAGAAAGTGTAAGAGAGAAAAGTTACTTTAAAATGGAATAGATCTTGGGAAACTTGCATTAAACTTTGCCTGGATTTATGACCCAAATACCGCTTATTCTAACATTCATGTGGATGGTGTAAGAGAGCAGAATGTAGCCTGTAATTTGGGCTGCAGCTATTCACAGTGCGAGGCAGCTGTTGCATGCTGGATCGCTAACCAGATGTCACTTAAATCGGACAGCGTCCTCCTCTTTCTCCCTTTTTTGTATCACAGAATTGTCTGTAGTGGGCATGTTCAAATAATAACTATTGAGAAGGGAGAACTTGCCCCACTAATAATGAGCTTAAAACAGAATATTTGTCCAAAAGTTTTTGCACACCCTTTATGCATCACAGCTTCTGCCTTGTGCCCTGTGCTGCTTGGAGGTTATGGAGCTGTTCTTGGCCAAACGCAGAGCTCCCCTTTAAAAAAAGCTTCCTTTTAGTAACAGAAGAGGAAGAAAGCTTTTCAAACCAAAGCACGTGTTGTCTGTCTTGGAATTATTAGTAAAAATCAATGCAAGAGACCAAAATTAGAGAGTGGAAAGTATAAAATGTCTTTTTCCCCTCCTTTTCTGAGGGAAATTAAAATATTCTCTTCCTGCAGATGGCTGGCTGCACTGGAATGCCCCATATGTGGCGTCATGTGTGCACAATTACACATTTCATCTTGATAAGTTTGATGCATTTATGTAGCTGGCTACTTGTCAGTCATCAACTTCAACCCCCCTCCAAAGAGCCAGGGTTGTTTGTCCTTAATAACATTTTAGATCCGCTTTCTTCTTGGCTGAGTGACAGATATTAGCATATTCCTCTGGAGGGTGGCTTTGAGTGTCTGTGCGCAGTGAAGAGCAGTTGATGGGGTATCGGCAATCACAGCTAGCCTGTTTGTCGTTAAGCTCAGTATGAACAAATGTGTCTGAATCTGATAATGAAGAACACAGAGGCAATGCTGGCAGCCAGACTTCTGCTTTAGCCTTAAATCCTTTGTTTCCTAATAGGAAAACAAATCTGAAGTGTGGAAATACCTTGGAGAACATCCATCAGTGGGAACTTGCAGTTACTGATGTAATTTGGCGTGTTGGGTTTATTGGGCTGAACGAGCGGTACTCCTGTTCAGCGCATCTTTGTTTGAAGTGAAGAAAACATATATTTTCTTTCTGAATAGCTCTTCCCTGTGGATGTCTGGGACAGCTCTTCTGTCTTTCATTGCTTGTCTGTCAGTATTGGAGGTGGATTCTAGGGATCTGTTGAAAGAAGCCTTATAAAGGGCAAAGTGGATTTTTGGGCTGATTAAGTTTCCTGTTGCTTCTAATGTGGCAGATTCTGGTGACGAAACACCCAGCAAACCCATTTGTTTGGAATTCAGAGGAATATATAGGAAAAGCAGGAAAATGCCTGCTCTGTCAGTAGTATGGCATTAGAGCACACAATGGGAAGAGTTCTAGTCCATCAGCTGCAAAAATGATCTCCATAAGTAAATACCACTTTTCTGCACACAGTGTCTGTTTCACTCTTCGTGCATGTGCCTGAATTAAGAATGATGCTATAGAACTGTGAGCAGAGAGGTGCGTGTGGACAGGAGTCAGGGCTCTTTGTGCCTTGTTCTGCAAAGGATGCAAAGGGAGGCAAATCCCTCTGCCCAGCGCAACTGGGGGACTCAGCAGACCCCGGGCTCATCGCTTTGTCAGGTTTTTGGGTTCAGTTGTCAGTTAGGACTACAAGCCAGAAATTCATAATCCTTGTATAAAAGGTCCTGGTACTTCTGCTCAAAGCAGAGGTGACAATTATCAGTTGCATTTCAGGCCACAGTTAACAGTGCTGTAAGTAGCACGGTGCAGCAGGACAGATGAAGGTGGCTGTTGGACTATGTCTAATTTCCTCAAAGAGGCAGAAGTGAGCAAAGCACATATCTCCTGCTGCTGGTCTTTTTCTTGTATCTCTTCTGCACTGTACCCAACTGCATGCATTGTTCTCTTCCTCTCCTTTTGTCCTCATCTCTTTGTTGAAGGCATCTCGACCCACCCTGTTTTGTCCTGTTCCTGATCCTTTGCTAACCTGAAGGTGCCCCAGGGCTGGGGGCAGAGTGTGGGTACTGCGAGGGGACAAATGTGCTCGGCAGCACGTGTCTCTTCATGACCTTCACACAGAAAGAGCTACAGGAGCTTCGATTCAGGTTTGTTAATTCGGTTTGTTCAATATCTCCTTGGCATCTTCCAAGCAGCAAAGCTCAGAAATTTAAAAAAAAGAAACCACCAACCAAAACTAAAAAATACATTACCCTATTGAGAACAATAACTGGTGAACAGTTGCTGGCTTGCTGCTTTTATCCCACTCTGCTCAGCTCTGTGTGATTTCAAGCAGTCTGTGGGCTGTTCTGATGTTGTGCCCCATTTCTGTTGTCCTACCAGCTGCAGGGTGGAGGTTTTTGGGGACAGCCCCTGTCCCTCTCACTGGAGATGGCTGCCACATCCCTACAGCAGTTCCCTGCTGTATTTGGTATTAGCTTATCTGCTGAGAGGCCGGTTTTGCAGCCAGAAGGGTGTCAGACCTCTGCATACAGCGCTGCTGGGCTGCCATTTGATCTGTGAGCTCTTTGTGGAGAGATGAGGAAGAAATTCCTGCTGAGGCAAGTTTCCAGCGTTTCTTTTAGCAGCTTGTTAGCCCTGGGTGTTCTTTGGTGTGTAGGTGATCAAATCAGTTTGCATCCCTCCTGCAAGATGGCAAAACGTTTATTTTTTAAATGCAATAGATCTACAGTTGCCACCCTGCAGTGTTAGGCTCACCATCCCCACCAGAAAGTCTCAACAATGATGCAGCTGAAGCAAACTGGGTATAAAATACATGTTGCCATTTCATTCTTCGTGGCAGAATATTCTGTGCCATTTCTGAACCGAGTGGTGCAGAAACAACAAGGGGCAGGGAAGGGCTGGAAAGTGGGGTAGTCTTGGACATGCATCCAGTGGACATTTCTCCTACCAGCAAGGGAGAAGCAGGATGTGGAGCGGAGAAAGATGCAACTGGGCACCATCAGGCAGATCTTCCTTCATGAGGCAGGAGAGGTGATTTCTGGCCTCTCCTGTGCTAAAGCTGGCAGCTGCAGGTGCCCTATGATCAATGTGGTGGCTGCACAGGTTAGGAATTGGGCTCTGACTTGTAATAGACTGATGTCCTCCTGGAGAAGAAATCAAGGGTGTATCTGAGACCTGGTGACTGTCCTGACTTGCGCTTTGTGGCATTGTTTTGCAACCTTCCACACTTTTTTTTTTTTAATTATTATCAGGCCACCAGGATTCTTGAAAAATGCTATTAGTTGCTTTAATGGTGTTTTACTAGTTAATACATTGTTTTAGTTGTAATTTTTATCTGTAACTCTTTAGCATGGAAGTGCCTGGGGAGGAAAGGAGAAATCCAGAAATCATATGAAAGCTTTTAGTAAACCATCAACCCTTCCTGCAGCGCAGCCCGGTGGGAATGAGCCGCTCTGTGCGGCACTGCGAGCACCCTCTGCTTTCTGTGGGTGGCACCTTGGGCAGCTGCGGCGCGGCCTCGGTGCGCACTGTCAACCCCCCTGGGGATCACAGACCCCCACTGACAACTTCTTCTTCAGAGAACAAGCTCACCATAACATACGTAGCATCTGGGCAAATGTTGGGTTTTTTTCCTCCCCTTCATTTCAAGATCATTACAATCCGTTCTATAAATCAGTGTGTCCTTCTCGTGCAATTACTCTGGAAAAAAAGAAAAACCTTGCAGCAGTGAAACTTTTTGTTTGACAGTGACCACATTCCAGAAGCAACTGGAAAATGTTACTTCCACTCTGAAAAACACTTTGAAAATTGCCTAAAGGATGTAACAATTTCCAATTCCTTTGAGAGACTGATTCTTTGAAATAAATATTTATTGATACCTACACCCCACCTACTTAGTAATTTACCTTTTTAAAAATACATGCATGTTAAACCAGGCTTACTGTCTCTGCCAGCTGAGGGCAAAGCGGTGCCACCCACAGAGGGCTGGGGGTTTGCACTGGCACACAGGGCGGTTCTCTCCCACCAGGCTGCACTGCACAGCTGGCAGAGCTGGTGCTTGACCGCTGTGCTGCACACAGTAAATGTGGCTTCACTCCTCCTCACTGCGTTCAGAGCAGCAGCTCCAGGAGCTGGACAAATCCTGGATAAATCCTTTAAAGGCAACAGGCTTGAGCATGTCACTAAGCCCTCGTGTGGCCCTGGGCTGGAGCTCCGGAGCGTGCTGGCTTGATACCTGGCGTTGCTGTTTTGCACGCTGGTGTGTGCACACTCTGTTCTTGTGCCTCTCAGCAGAGCTTTAACAGCTGCAGCCAGTGTGCAAGCAGATGAGCCCAGACCAGTGTGCTCTGCGTGCAACGGATACCCCAAAACCTGGGAAAGAGCCGTATTCCCCAGCACAGGCTTCAAACTGCCCTGCTGGGATTGAGTCAGCCCATCTGCAGAACTTGACGTGTGTCTCTGCTGCTGTGTTCATAGGATACGTTTTGCTGTTTTCCAGGGAAAGCTTTTATTTGAGGTTGACTTTTTAAAATTTTTCTTGTGAGTGGGGAGAAATTAATTACCAGCCTTGTTTTTTGGTGCTGTCCTGCAGATCAGAAATAGTCAGGAACTTCTTAATGTTTGAATGGCTTTCAAAAACAATGTTTCTAAATGTCAAGTTAATGTGCTCTGGGAACAATGAGATTCAAGGACCTGGTATGAACATCAAATTGCATCTGCTGCCACAAGGACTTGTGGGATTCTCTGAGGCAACCACAGTGGGGAGAGTTTATTTCAATTTTTTTTCAATCTTTCATCTGAAAGCAAAGTTTTATTTTTCTCATGCCTGTCCTTGCCACAGATGCAGACCAAACCTGTTTGAGATGGCAGATTAACAATGAAACCCTCATGAATGAGAAATGTAGCCTGCATTTTTTATGATGGAGGAAAAAGTAAACCCATTTTAAAATGTGCATATTTTTACAAAAGTAAATGACTAAATAGGTGGGGTGTAGGTATCAATAAATATTTATTTCAAGGAAGCAATATCTCAACAGAATTGGGAATTATCTCATCCTTTAGGCAATTAAAAAATCGGTGTGTGTTTTTCAGGGTGGAAGTAACATTTTCCAGTTGCTTTTGGAATGTGGTCACTGTCAAACGGAAAGTTTCACTGCATGGCATTTTTTTTCTGGAGTAATTGCACTAAAAGGACATGCTGATTTATAGGATGGATTGTAATGATCTTGAAATGAAGGGGAGGAAAAAACCCAGCATTTGCCCAGATGCTGCATATGTTATGGTGAGCTTGTTCTCTGAAGAAGTTGTCAGTGGGGGTCTGTGATATCTAGGGGGGCTGACAGTGAGCACCGAGGCTGCACCGCAGCTGCCCAAGGTACAGATGTTAAGGATGTGGCTGATCCTTGTGTTTCTGGGGTTTTCAGGGCTGGCTGTTGGTACCTGCTGCAGCCAGTTCCCATTTCCCATTTACCTTTGGAAATCTTGGCGTTGGGTTGAAATGGGACAAGGAGCAGAATGGTGTTGGTTACGTTGAGCTGTGAAAAGCTGGGGCTGCCCTGTCCTGCATGGTCTCTGTCAGCCATGGCCCATGTATGCTTGGGTGGGGACATCATGTGGCAGGGTCACCGCATCCTTTGTGCTTGAGGGAACCCGCTGCATCAGCAGTCAGTGCAGTGAGCGGCTCCTCCATCCCTCTCGGGGGTCCTGTCCATGTCACCCGGGTGCCCCAGGGCTGGTCCCCTCGGGGCTCCCTGGCCAGACGCTGGCCCTGTCCTCCCACAGCACTCAGCACCGCCTGCAAGCTCATAATACCAGAAAGATGGCACCAGTTAGGAGAGAAGGGCATTTAATGTTATGGGAATAACCAGGAAGAGTGATTTGATTTCCTTCCCACTTACCTTTTTAAAAATGCGTCATCTTGTTAACCGTGGGCATGTGCGCACACCTTGCTTAAATGGTGCCTTTACACCAGCTGCTCTAAATGCATTTTAAAGAGCTGAGGAATCATACACATCAAGGTCAATATAAATTAATAATTATCTAAGTGCTTTTGCCCTTTTCTGTCTCCAGAAAAGAAGTGAGGAGGAAGAAGACTTTAAACTGCCTTTTACTTTTATTTATTTATTTTTTTTAATCTCCTAAACTAGATTTTGGGTATGATCTCAGGGATTGTTGTTTTGACTGCACCCTTGGGCCAGTTTGTACTTCATCACACTTTTTGCTGTCATGGTGCCTGTGCTTGAACTAGTGCATGAATTTTCATTTCCAAGTTTGTTTGGGTTTGTAATTCATATGGTTCAAATAGATTAATCATGAGCCATGCAGAACTTGTAATTATCAAAACCTGGAGAACAGAAGACATAAAAATTGACAGCCCTGCTATCCAGCTGCCAATTAAGAATGGGAATTTAAGCTGCCTGAGCATGGAGGGTTTAGGCTGGGAAGTTTCTGTTCCTGTGCTTTGCAGAAGAGTTAATGAAGAAAGGGCTCGCTCATAACTTCTCATTAAGCACTGACTGAATTTATGAGATGTTGGCGCTACTGGAATAATTAGGAGTTTTCTATTATTGATGGTTTGGATCTTAAAAGAGAGACACAAATCCCGAAGCCCATGCTGATGCTCCATGCAGTGGCTGGAAACGTCCCCGAGCCGCGCGGTGCCTGCCCGCGCTGGGCAGTGTGCCGGGGCAGAGGAGCACATCACCGTGGGGTTTCTCATGCTGCCAGGTTGAACATACGGTCCGTGGGTGATGTTTGGCCAGGCTGTTTGGTAGAGAAGTGGGAGCAGTATCTGAACAAGTGTGTACCTGTGCCCCTTCCTCCTTGATCAGCTTGTGGTGATGCCCGGGGTTAGATGCATCATTTGCTGACTGCACCCCCGAGCCATCGGGGGAGGAGGGTTAAACCCAAACAGAAGAGCTAGGAGGAATACTCAAATGGTATTCACTGCTTTTTTTGCCCCATCCTTTTATTTGCATCAGTGATGCTTCAGCAGTACCCAATGCACCAGGGACCCCGCACCAGCACCCTGGTGCACTGGGCACTGCCAAAGCTGTGGCTGCGGAGCAAATGTCAGTAACCATGACTTGCTGATTTTGTTAGTACCAAACCAGAACGTCTCACCTCGTGGCAGTGGAGCTGGTCTCGCACGCTCTGCGGGGAGCCCTGGCGAGGCAGCGCGGCGGCCGATGGAGCCAGGCAGCCCCGGGCTCTCCATCACAATTCCGAGAGCCGGTGGGGACGTTAGGCAACCTTGTAAGCCTGTTGTAATTTTAAAGTGTTTTGATAATGTTCCCCTCAGCTTTAATGTTACATATCCCTGCGTATGTACCTCAGTAATTGAAAGGGATATCGGGCAAATTTGATCTGTCTGGCTTTGACTTATGCTGTCCTTATCTTGGCCTTCGTGTCATTAAGAAAAAAATTGGTATTGATCTGAGACTATACCACTACATTGTGCTGCAATTTTTCTTCCTTGCTAGTAGAATATAAATCGATAAAAGGCAGCTGCTTGCGACGCAGGCCAGATATGGTGCTGTCATTTCTATATTGTAAATCCTATGATAGCTGATCAAATCAGTGCATCTGCTGTTCCAAACCTGACATGATTGAATTGTCAATAAAAAAGATTTTACTGTAAGGGAAGGGCTGCTGGCAGTGTAAATGCCCGGAAGCCTCACTAAGTTTGATACAAAATGAAGCAATAAGCTAGGCTATTATTATATAATCCTGATAACCAAAATATTTGGATACTTTTGTTCCTGTGTGGAACTGAATCTCTACAAGGGGAATCCTTTCATTGCAGCCTGTTTGAAAAATAATTATTCTGAGACTGAGAAATCTGGATGGCTTCTTCTGAAGTGAAGATAGTTTATGTGTTGGTAAAGACTAATAGAAATGGTGTAGGACTTGTATGAACTAAATACGTGCAGTTTCAGTGCATTAGGAGGAAGTTTATTAGCGTTTTTGTTTGCTCAGGGACAAATGGTGCAGGAAGGAGTGTGATTGACAGGTTACTGAGAACAGGCTTGCTCTGCTCTTGTAGAGTCTCTGTGAACATGAAGCCAGTATATGGTGCACACTTTTTCCTGGACTGCAAAAAAGGCCAGTTTATGACAAACCCATTTGTGAGCTTTTTCTTGGAAATTAGTCTGGAAGGTGCTGTAACCGGCGTAAGGTGGTGCTGAGCTGTTTAAGTGCAGATGGAGTTTGCTGCTCCAGCTTCCCTGGGTTGAATCCCTTTCTGCCACCCAAAGACCTCCCTGGAGCCCATCTCTGCCCAGCTGGAGGAGAACGGCTGGTGGGCAGAGAGGCTGGTGTGTGTGTGATCCACTCCCCCGTGTCCTGCAGCAAAGTGGAGCTGGATGGGAAGAGGAGTCTGGGAAGCACATGGAAATATGCACTGAAAATCAGGAAAAGTGTACCTTGCCAAGCTTCAGAAAGACCCTGCGTGTTCAGAGCACATGAGACTCTTGTAATCAGTCCCATGTAGTGAGGCTTTGACATGATCCTACAAGGTCTGTAAGGGAAGGGGTGCTGGATCCTTGAAGGTATTTGTGTAGATGATCACCTGCAGGAATGGATCTGCATCCAGCAATGTGCTATTTTATAAATTTGTGTGTTCTCTTTGAATACATATTCCAAAATGAAATTGCCAGTTGTAGAAAAATTATAGTGAGCTTTCTTTCCTGTATCGATGAGCTTGGATCAAATGCTTCATGGTGCCAAAGGCTTCCTGCGTTTCTGCTCCCTTTTTTCCCTGCTTGGTTGTTACTCCTGCTCCTTGCTGATGGCTGGCAGCTTTTTAAGGATGTGCTAACTCAATCGCTTCTGACTGACCATGCTCTTAATCTTTTTATTGTGTTGCAGCAATTTAGCTAAATCCTAAATCCATTAGGTGCTCTCAGATTGCTTTACAAGTGTCCAGTGGAGGTGTTTGCAATAAATCCTGCCTAATTCTCTCTGCAGACAGGATTTTAACATTTTAGGCCTGGGCTGGAAGAAGAGTGTTGCAGGAGTGAGCTTGCGAAGGGTGAGAAGCAGTTTAGCCTCTGCCTTTTTGTGTTTTTCCACCATCTAGTTGATGTTACTGTCTAGTTAAAGTCAAGAATGGACATGTGCGAAGAAACGGCTATAGGGACTCTTAGTCCCCTTTCATAAAAACCAGTGAGGAGTGGCAGGGATGCTCTGTTTGTTTACATGGTTTTAGCAAACCACTGAGAATTAAATAAACTTGCAAATACTTTCAGTCTTCACCTTCCACCCTCTTTTATCCAACATCAGTACAAACTAAATCCTTCAGTGCAACAAGGCTTTCCCTGGCTGGCGGTGGCCACCTGAGGTCTCCAGCAGACGATGGTGCTGCAGGAGCACCAGGCAGGTCTTCCACCCATGGACCGCATGGGAGATGCGGGTGCTGGTGGGGATGCCCTCCCATCCAGGCTGAGAATGCTTTGCATGTGGCTTGGGGTGGCGGCTGTGAATCACCTCCACACCCAACTGGTTATTTCATTACGCCAGACCCTTTTTGCCTTGTATTGGTGCTGGAAGAAGGGAGCGTGCAGTCAAATCTGTGTATAAGTAACTTCAGGAATGGCCACATTCTACAGTGAGGTGTCACTGGCCTCACTTTATGAATCAATTATTTTGGTTTTTGACGTACAAAAGTGAATTGCTATGTATATATTGCATGTGAGGCCTGGGCTCGCTCTGCTCACAGCTGCAGTTTCTCCCCCCTGCTCAGCACGTTCGCATGGGGATGACAAAGTAGTATAAGAGCTCAATGGTGTTGGAAAAACTGTATGCACACATGAGGGATTTTCACCTTTAACTTCAGATTTGACAGCAGAAAATGTGAAGTAGCAAAGCTCAGAGAGGAGCCCTTAACGTTTCCCATAATAATTTTCCTTTTCCCCCTTTTTCTTCTGTTTTGTGCATGTTAACGTACTGGCATCACTAAACACGAGCCTGCTCCTTGCTAACTCTCTTTTTCCCCCCTCTGTCCAGTTTGGTTCACTTTTGTGCTGTTAGGCCTTTGTTTAGGACAGGAACTGTAGTGAGTAACTCATTCAGAAGCAAAGGAAATTAGCTTTTTCTACTTAATTTTCCCTTTCTAGCTCTGGAGGCGAGCACTGAAATTTGGCTATTTTGGGGATTTTGGTGGACAACCCCAGTGCTCCGGGGGGTGTCGGGGCTGCACCCCCCGGCTCCAGCACTGCTCAGCGGCCAGATCTCCAGTGCCGCATGTGGGGGGAATGATTTGTGGTTTGGGGCCGTTTGAAATTGCGTCTTTTGCTTACGTGGTGCTTGATAGGTCTGGGGGATAAGTTGCATGTCAGCCTGGGAAACGGGGAACAATAAGACTCCTGTGTTTTAAAACTGGTTGGTTTTGTTAATTTGTAAAATTAAAGGCTGGGACTCCTCCAAATCGGGGCATGGTTGCCCTGATATTCTGGGGGAAGATGGGGAGAAAAAAAAAGGAGAAAAATGCTGAGGTTTTTGTGGCACTTTCCCATGTTTTAAGCTAGGGGAGGTGAAGAAAAAGCATCTTCATAGGAAAGATGAATTTGCGAAATGTTTTGCTGTCTCATTTGAGTGGAAGCATGTGGTTTTCAGTGCCCGTAACCTCAGGGCATTACGAAATCATGATTAAAGCCATAAGAGCAATGTGATTGGCATTAAAAGTGGTAAGTTTGAAAAAGGGTACATTACGAGGTTTTCTTTAATTTGCTTTTCTTGTCTTCCGGCACTGCAGGTCACATTTTCAAGCTTTTTCCCACAGCAGAGAGGGCTGGATTGTTTTGGTTTTTAATTGTAAACTGAGGTCTTTATGTAATCTGCTCTGTCCAAAGCTGGAGCTTCAGGAAAACAACAGATTGTGCAAGATGTGAGAGCAATTCCAGTGGTTGGGAATAGATTCAGCCTTTGTCAAAGGTGAAACTTTGCTACAAATAATCACTTATTGGAGTGCAGAATACATCAGATTAAATCCTGACTGAATTTATATACTGAATATAACATGGTATGAAAACATTCATTATGGAAAAAGTAAACTTTCTCATTAAATACGTCTTTGATAGGTATCTCTATTTGAGCTTTCAGGGAAGAAAAATACTCTATTTGCTGCCTATACAAATCGGACAATAGTTTAGTTTGTACTTCCTGATCAGAAATCAGAACCACAGCAGTTGCTCTGGGCAGCAGAAATGTAGATGGCGTTTCTAGATTTTTACGTTGTTACCCAATTTTTTGAAGTTGTAGTCTGTTTACCTGGATGGTTAATTCATTCATGTGCAATTAAAAAAAAACCCAATGCAGACTTCATGGAGACTGCACATTAAACGCTGAGGCTTAGTAAGGTATTAGAGTTTCATCTGGGTGCCTGAAATACAGAGGATCTTTGATTTGGTTTGTGTCTAAGTGGTCTTTGTTTAACTGATAGCTGCTAACTTTGTTTAACCGATAACACATGTTGTGCTGTTACTAGTCTTGACCTTTGTCCAGTTAAACTGGCTTAAAATGAAAGTGTTTATGGGGAGATTCTGCAGGCCTGGCGTCCATGGGCTCTTTGTCTGGGCAGAGTGGGGGTTTGGTGTCTGGGGGGAGTTAGCAGAGAGCTGCATGTTTGCAAATTTTAATGGCTCTTGCGCCAGACGGCTTTTAACATGCTCCCCGCACAGCCACCATGGGCAGGAACTGCTTTTTCCATTGGCAGCTTTGGATTTGTCACTGTGGTTTTATTGCAGTTTAGATTTCTCGGGTACGTAAAATGCCATCAAATTGGTAACAGAAAGAGGAGGGAGGTTTGCAGTGTAACCTCAGGCTTAGCAATAGCAGAGCGGGCTGCTGCGTGCAAGGAGTAAATGAAAAGAGTGCTTTGTGCCCAGCTTTGTATGCTTTGTAGACAGACTGGGTCCATGTTTGCGTGGACCCGCTTTGAGCTGCTGCTTCTGGAAGTCAGGAGGAGCTTTTCCAAAGTCTGTCACAGCGAATGGACCATGTCTGGGGAGAGGTGTCAGCAACAGAGAGTCCATCCCGTCTGATCATTGGCAGCATTTTCACTCAACTCTCTGTGCTGGTGATGCTGTTAGCTCTGCTCACTTGCTTTGCCCATCTGCCTTGAAGACAAAGGGAATCTGGGAAGTGTTTTGTGATAGAAAAAAACATGGGGAGGGTGGCCATGGACTTGCAATGTGGCTACAGCCAAGTGTATTTTCCAGAAAGGCTCTTGAGGGTGCAGTGGTGTTGTAGAGAATCTTTGCTCCTTTGCTGGCCCAGCTCTTTCCCTGCCTGCAAAGGTCCCTCTGTTAGCTGATGGACAGGGGGTGTAGGTTTCACTAAAGGGTGCTCAGGGCATCCATAGATGAAGGGCTGTAGACTGCCCATCAATGAGGGCAAAACTGCCCTGGTGCCTTGGCCTTTATGTCCCTGCTCATGGGGAGACTGTTCTGGGGGACCTTCAGGAAGGTCCTTGGGTCTTGTATGAAAAGCTGAAAATTTCAAAGAAAAGTGAGGACAGGTGTAGAATAATGCTATTTACTTCAGATAGGAAAATATGGTTTGGTAGAGAAATGGGATACTGTCTGCAAAGAGGATGCTCACCCCTCCTCATCCATGTTGAGAGCCAAATTTGTTCCTAGTGCCAGACACAGGTAATACAGGTCTCCCCTTCTTTCTTTCCAAGGCTTTTCTCTGTGCTATGGTGCTGTATGCTGCTTAAACTGGGCTATAGCTTGGGTGAGGGAGGTCTGAACCCGGATCTGAGGTGACCCTGGAGGTGACCAAAATAGCAAAGTCATGTGGACTTCCAGAGACACGGTGAGAACATCAGCATAACTCTGGGCTGCTGGCGTTTAATTCCCTTCCTTCTCCTCTCCATCCCTTTGCTCTCGTGTGTGTGGCAGGCTGTGCTATGGCTGAGCTGTGCTGACAGTTAGTGAGTTCTGCTTCACTGATGCCTTCAGAGAGACAAACAGCAACTGATAATTCAGATAGCGGAAAACAGGCTGGCTCTTCTTGCCGTCTCTACAAGCTGGAAAAACTCCCATTACTCCGTTATCAAGAAGGATCCATCTCTGACATGTCTGAGCCAGTCAGTTAAGTGCAGACCTCACAGGAAATGAATTTTTTGATTCTTGACAAGAAGTAAATGAAGAATAGCTTTTCAAGGGAAAATATTCTTCCTGGCAGGAACAGTGGTGGCGTGGGGTAGGGAAGGCAGTAGCCTTTGGACCAGGAATCTTTGTATTTGAATCTGAGCCCTTTCCCCCTGCCCCAGATATAAAAAAAATAGGTGTTGATTACCAAAGCAACTGAATAATTTTGCATATGTTGTTGTAACCTCTCAAATATGTCAGTGCTTCCACTGCAAGAGGAGACTATGGAAGGGAGGAGAAGCAATGTGAAAGTTTAAAAAGAGGTGATGAGTTATTCAGGAGAGTATCTTTGTAGAGGGAAGCATGCAAGGACTTACTCAAAGACTCACTAACACAATAAATACCTGGATTGGGGCCTTTTTAGACAGGCACACGGTGCAGTATGTCTTTGAAATGAGCCTCGTGGGCTCTGCCCTCCCTGTCCAACAATAAACTAATCCTCAGGACTAATGGTAAAATTCTGCAAGGTGTGAATTCCCAACTTAAATAGATTTACAGTAAGTTAATAGATTTTCTAGCATATCTCTTGCAACCTATTTGTGGTAGCATCATTTTAACATGCACAGTAATTGAAAAAATTGTCAGGTGGTAGAATATATAATCCTCTCTGACCTGCGTTTTTCACGCCTAGGGAAGGCTCCGTAATAAACATAACATTTGCAGTAGGGAACTACCTCGTGTGGAAGTGTTCAGAAGGGAGGCGTCTCCAGGTCGTAACTTTTCTTTGGAAAACAGGATTCTGGAGGTATGAGAAGCTAATACTTAGCAGATGTCACCAAGAGGGCCACATACTTATATGTCAAGAGGTGCAGAGTAGATGATGAAGATCAATCTTCAGCTTCGTTAGAAAATATATTGTGTTGATTTCCACACACAGCCTTTGAAATATGTGGTCTTCATTTTGAGAGGAGTATACTGAAAGTATTCTTCAGAGAAAGTGTTTATTTTTTCCCAAGCATATTTGTCCTTGCTCCTATTGTTATCATTATTTATAAATCAAAAGTTGTATTGATCTGGAGATTATGTGTTAAACCATGTCTGAGCAGTGGTTGCTCTATTACTGAGACAACTGGCTGCCGTAAAACTTTTGGTAAATTACCGATCGATACTCTCCATGTTTCTCTTTAGAAAAGAACAAGCTGAATTTGAATTTACTGGGAACGTGGTTGAACACATGCCTCCCCGCCCCATTCAGCGAGGGATTTAAGCCTGCGAAGAACTTTCGAGAGATGGATAGTGCCATTACTTTGCAGAGGATTATTCATGTGCTTGAAGGAAAGCCTGTTTGGAGCAGGTGTTGGAGCCTCGGATCGATTCCTGGCAGCAATGGTTGTGAGCCTTGCTCTTGAAAGCCAAATTATCATCTTGCACTCCTGTTACAATGGCTGCCTCGCTCTTATGGGGGGAGTAAGGAGACAACAAAACATCTTCCTTTTAAAATGGGCATTAATCAGGATGGGGCTTTGAGTCAGGGCCAAGGGGGGATGCAGGAACCAAGTGGGATGCTGGGAATGGCCCAGCCATGGCCTCAACTGCTGCCACCAGGACATGTCCCACCTTCAGCTTCTTCCCTGGACAGGGACCTGCTGTGCACCAGCTTAGAAAACAAAACCAAACCCAACTAACCAAAGAAAACCCACCAATGCCCCCCCCTCCCCACAGCTCAACCAAGCAAAACCCCCCACCAAGAAAAACCCCTAACAACTGAACTCCCCCAAAAACAAGCAAACAGTCCCCTAAGCAAACAAACAAGCATCCCCCCCAAAACCAAAGAAAAAACAACCAACCGAACAGAACCCCTCCAAAAAATCCAAAACACACAACCCAACCCAAAGCAAAAAAGACAACAACCGAAAAACCCTACAACCAGCCAAAAAAAAACAATACCCAAAGGCCCCCAGCAAAACAGACGTTGTTTTGGGGAACTCTACTCAAGATACCCAAGAGGAAGGAAAGAAACTAGTTCAGTTTTTGCAAAGTGCTAACTCTGGAAACTGGGGCCATGGGCAGGTCCATCTCTTTCATGGGTGAAGATGGTGCCTGGCATGTCCTGAGCCCTGCTGTAGTGGTGCTGGTGTGGGTATGGTGTCCTGTGTGTCCTCATGGCACCTCAGACAGGACAAGGCTTTGGGTACCTGCTCTGTGTTGAGCATGATGCTGCTAAAATATCCTGTGTATACCTGGTGAGTTGGATGCTGCCAGGGACCATCGGGGGGGCTGGTTGTGCTTGTGCTGATGAGATGATCCATGCTATTATTTCCATGTTGGAAACCCCTGTCTTGAGACAAAATCAACTTAAAAAAAACATCACTAAATTGCTTTTGAGAGCCTGGGCACTGTTCTGTGTCTTGGGAACAGCTGCTTGTTAGGGAAGAGAGTTACACAGATGTTGGTTGTTGTGTGTTACTGAGCACATGCCTTTCCCAAGTTCTGCCGGCACAGGTAGAAGTGACTTAAAAACAGTCAACAGGTGCCCTTAAATAAATGCAATTCCTTTGTGTCGCTATAGGGATAAAGAACTGATCATCTGCCATTTGCTTTTCATCAGACAGTTGTGCTCACTTTAAAGAGAATTTGGCCAGGGGAGATTATAAAGGAAGGAATTTGCTTCTTAAATAAATAGACTGCTCTCCATTGTCGGAGACTTAACAGGCTGATAAAAGCCCGCTGGAATTAAAGGGAGCCTGGAAAACCCGTCTCAGATCTGTGTTGCTCTAAAGTTACTGAGACCAATGCACTTCCAAAGAATTTTGTTGGATTTTTGAGTGCAAGCTCAACTTGACCTGGTGCCTTGCTTTATCTTCATTTTTTCTGATGAATAAAGGAATTTGCTAGGCATGCATTTTTTCAGAAATTGCTTTTAATTTGTAGTTCAAATGGAGAAACTATACAAACTGATGTCCTGGTCTTTAAAAATGCTTGGCTTGTAAATTTGGGAGGGAGTGTATGGCATCATTTGCCCTCTGCTTGAAATGTGGCTTATCACTTGCCTTTTAAAGGGCATACTTCTTTTTCAGTATCTTTATAACCCCATTAGGTAGACGTTGGAGCCTCCAATTAGTAAAATATGTCTGAGGTGGTGAGGTGTGACCAAGTGCTGTTTCATCTCTCTGTTTTGGAAGTGCGCTTTGTGTTTAGAAATAAAACCAAAACACCACCAGATGTGGGTTTGCAGTGGTAAAATGCCTGAGTCTGTGATATTTTTTCTGCCCAGTTACCCAGGGCAGAGATGCCCCTTTTCCAGGGTTTTTGAAGCTATTCCTGCTGTGCTCCCTGCCTGAGCTGCTGGCTCAAAATAAGAGTTGTAGATGGAGACCGTCATCTCTGTAGCAAATTGGTGAGGTAAGAGGGAATAGAAGCAAAGAGAGTAAATATTTGGGGCAGAAAAAAATGCTGAAGGTGAAAGTTTCCCTAGTGATGTGACATTAGTTCTGGGCATGTTATTGATATAATTATAGCATAACAAAAGCCTGGTGGTGCTGTTTTCAGTGATTTATTTTCTGTTCTGTGGGATTGGTTTAATTAACTTTTCCCCTTTAGAAGGAAAAAGGAAAATATGAAATATTTGGAGGGTATATATTTCTGTGTGTGGCTGAAAGCGAACTCCTGGTGGGCTGACCCCGAGCTCTGCCCGCTCAGCGCCCCCCGCTGCCCTCCCGTGGGGCTGGGTTGGGGTGAGAGCCCTGTGACCCCCGTGGTCCCTGCCCTGTGGAACTGCAGTTTGCCTCCTGCTCTCTCCAGTGCAAAGTCCCAGTCACCTCGGAGCGCAGCGGGTGAGGACAAAAACATTTCCTTTGCATTAAATCACTTGTGCCGGAGCAGCATTCACCCCACACAAATGGTGGATGCAGAGTTAGATGCTTTCCAAGCCCAAGGCTTGCGTACAGTCTCTGCTGTGCCCCTTTCCTGTGGTCCTGCTCCGCGGTGCATCCCTAAACTGATACCCAGTGATGGAGAGAGGAGCCCGAACTTGAACCCCAACCCTTGTGTGGTCTTCGGCACCAGGCTGGGAGTATGAGGTGCATGGGGAGAGAATCATAGGATAGTTTGAGTTGGAAGGGATCTTCAAAACTCATCCAGTGCCACCCCTGCCATGAGCAGGGACATCTTCACCAGCTCATGTTGCTCAGAGCCCCGTCCAGCCTGGCCTGGGATGTCTTCAGGGATGGGGCATCCACCACCTCTCTGGGCAACCTGGGACAGCGTTTTACCACCCTCAAGAGATTTATTTTTCTTTAGTCTGACAGGTTACCAGCCTAACAGATCCACTTTTTTTGCTGCAGAAGCCTCTTGCATCCCTCCCTCTGTTTTTCTGATCGTGGTCCCAGGGTTTGGTTTGAGCCGGCTTCTCCAGGTGTTTAGTCATCCTTCTCCCCTTGGTTTTTACAAAGAATCATGTTCATCCACCACTCGTGCCAGCCCTGACTGTTTACATTTTTAACTTCGTATTAAATTTTCAGGACTCTCTTAAGCATTCACACATCTGTCATGGCACCAAGCGGAAATTTCCTGATGCTCAGGAAAACAAGTTACACAATAGATGTGCAATCCATATTTAATCAAAAGCACCACAGCCATGTGTTCAAGCATGAAGTCCCACAAAAGATTTTAGTGCAGAGTCATTCTCAGAAGAAAAGCTGCTTTCCTGTGGTCCCCTCCAGCATCTCTAACCCTGGCACAGTTACAGACCACCACAGGACCTGCCCCAGGAGGGGCCGGTTGGAGGTGGGAAGCTGTAGGTGTTTCTTGTGTCCTTGCTTCTAGGCTTGTAGCATCTTGCATTGGTGGGCTCTGCTGTCTGCATTAACAAAGTTTTTATCCACGGGATATAAATAATATATGGGTGAACCACAGTGTGACTAATTTCCTAACGGTCGGACCTAGTCTGTATAACTAGAATATAATAGGAGCGTGTTTTCAGGGTGTTTTGAGCTGGTATAATGAGATGCTAACCGACAGTATAGTTATTAGAAACTTCAGGGAGTGTATTTCAAAATGCCAGGACACTAGATGAGCTGAATGATTATAAATAAGTGGCTTTGGGGCTTGATGTTTTGATAGGCACAGATAATTAGGAGAATATGCTCTTTTGACAACAGCATGATGATTTGGCTTTGGCTGGTGAGCAGCATTGGCTTTCAAATGTTTAACTTGGCATCCATGGGAGCAAAGGTGGTGGGCAGGGAGCTGGAAGGAACCCCCTCTCCTTTAAATGTTGGACAGAAATCCTGGTCTGATGATGGTGGAGCAAAGGTAGAAAGTGCAAACCTTGATGGCTTAAAATTTGAAAGACGGAATAACTAAATCATTCTAATTTTTATTATTAATGCTTTGGAGCTAATCTCATAAGCTTGGGAGCTCAAGTGCATAATTGTTATAGTGACAATATTGTAACAGTAATCCAAAAGGCTTCGTTATAGTTGAAAAAAAGCATTTCCTAAGCTCTAAACCCAAATGTACTCAGAGAAACAAACCCTGTAAGAGCAGCAGTGGCACCATCTGATGGGTTCTGTAATGCCACAGACAAAAGTAATTATGCTGCTTAGAAGAGCTTTTGTCTCCAGATAATGTTGTTAAAAACTTGCAGTGTGGTGTAAATCATAATGAAACAAATCTGGGGTTTGCTTTTATTGTTGCCAGGGGAACATCTCTTGGATTTTGTTTCCTTTCTGCTCGATATATTGCAAACCTTTTCCAAGTTCGTAAATAAATATTACCTGCTGTTTGAAAAATGACTTGTGGTTTGTCACACCAGCAGTGCCTGTGGCAGCCCAGGCAAACAGTTGTTTCTCTCTCGGTGAGCTCTTTTGTGCATCTTTCAAGATCACAGGATGTTGCAATGAGTCTGAAGTTGTCTGATTCATTGGAGATATTAAAGAAGCATTTCCTTTAGAGCTCACTCACATGTGAACGCCTGTGGCTTTGTAGTAGTATCATGGCAATTGTGTCAGAAAATATTTTGGCAAGGTTACAAAACCCAAAACTTTCAGCATTTCCTTGATGAATGTTTGAAGTTCCATCCATCAACACTGGCATTTTTTTGGAGGGGCTGAGCATTTTTGTAGGTGTGTGGGGCTTTTAAAGGTTTAGAAACCCTGGACCTGAAGGGGATGCAGCAGTTGCCTTAGGACCAGGTTAATTAACTGATTAATTTTCTGCCACCCTGCCTGGACACCTGTGTTTTGACTTAAGGATGGAAACAATTCTCATGGGCTGAGGGATTCCAGTGCCTGGTTCTTCCTGATGTGATTTGTGTCCTGAGGAGTGAAGCAAGAGGGATTTGCTTCACAGGCGATAACTGAGGTTTTACAGTCAGCAGGGAAGTGCCATAGAGCAAGAAGAGCTGAAGCAGTTCGGCAAATGGGTCTGGGGGCTCTCTGGCCTCAGTAGTTATTTCTGTACCTTGCACAGAGAGTTTGTCGCCAAGTCCTGTGAGTAAGGACCCTCCAGGGAAGGTATCTGGGGAGCAAACCCAGGGACATGGGGAGAGCCACTGGAGCCTTAAAGAGGGACCTCAGCAAATCCACCAAGCTTCAGGAGCTGGTTCACTTGTTGCCCTGGAGCCGTCTCACCTGTAAATGAGACTTACTGGGGGAGAAGGGGCACATTCATACCCAAAAGGCATTTAAAGTGCATTTGGTTACGTAGAGCTGGTGAGATTTGAAAATGGTCCCATGTTTAGGACAGGGAAGCACCGCATGCAGTGTTGCAACCTGGGGCGCTTCCAAGCAGGAGCATCCTGGGGAGGATGCAGTGGATCACAAAAGGCACCATCATCTGCAGAGAGGGAAATTCTGCTGGATGCCAGTGATTCCTGTTGACCTCCAGGGAGGTTTCTGCTGCACAGAAATCAGTTTCTTGTTTGTTTTACAGTCTGGGATAGTCCTGGAAGAGATGGCCCTGAAGCTTTAATGGCGAGGTAGCAACATGGTGGTGACACTGTGACTTTGCCTAGAATTACCTGCCTGGCTTTCTCTTTCCCAAAAATAAAACAGGGTGTTGTCTTTACCAGGTCTTAGCAGTGAAATAACAAACATTTAGTTCCTCTAGAGTGAAGATGTATCTTTATGTCATCAAGATAAGGCTTTAAATGTGGGGAGAAAATTGCCCAGCTTTTAAGATAGGAACATTTTGCAAAGGTGTAAATGGGAGCTGGGAGCTCAGCTCCTGATGGGCAGCGGGAACAGCCATGGTGGGAGCTTCCCTGCTCAGAGAGAGCTCTATGGTTGCATGGCTTGTGTGCCCAGGTGTAAAGAAACAGTAAAATCAAGGTTGTAGGTGCAGTTTTAACCCCTTGGGGTCCACATGCTGGGGGTGACTGGATGTCACACAAGCCGGCATTTCCACATCACTACTTTGTTCTTTGACAAGATGCGCTGTGGAAGCAGGGCTGCTAACGCTGCCAGTTGTGCTGTGCAGCTCCCTCACCTGTGGTGTGCCTTTGCCAAAGAGGACTTGTGCGGTGCACCGTGTGTTGCACAGAGAAGGGCTCTGTCCCTGCGAGAAGCTCGTGTTTGCAGCAGAACAGCAGCGGCACGGTGACGGAGTGTCACGCACAAAGTCCACAGCACGTCCTGATAACTGATCTCCATGGTGGATCCTGCTTTCCCCCCCGTGATAGCTCACACCTGCCCCTGGCCACAGTGATGCAGGGAGGTGGCTCCACGTGGCGGCTGTGATGCTGGTTTTTGGTGAGCTGGCATGGGGGTGCAGGGCAGAGGGAGGATGGACCTCCCTGTTCCTACCAGCAGCACCTTTCCAAACAACTCCAGCTGCTTGTGAAGCTGCACCCTCTGAGCTCAGACCTGGGGATGCTGGACTGGGGATGGGTGCTGTCTCTTTCACTGCTCTGGCTCTCTAGCTGCTGTTGGATTTTGGCTTTCACCTCTCTGGGAGGACACTGTGCAGGAATGACTCGCTGGGGTTGCTCATGCCAGCTCCTTGCAGCTCAGGCAACTGCATCACATAATTTCTTAAATAAACCCATCAAGTCTCAGACTCGGCTGGAGTCTCCTGCAGCCTGGGGGAGCCAGCAGGTTAATCTGAGCTCCTCCGGCCCCAGCATCGGCCCCTTTGAAGTAGCTGCAGCTCAGGAGTGAATGTGCCTTCTCAGGAAAACTGACGTTTTTACTAAGCAGCAGACTTTTATTATCTGAGCTGAGAACGCAGTGATTTCCTTCTCCTGCCAGTAATCCCCACTCAGGGCACTGTTATGCTCTTTTACAATTTATTTTCTTTTCTCTAATTGCCACTTTGCAGTGGCTGTGCAGCCCTCCCTGGGCTGAGTTCTGGGGAGCTTTTGCACTTTGAAAGCAGCTTAGTCCTTCCCTCCTGGCCACTGGAACCAGGCAGCAACTCCTCTCCAGGTGCTTCAGTGAGAGTCTGGCTGGAAAAATAAGCAAAAGCCCATGCTTTTCAACTGGTGCCTGATAAATGCGCTCTGGAGTAGAGGTTCAGCTGTTTCACACCATCTTCATGAGCCCTTGGCAGAGGTAGCTGACAGATGTAGGGTACCACTGTGGCAGGTGTGATGCTTTGCTGATGGTGTTCCAGCTCATGTCCTGCATGTGGTCCCTTTGTTTCACTCGAGCACAGTCTGGTTCTTCCAGTCCATCCTGGGACAGAGCACCGTGGTGCTGTGCGGTGTTACAGTGCTCCCACGTTTTGTCCCTGTGCTGGCTGAGATGACTTTGGAGCACAGTTTGTGTGTGTGTGTTCAGCACCTCTCGGTACTTGCGAATGAAATGTGCTGAAGTCCTACCCAGACAGGACTGACTTTCTGGTGTGGTGGCTTGCAGCCACTTGGGCTGTCACGTCCGTGACCCAGCCTTCTAGATTGCAGCTCTGTGCAACTGGAGTTTCAATAGTGCCATGTTATGAGCAGGGCAGGTTTTACCACCATCAAACCCAGGCTGTGGGACTTTATGAAGGAGCAGAAGCCTGTGCTGCTTGTGTGTAATGTGGTGTCCCCTCCTTCTTCCCGCGAGGCTCGCTCATGGGAGCACAGTGGACTGACCCATGAAGTTTCCTCCTCTTTGAAGTGCTCCGAGTCTGACCGTGGGTCACTTCTGCTGCTGGGGCTTTAAAATTCTTGCAGCCAGCCCTTCGAGAGGAATATTTCAGAATAAACAACTACTAGGGGAGTTGAGTGTGAGAGATTTTGGATGTGGAATACTCTTTTTTTCACAAAGTTTTATTATTTCTTGCATCTATTAATAGGGCAGCAGGAGGCTCCATGTACTTTTATAGTCCCTGTTGTGCTCTCTAATGGATATATGCGAAGGCTCCAAGGCGCATAAAATAGACACTCTTAGCCAGTTATTATGATAAAAATTATGTGCATGTCATGACCTTTAAAGCAGTGGGACTGTGTGTGCATGCTCTTCTGATACGCCACTGTTCTCGATTCCTTTCTGAAGCGTTTCTCGCCATAGGAGGTTTGCATAGGAGCCTGGAATATTTTTCTAATCAGCGAAGAGTCTCTTGGCTCTGATGGCGACTTGCAAAGCAGAGAGGAGCAAGAAAAGGGAAGAGGAAGGACTTTTTTCTGAGGGAACTAACAGAGAAGAGGTTAAAGGCGAATGGTGAGGCACAGCATGAAAATCCTGGCATCATCTGCAGTGCTGTCAGAAAAACATTGGCCCAAAGAGTGCTTTGTGCTCTTTGAGGAAAAGCTATTCCGGTGCCCTTGAGGATAAAGAAGGAAAAAAGTTTCATAATCCATGTGCCCTATTTGAAAAGACTTTTGTTGTTGTTGTTGTTTTAAAACTTTTAATAGCGCAACCAGAATTTGCTCTGCTCGCGTAGCGCACACGTTTACCCCGCTCCGCGTTGGATGCGCCGTTGTGCCTGGAGAGCTTTGCAATAGTCTGTCGGGGTGTGAGGAGCGAGGTGCCCGCTGTCACGGTGGGGGAGGCATGGACAGAGGGGTCTGTGTCCTCGCACGTCTGCATCCGTCAGACTGTGGTGCCAGGAGGGATTTGGGTCGTCTGGGAATGCAGATGGTTGCTCTGGGCTTGCTGGGGCAGTCCTGGTGCTGCGGGTGTCGGGAGCTGCGGACAAAATGCTTCAGTGGTGTGTCCGGGAGTTGTGCAGGCAGCAGATGGGATGGAGAAGCTGTTTGCAAAAGTCTATCAGTAATTTCTGCTTTGATCACTGCTTATACCACAGCTTTCTGTGTGCTGGTGTGTGGGGCAGCAAACTGCATTGGGTCTCAGCATAGAGTGCACCTGGGAAGGAAGGGCTGGAAGTCCTGGAGATGTGATGTCTCAAAAGCTCTTGAGCAACGTGAGAGGTTATGCGGGGCGAGCAGCTAGGCCTGACATTGCTTGTGATTGCGTTGATATCGAACCCCCGTGGAGAGGCGTCAGGCCACGCTCAGCTGCATCCCAGCCTTAACAAATGGGAAAAATAACACTTTTGGTTTTAAAAATTAAACATTCCCTTTAATTATTGAACATGAATAATTTTCATGCAAATTGAGCCTGGATGTGTGTTTCCAGAGTGACACAGTTGAGAGTGGTTACATCGCGGGGCATCAGTGACCTGTGAACTGAGAGGCGGTTCATTATTTTTAGCATTTAATGAATAGTACCCTGGAGGGTGGGACACAGGCTGGTAGAGAGAGTTGGCTGACGAAAAAGACTTTAGTTTGCCATTGTCACCTCCCCTTCTAATGCTTTAACTTGCAAACTGAGGTGTGCACAGGCACATTGTCTTTGCATCTCTGGGTATGGATATTTTGGCAGCCTCCTGGTGGGGAGGGCTGTAATTAAGGGAATAACCACCCAGTGACCCTGCTGCATGAAGGCTCTCCTGCTTGCTGCATGGAGGAGGTGTGAGCAGAAAGTCCCCAAGTCTTTGAAGGTGAAGAAAGGAAAATGCACCCTGGCTTTTCCTAGCAAATTAATGGTCTTCATGTAAAAAAACTTGAGCTTCACAGGGCAGCTTGGCACAACCTGATGTATGTGAGAGTGGTCCTGGCGAGCACCCGCCTACCACTGCCCGAAAGGAGGTTGTAGCATGGAGGGTGTTGGTCTCTTCTCCCATGTAACAAGTGATAGGACAAGAGGTAATGGCCTTAAGTTGCACCAGGGAAGGTTTAGGTTGAATATTAGGAAAAATTTCTTCCTGTAAAGGGCTGTCGGGCATTGGAACAGGCTGCCCAGGGCAGTGGTGGAGTCACCATCCCTGGAGGGGTTTAAAAGGCGTTTAGATGAGGTTCTTAGGGACATGGTTTAGTGCCAGTGTTGGGTTAACAGTTGGACTTGATGATCTTGAGGGTCTCTTCCAACCAAAATGTTCCTTGATTCTATGGACACTGTTGCTGGCTGTCACCACCACTTTGGACCGTGGAGCAGCTCTTGTCCAGGGCAGATGAAACGTTGGATCTGCAGCTGAAGTGAACCTGGTGCATTTGGGAAACCTACGGTACTGCAAGGGCTTTTCAAATGGCTTGGAGGACACTTAGTGCAGGGGGTGGGGGTCCAGTCCAGATATCCTCTGTGATTAAGCTCCTATAAATATTTTCCTTTTCATGATGGAATGTCAGTATTTACTGTTTCCTAATTTTAAACACTGTACAATTTGTCAAACATTTATCTCTGTCTTAAGTCTTGAGAGAGAATTCCTGTTAATTTCAAATCAATATCAAAGAGGGAGAGGAAGAAATTGCAGTCTAGCCCTTTTCTTGAATCAATATTTTCTTTAAAAGCTGAAATGTTAACTAGCTCATAGGTTTTGCCATTTTGAAATGTAGCTTTTGTTTAAAGAATATATGCATTTCCCCAGAAAATCGCTGATGCTGCTAAGTTTTGCAGTAGGCAGGGCTGTGACCCAAAGCTGGCAGGAGAGGATGAGTCTTGGCAGCAGGAATGGGGTAAAGTGTTATCCTTCCTGGTCCTGAGCTCATCGTCTCTTAATAACTTCTTTTTTTTTGTTCTGTTTTGCAGAAGCCTTTGAAATTGTAGTACGGCATGCAAGGAACTTCACCAACAGCATGTTTAGGACCCACTACCAGAGCATGGGGCCCAGAGCTCTTAAGTTTGTTGGAGAACTTTTTACTGATGTCTCGCTGTACATATTGGGCTCTGACATCAGTGTTAATGACATGATAAATGAATTTTTTGACAGTTTATTCCCTTTGGTTTACTCTCACTTGCTTAATCCCGGCTTCCCCGACTTCTCTGTGGAAATGACTGAATGCCTGCGGGCAGCCAGGAGAGACCTCAAAGTCTTTGGTAACTACCCGAAGATGATGATGACGCAAGTGTCCAAGTCGCTGCAGGCCACGCGGGTCTTTTTGCAGGCTCTCAACCTGGGGATCGAGGTGATAAACACTACTGACCACTTAAAATTCAGCAAGGACTGTGGCCGAGCGCTGCTGAAGATGTGGTACTGCTCACACTGCCAGGGGCTCCTCCTGGCCAAGCCCTGTGCCAGCTACTGCAGCTCGGTGATGCAGGGATGCTTGGCAGGCGTCGTAGAGATTGATAACCACTGGCGAGAGTACATCAGGTCACTGGAGGGGCTGACCAAAGGCATGCGTGGCATCTATGACATGGAGCATGTCCTCCTGAACCTCTTCTCCCTCGTGCGGGATGCGATCGTCCACGTGCAGAAGAACGAAGGAAAGCTCTCAGCAACTGTGAGTGGTATTCTGCAGTTCCCCAGCTTGCTGCCACAGCAGGGCTCGGTTGTGAACCGCTAGCTCTGTGTGTTGAAACCAACCTAACCCTGTCCTCCAGCCAGCAAACCCTAAATGCTCCAGTTACCAGCTTCTCCCTTCTTCTCCCCCCAGTTCTATGATTTTTGAAACTTTTGGTAGCATTTGAAATGTGTTTGCATGGGCTGGGCGTCAGTTACGGGCTTTGCCTCTTTTCACAGAATCACAGAATCGACTGGGTTGGAAAAGACCTCAGAGATCATCGAGTCCAACCCTTGGTCCAACTCTAGTCCGTTTACTAGATCATGGCACTAAGTGCCATGTCCAATCTCAGTTTAAAAATCTCCAGGGACGGCGAGTCCAGCACCTCCCTGGGCAGCCATTCCAATGCCTGACCGCTCTCTCTGTAAAGAATTTCTTTCTAATATCCAGCCTAAATTTCCCCTGGTAGAGTTTAAGCCCATGCCCCCTTGTCCTATTGCTAACTGCCTGGGAGAAGAGACCAATCCCCACCTGGCTATAACTTCCCTTCAGGTAGTTATAGAGAGTGATGAGGTCACCTCTAAGCCTCCTCTTCTCCAGACTAAACAACCCCAGTTCCCTCAGCCTCTCCTCGAGGTTGGTCAGAGCAGAAGGGTCTGGAGTCATGGAATAATAGAATAGTTTGGGTTGGAAGGGACCTTCCCAGCTCACCCAGTGCCACTGCTGCCATGAGCAGGGACATCTTCACCAGCTCAGGTTGCTCAGTTCCCTGTCCAGCCTGGCCTGGGATGTCTCCAGGGATGGAGCATCCACCACGTCTCTGGGCAACCTGGGACAGTGTTTCACCACCCTCATTGTAAAACATTTCTTCCTCACGTCTGGCCTGAACGGTGTCCTGGCATCTGCCTTGTAGCTGGGGTGTGAGGTTGGGAGCTGAGATGTCCCAGCATCTTCAGTACTCCCTGGGTGCTGTGCTTGCCTCGGGTAGCTCTGAAAGGCTGGTCTTGCACTCTGGGTGTCCCCTGGCTGCTTTAACATCACTGAAATGTACCTCCAAATAGATGCCAAGTGAGAGTGCATACTGTGACATCCCCTGCTTCCTGATTTACCAAAGGAGATCTGGTTTTCCCTCTTCTGGTAGCTCATTCCAGTTTTGGGCTGCCTTTAATCCCAGGGGTGAGGTTATTTCTTATTTATTAGGAGTGACCTGACTCTTTGAAAACACATTGTGTGAATTTCTGAGTCTCCTGAGAAACTGAGGCTTTCTTGTTCAGAAAATCCCACTGCTCTGTTCGAATGCCAAGGACAAATGGACTATAGTAATATAACACTTGTTTTGCAGAGGAGATTTTTCTTGACACAATTGAACTGCTCCGTGCAGGTAGGATAGAATTGGGGATGAGGGCAAAGGTGCGGGAATATTGTTATAGTTTGCTTAAAGCCAACGATGATTAAAATCTGCTGCTGTTCCCCTGTTAGCTGCTTGTTCCTATAATTCTCGACTCCTGTTTACAAAGGAACTGTGTTTATGTAGGTCACTGCAGAACTAGCAATGTAACTAGACACTTATCATTTTCGGGGACTGTGGAAGTGTATCGGTTTATGGATTTTGAGCTATGTGGCATTCAGCCAGCAGCACTCTACTGTGCTGTTTTATGTGCCGTCTTTGCTGGGTGATTGCCCCAGACGTGCCACCACACATATGCAGGCTGTGAAATCACATAGTGGCACCTGAGCAGTTTCACACCCCCTGGGTAGTTTGGCACATGTGGTGCAAGATCTCCTCATTGCTTAGAAGGATTTTAAGGACCAAATCTCTAGTGAGTTGAATTATTCTTGTGTTGCGGTGACCAGGAGGAAGCTGTGGTTGAGGGCTGGGTCTTGTTGTTGGCTACCTGGGCAGATGGATGCGGGCAGGACTCAGTCTAGGGGCAGCAGTTCTGCTGGGTACAATTTCTGCTGCTGTAGAACCAGCACAGGTGGTTCTTCTGTCAGTCAGAACCTGTCAGCCCTCTCTGGAACAGCACAAGAGCAGAGGTGTGACTGTACATTTGTCCTGAGGTTGGGTGAGGTGGAGAATTCATGTTACAGGTGATAATGGTGTATACAAGAGAGAAAACCCAGCTCAGCTCTAAGCCCAGCTGGCATTTTCAAGGCAGTAAGAAACAAAACTTCTACATGTAGTTTGATCTCAAAAAATTGGTCGACATATTCAGCTGTGGGCACAAGCATCCAACATGGTTTGTATCAGCAAACCTTCCGTGCTTGTGGGTGCTGAGGCAGAACAAAAGCATCACCCTTGCAGGCTGCATGCCAGATTTGGCAAGCGCACGCATGTCGGTCCTGAAGGGAGGAGTGTTTGTCCTCCCATACCCTTCTTTTATTGGCACAACAATAAAAATGTACTTTTTCTTGAAGATGTCCATGTATACAGTGAAGGAACGTGACTGTTGGTTATATTATTGATTACTGAGACCTTGATCTGTTTACTGAAAATGTGTTTGTGGGAAGACAAGTAGACAGAGCGCTGCTAAAGTCAACGCAAGCCATGGCAGCAGAGCCATAATCTGCCCATCCTCTGCCAAACCAGAACATAAATTGACTTACTTTAAAATAAAAAAATCACTGAGCATTGCAAAACCATTCAGTGCTTTCATACTTCATAGAGCTGTTGGAATTTATTAGTGCCATATATAGTTAGGTACTTATTTAAACATAACTCCTCTTGATCGTTTAATACTTGAGTGATTCTTTTATTTGCTCTAGAGACATTTTTCAGTTATAGGAGTGTGGAGGAAAAAAATCCAAGCCAAGCAAGCCAGTTGACCACCAATTGGTGGTGGAAGAGAATGGCCACTGGGTTTTTAAAATCTATTTTTAAAACACCAATGTTGCTCAGTTAAGGCTCTTATGTCAATCCTGAGCCCAGAGCAACTTTTTTTTTTTACGAATGAAAGTATGAGATGTTCAGTGGAGGAATAAAGCAGTAATGGAAGTGCTGACAGTCTTCACTGCAGCGCTGCAGATGGCCTGACTCTGACAGCCGGTCTGCATCTGAGATCTGGGGTAAATATCTCTGCCCCGAAGTCAAAGATACAATTATTTTTAATGTTTTTTAAGCTGTGCTAGAATGAAAGTTTCTCTGTTAAACTTATAAGAACATATTGAGTTTCAAAGAATATACCCAGAAGCAAAGAGTTGTATGTACTGTTATCCTGTCAATATGATTGGTTTCAGACACCCTTGTCATATCAAAGTACAAAATGCCGCGGGAGTTGTCTGTGAAAATGAGGGGCTGTACTCTCACACTGGCTTCTCACATCAACCTCTTTTATTACCGACCTTGGCCACCGCTGCTTCTGTAGGCAAAGTTCAATTCACCTGTATGTTATTACGGGTAATGACAGGTTATTTAATTGTCATTAAAATCCCCTGGAATTATGGAAAACTTATCTTCCATGCCCATGGTGATTATATCCTGTCTAACAGTGCTACTGCCCTTGCCTGCCCTTTGGGCTTCTTTGGTTTTTCACTTCTCTGGCAGTAGTTTTTCCTCCTGGTATTTCAGGTCCCCAGGTGCATTACCTAATCAAGCATCCTTGCTCCATGTGGCTGCTCCTCTGTCCTCTCACCACCCATCCCCAGGCTGGGTGCCAGCATTTGCACAGGGTCCTGGACCACTTTTATAGCTCGCAGCAGACCTGTCTACAAAAAGCATGTGAACTTGAGCTCCAGAGGTGTTGCAGAGTCTCCAGGTAGGTTTCCGAGGAGCTCTGCACTCCCCAAGACAAGGAATCGTGCTGCTGATAATCTGCTTTTGGACACGGTGTGCCTTCAGGCATGCATCCAGATGTAAGCCTACACACCGATGTTGTTCCTGGTGTGTAAACAGCCCTGCGGAAGAGTGAATTCAGTAATGTGGCAGTGGGCAGTTCCCAGCCCAAGCCTTGCTTTAATAGCTGGTTTGGCAGTGATGGTGTGTGTTAGGGCGTTTTTATTTCTGCAGTTTGTCTGTTTAAAAAACTTCACCCTGAAAATATGCTATTAAAATACTTTATCAAGGAGGCTGAGTCTCAGGGCAGATTGAGAAAAAAGAAATCTGTCTAGGGCTATATCTATATTAACTTTCCTATTTGCTGCTTTTTCTGTAGTTGAAAATGTACCTAGTGCATCCACCTCTTGTAGATATTTTAATCATGAGTGTAGGGAAAAGTGATTTTAGTCAGTCTCTTCATGCTTTCTACCACAAACACAGACAATTGGAGAGACACAGTACAAATAAACTTCATAAAATATTCAACCCTAGAACCTCTTGAAGTTAATGCTTTCTCTGCTATTGGAATTACAAGAGAGACAATAGGTCTGGGTGTCTTATGTCGTTAATAGTTGATCTCTTCTGGGGCTCCTTACCTTAAACCAGTACTGTAAATTAATTTTGAAAGGTTATGGAGTTGAGGTATGAAGGCTTGTTAATTTGACACAGATAGTAATTTATCTACTTAATTTTTTTTTTTAATGCTTTTTTTCTCCTCCTTGTAACTCATCAGGGTTTTGACCCATCCCAACAGAGTGGGAAACAACAGGTGACTCATGGCATAGCGATACACCAACCAAAAATCGTATTGCGTGTGAGGAAGAGGATGCACCGCAGTTGTGAGTCGTTGGGGAAAGGGAGGTGGATTTTGGCTCCGTGAGCTGATTGGTCCTGCACGCTCAGCAGGACACATGTCCCCTCCCGGCCCTTGGGCCTTCTGCCCTTCAGCTGCCGTGTGGTGCCTCTCTGTCTGGACACGGAGCCGCAGTTGCCGATCCCCGCCTTGCACAGCGGGACTGTCTGCTTGGCAGACCCGTACGCGTTATGTAATTAGGGATGGGCACTGATGATGCTGTGGAGCTGAGGCCTCTGTAAAATGACTGACTCTGGGAATGAGAACTGGTTGCAAAGGAACACAAGATTAGTCTAACAAGTCTTATAGATAAAGAGCATTATGAAAAACACCAGCAACCCACTGCCAAAAAAAACCCCAGAACAACCATATTGAGAAACTTCAGTTAGTCCAGACTTGTCAGGCAGGGGTGTCCCAGCCTGGCCATCTGCATCTCTAGGAGCAATGTGAAGATGTGTGCTGAGAGAGCTGCCCAGCCGCGGCTGCTCCCCTTGTAGTCTGGAGGTGTGCAGCTCTATCTGCAGAGTATTGCCTGGAAATGAAAAAGCAGGGAGCTCAGCAAAGCATTTTTCTTCACTTAGAGAACCGATGGCTGAATTTCTAAGAAATTCTGTTAAATCACAAAATGAAGATAGCCAGACCTTGGTTCAACCGATTGCACCCATCTGTGTGCAGGAGGAAGGGACCCGCACCAAAGGGTGCAGTTCTCGATGTGCACTGTCAGCGGATCCCTGCTGCTTTACTTCCCTGCAGACACCTTTGAAAGACTGCTCAGGTCTGGCTTAAATGGGTGATATAGTTGTGCTGCAGAGCTGCTGAGGAGGTTTTATCCCAAAGCTGGAGCACTCAGCACAGGCAGAGCGCTGGGTGTGAGCCCAGCTCTGACATGGGCCATGGGAAGCTGCTGAGACAGTGCAGGGAGGAACAGGAGTCAGGCAAACTGGATCCTTGTCTGCCATTGATTTTTTTGGGGAATCCTGGCAGGAAGACTGTGAGCACGCTGAAAAGATAACCAACTACTCTAATTGCTTGTACTGCCACAGAGAGAAGCGTTGCTCTGTTGCAAGTTGGTGTAGAAATTTGCAGTACCAGTGAATACACAGGGATGAAAATCAAGAATATGTAAGTAAAGGGGCTTTTGGTACCCAGGGATGAAAATATCACCTGTCACCACATGCAGTGATTCAGTGTGTTTGTCAGCACGGTGATGCCAGCGAGGTTTTCCCGGGAGCTGCTTTTGGAGACGGCTCACCTGGTGACTTGCTGGAAACTGCTTTACTGGGTGGGTTGCAGCATCAGGGAGCTCCGCTGAGTTTTCCTCTCTGCTAATGGATTCTTTCTGTGCTGGAGCAGGAAAGAGCCTTGCGAGGAAAGCTTTGAAATTACAGCGCTGGTCAAAAAGTCATTCCCTTTGAGACGCCGGGATCGGTTTATTTGTACTTTTAATGTGGGCTGCTTTCTGTTGGCGTTGCTCATGGGATAGTCAGCTGGATGTGCAGCCTCTCTATTTTCGCTTTATTATTGGCAAAGTTTAATCCTCAGGCTGTTCTCTAATGCTTGCTGGTAGCTAGCTCCATTTTTCAGTTAAAACTGGAAATACAGGTGAGGTTTTGGTTTTGAGTAAGCTCAGACCCACTCATAGCTGTCCCAAGGCGCGTTTATCGTGTACTTTTGTTAACCATTTTGTGACGGCCAGTGTAACATGCCTGATAAGAGTGTTAAAGCAAGCTTTTGTTCCCACTGCAGGTTCAAAACAAACCTGATCACTGAGGACAATATCAGCAACATTCCTGTTTCTGTGAAAATACCTTGGGAGTATTATGATTAGCTGTCTGAAGAGGTCTTGGATATTAAAGGTTTTCTCATAGTTGGGGAAGCATATGGCAAAGTGCTGAATTATTTTGCTGCTAATGAGAGCTTTGGCTCTAGAAGACATGGGTAGCACACTTTCATAGTCTTAGGTCAGCCTTGCCCTTTTTCTGCTGGGGTCTAGCATGGGTGAAGTGGCATGCTGGTCTCCTCTCCTGCTTGCCTGGACGGTACGGTGAGGCTTTGGGTCAATTTGTCACCAAACTGGGTCCAGCTGAAGCAGGTCAGGTGTACAGGTCTGCACTTCGGAGTGTGTGGGGCTGTGCAGAGCTGGTAGGTGGAAGCAGTGGATGAGGCCAGCGATGCTCAAACCAGAGCAAAGCCAGAGGAGATGTCGTTGAGCATCAAAATGGGCTTAATTTAAAACAGCACTTGAGTTTCCTTCTATTTGTGAACTTTTATACTGTCCTCAAATTTTTTGTTCTGCCTCTGTCCTTTTAACTGGATGTGTCCTAGCCTCTGGTATGCTGTGCCATTTCAATGGAATTTGCAGTGATGCTTTTAATTAAAATACAAGGTAGCTGCTGGTGGTGCCCCCTCCTCCCTGCGCACACACACGGCAGCACAGGGAGCATCCTTTGACAGCATGTTTGATGCCCAACCCAACTTTGCACTGAAGCTCACATACATATTTTTATTGACTTCAGTCAAAGGCAGATCACTCAGCTGGTGACAACTGCATCCCCACTACTCTGTGGCTTAAAAAGAGCTTTTTAAGGCCGCTGCATTTTATGGGCGGGAATATCATGCAGCACCCACTGAGTCTGGCTTGATCTCACTTCAAATCATATGCTGGCTACAGCACGAATGAGATGCACAAAGGCTGTACACCGTGGGATGTCTTGCATCTTTTCTGAGCTGAAGTCAGAACAAACCTGGAGATCTTGTGCAGATTAATTACTGGTTCTGTGTACCTGTTTGTATGTCCCATGACTTGGCTTGTTCCTTGTTTGAGTGGAGGAGCTGATTTGCTCTTGTGCAACTGGCTTCTCAGCATTTAAAAAGATAATTGGTTTAGAGATGCCCTTAGTACAAAGAGCTAGAGGAGGTAGTGGTGCACAATACGGTCTGAACAGTTGGAAACAATATTGCAATATTATGTAGCTTGCTTCACTGCACAGAACATCTTATTTTTCTCATCTCTTATTTTTATTGTGGCCTCCATCACAGTTGTATTTGGCAGCTGGACATGGGATGCTTTGGGATGTAGGAGAGGAGAGAGCTGGTGGTCATGTCATCCAAAGCAGACTGTGTGCATTGCAGAAGGGGGAGCGGGGGGGTGTCTGTTCCTTGGGCGCTGGGCTTTAGGCTTTGAAGTTTCAAACTGTCTCATTTTGTAATACATTTTGTAATAAATGGTAATGGTCAAGGACATAACGTGAGGTCTTGAAGTAGATTGGATTTAAGCAGAAAAAACCCCAAGTTTCAGGCTGAACCAAAGATCACAGTGTCAGAAAATTCCCTCTGGGTGTCTTGAAGCTTCTGCTGCTTCAGCAGCCGTGGGAGAGGTTCTGGCCAGGGGGAGCTGCCCCTCTGAAAGGGGGGGGCTGGGGCACAGCCCCTTCGCTGGGAGCTTTGCAGCTGGATCTGCTTCAGAGTTAAACCAGCCTTATGCTCAGGGTCCTTGCCAAAATCCAGGTTTAGTTTACCTGAAGGATACCACAAGCTGGTGCATGGCAGAAGCAGGAGGCTTTTGGGTCTGGGCTGACTTGCCTGGCTTCCGAGTAGCTGGCAGAGAAGTTACATCCATGTCATGAACTGCATTTCTTCTTATTTAGCTTGGTCCAGACCACCCCTCCAGACAAGCCGTTGCCCTCTCTGTTTACTGGGGAATCAAGGAGCTGTCTCTGGGGTTCTCTCTTGAAACTGGCCACACATCTTCATTTTATCAGAGAGATTAAATTCCCCAAGTATCAGCCCTGCGGACACGGCTCCCTCGCTTGCTGTCCGGGTTGCTGCAGCCTCCCGCAACCTCTATTAACACAGATGCCTTATTAGCAAAATGTATTCTGGCCCATTTCCTTTCCTGAAGATTTTCCTCCTTTCTAAGACCCGCAGCTTTGCAATGCCAGTCTCATGCTCACCAATATCCATCTCTTTGTGCTTTTTACGCTAAACCCTCTTTTGGCCTCATTATCCGTGACTGCAGTTTCCACTAAGACCTCCATCTGGGGTCATTCGCCGGGCATCCTTCATCTTAACCGCACTGAGTTTACTTCCAGTGACAGTAACCCCCGTGAGTGTTGTTGCCTTAAAACTAGAACTAACTCTCCCATTAGCAATGCTGATGAATGAGCCAAGAACAAACCAGAAACTTAAAAGCGACCCTCTGCAAAGCAGAAATAGTGCCCAGAGCTGCCCAGGTGGAGCAGTGGCATTTTGTTTTGCGCTGGAGAGGCTGAGGGGCTGGGTTGCAATGAGATTTTGTGCTTCATTTTGAATTCTCTGCTCATGTGTGGTGCTGTGAATGATATAATTTTTACGTCTTACTGAGGTACCAGGCATGATGCCATCTACAAATACACTTAGTTGGAAAAAAATGTTACAACAAACTACTGAGGCAGATTTCTCAGCCATGCTCTGCAGCAAAAGCACCTCTCATTGCTGGCAGAGCTCTTGAGCAGTTCTCTCAGCCTTTTGGGGTTACTAAAACAATGAACAGGTGGTCTTTTCCACCCCTACCTGTTGCATTCCCCCACTAATAAACCTCTGAGAGCACAGAGCCTGCTCTCGGAGGGTAAAGTGCACTGTTAACTGCATTATTCTTCCAAAGCCTGGTTTGATCAAGAGCAGGCTGGCTGCAGAAAGCTGTGCTGATAGCCTACAGCTACTTTGGCAGAGTTATTTCTGTTTAAAAAGTAAAAAACAACAAAAAAAAAAACCCAACAAACAAAAAAACCTGCAGCAGCAGTTGGGGAATTTAGCAATTCTTTATGCAGGTGTATCTTTGTTGCCAAATCTATTTTCACACCCAATTCTTCTCTGTGTTGTCAGCAGTGATAGAGATGATGCTCTTAGGCACTGACCCGGAGAAGGCGAGTGAGTCTGGTGGTTAGTGCGGATAATTCGGGGGTGACCGATGTACTCTAAGTTATGTCTTTTTAAAGCTTATTAACTCTCGGATTGCATGTATTGATCTGTATCACTGTACAAATAAACTTCATGCTGCCGCTCTCCTGGGTACCAGACAGCAGGTATTTCTGCGAATATCTCAACTGCCTGTGCTGGTATTCAAATCATCCATCCTCTGCCCCCTCCCTGAGGGACAGCCCAACAAACAGGGAGCCGAGGGGAACCACACAAGGTGATGCTGGGCTGGCTCTGACCAGCAAAACGACACTGGTAGCTCAGAGCAGATGGGCCCACAAAGCTTTGCCTGGCAAACGCTGAAAAATATCCAGGACATCTCTGAGCCTTGCTTTATGCAATTCTCACTGTTGGTTAGGAGCCAGAAAGCACTTCAGTACCATTCTATCTGAAGATGTTGTTGCGAAGTATTTTTCTTTGCAGTGAGTTGTGTGGAAATGTCCATCTTACAACTTGCAAGCAGAGTGGAAAGCAAAGAAGATGCATGAAAATGCATTAAAACCATTTAGTCCATTTTTTTTGATGCTTCCCCACCCCGTTTTGGAATTGTTGCCTATCAGTTTATTGGTATCCACTTGTCATAATCAAATTCTAGTCCTCAGTTTGATATTAATAAAGGTGTTGTGATAAAGTCAAATTAATTTCATTTCTGCCTGCAAACAGCCTATTGTTGAATGAACCACTTCTAATATATTAATCAGACATATAATATAGCATTGTAACAAGGTTAAAAGTGCACACTGATTTCCATTATAAAGATATTCTCAATCAAGCAGAAGCTAATCTGTACTACAGAAGCTAATTCTGTACTACAATTGTACTAACTGCAGTACATGTAAAAACAAGATGTGTTACAACAAAGTCTCAAAAAAGCCCTGCAGATATTTATATCTTTATAGAAAATAATGATTTACATTTTCAATAAGCTGGATTTGTCTTTGGGAAAATGCAATTCCTTTATCATGAGTAAAAATCTAATGGGAGTCTTTTTACCTGGTCTACCACGCTTTGGGTAAATTATCTTGGTGCTGACCTTTAATTGGATTAGGCTGGATAGGAAGAGGACTGACTGTCAGGGAAAAGAATGAATATGTATCTGGTAGCTTCAAAACTAAGAAAAATCAACAGATGAAGGAAAAAAGAAGGATGGAAAAAGAACACAGGGTGCTCCTGAGCCCTTTTTTTGGCCTTGAATGGATTATAATTTTACCAGCAGCTAATCTCTGCTGTGCTGAGATATTTTTACCACTTTCTGTTAATAACAATGGTTATGATTCCGTTTTAGGCTTTGCTCGGGGAGGTCCATAGCTTCGCTATGGGGAGAGCCTCGTGCACCCCTCACCAGAGGCTGAATAATGTGCTGTGGGGTTGCTCTGGGCTTAGCTGGAAAACAAATGGTTGTAATTATCCTGCTGAAGATATTCAGCAGCTTAAAAACAATTGAAAATGATTTGGTGAGTTTTGGTGCCTCCAGCCTTCTTGTTGTAGTGGAAAATGGTCTTTGGGAAGAGAAATGTGGATGGAGGAAGCAGAAGGTGGCTGAGGGGGTTATTCCCATGGGGAGGTTAAAATAAGTAGGGTTATGGCCCTTTGTAAGGGATGGGTGAGTGGGGAGGAATGACGGGTACCAAACCTTTTGGGGTTTGAAGCATTTTCCATTTGGCACAGGAAGGGGGGAGGGCATTTTATAGTGAAAAGTACTGTTAGTGGTGTAAAAACCTTTGGGATGGTTTGGGTACAAGCATTTATTGAAGTATAAATCTGAAAAGCTGCATATACCTGTGAGCATGGTCTGCTCGGGTTGCAAAACGGTTGTCGCTTTTTACCTGTTTTGATTTTACCAGTTAAAGCAGGGTTAGCGGTAAGCCCTGTATGCTCTATTTTATATAAATATTACACTTGCTATTGGATTGCTGATAGAGGGAACTAATTAAGGAGATGGAATATCATCAGTAGATTTTTCTTCCCTGAGATTTTATGAGTAGTAATTTGAAAAGAGCCATATTAAAGTCATTGAGGAACAAGTTAATGCTGCGTTTCTAAGAATATTGCCCTCCTACCCAAGGATTATATTCAAGAACAAACAGTGTACAGTAGCTAATTGCTAGCTGACACATTTTAACGGCTTTATACTTTTATACTTCCAAAATTGAATTGGTCCTTTTTTTTTTAAAAAAAAAAAAAAAGGCATGCAGTAACTTTTTAATTATTTAACAATGTATTTCTCAAAAAATAATTGAATCTCTGCTGATGGCTGCAGGGGGGAAGTTGGACTGGTAGATATTGACTGCATTTGCAACCCAGCTGACACGGCTACTGTTAAACAACCGATTATATGCACTGTCTCCGGCTTGCTGGCTTACGTTCCAGACTGATGGCAGGTATCTGTTTTTCCTCTCTAAATTAAGCTGCTAGGAATTTATTTCTCTCCGATTGTTGCTTTCTGTAGCGCCGTAGGCACAAACACGGTGCAATATTAAAACCCACAGAAATCTGTGAAGGAAACCAATTAACTCTCGGAAGGAAAATCACAGACGCGCGGCGCCCGCCTGGAGCCCTGGTGCTGCCCGGCTCCAGCGCCCCGGCCCGCGCGAGCCTGGGGGATCTGCTGCCCTGGCTGCTGGCAGGACGGGGCAATCCCGGCATTTTCACCGCTGGCAACGTGCACTTGCAGCCCAGGAGGCCAGTTGTATCCTGGGCTGCAGAAAAAGCAGTGCGGGCAGCAGGTGGAGGGAGGTGATTCTGCCCCTCTGCTCTGCTCCAGTGAGACCCCACCTGGAGTCCTGTGTCCAGCTCTGGTTCCTCAGCACAGGACACACATGGACCTGTTGGAGAGGGGCCAGAGGAGCCACAGGAATGATCCAAGGCTGGAACAGCTGGGGACAGGCTGAGAGTTGGGGTGTTCAGCTGGAGAAGGGAAGCTCCGGGGTGACCTTATTGCAGCCTTTCAATACTTCAAAGGAGCTGATAAGAAAGATGGGGACAGACATTTTAGCCAGGCATGTTGTGATTGGACGAGGGATGATGGTTTTAAACTAAAGGAGGGAGATTCAGGCTAGATATGGGGAAGAAATTTTTTACAATGAGGGTGGTGAAACACTGTCCCAGGTTGCCCAGAGAGGTGGTGGATGCCCCATCCCTGGAGACATCCCAGGCCAGGCTGGACGGGGCTCTGAGCAACATGAGCTGGTGAAGATGTCCCTGCTCATGGCAGCGGTGGCACTGGGTGAGCTGGGAAGGTCCCTTCCAACCCAAACTATTCTGTGATTTTTATGACTCTTCCAAGAGAGACAGAGCTTGCAGCCTGCATGGACCTCAGTGCTCTCAGAGGGGTTATTCTCTGGTTACTGGCATTCTTCAACAGCTAGAAATGCAGAAAGTAATTTTTTTAAGCTCTTGGTAGAAACTGCTAGTCCTTCCAACCAATTCCTTGCTTTGCTTTTGAGTCTGTTGAGATGAAGTAGATTTAATTGCCTGCAACAGGAGGGTCTTCTAGGGGCCTGCAGTAGCAACTGAGCAAGTATTATAGTATCCGCAATGCACAGTTGTATAATCGCAGTGCATTTAGCATCCTTAGCAGAAATGGGCTTTGATATGTTGAGTCCAAATTTTCTAGCAAGTTAGTCATTTCAGTGATAGTTTTGAAATCAGGTGGTTGAGTTTGGAACTGTTTAGGGTTTCTCAGGGATTCAGAGTCCCGAAGGTGTGAATGGCAGCATGGGGTGAGGATCAGAGTCCCGAAGATGCGAATGCCAGCATGGGGTGAGGATCGGCCATGCCCCCAGCCTCTGCTGTGTCCTCACAGTGGCCACACAGCACCTTGGGGGCTCCAGGTGCTGTCATGTTTTGCACCTGAATCTGGCTTGGGCCAGTCTAGTGTGCTCCTGCTTTTCTCTAGATTGTGCTCCCATGTTTTCGCTTTTGATCTATTGTCACCTTTCAGACAAAGCTGACTTCTCTTTCCAAGAATAAAGCCTTAGTTTGGTTGTCTAAGAAACATCATATTGCATAGGTCTAACTTAAAACCATAATGGGAGCATTAGGATACTACGGGGCCCTCTTTCAGGAAATGTCTCCACTTGGGAAAACTGCATAAGTGAAATTTAAGCCAATGCTTTTTTCCTGACTCTCCCAGTCCATCGCTGGGCTGGGTGCAAGCCCTGGCTGGGGCACCGGCTGCCTGCGCTGTTGTTTGCTGCCGAGGTCTGATGATCAGAGCTGAAATACCAAATTTTGTGTTAAATATGGAATGAGCAAAACACTGAAGGGAAACACTGACTTGAAAAGTTGTGCTTTAATTATACGTCATGGATTATAAAGGCAGAAGGAACAACTGTGATCATTTAGTCTGACTTCCTCTCTACCTATAAATAACAATAAACAGCCTTTTGCTTAAACACAAAGCAGCTTTCTCTGGTGGATTAAACTCTGCACATTGGGGGCACCAGGAAGAAGAAACATCTTGTTTGCATTATTTTATGTAGGTTTGAAAGGGCCCAATTCAAGCTGAGGTCATGGTTCCTTTGAGGGAAAGGGCATCCAGTGCTGGGAGAAGCGGGGTCAGCCCAGGGGTCGGGATATGGTGGGACAGAGTGTAGAATGATAGAATCATTTTGGTTGGAAGAGACCTTCAGAATCCTTGGGTCCACCCATAACCTAACTCTAGCACTAAACCATGTCCCTAAGAACCTCGTCTAAAAGCCTTTTAAAGCCCTTTAGGGATGTGACTCCACCACTTCCCTGGGCAGCCTGTTCCAATGCCCGATAATCCTTTCTGTGAAGAATTTTTTCCTAATATCCAATCTAAGTATGGAGGTACCTCAGATGTTGCGGCACATGCATGGGACAACAGGCATCAGGTCCTCCTGGGGACAGGGTGGCATGCACTAACAGGAGCAGGGATGGAAATGCAGTGCTGGTTTCCGACTGATTTAAGCTATTTGAACGCTGAGCAGCAGGGGAAGTGCAGATGGGGATCATCCAGCTTCAGCAGTTAGCACCAAGGGTTGAAACGCTTTTGCTCCCCTGTGCTCTTCTGACCTTCTGCACCCGCACCCTGACGCAGGTTCTGGGATAGAACGGATGCGTAACCATGTGATGCATGAGACCTGCCAGCTCTTGTGTCACCTGTGTCACCAGTTCGTGTGACAACACACAATTCTCCTTGCCCTGAGGAACCTTACCAGTTAGTCCTCAGGTTACACCACGGCATGGCAAATGCCTTGGGCAGCAGCTGGGGTCTTCAAGGGCAGATGTGCTGTTGGCTCCTCTTCCATCAAGTCTCAAGCCCTCTCTTATTTTTCTCTCGGTCAGTGATCAGAACTGTCTTCACAGACAAGAAGTGAGCCTGGGGTTGAGGCACCCATGGGTGCTCCCTGGGCCCTGTGTTCCTGCTGTGATGCTGAGCCTCTGCAGAGTACCTTGTCATGCTCTACATGAGGGTGTGATATAAAAATGAAGTTATGTTTCCTTCTGAAAATTCCTCCTTCATGCCTCCTTGGTCTGCAGGAGGTAAAGACCTGGTCTTCAAACCAGGTGGTGATGGTCTTCAGTGTAACCTGGTCTGGTAGCTGCAGTGGTCCCTCAGCATTTGTAGCACGTGTTTGCAGCATGTGTTGGGCGTCACCACGGGCACTGGTGTGACAGGCGCTCTGTTATTCTAAGCATTAGTGTTTGTGTGCATTTTACACATTATAGCATTGCATTATTTAAAGGTGATGCATTATTAAACGCTCTTCTCCTCAGCACAGAGAGTAGGTCACTTCCCGCGATCCCTGCTGCTCCGTGAGAGTGAGTTAGGAAGTTGTCTCTTATGTAATCCCTGCAAGATGATGTCTGAATAATGGAAATCGTAATGCTATAGAGCTGATTAATAGCATTTAATACTCCATTAATAAGGAATTTTAGTGAAATGTGTGTAGAAGACATCTATGTTATCACACTCAGTTTGTTCTTTCTGCTTGAGTGCCTGGAACCAGAGGAACAATCATTACTTAGTTAATAATGATGTGCTTCCTAAAATAAAGGCCTGTAAATTCATTTTATGCCTCTAATCATATTTTCCGCTGTGAGAAGAGTGAGGAAGCAGGGAATTGTCTCTTTTCCATCTTCCTGACAAAATGTATATAATGATTACAAGCATATAATACGAGTGTTTGTCCTATCTAAATGTTTCTTCATTTCTGTTAATCAGCATTTGTTTGAGAGTGCCGTTTATGGAAGGCGATGCAATCACTGGGGTAGTGTGGCAGATTTAAATCAGTAATAAAAGCCTTGGGGAAATTAAGAAGACAAAACATTAACCACAGACTAAACATTAACATATATTAGCATTTTTATTACACCTGTAGAAATGGTAAATGTGCTTGGTTACTACTATTAAAAAGTTTATGTTCTATCCCATATCATCACAATGTATACTTTTGGTTTAAGCCCTTTAGAATTTAATTAAGCAGATTTCTATAGCAGCGCTTGAGTAATAGACTTCAGTTTCACTTTTATGGTGACTTTGTAGATAAAGAATGCATTTATGCCCCATTTATAATGCTAATAATATGTGTGATGGGTAGTGGAGTAGGTTGTGAAAAAGAATTGGGGAAGAACTGCCAAAGCAGGCGGCTGCTTTACTAAGGCTTTCACCTTACTGGTCAAACTGGGTTCCATTGCTGGATGATGCACAGGGTTTAGTGGGCACCAGTTATTTCCTCCGAAGGCAGCACATTTCCTTGAGGTCTGTGGTCAGCTCTTCTGTGCATACCGTAGCAAATCACCCTTTCAGAGGCTGTGTTCAAATCAATTATAATAGTTAATCGCTTTTCAGTTTAATGTGCAGCTTCTCCCAAAGGAAACTCGGGAATAGGTATTAAAATGACATACGGGAACTCCAGAGAGCAGAGAAGATTGTGGGAGGAAATCTTCCAAAATGAGGCCAGCGCCTAGAGGGGAAAAAAATTACTGTGTCTTCCTGGAGAATGAATCTATAAGCAGAAGAGTTCACAGAGAAGACAAATGGAAACTCCATGTAAAGTGTAAGTAAAGGTCAAATATAGCAAACTCTCCTTCGGAGCAGAGTGGAGCTCATGGGCTGAATGAGAAGCGGCAGCAGCAGGTATTCACTAGTGTCTAATGCACTCTCTTCTCTTCCAAGGCAAAGCTGATTAGCCTCTTTTTCAAATCTTCTAGAAAATTACCTTTAAAAAGCTCTTACTCTTGAAAGTGATGCTCTGATTGGCGCTGAGGATCACACGTGTGCTGCTTTCCAGTCTTTCCCCACCTGGGACTTGCTTGCTGGCGTGCAAGGCAAGAGGGTTTTGTCTTGTGCCGGGGTTTGGTCGGTGGCCCCGGTGCTGTGAGCGATGCCGGTCTGGGGGTGCCCATGGGGGCTTTGCCCCCCATCAGCGGCACCGAGGCACAGCTGCTGACGGTGCATCGCTTCCATGCAGCTGCAAACAGGTTCCCAGCAGGTCTCCGGCACCTCTTGCTTTAAATTAGAGTGGGCTGATAGCGCTACTCCATTAGCTTTGTCCCCGTGCTCCTCTGAAATCAATGTTCCCTCTAAAGCAGAGCCATTATGCGCTGTGTGGCTCCCCAGGGTGTTGGGAACCAGCTGTTTCCCAATCCGGCACGGGGACTGTCAGCAGCTGGTGGGTCCCGGAGAGCTGTGAGTTCCCCAAGGAGCTGTGCCCCACCAGTGGGCATAGGCTAGCCCTATGGCTGGAGTAAAGAAATGGGGTGGTGGGTAGTAATCAGCAAAGTGTTCCCCTTGTGGCCTGGGTCACGCACGCATGGAAGAGGCTAATGAAATTGGGTAATTAGTGAGTTTGTTAATGAGCTGGGGCAGGGAAATTTAGCTTCAGCTCTTAAAGTATTGGTTGCTCTGGGGGCTTATAAACGTTCAGGGATTGGAGAAGGTTTTGCTTGTCTTGTGTCCACTCGAGGCAGTTTTTCAGTGGACTGGCAGATTCTCTTAAAAAGGAACAAAAAACCCACACTGCCATTTGATTTACTTATTCATTTTTTTTGTGGCCTCAAGTTCCAAACTTCAGCCTGCTCTGGGACTGTGTGTGACATGAAAAAGAGACTGCATGGCTCTTGCACTGAATATACTTTAGGTAAGGACTCATGTATATTTATGATCCTGTGGACAGCATGCACAACCTGAGGTGAAGAGCCAGCGGTTCCATTCTGTTGATTCGCTTTGAATTTCACATTTATGGTTGTGTGGTTGGAGGGAGCCACGTATTACCACTATTGCTTGATACTAGTTTAGCACACATGATTAGATGTGCCACTTTCCTTTTGCTCTTGCAGGCATCCCACCTTGCTGGGGACCTGGGTGCTCTTGCCAAAGCAAACGGTGCCTATAGAGCTGAGGCATCTCACTTTCTGCCCCAGAAGTCTAACGCTTTTGTTGTCCCTTCTCTAACTGCCCTACAGTGCTATTTTTCTGGACTTACTAAGATTTGGAGCTTGCTTTAAAGTAGCTGTGGTCAGGAAGAGACTGGGAAACTGGATTAATTTGTTCCTGAGCTTGCGGCGGGGACTCAGAAAGGGGGAAGGATTGAAACACGATTTCTGAGCTGTTGTCCTAGGACCGCTTGTGGCCCACAGACTTTGGCAGATGGCTTGTGAAATCCCTCCCTCCCTCTAAAAAAGTGTACACGATGCCGCCCCTGCAAATGAGCAGGCAATCTGTTACTTCTACATTCTCTCACTTCATTTAAAGTTCAAATCTCAGACAGGTTTTTTGACGAAAAATTGACATTTGTTTCACCGTGACTCTGCAAGATGGGCTTCAGGTTCTTTTTTTACAGAAGAGGTTAATTGGTCCTTGAATAAATAAATAAGTAAAAGTTTGGATGCGCTGCTCAGACTTCCCAGCTTGAAGACTTCATCTGCTGTCCCATGTCAGGGCTAGCATGATCCTGTTTGTGCTTCCATCCGTCTCAGGAGCCTGTGGTACCCAGATGCTGAGTGGGGCTGCGAGGACGTGGCTGAGCTGCAGGAGCTGGGAGCAGAGGGCCTGTGGTACTTCAGTGCCCCGGTCTGCTCAGCCGCTTTGCTGTTTGAAGTGACGTTGTTCACACTGTGTCTCAGGCCATCCCCTCACATTCAGCGTGTCTCAGTACCTTGGGGAAAAAAGCCTTGATCCTGGCCTTGCTCTTCTCTCTGTGTTCAATAGGCTTTGCCAGCTGAAAGACAGGCTTTGGAAAGGGAAGGGGGGGCTTTTCACAGAGGTGGGAGAATCAATGGGAGTCATCGCAAGTGGCAGCTTAAAATATCCAACCTTTTCCTGCTTCTCTTCTCCGCTTTACATGCCCCTGCAGAGCGTGGGTGCAGTGATGCTGCTTCAGTGTCATCTCTTATTCTGTACCCTCTGTCCTTTCACGTTTGCACACCTTGTGTTTCCCCAAGGTGGTTTCATGGCAGGTCTCATCTCTGGACTCCCCGTGGGCTCTGAGGGCGTCTTTGGGGGTCAGATCTGCAAACCCTGGTGCATCCTCATGCCCTCCTCCCAGTCTGCCTGTTGCACAGGATGTGCAGACCCATTCTGCAGCGCTGGGGTCTCAGGTGTCCCAAATGCCCTTGTCCAGCTCTCCTGCTGCTCTGTAGTTTCCTTCTAGTCCTGCCTGCCTGCATTGGGGGATTACCTGACAATTTTGTGGGAGAGCAATGGGTGCTAAAGGAAGAGCCAAAAGGCAAAGAGAACAGCCCAAAAGATGGTGTTCATTTTTCTTACTCCCTCCCTTATTTTTTTAAGCCTGCCACATGATTTAGGGAAGGCAGTAGGGCTGATACATTCTTCTGCAAGTCTTGGGTTTGGCAAGGCCGAGAGGAAACACAGCCAAGGGAGGCCAACAGAAGAATAAACAACAGGTAAGATGCTGCAGGTAGAACTGCTTCAACAGAAGCAGCCACAGGTGCAGAAGGGACTGGTGGCAGCATCTCTTCCCACCATGCTGTGAACCAGAAATGGCAGTGCCCCGGCTCCCGGGAGGTTTCTCTTTGACTCTTCATTGTTTGCCTGAGCAAACAAACCATGCTGCTCTTGATAATGAAAAAGGTGACATTACTAATTTATTTGCCCACCCAAATGCAGGATGTAATAGAACAGAATTAATCTCTTCTCTTTACACATCAGATGCTTGTAGCTTTGGGCAATGAGTGTGCTTTTAGCCTCTGGTGTGTGGCTAACTTGGAGTTTAGCTGGCTGCCTTGGTTTGTGTGGCATGTAGATAAATGAGGTTCTGTGAGGAACAGGCGTTTTATGAGTATGTGGCTGGTCCTAAGCCTGGGTGAGGCTCCAGGGAAGAGGGGTCAGTGTTAGCCACAGTGCCTTCGTGGTCCAGCAACTGGCCAAGACCCCTTCACAACCCAGCATAGACATGTCCTGCAGAATAGCATGGAAATGTTCAAAAGGTGGGTTTCCCAGTGGCACCAGTGCCTTGGGGGAACTGTTGTCCCTTGGTGGTCTCCCAGAGAAGGAGATGGCTGCACATCTGCAGAGGCGGCTGCAGCACTGCTGGCTGAGTCTTGGGACATTGGCTGCACAGGGGAGCTTTAATGAGGCATTTTGGATTCGTTCCCTTGCTGCTGCAGCCGGTTACCAAATCATCTGTGTGCTAATGAGCTAATTTGTGTCATTAATAGAGCCCTGTTAATCAAGACCTCCCAGGGTATGACTGGGCTGCAGCCATAATGCTTGCTTTATTTTAGGTCCTGATTTTTTTAATTAATAATGATGTGTGTGATGCTCATCCCTGGGCACCTGCAGTGCAGTCCATGTGGATGCCAAGCTGCCTCGAGATGCAGAACTGGCATCTCAGGATTTACTTTTGGAGGGGAGATGTTTGCTAGAAGTCTGTCTAGAGTGGTGGAGTGTAGCATCCTGAGGTGCCACGGCTTTCACCAGGGGCTGGAGAACATCTTGAACATGAGTCTAACCTGGCACAAGGAGCTCTGCTGGTCACACCTGCAGCTCTGGGGTTTTGACAATCACAGGGGCACTTTGATGCCTGAAAATCTTGCCTGACCTTTCCTGCTTTCTCTCCCACACATGGGGTATTCGTACAAGAGTGGGGTTGTGTTCTTAGGGCAGCAGTTTGTTTTCAGGCACTTGCAAGACCTATGGGAGAGATGGGGATGACAGGATGACTGACCAGCTCTTTTCCTGAAGTATTTCTTGTCCCAGCGTTTCCTCATGCTGCTGTGTTTGTGTTTTCCAGATCAGCCGGTTGTGCGGCCACGCTCAGCAGAGGCAATATCGATCAGCTAATTACCCTGAAGACCGTTTCGTTGACAAGAAAGTCCTGAAGGTGGCTCGCATTGAGCAAGAAGAAACCCTGTCAAGCAGGAGGAGGTGAGAGTGCCCAGGCTGAGCGTGATGCCCAAGGGGTGGGCTGCAGGAGTGGTCACCGTATGGATGGCCTTATAGAAGCAGATGGAAGAGCTTCTTGTTTCCCTTACCCATAAACCTGCAGCTGGTTTTAACTCTGAATATCAGAGCTTCTCTATGGCTGGCTTTTTATTTATTTATTTATTTTTACTTGTAAAACTTTCTCCTGCTTTTCATCTTTGTTCTGCCTTTTTTTGCAATGCACCAGGCACCCAGAGTCATACACCAAACACCATGCCTGGATTTCCTGGGCACTGCTATAGTGCCCAATATATTCACAGGTGTAGTTATAGGTAGAAATGGTGGCTCTAGCCTGGAACATTGTGCGTAACACTGTGTGTGTAAGTTAGGGGGACTCATTTCACTTTATTTTTGTGCAGTCTTTTACAGTAGCTCAGGAATGTTAACAGCCTTTTACTGAATATTTTTGAAGTGAAGCAGGTGCCTTCACTGCTGTTACTGCCCCCTGTGCTTTACACAGGGACTGTGTAAATAGAAGCTGTAATTCAGTGGACTCACACTGGTGTGTTGGGGAGAAGCATCTCCTCTCTGGATCTGAAAGCTCATCCAGAGACGTGCTGTGCCTTTACTGCTATCTTGAATACAAGAAAAATCCCTTGGAAGAGAAACAGGAAAACTTGGCAATTTCGGGAACTGGGGATAGACTAAGTTGGGTGGATTTCTCTTTAAATAGTAACAGAGCCACATTCTTGATAGAGTTCCCATGAGATATAGCACCAGGGCTTGCATTCCTCCGTTGTCTCGACATGTCGGAGGGTCACGCATCCCATGCTCTGATGGAGATGTCCTTCGAGGGCTGTGAAGTCTAATGAAATCTGCTGCGATTAATTACGTGAGCTCATACCTGCAGATATGGAGGAATTTCTCACTTCCCTTCCCCTCCTGGCCTGGGCTCAGCTCCCCAGGAAGGTTTTCTTTAGCATAAGGCTTGTCCTGCTCAAGGTTTGGTGTAAATGAAGACCCAGGTCTTGCTTCATTTTGGTTTTCTAAATGGTGTTGGGTGGAGCTCCTGCCCCACTGTAAGCCCAGTGCAGGAGGTGGTTCATGCGGGTGGTGAATGCTTGAAGCATCCCTCCAATTTGTGCAGGGGGGTTGTGGGCTGAACTCCCACCCTTTGGAGTGGCTTTGACTCCTCCACCAAAGGTTTATTGGGATGAACAGTGATGGGTGGATTGGTGCTTGCCATATCCCATCAGGCTGCGTTGTGGTGAGTAGGGTGGGACCTGGGTGGCCCTCTGTCTGCCTCCATGGGCTGTGTCTGGAGCAGAAACAGGCTCCTCGTTAGCAAAAAGGCAGCTGCAGCTCAGGCTGCCTTCGCTGGAGCTGGGTATCTTCTCCTTGTTTCGCCTGCCCCCAGCTGGCAGTTGTAGGCTTTCGTCCACGAAATCCTCAAGCAAATAGAAGCGAAGAGGGATGGAGGGAGCTGCGCACCCCCTCTGCACCCCAGCCTGCCCAAGCTCACTGTATCTGACAGCAGGGTGCTGGGGCAGCTCCCGACAGCTGGCAGGGCACAGCAGTCGTGTCCCACCACTACGGACACCAAGACAATGCCCCTAGGACTGCTGGAGGTGCTGATACCTCCTCATCCCTCCCGGGGAGAAAGAAGACCAAGAAACAGCCCCTTGCCGAAGGGGGATATGCGTTGAAGCCAAGTCAAGAGACTGTGAGACTAAGGCTTGCTTCCTCCAGTCCCTGCTCTTGTATTATCGCGTACTTTGTGCCATTTACTGAATTAAATCTGTCAGTGTTTCCAAATGACAGCTGCTGAGTGCCTCTGAGAGGACAGACCTGGGCTGGGGGGGCGGGCACATCCCACTCCCATACCCCCCGTCCCCTTTCTGCTGGCTATCAGAGTCTCTGGGGTGAGTTCCTGGGGTCAGCCCATGTCCTGGCACCTCTGCATCGCTGCCAAAGGGGACCTGCCAGGGACACAAGTCCTTGGTTCTGGGAAGGGAGGGTGCACGGTGTACGTACAGCCTGACATCCCGTTTGCCCGGTGCTTCTGCAGTTCCTCTTCTGTAACCTGTCCTTTTGAATGCAGACTGTGACCCCATGGCCAGCCCAGCATATACCTTGAAATGGTGTGTTTTTGACAGTGCAGCATGAAAACAAGTGTTACCCATCTTTATAGGCTTTGGTGTGCTGCATGGGTGGGCTGAGGTCCTGCTGCCCCAGCATCCCTCCCGTCACAGGCAGTTTTGCCCTAGGAAGCATGGATTCAGCCCTTGACTGAATAAAATCAGGGGATGATGCAAAATGCTACCTGAGGTCAGAAATAAGTCTGATGCTTCATGGTTTGTTTGCACCCATCTGGTTTCTTGTGTTTGTTTGACTACCTTCACTGGTTAAAATGTACCAACCCAGTCTTCTTCTTTTAACTGAGCGCTATCTTTTTCCCCTTTTCTTCCAGGGAACTCATTACGAAGCTGAAGTCTTATAGCGGTTTTTACAGCAGCTTGCCAGAGTACATCTGCAACCACAGCTCCACTGTTCAGAACAACAGTCTTTGCTGGAACGGACAAGAAATCATGGAGAGGTGAATCATGTTTCCCTTCCCCCTTTTGCTGACCAGGCGCAGGAATGGTCTGTGTATGGGACGTTGTTCATTCCCTTCAGAAACATTTGCAGAACCTGCTGCTGTAGCTCAGAGGGATGTATGAAGTTTGTGCAGTGGGGAGAAGGGGTCATGTGCTGCCCTCCGCTGAGTTTGCTGCATTCTGCTGTAAAAACCCTGCAGCCCTGACTGGGTTTGCTTGGGGTAGGCTGGTAGTGGTGAGCCAAGAGTCGATCAGCAGGAGCCCACCGCAGCCGTGCTCCCATGGGAAGGGGCATCATGGTGCTAGGGGTGGCTCTAGTGGAGCAGCAGTGGGGACATCTGCCACCATGCACTGGGTGTCTCCTACCCCATCCACGCAGTGACAAGGATGATAACCTTGGTGGGCTTCTCCTTGGCCGTGGCTCTGTGCTAGAGGAGCTCAGGACCGCTGATCTCTGGTGGTGCCACTGCTGCCATCTGACCGTGTTCCCGCAGCCGAGCCCTGGCTGTCCTCTGTGGATGGAGCCCATCACACCAGGGTCCAGCTCATGCCCTGGCTGCTTTTCCCTGTGCCACTTGCCACTTCTGAGGATGTCCTGGTGGTAACTGTGAGGTTAATGAAGACAAACAAGTACAGGATTAATAATGTAAAGGGGAAGGAAGTGTTAATAGAAATGGAGATTTTTTTTTTTAATCTTGTAAAAAATGCCCCTCAGGAATGTTAAAGAATGTGGAAATAGAACTTGGAAGTATTTTTTATAATTGTACATAAATCTCCTCTAATAAATCATCCTTTGCTGTTAAGTAGTTTGCATAAGGGAAGAAGTAGAAATAAAACCAGGAAGTGGTGAAACGTTGAGGGATTAATTATGACTTCTAGATCAGTAACCTCAGGTGGTAATTAGCCTGTACTTGCAATACTGACCCACAATGCTGAAAGGACCAAAATAGCATCAAACTGTGTTTTGAAAAAATTTGCTCAAGCATCTAAGATCACATGCTTAATAATAGGTACCTAATTTGCCTGAAGAAAAATGTGTCCTCTATCTGTACCTATTTCTGGAAAATATTGAGTTTCCATGCCTAAGTAAGAACAACAATTGAGGGAAAAAAAAGGTGATTTCAATATAGTCTCACTGATTGTTATTTAAAACTGTCTTGAAACAATCCAGTAAACACTGCAGCTTTGCAGGGGAGGACCTGGGGTGAGGAAATTTGAACAACCCCGCAATGGCAGGGTGTTTAGGAGGGAGAGCAAAAGGGTGTACAAAATAGAAATAGCTGTTGCCCCCTAAATACATCAGCCCACCTTGTGTTTGTGTTTTTAGCATCTCTATCTGTAACGCTTCCCATGGTGACCCTCTCCTCTCCATAGGCTGCAAAAAGGTGTTGTATGTGGTAGAGCTTCTGACAATAAAATACAGGGAGAACTCAGCTAAATAAAGCTGAACTAAAATAACGGTCCAGGGTGCTTCTCTTCCAGGATCCATTTGTAAAATCTGTTTCAAATGGAAGCAAAGAAATTGTCAAATTTGTCCAAAAAGTCGATTGTGTTGTTTCACATGAAACCTAAACTGACTGCTTCATATGCTTGGACTTCCCAGCATGGCATCTCTTTCAGAGAGTCTGTGAGGATTCCTGAAAATCAGGAGCATTTAAGGTACTGTTTCTTGAGTACTCTAAAGCACCAGTGTCATTATTCAATGTTTTCCCCAAGAGGGAGCCAAGCAGCTGTTCACTGCTTAGGAGCTCTTTCCCAAGCTACTCTGAGAATGTGTATTTTGTACTCGAGTGTTTCTGGCATGGCTGCCACAATTCTCCTCCCGGACTGATGTGCACTTTTTTGTCATCAAACTCCAGCTTGCCACTTTTTGCAAGAAACTTGGCATTTTTTAATATCCCGTATTAATTTCAGGATGCTGACCAGGTGGTTGTCCCATGTCTGTAACAGCTGCCAGAAAGACAGGTCTGATTTTCTAGCTTTTGTGCATGTAAAATATATTTCACATCTTAATGTTTCCTTCTTGTTTTGTTGGATCTTGGCTTTTGCAAATCAGATCTTCCTGGCTGAAAGTTCAGCAGGCTGGACAGGAGGGGACGCTCATGCCTTGCACTTAACCTGCTGCGTGTGGTTGCTGTAGCTGGATACGTTTCACCTCGGGGCAGGATTGAGTTGCCTGAGCGTGGGCACCATGTGCAACCTGAGACACCTTTGGGTTTCTGGGACATCCACAGGGAGATCTAAGACCACCCAGGTCCCTGTGGAGTGGTTGTTGGGGCTCAGGGGAGACATCTGGCCCTTCCTATAGCAATATTTGAGGTGCCCACCCTAGGGATAGGTTAGAAAGCACCTGCCAAAGCTGCCGAAAGCTTTGTAGAATCATGTGAAGACCAGAGGGATGGTTGGGTGTATGCTGTGTTTCCACATGTTTCCATGTCTGGTTCTGCAGATGATGGATAAAGCTGCTTGGGCATTGCTACGTATCAGTGAACCTGGCCTGAACACCCTTATGGGCCTGTCTGTGTTCCTAGAGCCTGTGGCTGTTTACCTCTCACATCTTTAAAGCAGTACTTGAGTGTTAATTAAGTGCTGATGAATCAACATCACTCATCCTGCTTTGTGTATTCTAGCATTTTTCATATGTTCCATCCCTCATTTTCTTTAACTGAGTCTTGGTGGCCCTTTGTCCATCTCATTTACTTCTCCAGGTTGGACCATCTAATGGCAAGAATTCATCCTCCTTCCTGAGGTTTGATCTGTGGGTTAGGAGTTTGATCGCCACCCCTTATGTGGGTTTAGGACATGCTGCCTTGAAATAATGGCTTGCAAACAGTGCCAACTATACAGGGAAGGTTGATTTTTCTGGTCACACAGAGTACTGCCTGTGTCTTGTGCTGTGCTGTTGCCGTGTGAAGAACATCAGCCAAAGTGGGAATTAGAAATAAAAAACAACACATTACTGCTTTTCACACTTTTCAAAGTGTGCAAAAAGATATCGTGCTTTTATGGGACACCACAGAGATTCACAGCAAAAGCCACATGCGGCACATTCCACAACTTGCAAAGATCTTATGGAGGGGCACAGCGTGTGGCTGTTCATGGTAGCTGGGGACCAGACCTGCTGGATCTCCCCCCTGTCTCTGTGCATCTCTGCACTCCTCTTTGCAGCTTTCCTGGGCTCAATTAATTGACAGGCACTTCCCTGAGATAGCAGAGGGCTGGACATGTAGACAGGGTGGGTGTGCAACAGCTTGAACCTTCCCAAGCGAAGGTTGCCATCATGCCTTTCCTTGCCTCTGTTTGTCTTCATGCCCCATCCTCTGACCTGCCCTCACACTGGTGGTGTTGGGTGGCGAAAAGATGATGTCCAGCCTCTCTTATTCTCATCTCCATCCAATGTAGAGAAAAACCAAAGGATGATTCTTATCACTGAAGTCCTGACTGGATAATTGGCTCAGCTTAAGTCAAGTGGGTGTTGAGATATCGAACTCATCTCAGTTTATATGGGAGTTAGGTACCTGAATCTCAAAGGTGATTTGAGCCTTATACATAGTATCAGGGTTTTGCAGCATTTAATACTAAAAGCCTATTAAAATCTAGATTCTCAGAGTTTAATAATCTGCTTACATGAATATATTCCTTTCAAGCTGTTCTGAATAGAATGACAGCATTTGCCTGCTGCAAAACTTGTAAGCGCACTAAGTATTACTGTTAGATACTGCAATTTCCAGATTTCTCGAGACAAACTTTTACATTAATCTAAATCACCCACATAACTCTTGTTCTCTTTATACCAATTCCAGATTAATATATTTTTAGCACCTTGCCAGATTCTCTTCTTCAAGATAGAAGTCTCAGATTTCCCTGCTGTTGCCAATGTACTGTGGTTTGTTTAAATCATGCAAACCATAAACAATGAAAGCACAATTGGAAGCAAGAGAGAAAAACGAGATTCTGTAATTGGAACAAAGGAAATTCCATGCCAGCAATAACCCTTTAGTTCATGAAGAGTTTGGTTATTTCTGGCAGTGCTGCAAAATATCTGATACAATGGAGTCCCCAAAGAGGGAGGCTGTATAACTTTCAAGCACATGAAACACAGCTTTGTAGCAAATGTAAGCCATAATGAAAATATAGTAGGCAAATTCAGTGGGGTTTTGACTGGCCATAATTGTTTCCAGAGTATTTCAGAAATGAAGATCATGAATCTTCCTCTATTAAGCCAGCTGCTTGGTCTTGGGTTTAGCCAATTTTTCCATCATATATTTGTCTTGAACTTTACTGAGCTGAAGGAAGAATGGAGGGAGACTTCAGCTTGTCCTTTTATGCTACAGACTCCCATTGGTTTGCCATCAATATCAGTTTTTGCTGTTCCTTCTTAAAATCCCATTTCCCAGAACCAGGATTACCTGAGACTTTGTGTTTATAACCAAACTAACATCTGCAGGATGCTTCCTGACTGTACCGTGTTGCGTAGGGTGGTTGGGAAGAGGCCAGGAACTGATGCAGCAGTTTCTCAGATGGTTGGAAGTAGCTCTTCCAGCCTTTTGGCTCCTACCACTCACATTGCTGATGTGACACTAAGTTTGTCCCAATAAACTAAAAGGCAGCAGGGCCAGAAAGAGTAAAATGTTGGCATCACCACTGCACCCACCTTTACTGACCCATAAAAACCACCTGGAGATAAGGCTTAGGTTCCTGCCAGGGCTGTGGGGGAGAAACTTTTCTGTCGCTCCTTTTTCTTATCTTTTTGCCTCCTGTGCGGTGAGGACTCGGCCTTACCAGCCCATATGGCCTGCAGTAAGTCATGTATTGAAATGCAGAACAGCTTCAGGGGATTGCGGTGCTGGAAATGCCACTCTCTCCAGCTCGGTTATTAAGTCCTGTGCAGTGAAACCTCTTCTCTTGTGTTGTAGTCCTGTCTTGTATCAGACTGTGTTATATTCGTCCCCTATCAACTCCCTCAAGCGAGTATGATTCAGAGAACAGAGATAGTAGAGGAAGAGCCAACAAGGGATACTGTGCTGTTTGAATTGTGGAGCTGCCTTTGAATAAATACTTTCTGCCTGCTTTCCAGTCACAAATTAATTGTTATTTGAATGACAAACTTGCTTTCCTATTTTCTAAAAGGTGTAATTCTTTATGTTTGACTTACAGGATCACTTTCTCTGAATCACACATCAGGCATTGCAATAACTCATCTCTAAGCCCAGTGTGGCCAAGTAGGATGAACACACATTTTACATTCATTGCCATTTATTTAAATTGCATTTGTCATCTTGCTGTCCTTGCTCTGAAATGCAAGCCTGGAAAGAGCTGCATTTGGACTGCAATGACCAAACATTCACAGAAAACATTTGTGGATGGTGGAGTGGAAAGGAGGGGAAAATCCCTTAATTTGACTGCATGCTCTGTCATTTATGGCTGGTGGATGAGAAGGAGCAGGAAGGGTCTGTAGCTGTGCTGTCCCCACAGAAGACCTCAGATCATTAGTGTTTTCACCAGGTGATTGTCTTTAAAGCTGTTTTTAGCGAGGGCTGCTTATCAGCACAATTTACAATGTGACATTTGTCTTTGGAAAATACCATGTTCCCAGCAAGAGCCCATACCCAGGGAGCCCAGGCAAGGAGATGCTACTGACTGACGTCAAGACACGTCAAAGAGGAAAGTATTTTGGGCTTTGCTTATGAAGTGGAAGCCAGACCGTGCTCATGTTGCAACACTGATATCCCCTTGGCACAGGGAGCCTCTGGAACCATGGGGTGGACTTTAACCACTGTGCATATTTGCTGTTCCGTGCCAGTATCACCATGGCAGAGGTATGTGATGGGTTGTATGGAGTGGCACAAGTGTCCTGCAGAAGGCACTCTTTTATTGGCATATGTTGAAAGCAGCCCAAGATGGCTCTGAGATTTCTCCTCTGAGGCTGCAGAACGTGGGAGGAAGGTGATGCTTTGCCTTTGTTTTGTAATGAGACCTGCAAGCCCACCGGCCCTGCAGCAGCTTGGTGGGACACAGGGGAGCCTGCACGGGCACCACTCGGAGACCCTGTGTCCTCCAGCTTGTTGGGGTCTGCAAAGGTGCATCTCTCTACCATATTAAGGTCTGACTGCCTGGCCCAGGCTGCAGGGAGGGGTGCCAGCTGCCTTTTCCAGCTTTTCTGGCATTTCAGGAATGTCGGTCTCTCACTGAAGCTACATTTCAGAGTCTTTAACCCTTTGTTTGGCTGCATCCCACATGCCTGAATGTGTGCCAGGGGCAGAGAGAGGCACAGCTGAGGCGGAGCTGGTGTCCCCCTTGTCCCCAAGGGCACCAGGAGCTCTCAGCTTGGCCATGCAGGGGCATATCCTGAAGCACTTAAGCTGTGCGGGAGCTTGTCTCTGGCTCTTTGGCTGTAGCGTGTTCCCATGTCTCTGCTTCTTTGTGATTCATGCTGCAGGATGTGCAGCTTGCAGATCTCACTGCCATGCTGCTTCAAATGACTTGTGTAATGATGCAAATGGCTCATTTGGGGCTTATTATGTACCCTTGTAACTGGCCAGATGGGAAGCACCAGGCAGTGACACTCTGCTTTCCCAGGATCACTGTTTTACAGAGAGATCCTTTGGCAAATGCTCTCGGGTTTGCTTGCTTCTCTGGTAGACTTGTTCCTCCAGGGAGGGTGATCCGAGGTCCTGGCCACCCCAGCAGAGCCTTCTTGAGAACAATTTCAGTCTTCGAACACGTAGTTACGGTGACTTGCCGTAGCTGTGAGCCTTCCTCCTGTACAACATTGTGTAGGCTGAAGAATTCCTCTCATAGCCACGGGGATTTCAGGAGTTTCGCCCACTCAAACCCAAGCTATTGAATTTCTATGTATAAAACTGTTTAGGGGAGAGATTGTATTAATTTAAGTATGCACCAAAAAGGGCTTTGGTTCTGCTTTTACTAAAACCTGGGGGAGATTTATTCTGCTAGTTAAATCTCTGAAACCACAGGAGACTTTTCAGCAATGTACTTTAAAGTTCCATCAGTGTTTTAAATTAAATTTATAGTGACACCAAAAACGGTAATTTCTTTGGCATATAAAAAGTCATGTGTCCTTTGGATGTTTATGTTCGGTCGCCAGATGTGTTTGTCAGGTTGACATGGTGGCATTAAGTGACTGTGTGACAAATCAGCAGCAGGTTTAATGGTTCACAGTTCCTGATGCCTTATTCCCCTGCACAAAGTTAAGGCCAAGAGTGTTTACAGAGCTGGGCAAGTCTGCGCTTGCGGCAGCAGCATCTTCCCACGAGATGGTGCTCGGAGCTTGCGGTCCTACCGGCCGCCTGCTCTGGGAAGCCACGATCTTCTCCTGAGCATGGGCTGCTACAGGCTGGGATCCAAGCCTGGCACTCTCTGGCCCCGCTTCTACCGGTCACTTAGCTCTCAGCCGACAGCAAGCCTCCGCACGTGTACGTTCTTTTCTGAGCTGGGAGCTATTACTTCTTGAGTGTGGCTGTGGTTTATACTTCCCAGGACAATGCAACTATTAAAAATAAATGAATTTTTAAAAGTGTATTTTGTGCAAAATGTTGAGCCCTAGCTGGAGGCCCCAGCATGGGGAGGGGTGCCTGGGTGGAGAGCAGAGCTGTTGGAGTCGGTACGGTATGGCTGAGCAGCACCGCGCCGCAGGTGAAGCGCTGTGGGGTGGACTGACTGTGCTGCCCCAGTGTGGAGGAGCTAGTGGGGCTTGGGAGACCCAACCTGATGTCTCTGCTTTGCAGTGATGCTTCTTCTGTACCTGGACAAGATGTTTATGTCTAGAAACAGCAATATCCACAGTCGTGTGCTCCTCTGTTAGAGACACAAATGCCTCCTCTCTCCCATTCTGTTTTGGCTGTCATTTCTTTCAGTGAAACATCTTGTGGGGTGGTCAGCTCCCAGCCTAGATGTGAATGGGGGGTGCCCAGTGCTGTGGACCTGGCTGGGGATGCAGAATGCTCCTGTACATCTGTCTTCTGCTTTGAAAAAGCCTTGGAGTGGAAATCAGCCTCAGTGCTGTATTGTAAATGATGTGAATATTTGAGGCTGGGGATGGATTCCTGGTGCACCAGTATAAATCTGAAGTTACCTTTGTATCCTCGCATCTGAGTCAGTCTCATTCCTCATTTAAAGTTTAAGTAAAGCCAACCCCCTGTGTGTCCCCAAAATCCTCTGTGTGTCCCAACAACTGATTGTCCTGGTGCTTCTTGCTTTCTCCCCCAGCAGAAAATCCTCCCTTAGCCAGCAGCACCATCCCTCCCATCTCCCTCCCTTCCTTTTAATCCCTGCTGAAGTTCCACTTCTTCCCCAAAGCCTCTGTGAAATACACTTTGTCATCACCCAAACTCACCCAGCAACACAGGGGTGAAGGATTGGTGGGCAGGGGAGCTGGCAGACGGGGAGGCAGTCACCAGGGCTGGTGCTGGGAGTTGGATAAGGACGTGATGTGTAGGAGATGGATCACAGAAAGGAATATTCATGGTGTTTACCCATGGCACCAGAAAAACAGATGTTGAGTAAAGCAGACTGATGCTCGATGTTATCTCTGTGATCTCGTAGACTGTGCTGGGGTTTGGCAGTGCAAGCTTGGGCGGTCAGCTCTTGGAGATGAGGATTTGCTTTGTGCTTGTACAGTGGCCCGTCACCGGGCCTGTGACGGATACCAACAGCCCGCAGCTCGAGAAGGCACCAGTGTGCTCTGTGCCACTGCTGTGGCCACCCGCAGTCACTGGTGGAGGCTGCTTGTTCTGGTCCTGAAGCCAAGTTTGTGGTTGGTGCAGATGCATTTATCTCGCATCCTGAGCATCATGAGCTTTTACCCATGTACTGAGGGTAGAAATGCGTTTCTCCAAAGGCAGGCACATGGTGATCCCTCTGTCCCTCCTCACGCTTATTGCTCTGATAAACTTTGCCATTGCACAAATTTTGCAGCGGTGGTTTTATATTTATTTCCTAACCCCTGGTGAAAAAGCTGAGTGCAAGCTTGGCTGCACTTCTGTACAGAGCTGGCCTGGCAGCTCAGGGAGGGTCCCTGTGGAGAGCTGCATCTGCCAGCTCTTTATCTGCTTTACAGGTGCTTTACTGACTTGCATGATAGCTGTGTAAATTGAGATATTGCATGGTGCAGAGCCCAGCACCATACCAAAGTCAGGATATGTTCTGTCTAAGCAGTTACTTTGATCCGTAAGGCTGGATCTCATCAAAGACTAAAATCAGGATTGTTTGACAACACCTATTTTCCATTAGCAATGTTGACAGCATTAATTATATTCCGATGCTTTAATTCTTCATTATTGAAATCACACATCAGTGACAGTAATTATTTTGCAAGGGGGTTGATGTTATGCTAATCAGCTTGCAGTTAACTGGGTCATCCCACTCATTTTTTTTGGCTGTGGGCACAACACTACTGCTCTTGTACTGGAGTCTCTGTGGTCTGCCAAGATTTATTTTAAACAAACATGAGCAAGCCAGAATTTCTGAGACAGCTTTTTTTAGGTCTCTTGGGTGCAAGGTATGTGAAAATATTTATCCCTGTTGTATACTGTTTAACATCTTCCTTGGTTACTAATGGACTGGAAAGGACTTCATTGTCCTCAAGTGATACAAGTACATCATCTTGCTGCTTTGCAAAGGCAGAGCAGAAACATTTATGGGAATCTTCTGCCTTTTCTTTGTCGTTAACTGTTTTGCTCTCTCTGTTTTGGAAGGGGCTGGTGCTTATCTTGGAATTTCTTTGGTTTGTACTGCACTTTAAAGATCTCCATATTAGCCCATCACATTGTGGTCTCCTCTGTTCTCATTCTTACAGGTACAGTCCTCAAATGTCAAGGAACGGAGCAAAAGCTCAGCCTGGCAACCACGAGCTGAAGATAAAAGGTCCCGAGCCAGTGATCAGCCAGATTATTGACAAGCTGAAACACATCAACCAGGTTGGTTGCAGACGTGCCAGCGGGGATGGCTCCAGAGTGGGCGGTTTCCAAATCAGTCTGCACTTTCTCTGGGCTCAGCCAGACAACCCGGGGCAGCTCCCTCTGTAGCAGCTGCATGTGGAGCCGGTGCCGCCTCAGCCCTGTGCAGTACCAACCTCAAAGGGCACGTGTGGCGGGTCGTGGTTCGTGCCTGTTGGCCTGCGGGTGCGTTGATGTGTCCCTGTGGTACAATTCTGCTGAGCATCCAGCCCCACAACAAGGGAGGACAGGAAAGATGGGGCTGCTGTGCTTGCCACCAAGCATGAGGTGCTTGTACAGCCTGGCATCCCCTCTTGTCAGATGAGTCCCCTTTGGCATTGCTCATGGCTGGAAAAGAAGCGTCACTTGTTTCTTTGCTGTATCTCCCTGGGCATCCGCTGCCAGTCACTGCTGTGGCAAGTTACCATTGAACGGGGAAGTGGCAGAGCTGGGTGAGACCCTTTCTGCTGGGGAGGGAGTGTCCTTCCCACGGTCTCAGACCTGGCATCGCTGCTGGGACAAGCAGTATCTTGTCTCTACCCATCATGCCAGGCCAGATTAGGTTTGTGAACAAGCCCCACCGCTCCCAACAGATTAGATGGCACCTCTGTACAGCATTCAGCTTGTTCATGTCCCAGAGCTCTTCTGCAGCACTGCCTCAAGCTGCCCAGGCTGGGGTCTGGCTCTGGACTCTGCCCTCTTCTCTGTGACTGAGTAACTCATAGAGGGGATGTTTTTCAGGAGGCTGATAGCTTGGACCTTTGTACTTTCCAGCATTAGGACCTCACAGGGCAAACACTCGGGCGGTGATGCCGTTTGTTAATATGGCTGAGTTACCCGGTCCCTTCTGAGAGAGCTCTTACTTGTGGGGACATTGTTCAGCATCACTCCGGCACGAGGCTTTGGGCAGTGGCGTGTTCCCTGGGGTTAAGCCCAGCTTTGCTTCCCGGCTGGGTGGGCTGCGAGGGCTGCTCTGTCTGGAGTTGCTGGCTTTGCGACTTTTCTGCTAACCTCTGCTTTCCTGCTTCTGAGGCTGACAGGGAATGTTTTCATAGCCGTTCCCAGTTTGAACCCTGCGCCCTCCCATGCAGGCATGCCTCATTAGCTTCTATCTGGGACCGGGATGCAGCGAGGGATTTGGGGTCCCTGGGAGCACCCCAACATGCAAGAGGCATCGTGGGCAGTGGCAGCACAGCCTGCGCTGCCTTCCTATGTGCCTTGCTGAGCCATCTGCCAACAACCCATAATTACTAAAAGGAGGGGGAAAAAATAAAAGCATAATCAGCTCCCTATTAAATGGGGTAGAGGGCAGGCTTCAACCTGCAGGTGATAATGATATTTTGCCGTTCACAGTGAGAAAGTCGCACCGAACAAAACATGGTTATTAGTGTACTTGAAACTGCTGACATAAAGTGGTTGTGAAATGCTGGCTGCCAGATTGGGTCAAGTTAGGTCTTTGCTGAACAGATCAGGCTGCTGAGGAGCAGAGATCCGTGGAATGACAGACCCTGGGTAAACATTGCCAGGCTGAACTCAGCTGTTTGCAGCAGCAGAGGGTCTTTGTCAGCTGCTGCTCTGAGAAAAATAGTGATAAGGGGTGAATATGGTCAGCTGGGTCATGATCTCTTACAGTGCTTCCCCTCCTTGGCGTGCAGGATGGGATTGGAAGGTGTTATGCGCGGCAGGTGAGTTGTTTTGATTTAAACAGCATAAGAGTCTGAAAAAAAAAATAATCAAACCCTCTTGTAAAGTTGTGTTTGAGGAAGAAGGGAATAGAGGATAAAATCAGGAGAAAACGGGAAGTGATTTGTGAAAATTAGTTATGAACCTAGGTGTTCCTGCAGAGGGTCTGTAGTCTCTGCTAAGTGGCTTATATACCGGGAAAGTAACTGTGGAGACTTAAATTTGGGATTTGAGGTGTCAGAGCTCACCATCACACTTCTTTTCTTGGCCTACTGAAGTTTTGCGCTCTCCTTCACATCTGGAAGGCATCTTGAATACTGAAGAGTAGGAAATGTGGAAGGAGCAGCTCTGGATGAATTACAGTTGTGTTTTTCAGGTGTTGGCTTCAGATCTGGGAAGCGGTGGGGACTCCTGAGCTGGGGAGGGGTGAAAAATCTCTGTATCCACCAAGCTGAAGCCAACAGCGGCTTTTAAAGGTTTTCAAGTCTCCAGAATCTTTTGGAGAAAAGAGCATCTTCTCAAGTGTTCGTAGTTTTCATAGCTGTAAACTGGATTCTACCAGTAAACTGTGAATCTAGTACCATATGATGAATTCCTCCCTGTTTGTTGTGTTGAAGATGCAGCTTAGATGTCAGGGATATGGGTAGAGTCAGCAGCCACGCTAGTTGGTGCAATCTTTGTAGAGCTCCACAGCTTCTCCTAGTAGATTTTTTGCTTAATGTCTGTAATTTGCTGACGACTTGGCTTCAATTTATTCCAGGCTGCTCATGCTGCTGAAAAATGTGTGCCCTTTCAGCAATATGCCACATTTTTGAGCTTGCTTGGGTTTGGCAAATGTGTTGTGTGCGGAAATCGTGCTCACTCATTAGTTCGTGTCTTCTCAAACTGGGAATCTGGGAAAATGCACATATAAATGAGAAATTCTCATTGAACTTCTGCAGCTTGAAATGAGAATGTTTTTTATGCATTAGAACAAAATCCACAGGGACCGAAAGGAGTATAGAAAACCTAACCCAGAGAGAAGGGGAACTAAAAGTTTGCCAGAGTGTATTAGTTTGGTTCAAGCACCTCTTATCAAGCTAAAATAACTAAATGAATAAAGCTCACTGCCTGACTAGTTGCTGTGTCAAGTCTGTCCTTTCCACGTGTGTCCCCCTTGGTGGTGCCGACTCATCACATCAAGACCCTGGACCATTTTTATTTCACCTGAACATCTGATTGTGGGAGGTGCTATTTTTTGTGCATTGGTGGGCGAGATGGTTTATTGTTGCCGTATTGAAAGTAATGATTTCTTTTTTTTTTCAGTCTGTTAGATGTCTTCCAAGTCTTAATTTGAGTTATTTTTGCTGTGTGCCCAGAGGCATGAACAGCCCATCCATAAATATTAGCATTGTTATCTCAGCTGGGAGGCCAAGGGTCACCTTCAGGAAAATGAGTTGGAACTGGTTCCTAACTTTTATTTCCCAGAGTGGATGGGGTCTGTTTCTAGCTAGAAGGGTTTTCACTCATCCCACATGTGAACCTAGATTGAAATTAAAAGGTTATTCTGTGTCAGCATGAGGTCTTGCTCAGTTTTTTTGTGACATGATAGCATCCCTAGGCAAAAAGGGGTGTGCAAGGTGAGCTATTTATCTGGTCACTCAGTTTTCCTTCCCCTATGGGGACGTTTGGATGGCTGACATATGGGGATGAGATTCAAGTTTTAGCAGATATGCATGGTGGTGGAAGCTATGATGTCCCATGTCCTGGGCACTGTGCCACACTGGTGACCTCCTATTGAACCTTCTTCCAAGAAAGGCTCCAGAGAGTTGACCTGAGTGATGCTGACGCGAGGATGCAGCAGGGATGGAGACTGTGGGTACTGGATTGGCTGATGTGGCACTTTCAGTCCTTCCTCCTGTCGCTGTCTGTCCCCAGCTGACTTGTGTGCTCTCTGCAGTGCCTACAGGGCTGTGACACCATTGCAATTGCAATTACTCACCTGTTTAAGCTCATGCCCAGTTCCGATCCCTTTTTCTGCTTAGATAAATCCTGGTGTTTATCATAGGACCATCTCTAGGAGGAAGAGCACAATTTTAGAAGAAAAGGGGTGAAAAAAAGCACCAAAAAATGAAGAATAAAATCCATAAAAGGAAACTTAACTGGGGGAGATGTGTCTTTACAGGATTGAGAGGCCTGGAAACATATTGTACATTTCCAGACACTGAAGTTAAGGGCTCATTTAGAATAGTTCAGATATACTGGAGTTTGACAGTTCTTTGGTTTCCACATCAAACAGTCTGTAATTTATTGCCCCGTAAAGGGACTGTGTTTTTATCATATTGCATATTCTCTAGCCAGAAATCTAACTACCATGTAAGCTCTTGAAAAAAAAGAAACAACCCTTTGGGGATCGAAATCCAGGCAATATGCTTCTACAGACCCTGAGAAACTCACTTTGATTTATTTCCTTGGAAATAAGGGGAACACACAATTTCTTCGAGTATCACAGCTGTTCCCCCAAGCAGGATCTCACCATCTTTCTTCTCATGCTTGGTGTAAAGACCCAGGTCCTACAGTGAGCCCCATGTGAGAGGGCCTTGTGTTGCTCTTCATGGGGTTTACAGGAGGATGAGATCAATATTTAGAAGTCTTACAAGTCAGTAAAACACAGAGCTGGAGCAAGGGGGAGGGGAAAAAAAGGAGGGCCAGAGGTGCGAATGACCGAAGACAAAACAGACTTGAAGTGTGCAAAAAGAAGCATGTCCCAGCATTTAAATTCCCGTGTTTGAAGCTGGGTTGATCAACCAATATGTCCTATATTTGTTTGTAGGTTTAATGGGCTGTTTCCCTGCAGCCTGGCTGCTGGGAGAGGGCACGGCAGAGGTCACCCAGAAGTTAATTTGGAAAGAGGCCAAAAGGCCACAACTTGATTGAATCAAATATAAACAAAATGGGCCTGGGAACAGCGCGATGCCCTTGGGCCTGAGTCTCTCTCAACCCCTTTGCTGAAAATACAGAGTATGGCAGAGCATCAGGGACTAGCGAAGGGGGTTTAACCCACCCTGGGGGGGGATGATGCTTGGGATGACTAAGGGTTGGACTCTGATGCCACTTGGGGCATATGGGGACCCTGCAAGTGGGCCATGGGGACAGCGCCATGATTGCTCGCCATGCACGAGGCGGCTGCGGGTGCTCCTGGGGGAGATGGGGGCCCCAGGGGCCTCTCACCAGGCCCTGTCCCCAGTGACTCCAAGCAGGGAAAATGACTGAGTTTATTATGGGAGACCCTGGGGAGCTGAGGAATTTTGAGGAATATATTTCCCCTTCAGAAAAATCCGTGACTTTGCCGGGTTTGGTGGAATTGCATCTCTCTGTGGCCTGCCAGGCTTTGTGAGGCTTATTATTCCCACTGTATTTTAATTCCCCGGCTAGATGAAGCAGCATAATAATTAGAAAAATGCACAAACTGCCAGATTGTTAAATAATGTGATGCACAACGCCTATCAGTTGAAAGTACAATATTGAAGTTGCACCAAAACAAGTTGCTTTTGGCTAATTTTCCACTTTTCAATTTAATAAGTTAACACTACAATGTCTGAAGTGCTGTATATGTGTAATAGAATTTATCAGGTCCTCAGAAGAAATGTTAATAAACACAATAATTACTTGGACATGTCTTTTGTTCAACATTATTAAACAGTTTGTAACAATTAAAATATTAAAACCACATGTTGTTGAAAGCAACCAGACATTGCAATTATTTCTTACTAAGGCTATTAAATAAAATGACAGAAGATTTTTATTTTCATGATAAATGTATTTTGGAATGGATCAGCTAATTCCTCTTTTACTACACAAAATAATCTATAGCTCCACCAAGTCTAGGCCTGGTATTTAAAGCCTAACTCCATCATCCTTTTGAGCTGTTCCTCAGCTCTCATTAACATGCTGGGTAAATGCTCCCTGACTCCGTATGCAACTGGCAGTTACGGGATTTTGCCAGACCAGTTAAATCAGGGGAAGTGTGACCCTCTGTAACGAGACCATAATTAAATTTGAACTTATCTGACTGTCGGGTTGCTTTTTAAACCCAAACCCTTTCTTCCCCTCCTTCCCATCTTAGTAAGAGTCGGTGTTTGCCCATGCCAGCGATTGCCCATCGTGACCCTATCTGCAAACGTCCGGGCTTTATCGGGTTTGTTGTGGGAACACTGTACCTGTAGGTCACTCTAAATGGGTTTTCTTTAACAGCCTGAGATTAATTTGACCTGGTGTGTTTGCATGTGTGTTTTTAAACAGACACGTAATCTGGGCTGTGTTTGCCTGAAGTTTCTTGCCTGTTTTACCTCTGGTCTTGCATGACAGAGAGGAAAGTAAGGGGTGCACTGTTAAGCCCCATGCTTTTACTGCTCATGCAGTTACGTTTGCTGTGGAATGTGAGGTATTTCCCATTTTCAGTAAGGAAGGGGTGATAAATAGACACATTTCTGGTACTGTTCAGTGACACCGAAACTTGGAGTTGTGCTGAGGGACTGAGCATCTCCTGCGTGCCGCGTAAACCCGGCTAAGAGTGCTGGATCTTACCGACCAGTTGTTTTTATTGGAGGTAGTGTCAAAATGCCCGTCAATAATCCAAGTTCTCATATCAGCCAGTTTTTGGAGAAAATAATTGGTTGTAAGATGTTCCTCAGAGCACACAAGACCTTTGGTCCATCCTCATGTGTCTCTTTTTGGTCTGCAAAACTGTCTCTTTTTGAAACGAGATTCAGTATTTCCTTGTTTTTCCTACTTTGTCCTTCCCCTGGCAATTTCAGGAACACGTGGAAGAGGACTGGGAAAGGTAGGTTCCTGCACGAAGCCGTGTGTCTCCTTTATTGGTATGAAAAAGGAATGTCTCACCTGTGCTTCCTTTTTGCTAATCCCACTTACCTTTCTGAGGGTCCCTTTATTCAACCATGGTGTTTCACCAGTTATCTCGTATTTGAATAGATGTTTAACTGAATTGAGACTATAAGATCAGCAAAGCTTTCCCTGTTCTCAGCAAGATGGGGAAGCTGGGGCTGAGCTTGGATGGGTGGCAGTTTTGGCTGGTTTCTACACTAGTTTATTGTTAGGCTTTCTAACCTTTGGGTAACATAAATAGCGTTTTATCACTCTCCTTCCCTGAAATTCCCTGGTTGCCGTGGTCTTACGCACAAGAAAGGATTCAACTTTGCCCCGATGGCTTCAGCTCCAGTTGGGAGGCAGGTGCCTCAGGCGTGTCCTGCAGGGACCAGCCTCCAAACAATGCTGTTGAAACCAGCTGGAAAAAAAATACCTTTAAAGGGAATTCATTTGCTTTTGTGTCCAAAACATGCAGCTGATGCACAGCAGTGCTTTAAAACAAACACCAGATATCCTGTACCAGCTCTGGAGTTTGTCCTGTTGTGGAGGAAACAAACCTGGAAGAAATCCTTGTGCAGCAAAACATGGTGTAAGTGGAGCTGTTGATACCAAATTAACAGTTAATTACAGTTATTCCGGGCCTGTTAATTGTATGGAGTGTTGCCTTGTTTGTGCTGTGACTCAAACTGGTTATTTAATCAGTAGATGTCTGAGTAGGTGTCCTCCCCGATGGTCCCAGTAACAAAGCAGGCAGCCGTCTCTGGCATTAGTGGAGTGATTGGTATGTTTCTCATTTATATTTTTCTCCAAAATTTTCCTTAATGTCCAGATATTTAAAGTGTGGTCCAGAGTGAGATGGGACTGGGATTCAGGGAGCTAATCTTCATCATCCAGAGCAGGCCTAGAAGGTAACCTCTGGTCTTCTTGGCTGCGGAACAAATCTGATTGCTTTTGTTCCCGAGAAAAAGGCTTCTTAACAATAACATTACTTTTGATTCTAGTTTGATGGTGTGTAGCTGCTTAATAGCGATGTTCTCAGGGGAAGGAGGGAAAAGCAGGGCTGTAGACCGGCTGTGGGCAGGGAGGGCCAGTCCGGTCTGCACCCCCGGCTCTGCTTGTGTTGTGCCATCACGGTGTGCAGGTGGCATTGCTGTGAGCCGGGATGCCTGTGCGATTCCCGCTCCATCCCTAGCTGCTCCGGGTGCTGGGAAGGTCGGAGCTGGGGATTTCCCCAGTGCAATTCTGCTTCTTCACCAAACCACTCTGTCCGCAGTGGGAACAAGGCACACAGGGCATTCTTTTTCTCCCAGAGGTGTTAATATGTATCTGGTCCACAACACCAGAAGGCATGGGTAGTGGAGGAGTCCTTCCACATCCTTCCTGCTTAACCTGCTGTGGGTTTCTGTGTATCTTGTATCAAAGGAACTGAAAACACTCACTGATTTGGTATTCGTTTGATAGAAGGGGCAGTGTAAGGTGTCTTGCTACCGTGTGCAGAAAGGTGTTAACCAGCTGAAGCAGTTCATCTGCTGGTCTCAACAGCTTCGTTCTTGTAATAAATGTCACCAGAGCTTTCCTGGTCTGAAGCAGAAGAGGCATCAGACCTACACCCACCCAGCAATTCTGCTCGGGGTACGAAATGTCTCTTTTTTTAAAGCACTGTCTTGGTTTGGTAAGAAGCTGAAGTGGCTCCTGGGACCTCTCCTGATGCTCTGTCCCACCTCCACAGAGGGTAGTGGCTGGGCACAGGCCGCTGTGGTTTTCATCCAAGCTGTGCCGCTGTCAGAAAGAGCAAGAGCTTTTGTGCATTTTAGGTAATGAATAATTTGTAATCTTTCTCTTTTTGTTATACCTGCTGATGAAGCAGATGTTTGTAATTAGGCAGGTCTCTATGCTGGCAAACCCTGTCCCCCGTCAGCTTTGACCTGTCTGTGTTGGGGCAGGTGTAAATAACCTCAGAGCTCAGGAGGACTCCCAGTTAACGCTGTTGCTTGTTAAACTTCTTAGCTGGGTTTTGACATGTAACTAACTGCAAAGGCCAGGTTGTATTTTAGCGCTCTTGCTGTTGGAGCACGTGCTGTGAGAGGTGGCCTGTGCAGCACCTAAAACCCTGGGAGCAAACGGGAAAGTTTAGGTTGCAGTGATATTTAATGCCTATGGCCTCGCTCGACTGTATTGCAAGGGGATGGTATCTAAAGGAAGAAAATGTGCTTGGCTGGCCTTTCTGAGAACACATGTAAGAGGATGCTGTTCTGAGAAGTGTGGTCGGGGGGGAGCTGAGGCAGCTGGCTAAGGAGGGGTGTCTGAGCCCTCAAGATTTGTCATGGTGGGCAGGAAGTTACTTTTTATTTTTGGCAAGACCTCTCACATGCCTGCTGCCTACCGGTGAGGAAGGAGTTTACTGACCTTTTTGTGTAGCACATACGCTCCTAAATGCTGACGGAGAGACTCATGTAGGTGTATTTCAGGGCTTCCTCTGCAAGTGTTGGGTCTTGCTGGGGGAGGGTATAAAGTCACCAGCTTTGAACATAATTTAAATGCTGAGTTGCTTCAGCTGCTCAGCTGCTGCCTGGGCATCTGTGTGGGAGAACCACCCCGGGTAGGGCTCCTCTTGCCTGCAGCTCTGGAGGCCCGAGCCTTGCGGGGTCTGTTTCTGTTGGATGCATTTGGTATCGGTGATGAGTTGCACCCCAGTGTATCAGCAGTGCCTGTGCTGGAGCCTGGATGTTTCCTCAACCTGTTTGTAGACCTGTGCTAGGAGGCAGGTGCCACTATTGACACTAGAAAAGCTGTGTCCATGAAGTTAATTTTTCTTCTCTTCGTGTTTTAGCAAGGAGCAGCCATGCTCTGAATACAGAGGAAGGCTGTGACCTTGCCCAGGAGCCTGCCCAGCCATCAGCCATTAATTAGGGACCACGGAGGCTGGAGAGACCCCATTCCTGGTATTACTTCTGGTCTGGTTTGTCTCAGTCGAAAGCCTGTTTAATGTGAAGTGCATAAATACTTGTGGCAGCAGGGCTGAGGCTCGGCTCCCTGATCCAGCAGGGCATCTTCCCCAGCAGCACCAGCTCCATCCCACCTGCGGACCCCCTGCTCTGCTCTCCATGCAGGACAGAGCGGTGGCTGTTGGGTGGCAGAGGTGGCCATGGGAGGCTGGAGGCCACCAAACCTCCCCAGCTCTTGAGCATGTCCAGGGCTCAGCTAGGCACAACCTGCCCTGCTGTGGTGGCCAGCATGTCCCCAGGGAGGGTCAATCGGCTGCTCGCTCCTCCCCAGCTAACAGGTCTAGGGGGTGTTTGCCATGGCATCTCCCTCCTCCTTCCTGATTTAAGTCTCTGTGGAAATCAACGTTTTGTTAATTAGCCCTGCACTGGAGTTTTCTAACAGGAGGTAACTGGCTTATGAGGCAGTTGTTTAGTGCCCTGTGAAAGCTCTGTGGATCTGGGGACATTCAGCAGAGCTGCTACTTGTTGCTTTTTGGGCTTCCAGTGCCTTGGGGTGAAGTGAATGCAAAAGTAAAGCTAGAAAGAGCAGCCCCTGGGAGGGCAGGATGCGGCTAGGGGGAGATGGGCTGCTGGTCTGGCAGAAACCTCTGTCTAAGACAACATTGTGCGCAGAAATACATGATTTAAGAAGTCCCTCTCTGCTGGGAGCTTTAAGAGAAAAAGAGAAGTGGCTGGGACAGAGATAGATTTGCTTCTCATTTATGTGACAGAAGGAGGAGGAGGTAAAAAAAAATCCTTCCGGCACAGCTTTCAGCTCTCTGTTTCTTACCTGGTGCCAAGGACGAGATGTTTGTCTCACAGGCAGCCCCGGCAGACGTTGCTCACAGCCGGTGAGTGGCCACATGTGCCAGAGCCTGAGCCAAGAGGAAATCGGGAAATCTCCCTCTGGCTGGGCTGAGCTGGCCAGGGGACAGCGAGGGGACAGCGGGGACCCACTTGCTGCTGCGTGCCCTGCATTGGACACACTGGTTCCCCTCTGTGGAAATGTGGGACTTTTTTAGCGGATGGCTTAAGGTGTTATGATATCTGCCGGTCCTCCTAGGTGCTCTTGCATCTAGGGCACCTTCCTTCCAGGCCATCTCCACCCAGGTGCCTGAAGGACGTGATGGCGATGAGGTGGCTGATTGCTCCACCTCTGTTGTCTTCTCGTTTCTTGTGCCCCTACTTTGCTTGTTTTCTCATGTTTTATCTTCTGGTGATGTGCACTTTGGGCCTTCCCGAGTGGTGTTTGGACGGCAGAGTGGGGTTCTGCTCCAATGTAACTAAACAAAATATGGAAAATATGGATAATAGCGGTGATGAGTCCCAGCCCATGTAGGCTCCCACACCCCTCCTTCACACAGTTGCCAACCCCCTGAGGGGTGGCTGCTTGGCAGGTGGAGAAATTGGTCCAGGTTCTCCTGTCTAGTGATGCAGAGTGGGTGTAAAGGAGAGGGGAAGGCAGCTGGGACTGCTTATAGGAGACAGAAACTTTGTGGGGAGAAAGAACAGGGATACGATGCCAGTGAAGAACCAGTGTGGGAACGGATTTAGGCAGACAGCCCTTGCAGGTAGCAAAGAAGGGAGCATCTTTGCAATGCCTTTTCTGCCCTTGACAGGTATGGGTGGTTATCTGCCTGGTGGGGACAACTTTCTTGGTGACTTACTTTCCTTGTTTCATTCTTCCAGGCGGTATGGAAGTTCAAGTGGTCTTGATATACCAGCTCTTCCCCTGATGCAGGTATAAAGGTCCACCCACGGGATTACTGTGGTGTTCTGCTTCCCTTTATCAAGGTACAGGTGTAAGCACAAATGGTTTCCTGGGTTGTGCACCAAACAAAGTGTCTTCAGGAGGTGCTCTGGCATGAGCAGCATAAAATCCGGAGCAGTTATGGGCCCTATGACAGAGACTGACACTGAGGAAATATTGCGGGTCAGCCCAGGCAAAGTGAAGAAGAGCTGGAAGGGGGTGTTTGCAGTACCTAGGTGCATTCCTACATCCCTTCTAGAGAAGTGGTAGCTCATAGAAGTCTGTCCGATACTGGTAGGAAAAGGTCCAGGCAGCCTCTAGCAAGTTGCTGAAGTTAACTACTGCCTGGTCCAACTACATGTTCAATGATTGGTATAATAATTGGGTTTTGGAATCTGAGGCATGTCTGTGTTTGGTGGAGGAGGATGGTGGTGTGTAGGAGGGGGTGCTGAAGGACTGGTGATATTTTGGTCTCAGAAATGCATAGGAGGAGAAGGAGCTGTAGCAGCTCACAGAGAGAAAAGTAGCATTTCTGCAGTGTCGACACTGATGCGGGCTTGGGGGATGAGCCAGAAGCAGACGAGGGACTGCCGATCTCCCCAGCAGGCTGGGCTGGACGCTGCAGCCCTGCTTGGAACCCACATCGTCCTGTTCCTTCCTACCGCCACACAAAAACAAGCCATAAATAGCTGCAGGGTGGAAGGAACTGGATATAATGTGAATGAGCTGATCGTAAAGCCTTGAGTAATCTCTTTTTCACATGTGGCCTGTGATGAATGAGCATTTGTTCGGGTCGGGGAAGTGACACCTCCCTTGCCTGGGGGACAGCGGGCAGGAGCCGGTCCCTCTGCCTGCTGCCGTGCCAGCCAGGGCTTAACCTCCGTGTCCGGGAGAGCATCCTGTCCTGGGCATCAGCCTGCCGTCACCGACCCAGAGCTATACATAACAGCTTGGCAGCCCCTTCTGCTGCCTGAAGAGATTTAATGTCCAGTGCGGACTCATTTTAATTACTGCCAGCACTTAGGGGTCTTCATCTGTCTTCCTTTACCCATAGGGATACTGTCAGTTTTGATAGCTAGTCTAGAATTAAGCTGATGATCCATAAAGTAGGGCCACCCTTTGGCCAATAATTCATTGCTGTCACCAACTTCTTCACACTATCAGGAGAGTGACCAGAAAAACTGACTTACTGGCAGCTGAGAGCATCTCCTCTAGAGCCTGTGAAGGCAGCAAAGGGGGTCCTGCTATGCCCGTAGACCCCGGGTAATGCATGGTAGGGATTTTTCCTCTTCCAGGAGATGCTATTTTGAGTGCTAGAAGTAAAGACGAAATCATTTTTATGGCTGAAGAGCCACAATATAATCTCAGAGCTGAAGTTCACCCCTTTTGGAACCCATTGCCCCAGGATGGTATGGAGGATGGGGAGGGCATCCTGGGGCCCTCCCTTGCCCACCCTGCCCGGAGCGGGCAGCAGGCACTGCCTGGGGCTTGGTCTGCTGAGTCTGGCTTCATCAGTACAAAACCTGAGACATCTTGAAGCAAGCAGCACAGGGAAGTGCAGAATTTGGGTTTAGAGCAGCTGATAAAACAGCTGACGTGACCAACTCGTCATTTTTCCAAGCAAGGAAAATTACTTTTCCAGCTTCAAAGCCTGCTTCCACTTTATTAATATTTGATTAGCGATTGCTTCTTGTTCTGCTGAGCTTGAAATAGAAGTACAATTAGGAACAGGTTTCTTCTCTGCCACGTCTGCTCTGCCAAGGTGCATCCAACTGGAAGGGCCATAAGGAAACCACAATTTTGAGTGTCTTCCTGCCAAAATGGGTTCTTCTGTCCATGGGCTAATGCTGTGGTCGGAAGAGCAGTGATGCCTGCCTGCGCACACATGTGCTTGCTCTTGCAAGACAGAAATACAAATCCTGGATTTACAGATATTTTAAAAGTTTTAAATATCCTTATTTTTCAATGGCATTTGGTGCTCAGTGCCAGGGAACACTGAGTTTCTCTGTAATATGTGTTGCATTTTGTTGCCGCCCAAGAGAGAGAAAGCTCTCTAGAGCTTGGAAAGAGCCGAGTGAAAATGATTCTGTTGATGTTGCCTTGAGTTTCTGCTTGTGCACGCTCCTGTGCCACCAAGGCCCCCGTCCACAGAAAGGATAAAGTGAATGGAGCTGGGAACCTCTCATGATGAGGGCTGGTTAAATAATAAAGAAAGTATTTGCTAATAAAAGATAATTTTTTCCATGCTATTTCCAGGGCTAATAAGCAGAGGAAGTGGAGAGAATCGATTCTCCTGTTGCATGCTTGTGTGTGATCAGGCCACAAAATTCAAAACACATGAGTTTTCAGAAAGTCCACAACTTCAGCCTTTTAAAATGGGTTCCTTTCCTCAATTCTTGCTTGTGATCAGATAATGACTTTCGTAAGCAAAACAACCCCAGCTGTATTTCATAATGGGAATATACTTCTGTACATTGTAATGAGCTGTTAACAGGGAACAGTATCGTGTGAAAATCTGCACGTTTCCCATGATGCTGCCCTGATTTAAAAGCCATCCATAAATTATGCACTATTGCAGTTTTCAAGGTCAGGATTGGCCATAAGATCTAGTTTTTCCACCCCCAAAACCAATATTTTCAGCAGGCTGGAATTTAAAATAGAAAAATGTGACTGGTTAGGAATCTCGGGAGTTGTGTGGGAAGTGCCGTGGCGTCTGTGTCGGGCACCCCAAAGCACATGGCTGGAGTGGGTGGCTTGCGTGATGGAAGGGGAAGTAACACCTTTGCTCCTCCAAAACTCTTGCTCCCTGAGGCTCCTGAAGAAAGTCATCCCAAAGCTTTGCAGACAGGCCTGAGTTGGTGGGTTTGGCTGAGTTTTGAGAGGTTTTTAGCAGAGCCAGGGGCTGGTTTTCACTGCCGGGTTCGGTTCCCAGGGTCCCTCTCATGATGCAGCAAAGCAGCACTTGGACACGCGGCTGGGGATCCGGGGGAGTTTCTGCACTAAAGCACTTTTTCTGCTGTATGTGAATACTTGATTATTAAGCACATATTACAATTCTGAATATTATTTTAGCTGCAAGTTCAGTCTCCATCCTCTCCAGCTTTTTAGGTTTGATCGTATTCCAGAGGCTTACTAAAAACATGTGAAGAATTTCTGCAAAACTCTATGGAACACTTTTATTAAATTCTTTCAGTCATGCAAGCTAAATTAAATGACAGCTCTGTCCACCAAAAGATTACAAATATCAATCAGACTTCTCCCCTAAACTCATGAAGGAATTAAATATTTTTCTAAAAGTCTTCTATTCCCTGTAATAATCTGTTTGACTGTTCTCTTTACTTTACATATTTTTGAAGTATGTTGAAAGGGCTGATTTCTGCCCTAAAGGAGTACAGTGCTTGTAGCTCACTGCTGATATTTTATCTGAATTTGTGGGCACAATTTTGGGTATTACTCAAATTGATATTTGCAATACCCCAAGCATAGTTTCCAAAAGGAGAACACAGCTATTAAACTCTAGTCCAAGAAACATAATGCTTATTTCTGTTCAGAGATGGGAGATTAATGATAAAAAGTATGTTGCAGCTCTCACTGTTTAAGTTAAAATTAGAAAAACAAGACCAGGTGGCTCAGTGGGCTGGTGGGATGGTGAGCTCCGAGTAAAGTGGTTGTAAAGAATGAGGAGTTATAAAGATTTCAACATACGGTGGCCTGTCCAAATCCAGCTGAGTCATTACCCCACGATGCTGCATCTGTTTTTGTCTGGTCACTGTACGGTTATGAATAATTGTGTAAATCATGCTGAGATGCCCTGGGGAGCTTTCATTGCAGAAAGGCTCAGCACACCATTCCCAGCTGGCTTGTTTTTTAAGCTGTAGGGAGACCACAGGACAAGCCAAGTAATGAAGATGTATATGGAGACCAGCCGGGACTGCCTGGTGTCCCTCGTACTGATGCTCTGGCGGCTGATGTGTAGGTGTGGGTACCACAGCAGTCCCTGCCCTCCCTGTCCGGGGGGCCACGACTTCAAAAGAGACGAGATTGAAAAGAAAGCTGATGCACATTTGAGGTGGTGGACCTTGTAGTCAGGAGCAAAGGGAGTTTCTTGCCACAGTGGTTGTGTAGGTGGGATATGAATGCCCTGCAGACACCTTAGAGACATGTGTGTGCACAGTGACTCCCGCAATTAGTGCTCTAGTTTACATTGGGTACATGATAGTGTGTTTTTGCCATTATGGTTTAGCACAGAAGAGTAGATATGTCTGTAAACTGTTACAGCTGGATGAATCGTGTTTAAGTTAAAGCTATGTCACTGTTACTTACTACTTCAGTGATCACCGGACTATGTATTTTCCTGCCTCTTACCATAGGCTTTAAACCACAGGACATGAATAAACTGTAATGTCAGGGTACAGTCAGCTCCACTTGCTATTTAAGGATGGGGAATCTATGTTAAGTCCACCAAATATAATTTCACAAGGCATGCAGGCCATCAGGGAGGCTGTGTAATTGTCGATGAGCAGGATTGTGGCTGCTGCTCCGACCGAAGCCAAGGCGTCCAACAACGTTCCTGGGTCTGGAGGCACCAACAGAGTAGGGTGGTATTTCCACCCCATGCCAGGTCTTCTGCTAATGGTGCCAGTAGGTTTTGTGTGACAGGCTTCATTTCTAACAGACCCAGCTGCAAAATTTGACTGATTGAACCTCCCTGTGTTTATCAGCAGCTGGGGAGCGTGTGGCTGAGGATGGAGCTTTTGTCCTGGAAAAGGAAGGAGCAGCATGGCACAGGGATGTCACATGCACTCAATCCAAAGTCAGGGCCCACGTGGCATTTTTCAGAAATTTCCTGTTTTATCGTGGCTACAAAGGTATAAAAATTAAGCTGCTAATTTATGGCGTGCCAAGGAAAATGTAGTAACACAAGAAATGCTCAGTAATTTTAATGTTTGAAAACACACAACTGAAAAATCCTGAATTTCTCCCGCCCCCTACTGAGCTTATTAAATCTGAAAATATCCCAAAGCTTAATTCTCTCTGCCAGAAAGTTCTTCTGCTGTTTCGAGTAAGTAATGAAAGTTGTGCCTCTGATCTGTGCCTTGGATGCAGAGGGGTGAGCATCCCGAGAGCATCCTGCTGAGGACTGAGCATCCTGCTGCTGAGCAGTCGTTGTCCCCTTCCACCATGGTGGGTTTGGATGCACTGGAGCAATGGGTCCAAACCGGTGCTGTGTGTGGGAAACCCTCATTATACCTCAAGCTGACACGCTCTGTGCTGGGGGCTGCTGTTAGTGGTGGACTTCATTTAGAGGAGAGGAATCCAGTGCGCGATGGTGTAAATACTTGAGCAGTTGGCATGGTCGGTTCCTGTGTGAGGTCTTCCCTGTGCTACCCCAAGCACTGCATTTGCCTTTGTTTGTTTGTTTGTTTGTTTACTTGTTGTTTTTTTTTTGTGGTTACGCTGTATTCTGGGAAAGGCCTGTAAATGTCTAAATCAAATACAATTCCTGAAAAGTGAACTGAAATAGTCTGAGCCAAAGCCTACTGAAGACCACAGACAAGCATCCCCTGAGTTGCAGGGAGAGGAGCTGCATTTTGCTTCCTGCCGTGGATGCAGGACTCATCAGGGCTGTCACTCAGGATGGACCTTTGCACGTGCCAAGGAGAGGTTTGCTGCGTTGTTTGATGTAGCCAGGGGAACCCGAAGGGGTCTCATGTTGAGCCATTTGGTTTTGATTACGTTATGCTCCTCTAATATAAACACTAAGGTATGTGGACATTGCCGTGGACAGAGGGAACCAGATGCTGGAAGCATTCTTCCAAGGCTGTATAAACTTCAGCGGCTAAATATTTTAGAAACTGTTTTCTAAGGCTAGCTTAATAGTTTAAAAATATAACCTAGATTCCAGATATTAAAAAATGCCTTGAAAGGCACGCATATTGCTGCAATAGACAGAAGTAACTAAACCCCTGAAGTATGTGGAAAGCTCCCATTTTGCAATATCATCTCTGTTACTTATCCTTTTCATTATTTTTTTTTAGGGCCAAGATTAAATTCAGGAAGACTTTTAACAGCAGAGTGATAGTGATAGAAATTTTCAGCATATAGGAACTGGCTGACTCACCCCTTTTCAAAGTGGATCTGGGTTTATGATGAAATAGCTGGCTGCTTTCAGCAACAAGAAAATCAGAAAAGTCAGCAGGAAGAGGAAGCCAATAGCTTAAAATGTGTCTAATTCCTCTGTGCACTGTGAAGGGGCAGGGTTGGGAGCTCCCACCCGTGTTTGGAAAGCTGTCCTGACCTTGTGCTTGGTGGAGGGGTTCAAATCGCCATCTCAGGAATGTGCAACCTGTCACTGTTATTTAGGACTCATCTTTAAAACATCCTTTAAAAGATCCTGTCACTGCATCGCTTGGCTATCCGAAAAACTTTGACTAGCATCCCCTGCACTTCAAGACTGAGGAATGAGATTTTTAGGTTAGGTTATTTTTGTGAGGAACCCTACGGACCCGAGAGATCTGCTGTTTCCTTTCACACATGTTATTTCTCAGATGGGATATAGTTCGTGTAAGCTGTGAGAATCCCTGGACAGAGTTTCCTCTTGCTACTGGTTTTTGCCCTGTCTGGTCTAACTCTGGACACGTGTTTTATAGCCGACTCCTGAGCATGGGTGGTTTTGGGTTCTCACAGGGCTGATAGATGTGCTCCAGCTCATGTGATGCTCACCGAGGAGCTTTGTCCGAGAATGAACCTGAGCTCATCGCTGCTTTGGCATGAAGAGTGTGCAGGGGTCCTGTCCCACCATCCTGGCTCCACCGAGCCCTGTCCCCTTCTTGTCACCAATCCCCCTGCAAGCATGGGATGAAGAGGTGGGGAGGGTGGAGGGAAGTTGTTGAATGACTGTGGCACCTCGTGTCTTTCAGCTACTCAAAGGGATGGCTCTGCCCCGCCGAAAAGCTCCAGGCAAAACCCCAGAGGAGGAGGAGGAAAGTGGGGACTGCGATGATGAAGATGAATGTGGTGAAGGCTCTGGGAATGGAGATCTGCGAGTGAGGAACCAGCTCCGGTTCTTAGCAGGTGATGGGGATGGTGGTCCCGTGGCAATGCCCCTTTGGGGGTTGTAGGTCTTGATGCTGGTGCAGGGAGCTGCTCTCTGGGGTCTGCTCAGGTCTGCTTGCTGCAGGCACCACCGATGCTCTCCATGGCTCAGGTGCTGTTCACGCTCAGCATCATCAGGTTGGCCTCAGCGCCGGCTGAGACAGCAGCTGGAGAAGAAATGCAACTGCTTTCCCTGGTCGCATTTACATGGGTGTGTTGAGGGCAACCTTATGGGAGAAGGTTCAAGGTAGGTTGCAAACCTGTTGTAGGTCCCAGAGTCGCCCTCTTCTCTCCTTCCCCCTGCTGCCCACGTTCATGAGCTTAGAGATGAGCCTGTCAGCTTTCTGGAGGACATCAGGAAGGCAGTAAAGATCGTGTGACTGCAGCAAATTACAGCTATTTCTGACAAAGAGTTGAGAGACTCATGGTAATTTTTTACAAATAACTCAGGCTTATTTTTCAGAAGTGATTTAGGTACTCAGGAGCCTAAAATTGCATGGCTTGCCAGTAAGAGTCATGTCTTCGTTTGCTTTCAAAATGGCCATGAAGTACTCGTAGTGCTTCAGGGCTGCGTTATTGATAAGGTAGTACGTGGTCACCTGTCAGGAGGAGGAAGCAAAGGACCAGTTGTGACTTGGGCAGTCGCAAATGCTGCTGGTGTGTGTCTTCTCCCTGACCCAATATCCACTGTCATCCTCCTGCTGGCTCTGTGGAGCTCAGCAGCATCATCCTCTTTGCTCGCCTGAGCAAGACCAGGTGGTTTGAGGCTGTGTCTGTCATGGATGAGAGGTGTCTGCTGCACCTGGGTCTGCAGGCTGGAGACTTGGCCCAATTAATGCTGGTTCCAGTGCTGCACATTGCTCTTTGAGAGACCAGACAACTGAACCTGGATAAAATCAGCTTTACAGCTTTGAAATTTAAGAGGCAAATTTGGGCTCTTAAACGAAGCACAGATGTTTATAAATTCCCTTCCATTGGTCTGGGATAATTAAAATATCCTTAATGAAGTGAGAGCTGAAATATTAAACACCAGTTTCATATCAAAGATTATTGACACATCATGTAAAATATATAAAATACATATATTCAAATATGGGATAAGGGAAAGAAAATATTTTTTAAGTTCTCCAACCCAGGTCTGAAAGAGAAATATAGAATTTGGAGTAGGATAAAATGTACTTTATTTCATCCAAGAACTAAATATCAAAGTGAACGTTAAAGAAATACAGGTGATCCGCATTGTCCTGCGTCGGGAGCAGAGATATGTGTTTCATTTTCCATGATCTTTGTGTCACACCTTTATGCTATTTTTAATGTATTTCTGATTTCCTCTTATAGCCTTTCCCGTAATATAATCAGTGATATCCAAAGCCACATAATAATCCTTTCTGCCTTTTTCTGTCTCTCTAGGCTAGTTTAATCACTGTATTGATCTCCCCGATAACCTGCCTGTCTAGCAATTTAGACCTCTCTTGTCAGTGCGGTATGTGAACATGAAATAGGAAAAGAGGACTTGTCCTCCCTGTGCTACTCTGCTGGAGGGTGTTTGCTGCTGCCTTTGCTACGGGATGGGTAAATATTAACTTTAAAGCAGCGGTGGCTTTGGGGCGTTGTGTTCCTGACAGTTTAAGTCTTTCAAGTTGCCAGGAGCGAGGTTTGTCCAACACAGGTTTTAGGCATCGTCTGCACTTGCAGGACAATGAGCTGTGCCATTGTGGTGGCCAGGGAGACTTTCTGGTGCTTCCTCGTTTGCTGTAATGCTCTTTTTTCGTGTATGTTTTGCTTTAGAGCAGAAAGGCAAAGCTGATCTGACAGTGACAGAATCCTATTTGGTTGCTATTGGATATAAACTGTGACTGTCTTCAAGTTCTATGTTGGAAACAAGCCCAGGAAAAGTTGCTGATGGTGTGGAAATATTCACTTTCAACATTTTAGAGAATGATATTTCTTTTTACTTTGAAAGGGTATTTTTCAATTAAATTTTTTCCATCATATCACATGTGCATAGTACGAAATAAAAGGGAACGGAAGCCATTTCACATTCCACTCCCTGTCCTTCCACAAATTCTAAATTTTAGGTTAGTGTGCTGATTTGAAATGATGCCAGGCTTTGGAATCTGGAAGTAGTTTACAAAATGAACTTTTACATTTAGTGCGGCTTTATCTCTCTCCTTCCCAAGGTGGTTATGCTGTAATAGAGGCAGAAAGGACTGGGGTTGAGTTACTGACTCTGGTTTTATTCTGTGCTGGATGCTCTGTAGCGTTAAGGCGGGAACAGGGTTGGATTGCTGGGGGGGGTGCATGTTGTAGCATGGTGGTCAAACCCAAAACCCCCCTTTGAGCGCATCTGAGTGTCTCCGTCAACCCTCAGAGGTTTGCAGTTGGGGAACGCAATTTGGGTGCTTTGCTTTCCTTTTCCTAGAGGCTTTGTTCAGCTTAGAAGGAGGTTTTCTTGGCTCTGTGGCGGCAGTGGGGAAGTTCTCCCTTGGAGAGGGTTGCCGGTGCCTTGTGGATGGACTTGGTGATGCCTTGGGGAGGCGGAGAGGTGGGTCCCTTGGGCTGGCGCTGGGTCTGGCTGGTGGTTGAGTGAAAACATCGGCAGAGTTTGTCACCTCCGGGGTCTTTGCATCTCTTGGATGCAGAGGGAGTTTCTCCCGCTCCGGTGTGGGTGCTGCTGGTCCTGCTCGCTAACTGCAACCAGCTGCTCGGTCTTGGCCTCACCGAGATGTCCCCTCAGAAGGTCTTGAAAATGCGGAGATGAAAAAAGAGCTAAAGGAAAAAAAAAAGTCCGTCTTGAATACAGACTAGTTTTGATTTATCGCCTGTTGTATAAAATGTAACCTTTGTTTCCTATTTATAATGAGCCTGTAATAACTGGACAGTCAACTTAAACTTTTAATGATTTAAACATACTTGTAAACTGTCAAGTCAAAAGTTTGTGAGTGACTATAAACATATGTTGGTGAGCGCTATATGCTAATAAATTCATTATTATGTTGCCCCAGTGGGAAACGTGGAGATGGCAGGCTTTTTTTTACGATACGTCTTTTATTGTTTGTCACATCTGCAACACATTAAGGATTTTGAAGGCAGATAATGTTTACAATAAGGGGGAGGACTGAAAATCTTACAGCTCAGAGAGGAGCCCATCCTGTGTGTCAACCGAGTAACTGTGGAGCCAGCACCCTGGCCGTGTAGCTCTAAAAATAGAGCTGTGTACATCCACGCACATGTATTTATTCCACACCAACAGCAAATCATGTCTGTGAATAAATTATAGTATTTTTCCCCCAAATTACGAGTTGGTGCAAATGTCTTCCAGGCTGTACGGTGCAAACATGCGCTCGCACACCGCTGGGATCAGCCGTTCTGCATCGGGCACCCAAAGCAAACAGAGCCCGGGGTGGTTGGCGCTTCGCTGCCACTCCAGACAGCCACCCACTAATTAGCTCACCTCCGGCGTTCTCACTCAAGATGCCACTTATAACAGATGAGCTCGTTGCCAGGAAGCCTGAAAATAAAACATGGGTGCTGGAGAAGCTCCTGCACCGGGTGGGCGGCTTTTGCAGGAGCTGGGGGGGAGCAGGCGCTGGCTTTTTGCGGCATTTGCAAAGGTTGTGTGGTCCAGCTCACCTCTGTGGGGATGCTGTGTGCCTGGACATCTCACAAGCTTTGCTGGGAGGAAATAATCCATTATAGTGGCCAGAGCACATTACCCAGCAAATGTTCTCAGCAATCCAGCAAGGGGGAGGGTGGGAGAATGAGGGGAAGATTTACCCTTCCAAAATATCTGTGTTAGACAGTAACAAAAGTTGTCTTGGGAACAGATGGATTTGGCAGAATTAAGTAGAAATAGTTTGTCCTGGGAAGGGAAGTTGGCCTCATCCCATGAGATATGTGAGGATAGATGTGTGCAATAAAGATATGTAAAGATGGCTCTGCAAGTTTGCGTGTGTAAAACAGCTCCCCTTTCTGGCTGTTCGTGCTGCAGTTAGTTGTGCCTTTCTGCTCTCCCTCTGTTATTTCTAAGGCAGAGAGGCACTTCATAGTTTGAGCCTGGGGAAGCCCCAAGTTTTGCTGCTCCATGTGCTGCCAGCGCAGGTGGGGGGCTGGACCTCTGTACGGGTGTCCATGCTGGAGCCAGGTGCTGGATGAAAATCAAGATCAGCACAGTGTGTCCCTTGGTTTACCCAGATCTTTAGCTCTTCAGTAGCTTCTGGCTTGCTTTGCTGCTGGTTTATCCTCTTGGCAGGGTTGCTGTGAGAGCTCTTGTTAAATTGTGGGTTTAAAAGTCACCTCTTGCTGGCTGAGTGTGTTCTCTTCGCGGGTGGAAAAACCGTTTGTTGATAAGCCCTTTATCCAAGTTACAAAGGTGGTGTTGCTTCCAAAGGGGAATATAGGCATGTTGTGGAGCAGGTGACACCTCTGGCTGCCACGTCCCCAGAGAGAAGGGGCTGCCGTGTTCCTGTGGCTGTGGCCTGCGTGGGCACGGTGTGGGACACTGCTGATTTCTGCCTCACACTGTGTTTTTGGAAGATGTTCTGAACCTCTGTGAGTTGCAACTTGCATCCTATTCTGTTTTCTAACATCTCCAAATGTCCCAGGAAACCATTCCACATTTTGGAGTTTTCAGTGCTGAGACGTCATTCTGGCAGCTCCACCTTTGGTAACCTTGCTCTCATCACCCCATTTTCTCCCAGGTTTATTTCTGAAGGTGCTCAATCTGAGATCCTTCCACCCCACCCCGCTGTGGCAGGGAGCAGGAGGTGCAGCTGCTACGATGACACGTGAATTGGTTTTTTATGGGGCGTGCAAAATGCGGTTCATTTTGGGGAGCAAACGGGTTTCCTGGTTGAGACGGTGGCAGTGCAAGGGCCAGGCAGGGTCACTTTGGATGCAGTCCTCCTGGTTTCTGCAGCCCATTCCTGCAGGAGTTTCCTTACAAGTGTGTTTTCGTGCTGGAAAAGGGGACGCTCCCAAGCTGGGAGTGCTCAGGCATCTGCCAGGGCTCACTTGGTACATTTGCTGGGAGACAGACCAACAGTTGTTAAAATATTTACAAGATCATGTCTTCTCATCCTTTATCGTGGTGATTGCTTCTCCGCAAATGCCTTTAGGGTGCCTGTATCTGAGCAGCTCCTATCTACTGATACTGCTCTGCTCGATTTAGTACTGGGTCTGGAGGGACGGTTCATTGCCATGTTCATTTGCCTGCTGAGAAAGACATTTTCAAATGCCTGATTGACTTTTAAAATACTCCTTCTGCAGGTGCAAAATGTGTGTGCATTTGCTGACAGCGTGAGGCCACGTGGCCGCTGTGCCTCCCCAGTGGACAGCCTGCAGGCTTGGATTGTCCTACTGAAAAATATCATGCGTACAGTATCAATATTTATTGTACGTGGCTCTGCTCAGCCTTTAGCAGAGGTGCCCTGTCCTTGGCTCAGGCGGCAGGGTGAGCTGTGTCAGCTTGATCCAGCATCCTTCCTAAAGGGAAGCTAAAAGCTTTAGGACTTTTAAGATGTATTTTTTTTCCTAAGGAGGATGCTGTTGAATGCTTAAGTGAAGCGAGGAGCGCAGAGGCATACCGTTCTACAAGACATTCATCCTGTCCCAGGGTGAAAGAAATGTCAAGGCCAAATGTGAGCTAGATTATCCTGATGGAAAAGCTGGAATGGTACCAACTAAAACAGTGCGATAGCTTGATTATTGCTTTTCTGTTTCAAGTGTTTGTGTTTGTTGAAATTTCTCCTTTTAATGAATATTTGGTTGGAAGTCAAGAATTCTTTGTCGCTATTCAAATACAAGCTAGAAGATGGAGAGGGAGTCACATGTAGCAGTTGGCTGAAGCTCTAATTGAATGGCAAGTTCATTAATTTGCTTTTGACGTCAGCAAAAATTGACAGACTGGGAAAATTATTGGTGGCTTTCAGAGACGGGCTTGTTTCACGTTATCCTTCAGCTGGCACTTTGTGCGGCTGTGACTCTTCCAGGCCTCACATTGTACATAATGTATACATTTTGAAGGGTTCTTTTAACTGTTGTGCTGTGAGTTCCTCCAAAGAAACAGCAAGTCCACAACTGAAGAACTAGAAATTCATCTATGAGAATCAGTTTGCACTTTGAGAAAAGGTACATATATGCAAAAAAATCTATGAAATCAGCAAGTAAACCCACTGGACATATTAATCACATGCTCCTGTTTTTCTGGTTTCAATTTTGCATATTTTTTTTTAAAAAAAACCTTTTTCAGTGTTGTGCTTACAGGTTGCAGATTAAAGTTGATCTGAGCAGTTTGTGTCTGATATGTTTAGGAGCTGAATTCTACTGCCTCAGTCCATTCTGACCCAAAGCAAAAAATTATGTACCAGTTGTTTTAAAGCCACATCAGTGGAGGGCATGTAAATCCCTGATACTCTCATATCCATAAATCATATGCATCACATTCCCAGTGTGAGCAGATGTTGGCCTAACATCCTTCTTTGGGAAGCCCAGATCAGTGCCAGTGAAGCTGGTTCTTGGGCTCAGTCTAAGGTGACTGGGTGAGGTTGAGGTGTTGGAGGCACACTGAAGGTCAGACAAGATGATGCTTCTGCTCGTACGTGTACAAATGCACAAAAACCTTTGTAAAACTCTGATTGTTGTCAGTCCCAGATGTTTATAATGCCAGTCTGCTGGCAAAAGATTTACCTTCTATTTGGGTTGCAAGTTGTACAGCTTATATTATGCCAGAGCGTCTAAGGAGATCCTTTTCAACAGTGTAATTTGGAAGCTAATGTATCTTTAAATTGTTACCGAGTGTAGCATTTTACATGACTGAACGCATCAAAACAATTTAAAGTATGCAAAAATCTGCCCCGTTGCAGTAGTGATAGTCATATTTATGTTTAAAGGATGATGAATCAGTTTTTCTGTGGCTGAAAACATGCGAATTCTTCCAAAGCTGGGAAACACAATTCCTGACTTGGATACAAACTTGGTTTTTTATATATATTTATATGTATTGTTTCTTGTTCTGGAGAGACAAAATAGTTTAACTGGATTTCTTTTTAAGGGTAAATAAAAGGATATTTCAGACAGAAGCAGACCAGGTGCTACTTGCTAATGGACGGACAAGATAACCTTACGCTGATAGTCAGGGCATCTGTATCTGGGCAGTTTGTTGTACAAAGACAGGTTTGTCTGCGAACCTGATAACAATATAACGTGTTGATTGACTTTTCGCGTAGGAGAGGGTGTCCCTTTCATGAGTGGCTTGGCTTTTACTAATGCCTTACTGCAGGTAAGCTGATAAGAGTGATAACGGGGATGCAATAAATGAGGCTGGAGGGTGCAGCCCTGTTAGGCGTTGGGGGAGAAGGCTCTGGTCCCAGAGAGTGTCCCAGCCATGCTGGCCAATGCGTGTGCCCGACACTCGTGTCGGTGTGCCAGCACTCAGCTGTAAAACATCACGGGCCCATCCTGTGGGCATGGGGCTGGACCATGCCTCTCTTGCTCTGTGGCTGTCGTGGCTCCTAGCCTCAGAAAATGGGGGATGTGCCATGTCTGAAGAAGGGCTGCCTTCTCTCCTGGTGACATTTCCACTCCCCTGTGGTCCAGGACAGGCTGGTCCAGCTGAGATTCCTTCCATTGAACTGCAGGATCAGTGAACCTCACTTTGTTGTCTTTAGCTCTGGTGCAAAGACAAGGTGGTGCTGAGTGCCCATATTAGCTCATGGTTCTTGGGATCCTGCTGCAGTTTGTCATCACCTCCTTGGGAGCCTGTACCAAACTGCTGCTGGTTTGCTTGGGGGGGGTCAAGTACATCTGTCACACCCAGAGAGGTGGTGGATCCCTGGACGCATCCCAGGCCAGGCTGGACGGGGCTCTGAGCAACCTGATCAGGGTGAAGATGTCCCTGCTCATGGCAGGGGGTGGACCAGATGAGCTTTGAAGGTCCCTTCCAACCCAAACTATTCTGTGATTTTGTTATATCTGTGTATACTTCAGGTGTCTTTGACTACCTGGGCACCACTGAAGGGGAGCAGACATGGGACAGCACCGGAGCTGTGCTGCTGCTTGGTGGTACTCAGGAACCACAGCCATCAGCAAGACTGGGATAGGTAAGACTGGGCTCCTTTGGCACATGCCCCCACGTTGCTGGAAATTTGACTATGGGCAGCTGCAAGGACTGAACAGGAGGAACATCCCATGGTAGGGACACTCAAAGCTTACATGGAGTCAAAGACACAAGAAGATGGAGCTAAGGTCCATCAAGGACTGTTAAACGCAGCTTGGCTTGGAATGAGCTCAACATGTGTCTGCCGAGAATGTATCTTGGGGAAATACAACTGCGTGACAACTGTATACACAAAATGAGGCTGGGTGGCCCTGTCTCATTGAAAGGGCCTAGGAGAGGGTCTCTCATCTGTGGCTGCTGCATCATCTGTCCATCATCTTGCCCTGAGAGAGGTGTCCAAGAGAACAGGTGATGTTTCAGGTGGACCATGGAAGCCAACACTTACTGGAAAACTTTTACGTAAAACTTTCAGGACACTCTTGAGACCTAAAAGGGAGAAGATGGAAAAGACTGAAATGCTTCAGACTGACTTAAAATTTTGACCTCTTGGTTCCCTTCCTCAAATTTGAACAAATGTGGTTGTTTTTACCTAGGAGATTGTGGCAATGACCTAGCAGTGTGAGTTGCAGCATCACATTATAGCAACCACTGAAAGCTCTGGGGAGCTGATGCTTACTCAGATGTGGTTGAGTGAAAACCCACACAGCAGTGATCTCCTTCCCTGGGATCCAACAGGTTCCTACTTGCTGCAGACGGAAGCATCGCTTTCTTGAAAATCAGTTTTTACATCTTTCAATGTATGTAAAAGTATGTATCTATGAACTAATCAAGCCTGACTGAATGAAGCTCTGAGTTAAATGTCTGTAAGATGCCTGGATCTTTCCAAACAGCAATGCTCCCTGGGAAGTCATGGATTGTAGCCTGGTTGGAGGAAAACACATTGCTGGATGTGTGCATGAGACTGATCCTGGAGCCTGGAACTGGTGGTTGATGGTCTCCAGCAGACGGAAACACAGACCTGCCCAGAAAGCAGCCTATCTTTTTAGTCCTTGCCAAAAAGATAGCAGAAAGAGGGAGAGGGATGCTTTTCCAGAGAAATCTCTCAAGACTCGTTTTTAATCCACATTTTTCCCTCTACTCCCTACCCCTTGTTTTGCAAGTGAACATAGTGTGTGTTTGGTTCTGTGCTGCAAATCACTTGTCAGTCAGTGTATTACCAGGACATGATCGGTTGCCGAGTCAACGCCGCTCTATGTGCTCCAGAAACAGGGGATTCATCATCCGTCAGGACGAAGCTCTCTCCAACTGGTGTGCATTAGCCCTGACCCGTGCACACACATCTGCCGGGGCTGACACCAGGAGTAACATGAACTGAACCAGGTGTGTCTGTCCCAGTGCGACTCCTCCAGTTCCCAGGTGGAGCTCCAGCAGATCCCTGACTGCTTGCGCAGTTGGGATGGATGAGCTGTGAACTGGAGGAGAGATGTCCTCCTTCCCGTGTGGCGGCTGCGCTCTGCCTTCGCCATCCAACCCCAGGGCTTTCATGGCTCTAAGGAGAGCCCAGGTGGCTTTCTTCCATATCAGCAAATTTCAGGTAGCCAAGTGCTTCTGAAGTTTACCGGCCTTGCCATCTTCCCTGGGTCTATAGTGCATCTCACTTGGGGCAAAAAGTAGCTTGATCTCAGAATGTAATCTCCCCTCCATGTATCTTTTACAGCAAGTTGGAAACTTTCTGATGGGAAGACTTTGTGTTGGAAAAGGCCTCTCTGCTGGAATCGGGATGCAGTGAAGCACACTGGGGTTTTGGATGGGATTATTTGTTTGGGAAAAACACTGAAAGGTCTTCCTCTGCTCCTGGAGCAGGGAACTGCAGCAGCAGCCTGCTTGTCTGTACTGCAAGGTAATGCTGTCAGCTTTCGTTCAAGAGCGGTTTCTTGTCTAAAAGTCTGTTTGAGGTTACATTTTTAATCATATCACATAAAAAAACCTAAAATCTAAATGAATTGATTGGACTTTGTTAGAGTGGTATGTTTCGGCATCCCCAAGTCAGCTTGCTTTTTTATAAAACAAACAAACAAACAAAATAACAGAAAACTTAGACACATTTTGCCTTTGTTCTGCTTTGTAGCAGTAGCACATTCCCCAATTTCTTTGGGAATGGAAATCTGGGATTTTGACCAGCTTCTGTTGTTTAAGAAAATATCTTCAATGTTATTTGGGGCCATTGACAACATCTTGCTGTCTGTTCCCACCTTTCATTTCCTCTTCGCTTACAGCGGGATCTGGGACGATGATCTACCCTTCCCTCCCATGGGAGGCTGGGTCAATGCCCAGCACGGATCAGAACACAAACCCAGCAGCACCTTTTCCCGCACCTTCCTTCGTCCAAGGGCACTTTCTGTGTATCCCATCTCTGAGCAGCCAGGAGCCGGTGCCCGGAGCCCTGCCCTGGGGCTGGCTCTTTGCTGGGGGGTCCCTGTGCGCTGCTGCATCCCTTGGCCGGCTGCTCGCTTGTGTGATTATGTATACCACGATGCACGGGGATGTATGTATGGTTGCGGCAGGTACTGCTGGCTGCTGTGGGACCCCGCTTGCTGTGGGCTGTGTCGGGTTTGGCAGCTGGACAGACTGCCTGGGCATCTGTCACCATCTCAGTGCAGCGCAGGAGTCCCGGCAGGATTTCTCAAATGTAAATTACAACTGCAATGTGATACACATCCTTTTTTTTTTTCCTTCCCGCCTGCTCCCCCCCACCCCTTTCCTGTTTTAATTCAGTATCTTGAGTCCCTGTAAAATTGTTGGACTCGAAGCTATTTTGGAGTTGCTTGTGTCCCATGGATACTGGAGACGCTTCCTGCGTGGGGAGGCAGACATCTGCTGCAGCTTGTTTTCGGACTTTTTTGTGTTAGGCAGACTGGAGTTGGCAGGTGGGAGCTGGTGGTTATTATCAAAGTCTGAGTAATATCCTCTGCCTCCCTGATAACTCTCCGCTGGCTGCTCTGCAGCTTCAGTACATTTGCTCATCCTTTTCTGGTTCTGGGTAGATCATTCCAGTAAAGAGTAAATTAAAAAAAAATAGTTGTGTGCTCCCCAAAGTTACTGCAGAACACAGCCTGCAATATCGCTTCCTCTTCCCTTGTCCACATAAATCATCTGCTAAGGCAAACGCAGAGGATGTGAAAGAATGCGTTTATACCCAAAACGCTCTCCTTTCCCCTTCTCTCTCAGGGCAAACGTCTGGCTTGTGCTCCGGTCCCAGCTGGAAGGGAACATCCGATGCACTGTTGCCTTCAATTTCCCTTCCTGGCACTTGTAGCTTCATTTCTGCCGTTGTGAAGACTGAAAGAGGCTCAAGCTCTAGAGGAGGCCACGAAGATGATCAAGGGGTTGGAGCACAGAGGGCAGACTGGGCTGTTTAACCTAGGAAAGACAAGGCTCTGGTGACACCTTATAGGAGCCTTCCTGTACTTAAAGGGGGACTACAGGAGAGATGGGGAGGGACTCTGATAGAGAGTGTATTGACAGGGTGAGGGGTAATGATTTAAAACTGAAAGAGAGTAGATTTATATTAGATATAAGGAAGAAATTCTTTCCTGTGAGGGTGGTGAGGCACTGGAACAGGCTGCCCAGGGAAGCTGTGGATGCCCCATCCTGAAAGTGTCCAAGGTAAGGTTGGATGGGGCTTTGAGCAACCTGGTCTGGTGGAAGGTGTCCCTGCCCATGGCACGGGGGTTGGAGCTAGGTGATCTGGGGTTCCTGTGGAGTGGGGCACCAGCTTAAGTATCTTGCTGATAGTTAAGTGTCTGCTAGGCCAGACAGTTAATGCTATTAGCAGATGCTAAATGGTTCGTTCTTATTTAGTGGCCTTAGTTTATTAAATCAGGCAGCAATACTCTAGGAAAAGTAGTGCCGGAAAAAGGAGCAGAGCGAGCTGTAAGTTTCTAATTTCTGCTGGATCAGGCCCCTGGAGATCCATGTGATCTGGTGCATTGGAGGCAGTGCTATTGCAGTGACTCATAAACAGATGTGCCCAATTTACATTGCAGCTTAATACCTTTGTTTAAAAAAAAAAAATGTTTTTTCAAGACAAATGTGTTAAAGCAGATGTTTCCAGTAAAACAAATACTTGTGTGATTTACAAACAACTTCCCACTGCCAGAACTCATTAGAAAATGCGGAAAAAAGAAAAATGGTTCCACGTACCAACAAAAAGATAAAATAAATTCCAAAAATAAGGATGTAGCAAGGAGGTATTTCTACACATTAAATGAAAAGAACTGCTGTACTTGGGTTGGGAAGCAAAAGTTTGAGAGCTGTTTTGGTTGCTAATAGCAGTAAGACTAACTCTGACCTGTTGCGTATGTTAAGGAACAGAAACTTGTCTGTAAAAATACTTAACCAGCTCCTGTTATGTAGGATATGGGGTAACCGGGACCACTGTGTGGGATTGCCTGGAGGTTCCTAAATCACTTCCATCCTATTGAAACCCACACTGGGAGACTGGACAGCTGTGGGACTGCACTGACCCTAAAGCAAAGTGAACAGATGCAGCCCCATAGCAAACCCCGCTGCAAGGGATCCCTCCCTGGGCATCTGCCCCTCTGCATCCCACAGCCGGGGCTGGGAGATGCTTTCTCAGCCTTGAGCCGCAGCTCAGGCTTCCCAGGGCCCTGCAAACCCTGCCGTGTCTCTGCGTTCCCTCGGGGGGCTGTGCCTGGTCACCTGCTCCTCCCAGTTTTTGGGAGGCAAAGGCAGGCATATGCTGAGAAATTCTTGTCATCTCCGGTCTCTTTGGAGCTGCTTTCCGCCTGGCTCCATAGCGGGGCCGTCATCACACAGTGCCTGCAAGCCCAACACTCATGTTACATACAATTTGACACCCCATGTGGTCTTAATGGGTTTCCCAGGCTGCAGCTGCAGCACAGCCAGCACTTTTTGTTAGCTGGCAATCCCCCTTCGTGTTCCAGCTCTCCGTTGCACAGGTATGATATTTTTTTAATGCACTTGTCACCTATTTCATCCAGGCATTTGTTGCTAAAGAAACAGTGACAGCACATGTTTGTGGGTTTGTAGGCTGCTCATCTAAATCCCTCATTGCTTAGCACCTGTGCCTTGGAAACATGGTTCAACCAACTTCTGAGAAGACATGAAGTCATCCAGGCAGGTGACCACAGTGTCATGGTTTTAGCCCCTGCCGCTCCCTGCTAGAGCATCACAGGAGTTCCCTGCTGGCAAAGCTGCTGGGTATATATATACGTATATGTCTCACAGCTGGATGGCTTGGGAGGATGGGCAGAAAAAGGCAGCCTGGTCATCTTCTGCAGCCTGAGGAGGGTGACACAGCAGCCAGTGGCACATGTGAAAGCGATGAGGGTGATTTGAGTTCTGTTGCTTCTTGGCACATGGATGCAGGATGTGTCTTATCAGGGCTGTTGAGTTCATAATTAGGAAAAAAGACCACTAATGTTGGAGACTTCTTGAAATGTCCTTAGAAACAGGGGCTGAGCGGGTGCACTGCAAGATGGCTGTGGGACCGGACTGCTCCTTGTCCCCACTGCTCCCTGGTCTCTCTGGTTTCCATGCTTTGCCATAAGGAGTGTTTTCAGAGCAAAACCTCCAGTGGCTACCTGCACAGGGGGACAAGGAGGAATTAAAAGCATCCCAGGAGGAAGAGGCCACTGCTGCCAAGTGACTTGGGGTGCTCAAAGGTGCTTTTCCCAGCTCACCCATCGGTGCTTGTGAAGCCTCATTGCAACCTCAGCTCAGTTGTCATCATTAGTAAATGGAGGCTTGTGCTTGGCTTTTGGAGACCATGAGGCTTGAGTGGTTAATTAATCTCCAAAGCAGAGGGTGTAATTAACGCCTGCAATGTGCTTTGAGACCTTTGGGTGAAAGGCAGCGTGCCATCGCTGTACTTCACGTTTCCAGACAAAAAACACACGGCTGGGTCTGTGAAAATCAGCACTGGCTGGTACCGCATGTTGTGTGTGTCCATCCCAGGATGGCTACTCCTTCTATCACAGTATTTTTGGGTCTTTTGCTCTCTGATGGTGCCATCCTGGGGAGGGCTGTGGGCAGATGTATCCCTATGCTTCTCTCCTCTCCATGCTATGATGCTCCTGACTGGTGTAAGTTGTCGCGGGGACATGGAGCAAAATGGAGAAAAAAATCTCCCCTTGCTCCTTAAAGAGCGATGATCAGGGACATCTCCATCTGCTTTCCTGATGTTTCTACACAGGCTTTTGTAATTTGTTCCTGAAATACTTTTGTTTTTCGGCCATTTCTTCAAACAAAGAAGCAAAATTGCTACTACTTGCTTAGTGCTGGTTTTAGATTAAATCATCATGCAAAAAATAAGAAAACTTTGTTTAAGAAAAAAAAAATATATATTTTGGTAGCTTAGGGACAACCAGGCAGATTGCATTCCTTACATCTATAAAGCCTTTTTTTCTCACTGTCAGCATTGTTTTTGTGGATTTTAAACATAAAGGAAAGGAGAACAGATTGCAGGTACGTTGAGTTCCAGCACAATCAACTGTCATTATTTAAAGAAGATGCTTTTGACCAAGTCTTTAAAATTATATCCTCATTTATCAATTGTCAGGTGTAAAACTGCACATTGTACAGAATTGTTCCCTGTCATACCCTGTCCTGACGCAATCGCGCCTGCTCACACTTGGATCACCTGCAGACGTTTTACCCCACTTGCCACGGAGCATTAAGAGAAATAAATTAACGCTTTAAAAGTGTTGTATTAATTAATTAACACTTTAAAAGTGTTGCAACGTTTTAAATGTTGTATTTCATAGGAGTCAGGCAGAATATTTGAAATGGAAAGAAATGTAAATAGAATGAAATTCTTAAGCAAGATTATTGATATGACAGGACTAAAGAGCTTGGGATTCTGTGAAAAGTGCCTCTTTTCTTCCCTCTAATAAGTCCATTACTTGCACTCGGGAATATTTTAAGGTCCTTTTCATGCTGAATCTGGAGTTGAGCATGCTTTGCATTTCAAGCTTTGTCTATGAATCAGTGGAAGCCAAAGTTATTTCTGCTTTAAAATAACAGGAGCAGGGAACAGCTAATCTCTTTTCATTCTGAGTCCTTACATTATTTTACTGGACAGAGTTTGTATTGGCTACAAAACAGGGCATTCACAAAATCTATGAGAAGGAATTTAGTCTAAGAATGAAGCCTAGATTGCAGTATGCATAAAGACTCCTTCTCCTAAGGCCATTAAGAAATTCCAAATCTGAGCTATTTTGAACAGTGACATTAAATTAGCCTTGCTAATTCCAGTAATTCAAGCCGATAGCTGAGTTTACAAATCTACTAGATGAAGCCTTCCCATAATTACAATCTCAATGTGCTTTTCAGCTAAGGTGAGTTGGCACAAAAAAAGATAAATAAATAAAAGGGGGGAAAATGCTCTTTCTGTTCTGGCTTTTGAGATGAATATCTCTAAAGAACAGTTAACCAGCTGTATTACACCAATAAGACATCCCCTGTCCTGGACTGGTAAGTTCATTTTGCCTCTACCATGCCAGTGAAATGCAGAAAAGAGACCAGATTTTCCCCTGCTTTGTTTTTTCTGTTGTCTCTTTTCAAAGGAGCCTTAACGCTGCTAGTGCTTTTAGTTCAGTGTTTAGTTGTTTATTTACAGTAGTGATTCCTATTGGGAAAAGAAGTCTGTGTTAGCTTTTTTTTTTTTTCCAGCGGGGAGAAGGGGGCAGAGAAAACAGCCTTTGGTGGATAAATTCAAGTTGAGCAGGTGGAGCAAGGATCGAAAGCAGCACCCCTCCTTATTCCTCTGGAGAAGTTGGCTTCCAGATGCTAACACATCCAGATGTTCCCAGAGTGATGGAAAGGATTTGAGAGGATATGTTCTCAAAGCTATAAGGCACAAAACCATGAAATAAATAAAAATAGAGTGCATTATTTAAAAGAGTGTTAATTTTATTAGAACTGACCTATTATAAGGGCAAATGTAAGTATTCATATCAGCACTTAACTTGGGCTGCAATGTTCATAAAATGCCCTTTTGGTCAAGCTGTGTTTTGATCCTTATTCTATGAGCATCATTCAAAGTGACCGAACTGTAGCTCCAAACAGGCATCTGCAGCTGCAGAAGTCCTTGAGCAATAACAGGTCAGAAACTTGAATGCGTGCTCTGCTGGGAATGCTAATATTGCAATCTTTTCTGTTGTTGTTCCAAATAAGAATGAAAGCACAAAAACTCTCATGAAATAAAAATTCCCAACAGAAAATCGTCCTGCTGCCATTGACTGTGGCTACTTATGTCAAAATATTAAACAAAATGCAGATTTTAATGTGTCAGAATATTAATAGCATGGCCACTAAATATTTTTGTATCATCAGCACATGAGTGTTTGACTTATCTCTGTTGATAACATTGTCACTATTGGCACAGCCAAGCGAAACATCTTGATTTTTAGAAGACCACCCTGATTTAAGAGGACATTTTTCCACTGGGCACCCACAGGTGTGGCTGCAGCTCTTGCCGCTCACAAAACCACAGCAGCACAGGGCACGGTCCCGTAGAGCCTTTGCAGAAAAGACATGGACCACAAAGTGTGCAGGAGGCTGGCAGACATCTCCTCTCCCTGATGCAGGCAGATTTCCTACCACCTGTGCACGTTGCCCATAGGCTCAGGTAAATACAGCAGATAATGCCTCAAAATAATGTTTAGGGCGGCAAAATCAGGTAGAAACAGCTATGCTGTTTTACGGAGCTGGAGGGAGCTGCTGTTGCTCCCCAAGGCTGGGGTGATGGCTGAGGAGGGGTGCAGCGGGATGGTGTGGAGCATGAGCCCCCACATCTTTTCCCTTTTCTGGGAGGGTGGGAGAGGAGTAACGCTGAGATGCAATTCTTGATTTCCAGGAAACTTTTATCTCTAATCTCTGTAATCCGTTTTAGAGAGGATTTTGTATTTTTCAAGGGATTTACAAACTGGATTACGTAGCCTTTTTATTTTGATTTTCCACTGCAATTGTGACATCCCTGAGACTGAGCTATGAACGCTACAGATAGGACAGAGGGGGAGGCATTTGTGGGCTTAGACTTTGGAGTCCTCTTGCATTGTCATCTCTGTGTTTTACAGCTCGGCCAATAACTACTCTTTGTGCTGATGGATGTGTCCCCAGAGCAGTCCGGATGCTCCCACATGAGCTGTGTGGCCTTGTCCCTGGTACCCTCTGTGGAAGCTGACCCATAGAGGTGCCAGGCAGGATCCTGGTGCCGATCCCCTCCCTCCCTTGCTCCCTCCTCCTGGGTTAGGAGCAGTCAAGATGGTCTCCTTGAGCTCCACCATGGTCCCAGCCATGGGCGCTGGCTTGGTGAGGTCCCAGCCGCAGTTCCCCAAGCACACTGGGAGGCCCCTTGGCCCCCTGGAAGGAGCAAGTGTGATGAGATGGATCTGGCACATCCCACACACCACAGCCGCAGTGTCCGGGCACTCAGCTGGGATGATGCCAGGTTTTCCATCAGAGCTGCCACCACCATCCACACCATCCAGCTCCAGCATTCATCACCATTGTTCCAGTGGTGCTTTGGGACCAGGGTTTGCTCTCAGTCCAGGAGAGAGGCAGGGAGCAGGAATCAGTCCCATTTGTGCGTCAGGTGTTACATGCAGCTGGTAAGTAGCTGGGTTTAGTCTGGGTCTTTCTCTGCAGCCATACAGAAGGCCATGCAAAGCCAGGTCCTGGTTTCAGACTTCAGTGGCTGTTTCTGGCGCTCTTTTCAGTGCTGGGAACATGACCTGAAGTCGTTAAAAAGTTCCAGTCTATGAACCCCACCCCTCTTTTTCTATATAAAGTGGGAAAGTTGGGTATGGTAATGTTTCCCAGGGCCTCCTGCATTACCCCATTTTTATAGGCTGAAGTCACTTTAATGTTGTTTTAATGCAAAGCCAGGATTTTATTCACTTATGTATTTATTTATTTTAGCAGCTTAACACAATTAAAAAAAAAAGGGTGGTGCTGTAGCCTCTCGGCTCCTCTCCCTTGGCAACACTCTCACCTCACTTCAACCCATGCTCTGTGCAAATCATTGAGGGCCGGCTGGGTTCCCTGGCACGGGCAGGGCAAGCTTGCTCTCCAGCCACGCCAGTAATCCTGGGCAATATAAAAGCAGAAAACCTCGCGGAGTTTCCTCAGGAGCGGAGGCAAGCTGGGCAGATGCCTGTGTACCACCACACCTGAGCCTACCTGCAAGCTCCACTCATGGCTTCAGCAGGTATGTCCATGCCCAAGCGGAATTCTTGGGTTATGACCTGAAATCTCCCTCTAGATGTTTTCCTTGGTGCTGTGAGTTGTAGCCTGGTACAGCCTCTGTCGCTTTGATCCCCAGGCTGGGAGCACTGCTCGAGGGCTTTCCTTGTGTGCATGCTCAAGGAGCAAAACATCAGCCACCTTTGAGTTTTCTTTTCCTTACAAGTGTAGGGCAATGATGGATGTCCAGGGTTTTTTGACTGAGCGTAGACATTGCACAAAGTCTCTGTCTTTTCTGAAGAGGCACATTTCTGCTTGCTTAAACGGAGCACGAATGCTGTGGCCTGGGCCCTGTCCAAGTCTGGTTTCTGCACATGGTGAGTCACAAAAGAAGATGTCAGATGTTCCTGGGTGCCGTGACACCACTATGGGTTTTCTGATCAAGCATTGAGAAACATCCTTCTGCCTTGAGGGCTGCATTTAGCAGCCGGCATCCGGAAGGCTGGGACCATAGCCGTTCCCCTTAAGGCTCTGTCTTTGTGGGTCTTGCTAGTACACGGGTGTTTAATCTCTTTATCAATGATCTGGATGAAGGGATTGAGTGCACCCTTAGTACGTTACACCAAATTAGGTGGGAGTGTTGATCTGCTGGAGGGTAGAAAGGCTCTACAGGGGAATCTGGACAGGCTAGATCATTGGGCTGAGGCCAGTTGTATGAGGTTCAGCAGGGCCAAGTGCTGGGTCCTGCACTTGGGTCACAACAACCCCGGGCAGCGCTACAGGCTCGGGGAAGAGTGGCTGGAAAGTGCCTGTCAGAGAGGGATCTGGGTGTGTTGGTGACAGCCGGCTGAACGTGAGCCAGCAGTGTGCCCAGGTGGCCAAAAAGGTCAACAGCATCCTGGCTTGTATCAGGAATAGTGTGGCCAGCAGGACTAGAAAAGTGATTGTGCTGCTGTACTCGGTGCTGGCGAGGCTGCACCTGAAATCCTGTGTTCAGTTTTGGGCATTGAAATACTAGAGAGAGTGCAGAGAAGGCGATGAAGCTGGTGAGGGGTCTGGAGCACAAGTCTTATGAGGAGCAGCTGGGGGACCTGGGGCCTGGAGAAAAGGAGGCTGAGGGGAGACCTTATCACTGTCTGCAACTGCCTGAAAGGAGGTTGTAGCATGGACGGGGTTGGTCTCTTCTCCCAAGTAGCAAGTGATAGAACAAGAGGAAATGGCCTCCAGTTGTGCCAGGGGAGGTTTAGATTGGATATTAAGAAAAAAGTTCTTCACGGAAGGGGTTGTCAGGCATTGGAACAGGCTGCCCAGGGCAGTGGTGGAGTCACCATCCCTGGAGGGGTTTAAAAGGCGTTTAGACGAAGTTCTTAGGGACATGGTTTAATGCTAGAGTTGGGTTATGGTTGGACTCAGTGATCCTGAGGGTCTCTTCCAACTGAAACGATTCTATGATTCTATGGATGTCACTAAGTGTCCTGAGCTTGAAGAGCTGAAGGCCAGCAGGTAGCAAGCAAGAGCTACCCATCCTGGTTGTATCTGAAGAGCTTTTGGGGGAGCAAAAATTAAGGAGAAAATTTCAGTTTGATGTGATTATGTTGGTTTTGGTCATTAGAGGAAATACGAAGCATTCCATTTTGCTCTGCTGTCACTGGGAACATCAGCTCCCAAAATCAAGACTATCCTGAGATGCCTCAGGTGACAGCAGTGATCAGATGGGGATGGGTGACTCCACGTCTGGGTGGACTGAGGTACATGGGGAATATGCAGAGCCATTGCTTGACCTAGTCCTATAGCACTGCCTTGTAAATCAGTTCACTTCTATTCCTATTCTTCTGTTTCCAGCTTTTCCTCATTTTCTTTCTTGACTCCTGCCTTTGTAGATGCTTTTGATTGTCCATGTTTAGCTCCCTATTTTTCAGTTCTTCTGTCCTAAGTTCCTTTAGGTAGCAGCTCTTTTTCTGGACAGTACATCTGGATATCACACCGTGGCATGATGCTTCGTCATCGAAGTGCAAGGACTCCGGTGCTTCAAATTAATAATGCTAATGAGATTTCTTAATTTTTAATAGATTACATGAGCGTGTTTTGCTAAACAGTTTTTGTGGCTCTGCTCTGCAAGTACAGTTCAGAAACTCTTCCACTTGCTGCCAGGGGGAAGATGATTAATGCAATTGCAGACGCCAGATTCTCTTTGAGGTAAATGCTAGAGCATACCAAGGAGCAAGGAAAAATGTAATGAGTACATTTCCAAAGTAAACATAGTCCCAGGTCATAAATGATAGCCCTTCCTTGCCACCAGCCTCCAGCCAAGGTGGGGTGGAGGACTAGTCTCTTGATTTGGGGTCATGATGCAGCCCCTCTGCCTGTACTGTGTGATGTGCTGGATTTTGGGGTGTGTTTTGTGCCTTTGCCACATGGAAAGCTTGAAGATATCCATGAACAAGACTGGATGCTGGAGTTTGGGGAGCCGGAATGTGTGTACTGGCTGCCTCACAGAGCTCATGGGCAATTGCCCTGTGTACCCCGCGCAGCACCTGGTTGCACCCCTGGTGTGAGGCTGAGCTGGAGCTTCCTCACTTCTCTGTGCTGGATTACTTGATCCCTCCAAATCAATCTCGTTGCTGCCCTCCAGGTTGCTTCAATCCTGGGGGAACTTCGCCTGAATTGGTGCTGGTTTTGTGGTGGCACCTGCGGAGTTTGTGTTGCTCGGGGACACACGCTGCAGGCTGTGGGCCACCAGAGGCACGCTGGCAGTGGGATGCGCGGAAAAAACAAGTGGGGGGAAAAGTCTTGGTTTGCAAATTGGCGATCTCATACCCAATTCCCTTGGGTTTCTGCCCAGGAAGTCGGTTTTACCGCTTGCTGCCGAATTGCGCCAGGATCCCTCAGCCGCATTGCCAACGGCAGCGGGATGGTGTTGAGCAGGATTTTTTCTTCTTTTTTGTCCAAATATGTATTGCCAAGAGCCGCACCTCCTAAATTGCTGCGGAGGAGGTGGAAAAGCAGAGGCACAAGACCATGCACATGCTGCACATCCATCTCGGTGATCTTGCAATGGTGCCAATACAAGCATCGCGGCCAGCCCTGGCTCAGTGCTTTAATTACGCGCCGGCGCGGCCGCACCTATGGCTGGGCTGTTGCATCTCGTTGCACAAGAAGGGAACTGGCAAACCTGTTGGTGCTCCAGGATTTTAGTGGTAATAAGCCAGAGGGCAAAACCTCCCTGGTGAGTCGAAACCATGCTTGGCTTGGTGTTTGGAAGTGTTTAAGGTGTTTTGGAGAAACAGAGGGTAGGGGATCCCGGCTCTCTCTGCACAGCCATGGCCACGTCACTCCATGGGTAGGTTTAGATGTTGTCTTTGTGGATGCAAAGGCATGTTTGTAGTATGAGCTGTTTGCATGAGAAAGCTGGGTAACTGGAGGCTGAGGTGAGCAGAGCTTTTGGTATTCCAACAGGAAGAGTTTGGGATGTTCTTCTAGATTCCAGGTGCAAACACCTGTGAGAGTGAAGTGGTTGGTGCTGTAGAGGTGGAAAGAATTGGAAACCAGGGTCAAGCAATCTGGTCTGTGGGATCACAGGCTGTGATGCTTCACCTTGTAATGAGTCAACAGCTTGAGCTTGGCTCAAACATCTCTCCCTTTAAGAAATCTAGTCTTGCTTTGGAGTCTGCTGCATCCACTGGCAGTTTGTTCCCCACACTGATAAGGCTTGCTGCTTAGAAAAAATAAATAAAGTGATACACCCCAGAGAATGTAATTCTAATCAGTGATGTGCTTTCTAGACCAGTCCTGAAGGACACACGCAGGCAAATGTTCACAACTGATCACCAGAGCTTGATCACCAAAGCTTGCCAGGCTGCCCTGTTTGTCTCTGATATTTCTACTCACCGTGTTTTGCACTTACTGGAAACACATGGTCACAATCCATTCCCTAATCCCTTCACACCACGGAGTTTCCATCATTTGCAAACAAGGGCCATCACCACATCCCCACAAGTGCTTCAGCCCAGTCAGCAGCCTCATTTGGTGAACATGCTGCATTAGGCATGATGGTTTTGCCCCTTTGCACCCGTTGTGGCTGCCCGGTGCACCAGCAGAGCTATCAAGTGACACCAAGAAGCAGTTTTCACGCATGGCTGTCTGTGACAACTCTGTTTCTATGTTAGGTCCATGGCTGGAGCCATCTGCCAGGTTAGGCTTGGCAGCGGTACAGCCCAGATGTCTGCCCGCGAGGTGACATTCCCTGGCTCTGGGCAGTGGCTGAGCCAGCCCGTGGGAGCTGGGCACTGTCCTCTTGGAGGTCATTTGCTGCAGTGCCATTTGTGAGCAGTTCTTTGCTTAAGACCGCATTGCCCTTTAAGGGATGGAAAGGGGTGTTTCAGGAGGCAGCGGTGGATTTGGCAGGGGAACTCCTGCCCAAACGCTGCCTGCGTGCCAGTACTCATCCCCCCGGCTTCTCCTGCGCCAGCTGCCATGGGACTTAAACCAACTTAAAACCAACCTCCTCCCACTTCAGCTGCCTTTTGTAGCCGTTTCCAAAGCTCGTGTGCTCCAGCAAGAAGAGCTTTTTAATGATCCCTGCCCAATAAGCTTGTGCAGAGTTGGTACGCCTAATTCTAGTCCTAATCCACGGAAGAATGCCGCCGCTTTATTTTGCGGATGCGGAAAGTGCGTGTTGTAGAGCTGGCGGCAGGTTTTTGTCATCCACACTGCGAGACCATTGAAGCTTTTGCCATCCTGGGAGCAAAGCGCAGCAGCTTTGTGTTAGAGGGGCTTTTGTTACAAAAGATGCTTCCGGAGGGACTGGCTTGTGTTCGGCTGGAGACCTTTCACCAGCTGCGTGAGGACTCGGGAAGCGGCACGGCACGCTCGGCTTGCATGCAGGCAGGGGGGAGAAAAAAGCAGAGCTAATGATTGACTATTATTTTAAGGGGATTATCTAATCAGCAGCCCAGAGGACAAGAGGGGCCAAAATGAGTGAAGATTGAATACATAATTAGTGCAGATTGTTGATAATACCCTCTGGACTCCAACTGATTATAAACAGAAACAGATTTTTCTAGTTCCTGCCCACCCCACCCCCCCCCCCCCCCCCCCCCCCCGCAAAAAAATAAAGCCTTTGCAGGCCAAAGGGCCACTTTGTAGGAGAAACTTGTGAATTAAGTGGGTGACCACAGCTGAGGCAGTGAATTAAGTGGGTGATCACAGCTGGGAGAGGATGGCTGGGTAGCAGGGAGGCAGAGGAGCAGCTTCTCTTGGGTTATTTTATAGCATAAAGGGAGAGTTTTGGGTGGCAGTGACTGAAATGGTGTGTGTGTGGGGGTAGTTTCTGTCACCCCACCAGCCATCCTGCAGTTCCATCCGTGGTGCTGGGGCTCCTTCTCCCCTGGTGCTGTGAAAACAGGAGGTGCAGGGATGCAGCCTGGGCTAACTGCAGATCCTAACGAAGGCTGGAGCCCTAATGAAGCCCTTTCAAGAAATACCTGCTTAGGAATATTTGCTAATTTGTATTCCTGGATTTGAAATATGATTATTATGATACATTTTTTAAGTTGTTATTGCCTGTGCCTACTTATCAGCTGCCTCAGGTCTGTTAGAGGCTAATATTCTATTTTCCTTTCCTCCTATGTACCAAAGGTCATTAGAAGTTAAGTGAAAGGGATTTGCAAGAGTTACAGATCCATTATTAATACAAAATAAAGGATGTATGTCTAAATCTGTCAAGCCTAAAATACAATTGGGCAAAAATAAGCCCAGAGAAGGAAATAATGGAAGGAACAGTGAAAACAAATGGCACACCCAAGCCCTAAACTTCTGAAGCAATTCAACAAGGCTAGGAAAATAGCTCTCAAATATCCAATGATGAGGGTTCCTATTAACTTCTCTGTAATTTGGTCGAAGAGGATGTATGAAAGAATTGCCATCCCCATCTGGGTTAAATTTCATTATTTCAAAAATTGCCCTTACTCAGGTTCATGTGATATCTCAGAATTTGAGAATTTCCCATGTGAAAGAATATGTCTGCAATATTAACTTTGGTGTGCTTGGGCTGAACATATCCAACACCATTCAACTGCTGCAGTGCGAACCAGGCAGGAACCCGTATCTTACAAATTACAGCACTGCAGAATGAGGCTTTAAATGGGAATGTCAAAATGCTTTGTGCTGTGAAGGACCTTGCTGAAGCACTCTTTTCTTGCAAATTTCTTTTCTAAACTGAAGGCAAGAGTTGTTACTCTTTTTCTATGATTTTTTTTAATTTAGTTTTGCTAGGATGCACAAGAAGAGACTATTCTGCCCCAAAAGCTCTGCCCACCCGCTGCAGATCGCTGACCTGGGAGCAGGCTTTAGGAGTCTTTAGAGTTTGTTGAAACACCTTCCAAAACACACCAGGGCTGGCCAACTTCATCCTGGTGGGCCATCGTACCAGCTGAGGAGTCTTGTGTAAAATGACCAGCTGCGAAATAATCTGCTGTGGTTTTATTAACTCAAAATCCCTTCACTTACTCTGCAAAAATGACCTTGGGAAAATAAGATGGTGCATCCGGGCTGCTCCCAAACTGCACTGCAGCCTGAGCATCCTTTGTGCATCCTTCTGAGATTGGAAAGTGGCACAGGATGGGCAGAGGTGGCCTTGTGGCACATCCCTTCCAGGGTGGCACCTTTTCCTGCTCTGTCCATGGGCATGCAGCTCCAGGGGACTGCAGAATATCTGTAATATTAAGAAGAAAATCAGGAAAGCTATGGAGAAGAGGAATGCCACCACCTGTGGGAATCTCTTGGATAAGTTAGAGTTTACCGGGCTGGCTTTGCTTGCACCTGGCCCTTTGTGCAGGTGGATATCTGCTCCCTTTTAGCCATTTCTCACCCTCTTTGATGGCCTGGGCTGACTCACTTGTGATGCTAACATCATTATGCTTTTGTTTTGCAGTGTTTAGGTGTTTTTTATTAAGAAATACTGCCTGTTTGCCTTGGCAGTGGTGCTCGCTGGATTGATGCAGTGTTTTTTAACTGCAGTGTTTATTCAGTCTCTTGGATTCTTTCTCAGGGGTGGGGTGGGATGATCCAAACCCATCAGTATGCTGGTGATCCATGAGGGCTTGTGAAAGGCTTGATCCAGGGCCTTTTCTGATGGAAACCACCAGCTTCCTCCACTTCCAAAGGCCAGGCTTAAGGGATGAGATGGACAGGCTTAACTGATTCCCATCCAGACAAAAAGCCTGGATGCCAGAAGGAGACACCAGCAGCATAAGAAGGGGAGTGAAGGACCCCTTGGCTTGCATCAAGCACGAGTGCACCCTCTCAGTGCAGATGCTCAGCAGGTACAAATGCCCCAGGTGGATCTGGCTAATGGCATCTTAAAACACCTTTTGCTTTTTGTTTTTGGCCTTGAGAATTGCTGTTTTCTTGCCTTTCCACAGCGTCTATGTGGACTTTTTTATTCCATGTCCCTGGGAGACAATGGCAACTGTGACTTACTGCTCAGCAGGTCCCTTGTAGCCAGTGATGGGTTGTCACAAGCTTTTCCCCCATTAATATCATGCTCCTCTGCCAGGACCATAAAAACGTTTATACTGGACATTTTCTTGGGTTGGAGCTCCCATGTGCTTCGTCTCAAAGTCCCCATGTTGCAACACCAGCGTGGCCGGGGTGTGTGATCCGTTCACATTCCTCACTCGCCAGCACTTTGATGAGGTGGACAGGGGATGGGATGGATGTGTTGTAAGTGCTGTAAGGAGCATATTTTGCACACATTTAAATAAGACTGAAGAAATACAGAGCTCCTCGGGTCCTCCAACCAAGAGGTATTTGGTGAGCAAGTCCTTGTGCTGACTCTGGGTTCAGGGAAACTATTTGTGTTCGCCTGGATTTCCTCACTCCTGCACACATCCGTACAGTGTCTGGGGAGAAGACGTGATTGGCATTGCTAAACAGCCGCTCCAAAGCTCAGCTGATTTTCCTTGGGAGTAGCTCTCCAGTAATCCAGGTCCCCTAATGTCTCTTTTGTTTTCTTACTGGGGCACCTTACAGTTGTGATTTTTTGGTCTTTCCAAGTGTAAGGTTTGGTGTAGGGTACTAGGAGGTGCTCTGGGACCAGGGCTGGCTGCAGGGCTGACAAGATGTTTGCTGAACTCTTCTTACCCATCCACCCTTGCTGGGATTCCTTCAGACACACTGGACCCTCCATGGGCTGCCCTGGGGACCCCAGTGCTGGTGTGGGCTGGATGTGCTGTGCCCTGGGATGCCAGCACGCACCGCCTGTCGTTAACCACCTCTCTCCTTCTGCTTTCAGAGCTGGCGTACGACCTGGATATGGACGACGTCTCCGCAAACAAGCAGCTTCTGAATCAGCAAAGCAAAGATGGTGCCATGATCCCCAGCGGCGACCCCGGGAGTGCAGCCCCTCGTGTTGGTCCTGCCACTGCCGTCACCCTGGTCCTGCCGCTGCTGCTGGGCCTCCGGCCATGAGCCGTGCCGGTGGCATCGCTCTGTGTCTTTCCATGCCTTTTTTTAATGAGGAAGACATTTGGAATGTCTCCTGAAATATATGCACATTTCCAAAGACAGGGCAAAGGACTTGAGTCGGTTTTATAAAAGAATATGGCATCTTCACACAACTCCCTCCCCCAAAAAAGCGTTTGTTCATGGTAAACTGGTAAATGCAGTGCTTTTTAAAGATAATCTTGTTTAATATAAGAAGCTTGATATTAAATTGTGTTTCTCACAGTTTTTGAAGACTGAGGTCTCCCTTGCTCTTAAGTTGAAGACCATTTTTCATCTTGAGTTGTTCAAATGTGCATGGGGTACAAAACACCTATGATTTATGAAATACTCTCAGCAAATATCAGACCCCTGATTCTAGTTGACTTAACACAGATTTTGTCTGTGCTTCAAGCAGTTTTTGTACTTAATCCAAATTTGAGGATCACCCCTAGGAATCTGGCCAGGCATATAATACAGAGGGTGTGTGAAGGTCAAACACATGGCAGGAGGAAAGATGCTGCAGAAGAGGAGGTTGTTGTGGAGATGTGCTCCCGTGGGCATGAAGCACACTTGCATCATGACAAGTTGCAGGTGGTTTTGCTGCTCGTCTCTCAGCCAGGTCCTGCAAAGCCCTCCAGTGCAGACAGCCAGTCCCCTCCAGCATCCCCGTGGCCCATGCAATGCCGTGGTTTTATTCGTCAAAGGAGAAGCACCTCCGTTCCCACGGGAAATCTGCAAACACAGCTCCAGCCAAAGGACAGACAGCGTGGATGTACACGCCGTGCTTTACAGAGATGAATAACGGGCGTGCAACACATTGTGCTACGAGGGAGGAAAAGAAAAGGATTTGCAGGAGCCTGAGGCAGATGAGACTCTTACTCATGTGTTTCTTTGCATGTTACTTTACTTAAGCTATCTCTAAAATAAAGATAGGTTGCTCTCTAAAGGGTGCACTGGAAGTAGCCTGCTGTGGTGTGAGGCGATGCTCTGCCTTGTTCCTGGAGTGGGCAGCCTGGAAAAGCCACCAGTGCCCGGGTCGGGCTGGGCCACTGCAGAAAGGCTTGGCATAGTCTGATTACATGGATGGGCTGAGGCCAGGGAGTGTTTGGTTTGGTTACTGGCCAAAATGATTACATATTCCTGTTCAAAATGCTACTTTTCTAGAGTGATTATATCTGCACTATCTTAAGTTGCAGTGAGCGCATGTCTGCGTGCACACACACACTCACATGCGTGCTTTAAATATTTGTGTTCCTTAGACCTTTTTGAAAGCAACTTTATGTTTGCGAGACAGTAGATAAATCTGAACCATGCAATCAGATGCTTTGGAAAGCGGAAACTTTGCCCGGTCTTACTTTGAAGTGGTGGGGCTGATCTGGCTGGCCCTCCTTTGAAGTCTTGTGACAAGCAGTGGCAGAGGGAGAGCTGGCTGCTCACCCCGCTCCTCTGCCTGGGGACCTCAACTCGCAGGTCACCACTCCTGATGGAGAGGAGCAGATCTGGGCTGAGCCGTGGCTGACCTGCTGGAGAGCTTTCCACTGGGTTTCAGATGCCTCCTGTCCCATCCTCATCGGGGTGAGCACCAGGGATGTTTGGGCAGCGCTGGTGCCATACAGTGTTCCCGTAAGCGCTGATTTTTTACATCCATGCTGGTGAGATGCGTATTTGTATTTCACATGTTCACACGCCAAACTGCAATCGTCTGTCTATCGGGATCTTGCTGGGGAGCCCTAGGTGCACAGGGGTGACACAGGGAAGAGCCATTGTTGTTGCTGGCAGAGGTGTTTTGTGACTCTCCTGCTGTTTTGCTCATGCATCAGCCCAGCTGTCCCTGTCACCCTGCTCTCCGTGCTGCAGCTGGCTGTGCCTGTGAGCCTCTGCTGCACCAAAGGGAATATTTTATTAGCGCCACTTGAATTCCCATCGCTTCTTCCCTTCTGATCATTTCCTTTCATCCCCCTGAAGCGCTGGGGGTGGGAGCAGCTGCTGGGTTTGTTCAGAGATGATGCGCTGCCTCTGCCTCACCAGGTATCCCTGGTACCAGCGCAGGGGCGTTCTCTCCTTTAATATTGTGTCAGAAATGTTCGGTGTGCTCCTTCCTTGGATAAGCAGCAGGATGGGATGGTGACACTGGCTTTTTGGCAGTGCGTGTCCAGCGTGATTCTTCCTCTGTGAGGGAGGTGGCGTGGGCTTTGCCTTGCTGTGTGTCTCACAAAGCCTGGTGGGTTTCCCACCCTGCATCACCGCAGCGCGATGCTGATGCTTGTCAGCAGCAGACCCCTCCATAGCACATTGAGCCTGGTTTCCCATTGCACAGACATGCTGTTTACCGAAGCTGTGCTTGTTGGAGACTTTGGTATGATAAGAGATCACAGAAACACAGCCTTTGAGCTCACTTCCTGCCAAGCTGACAACATAATGCATTATAACTTGAAAAAAAGCTGTTGAATTTTACCCTGTAGTGGGTCTGTGTGCATGTTTTAACAGGTTTTGCAAGGGGTGTCCTAACCACCAAGGTGAGTAAAGCTGGTGTTCAGTTTTGGGCAATGTTTTGGTCCCATCCCATGAGAAATAAGGAATAATTGTTCCCTGTTCATTTCTCCACACCACCTCTGCTTACTGTGACCTGTATTGCCATGGGATGGGACATCTCCATCAGGAGATGGGCACTGTCACCTCCCCTGTGCATGTGTACCTGGAGCTCCACACCTTGTTCCAGGGCCTGCAGGTTTAACCGCTAACACACAATCAAGTCATTTCAATTTTTCTTTATTATTTGTAGTATGTATATGTAGCAGTAATGAGCATATGTGTCATATATATGATATTTGTATGAGTCGAGGATGTGCGGGGCTGGAGCTGATGGTAGGTGCTGGGGCAGCGTCTCGGCCGCAATCACAGCACGGTGATAACGTGGCGATGTGACTCCAGCACCAGCGATGCCGTGTATAGTCAGTGAGGCGTGCAGCCAGAGTAAATACCTGCCTGGTTTTCTGCCAACGAGAAAAGCGGCTAAACAGAGGGGTTTGTGTCACAGAGGTCCTTATGTGAAAAAAAGAAAAAAACCCTTTTCTAGATAATTTCCAGCCCTGTGGTGAAACTCAAAGCTGTCCTGAGCTGTCACTGACTCTGATTCCTGAGTCTCCTGTGCACTCTGTCTGCCAGCACCGTGTCCCAGCAGTACCCTGTGGGCTCGGTGCTTTGAGCCGGCGCTGGCTAAGTGCCCAGAGACCTCGGGGAAGGTTCCCAGTTTCAGGTGGTTGAGCCCTTATCTCCTGTCAGTTAACCTTAGCACTTCCAGGCTGGCTTTGCAGCTCTTGTTAAACTCTGGTGGCAGCAGTGGGGTGGCTGGAGCCTGCTGCCATTGTGCACATCCCATGCATGGGCAGGAGTGAGCAGCATCGTGCCACACACAAAACCAGCACGTCTCTGGGTAGGTTTGCAAGCAGCCTTGAAAAGGTGGTGAAGCTGACACCTTTCCCCATGGTGATGAGATGCAAACATGTGCTTAGCATGTGTAATGTATTTCTCTACTAACCATGCATCAAATTATAATTTAAAACCAAAATATTTTTGTTGGATGAGAAGTCATGGTTCATTAATCAATTGACTAATAGTTTAGTGCTGGAATGGTATAATCTAACACACTTAACAGCTGCTAGAAACAGCTGGTGCTTACAGCTTGTGCTGTTTTGGGAAGTGAAATCTAGAGCATCTCAGTTTTGTTATTCAGGGTGTTTTTCAGAATTGCTTGTGCAAAGCCCTCAGGTGCTCTGGAGCGGGGACCCAACAGTGATGTGGGACTGGATTCACTGGGGCTTCCATGTGAAATAAAATCCCCCTTGCACAGAGGATGCAGAGAGCACCAGCTACATGTGCAAACATGGCAGCTGGACACAGGGGTGTTCCTGTGGGTTTGTTTAAGGCGGACACGCACAATCCCATACTGTCAGGCGGTTTGATTTGCTTTTGGGTCAAAACTGGCATGTGCTGAGCTATGGGTACAGCAACGGAGATGCCACCACCCCAGAGCTCCCTGGCCTGTTGGGGCACAGGCGAGGTCGTGGTGAGGTGACATGCTGGGGACTGCTTTTTTGGCAGTCGCTGGTCCATGATGTGACCTTCACAGTACTGTGGGAGGTGGTGGCAGGGTTGCAGTCCTGGGGTAGAAGATACGTGGGGAGCAGGGGGACAAGTGGGCTGCTGGCAGGGATCAGTGGTGTGATGTTGCGTAAGTCTCTAAAGTCAAATAGAGGAAACCACACAAAGACGTCAAAATGCTCGAAACAGAGCCACGTGTGCTGCTGAGATGTCTCCTGCCAGCCTCAGACCACAGAGCTCAATGGTGAGACCATCCATGGCCCCAGGTCCCCTGGCCAGGTCCTGCCCTGCAGGGTCTTCAGCTCATGTCAGCTAAAGCATCTCAGAAATGTCATTTGGTTCCCAAACACTTGGGCGCCTTGGTGGGAATTTCCTTGACCTTTCCAGCAGCTCTGCAGCTTAATGATTGACAAATGCTGCTAAAGCTTTATCAGATCACAAGCCACACGCCCCACAAGCAGGTGTCCGTTTCACAGAAACCCAGGGATTTTTCAGTGTGAGCTCCACAGCTGAGGTTGACTTGTCTGGATGTCAGCAGAATCAAAGATCCGCCTTGTGCGTTATTTGTAGCTTTATCAACGAGCCAGGTATAGTGGTGTTGGGGGGATGAAATCTGTGGCTGGAGGGGAATGAGATGAAACCACCACATTGGAGGATGCTCGCAGGTCCTCAGCCTAGGAATATGGGTTTTCTATTAGGGACACAGTGAAACTCTCCATGTGAAGAAAAGTGGTGGGTTTTGTTCAGCCCCAGCCTGCAGCTTGCTTATGGGAAACCTCGCTAAGAGGAAAAAGTGGGGAGAAAAAACCCCAAACAAACAAGCCCACAAGCAACGGCCTAAATAAGCTTGTCAAAATGTTACTGAAGGACATTCCCTGGAGATGAGGCAACAGAAATTTTGATACAGGCAGATGAAGCAGCCCTGGCATGTTTATACAGTCAGCGAATTTACTGCCTTAAAAGAAAAAAGGCAGAAAACAAAAAAAAAAAAACCCACAAACAGAAAAGCAGTCAGTATTAATCAAATATAGTTTATTTTGTCAAACGTTGTATCCTTTTGAAAATAAACATCTTGGTGTTGTTCTGCTGGAGAGCTCGCTAGGATCTGAAGTGCACATCCATGCCTCCAGGCTGCAAAGCACCGCATCCCACAGCCCTTCCCGACGGCTGACGCCGTTCCTGGGAAAGCTGTCGTGCCCGGCTCCTGGCCAAGCTCCCCGAAGCCTGCGCCAGCCCTGCAGCCTGAAATGTTTGGGGAGGAAAAAGAAAATGCACTCACTGCTGTGGGATTTTTCCTCCTGAGCACCATGCGGTGGGGTGGGAGCTGGTGCTGGTACCCAGGAGCACTTCGTGGGAGGGGGGGACCTGTTAGAGACCGTTCAGGGTTGTTAGAGGTGCTCCTTGGTGGCCACAGGGGCACACAAGGCTTCTCCTCCTTGCTCTAGTGCATTCCCAACACTGACAACCAGACTTTTCCATAACAGAAGTACAGATCTAGCCTCAAGCCCCTGGTTTAGTGGCTGCCTCGTCCCTCGCAGGAGCCCAGCAGAGACCTCAACAACGCCCTGCAACAAGTCAACACATTTGGGAATCTCTGCCAGCAGTTTTTGTTTGCTTTCCTTGTCCTCTTTGCCGTTATTATTTCAATACACAAAGATGCTGCACATCCACAAAGAAAGTCACTGCTGGATCCAAGCAGCACAACGACCTTTCGCATCCAGCTCCCTGCAGGCAAATCACCAAAAAGAAATCGAAAGCCTGTCTGTAGCAGCCTGTATCCCTTCAGTGTCATCTTATATTACCATCGACCACGTTCACAAATGGGAAAATAAACACAGGCTGGATCGCAAAGCAAGAGGCTGTTTAATTACAGATGTGAAGAAGAATGACCTTTGTGTACATTCCAGCCAGAAGTGGATTAAAGGGGTGACCTTTCCCGTGGTGTGAAATGGGTTTGTTGTGGAGTGCAGGCATCTAGTGTCACTTCAAGATCTGCCAGACATTTCATTGCCATGGTTGTTTATGGTTAATGTTGGATGATGCCTCTTGAAGCTGAATCTCAACTGCTGACAGCATTTTCTAAGAACTTGTCATCTGGACTCTATCTAGCAAAATTCCTGTATTTGTTTCCATTTGAAGGAAAAACAATGTTTTATGGGGAAGGAAAAAAAAAAAAAAAAGAAAGAAAAAAAGGAGGATGGTGGCATAAGCATCTCATAAAGTTGATCTTGAATCTGCGGAAGGATCCAGGATTTGCCCCGGGGTGCCAAACTTCTGGTGTGAGTCACTGCTATTGCCTGTCAGCGTGTGTGTGATAAACATCTCCCAAGCATGGCAGCCAGTGCAGACACTTGGTCATGGCGATGCCAGAGAGGCATCGGGACCAGGTTTGCTGTGCACGGCCTCCTGTGACCACGTCAGAGGAGAGAGATGCTATTTCCAGCCCATCAAGGTACCAAGGTGCAACCTTGTCTTGCTTTCTTGCAATTCTTATAGCAGGTCCCTTACTCCAGGTCAGTATTTACTGTGACAAACATGAAACCAGCCAGTTCTTCGCTCTTCTGCTCCCGGTGAGGATGATAAAGCAGGAGGGCAAGGAAAGAAGAGCTTTCACACCAGCGTCACAAGCCTCGCTGATGTGAAATCCCCAGCAAAGGGCTTGCTCATCATCTTGCAGCCCATCAGAGCAAGCCCAGGCTGAGCACCACAACCAAAGTGGCCCTTGGAAGCCATTGTCAGAGCTTCCAGCAGATGCTGGTGGCTCAGAGGGAGAGGCCAGGCATCTCGGAGCAGGGAGGTGCTATCTGGCTGAGGACCAAAGGCGGTAATTGGCCTGGATAATTGCAGAGAGGGTCAGACCGAGTCTGTGGGTGGACGCTGACTTAGTAATGGATGATGGCAGTGAGGGGGCTGCTCTGTGCATGTGGCCAGGTGCTCTTTCCTTAATTGCTGCCTCTTATCAATTTACAGCCACTGAAGGATCATGAGGTGGTGCTGCCCTGAGCTCAGTGCCATCCAGCCTTCCTTACTTCGGGTGGTAAGAGCCACACTGGAGCTTTTTTGGGGTCACTGTGGTTACGGATGTGAGAATAAACCCTTGCAGGGGTGGGAGGGGTGATTGTCTTCATCATGGTCCCACTCTCCTGCCTGCAGCATCAGCTAATTCCCACTCACCCGTGCGGAAGAGGCGGCTGGGCTGACCTGCAGCGTGCTGGCTGCACCTTCCCTTTGCCTCCAGGAGCTCAAGCCCAGCAGTTGCCATTAGAATCAAAGAATCACACAACAGTTTGGGTTGGAAGGGACCTTCAGAGGTCATCTCATGCAACCCCCTGCCATGAACAGGGACATCTTAAACTAGATCAGGTTGCTCAGAGCCCTGTCCAGCCTGGCCTGGGGTGTCTTCAGGGATGGGGCATCCACCACCTCTCTGGGCAACCTTTAGGAGCTGGCAGCTCCGTAAATTGTCCCCTACCCCCAGCTGCTGCTGCTTTCTTTCCTAGATGTAGTTGTTGTGGGAATTTAAGGAAGGTTGTTCATGTGGGGAGGAACCACTGACTCCCACAGACACTGGGGTACTGGTGGGATGGGACTGTCCTTGCCCTCTCACAACCTTGAGATGCTCCTGCGGAGAGTGAGGGAGACCAAGGCCTGAGCTAGGGAACAGTGACTGACCTTTACAAGCCATGGCAGAGGTATCACCTCTCTGAAAGGTGCAGGGGAGAAGTGCAGTGGCTCCAGCCTCTGCCACACAGGGATGTTGCTGTGGGCCTGGACCTGCCCAGGGGTCTGTAACGCAAGGCTGCTTCAGGAGGGAAAGACTGCATCAGCAGAGCAGGGGGTGTCTTCAGACCCGTGGTGCTCAGTCAGAAATACCAGACAGGAAAGTGAGCCGAGCTGCATCGGGTAGCTGCGTCCCACAGCTTGGAGACAAATGTTTAGCAGATGCATATCTGTTGGTGAAAGAATAAATGGAGACGTGGGTCTTGCACCTTTTAAACACTACATGTCTGCGGACTGCAAGTGTGGAGATGGGATTTGCATGCTGCTTTATTTAGTATTGTATAAGCTGTGCTGCGTTTACAGAAACCGCCCTGCAGACATCAAATGTATGGCCACAAAAAAAAAAGGAGAAAGTTTAAATAAAAAAATGCAGAGAAGTGGAGGCAACCTCTTGTCACCAGCTCCAGCTCTGCCATGATGCTGAAGGGGAAACTCTTCCCGGACCTCCTGCTTCCCCTCATGCTGTTGCTGCATCACAAGGCTGAAGGATTTCAGCACTAACAATTTATGTTTTTCTGGAGAAACGCACTGAAGTCAGGGACTAACTTGTCCTCCGTGGGGCCACCACTCAGGGGATACGAGTGGCAGATACAGGAGACAGATGGCACAGGTGGCACAAACCAATGTCTCTTGTTTGGGGGGACAGAGCAGGGGTCAAGGGAAAAGCAGTAGCCCATTGGGATGTCCTGGCACAGAGTGCAGGTAGGATGGGAACACTGAGGGAAGGAGGGGACCCTGCGCTGCTCTGTGTGTGGCTGTCGGATGACATCGGTACCACCTCCTGCCGCAGAGACTGCCACAATGATCACGCACTTCTGGGCAGGAAGAGAACACTTGTATGTGATAGAATGATAATAACAATAATAGTAATAATAATAATGATAACTACTCTGTAGCTCATGCTGCATGACCCTCAAACTCCTACGCATTTCCTGTGTTGCTTGCGTGAACCTTTTTTTTACATCGTTTAAAGAATGATGATTTTAGGTGAGATATATGTAATTTAATTATTTTTAAGGCGACTGCTTGATCCCGCTGCCTGATGGGCTGCCGGACTCCACCTCTGGCAACTGTCTGGAAGGAGCCCCTTGTCATTGTGACCTTGACCTGCTAATGCAATCTCTGAAGGAGGAACTCAAGATCCTCACCATCCTCTGCCCACTGACTGTGGGATAAGTGGATTCCCCAGACGCTGTTGAGATGGCTTTTACCACCTCTTTTACACAGCCTCACATGGCGTTTTGGTTAACTTTCTGCTGTTTGCTCTTGATCTTATTCCTGACAGCATGGGATGGGGGTGCAGATGGTTTGCAGGATTGCCAGAGACCAGGCTCTGGTTACTGCTGTGAAACCCAAGGGAGAGCTGCTGCTGCCCAGGGTGCCAAGAGCTATCACATCAAGCCATTGCCAGTGTGTTTTTTGGAGGGTGCCAAACGTGCTCTGCCCCTCGCAGCGGGTCAGGGGATCTCTGCCACAAGTGCTGCTCATCCCTGGGGAGCGTTTGGCCAAGGGATTTGTGCAGTTTGTGGTGCTTCATCCCAAAGCAGTCAGTTAGCCAATGTGTTAAAGAAACATTGATTTGCTCAGTGATCGCAAGTGTGGCGAGCACCAAGATGTGCACCCGCTGTGTGAGGTGCTAATGCTTCACGCTCCCCGTCATTTCTCAGCTCTGGCTTTCCCGTCGGCATTGTCCCTTCCACCAGGTTCTGGGCAGGTACGCACCAGCCTTGATTTCCAGGCTAATTAAAACCTTCCTTTTTCCATTTTTTCCGCTTGAAATTGCCTCACTGAGCGAGGCCAGATGCTCTTTTGAGGCACACTTCTATTGGCGGCTGAGAACATCCCTCAGCCCCATTGTCGCTATTGCCAAGGGCATCTTTTGCAGAGAACCAGCTCGTTGTCCCCACAACGGGACAGTGCTGAGGCGGGAGGTGCAGCTGGTGAAGCAGCCCCTGCTTCACCTCGCCTTCGGTGAGCCCGCTTTTGGGAGCAGGCTGCTGGGTCCTGCAGTTGAGATGTCACTTAAGTGACTCAGGAGCGTGTCTGTGTCTCTGGGACATGTGTGCTGGCTTACAGGCTCTGGAAAAGACCACCCATGGGAGCCGGTGCCATTGTCAATGTCACGGTATCATCATCCCAACAGCATACGGGCTGGTGAATGAGGCTCCAAGGCAGCCTGGCCTGTCTTAGAAACCAAATTAAATTTGAAAGAACTTTTTAAATTAAGAAATAATTAGTTTAGAGTTCCACTCCTGCCATCTGGTTTTGCATGTTTTTGGTATGAGTTTTCAGTTTTCCCACTGCAGCCGTGGGACTTGGAAAAATAAAAACCTCTTTAAAGAGCTGAGACAACAATTTCAAGTGCTGGGCACTTACATTAAGTATTGTGAAACCTAAATTGCAAGAGCTCAGCACTGCTGACGATTACTTTCAGACCTGTGTCACAGAAAAGGAGCGAGCACACAGCTACCTGATGCTTCGCTTTCTCAACCGAAACAAAGGTGTTGTGAGTCAGAATGAAATTTTCCATGGAGAACTTTTGCATGGCCATTAATACCAAAAACTGCTGAGTGTTTTGGTTTGGTTTTTTTTCCCTTTGTACAAGAGCCTGTGCTGAGCATCCACAGCATGGGCTCTGTGGGGGCTGATTGGTTTTGGGGGGATGGGATGGTGAGTGTGCTGCAAAGAGGAGAGATGGTAGTTTCACACACAGGCAGTTTCAGAAGCGCAGCACAGAGGTGGCATCCCTGGACCTGCTCTTTCAGACCGACATGAAGCCAAAGGGGCAAATCGTGGCTGTAACAGCCAGCAGGATGCCAAGTTCTCCAGAGAGGGGCTGCGCACTTTTCAGACCCATCTCCCTCCAGGTTACTCCCCAGGGAAAACGGACATGGGGCTGTGCCCAGCCCTGCCCTGGTCATCCCGGGGGGTTCCCAGCCTTCGCACCAGGGATCATAGAAACATAGAACAGTCTGGGTTGGAAGGGATCTTCAACACTCATCCATTCCAGCCGCTGCCATGAGCAGGGACATCTTCACCAGCTCAGGTTGCTCAGAGCCCCGTCCAGCCTGGCCTGGGATGTCTGCAGGGATGGGGCATCCACCACCTCTCTGGCCAACCTGGGCCAGATGCTGAGCACTGTGGGCTCTGAAAAGTGGAAAGAGGAGGTGAGAGAAGCCCTTTCTTCTCCTCCTTCTTCTTTTTTTCTTCCTTTTCATGCCCCTTTTTTCCTTTTTCTTTTCCTGGCTGTGGCTGGAGGCCATGGGCAATCCCATCCCGCAGGCTGGATTTCCAGGGGACGGAGCATGCAGGATAGCTGGCCTCGCCATGCAGCCCTCCGCAGTGGGGACAGTCGGGGCAGCACATCAAAGGGGCAGTGTCTGCTCCCACCACCCCCATCTTGTGGGGGGCACGCTCCCAGCCCCGTGGCATGGGACCACCCACACCGCCCCATACATCAATCAGCCCTGGCTGAATTTCGCCACTGGCCACCTCCCTGACCCCGCTATCTCCCTCATTTTCCCCTGGGATTCAAGTGCAAATGCCTCGGGGCTGCGGCTGTACAGTCCGAGCACCTCGAGGTTCTCCCAAGGCTGATGTGGGATCTTCTTCCACCTGTGAGACTGCCATGTCCCGGCTGATTTACAGCAGGAAACATCGACCTGCGGGCTAACAAATGGCTGAATTTTTTCCTTTTTTTTTTTCTTTCCCTCCCTTCTGATCAACTATTGCAATAAAACTACTTTCATTTTTCTTCCCCTTCTTTGTCCCCAATTGATGCCCGAACCACAATATTGGTTAAAAATATCATCTGTGAAAAGAAAAGGCAAATAAATGAGCACATCAAAGGCAGCTGCCTGGGGCCTTTGGGTTGGGAGCAGAAATGGGGCTAGGCCGTGGGTCCATTATCTTGCTGATATCTAATGCCACCACTTCAGAGTGTGAGAATGGAGCCTTTTTTTCGCAGCCGAGCACACTGGCCTCGCTGGTGTTTGGGAGCACAAAGGCCGTCATCCACCCCGGCTCTCAAGACAGACTGTTGACATGTTGCTCTCAGATTTCATTCCTGAAAATCTGGAACTTTATGCCGAACAAATAACATGATCTTTTTCCTTCATCTGGAAAGGATAAAAACAATTGATGGCATTTGGAGCAGATTGCTCTTTCTTTTCCTCCCTCCTGGCTTTCCTCGCAAGCCCCGACTTGCTCCCCGCAAGTCACAACTCGCATATTTTCATCTGAAAACTTTAAACCACGGGGGGTGAGGGGCGAGAGAGGAGGAGAATGAAAAAGAAGATTAAAAAAAAACCCAAAAAGATTGTGAGCAGCACCGAAATAACCATGAACGTCTGGCAGCCCGCATGCCGCCCTGGCCCCAACGTGCAGGCAGGATGGCGTGAAATGCAGAGTTTGGTGTTTGGAGGGACACAGGCAAGAGCTGCCCGTGTTTCTTGTGCAGGAGTGAGGCTCAGCCCCCCAGCGCATCCCTGCTGCGGGGTGGATGGTGCCCTGCTGCGGGTTATCTGGTGGCATCCGTGCAGGGCTGGGATGGCAGAGAGGGTTGTGCCTTCCAAGCCCCACGTTGTGCCCTCTGATGGGCATCACACCAGGGATGGGCATAGGAGCTCTGGCCACTTTGCTCTGAGGTGGTCTGGTGAGTCGTCCTCAAGCAGCAGGACTTGAGCTGGCAATCACACTGCGCCCTGTTCATCTGGGCTGCTCCTTCAAGGGATTTGGTTTTGGCATGACACTGCCGAGGAAAGGAGCCGCATCAGCCCATCCAGCCGTGCTGCCGAGCCGGTGAGCGGTGTGCGCGCTGCCAAAACCTCCTGCCGCAACCCTGCTTGTTCTGAGGAGGTTTTGTTTCCTGCCACCTGTGTAAGCACACACATTTTTACTGTGTTTACAAATTATTTTGAAATAGCCTTTAAACAGAATGAAGGGAGTGCTTCGGGGTAAAAACAACCAAAACAAAACAAACATTATTTTGTCATTACTTATTTTTGTTAATCATTATTTTATTGATACTGTAGCACTGCACAGAACAGGACTGGGACAAACGTCACTCAGCGCCCGTGCTTCCCCTGCTCTCTCGCTGACCCATTTTGCCTCCCACGTCCCAGGTGATTTCAAAGGGGTTGGCCACTTCTTCTCTCATCCGCTAACGAAATCCTCAAAGGCACTGATGCGCAGCCCTGCTGTAGTGAGGCAGATGTCTACTAACGAAGTGCTGGCTGGACCGGTGCCCGAGTGGAAGTGCTTTGAGGGGAATGAAAGGCCCTAGATGAAGTGCTGGGTGCAGTAATTAGGATCTCTCCCTGTCAAACTCGCACTGATCATCCCAGGCCCTAAGGAGCCAACTCTGAGCTCTCTGCTGACCGTCACAGTGCGGCTCCGTCCCTGGGCAAGCACAGCTTGACCTGCAGCACAGCACCAGTGCTGCTGGTGAAAACCAGCCTCCCACCCCGAAGGAGAAAATACCATTAATGGTGACGCCTGGCATTGGAGGGGACCAGGATGATCTTGCTGACAACTGCAGAGCAATGCGCTCCCTTTTCCCCTGGCCCTGTTCCATGGGTTTTTAGCTGGCATGAGGGAGCTCAGGTAACATGTAGATATTACTCATTTTTAAGTAGTGCCAATGGGCTGGGTTATCTGCTGCTCTGAACATGCCTCTGTCCCACTCTCTCCTTTCCATGGTAGGACACTATTTCCTTCTGCTCCAGACAGCACTTGGGATTGTTGCCCTCTGCCCCAGGTCTGCAAGGACCAAGGCCACATGGCCAGCAAGGCCACCAACATCAGCCAAGGCCATCTCCAGCCGTGCCGTGCTGGCCATGTTTGTCGAGAGCTCCAGGGCCTGCCAAGAGCAGGGTACGTTTGTGTACAGGAGATACGTGAAAATAAATATCAGGTTTGAACTGTGGCCAGGGAGGTTTAGGTTGGCCATTAAGAAATGCTTTTGTGCAATGAGATCCTGAGTCGGTAGCTGGGACAGGCTGTGCAGTCTTGATCAAGGAGGGATTTTGAGAACAAGGAGAGAGGGGTCAGCACAAAATTGGTCCTGCCAGGCCAGGGAGGGAGGCATCAGGTATCTGAAGCTTTTTCCTGTCCTAATCTCTGCAGCTCCGGGCTTCTCTGAACCCATCAGCTGGGTGATGTGCTTGTCTTTGGAGTGGGAGACTGCACATTTAATGTGTGAGACTAACCCGAGTGGACAGGCTGCAGCGTGTGGGCTGGCCATGCCACCGCTCCCAGCACCCACAAACCTCACTCTGCCCCTGTCCTGCCAGTGCCCACCCCATGCCAGGCTGCCACCAGTACCGAACCAACTCTTAAAAGGGGGAAAAAAGGCAGCCCAGGAGGTGATGCCTACTGTGAATATAGCCCAGAGCGCCTGGGGGAGGGCTGATCAAGGGATTGCCGCTTGGAAGGGATGGAAATGAAAGAATGACTTGTGGGTTTGTTGCCTCTGTCATCCCCAAATTATGCTATTCATCTTCTCCCCATCCTCCAACTGCTGCTCCCCCCCAACCCACCCCTCTCCATGCACTCCCGCCCCCTTTCATGTCTGTAAGAAGATTATGCGAGTGTGGATGGAGAATTAAACGTCATGGCTGTAATTCACACCAAGAAAGGCCTGTGTGGGGCAGACGCAGGGTTCCCGCAGGGTCCCATCCTGCCACCCAGCCTTCCCAGCAGCAGCCAGCCATGTCGGGAAGCCAACACCAGCACAGGATGCATGACCACCCGGGGCAGGGAGGACGGGGATACATCCCTGGGGATGCTGGACTGTGGGAAGGGATGTGGATGAGCCGGTGAGGATCCAGGTTGCCAGCCCAGCTTCCAGCATCAGTCCGGTGAGCCATGTGGCAGCCATTGGGGAGATACAGCCCAGGGACGTTCTTTGTGTCCCCGTGGTGGGGCAGCGGGGAGGAGAGGAAGCCGTGGCCAGCTCTGGAATGATGGTGACTGACGTTTGCTTGCTGAGAATCTGTTGGAGAATATTTTTATCTGTTGGGTGTGAGTGTGCTACACGTCAGAGCCATCTGCCACACAGTCATTTCTGGGAGAGCTGGGAAGTACAGGCATGAAAATCTGTGAAAGTGAGTGCATTCCTCTGCCCTTCAAAGCTGCGTGTCCCCAAGTCTTCTTCCTGTGCTGTCCGAGGACAGAGCTGGGACAACTTCTTGTCCTGCTGAGGGAGAGACAAGCACTTGCATTCTCTAAAATGGAGATGGTCTTGAGCTCTGCACAGCAAGCCCCTTGCATTGCAAGCCAGTTCAGATACAGGAGGCTGAGTGAAGCCTTTACAGCAGCTTCATTGCATGCCCACCTTGTTGCCCTCGCCTGTAGCCTGTTCCCTCCTGCGCTCTTAGCGCCTTTCCATCAGTTCAGATTGCTTTGGGAAGTGTGCTCAGCACCTCGGACCCTGTTGCTGCAGAGCCCGACCAGCATTGCCTCTTCTTGCAGAAGGCAACGAGGAGGTAACCCCCCCTTACCCCAGAGCCAAGCAGTTACTGTGGGAGGTTTCTGTTTGCTGGACACGCTGAAGGAGCCCTAGGATAAAAATATGTGATAAAAATAAATGGAGACATCAGCCCATGCTGAAACACCGGATCTACTTGCCTTGAAATATCAAGCCGTTGACATCCGAAACCCAGATTCAGAGCAACATTTTGCAACTAGCAGAATCCCCCCATCCTTGTGACAGATGCTCTGGATCAAACACAACCCAATTTGTGGCATTTGGGGTTTTATCAAAGGAAACTGTTACCACTCGAGCCTTCTTTGCTCCAGCCCTGCCGCTCTGCCGCAGGAGAGTGAACGCGCCTGGTTCGGGTTTACAATGAGCCGTCTCCTGCTGATGAGCTGTAGCTGGGAAGACATGCCTGTCCAGTTCCCTTTCAACACTTTCTAAACATCTTGTGGCCCAGGCTTTCCTGCCAGAGTGTAGGATTTAATCATCCTTAATGATAGCCAGCCCAAGGATTGCATTCAGCCAGGTTTTCCTAAAGGGCTACATCTGAAATCTTTATCTGAGTACAACCCCCCGGTAAATTCCCTGATAGATGACTGGAAACACCACAGGGCTGTGGCAGAACTCTGGCCAGTACCAGAATTAAACTGAACCAAAAGCTTAAGCCATTGTAGGACCCCAGTGGGATTTTTGGATGTAATCAGTACCACTGCTGGGCTTGGCGTTCCTCTCTGCTGCCAGAATTTGTTGGTGCAAGAGGAATGCCCTGCTCCCACCAACCTGAAGTTCAAATCAATCCAGCAAATCCTGTGCAGGTAGGAATTACTGTTATTGATTTTTAATGTAAGCCGATACATCACCAGCATGGACTTGGTTGATACTGGTAAGATTTATACTGATTTAACTGCACCCCCATGAAGGGTTTGTGCCAGCTCCTCTAGAGCAGATTCAAAGTGGTTTTAATTAAACCGATGCAACTTCATCGTGTGGATGAAGGCTCAGGCAGGAGCAGCATGGCCTGTGCTGAAGAGGAGAAGCAGCACAGGGGAGCAGGCTGGGTCTCCTCTTGTTTCTCCTTTCCTATCTTTCCTTCTCTCCAACAAGCTGGCAAGCTGCAACTTTTCCACTAAATGAGATGGCGGAAATTTGAAATGCCAAGTTGTGCAAGGCCTGTGGCATATGCTGGAAGAGGCTGGGTGCAGATGCAATGCGGGTGATGTCACCTTGTCTCTGTCTCCTGCACCAGGGACAGTGACAGCTGCACCAGCTGGTCCCCACCACAGCCGGCTCTGCCCAGACCAGGGGTGCACACACCAGTGGGATACGTTGGAGTTCCCCCCAAATAGCAGAGGAGGCTCACAGGTGAGTCTGTGAGTGGGCAGAGCTGAGACGGGTCCAGAAGCCCTACAGGCAGCATGGGCTCAGCTCCCTGAGCAGGGAGACGAGATGGGACACCAGCCCCATCATCCAGGACCATCCTGCGCCACCAGGGCAGGCCTCCACATATCTTTTGGGGCTGGAGAAGAGACACTGACTCTGGGGACAGAAAAAACTAATGGAGAGAGAGGAGAACTTGGGGGGAGGCTGCAAGTCAGAAGTTTTTGCCCTGAAAGAGAGCTTCAAAACTAAACCACAAGTTTTCCCATCTGCTTTTCTCCATTTTTTTTTCTCCTGGGAAAGGGAGACAAGTGGGGAAGGGGAACTGCTGAAGCAGTTTCGGGTGAGGGGGCTGGGGAGGTTCTGCCAGATTGGAGAAAACATTGGATAAGGGGAAAAACTCTGAGACAAATTTCCATTTTGAGAGAGGCTGCTTTCCCATTCCTTTAGAAAAAAAGTTTTTCAAGAAAAATTTCAGGCAGTCCCATTGTCTTGCTGCAGCCTTTGATTTAACTACTTGATCAAGTATTCGACAAAACCCTCTGTGTTTTTTCAGGACGTTTCTTAAATCCTGCCGAGGTATGGGATTATGAGAAACAACAAATGGCAAGCTGTCTCTAACCCCACAGACTTTCTCACTCTCGTTTTCTCTCTCACTTTGGAATAAAAAATGCAGTGCTCCCTGCTGAGTTCTCTTTAAAATTCACATTGTCTCTTCAAATAAAGGCTGGGAGGGTGAGGTAGTGCTTTGAAAACCAGAACTCAGTCATACATTGCAGGGCCAGATCCTAGAGGATTATTCTCTCTCAGGACACTTTATAACTTCATGAGAACTTCTGGCCTGGCTTGTCTCACCAGCTCGGTGTGAGTGGCCCCAGCGGATGGCAGGGTGGCTGAGATCCCTCCACCCCTTTCCAGCAGGGTGGCTGGATTTGCCCCGGGAGACTTTTTAAACCATGATAAAGCAAATTCCAGCTGTGCCCCCTGGCATGCCTTGGCCCATTACCCGTGCAGGCGGGGGATGCTCCCTGCATCCCTGCTGGAGGGGAAGCCCTGCCGCAGCAGGGACCTCTCCATCGCGCTGGCCCAGGCTGGGCTGCGGTAACAGACAGCGCTTTCTGTTGCTTTTGGTGTAATTCCTCGACTGCGGCAGCCTGTGCTGCCCTAGGGCTGTGGTGAGCTGCCGGCATCGCCCCCAGAACGCTCAGAGCTGAACGAACCTCTTGTTCCCATGAGAAGTGCTTGGTGGGGCAGTGTGGCTGTGCTTTGCTGTCAGCGCTCTCTAGACAGGGAAATGAATAGAGGGTCTTTTCCTCTCAACCCACCCGGCGTTACGCTGACAAAAGCTTGAGAGCAAGGGGGTGAAGCTGGCAACTTCCTTTGCTTTTGTTTCAGTCTGTCCTTCCCCAATGCAGCAATGAGAGAAATGAGTATAATAAATGAGCATATTGAATGTAAACCACTGCACATGTGTTTAAACAGTGCTATCGCCAGGCCATTACACCATCATGGGGCAAATTACACCGTGCCAAGATAAGGCACTGGGCACAGACATACAGATGCTGCAGCAGGACAGAGCTGCCAGCACAGTATCCACACCCTGGGACATGGACACTGAGACCTCACCATGCCAGACAGGGAACAAAGTCTCCTTAAGCAGACCCTTTAAGTGACATTACAGCTCTGTGAAATTCTGACAGCACCTGTCATTCTTGTAGTACCATTTCTGTGATTTTCAGTAAACAAAAGCAAGTAGTAATCGTTGGGCAGAAATCCCTGGTCCAAGGTTCTAGCGTGGCTTGTGTACATTTATGCATGTGTCTGTGGGCTGGGCCAAGGTTTGAAGGAGGAAAGGTGGCTGGAGCATTTTGGTGTCTGTGTTCCTGAGGCCTCTGCCATGTCGAACTCTTGGAAACAGAAAATCAGTGTAAAAACCAGTTCTGACGAGTCTTTCATGCACGTAGTTCAAACCTGTCACAGCGATGTCAAAATTCATCAGCTCAGTGAACCTATTACACCTGGAGCAGAGCTGAACAATCCACAGCTCCAGCTAAGGAAGAACAGCCAACCCAGCCCTTTCCAACCTCTATTAGGGAATTTCTCTTTCCCTTGTGGGGCACTTCAGGGTGGGGGATGGATGGGAGCCTGGATGCCAGGCGGGAACTCCCCACGGCCGGGGGATGCTCAGACCCGGCTCCAGGCTGGGGCCAGCCTTGCAGGGAGGCGGAGAGCTCGGAGTCCCCGAGCTGGCGGGGACATGGCTGCGGGCAGAGCCTGGGGCGGCGGTCCCGGGCCGGGCTCCCCGCAGGCGGCGGGCACAGCGGGGCGCGTCCCGAGGAGGGGGCGCCCGCTTGGGGCCAGGCCGGCGGCGGAGGGGGCGGGCAGCCCCGGCCTCCGCTCCGCCTCGCTGGGCGGGCGGATCCCAGCTCCCGATTTTCGCGGGGGCTGCAGAGGCTTGTCCCGGCCCTGCGCGATCCTGCTTGGCTGACGCCCTCCCCGCCTCCCTCCTCCTCCTCCTTCACCACCCCATGTGCTTCCTGCCGGGCCAAGTTTGCAGAGCGCCGCCGCACGCCGGGCCAGCGGAGCGGAGCCGCAGCGGAGCGGGGTGCACGGCGGCGGGCGCGGCTCCTGCGCGGCGCGGCGGGGCAGGCTCGGCGGAGGGCCGGCTCCGGCCTCGGGGCGTTCTCCCCCGGCCTCGGCGGCCCCTGCCCGCCCGCACCATGCCGCGGCGGCGCGGCTGCCTGCCGCCCCTCCTCTGCACTTTAGCCGCCCTCAGCCTGCCGCTGCTGCTGGCCGCCGAGCCCCGCGCCAAAAGTTGCTCTGAAGTGCGGAGACTCTACGCCGCCAAGGGCTTCAGCCAGAGCGAAGCGCCCAGCCACGAGATCAGCGGTGAGTCGCGGTCGTCGCCGCCGCCTTTGTCCGTGCTCGGCCCGGGCCGGCGGGGTCCCGGGTGCGCGCCTGGCTCTCCCCGGCGCGGCTTCCCCCCGCAGCGCGGGGCACGGCGCGGAGCGGGGCGCGCTGCCCGGCTGGGCTCCCGGCACTCGGCTCGGTTCTCCTCCCCGCAGCTCGGTGCTTATCCCGGCGCGGCAGCCCGGAGCCCGGCGCGCTCGGCCCCGCCGTGCCGGGGTAGCGGGCGGGACCGCGCCTGTTGCCGGCTCCGCTCCCCGGCGGTTTGCGCGGCGGCGGGGCGGGCGCTGCCTGCCCTTGGGCTGCCTTTCGCCCCGGCGGCGGGCGGCCCCATCCTGCCCCAGGTGCCGCTCTCCCGGCGGCCTGCTGGCGAGGGGACGGAGAAATGGTTTATCTGTTATTTTTTTTTTTTTCTTTCTTTTTTTCTTTCTTTCTCTCTTCCCTCCACCTTCGTCCGGAGGTACTTGTGCATCCAGGGGACAGGAGTGCTCACAGCCGGCAGCAGTAGGAAATGGTAGCTAATGTACTCACACCCAAAACATTTTATTCTTTTTGTTTCATCCTTCATCTCCCTCCCAGGGCCGCTGCTTTTATTTCCCCTTCTGAATGACCTACTGGACCGCATTCTCCGCGGAACAAAGGAAGTGCCTTTTTAGCTGGAATCCTCGGAGACCACCAAGGACTCCAGCTCATGCACTGCAATTTTGCACTACTTTCAACAATAACAAAAATGCATGACTGAATGGCTCAAAAATGTGGAGTGTTAGAGGCATTCATTTCAGTCTAGGACACTGTCACAACACAGACAGACCCCGAGTAAATACCTTTAGACGGCTAAGAGAGAAGCTGGGGGTAATCTTTACCATTGGTGTGCCCTCCAGATATGCATACATTATCCTTTTCACTGACAAAACTAAAATGATTGCAGTCGGTTGTGCTTTTGTATGGTCAGGCTAATGATACACGCTTAGCCTACATCTGTTTGAATAAAATTGCTGGTCCGTTTACTTCTCCAAGAAATATTTTAATGAGAAACGTCTGACTGGTTGCAGTTAAAATACTCTCTCCTCTTTACCCTCCCTGCTTCGTAAAATGGTCTCTAATAAATAGGCTTGGATTTGATTTGGGTCCAGTCCTCCTCGGTGTAGGATTAGGATGTGAGCAGGATTCCTCGTATGTCTGGAAGGTTTGATCCAGTCCTTATTTCATATATTGTTGTTCAAAATGACTTGGTGGGCTTTGGAGGATCTTGGGAGTACGTCATGATGACAGGGCTTCCATGTGAGGCTTTAAAGCAGTTGTTGGTTTGACCCTGTGCTTTTGAAATGAGGGGTCAGAGAAATGTGATGAGCAAGGTAAGATTATTTGACAAAAGGAGGGCTTTCCACAATGACACGCTGAAAATACTGGCTGGGTTATGTTGCTGTTCCAGGGGTGCGGGGAGTCTGCCTGGCCTCGCTTGGAAAGCAACAGGTCTTGCAAACTTATGTTTTAAATGTCATCCTGCTCTGCAGGGTGTTTCAGAGAGGATGGTGGCAGTCTTTAAAGGAGATGCCCTGTGTATAGCTTTAAAGTGTGGTGTACCTCAAGTGTGACTGCACTTAAAATTAAACCTGGAGTGGGGTTCTACACCTACTGCAGTTTCACATTCCCGTGGCAAATGCACGTGGTTTTGGTGTGTGTGTCACTGTTCGTAGGCTCTGGATCCCCTCTTGTGCTGCTCAGTTGGTATATGCAGATGGGAACCGCTTGTTCCACTCCTGGTTTTTAACTTTCTGAGTGTGTGCTGCTTCACCTGCCAGTGGCTTTGCAGGGTCAACACAGAGAACAGTGTGCTGTGAGCTGGGTGGGAAATGCCGCCCGTGATAACGCTGGAGGCTGAAGTCTGACACCAGGGTGAAAAGTCTGTGGTGTGTATTGTGTCTCAAAACATGAGTCACTTGCCAAACCTTTGATTTCAGTTGGTGTTTCAGGTGATAGTAGAGTGTTGTCCTTCAGCTGGGTAAGTGAATTGGGAAGGCAGTTGCCTGGGAGCCTGGCTAATCAGTGGGAACGAGATAAACGTGTGTGGGAAAGAGCTGTGTGTTTGGAAGAATATCCCATTGGGCTGATGGTGGCAACTGGTGATTTCTGCTTGGTAGTACCTCTCTGCTTGCCAGAGGGTTCATCAGGCTTTGATGATGATGGGATAATGTAGGAAATGTGGTTATTACTGGCACGAACTCAGGTCCGAAGTCCATCAAATTTTTCTTTGGATTTTTGTACCAGTTTGGTGGATTGTGCTTTTTTACTCCCGCTCTCTTACAGAATTGCTTTAGATCACAGCGTACAGACAGAAACTTCCTAGCGCCTTTCCAAAAAGGTGTCCTGAAAGCTGTGGTAAATCAGTTTCTGTGAGTGTAGTGACTTCCTTGCAGTCCGAGCAGGGATTAATGATCGCACAAAACACTTTGTTGAAGGGAAGCAGCGCGGCAGCGTGGGCAGCTGTGCCCCTGCACCGGCTGTGAGGCAGCAAGCGAAGCTCACCCTCACTGCGCGGACATGGGGGCTGTTTGGGGGATTAGCCCAAATGTGGATTTTTTTGCCACATTTATGTTCTTCTGGAGCACTAGATGTGTCCAGCTTTTTTTTTTTTCCTCTTTCAAGGAAATGCCTATTCCAGCAATCTTTTTATCTGTATCACTGCTATTTCAGTTACTTTTTAAAAGGCTGTTCCTTGTCCATAATTACCCAAGAGTTCAATATAATATTTGTTTTGGACAAGTTTAGGACCTAACTAGAGTATGCATACATGGGCGATGATACCTTGCTGAAGTACATAAGCATTTCTGAAAAGTGCGCGGCTGATCAACTCATTGCTTGCTTGGTAAGAGGTATATAATGTGTTACTTGTACTTTGATGTTAACTTGGTGTTAGAGGTATAAAGAGATACTGCTCCTGTAAATCTGCATAGAAGCTGTTTGTAAGTCGTAGTCCTTCAGTACTGCCTTATATTTGAGTGATCTCTAATAGCTTCTGCACCTATAGCCCTGTGATGTAAATGTTGCAAAGCACATGGCAATGGTGAGATGCAATCTTGCTGCTGTTGCTGGAGAGAGATCAGTGCTTGCGTAGAGCTGATGAAGAGCGCTTGTGAAACTTGACTCTTGATAATGCCTAGATAGTAGGTGGTTTGGGAAGAGCACCAGCCTATAACTGGTTTTAAGATTACTTTAAAAGTTTCCTAAGGAAAGGGCACATCTGGGGGAGGTCTCAGTGCTACAGCCTGTAGCGACTCACTGTTCAAAGTGTTGTTCCTTACTGAACCCCCAGGTGTCTTGGGGTTGTGGTGGTGATGGAGCAGGACTCCCTGGGAGTGACCATCTGCAGGGGCCGCTTACGCTGGTTGGCCTGGTGTGGCTGCAGAAGGAAATGCAAAGTGATCAAGTGTCGGTTGCATGTGGAGACCCACAGTAGGTGGCTGTGATTTAAAAACAAAATACCCCAACATTTCTTTCAAGAGGCTTCTTCTTGCCCTCAGGTGTTAAAAGGATGGAAATTCCTTCCCTTTTCCTGCTAATTGGAAGAAATAGATGTTTCTTTTCCTGGATTGAAAAGGCGGGGGGGGGGGGGGGAACCCAGACTTGCTTATTTGTGGAAAGCATTATCAATTAACCTGTGAATTTCCTGCAGAAGTGTATATACCTGACTGGCACTGCTCTCCTGATTTTGTGGCGGTATGGGGACAGGCTTGAGGGAAAGGTCCCCTGTTGGGGAGCACAGAGTGAGCCTGGAGCCTTTGCAGGGAGCTGGGTGCAAGCACTCTGTGTTCAGTCGTAGTAAAGATGCTCGTTGTAATCTTTGTATTTAAACTAATAATTTATTTGTCAGGAGCTATGAAGAATTATTATTTCACCATGACAGGGGAAATCGTTTGGCCCCTGATTTTGGACTAATGGGATTTTGCCCAGAGTAACTTTGTTTGTGTGCCCTGATGTCCTGCTGCTCACTCGTCTCAGTCGTGTTGATGGTTGTCAGCTGGGTGCCGTCACCAATGCATCACCCAGGTGTGCCACCTTGGTTGGTTGGGAATGCTGCCTTGTTGGCACTGCTGGTTTACATATAAACTTCAGCAAATGCTTTCTCAGTTTTTCATGTGCTGCTCTTCCGTGCGGCCTGTTCCAACTGAGAAATGGTTTCTGGATCTCGTCCAGGTCTGTGTTACTTGTGTTGTCTGGCACTGCTGAGCCTGTTGCAGTCCGTTTGCACAAGACAGCTCCTGGGATTTTGGGGATATGAGAAGTACCAGATAATGCCTGGTACTCCTCGCCAGTTGTTTCGAGGTGTGTAGCTACCTGGCCACCAGCTGCAGCTGTTTGCAGTGGCTCTTGTCCAGTGAAGGCAGTGGTCCTTGTTGGGCAGGGTGGTTGACCACCCGCGGGTGGGGAATTGACCATCAGAGAACATCCTTGTGGCAAATGCAAGTGCTGACATGGAAAAGTAAATGAGAGAATCGCTTGAAGTATTTTTAGCTGCTTCTAATGTCATTTAGCAACTGGAAAGAGCGGGGGGGGGGAGCTGGCAGGGTGCAAGTCACCCGCAGAGCATCATCGAGCAGCCGGGTGGCCGGCGCTGGTGGCCGGCTGGCTTGGTGGATGTTGGTGAGACCCGGCGGTGGCTCCTGACTGACTGACGGCTCTGACCGCTGCTTGCCTGGGACTCTGCTTTCTCCCTGTAAATCTGCAGCGTGGGGTTTTGTTCGACTGCAGCAGTGTGCCGTGTCTTAGCAGCCGGCAGCGTGAAGCATGTGGTTAGCAGCAACTGCTCGCAGTGGTCCGGGCTGAGTGGGAGTATCATTTTCCTTGGCAGACACTTCATAGAAAGTTCTGTTTTTTCTGCCAGAATAAGCAGTCATTACATTCCATGCAATTCATAGTCAAATTATTATCTATTGTTAAAATTGCCTTAATTATCAGATGTTTCCTTAGACATGTAGCTGTTTTTTAAAAGGCTGAATTGAAGTGTGTACATTGTGCAGAAGGCCAGAGCTGCACAATGTTTTCAGTCCTGTTTTGTAGTTTCAGGGAGATTTTCTGTGGCTTTCATATGTCAACAGGCTTTTTATTCTCACTGAAATGGCACCGGAGCAAGGCCAGCGTGGCAGCGAGGCGCTGGGTTTGCCTCGGGTCTCTGCCTCTCCCTTCAGCTGTGGTATTTATCCTTAGTACTGGTGGACCCGTGAAGTTCAGGCTGAAGCATCACAGCTGCATGGGAGCAGGAGGTGTGAGATGGTTCTGACGGGACAAGGTCCCACACAAGCATCTTCTGTCTTGGATATGCGGATGGCACCTGGCCAGCAAGGCTGGGACCTTTGTCAGGAGGCTGGAGGAGGAGTTCCAGGTTATTTGGGATGGTGGTGTCCATCCTCTCAGCCTGCACTGTGGTGTTGGCTCATGCAGACCCCACCGTCATGGTGATGTGCAATGGGTTGCCAACGCTGGGGGCACCCCAGAGTCTGTGTGGCTGGAGGAGGAATGCCAGTGCTTCTTGAGAGGTGTCAGACTTGTTCTCACCTCCATTCCCTTAGCTGTTCCCCTGATAAGTAGAGGAGTGCTATGGATGTACCTATGTGTGTGTTGAGTTGTATGGGCTCAATCCTTCACATCTCCTCACTCTAGGTTTGGGCAGCACTATCCCATCCTTCACTTCCTTCCAGAAGAGTAGCGACCCTCTGGGACCTGATTAATTGCCTTTTATTTTTTGGCAAGGACATTCTTGTTAGCTGAGGGGGTCAGGGTGTGTGTCTCCTCCCCGGCGGCCTGGGCTGAGAGTGGGCTGCCAGCCCCGTCTCCAGGGCAATAACCTCCTCACATTCCTCAAATTCCTCCGGCTTTCTCTTTCTTTTGAGATTATGAAGATAACTTCCTTCTCCCATTGCTAAGCAATGCAAGAGCCCAGGAAAACTCTTAAATTTCCCCCTTGCTCCCTAAATTACCTTGTGTGGTCCACGATGCCCTGCAGCAAACAGCTCCAGTGCCCTGGAAGGGGCAGTTTGTACGGTCAGCTGGGGTTTGTGCATCCCAAGCTACTGCTTGTATTTTTTTTTTTTAATTGCCAAGCATTTTAATTAGAAGAGAATGACTTTGTTGTAACCCTGCTTCCTGGTTTGTTAAAGACTTTTCCTTAGTGTTTCATGAAACTATTTTGCCTTTCTAGCAGAGATTTTTGGGCTGTCTGTATTTTTCTTTGGCCGTGCAGCCCTGTGGAGGCTGCAGCTGAAGCACCATGTTTGTTCTGGGGGATTTTCTTCTTGTTTGCAAACCTCTGGTCCGGGAAAGGCACTTGGATAAAAGCAGTGTGCTGGGAAGAGGGGAGCCGGTGAGGAGGTGTCAGGGGCTTTGTGTGTGGGGCTCGTGGCAGCCACGTGAGATGTCACCAGGCTTTGCCCCGGTGATGCTGTGGCTACGATGGTTTTCTTAGGATGGCTTTCCTGTTTATGAACAGCCATGGCTGGTGCAGGCATCTTCCCCACTGATTTGTGCCTTGTGGTCCAGCATGGCAAGAAGGGTGGGATGGGATGGGGAAGGGCTGGTGGTCCCCAAGAGCATCACCTCAGGGGCAAAGTGCAGTGGAGATGATGCTTGAAAAGTGTACAGAGCGGTATGCACTGGGTGGGATCAGCCTTTAAGGGCTGCCCAATATTGATTTTAGTGTGAAATTAGAGTTGTAGTGCCTCTTTCCCAAGCATTACCTAATTTCTCCTCTTGCTTGCCCCCAGAAAGCACTCTTATGAATACTTTTTGTTGTTGTCCATCTTTTAAGAAAAAAGTTTGTTTACAGTCATTCTACTTGTATATTCAGTGGTTTATGCAGTCTTCATGGACTTGATGGACTTGAACACGTGTGAGGGTATTCTCACTCCTGGTTTTGGTGTAGGAAAGGTACACGGTCAGCAGAGAGAAGCTGCCTTGAGCAAAGGATTTTGAAAGAGTATTTCTCTTACTGTTTCCAGTTTAGAAGCTGAGAATTGTCTGGATTTTAAGCAAATTCAGATGGGAGCAAACAATGACGAAATGTTTAAAATATGTTTCAACATTTTTGTGGGAATAGGAACTGCTCTTATACAGGCGAGGCTGCAGCTTTCAGGAGGTGAAAATATGTGCCCCTTACACATTGTCAGCATTGTTGCTGCCTTTCTTTTTTTTTTCTTTCTCCCTTTTTTTTTTTTTTTTTAAATGCTTATAGGAAATTGGCTTTGGTAATTGAGTTTCTACAGAACCACAACATCCAATAGCTGTTCCTTTCCAGGGGTCACACTTAGGTTAGTTTAAGTAATGTGCATTCAGTTTAACCTCTTGTGGTTTGTAGTGCTATTCTAGAAATTACTGGTGATTTGGGGTGTGTTAGAGTGACAACTTCACAGGAAAACCCCAAATGTCAGGGTGTCTGGTTTTCAGAGGGCTCTGACCGCTCGCCTTGTGAAAACCAGGCACCTTGTGGTATGTCCCTCGAAGGGGCATGCTCACATTGGGAAAAGCGGTTAAAACCTTTACGGCCTGTTGACTTTCGTTTTGAAGGAAGCCGAAATAACCATCAGTGAATTGTTTACCTATGTTGACATATAATATTCTCCCACATTGAAGCACTGTGATGCTGCGTAGTTCCGGAGAGGCTGTGCTGGACGTGCAGTGCTGGGTCACATCGCCTGGTGTGGCCGGTCCCCTCGCAGCATCTCTGATGGAGGAGCAGAAGTGCTCTGGACCCCCAAATCCTCGGTGTTTTGGGGATTTGCAGGCAGCAGAGGGCCAGCTTTAAGAAATTATGAGCTGGGGCTTTAGCTGGGTAGCATTGACACTTTGGTATAAAAAGCTCTGTGTTGCAGGCTGCGATGACAAGAGGTGATAAATCATTCTTGGCTGGTGCTGCAGGTTCTAATAACGGTGTTTTAAAAAGATTACATGGGTTTTAATACAAACTTTTTGCTTTGTACTCTCCTCTTTTTGAAGAGCAGAGCCTGTTTTGATTCAGCGTTCTTGGAACGTAAAGGGGGAGCCAGGATTTTTACTGGGCTAAAATGCAGCTTTTTGCTTTTCCTACAAACATGAGGATCTTGTTGGAGTGTCTTTATAGTCAACTGGCTGGCAGTATCCCCTTTACAAGGGAGCTTGCTTGTTTGTTTTAAAGGTAACTTTGTCCTCGGGAAGATGAAAGAGCAAGCAGCTTCACCCAGCTCACTGGGTGCTATTGGAAAGGAATTCGTGATAGGAAGGGACTTTGCATAATAGCAATAAGGGGGGGAAAAGTAACCTCCTGCACCTCCCCTGGCTTTCCTTGGCCATTCCCATGGGAGGACAGGGCATTTATGTAATCAAAGAAACCAACACAGTTATAAGTCTGATGGAGAGCAAGTCCCTTACCAGATGTGTGGTCACCCAGGAGCACTTTACCTTTTCTCTGTGTAGTATGGGGCAGGTTTTTTTGGTGGTTGTTTTTTCCCACCTGCCAGCCTTTGGGTTTCTAAAGTGTGGTGGCTGGCAGGTTGTGGAGCACAGGGTGCAGGACGGGTTGTCAATACATCAGTGACAATGTCCCCCTGCCAGGGCAGAGGCACTGGGAGCAAGTGGCCAGCGTACGGATCAGAGGCCAGAGCGGTGGTGCCACTGGTTTGGTTTGGACTGGAGGAAAACAAACAGGCTTCCTCCTGAGTTTTGGCTCGGTTCGGAGATGGAGCTGAAGGTGCCATAGAACTGTATGCTTTTCTTCTTGGTGGGGGGAAAAATGGCTTTGATAGCATCTGCTAATGATTCAGTGCTGTTTACATAATAATTGTGGTTTGCTTTCATTAGCTCTGATAATGAGATTGCTTTCTTCTAGTGCGAGCACTTGCTGTTTGGTTTTACATGCTCCTGCCCCGCAATCGTGGTGTGAGGGCTTTAAGCCTGGCCTGGCCTCCCTTCCCTGGTTCCAGGAGTGGAAGAAAGCTCACAACTTCTCATTGCGAAGGGGGCTTGTATCACCGGGGCAGCTTCTGAAAGACCCAGGTAGTGGTTTGGAGCATCACAGCATCTTGGAGTTGGTTTTGAATCCATTTTGGGTGATTTCTCAGTACTACGCTTATCTTTGTACTAAACTCTTGGTTTTAGCTATTGGCAAGGAAGGGAATCCGCTGACCTGCTTCCACTGGGAGGTCCTTTTGCCTCTGAGATCCACTGCATCAGAAACACTAATCTGTGACAGCATACATCATGGGTATTGTTCATGTATGCAAAACTACTGGATTAACTGCTGCAGCCTAACCTTGGTACAGTATGTGTTTGTTTCCCATGTCTGAGGAGCTGTGGATGGTGATGTTGCCGTAGGACATGCTGCCAGCACGTGCCTCCCGCAGCATCTCGCAGCATCCCGCCATCTGCGCAGCGGTGCCGGGTCGTGCCGGGGAATCACACCCACCGCTGAGCTCTTATTAAATAAATAATGGCATTGGGAGGAAAAAAACAATAGCGTGAGCACTACCTTTTGAAGAGGTAAGGTTGTGTGTCTTTTGTTGTGTGGTGTTTGTGTGGGTGTTTGTTTTTTTCTTTTTTTGTGGGGGGGGGGGGGGGGGGTATTTTTTGTTTTGTTTTTGGTTTTTTATTCCTTTTTAGCTTTATGGCGGGTGCATTATGGTTTTGGAGCAGCCCTGATGGCACAGCTATGGCTGGCACAGGATGGGTCCCCTCTGGGCAGGAGGGTGGCGGGCTGCGTGTGTGGCTTTGCAAATGCCACTTGCCCGTCCCAGGGGACGCACACCCTCTTCCTTCGGCTACAAGTGACTGTTTCTTTAGAAACATACCCCAAGTCATTTGCTGCCAGTGGTAGATTAAGGGTTCAGCTGCTGGAGGGAGAGTCTGGGCAGAGGATGAGTTGACCTTCTCCTTTGCAAAACAGAACTCTTTTTTTTCTTGGGCTGGGGAGGGTAACGCTGCTCTGGGACATGTGGCTTCTGCTAATTAGCGTGAGTTAATTGGGACTGGCTGGAGAGCCATGGCTTGATGGATAGAGGAGGCTTGAAGGGCTGTTTCTGCCCTGTTGTATCCGGCCTGCCAAAGGGTTGCGGAGATCCCGGTGGCAGGCACCTAGCTAGCAAAACCCTGTGTAACTCAGCTCCGTCCTTTATTAAAGGCTCCTTTATACCACTTTTTTGCCGTAACCCCCGCCAGAACAGCCAGTCTTTTCAGCAGCCTGATACCTCCCTTACCGGGAAGGCTCCTACGCGGGGAACAGCCGGGCTGGCACGGTTCTGCTCCAAAACAGACCCAAAGCTGCTTTGAAAACACTGTCTATGAGTGGGTGAGGATGCCAGGAGAGCCTGGTGCTCCGGGTCAGCCCGAAACCAGGGATGAGTCCGCTTGCCAACCAGCCAGCTCGATGGGATACTGAAAAATAGTTGTGGCGAGTAGGGGTTAATTCCTAGGTATCAAAATATGCACAAAAGGTTAAATGAGACTTCCTCTTTGTCAATGAATTACGGCTTTAAAATATTTGCATTCTTTCCTGAAAGATTTAGGAATAATTATATAGCACTCAGGGGCAAGGCATTGCCAGATAAACTTAACAACTCTATAATTTGTACTCGAGGCAGGGTTTCCTGTAAATGATAGCTTTGTTTAATTTTACAATACTGCTTCCAAATGTTTGCCGCGTATGAATTGCCAGCTAAACTGGACTTGTGAATCTGAAAGAGTATTTGTTTGTTTGTTATTGCAGACAATAAAAAACTGCTGTATTGGGCTAAAACTTGGCATCTCCTTTAAAACTTCTAGGCATCCTTTCCCAGGCAGGTTTGGCGGGGTGGGCAGCCTGTGTAGGGTGCAAGCGGCTTTCCGACTTATCCGTACAAAATCCCTGTGCTGCTGTAGGATCTCCTCCCGCTTTGCATTTTTCTTTTTCTGGGGTTGGGAAAGGAACGCTGCAGTCGCAACGCACATACTTTATTTCCATTACTCAAAGCCGGAGTCATGCATAGTTACAGCCAAAGACACTTCAGCAGCTCTGGGGATAACAAGATAGCTGACAGACTGGAATGCGGATTTATCAGGGGTAAAAACTGGCAAAATTCCTTATTTCTGATTCTTCTTTTTAAATAGACCCTTCGTGCTCCTGTTGCATGAGCCCCGCCATGAGTTTTAACCCCTTGTGTTCTCCCAGCTGTGTCTGGGGATGTGCAGTGGAGCCGCCCATATGTCTTCTGGGATTAAATTGCTCAGTCCCAGTTAGTTCCTGGGTGTTGTTTTTAAACTATGAAGCATTTCCAGAAATGTTTTCAATGGGTTTTTATTTTCAAGTGCGAGCCTTTGCACCAGATGTGTGTTCGAGTGACCACAGAATGTAAATTTTACTGTATGTTGCCTTTGGACTGGCAGTTTGGGAGGCTACTGGGCAGTTAACATAGGAGGATTGTGCCATGAAATCCGCTTTCTTGGGATTTGATTCATATTAATTTATTTCAGCGCAAATCTCTTTATTGGCTTCAGTTACGTTTTGATGTAGGGCTACTTTTCCTGTGCCTTCGTTAGGACCTGGAAATATTTGTATTGCTGTGAGAAATAGGTCATCTTTGGCTCTATGGCTTTTTGGTAATATATATATTTTAATATTCTGAAACGTTAAGCAATTTCTTTTTGAGGAGACAAGTTACAGCAGGACAAGCGCACTTGGAAGTTAAATAGATTAAGTGAAATCCCTCAATTCCAGGAGCTGGGTTCAGAAGGCAAGTCAAGCTGTTTAGGGAAAGAGTTTCAAGTTAAAATTTAACTTTTCCTCAATTGTCTGCAAGCAGCTCATGGTGCAGCAAGACCTGCCTGGTGCCAGCCCAGCACAGGAGCCCGCCGAGAGGGCTCTGACGTGGCCGTCTGTGGGGTGGGTGGATTTGGAGATGGTGGTTGTGCCTGTGGTTGTGCGTCTCGACCGGCAGAGAACGAAGAGAATTTCACTTTTTTTATTGGAAAAGGAAAGGATTGCTCAAGGATTGCAAAACGCTTTGTTTTGGAAAAAATGTCATTGTTTGAAAATAGCATCAGAGCAGGAGGGGGGCAGTTCTGAAGCCTGCGGCAGTCTTTAAACTGTTCTTACATGGGGGATCTGGTGAAGCTTCGAGGCTTTAGTATCAGCTTGGACTTTTGTCCCTGCCTCTCCCTTTGGTGTTGAAGGATGGGAAAGTGTTGTTTGTTTGTTTGTTTGTTTGTTTGTTTGTTTTTTGTTTTGTTTTTCTCTTAAAAAAAAAAAAAAATGGAGTTTAAAATAATGAAAGTCTTGACTTGTGGGCAGAAATGCTGATGTCTGCCTGCACTGGAAGTATGCAAAACCTGGTCATGGTCAGCACTTGGGCTCTCATGGGAGAGGTGCTGGAGGTGCTGGCTCCTGCTTCTTTGCCTTGTTCCTGTGTTTATCCCTTTGGTTGTGCCCCGGCCATGTGGATGTGAACCAGCGTGGCCCCTCACCACTTTGGTGCCGTGCTTCTTGGCCTCTTTTATCCTGGTGCATCTGCAGAACAGGCTCATCCTCACGGTGGGAAGCTGCTCTGGTCACAGCCCAGTCACCCACTGGAGACACCCAGCCCACGTGGCAATGCCACTGATGGCAGCCCCTGTGACAAAGCCTTGTCTCAGTCCTGCACACGTTGCTTCGTGCCTGTCTGCTGTGGGGACTGCCCGTCTCTCCCCCAATTTTTTATAGTGTTTTTGCTAATTGAGGGTGCTGAGATGGTGCTGCAGTGGCGGCAGGGAGAGTGGGAACCCTTCTCCCTGCTTGGGAAGGAGTTACACGACTGGTAGATGCCTGCCATCCTTCTAATTGACCATCCTTTCCCTGGGGCTCATAGCATGCTGAGGGCTGATTACCTTCCTGCCAGTGGGTTTTGGATGGTACCGCCTGGGAGGTAAAGGTCCTGTTTGCACTCACTTCTCCCCGTAGGTTGCTCAGGGCCATGCTTAAAAAGACAAAATAAACCCATTCAGTGCCCACCAGTAAATCCTGGATGTGATTGTCCCCTGATATGATAAGATGCTTTCAGCTAGGAGTGTTGTTTTTCCACCCTGCTGAAGCGGAGGGCACGGTGCTGGGGCAGCTGTTTGCACAAGCCCAGCTGCTGTGCATGAGAGGGATCAAAATTTGGGTCTGCAGGCAGAAGGTCTCTGTGATACCCAGGCTTGAGACCTCCCAAGCTTGCTTTTTCCAAAATACCAAAGAAAATGTGACCCTGCATTGGCTGGAGGGGAGGAGGCCTGCCTGGATGGGTGTAGGGTCTGCACAGACAGCGTGAGCCATACAACGTGTGGGATGGACAAAGCCGCCACAGACTCGGGAAGGAGAGATGCGGTGTTCCTGTGCAGAGCAGTGCAGCCCCGTTCCGGCTGCAGCTGCCACTGCTGGCTCCTCACTTACGCGTTCCTCTCCCCATGCAATTAAAAGTGTTTGAAAGAAGGGTAGGAAAACCAAAAGGATTGTTTTAAAGGCTGAAGTGGCCTCCTGTGCTCCCTGTGGGCGGTTGTCCTCTGCAGTCGCATCCTTCATCTGGGGTGCTGCTGTGCCTCCTGGGAGGATTTTGCTCTAACTTGGTGGTGTGGAAGCTGGCTTGCAAATTGTTGAAAAGATGCTGAGATTTATCTATGCTAATGGAAGGAGGTGTGCCCATGTGAACCTGCTGGCAGATAAGGCTGGTCTTCACAGCTGGGGAGGGGAGGGGGGTAGATAGGGTGTCCTGGAGGGGGGCGAAGGAGAAATTTTTAATTCTGTGATACCCCTATCGTAATCCTTTCTCCCCTCTCTCCCACCCACTCTGCCTTGCCTCTTCCAGGGTAGATTAAACTACTCAGTCTCGCCTTTTCCACAAATACTGGCAGGCTGCTGATCCCAGGCCTGGGGAATACATTGGGAGTCTGTTCCAGCAGCGGGATGGGTTTTTGGACATAGGTCGCGTTTTGCTGGCTGAGCACAGTGCTTTGCTTGTGTGAGCTGGGTGGCTTCTGCAACAGATGCCCAGGCTGTTAAAAAAAAAAAAAAAAAGAGAGAGAGAAAAAAGTAAAGCTTGGTGGGAGTAGCAGGCAAAGGCTTAAAAGCACATTTTTCAGGTGAAAATCTTATTTACAAACTCAGCCGTAGTCTTAGCTCAGAGGTGGCTTGTTCAATGGGAGATAAAGCTGAAATGTGGGAGGTGTTGGTGATGGTTCAGACTGTGACCGGTGCTGGGGGGCTGCACTCCTGTCCCAGTGCCGCTGCTTGCAATAGATGTCCCCGGGTGAGGATGCATCAGGCTCTGCCACCATGTCATCTCCTGGTGGGTGTCCTGCCTGCTGTGCCCGGGGGGAGGCAGAGCTGGGGTTGGTGCCTCCTTGCTTCTCCAAGGCCTGGAAAGGAGTCTGCTTGCCCTCCCCTATTTTTTTTCCAGGGGTGCTAAGCCCAGGGCTGTGCCACTTGCTGGAGGACAGATTTCCACCCCCAGTTTCTCTCTTCCCTCCCTGGCTCCTAGCTGTGCGTGGTGGCCCAATTTCAGGTGCATTTCAAAGGTTTTGGGAAAGTTATACCTTGGGTTTTTGGCACTGGACTTCCCCGGTCTCCTGTTGTGCTGCTTATTTGCCTTTCTCAATGTGATGTTTCAGGCTCAGCCGTGTGCGTTTTTGGAGGTTTGACTTACTTACATGAACGGTTCTCAGAAAGTTCAGCTGAAAAGCAGCTTTTCTTCCTGGGAACAGCCAGGAACCACTAGTGTGTGATCTTTGTGTATAAAGTTGCCTTTCTCTGCCTATAAACAGTGGCCCTAGGATGGATGTGCTGTGGACCTGTTTAGATTTAAATCTGACCCACCTACTTATTTTCAGTGCTTGGCATCCCCTTTGAGCAACGCGTTCTTTCCTGCCTTTCGCAGTAACACATGGTGTGAGTTTTTTAACCTTTAAAATTGGAAAGTCCTATCAAATTGTGGTGAGCTGCTGCAGACAGGAGCATATGATTTTATTTTTTTTCCACCCACAATATCATATACACAGATTGCTTATTAATTGCCCGTGCAGCCTTTCTTCTGATGGCTTTACAAGCCAGGACCTGATAGGCACAGAGTGCCCATCGTGTGTCCTGCCAGCCCCTGGTAGCTCTGTCTGTGGGAGCGGGTGAGCTGGGAAGCACTTGGGCATGCCTTGGTCCTCCAGCTCCAATGCAAGAGTTGCTGGGAGATCAAGCTCTGCTGGCTGTCCCTCCTAGAGCCTTTCATCTGGGCTTGTTTCCCCAACCATGGTTTGCATCAGATTGATGCGAGCTAATTATTTCTGAACCTCCTTTAATTGGTGCCTCTTTCTGCTCCAGCTGAAATTGGGAAATTGTTTCTACAGTTGTGAGCAGGGGGAAGACGTGGGGCAGAGCAGCATCGCCCGTGGTTCCCTCCCAGGAAGGCTGGATCGAGGGGCTGGCAGCAGTGCTGGGGTCACTGATGAAGCAAGAAAAGCCTCTGCATGCCTTTGTGGGCAAGGCTGAAAAATGCAATGTGCCACAAACCTGCTGCTTTACTGGGTGTTTGCAGCATGCATGTGTGTAGTGAGACGAAGTGCAGGTTCCTGCAGATCAACTCAACGTTGAATTGTGGCTGTGATGCTCTGGAAAAGCATCTCTGGGTTGATGGTAGTGGCTCCTCCAGACTCCTGTTCTGGGAAAACTGTTCTGCAGTGGGAATTCCTGGCTGAAATATTTCGCTCAATGCAAAGCCTCTCCCAGTTTTGGGCCAAACTGGGGGCGACAACCGTGGAGCTGTAAGCATGGAGCAGTGCGGGTGCTTTGCCTTCCCTTTGGTGCCAGAATGGTCGCTGTGTTTCTGTGAAAAAGTCTTGTGGAAAACTTTCCGCTTATAACTGAAGTCTCATTTATGTCTGCCCAGGACTTTCTCTTGGACTGAATTTTATTTTCTAAGCAAATGAGACTTTTTGGTCCTTGAGCAGCAGGGAAAAATACCTGTTCCATCAACTCGCAGGCCCCCAGCCCTTGGGGAGCTGGTAGCTGGTGGGGGTTTCTGGCGAAGGAGATGGTTTATTCAGCAGGAGTTATGTAGGGCTGAGCAGGGCAGTGGGCAGTGGAGCTCTTCTAAACTGTCTTAGTCTGTGAGCCTTCGGAAAATTAACTTTCAGGGGGGCCAACAGCCCCCTGCAGTGCCTGCGTTAGACCACTGCCTGTGTGTGTTTCCATGGACCCTTACAGTTGTCCCCAGACCACAAACCTTCATAAGAGCCAAACTACCTTGGGGGGAAAAAAAAGGCATGGATGTGAAATCCATTTGAAAATCTGGCCTTTTGTGTATCATTTTTTGGAGTCTCTTAACCTGCTCTAAATTCTTAAGTTATCTGGGCTGTTACTGTGCTTGGCAAGCTCTGCAGGCAGGGAAAGGGCTTATTAATGTGGGCTTTTACATAGATGAATGTGGTTGTGAAGTACTATTGACACATGGAAATGGTGGATGCTTAGAGAAGAATCAGCTGCTTTGTGATAGCTCTGTGCCTGTTCCTTCTTTTGGATATCTTTACAAAACCCAGTTGTAGCAAAGCACGTTTGTAGCAAAGCACGTTGTTTTAAAAAAATGCATATTTCTGTGGCTTAAAAAGGGGGGGGGTGGGGGGGGCAGGAAAAGCAAACCCCAAAACACACACACACCTACCTCCCCCTTCTTAATAAAAGTTTTGCACACATCGGAAACAAAAGCATCAGCATTTGCTTGTCAGAGCTAATAAAGTTTGCTTGGATCTTAATTTTTCTGCTTGATTTCACAAAGTAATTGAAACTTCCTTTTTGCTGCAAGGTCTTTTTTTTTCTCTCTTTTAAAAATATTCTTAAAAGAACATCTTTTGGTCAGTGAGTTGATGGAATTTTGCTCAGAAGGGAGACGCGGTTCAAGCGCAATGAACGGCTGGTCAGCTGGAGCTTATGGGACAAATTACTTGTGTCTGCAAGTCGTTCCTCCAAGTTGAAAACCACCTAGACCAAATAAACCTTGAACTAGAGGTTTTATAGGAGCTTTTGAGCATGTAAGTGAAGCTTTTGTGATGGCAGTGATCTGATAAAACCTTAAAAACCAGGTTTCCCATAAAGAAAAGTAGTAGTTCCACTTGAGGTGATAAAACCCACATCTGGTAAGCTTTGCTTGCTACCTCTTGATGACCTGTGAAACAGCAAACAGTCCCCGCTCCAGAGGAGAGGACGCCAAACTGCCAATGCTGTAGCCTTGCCGTGGGGTGGACACACCAAAAAAAGCTCATTTGAGTGCAAAACCGGTGGGTTTTTGAAGAAGGAGCATCCTCCAGCTCCCATTTGCAGTTGCATGACAATGGTGTGTTGCTGCCTGCCTGCTGGCACAGGGAGCTTTAGAGGTTGGGATGAGGAGGGGCCCGGATAATTGAAAGCAAACAAACAGCGAAGACAAAAAAAGAAACATAAAACAGCAAACCCAAAGCCACAAATAGAAAACAGACCTTCCAGACTGATTAGTTCAAATTTGTTTATTTGAAGTCCCAAAAGTTCGCATTGTTGCTCTTTTGGGGTGTCTCTCAAATTTGGCAATATGTTAACCGTGTGTTTTCAGATTGGCTTTTCCCAAGACGCAGCGTGTTTTTTGGTGTGTTGTTGTTGCCTTCAGCTTTACATTGAAATGGGCATGTCAGGCTATGAAGACTAATTTGTAATCTTGACATGCAGGTGCTGCTCTTGAGAGAATTACACTCTGTACAAGTTTTGTGGAGGGTTTTCCTTGGACGTGTTAAAGAACAGTGAGCATTACGACAAGTTAATGACCACTGCTTTTTTTCCCCCATGTCCCTGTTGGAAATAGGTTTAGGAATACTGATGCACTTATTGGCTTTGGGAAGCAGTAGAGACCTGATAAAGTCTGGTTTTACTTTTGGCTTTTAGGGTGTTTTGGACTGGAAGGTGCTTCCTACCTTCAGTAACAGATCAGTGGAGCAGCTGTAATGTATATATTTTTTACAGATTTGGTTGAAACGCCTCTGAGCGCCCGGACAGAGGAATTATAGCTCCATTCTATTAACTGTTCGCCGTTAATGAGTCAGGTCTAAATGCCTTGATTGTGCCTGAGGTTTTTAAGCTGAATCCTTTGCATAGCATTAGTACGGCAAGAATGCCTCCCAAGGACAAGCAATAGCTTCCCAGTGCTTCTGCTGTGCCTCCCCAGGAAGGAGTAAGTACATTTTGGGTTGTGCTGATACCATCTCGTGCCTTGGTGCTATCAAAGGGGGTGGAAGCTCCCTGCTGCTCCCGCAGCTCGGCTCTGATGTTCTCTCACATCCAGGCACGTTGTTTATCTTTAACCAAAGGCTTGGATAAACTTCCAAAATAAATGTATGTAGTAGTCCAACTCGGTCTGCTTTGGCGGAGGTTTTCTGGAGTGACTCAAACGTTATAAATATGAAAGCAGCTAGACTTCAAACGCTGCTTTTGGATGAAGTTTTTGTAGTTGTCTCCTAAAGCAGCAAAGGGGAACCTTTGCTTGAAGGAATTTTTTTCCCTATTTAACCCCTCCCCCCTTTCTCTTTTCATCTGCACCCTTCGTTCACATCTTCCTTCCTGATTAAGAGCTAATCAGCAAAGATAGATGAGTCCGGGAGCATTGTAGCCCTTGGGACGGTGTGGCTCTGGCAGGTCAGGAGCCGGGAGGCACCGCGGGGTCACCGTCACCGCCGCGGCGGAGGCTGGCTGAGCCGCGCTCCAGTGCACGGAGGAATGCGGTAACAGGATTTAAAGGAAACGTGCAGAACTAACGAGGATTAAAGCTAATTGTCTGCCCCATTCCTGCGAGGGGCAGCAGGATGTGGCCATGTGGGGAGCAGCCCCGTTCTACAAGGGGAAGGTCTCGTAGTTGGGGTCTATTTGTTGAGGGACTTGGGGAGGTTTGATTGGCTTGGTTGCTGTATGGAGAAATGGAAAATAGTGAATGGCAAAGAGGGGAAAAAAGAAAAAAAAGTTCTTCCATAAAGACTTCAAGGCTGTTGGAGCAAATATTTCTCTAAGTGGTGGGAAACTTCCTACAAGTGAATGATTCTCACCATGCCTGGGCTCTGTTTTTGCTGGTGTTGCACAACTGTTGCTTTGTACAGGGAGCTGATGTCCCCAGCCTGCTGAACGCTCGTCCTGGGGCTGAGCTGAGGCTGGTATGAGGCCTTTTGTTGAAGGACTTTGTGTACCAGTGAGTTTGAGAAATAGTGTGATGCTGTTAGAGGTGCTTTGGGAACCTTGCCTCTCCTTGCAGGTCAGGCTGGTTACTTAGGTCTTGCAGAAGGGCCATGGTGTGTATCCCTTGGCTTGAATAACAGGGGTTTTGGGGAGTGAAGGCACTTGGAGTTGGTCCTCAGCGAGCCAAAGTGATGTGAAACACTGGCTGGAGCTGCCCGTACATTAAGTGGGACCCGAGGGAGCTGGGTGGCCAGACTAAAAGCAATAATGACATTGTGTTTCTGTGTTTTGGGGAAGATTTGTCTCTTCCTGCAAGGAAGTGAAGTTTGCATGTGGCCCAAACGGAGGATGGAGGGACAATGCCCTTTGGTGCCCTGGGTACCAGCAGGACCCTCTGGGCTGGCAGCACCCTGGCAAGGGCAGGTGAGATTCGGGCATGGGTTGTGCAGAGGCAGGAGAGGGTGTCTGATTTGCTGGCATGACTCAGCTCTTAGATTATAGCTGGACTTTGCTATACCTGAACTCTTAAAGCTTTCCATCTTTTCTTGTTTATAGTTTCAATTACCAGCAGTCGTAACTCCTGCCCTAAAAAAAAAACCCCAAACAAGCAATATTCTTGCAAATTGAGAAAATGGAGTATGTCTCCTTGGTGCAGAACTTTAGCTCAGTTTTACTCCCACCCTGAATGAGGACCCTGGGGACAGGTGGCACTGGGTGCTGTGGTGTGGGTGGCTGGTGGCACACAGGGCAGCAGGAGGGAAGGAGAGGAGGAGTTGATGCTCTGGTCCAAAGTCTGAGCTGCCTTTGCAGGGTGGGAGGTGCCCTTGGCAGCTGCTTGGAGTTGCATGGGTTGTTCTGTCAAAGCAAGGGGAGCAAAAGTAAACCTTCTGTCCGTGTCACCTAGGACTTCTGAGTGGCCCTGGCTTGTCCTGGCTCTCTGCTGAGCCTCTGCGTGCTGCTTACTGTCCTCCCTGCCCAAGCCACCCAAGGCAGGGTGAAGGAGCATGTCCTTATGGATGAAAAGCATCACCCTGCCAATTTCCAGATATTGGGGTGTGTTAGTACACTGCCTTTCAATGTAATTGTTTGCAGCTTGGTGTTTTGGTTTGGTTTATTTTTCCCCCTTTCCTTCCCTTTGGTGTAAAGTTGGTCTCAGTGCAGCAGGTTCCTCAGTGCCTATTTTGGATCCCACAATAGGGAATTAATATCTCTAGAAGTTAATAAACATCTCTCGTGTTCCAGTTTATAGAATATTGTTTGTATAAAGCCCAGGGTGTTTTTTTTAAATTTTTATTTTAAGTCAAAAACAGGAAATTGTGGCTAAATTTCACGAGCTTTGTTTCTTATGTAAGGAATTAAAAACATCTTTAGGTTTTGGGCCTTTTTAAAATTTTTGTTGGGGTCATAGCTGCCAGTTCACGTGCCTTTAGTACTTTTCCTGTTGGTGCATTTTTAACAGGTGGCAATGGCCGCTTTGTGTGACGGTGCATGCTTGTTTTTGTTTTTGCAAGCAGGAAATCTTCATTTCTGTCAAGCCCCTGTGTGGCTGGAGACATTGGAAAGGTGGCATATTTGGAGAGTAGACTGCATGGACATGGTACCAACACATCAGGACCGTGGTCCTTGCCTTGAAATGTGCTGGTGCCACCATTTGGGATTATTGCAGCTTTCCATGGTTGTGCAGCTCTCAGCTGGGGAGACCTTTATCAGACAGAGTGACTCCATGAAGCCCTGAACACCTTTTTTGGATTTGTTTTGGTCATTTGTACCAGAATACAATTTGTACCAGCCCCAGAATCACTGGGGCTGCATGACCTCAAAACATTGCTGAAGCTTTCGAGGTTCATCTGCTGCCAAATTTGGGACTTGCCAGCAGATGACCAATCCGCTGGCACGAGTAGGTGAGCCTGGGTGCATCTCACAAGAAACTACTGTGCGGCTCTGAAACGTGGTTTTGTGCATTGACGCTGGAATTGGCCGAGTTCGAAAAGGAAAAATGGAGTGTGTGTGTGGGGGAAATACTGGAGAAGTGTTTGCCTGCCTGTGTGTGGTGCCTTCCCGAGCCGGTGAGCATCCTGGGGGGTGCCCGGTGCGGGGTCTGGGCAGCGCATGGGGATGGGGGCTGGAAGTGGAAAAGGAAAATGCTGTTAAGAAGGAGAAATATTACAGGTCGAACGACAGCGTTTGTGGCAGAATCCGTTTTGGTTAGAGCTGCTTTTTTGGCAAATAGCCCCAAAGCTTTATGGGGGAGAAAAAACAAACAAACAAAAAACCCCTCAAAAACAAACATAAAAAACAACAACAAACAGGCAGGTTTTCTGGATTTGTTTTGCTCTCTTAATGGGGAATTTGAGGGAATAAATTAGAAGTCTCACAAAGAAAGTGTCTCCAGATCTCTTCTCTTTACTGTTCCTTGTGCCTGAGACTCCAGTAATTCTGTCTATCTGCTGTTTCAAATGGATTCTCTCTCTTTTTATTTTTTGTACTTGGGGGGTTTTTGGGGGTTATTCTTGTAAAATCTGCTGGATTCTGTTGAATTGTGAAGCCTGATCACCAGCTATATGCAGGGGGATTTTTGTTTGTTTTTTTTAATTGACTTAATTTTTTACATATACCCAGAATTACTGTCTTCAAGTGTTAGGCTTTCTAGCTGCTCTTTGGTGGCCAGTGGAGGGACATGGGCACTACCTGTCTCAGCTGTCCTGGCAATGGGTCTCTTATACACCTTGTCTGTCTGTCCTCCTCACCAGAGAAGTGGAAAAGAACAAAGATAATTTTCAGCATAACTTGTCTGTTGTGTAACACCTCCCACTTAAGGCAGGTAGGCAGAGACATGTTATGAAAACTGTTTCACGCCTAAAGAATTCAGTGGTAATAAGGAGAATTTGCATTTCCCAAGTTCTCACTCAGCAATGTCAAGTAGGGTTTTTTGGTTTTGTTTTTTTAATTAAGAAACAACTCTTGGTTTTCATTGAAGGTTGTTATCTTAGCTAGAGCCAGGGAGAATCCTCTTGTTAGCCAGAGCTATTTTACTCTCCAGGCTTGCTTAAATAATAAGTTTAATTATGTAGTATTTTTTTTCCTTGCCTTATTTGTATATTCAGGTCTTTGTGTGGTTTTTTTCTCTTTTGATGTTTGTAGAAATGCATTATCTTCATCTGTCTGGTTTGTGTTTGGTGTGCCACTAATTGACTCAATATCCTGTTTGTTGGAATGAAAGCGTGCTCTATCATGGTGTATTTTTCCAGGGTGTAAAAACTCACAGTATTTGGGCCACCCTGTTGGGAAGGAAATTGTTGGTTGCACTGTGGAAATGAAACAGCGATGGTATTTTTTTCCCCTCAAGTGAGTAGGTTTTAACTTTAAATGGACTCTTAAAACCCTGATGGAGGTGAGATCCTGCCTACTTCTCGCTTGGACGTCACCTGCAAAGGGCACAGTCCTGGGCTCAGATGTGCTCTAGAGAGTTTTGAGGTTTGGTTCTTGGGGATGTCCACCTGAACCTCTCCCTTGCCCAACCTCAACATGAGAACTGGGCAGGAGGGGACCTGGGTTGACTGGTGATGCTTGTCCAGGGTGCCCTGGAGAGGGGAAGGAGGTCTTTGTCTTCTCTTTGGGGCTCAGGAGCTGTGTTAGGAGCTGATCTGCCCCTGTCCTGGAGGGATGTCCCAAAATCACTCTGGTTGGCCTCAGTGGACCGTTTGCCCAGACTCGGTCCTTCAGGGACCTTGCTCCATCATCAGCCCAAAGAGGAGCTTTGTGGTAGTAACTTGGACTTGGACGGGTGGAAGTCAAGAGCTCTTTTTGTGTCCTAAGTTGCTCTTTCCAGTAGAAAATTAAGGTTCCTAATGTGCGTTTGGCTTAATGTACACACATGGATATAAATCTCTCTTGTTCCCTTCGGTCCCTGACCCTCTTGGCACTAAATTTGGGAACCCGGAGCTGTCAACAAAGCAAAATGGAAAAGTAGAAGCCAGACAGACCTTGGTTGTGTATGGTATTTTAAGTAACTGTAGGTACGCGCTATGGAAATAATTAGGATTATTTGTTGTGTTGAAGGGAGGTATGTCACTGAGGTATTGTGTGCGCTGGCGTTCCCCGCGCCTGCAAGATGGATTAGCAGCTGAGTTAACAGATGCAGTAAAGCTCGACTGAAAATAGTTCACTGTTGTTAAGCATAGGTGAAAGGGCTTTGGTGTGTGTATCAAAGAGTTTATTTTGACTGCTTGACAAGTTTGCAAAAAGAAAAAAAAATTCAGTATTATAAGCTTTCTCTGTGAGTCTGGGGAATTTTCTGTACCGTTAGAGTAATCAGCAAAAAAGTGAAACGCACATTGATTAATAACCTAAGTGGAAGCACAGGGGAAACAAGTGGCTTCAACGTTAATAAGGCAAATAAACCATTTATATAAAACGGTTGCTAATTGAGTGGGGTGTTAAATATGCTGCATGCTGGCACACGCTGCCAGATTGCGGTACTTCCATAGTCCTACCAGTCAGCTTTGGGAGCTGACTGTGAGTGAGGTTGTCTTCTGGGCTAAAACCGCCTGGGGGGCTGGAAAAAGGGAGTGCAGGTGGGGACGTGCATCTGTTATGGTTGAATCCAGGACCAGGGCTTCTGTGGCTGGAGGACAATGCTGGTTGCCAGTCTTCACAGTGAGGACCTGGGTTCGGGTACGTGGGGTGCTCATTCTCTCTTCTGGTGCTTTTTGGGTTTGAGATCCCAAGGGGAATTGCAAGTGTTTGAGGAGAGAAGAAAGGAAAGCTGACTCTGGTTGCATGATGGTGGCCTTCAGAATGGGAAACGATTCATATTGGAAATGGGGTGTGTAATCTTGTGTCTGGTGGTAGATGTAGGGAGGAGGCTGCACAAAGCACTTCTGGAAGCGTGCAGTTGAAATAGTGGTTTGGGCTGGGATCATCGGAGGAGGTACAGCTCTGAATGTCCCAAATGGGTCTGAGCTGCTCTGACCAGAGGGTACCAGCAGTGCTGGATCGTTTGCAGGATGCGAGCTTAGAAACTTCTCTGCCCTTGGTGGGGCCATCACCTCCATTAGCAGGACATCAAGGCTGTTTTGCACATCTTCCTTCCTGGCACGTGACCGTCTCCCCAGTAAAATAAACACAAGTCCCACAGCAGCACCCCTTTAAAGCAAGCAGAGAGGACTGATGGCTTGGTGAAAAAGAAGCTCTGTGATAAGAGCTATCAACTGAGAATTCAAGTTTGCCACTTACGCCCAGCAAAACACGCGTGTTTTAGCAGCGTGGGTGTAGGACAGCCTGGGGAGAGGCAGTAAGGTCACTTTTTTCCCTCGCTTTGGTGTTTGCCGCTTAGTGTCATTTCACCTGGAAATATTTATATGCCAAGATGCATATCTGCATTTCTGTAGTGCTCTTCATTAGCAAATATCTAAAAGCAGTATGAGCAGCGCTGAGAGTGACCCAGCCTTGCCTTGGGCAACGGGGTCTGTGGCTGTGGGTTGTGACAAGAGCCCGTAGGAGTTAAGGCAACACAGTTGCAGATGGGTTATAGCGAGAGCTCATGGGCCATTCCTGTGGGTGCTGAGCATCCCCAGCTCTTTGTAGCCAGGAAAACAGCAGGTTTGGGTATTTTTGGGTACAATTAAAGGTGATTGGATTGGGTGGATAGTTCGGCAGCCTTGTCTGTCTCAATGACTCTGCCGGAGTCGATCACAAGCTCGTGCTTTTCTTTCTTCTTCTCACCCCTTATTAACGTGGGGCCGGAGCAGCGGAGCTGTGCTCAAGAGTGATGCTAGTGTTTCTTGTCATCTTTGTTGGGGGTTTTGTAAAGCCTCGGTAGCATGTCAATTATATATGATGGGTGGAAGCCTAATATTCTGTGATAATTAGAAGGCAAGTCTAGTGTGAAATCGGATTAGAGCCCAGCATTACAGTCCAGGATTCCTTTGGTAGTTGGTTCAGAGGAAGTCATAAAGCTCTTTTAAAGATGACACCAGCCGATGTGTGCTGGAGGGAAGAGGCAGAGCAGAGCGCGAAGCCGAAATGGTGGCCCCCGCTCACCCTCCCATTCTTCACCAGCCCAGCTTACCCCAGCCTGTTTTCTCACGTGGGAGCAAAGTCCAACAGTAACATCTCAGACCATAAACTGCTTTTGGCTGGTTCACCAAGCTGCAATGAAGGGCTGGACTGTGTGCCGGAGTGTCTTAAAGGAATTACCACCCCGCCCCCCTCTCCTCCTAGCAAACCACTCCTGAAAGTTCAGCTAATTTTGCAGCTCAAATTATGAACTTGGTCCAGGTGAGGAGAAGCAGGCTGGGAAGGCATGTTAGACATCCAGAAACAACATTTTGAGAAGGTCTTGGAAAATTGTTTGGTGAAGGGAACTGCTTGTCAAGATCATGGAGCCCCCTAGTTTGTGCTGCACACTTACTCATTTGATGAAAACTTGTTTTCCAACACATTGCAAAATAGTTACTTGATTTGGAAGAAACTCTGTGTGCCTGGAGTCTGCTAAATGTGGTGTTTCTGTAATGGCTTAAATCATAAGTTTGCAAGATTACCTTTCTGAGCACATTTCCTTGGATGTACAGATGGTAACATCGTGTACCATTGCATTTCTATCTTTAAACCACCTCCTCCGTTCCCCAGAGGTGTGCTGTTAACTAGCCAAAGAGCAAGCTTCTTTTGTAATTTTGTCCCTTATTTCTCTCTCTACATCCATATGTAATATAAAATGAAGTCTTGCTGCAACGGTCCATGGGAAAGATCTGCTGCAAATCCAGGACTAGCTGCAGCAATGGTGTGCATATGTGGTAGATATTTGGAGTCTTTCTGTGCTACTTAAGCTCTTTTTGCCATGCAGCTCCCAATGTGATGATTGCATGCTCTGCCAAACAATTCAATAAAAAACCTAACTTGAAAGGAAGCTGTGGCAGAGTTTTATTTTTTTGCTGTGCTCACATGGTGATAAATTACAAAAGCTGCTGAGTCTTTAACACTCAACAGTAGATGAAGAGTTGCCTTGTATGGGCATTGTTTGATGAGTTTTAGCTTGTGAAATAATTATTGCCGAATGTGTCCTCTACAGCGAGTGCACGCCATGAGTGTTCTTTGCATAACATACATAAACATTAGATCTATGTTTAAGTGTGCCTAAATACTTAAGCTTTTCACTCGTTTTCCTTAGAGGAGTTCACTGCCAGCTGGAAAGATGAAGAGTGTTGTCTTTGGTCTTGTCTCTAGGTTGGTGTTTTCTGTGTGTGTAACTGGTCCATGCTCACATGGACAGCTGGCAGTACCTGCTTTCCAAGCTTCACCATCTTCATCCCCCTGCACACCATGGCTGTACCACTGTTGTGTTTTGAAGCTGTTGTCTGATAACGCTGTGCTTTGGGGTCTGTCTGTGGAGGTGTAAGCAGTTTCCAACACGGCAGCCGCTTGCTGAAGAGCCCTGTGATGGATCCACCACCCAAGCAGGCGGTGGGATGCTGGCATATTGCGTTGTTCTCCCTGCAAATTCAGGGGCGGGATGAGTCCCGTGGATGGATACTGAATGGATCAGCTCTGCCAGCTGACTGAACATGAAGGCTAAATATGAGATTTCTTGGTAACTGTGTCAGTGCCTGTTGCTTTGCTCAAGTGAGGATATACTCTCAGGGATGTGGAGATGTTAAGGACAACTTTCCCCATGGGGAAACAGGGGCCCACAGTGTCTTCCAGTGACTTTCTATTGGTATCTCCTACTGTGGTGTAAGAAAACTGCAAGAAAGACAGCTCACAGCCCTAAACCTTTTTATTTGGCGATTGGTTTTGTTTGTTTGGTGGTTGTGGTTTTTTTGTTTTGTTTTTTAATGCCGGGTAATACAGTGCATCCTTCTATGATTGGGACTGAGTAGCCAGAGGTCCTCAGCCCCAGACAGAGCTAATTCTTGATCACAAGCCAAGACCACATAGTGCTGACATGACTGAGAAATATCTTCCATAATTAGATTGCTTGGTCATTCATTTTTGGATGTCTGAGTTGCATTTTGGAGCGTAATTTTTTAATGATCAACCAACTGGGTTCTGTTCAAGCTTGATTTACTATCAGTAGTGTTCTCCTTGCTCAGCTTTGCATGTGTGTCCCAAGGCGGCACTGTGCAAATCTGTGATGAGGGGAATCAAAGAAAAATGATTTTACTGTGTAAAGTTAGGGGGGTGGTAACTTTAGTTTACAAGTATAAATAGATACAAAAATATTACTTGCTTTTGTGAAATACATTGGGCTTTTATTTTTTTATAATAAATAAATTGGAGGAGTTGTTAAAAGCACCGTTTTAGGGTTCCAAGGGCATCTGTGGACAATTTCAGGAGCATCTTCAAAGTATAACTAGGAAAAGAAATCCCACTATCAGTAGGTTTGAATTTGCCAAGCAAGGTAGAGCTTTACCCCTCCAGCACAAAAGAACGAGTATGTGTGTTATAACCACCAAACACAGGCATATGTCATGGAAAATGGTACTGAAATAATGAAGTGCATCTGAGGTAAAATATTTCTAACATACTCCTGCTCCGTAAGAAATTTTGAAAAAAACACAGCTGTTTCAAGACTTTTGAAATTGTTTTGATTCCACAAAACTGTCGCTCTAGCTGTAATTATCATTTCACTGCTGTTTGTTTCATGTTGTGTCGAAGAGCCTTAGTCCTGTACTGGAAGCAGAGCATAGAGATTCAAAGTGAAATAGAGCGGTAGCACTCGGACACTTTTTTTGATGCTTGCTGATAAGGCAGGCTCGTAGAGGAGTCCTCAGGTGTGCTTCGGGATGGGTTTGGTGGGCAGGATCCAAAAATCCTGCACGTACCTATTCCTCTCTTTTAAATGACTTATCAAGCTAAATGGAGCTGCATCCCTCGGTGCTTGCACCCCTTAATGCTCCTTCTCTGAGATGCAAAGAAACAGGCTCCATGGAAGAAAAATGTATCTATAAGGAGACAGCAAGATTTTGCTGTGTTTTCTGAACGCTGTGCCTAAGCTGTGCTGCTTCCCATAACAGACTTTGAGCTTTCTGTAACTCTAAAGCAGCGGATGGTCTTGTGCAATAAATTAGCTGTGGCAGCATTATCTGTTGGTCAAGGTCTCTCTCTAATGCCAGAGAAAACAAACAAACCCTGTAGTGCAAAATTAAAGTAGATTTAGGAGAGGAGGTTCTTGGGAATTATTTATATAAATATTTATCTATATATAATAATATATTTTTAATGGTTTTTCAGTGTCTGAAAGGAGAGATACTAACATTTCTGGGCGAGAAAGTGATGCAAAGGTTCAATAGCTGGGCAAATGACATTGTTATGAGATATTACACAAGGCGGGCAGAGCAGCAACTGTTTGCATTAGTCACAGGCAGGCTATGTTTTGCACCATGCAAAACCTGCTTTTTCTCTAGACCGCGTTTGATGCTCCAGCAGGTAGGATGGCTCTTCAGTACGTGCGTGGTTCCTGGCCTGTTGTGAAGAGGGGGGCTGACAAGTCCTTTGTAGCTCTTGACATGAGTCGCTGAGTCTCTGAACCTCTCGTTGGAGGTTGTTGGTTGCTGCCAGGGTGTGAGCACGTAGGGAAGAGCCTTTGCTGCTCCATCTGCTTCCTTGGGATGAAGGATAAGGTTTGGCAATGGGGCGTGGAATAGAAGGCAGCAGCTTACATGTAGACTCTGTCTTTTGAAATACCATCTGACTTGGAAGGATGATTTTCTCATCATTAACTGCTTGTTTTGATCATATCTTCAGCATTGACAAAGATTTGCACAGTTTGCTCGAGTTTGAATGGCTTTAGCATCAACAAACCTGCCTGTGATGGTGCTGTGTTGTGGGACCTGTCGTAGAAGCTGGGGCTGAGGGTTCCTATGAAAAGAATTTGTCTTGGGCCACAAAACTCATCATCAGCGTTTTACTGGCGGTGTTAGACAAGGTCAGCTTCATCCTACGTTGCAATGAGATGCTCTCAAAGCAGATTATATGGGGTCAGGTCCTGTGTCCAGATTGTCTGTGAAATTCTGAAATGGAGCTATGGTAGATACTGAAGCACTTTGGTAGCTCTGACTAAGCTAGATTGAGCCAGGTGACTTTTAGGAGAGAGTTTTCTTTCAGGGTGAAGGAAGAGAAATCTGTTTGAATTCTCCAAAACAAACACTGAATTTTTCCCAGGATGATGTCAGAAAACTGTAAAATGAGGAGTTGGTAAATACAAAGCTTTTTCATGAGCTCTTGCATAGAACAAGTAGATTTTCATGTCGGTGATAATGTGCTTCCGAGAGAGATTATTTCTCCTGTGATAACTGGAGGTGAGGTGGTGAAGAAAAAAGGATTTATCTGTACCAAAAGAACCATTGCCATTGATACTGTGTTGTGTATTAACTGAATGAATTAGAAGTAATTAAAGTTCTCAGCAAAAACTTTGTGGAAGATAACATAGTATATACAGGTCAATCTGCTGGTTCTTCAAATTACACTGTGCAAGATGAGTATCTGTTTATTCCATTTATTAAGTGAATAAATAAGACACTTTTTAATGTTCTTGCAGAAACGCAAGGCAGGGTGTTCACATGTGTTGCTCTAAAGTTCCTCTATAGAATCAGGTTTTGTTAGGCCAGATGCTCGTCCTGCATTTGCAACAAGGGAGGATCTCCTTGGGAGGAGATGATGCTGCAGGTCCTTGCAAGCCAGCATCTTTGCCTTTGCATAGAGAATCCTTTTAACTTGGGATATTTTCTTCTCTGCTTTTCAGGTGACCACTTGAAAGTCTGCTCGCAAGGCTACACATGCTGCTCTCAAGAAATGGAGGAGAAGTACGGTCAGCAAAGTAAACACGACTTCAGAAATGCTGTTGTAGAGCTTAGCAATCACTTACAAACCATGTTTAGTTCCCGGTACAAGAAGTTTGATGGTAAGTGCAGAGACCTTGAACTTTCTCTTCTTGGAATAAAATGTAAAAAATCCCCATCCTGTTGTTCTCTAGGAAGTTGTTCTACTCTGCCTCCCCTTTTACTGGGGAAGTTCATGACTCCTGGCTTGTCTTGCAATCCCATGAAAGAGAAATATTTGCTGATTATGGCTGCTTTTTTTCCCAAAGAGAGAGATCTTTCTTTCTGATTAATCTTGTCAAAAAAACGTTTTGCTCTTAATGTAAGATTGCAGTTAGTTTTGTTGGTATGTCCCCGCAGTGCATGTAATGGACATGGACATCTTGTAGGCCCGATCAACAAAAGTCCTGATCTTTCCCAGTATGTTGCGAACAGACAGGATTTGTATCCATCTCTCTTAGCCTTTAGGACTAACTAGAGTGGCAGATAAATACAGAGCTGGTTCTGTTTCGAGGCCGAGGGTTCAAGTGTGATGCAGGGTCAGGAGCAAAATGAACAGAGTCTCTGCTGAGTTGCCATCGCTCGAGAGACTCTAACTGCTGACTGATAAGCAAATGACTGGTCTTGGCGTTGCCCTTGGATCTGCAGTGGTGTCTTGTCAGCCTGCGTCTCCATAGGGCACACCGGGCTCGTGGGAGTTGCAGGAAGGAATTCCCAGAGGTATCTGGCTCGCACTCTTCCAGCGTTGCCCACCGCTCCGTTGAGAATGCTTTGGTACATCTCTCTTGCAAACAGCAGAAGTCGATGCCACGGCATGGGGCACAGCACCCATCCGAGGTCTGAGCAGCATCTCTTAGTTGTGCTGCTGAGCTCCTGGCCGTGGCAGATCCCACGGGGTCTGCAGGCACTCGGTGCTCCTGGTCACTGCAGCCCCTGTGCTTGGGCATCAGGTTCCTGCATGGGTTGTCCCCGTTGGCTGGGGAAGCGAGGTGACACCCACATGCACATGGAAACAACTGGAGAGTAAAGTGGACTGGGTTGTTGAGGCTTTTGTTCTGCTCGTACATCATCATCATCACCACCTGGTAGCACAGAGCAATTCCACTGCACAGCTCCTCTAGGCCTTTTTCTCCTGTGTTTGGCCACTGATTCAATGTGGATTTTCTACTAATATCCTGAAGTCTGTGCATTGAACCTCCCAGGAACTTCCTCTACTTTACCGTAGCAGGTAGTAGCCCCTTTTTTTCAAGAGGTATTGGCACTCAGGTGAGCAAAAAAGTCCCTGGGTATGAAATTGCAGTGAGTCAAAGTGGAATTACGTAATCATCTTGATAGCATCTAAATCAACTAGCTAAATATTTCCCTCTTAACCTCTGTTGTCTCTACCTGCTGGTACACCAAGGGGTAATAGAGAGAACCAAAGTGTCTAGACTTGCAAGCTTATTAAATGCAGAACAAGACGCTTAATGAAATCCAGCCCATAGATAAGCTCTTTCAAAGAGACCAGAGGAACTTCACCTTAGATGAACGACGAGGCTGTTTGAAATGCTGCATTGAAAACAAAGAGCATGCACGGTTCGCTGTATTCCCTGACGTGGTGCAGATGTATTGCAAGGCGTGTCTGCCCGTTTGTGGGATGAGAGACGGCTGCAGGGCTGCACGATGGCAGGGGATATTAAGCTAAGCTGAGCTGGATACCTGTCAAAGCACAAAGCTTCAAAATGGGTGAGCTTTTACAGGGAGCTCTGTAGGAGCTATTTTGTTTGCGCTGTGTGGTTTTCCAGTCGGCCCCTCGCAGGGTGCCCTGTGCTGGTCTCATCCTGATCCTAGCCCTGGGAGTCCTGGACAGGCAAATCTGGAAGGGGATGGGGTGATCCTGTTGCTGGAAGCTGGGTTTGCTGTGCCCAGCCTGTCCCTGAGGGGTGTTTCTCTGCCCTGTACAAAACTAATGAAGGAGAATTAGCAACCTCCTCAGCAAAGCCTAATGGCCACGTCTTTGAACATTTGTGAATATCAAACATGTCTTTGAACATTTGTGAATATAAAATCTCAATCTTCATTTGCTGCAGACAAAGCTGATGTAGGGTGTGTTGGGTTTTTTTTTGTTTTGTTTTTGTTTTGGTTTTTTTTTGGGTTTTTTTTGTTGTTTGTTTTTAATCTTACCTGGGGTGGAAGCAGAGATTAACTCATTACCATCCTGCATCATTTACCTCTTGGAAGACTTTTAATTGTGATGCCTCTTTCCTTCCAGCCCCATCACCTGGTGGCACCCCTCTCCAGCAGCACTCTTGCTGTGGCAGGGGCAGGCTGGGGAATCTCCTCTCTGAGGTTTTCAGACCCTCCTGCAAACATTTTGGAGTGCCATGCCCGATAGTTTTGTTGGTTTGTTTCTAAGAGCCTCCTACTGACTAACAGGCTGATTTGTGGTGTGGTTATTTCCTTCCTTCAGTCCTGGTGCTTGGTCATTGTGTTGGCTGTGGTCTGTTCTGCCTTGCAGCTTTGAATTTTCCTTGTCCAATGTAATTGTTCCCCCCTTTTTTGGTGTAATGTGCCCAGCCACGAGGAAAGGGAGATGATCAAGACCCACGTGTGAAAAGCATGTGATCCCTTCCAGAGCTCTTCCTTTGCGTGGGTCCATGCTCTGATTTTAGCGTTTGCAGCTCTGTAGAGCTTCCTCATTGATCGTAGCTAAATCTGTTGAGATGAAAATAAAGCACACACAAAATGAGCTGCGCACCTTCCTCTGTTTAAGGAGAAATGCTCTGTGCTACAGCTGTGTAGAAGGACTGAGTAGAGTTATTGCAGAAACTGAATTCACTTCACTTAACTGGTCTCCCAGCAAGGCAAGCAAACGCTCCTCTTGCAGGGTGACACGTCCCTGTGCTGTGAACAGCCCCTCCAGCGTGCAGCTCAAGGAGCAAACTGTGTCCTCCAGGTCTTTCAGAATCTTTGTTGCGTGTTCTCTGGCTGCTAATCTCTCAGCCTTGACATTCAGGAGGTACCAGAGGAGAGGCGGACCAGTGCTGCTTCTGTTATGTGCTTGACCTTTGCAGCAGTTGCCGCTGCAAAAGGACAGTAGAAGTGGTGGCACATCCCTTGGATGGATGCTGGGATGCCCCGTGGCTTTTGCATCAGCTGTTGCTGGAATGCTGTGTGCTGTCGGGACTGTTGCCAGAATTGCTCTGATCCGACACCAAAGCCATACAGAAATGGATTATCTCCTCTTAATCGGGAGCATAGAACAAGCTGCTGATTATCTGTCCCCAAAGGGCTGGCCAGAAGTCATTTGGGCTCCTAATGCATAATGTGACCGCGTCAGATCCTGTGCACGTTTGGTTTGCAGACACTGGGGAAAGACTAGAGCTTGGGAGTCCTGTCTCTTTGATATCCTGTCTAAATATTTGCTTATGGTACAGCTATGTGTGCTCCTGGGGGTCTCTCCTGTTGTGATTTAAACCACTAGCCCAGTCCCAGTGTAGCAATGAGGTGTATATTTTCAGCAGTAAGGGAAATGCTTTTTAAATAAAAGAAATACTGTGGGACTTGTTGGATACCCCATTGCTAGATGTTTTTAGAGGTGAAGATTTGCTGTTTTTTCTGGCATACATGTTCTAAGATTACATGTTTATTGAGAAATTAGTGAATGGGATTCTCTAGCCATGTAAGCATCTCCCTCCATGATAATGACAGCCATGGGAAAACCACAAAGGTGTGTGACTGTGAGGACATCTCATGCCACAGAAGCAGCTACAGCAGTCAGGGAGTGGAGTGTTTAAAATCTACTTTTGCCTTGTCTCATCTTCACTAGTTAGTGCCCTTGCCTTCCCTCTGCAAGGAATGAATAACATTAATAGGATTAATGGTGACATTAAGACTGCATAAATGGTTGGTCCCATTTATTAAACTCCACCTTTCACCTCTTTTGCCCTTTTTGGCTGAAGTTTTTCCACGCCAGGGTCTGTACTAGCCAAGCAGTGCTTTGGGGAAATTGCTCAGCTGTTCTGAGGAATTAGAGCAGGGACAGGACATAGCCCATAACTCTTCTTCAGTGTTTCCGCTGTTCTGTTGCTTCCTAGATAGGATGTTCTTAGCTTTTTCTTATTTAGAGGCTGCTGAGCTTCTGCCCTGTGGGGCTGAGTCCAACAAGTGACTGTTTCTTCTCCTGCCCCTGCATTTAACAAGCACTTTTGCTGTTGCACTTAAACCATGTCTTGTCCCTTTCTTCTGCACCCTCTGGATGGAGGTGAACATGAGATGGTCTGTCCCCAGGCTGGGCTGGGAGGAGGTTTGGTGTTCCCAGTGCCCAAGAGACAGAAGGATTTTTACAATGTGGTACAGCCTGAACCAGCATCTGGGAAGCTATTAAATGTTAGAGAGTCCTGTTTCCGGTCTGTTCCCCCTGAGTTGTCCATTAGTGTTTAAGATAAAACAAATACAGAAGTGTAAAACAAAACCCTTTTGGGACAATGAGTGGAAAGAAGCTGAACTCAGGGCAGCTGGAGGTGGCCAAGGGTCCCTGAGACCTGGATGCATGAATAACTTCCAGTGACTGGATTGTGGCTGAGTTTGAGTGGCTAGTCTGGGGGGACATTGGCCAAATACCTTCCAAACTCCTGAAACTGAGGAAACCTCCCCCTGTAATCTCTTTCATTTCTGAATTTAGATTTTGTTGTTTGGATACCCCTTGCCTTCCAGCCACTGTCTCCAGCTAGGAGTTAGCAGGGTTGTGTGCTGGGACAGGGGGATGCGTGGCTGAGAAATAGTAATAACCAGGAATGATGCAGGAGGGACAAGGGAAAGCTTTTTGTGCTTTCTGCTGCTCTGGGCTGTGTGGAGGCAAACAGTGAAAGACGAGCCCCACAGGTGCCCAGCCCACCGCTCCTATAGTTAGAACCTGGCAGACCATGGGGACGCTCTGCCTTACCGAAATAACTGCCCTTTGGGGACCTTCATCTCACATTTACTCTTTTATTGGAAGCTGCCTGCAGGAGCAGAGTCCCAGGGCCTCATCCTTCTTGTGTGCCAGGGTCCCCAGGCGTCCAGGACCATGGGGCGAGTCCTGTCTGCTGGAGTTCTGGGTGTTGTGACACAGCAGGAGTGCTGAGAGTAGAGACCTGGTTGGACCTTCGATGCTTGCCGGGCCAGAGCCATGTGGTATTTGTGCATCTGAATAAATCTGTGCAATGGAGAGAGCTCTACCATTACAACCCATCCTCCAGTGAGTGAGCTGATGATGACTGCATCGTTAACATACAAATAATACAGTGGTTTTGTCTGTCTGCTGCCACTCGTGTCTAGATGAAGGCGCAGCCTTGTTCTTCCCTCTTCAACCTTATACCAAACCTTATATCAACCAGGGCAGAAAACAGTGGGAAGGTCCCTCCAATTTTACAGTATAAGCAGTTGCTGAGAGCCAGTCCTTTAGACTTAGTTTCAGACCTGTTCTTGTTTGGGCTGAGGAAGGAGTGATTTATAAGAAGCAGGAGGGAGCAACCACCAACACACTTCTAGAAAAACCCACTTGTGGGCTTTTGTTTTTGCTTTCCCACTCACTGCAGCAATAATCAAACAAATTGTCTGCTGTCTGTACACTGGAGGTTTGTTTATTTTATTTTTCTTTTAACTGGCTCTTCTCCATCTGGAGATTTTTAAGGGGGTGCATGAACCACTTTGGTTTTAGTGTTGTTTGTTGAGAAAGGTGATGGTTTTCTGACAATGGGGGACCAGACCTCTGTTTTTGGGAGCCTCAGAAAGATCCTGGTGTCAAGTCATCCCAGAAGGAGGAGTTCTCAAAGTGGGGGAAGGCTCCTGTCCTGTAGGTTGGGGTGGGGGAAAGAGAGACTAGATTTTGTAATTGAGCAAAGGCTTCAGTAATGGGCAAAACCACTTTGTGTATGGGCTTGGAGGGATCAGTCAGTCTTCTGCATCTCATTTCCAAGTAGTTCTGCTGCTAAGATCACAAGCAAACTGTTTTTGCCCTTTTGGGTTTTTTCCCAAAGTGAAGATGTGGGCAGCACGCCTTATACTTGTCTACAGGAAACGTGCCGGGTGCTCTCTGGTTACTAATTGCTGTCAGCCAGTCAATGAGCTATTGTTTGTCTGTTTAAAATTAACTCTCTCTTCCTCCTTCCTGCACAATGAAGCCACCTAGCCTATGCATGGGCTCCCATTGGAGGGTCTTGGGAGCTGCTCCTCTGGATGCCCTTTGAGTCGGTGGTGTTTTGGGGTCTCACGAAGGGCTTGGGAGTGTGATATTGCACTAGTGCAGAGCTGGAGCTATAAGTGTTAAATGTACTGTAATGTCTTAGAGTCCAGCTGTTTGCATGCTGGATGAACAAATAAGAGAGGTGGCCCTTGCTGGAAGAGCTCTCAGTGCAAATATAATGAGATGAGGGGAACTGAGGTAATAGGAACAATATAGCCACCCCCACCGTTCAGCCTCACAAGTCCTCCTCAAGCTCTGCAACAGCTGTTGTAGGAAGGGAGGCTTGGAAAATACGTATGTGTGAAATACCTTAGCCAGTGTCCCAGAAAGCTCCACTGAATGGGTTTGTGGAGGAGGCAACCTGAAGGAACTCGCTTTCAGATTTTGTGGGTGACGTTTGCTGTTTCAGGGTGGAAAGGTGGTGTGTTGGTACCAAAAGGACCTCAATCAGCAGGCTAAAGCAGCTGAGAAATTGTAGTTGTGTTTGAAAGGCCAGTTGAGGTTGAAGAATGGGTGCGGTGAAAACTAGATGAGGTGGGGAGTGGAGGGAAGAGCCAGCAAATGGAGGGAAAAGAAGCAGCAGCAAGGGAGGTGTGTTGGGGAGCATGGCCATTGAGTCATGGTCACGAGGAGGAGGATGGAAGCACTGGGGATGAAGGACCTGCTGCTCGAGGAGATGGCAGCTTGTGTGCAGCAGGGAGAAACCCACTATAGCCGACCCAGAACGGGACGTGTGAGCAGTGGCAGTCCCTGGAAGTGGGAATGAGGAGTCTGCGAAGTCTGGACTCGTCCTCCTGCATGGGAAATGGCAGAGCGGGATGGACCAAGGGCATTTCTGCGGTTGCTGCTTTCCTAATTCGTGGGATGGCTGCTAGATGCAGCAGGATGTGATGTGCTGCTGTGTGATTCTTGAATCACAGATGGCATTCTCCATCCTGTTTCTATCCCCCTCCTCCTTCATTGCTGCTTATTCCTTTATTGAACTGGGTCTCGGTGAGATGGTGGTGGTGTCATGCTGTGTTTTAGCTTCTTCCCTGCTCTTCTGGGCTCCTGCCAGCCCCAGGGTGCAGATGAGGATTATGTTTTTGCGCCCTCAAGAAACAAGAAGTTCTAGGAATCTGGGTTTTTTGGTGGTTGTTTTTTCTCCTGTGAGGCTGCAGACCAGTTGTTATTGTCTTGGAGCCTTTTGCTAATCAAGCGAAGTTTGGGGAGATGATGATGTGCCTCCCAGCTGTCCAAGGCTCACGTGTTGGGGCCGTTGCTGTGACACTGGTGTGATTTAAGCCTGTACTACAGACTCCGTGGAATAGTTCTTCCCATGTCAGTAAGTGCTAACACATGTTTGAAAACAGGACAGAGGAACGGCTTGTGGATTTGCCCTGCCCTTCCTGAGTTCATATTCAATAAATGTGTTAACACTATGTATTCATTGGTTTCTCAACACTTCTGGAAAAAGGTTGTTAAGCTACGGTTTGTTTTTCCCTGGTGGAAATTACAAATGTGGTTTATGCAATAAAGGAAGTGAAGGTGTATTAAAAGTAATGAGGCACATTTAGGAAAAAAAAACCCAGCTTTTTCCTTTGGAGTAGGTGGCACAGCTACGCATGGCTTCACCTTTGAGGTGAAGAGAGCTGTGAAACGTGTCTCTTTTCCTCCCAGTTCCTTTTATCTGTCTGGACTGAATTCTGCTCCACATGTTAGGAGCAGCTGCAGGGTGGAGTTTGCATCCACAGATGCACCTCTGCAAAGGGCTGGGATGGTGCCGGCCCCTCTGGCACAGCCTTTAGGGCTCGGCCAGGAGCCCTCGTCTGGGAATCCATCTTGCTGTTGTGGACATTTTATGAGTAAACTACTTTATGAGAAAATATAATTAATCTCTTTGTGGTGGTGTTCTCCTGTACACACTAGAAAGCATAATTGTCTACACAGGCAAGCAAATTAAAGGTTTCGGTAAGACAGACGGTCCTTAATTAATCATAATCTGGACAACATGTTAAAAGTATACCTGAAAAGCTGGGTGGCGAATTATCTGAAACTAATTAATTGTGCACATAAAAATTCAGCATGTTGTGTGCTTGAGCCTGGTTTTATTTGTTTTTTAAGGTGTGTTGAGTAATTGAATGTCTACGTGGTATCTGTTTGCATAGTTAATTTGGAAATCTCAAGCAGAGTAAGGGCAGTTGAAAACACAGCTCTAAACTAAGCAAACCTTGTGCGTGGGAAATATAGCATGTCCAGTGGCTTTTGGGAGAAGGGTGTGTGGTAGTTCTGGCCTCCTTTTGGAAGGACACCAGCACACCTGAACATGGCCAACAAAAAGGCATCTGTAGAGAGCACGTTGGCTCAACGGCCTTGCCAAGCTCTTGGATAAGATTCTCTACTTTTTTTTACATGGCAGTTAAGGTTTTCTCTGCTCTAAAAAAATGATGGTTTTTTTTAGTGTTGACCCCTGGGTTGCTCATGGTTTGACTCTTTGCAGTTGCTGGAAGAGGAGCGAGCAGGATGCCACGGAGCTGTGCTTCTCTCCAGGAAACTATTCTCTGAAATAAATGCATTTCATCCCTGAAGATCAGGAACATCAAGGCAAAACTTTGCACTCCTAAGGTGGTCGGCTATGGCTTCAGCCCTGAGGAGTCCCTGCCCGGGGCACGGCTGGAGGGGCAGAGGACGCTGGTGCTTGGGTCCTGCTGAGGGCAGATGGTGTCAGTGGTGGCAGGAGGCAGCTCAGGCCAGGCCATTCTGCTGCTTCTTCTGTCACCAGCATTTGTAGGGCAATTGCAGAGCTACCTGTGGGTGAAAGGGAACATGCCCCTTTGTATTCATTTTATTTTCAGGAGCTGCCTTTGATTTAGATTGGACTGTGCCTGCTCTTAATATGTCTGATAATGTTAGCAGGAGGAATAGGGAAACATTGCATCCCTTCTTACTTAAAAAAAAAAGGTTATTTTCAGATGAGATCTGTGAATCCAAGATAAAAAACAATATTAGGTACAAAAATCCAGGGAATTGATATATTGTCTGGAGGTGTAATTTGCCCTGTGCCTCACAATTAGGTACTTATAGAAACACAATTGCTCCACCCAATGTATCCACAATTTGGGGAGAAAGATTGTTTTGAGTTATTCTGGCAATGGGAACTGATGTCATGTGGAAGCACCTTGGGGAGGTGCGGTGTTCTCCTGTGCTGAGTTACTGGCAGGGCTGTTCTGCCCTGAAGCTGTAAATGGGTAATACATCTTATTACCTGAAAAAAGGAAATTGCTGAGTAACTATGGTTATGTTTTCCCATTGTGCTCTTTTATGGAAGGGTTTGTTCAAAAGCAGAGACTTTTTTTTTTTTTCCCCCCAGGACTCTATTGCAGAGAAATACTAGATAAGTTGCATCCACTCTTTCTTACTGTTTCATGACGTCTTTAGGTTTTCCTCAAGTGTTGAGCACTGAAATTCTACCCTGAAATTAAAACATGTTAGAAGAATAAACAGAGCCCATAGCTGTAGGTTGCCTGACTGCAGATTACTGCCTTTTTTATCTCTAAATATTAATTGCATTGGAAATGTCATCTTCCTTTGGACGTCAAAGTCTGTAGTGTCCACAGAATTTATTTTGCAATGCAGACAAATTTTAGACTTCCTTCTTGGCGTTAGGAAAGGTTTTGTGGCTCTGGTCCTGCTCTGCAGCTCGTCTGTGCTCTGCAGACAGCAGCACTGGTACCCTTGCCCCTGCACTCGTCCTTCTGAGCATCATCACCCCAAGCGATAAGATGACTTTGCATCAGCAGGGCTTAGATGAGATGGGTTGAAGCAGTAAAATGTGGGCTTGCTTCTGTACCAGGTGGGACCAGAGTTGGCTGAACCACGTTAGCCCCAGCGCCTTGTCTGATGGTCCATCCTCTGCCTGTGAAGATTAAACAGAGCAAAGGGGTGATTTTTCTCTGCATAACCCAGACATCTCTCCACACTCTACTCTTAGCTAGGAGAACTACGGAGACCCTTAAGCCACGTGCTGCTCCTGCGGGTCAGTTTGCGAAGCCCTTCCCGGTGTTGTGTGTGCTTTTGCCTGTTTGTTGACAGAGGGGCCAGATCTTGTTCTGGGAGTTTAAACAAGATAACTGGTAGGGGAAAAGGAGCCCACCATCCTTCAGGATAGAAGTGTCTGGTAGAGCACTGGCAAAGTATGATTTGTCGTCTGTGAAAAATGTTTGCGTTTGACAGCTTTTCACAGGAAGCCTGTCAGAGTGATAATTTAATGAGTACAGATTGCTTGCAACACAGCTGTAAAACGTGCTTTTACAGTGCTGTAAAATAAGCAACCGAGGCTTTTGTGTGTTTGCTTTGTTTGAGAACGAGTCAACTTCTAATACAAATGAAAGGTGGTCATTTATTTTACCCAGCAAACAGTCAAGATGTGAGAGAGGAACCTGCCATTTTTCTTCTTGCGGTGGCAAGGTTAATGCTGGGTTACATTGGTGTTTGCTAATCAGCTTGTTTCTGTGAAGGGGAGAATTAATATCTAATTAGATGTAGGGAGTTACTAGTCAGATTAGCATTTAAGTAATAAAAAGGACTTTTGGGCTTTCTTCTCTTCATTGCAGACTTCTGTGCCCGTGATTTCCACGAAGAGAAGCTTAGTGTTCCTTGCCGTGCCCAAGCTGACTTCTTGAAGGAGAGACAGAAACTGGGCATGCAGGCTTGTAGTATGCCAACAGCCAGAGTAAATCATATATATATATGTGTGTATATATATATATATATATATATATATATGTAAAATTTAATCCCTGCTGCTGACCAAGTTAAGAGTGCTAATGCAACAGCTGTGCATTGCACGGAGGAAGATGTCAGCTAGCTGCCCTGCATGTCCTGCCCCAAGTTCGTCCTGTCTTGCAGGTGTGGGGTGACCCCATGCCCTTGGTACCATGCTTGGCATTCCTCTTGTGCACCTTCCTAACCGCATCCCTGCCCCAGAAGACTCAGGGTGCCAGCGAGGCCACCCATGGGCCAAGCCAGTGACAGTCAGCAGGATGTCCCATCCAGCACGGTTTGGGATGCAGACACGTGCTGGCAGGGATGCTTTGTGTGGTGGGAGCGTGGGTGCTGACTCCGGGCTGCAGACACAGCCTCCTCTGTCCTCGTCCTCTTCTTATTTGGAAAGTGGCACTTGAGAAACGGGTGTTTTCTACCTCTGAGAACACTGGCTGGTGCTTGAGCCAGGGACAACAGCTTTGCTTCGTGCCTCCTTCAGCAGCGTCGTGTTGGGGCTCTAGAAGTGGCTGGTTTTGGTGGAAAGGTTGCATTTCATTTATTTACATTACTTTTGGGCAAGGAAAAGCTGCTGGCTGAAAGACTGCGGGTGCACAGGTATCTGCTGCTAATTAGGTTGCAAATTTTTTTGTTTTCAGGATAATTAATAAATATACCTGGTTCTAGCCCACATGAAAAACGTCTGAGACGAAGTGCTCTAAAGCCTGGATACAGTTTATTGAATTCCCACTTTAAAGTGTAACCAATAAAATGAGTTTGGGCAGGAGAATAAATAGGTTATGGTAATATGGATGTATTAATTGAGATTACTTTCCTGGCTCAGAACATTGGTTTGGGTTCCATGAATGTAATTTCAAAATTTAATTCTTTTTGAAGGGCTTGCTGATGCCTGGCACAAAAAATATTTAAATGAACAACTTATTTGGTGGTACTAAAAGGTCTGAGCAAAGGAAGGAAGTGAGCCTTCAAAATGATTAAGTGAATTAGAAATTAATATACACCAAGCTAATCTCTATAGTATAAACTCAACAGAAAAAATCTTCCTGGAGAGGAAATGCCAGTCATGGGAACGAACGTGGAGGTTCCTGCTGATATTGGACAGAGGACATGTCGGGTGTTTGAAATCAATCTCTTCTTCCCTGGATCATTTCTCTTGTGCTCCTAAGAGGCTGCATTATATACAGCCATGTCAGGCACTGAGCCCCATGACTTTGTTTGTCAGGAACTCAAAGAATGTTTCAGTTTTTCCAGAAAATGTTTTCTGTGTTAGGCTTTGTTTGTACTGGAGCACTTTGAAGATGAAAATCTGAACTTCAGCATACTTTTAATACGTTTTAACAAGGTTTAAATTCACACTGGGCCAAAATATTATCCCCCTACCCCAACAACTTCTGGCTCTAAACATTACTCCTTTGAGGATAAAAAAAACCCACAGAGGAATGTTTTATTAAAAAATATTTATTAAATATGAGTAATGGAAAAGCAGAGGTCGGGCTCCTCGATTGCTGCTGACATGCAAAAAATAAGATGCTTCCTTGCCTGTGCTGTGCATGCCGGTGGAGAGGCTGTGCAGTTGACTTAGTGGACCCTCTCCCTATTTTTAAATTTTAATTTAACTCATCTACGCACAATCTCCAAGGCAAAAGCTTTGCAGTAGGGTCTTTGCTTAGACCCAAGGCTTTGGTGGGACGGTCTTGATGGGGGATGTTCTTTAAGCGGACCTGGCAGATGCATCCAATGTGCCAGGTGTCATCAGGTCAGCTCGTTATCAGTGTTGGAGATGTATGTGGCACTGCCAAGATGTGGTGACAGTGCTTTGGCAGCGGCTGCCCTCTGGCACCGGGCTGTCTGGTGCTCTGGGAGGGTGAACCAAAGTGGAGGTCTGCTTTTCCAAAGAGGTGAAGCCCAAGGGCCCCTCTCCGGCTGCTGTCATCCGAGAAATCTCTTTGTTGTTCTTGTGCCAAGTGTTTAGCCCTTGGATTTTGAGCAAATTCTGGCTTAATTGTGTGAGAATTTTTTTTGTACTGCCAAAAATCTCTAAATTCCAGTCTGCAATCAGGACCAATTAAGTGATTAGAGACAGGCCTTGCCCTGAGAGCTGACAAACTTGCAAGACAGGAGAAAGAACCTGCAGGTAGATTTTTGGATTTGTTTTTAAAATGTATTAAAACTTGTTAATTTTTTGAGTCTGGTTTATCATCACTTCAGAAAATGGATTGACAAGAACTGAAAAGACCCATTTGTGCAAAATGGCTGTTTAATGAAAGACCACCCATTTATTTTGTTGGGTTTTTTTTAATAATCTTGTGCTTTGAAATGACTTTTTAAGATGGCTGAATGGTAACATAAGAAATTGTGCTGGGTTGGCTGAGACAGGGTTAATTTTCACCAAAAGCTGAGGGGAACACAGCCAGGAGAACCCAAGCTAGCTTATTTTTCCTTCTCCCCTCATTTTGCTGGCTTTTGTCATGGTATTCCAGATGTGCATCAAAGCAGATTTCACTCATGCAAGCCTTCCGATCTGGAGAGAGGGCGACAGGGGTTGGTTTATGAAGAGAAAAATTCTGAGACAGACAATTTGTTTGAAAACTATTTGGGAGTCCTTTAACCTTCCATTTCATTTTGGTGGTGGTCTCATTGCGCTGAATTTTCCAGTTAAGCAATGGCAATGGCTGTAGAAGGGTGTGAACACAGAACCAAATGCCCGTATTTACCCTGTCTTCTTACTCTTTTCTAGAGTTCTTCAAAGAACTTTTGGAGAACGCAGAAAAGTCTCTGAACGACATGTTCGTGCGGACATATGGCCGTTTGTACATGCAGAACTCGGAGCTGTTCAAGGACCTCTTTGTGGAGCTGAAGCGGTACTATGTGGGTGGCAATGTCAACCTGGAGGAGATGCTCAACGAGTTCTGGGCGCGCTTGCTGGAGCGCATGTTCCGGCTGGTCAACCCCCAGTACCACTTCACGGACGAGTACCTCGAGTGCGTCAGCAAGTACACCGAGCAGCTGAAGCCCTTCGGGGACGTGCCGCGGAAGCTCAAGCTACAAGTGACACGAGCGTTCGTGGCCGCCCGCACCTTTGCGCAGGGCCTCGCCGTTGCGAGGGACGTCGTGAGCAAAGTGTCTGCGGTGAGCTCCATCCCATGCTTGTTCCAACGTCCCACAGACCCGTGATGGGTGGTAGCATCTTTCCCTGTTGTCCTGGCTGTATATTAAGGGTGTTGGTGGTAGTTGAGCACAGGTGGGACCGAAGTCCATCTATGTAGGCTAAGCTGTTGCATGCAGAGTCATGTTCTGGGGACACCACCATCCAGTGCTGCAGCCCAGCAGCAGAGACGTTCCTCAGATTGCTGTCTTCTTGGCTAGGAAACAGCAATGAGCAGGAAATTAAATACCTTCTGCAGTCGAAATAACCATGTTTGCTCATCTAATGGCTGTATCTTCTTAATATTGCCTTCAAATTACAGCGAGTCATGGATGCTCTGGGCATCTGTTATGGAGCAGGTGATGATTTGCTCCTTGCTGCCAGGCACGGGGAGAGGCTGAGCATGAGCAAACAGCACTTTTATGATAACAGTGAGCCAGAGCCATATGCACAAGGCAGGAGCCAGTTGTACTTGATGCCACACACGCAGCATGAATTAGACCTCAGGCCTTTCTGGTGAAGTTGCTTTTTTTGGGGTCAAACAGATGTGACATGTTGGTCACTTAAGTGTTTACTTCCTCTTCTTATAAACCACTTTAGAGTGGTTTAAGTGGAGTGACTTTTTCTTTTTGACATGAGATTTGTCTTTAATTTTAGTCTGAGTTCTATGATATAGGGAACAGGTGTAGTCAATAATCCCCTTAAAGTGGTTGTGTAAGATAGCAAATATTAGTGATTTCCTTTTAACAAACTCAGTTAATTTCCTGTGGGCTATAGAAGATTTAGTATAATCATTTAATCGGGCAGAGAAAGGTTTACTTTCTACCTGGTTACAGAGTCATAAAACACCAGATTGAAAGGGCAGGCAGTAGTTTGAATGACCCTAAGTTCCAGGAAAGGGGAGAAAAAAAACCCAACCAAAACAGCCAGAAAAGAATAGCTGTTCGGATACTCTTAGAAGCAGAAAGCAATTTTGGAGGCAGCATAAGCAGCTTTGTTAAGTGAGATAATAGTGATGACTCTTGCATGAGACGTGTCTGTGTGCTGCTGGTTGAGGATGGGTGTTGTGAAGCTCTGTGGGTGACACACGGGGTCCCTATTACGAGACCACAAAGTCCTCCAGCCTTGGGGTGGAGATGATGTGGGAGGAAGGGTTGGTGCTGGGTGAGGCCAAGCATCTTATCTCCGTACCAGGTCACTGACCAAGCCTACCAACCTCTTGGCTGTGGTTTCAGATTTGGTGGCTTGTTTTTCTGACCATGTGGCAGATATTGTAGTCAGGGGATGGGGTTTTCACTGCTAGAGTGTGCAGATGAAGTATTTGGGGAGGGGTCCATCCGCTAAGCCCCAGTGTGGTTTTCGGGAATGTGCAATCACTTGATAAGGCAGTAAATGTGCATGAGTGGGGGATTGTGTTTATGCTCCATCTGCTCAGAATTCATCAAAACGTCTCCAGACTTGACACGGGACCACGAGGGCTACGGTCTCCGCATCTGTTACGAATCAGAGTCATGAACCTGAGGTGGCGTCGTGATTTCTCTTTCCCTTTTGAAGATTCTCAAGTGTAGAGTTGCCTTCAAGTCTAGAATTAATTGCTTGAGTGTGGAAGGTTACCCAGAGACCCACTCAGCTGCAAAAATAGCTCACGCACCGTGGATGATCACAGTTACCACACTTTCCACTTCACTTTCACAAGTTGCGCTGGAGATCCTGCAACAGATGGACTTTTTGAAGTGGTAGCAAATGTCTGCTGCTGAATACCTAAGTTTTAGTTGCAGCTTAATAATGATGATGATAATAATAATAATAATAATGTTTTAATCTCATTCAGTGGAAATCTAACATTGCATTTCTGCAAGACACAATGGGAAATTCTATACCAGAGTTTAAAAGCTGATATTTTTATGCCTGATGCTTTGTGGTTGTGTTTTGGGGCTTCCCGCATTACATATAGATTAGCTTGGCTTTGCTGAGCTCTATGTAATGGCTCTGACTTTGCTTCCTTATTATTTTTACTCAGGAGTTGTAGTGAGATGACTGCTTATACCAGGGATTAACTTGAGGGATAAACCTTCTTTTCTTCTTTATGAAAAAATGTCCAAAGTAATGTATATTAGTTTTACTGTGTTTTGTAACAAGCAAGTTAAAAATGCTTAATTGAAAATCCTCAGGAGGAGAAATACAAACTACTGTGAGACCCAGCAGCTTTTTACTTTCCTGGGGTGCTACCAAGAGAGCAAAGAGCACTTCACAGTAGAACAGCCTTGATGGCTTTTTAATGATCCTTTATGTTTTTACATCTTCACTAGGGATGTGTGTTTAGAAAGGTATTTCTCTTGCATGAGTTTGGGAGTAAAGGGGGAAAGAAGAGGGAGTATTGAAAAGCTGCAAGTAAGCATGATTTCTGAGCCAGAATGCTAGAAAGCAACTTTTAGTTTGTCATTGGATGGATCAGGAGCTGTGTGCTGCTGCCCAAATGCACAGAGAAAAAGCACAGGCTTTTTTCAAACCTTGTCTAAACCCCACAATTTTGATGCTCAGGTCTTCACCCCTCAAATTCCCTCCTTTGGACCCCAAAAAAGTACAAAACTCTCCAGATGTATCCTGAACAGCGGGTCCAAGAAGAAAACCTGGGATGCCGTTTCTGCCTGCTGGAGATGTGTCCCGCATCTGAGCTGGGGGCCCCCAGCCCTTCCCTCCATCGCCTGCCGATGCCTGGTGCCTCCTCTCTGACCTCCCTGCCCTCGCCTTCAGGAGATGGAAATCTGCCCATCCCCTAATCGCTTGCTTGCCCTCGACAAGCACTACAATCAGCCGGGTTAAATTGCTGCCAGCAGTGACATTTCCTGCCCCTCAGCCAGGGGTGCAAAAAAAGGGGCAAATGCAGGCCAGAGCCCAGAGTGACCAAAAAGGGGTGAGAATCTACAACTGGGAAGTTCTCAGGCTTCAGAGATGTTCCCTTAGTTAATTACATGAGATTAAACCTGCAGCCCAGAACAGGGTCATGACACCTTTGGGGGCAAAATGCCCAGCGGCTTCTTGCGTGTAGGTCAACTACAGGTGTGGGGTGGAGGTCCCTGTTGTGGGGGGAGAAGAAGGTGAAGTCAAGGACTGCGCCCCCCAGCAGTGTGTTGTAGGGTCAGGAGGACCCTGCCCAACCCAAAGGCTGGGAGGTGAGGTCTGGCTGGAGGCCAGCGGCGGAGGGGTGTGAAGAAAATGCGACATCAAGTCCCTGCATTAGCATTACCATATCTCTGCACGGCTGCAGCCAGGGACGTGTGGATGGGATGTTGCTGCAGTTGCAATGATTGTTTTGGGGTTCTTTTAGCACTTTTCCCTCTTGTCCTGGTTGTCCGCTCATTTGAGGAACCACTGGGAGCTCTGGAGCTTCCTGAATCACCTGCCTGACAAGCATTTGTGTGCTGAAAGCCATGTGAAGAGTGGTTGCCACCAAAGCAGCTGGGCTGCTGGAAAGGGGCTTCCAGCTCATGCTTGGGAACTCTGCCTATTTTTCCAGGACAGGCAGCAGCTTCATTTGTGTGCAAGAAATGGTGTTGAATTTGGAAGCACAGGTATGAGCCATCTGAAATAGTTGCACAGCTTCATTTGAGGAATACATCTGCCTTCTGCTGTTCTCAAGAGATGTTAACATCTGTGGGGAAGCTGCTGGGAGATGTTTACAGTGCGTGCAGGGGGCTCAGCTTCCTTGGTATCTGCATTTCTTCCCTAATGAAGTGTGATGATAGCAGCCAAAGAGGGAATCTTCTTCAAACCACTGAGGGAGGAGAGTTGCAGAGGAGGCAGGCAGGTTATTGCCTTCCCACAGCCACTCCAAACCTGGAGTGAGAGCCTGGTGGGTTTTTAACCCCTTTTGTTCTGAGCTGCCTCATCTCTAGTGAGACATCCATCAAGTACAAGGTGATGAACCTGCATAAACCAACCCACCACAGGCCTGTGGTTCTCCCTTACTTCTAGCTGCATCTCTGGAACCGTGGTCCTGCCCTTTTCTGTGTGGATGCTGAACATGGACCAGACATCAGCTTAGGAGAAGTGATGATGAAAATAATTTTTATTAAGACCTATGTCATCAAAAGTATTAGGGCACTGAGCTCCTGTTCCAGTAAATGTTATGCCCCTCGTAATTACTGTTTGAGGATCTGAAAGTTTTGTCAGAGCAAAGGTCCAGTCTGTCTTTGTGTGATCTTTGCCCTTGGTTTGGCTTAAGGGGAACATACCCTTAATCCTTTTTCAGGAAGAAATTCATGTTCCTGTATCCAACAAAGCTGGGCACCCTTTGGGTAAGAGCAAACCCTCACAGAGAAGTGACAGAAATGAAATGTGTTCCTTGCATCTGTTGAGAGGAGAAGGGCGGCAGGTGCCGCTGCTTCATGGGGAACTGAGAACCTGCCAGAAGAGCTAAGGAGCCCTTTTAATGTTGCGGAGGGGCCTCTGAAGAAGCGGTGCTGTCGAGGCAGCAGATTGGAAGGCATGGGGGTGAGACCGAGGGGCTGCTGTGCACAAGGACGATGCCTTCCACGTGCCAAGGGCAAACATCAATGCAGAAAACAATACCGAGCACTTCTCCACATCAAAGATGACCCTGAGAAGACCTGCCAAGAATGTGGCTGCATCTGCCTCAGCTCCAGCCATCTGAGGGTCTGCACTGGCAGAGCCTTCAAAGCACACTGGAGTGGCAATCATCGCGGATTTAACGGGCTGCGAGGTGTGCATGGATGTGGCTGTGGGTTTGGAGCTGATGGCATCACCAGGAGTGTTTCAGTCTGGGTGTTTTTCCATGTGTGTTGTTCTTTTTCTTTGCCTCCCCCCACACTGTGGTTCTGCTGCTAATTTTGAAAACAATGTGAGGGATAACTAAGGAAGTTTTTGAGTGTAGCTGCCAAGATAAATGTTCTGGCTGTTTTGCTCCTTAAAGCAAACAAAATGCTCCTAATTATCCGCTGTGTCTCTGGGCTGGGGAGAGGCAGGTGCTTTGGAGAACAAGCTTTGTTTGAAAGGTGCGTTGGTCTTGAGGACACCAAGAGCAGGAGATGCTGACCCTGGCATCTCTCCATAAGCGTTTGGTGCAAGAGGCGTCTGCCTGGCACTGAGGTCCCCTCTGCCTGGCATAGGCTGGGGGTGCTATGGAGGGAGATGAGAACATGGTTCTTCTCTTTTGACATGTTAATACTAAGACTGAGCAGGTTGAGTGGTGTGATTCTCAGGCCGTGTCACATATGGGGAGGGAGCTGTAAGTAGGAAACTGAGCATAAATATCCTCTTGAACATTTCCTTACACAGAGGTGACTGTCCCCAGCAGGATAAAGCTGCAGCACACATCACCATGGGTAGCAAATGTCTCCGAGGCACAGAGCCGTGCAGTTCCCAAGTATCGATCCTAAATGTGCACCCTTGTGCAAGACCTCAGAGGCCAAATCTGTGGTCTAACCAGATGCTTGCTAAATTATTCATGTGCTAGTACCGGGCCAGAAAAACTTGGTTAAGTGCGTAGTTAATTCCAAAACAGTTTTGTTGGGATATTTGGGGTGGGGAAGCAAACCAAGAGCCACCCGAGTGATCTTCTGCTTCACAGTGAGTGGAACATCTGGACCAGAATGTGTCAAGATGATGCTCTTGCACAACACTGAGTGAAGGAATCAATGATGCAAGTAAGGTTGTGTTAGTCCCAAAAATCAATTATACTTCACTTGTCTAAATTGGCTGCTTACCTGGAGTATCCCACAGTCCTTCAGTCAGCTTTGAAGTTAGATTTTGAAGTAATCATCTTTCCGTATCACTGAGAAGTTACTCCTTTGTTCTTCTTTATGCCCTAATTCAGTGTTTTTTCTTTAAAACACAAACAAACAAAAAGAACCCAAAACCAAACAAAATCCAAACAAACCAACCCTATAAGAATACCGTATAAATCAGAAGTAATTTCACTGCATTTATTTTCAAATTGCTGTTTTTTTCATGGTTTTTGGTGGCTGTGCTGCTGGCATGGCAACACTGTTGTTTGTGTAAGCTTGGAAAATAAGCAAGCCTGAGTTATCAGTGTTATTATAAGTAGTTATTAAAGCTGACAGGACTGTAAATGTTGTTATTAACATTCTTAATGTAAACTTGAGGGTAGAGTGAGAGAATAAAACGTGGCCGTGGCTGTCTGGCAGCTGGTGGGATCTCCCCACAGGACCGTCCGTGGTTGGAGCTCTGTCATCCTTCCTCAGATATTCCTTGCCTTGGGAAGGAGGGGAGAAAGAAACCAGTTGCTTCTCTGAACTTTATCTGCTTGCATGGATTAGTTTTTCCTGAGTTTTGGTGGCTTTGTGGTAGCCTGTTGACGTTTTACTTGGTAGCTGTGTGCTTTAACGGTGAAGGTTCTACCAGATATGTGCATCCAGATGCAATTGCCAATGAGTTGGAAAAGTCTGAGGACATAGGGAAAACAGTTTCCTTTATGCAAGACTCCAAAATGGGTTGGATATAACAAGGTACCAACAACAACAGCAACAAGATTTTATTTTATGGAGAGCATGTCGTTTTCACAAGAGTGTGATTGTACCCTTCAGCAATTAATCTAAGTTGCGTGGTATCTTAACAAATTTGGTATGAAACATTTGGGTTAAGCCCAGAATTGTTTGCTCTTCACTTAATTTTTGTGGATTGTGTGCAAATATGTATTTGTAAAGAGCAAGTTTGATACGAATGTGAAGATTGGTGCCAAAACACATCTGTTAGCAGCTTTTAATCTTCACGTTTGACAAAGCATATAGACATGGACAAATTGTAATTTACATGATGAAACCGCAGGGTGATGGATTGCTGCAGCGGTGTGGAACGCCATAGAAAGGAAATAAATTTCATAAGATAAAAGGAAGAGGTTGGAGTGCATTTACTTCTATTATAAGCTTTTACAGGGTTTGTGCACTACATCGTTACTACTACCTGGGCTCAGATCTACTAAAGTAAATCCTCTTCAGCAAATAAAGCTTTCTTTGCAACTCTTCTTTATTAGAAAGGAGATTATTTGGTTTTGAGGGTCATTCTAGAGTAGGGTTTGAATGAACTTGAGTTGCTTTCCAAGATAAACACAACCCCAGAACAAAGCATATCTGGGTTTACTGTTACATACAATGGTGTTTTAAGAGCTTGCACCTGGTGTGGCAGAGCCAACATGAAAAGCTTGTGAAGAATTGCCCATGCAACATATGGCACAGCCCAGTGACAGATCCAGAATTGGTCTGGACTGGGTACAGACCCCTTGCCAAGGGTTAAGATTCTTTTTGCTGTGATATGCAGCAGTTGAGCACTTATCCCTGCTGTAAGGAGGTGTAATTGCTCACAATCTACCTTGAAGCTCTCTGGTAGAGCTGATCTCTGCTTGTGCTTTTGTGTTGCTTTCTAGCACCAAAAAATGCCAGATCTGCACTGATAATTTCCCCTTCATTGTCTTCTTCACCTGCACTGCAAACCAGCAGCTTCCCTGTGGGTTATGTACATCACTAGTCAGGGCTCAGTTTGGCTGTCATTGCAGGCTGGGTTTGTCTTTTCATCACTTCATTTGCTCAGCTCTGTGTGGGGCTTATTGCTGCAAACCTACATAGGGGAGGAAGCAAAACTCCATTTGCTTTTAAAGTCATCCTGGGTCTCTGTTCAAAGGACCTAATCTGAGTGACGGTCCCTTGTCATCTGCCGTGGAATGTGGGAAAGTGGCTTCAGTTTCCCCTGCATCTGCTGGGATTCACGAAGTTCAACCCCTATGAAATACCAAAGCGGGGTGGATGCTGCAGAATTGCAGGTGCTGGTAGGGTGAGCCAGGAGCCAACGATGGGAAGGTGCCTCCTGGGTCACTGCCGCGTGGGTGACTTTTGCAACACACTGCCTTCCATAAAGCTGCAGCTTTCCACGATAGGGTTGGAGAAGTCTCCTGCTCCTCGTCTTCCTTTGAACTGCTCTAGCACGTGACTGGTGCTGTCAGCCTTTTCCTAGTTTTCTTCCCAAGGAGGATGCAGGGCAATTCTTTGAGGACCAGCAGTGGCAGGGCATCTGTTGATAAGCCTCAGGACTAAGTGTGGGGGTCCTGACACTTACCACCAAGTGACACAGGAAGAGTTTTTTTATCAGAGAAATTACTAAACTGGAGCATCCTTCAGAGCTCTGTCTCTGGGTCTGAGATGTTGTTTAGTTCCCTCTTCCCCCACTGCAACTTTTTGTTATGCAAGGACTGCACCATCTGGGTGGCAGATGATACCTTTACAGTTGTCTGTTTTCAGTTTTCCTACTAGAAATCATGTGATTTAGCTGGTTTCTGTTGCTTGAGCTCTTCCCAGTGTTTGAACTAGCTCTTCTTTAAAGCTACGATTGCCCAATAGGGAGCTTTCTGCTGGGGCTCCTGCTATGCCTTCCAAATACGTGTGTGTGTGTGTGTATATATATATATATATACACACACACACGTATGTGTTCTGAAGCATCTGAATCTTATTCCCCCACCACTGCAAACAGCTTGCTTCATTGAGCCTCCTTTTGCTCAACCAGTCTCCTCATGGAAAAAAAAAGAGATGTCAAGTTGACAGAAGAGGTAGGTTTTTCTGTTTTCTGATTTTTTGTTAAAACCCGTTATCTCACGGTTTCATGTGCTGCCACCTGGTTTTTGCATCAGAATATCATGTTTTGTTTCTCCGTAGCCCTCATGCTGAGGTGGGCTTTGCAACAGTGAGGTCCTCAGTGCACGTGTGATACCAGGTTGTCTTTGCATACGTTAACCTCCATTCAGTCCTGTCACCCTCTGCCATTAAGTCACTTTCCAGACATCCAGCAGATGAGTTGTGGTTGCCATCCACATCTCCAGCCATTTGTACTGAATGACTTCTCTCTTCCTTGAGGCTGCATGTCTGTCTCCTTCTTGAGCACAGTCTTGGATTATACCCTGTTTAGAGCACTCTCCATAAACGCTTTACAAAAAGTTTCTAGCACATTGCTTAAAACACCAGAGACAGCTTCTATTTTGTCAGTATATCTCTGATCGCGTCTTAATTTACTGTTTTCATATGTAGCTAATTAACACTTAAACTTCAGTGCTTTAGATGGACCCACCGCGTGGTCGGCACTAGTACATGGTGCTGGAGCTAATGCTCCTCAGACTGACTGGGTGGAAATGGTTTCAATGAATGTTTTGAAGCTGGGCCAGAGAGTGAATCAAACATGAATGACCATGAGTCACTTTGGAAAAGAGCCCTGTTGAGAGCTCAGGGGGTGACGTGCCTGCTGCAGACAGCTCCGCTTGCACGCCCACCCGGCTTCAAGGGTCCCCCCAGCCTGTCCTCGCTGAGGGGCTGTAGCTGTCACCTCCTTGGGTTGTGGGGGACAGCGTTATATTGCATGATGGGTGTTGAGTGTAAATGAACCTGGGCGTCTGTCATGTAAATGCTGTGGTGCAGGAGTTGAATGTAAGATAAAGGAGTCAGTCTCTGCTGGAGAGCCCTGCTGGGCGATTGTCCATGAGGAGCTGAGGAAGAGGAGGAGGGCACGCTCCTGGCGGGTTTGGTGTGGGGATAGCAGCAGGCATCCCATCTCAGCTGCTTTTTCCTGAGAAATCCCGGCATCATCTTCTTCAGCGTGCGTTTGCAGTGGGGCTTGGAAAATGCAGCTTTGCATTAGGCGTTTTGGATTGATGGCCTTGTAGTGCCTTCCCTAATCCCAAATGCTTCATGTCCCCATGGGGTGCGTGTCCTTGCAGCCCAAGGAGCAGTCCCACAGTACCAGGCAGCTTTCTCTGGGTATATCGCAGTGCATGTCCTGTTTTGCAGAGGAGGGGGCTGGCTGTGACCCCTGGAGTGACAGGTACACCCAAGGAGATGAGCCGAACCCCTTCATCTGCTCCCCAGATACTGGGGAGCTCTGACTGGGCAGTGGTGGCCAACCCCCCCGCATCTCCTCTGCACAGCTCTGTTCCCACCCACTCCGGGGTAATCGCATGGGGTTTTTGGTGTAGTGGCCAAAGGCTAATTTTCTTCTTTCCCCCTTTTCTTCGTTTAAAGGTGAACCCCACGCCGCAGGGTACACGAGCGCTGCTGAAAATGATGTACTGCCCGCACTGCCGAGGTCTGGTGTCGGTGAAGCCCTGTTACAACTACTGCTTTAATGTCATGAGAGGCTGCTTGGCCAATCAAGGGGACTTGGACGCCGAGTGGAATATCTTTATGGGTAAGGCAACACGAGTTAAAACTGCACATGAGTATGTATTGATACTGTGTCCCTCACCTGAATGGTTTTTGGGGGTGGCTGTGCTGAGCCATAGCAGGTTTTTAGGTGCTTCTGAACAGGTATCTTTTACTTCTGCATCTCTGTACACAGCACACCTTTTGCAGTTTACATTAGTTTCTAAATAAGTGAGACTTATGTTGTGCCAGTGATCTCAGTTGCAGCAAGCTTTAGGAAGATGGAGCTGCCATGTGCTTGTAGGTTTGGAGTGTCTCTACTTGCTGGAGCAAGTGTGTTTGCAAGCTGTTTTTTTCCTTAAAACTCATTATATGTTGTCACCATACAGCTGTCCGTCCCAAAGCCAGTTTTCTTGCTCAGCAATCTGGGAGTCTCCCTGCCAGCTGTAGTGAGCTTTAGGAAAAGCTGTAGGCCTGTATTTTACATTAAAAAAAATTGAATGGGACATGTGCCTGAATCTGTTTTTAAACAGCTCATTTGGCGCCCAGCCACCATCCTTTTGAACTGTCGATAGCTCTTACGTGATGCTGTGTGAGTGTTTTTGCCATCCTCTTCCTCCCTCTTCCATGCTTATAAACAGTATTACTCGATATATAAAATTTGGACTGAAATGTTAAATTCTACCTTGGGTTATGGCTCAGCAGAATTGGCGATGCATCATGTTTGGGGAGCACAGGCAGTAGATAATGTTAAATGTTTTCATTTGTGCTCCTTTTCCAGGAGGCTTGATTTATCTGTGGGCAAGCATCCTTTGGGAGCAGTCGCTTCGCTCCAGTTAATGTGTGATGAAGTGCACACATAAAGTATCTGCTGCTATTGACAAGGCTGTGCTGCTTTTCCCATCCCATCCAAAAAAAAAAAGAAAAAAGCTGTAAGAAAGACAATATTTCCCTTTCATTAGACTGTGAGATTAAAAAAGGGAAATTGCTGATAATTGACATTTCAGGCTGGATTTAAATCTTTGAATTTGTTTTCCCGTGTTTTGTGCACTGGCTTTTCACTTGGCTGCTCGTGCCAACTGGATGTGTGCAGGGTATTATTTTCAGAAGGCTTTTTTTTTGCCTGTGTATTCCATATAGGGAGTTAAATGTGACACTAAATCGGGTTTCCAAGTCATTCTCTGGGAGGCTGACACTCCCCCTCCCCATTCCCCAGCCGTCTTTCTCATGAGAATATTAAGTATTTCAGCTACAATTGTTGCTGAAATAGCTCAAAGCCAGGAGACTTGCAAACATCTAGTCCAAGTAGAAAAGAGGAATCCCATGAAAGGGAAGGGCATAATGCCAGAAAACAGACAAAAGCACAAGCAGCTAATTGCTGTAGGTGGTATGCGGCAAAAAACGAAGCTCGGGGGAAGCCAGCAAGCCCTGTCACACAAGACTGATCAGGGGCTGCATACGATAATTAAGATTATTAAAGAGGACAAAATAAATAAATGCGATTCCAGGTTGGAAGCAAAGCTTTATTCTTGCAGTGCTTCCTCCCCAAGGGGCTCTTTGCCCGCTCATTACTTAAGTATGGTATTAAGCTTCGTTATGTTTATTGGCAGTATTTGCTTGGTTCTTGCACTATGGGTTGATTCTTGCAGTGAAGTACGGATACTGAAAACTTAACCTATGCTTTCTTTAGGCAGTTTAATAACTGAACAGGTGCTGGTTATGTTCCAGATTTTGAGTTCTATCCCAATTTGCCAATTAAGACAAATTAAATTAAATAGATCTGGTGCTTGGGACAGAGCGTATATCACAAATATCCTCTCTGTATGTGTGTTTAAAGCTTTAAATAAATAATGATTAAAAATCCCACAACAACAAACCCATCTGCATGGGCTCGATGCTATTTTGCATTGTGGTTTTAAGTATTAAGTTATGGCAACGATTTATTATGCGTCAAAGCCAGGTTCTTAACCTAACGAAATAATTTAAAGATCGTTAAATGGGACAACTTGCAACAAATGCTGCAAGTATATCTGAATTTGAGTGCATGTGTGTATAAAATCTGCATGTGCGTGTGTTAGTGGGTCTATGTGTAAGTCACTCACGTAAAACTGGGATGTAAAGTTTGTAGCTGACAAAAGAAGACTTTGTGCTTCCTTACTTGTGAAAAGTACTGTTTAAAGTTGTGGCATATGAAACAATGACTGAATCATACTCTTTTTTCCCATTTAACAATCTTTAAATTATTTCGCCCTCTATTCCTGACACAATTGTACACCAATTAGGCAGGGGTATACTTTGTTTCAAGCGAGCTACAGGGAGGATTGGAGCTTTCCTGAATGAAGTGTTCATTTCCATGATTTGATATTTTTTTTTCCACAAACGTTTGCTCAAAAATAGAGAATTCAGGCTCCGTATGCATATCTGGAGTACTACTTCGTGTGCAAAGAGTTTTTCTTCCTCCTTAAAAACCATTTAAAAGATTGTTGTTAATGAATGGTCAAGGTTTTTCCCCCTGCTTCCCTCCCCTTTTAAATCAGATCTTGGGGTTAAGACTGAAAACTGCCTTTTGTTCTTCAAGTCAGACAGTGAGGCTGAAGATGTGGGTTTCTGATTATTGGTGGCACAATGCGAAAGAATTGCCTTCCTTCATGAGAGCGAGGTGCTTTGTCGCCAAGGATTGTCTCAATGCCAGTAGCAAGGACAAATGTATGCAGGAGGAAAAGGGTCTTTAAGGGATGGTGCTATATGGTGTGGGTTGGTTCCCCTCCACCCCCCCGCCCAAATCCACTTCTATCTCCCCATCACAGGGAGGAGAGACAGTCTTTGTCATGCTGTGTGTTTGTAATAAATGGTCAGGGTACATTTTTCACTCTGCCAGACTTTTTATTTTCATTTTCTGGAGCAGGTCTGAACCTCCTCCCTATGGCTTATAAATATCAATTATCTTGCATCAGCGCTGGGGCAAAATAATTGATATTTATAGTCAACTCCTCTCCCCCAATAATGGGAAATCTTTCTGGGAGATGAGTTGTCCCAAAGCTTCATTTTAGGTGTGGGTGCAGCGTGCCTCCCCTCCGCAGGCAGCGTTATCCTGAGCCCAGCCAACCCTGCTAATGTCAAATGAGGCTGCTGGGGACATCAGCCAGATCCTGGTGGGAGGTAAAAGTTTGCAGGATGCCCCCAAAATCAGAACTATGAGTGAGGTAAAGCCCCTCAACACTGCCTTTTTTTTTTCTTTTTTGACTTTTTAATGAAAACTTATTTCATTTAGCGCTCCTGGCCAGGATCTATCCCAGCTCCAGAACTCCTCCAGTTGAATATATTCTCCAAGGGCAATTATTACTTTCCTTATCTTTTCTCGCCAGCTTTAGCAGCTCTGCTGGAGGCCGAATGCGTTTTCTCTATGGGCAGTCAAAGCAGAGGCTGCATTCCTGGGCTGTGATACATGGAACGCCATGGCACCCCCGCTAACAAAGGGCCCAATTCGCTCTACATTCCCATGGTCTTGTGGATGGCCTGCTCGGCTCAAAGTTTACAAAGACGCCAAACAGCCAGAAGAATTGGGGTTTATGTTTCCTTTCAGTCTTTCACAAACACTTTATTGATCTGCGGCCTTTCCTGGCCACTCCGGAGAATTAAGTAGTTACAAAATGGAATTATTTTTCTTTTTTATATATTTTTAAAAAGAACTTTAAAATGCATTTTGTGTGTTTTATTATCTGCCTATTTGTAATATTTTTATTTGAAACAAGCAGCTTCCTGCAAACTGCGTCAGGATGTTCTTTATGCGCGTGTAAAACCCCAAAAGCTTTGACAATGATGAACACATTTAAGTTGTGCTCCACTTGTTTACAAAAGTCTCCATTTGGTAGCACATCAAAAGCATTTTTCTCCCCTCTGGCACAATGGTATATTCATGCTAGCAGTCATTACTCAGAGATTTGAAGCATCACTTTATTGGAGCCCACCACAATACAGTCTAAGACTCTTTGTTTCATTTGTTATTACCTTTTTTTTTTAATGCTTTTAGTTCAGACCTGTTTGTAATCCCTGACGGCTGAATTCCAGCCATGCCCTGCAGCAGCTCGTGCCTGCAGGGCGAATGGCTTTCCTGGGGGCTCCAAATCCCCCATGGGTTCACCCCTCAAACGCCAACACCTTGGCAGAGCTGCCAGAGTCCTGGCTGATGTAAATCATTGGAATATTGAGTTGTCTTGAAAAAGTGGGTTTACAGGCTAGGAAGGCATCGGAAGTTCATGTGGGGGGGTTGGATATTACTAGTAGTCATTCATAGTGGTAGTTATTGTTATTTATTAATACACAAGTAGCTTGATTGTATATTTGTCATCAGTTTGTGGTTTTTTAGGGTGGTTTGACTTGGGCACTAAGGCAGCGCTATCACTGAATTATTCAATATGTGGAGTATCTTTATAGGGCATTCACAGGTAGCTGGAGCCCGCAGAAGTTTTCTGCTTGTTGAAAGTACCTTCTGTGCTTAGGAGGGGGATGAATGTCATGAGAAACACTTTTCAAGAGAAATTAATAGACCAGCTGTGAAATGCCCATTTCTGATTAATGGGAGGGAACAGGCTCCTGGGGAGCCGGAGCAGCTTCTCGAGATGAGGGTTTCCTTGGCTGTCATGCCTCTCACGTCATGCAAACTAGGAAAAATTGAAGAATTAAATGCAACAGAAAAGTTATGAGTTTGTGGCAGAGCATCAATAAGTGATGCAGGAGAGGAAACCAGCAAGCGGGGTGCTTTGGGATTGAGGGACTGCAGTGAAAACGAATGTTAAATAAAGGTTGTGATGGGCCAGAAGAGATGAGTGCTTAGCACCAGGTGTGAACCTGGAGGCACCTTCCAGGAGAGGACCAGAGAGGGGCCTTAAATGCAAGGCAGATGAAAGCCTTAATGCCAGTAATAATTTCCCAGAGGAAGCAGTGGATGTTCAGTAGCTGCTGAGCTTAATGGTGTATTTGATGAGGACGTGCATGTCAGCACAGGAGGAACGACCCAGTGTTGGCTGAGGGACGTTTCCATCACCCCTTGCCTAGAGATGTGCCACATCTATCATTAGTGCAGAGCGTTTGCCCTTGTCCTATGTTGTCCTTGTGTAGATAGTCCCTGTGATGCCAGAAGGTGCCATCTCTGGGCTTCCCCAGGCACAGCAAAGCCTGTAGCTTTCCAAAGTAAGGGAGAGATGGTACCAGTTATCATCTTGGGCCCTTTCGCTTTTGTGTCTTGAATTCATGACCAGCATGAGGGAGCCAGTGGCTTTGAAAGCAGTCTTGAGAAACAAGTGACACAAGGCAACCTTTAATACACCAGCATGGAGAATGAGGGTGTTAGTAATGCTGGTTCTAATGGGAGGAACTGATTACAGGCTGCCCGTTGACAGGCTGCGGTGGCTCTCCCTCCTTTAACAAGGCTTTTGATGTATGAGAGCCTGTGGCTTGGTGCTGGCAGCCTGTAAGTTCCTGGTAAGGTTGTAGACTCTGGGAACAGAGCAAAATATTTCCTGGAGATGTGTGCTGGTCAGAAGCAACATTGTCGAAGTTAATATCTGTGTGCTCAATCTGTTATTCTTGAAGCTCCTCCATTCAACACCTTAATTTCTCTCTTCGTATTAGATTCGATGCTGCTGGTAGCAGAGAGGCTGGAGGGTCCCTTCAACATCGAGTCAGTCATGGACCCCATTGATGTGAAGATTTCAGATGCGATCATGAACATGCAGGAGAACAGCGTGCAGGTGTCTCAGAAGGTAAATGGGCCAAGAGGACATTTGGGCTTTATTTATCCAATGTGTTTTATTTCCGTATTCTTGTCAATATGTTTTTTTCTTTAATACTCTCTCAATTTTATATAAAGCTGATGTGTTATTTTGGGCGGGGCTGGAGCCTGGAGAAGGGAGGCTCTGGTGACCTCCTATTTCATAAAACTCTTTCCCTTCTCTCGCATAGGTTTTTCAGGGATGTGGCCAGCCAAAAACACTGGCCCAGGGCCGGACTGCTCGTTCTGTCTCCGAAAGCGGTTTCAGCGCTCGTTTCAGACCCTACAACCCGGAGGAGCGGCCGACGACAGCTGCCGGCACGAGCCTGGACCGACTGGTGAGTGCCTGGTCCTGCCGGTGCTGCGCAGGCGCTTCACACCCACGTACCGCAGCTTATCATTTTTCCGTTTGTAATTTATAGGGTTTCTTATTATTCCTTGGCTGTCTTAAACTCTTCGAGGGGTGTAATCTGCTCATGGCTCTAGACGTGAATTACCTCAACGCTTCTATGTCAGAAAAGTGCCTGTTTTATAAGCTTGGCTTATGAGTAATATGGGATTGAGGAGCGCTGTTTAATTTTGTATTAAAAAAGTAAATCAACCATCAAAACACGCAGCCTGAAGATCTGGCCTATACACGTCTGTTGTGATAAAAAATGCCTTTCCAGCTTCACTTCTAAGGAGCATTTGTTATTCTGCATTATGTTCTATGTTTCTCTTTTTCTTTTATTTAATAGGTAACTGATGTGAAAGAGAAGCTGAAGCAAGCCAAAAAATTTTGGTCATCTCTCCCTGGCAACATTTGCAATGATGAAAAGATGTCTGTAGGCACTGTCAACGAGAACGAGTGCTGGAACGGGAGTGCCAAGAGCAGGTTTGGCAAAGCTGTCGCCCCCGCTTAAGCCTCTCCCTCTCACCCCAGCCTTTCCTGGTGTACTGGCCCCTCTCCCCAAACCCTTTTCTCCTCCAGGAGTGACCCCAGCTCCCCCGAGACAGCATGCTGCCATTACCCTCATTTTTTTTTTGAGGTGTGAGAGCTTAAATGCAAAGCTAAAGGCTTGTCCAAGCTCTGCGTGGTGGTTTGTTTTAAAGGAGAGAACTGAGTCTTTATATCCAGACAACAGCATCTCTCCTTGGACCCGAACTCATGGGATTGGGAAGGTGACTAAATCCTGTATCACAGCCACAGAGCCGGGGTGCTCGTGTTGTCTGACAGCACAGTTGCCCCAGTGCCCCCAGTTGGTGTTTCTTGTTGAGCAAGGGCAAAGGAGATGGAGGCGGGTGACAGGCCCACTGCTCTGCTGTGGAGGTCAGTGGTATGAGGGGACCACTGGTTTTCACACACGCTTTCTATGGAAAAATAGTTATAAAACGTTTTGTTGTTGTTGTTTGGATGGTTTTTTTCCTAAGGAAGAAATTGCCAGCACATGAATAAGCCAAAGGTTTTCTGTCATATGGTTTATGTAACTGCTTAACTTTCTTTTGGAAATAGAAGTTTGTCTTTTTCTGTTTACTTACTGAGGAAATAAGCAAAATCAAGATGTTCCGTTTAAAAAAAAAAAAAAAAAAAAAGAAAAAGTCATCCAGGATTTTCCAGCAGTTTTTTCCAAGTAATAAGTTTTTACCCTGGATATTTTTGAGACGCGGTACTGAGCCATACTGCAGAAATCTTGCACTATGTGTGCCTGAAACTCTGCCTCGCTCAGCCAGGGTGACGGTTTGGGTCTCTGCAATAAGAAAAGGCTGTGCCCTCCCAAGGTGCTGTTTATCAGCAGCTTGTAAAGAGATTTTCATGGCAGTTTTCTCCAGTGTGTGAGGTCCAGTACCAGTAAGGAGGCGAGATGGAGATTTAGCAGCACTGGGCAAGGAGACGGGGAGGCTGGACCTTGCTTACTGCATCCTCTTGCTTACTGCATCCTCTGTGGCTTGTGCAAGATATTTTGCTTTGTTGTTGCAGTTTTCTCTGTGGCTCAACTAAGCTACTGGTTCAGTAATTTCCCGGACTTTTGTCTCTCTGATATCTTTGCAACATATAATATTGAACATAAGCAAACAACAGTAATAGTAGTAATAATAATAATAAGCCTTCCCAAATATAGGACAGGGTTTGGGCATGCCCTTCAGACATACACTTTTATCTCACTCCTTTGTCTCCAAGATCAGTGGATTTCTCTTTTGTGATACTGATGTTGGCCTCATAACTAAGAAAATTAATGTTTTCTTCTGTTAAATAGTGATTTTTCTTGCAAGTCAAGTAATTAGATAGGGAAAAAAGTGTCTTGTCTCTGCTCTGTAAGATGATACTCCAAATACCTTTTTCAGGAGACTTATTCTGTTGGGGTTTGTTGCTCAGTCTCTTAAACAGTGAGCCTGTCCATGTGTTCAGATGTGCGGCTGTGCAGACCTGAGCACGCACACCCTCGCAGGCTGAGCAGCTTGGCTCTTCTCCGCTTCGATGCGTGAGGTTACGTTATCTCATCTTCAACATCACAGATGTTTCTTCTGCTGGGGTTATTAGGGAAATTGCATCTCATGGCCGCATGGTGAGAAGTAGACATTTAATCCCCTAGCTTGATGGTTAAGGTACATTATGCAAAGCCAGAATGACACTCTTGTCTCCAACAGTTACTATACGTTTCTTTGGAATAACTATGGCCCTAAAGGTTGTCTTCCCAAAAGTGTCACTTAACTGGACATCAAGGCATCTCAGCAACTTGTTTTACTCTTTGCCTTCAGTGAGCTGATTTATGCTGTTTTAAGCCATTATTATTATAAACCCAAGGTCTTCCTTGTCTTTTCAAATTGGGGGCAAAATTGTCTTTCCCCTGCCTTTGTGGCACAGGGTATATGAAAACAGTGCTTAACATCACATGTTGCTCAGGTTGCAGGGTGGGGACATGGGGTAAGAAGACGAGGAAAGGCTCTGTAAGGGTTCCCACGTGGGAAGATCGTGTGGGGCTCAGGATATCACCCAGGCTGGAAGCAGGGATGACATCGGCATGAGACCCCACCAAGCTGCAACTGGGTACCAACAGGAATGGTTTCTTTTCAGGTATGATTTCGCAGTGACTGGCAACGGCTTAGCAAGTCAAGTGAATAATCCAGAGGTAGAAGTTGACATTACAAAGCCAGACATGGTGATTCGCCGACAAATCATGGCTCTGCGGGTGATGACCAACAAGCTGAAGAATGCATACAGCGGGAATGATGTCGACTTCATTGACATAAGTATGTTTGCTGTTGTTTGCCTTTTTATTTTTCCCTTTTCAATCTGATTTCATGCTAACATGAGGTCCCTGGTTAAGCTTCAGCTATGGATACATGTGTTAGTAAAGAGGGTGGGAATTGGCATCTCTGACAGTCTGTGCAAGGAAGGTCATTCCCATAGAATCATGGAATAGTTTGGGTTGGAAGGGACCTTCCCAGCTCATCCAGTGCCACCCCTGCCATGAGCAGGGACATCTTCACCAGCTCAGGTTGCTCAGAGCCCCGTCCAGCCTGGCCTGGGATGTCTCCAGGGATGGGGCATCCACCACCTCTCTGGGCAACCTGGGCCAGTGTTTCACCACCTTCATTGTAGAGAATTTCTTCGTGTATCTAGTCGGAATCTCCTCTCTTCTAAGTTAAAACTATTGCTCCTTGTCCTATTGCAACAGACCCTACTAAAAAGTCTGTCCCATCTTTTTTATATATATTTAAGTATTTTAAGCACTGAAAGGCTGCAATAAGGTCTGCCCAGAGCTTCTCTTCTCCAGGCTGAACACCCCAACTCTCTCAGCCTGTCCTCCCAGCAGAGCTGTTCCAGCCTCGGACCATTTTTGTGGCTCCTCTGGCCCCTCTCCAACAGGTCCATGTGTGTCCTGTGCTGAGGAACCAGAGCTGGACACAGGACTCCAGGTGGGGTCTCACTGGAGCAGAGCAGAGGGGCAGAATCACCTCCCTCCACCTGCTGCCCGCGCTGCTTTTGCTGCAGCCCAGGATATATTTGGTTTCCTGGGTTGTGGGCACACACTGCTGGCTCCTGTGGCATCCATCACCCTCCCTGGGCAGCCTGTGTCACCCCTCACACTAAAAAAGTGTTTCCTGATGTTCAGAGGGAACTTCCTGTGGCTCAGTTTGTGCTCATTGCTTCTGGTCCTGCCCCTGGGTACCCCTGAAAAGAGCCTGACTCCATCTCCTTTGCACCCTCCTCCCTTCAGGTATTTCTATACATTGGTGAGAACCTCCTGAGCCTTCTCATTTCCAGGCTGAACAGTCCCAGGCTTAGCTCAAGTAATTTTGCCGCCTGACATGGGTACCTCCAAAACGAGTCAGAAAGCGATCATCAAAACATTTTTCACAGCATAGTTCCAATAGATTATTTATCCCTCAAATCATGTGTTTGGGTGTGGCAAACAGCACACCAAAGTCTCATTAAGCAGACAACCTGCGCTTGCATCTCATAAATGTCGGAACATCCGTGTGCTTGCTTTTTCCCCGCTGCCTTCTGCAAGCGCACCGGGCGCTGCAGCCGGCGGAGGGCGAGCCGTGTCTGTCTGTCTCCCGCAGGTGAGGAGAGCAGCGGGGAGGAGAGCGGCAGCGGCTGCGAGCTCCAGCAGTGCTCCCCGGAGTTCGAGTTCAACGCCACTGAAGTCACCGGGAACTCCAACAAGAGCGATAAGAACGTGAACACTTCTGCCGCTACCAGGAGCGGTTTATCACAAGCAGCCTTGCTCCTTAGCATTTTGTTCTTGGCCGTGCAAAGACAATGGAGATAATTGTGCAGCATGGGGGCGGGGAGGGAGGGAAAAGACTTTTATTACTGAAGTTAGAAGGCACCTGCTTTCACTTTTATACCATCTAGGGACTTTGCTTTTTAAGTTAATGGACAACAGTGTACAGTTTTTACTATGTTGCCGCTGGTTTTAAGATGAATTTTCTTTTTTCCCTTGCTATTCTGGGAATAACAGGAATGGGAACTACCAGTCTGTCCCATTCACCGAGAGTCCATGTGAGAGGTGGATAACAAAAATGTATATACAAGCCTGTAGTTAGCTCTGCATTTGTGTCTTTATCACTTTTGTTTTAATTTTATTTTACCATGTTTCTTATGAAAACAAAAAAACAACCCCAGGGTCCTCTCTTGGCCTGTAACAAGTATGTGTTTCTGAAATGAGAAATATCTGTACAGAAGCAGGTTTTATTTATCACGTTATCTTACAGGAAGAAAAAATAATTGCCCAACAAGCACAAAACATGTTTCATGCAGTTAACTTCCCATTTATCTATGTTATGTTAGTTGCCTTATCTGGAAAGAAGTGGAAGTAATTTGTCTTTATTATGCGGTAAAACAGAAGGGGAAGGCAGAGCTGGTCAGTGTGCCAAGTGCCCTGTTTGCATAGGGCGCTAATGCCAGGAGCAGGTTGTACTTTCTTGACTGGAGGTTTGGTTAAATTGGAAGAGAATACAGAGAAGCGATGCTGAGAAGAGTTGTCATTTGTTCTCTGGGATCCTTGCGATTAGCTGTAAATCCTGTTTGGTTGGAAGCAACTTGTCGTCATGCAGATCCAAATGCCAACGTGTGTCTTGTTTGCAAATTTTTTAGCTGAATGCTGGATTATTACTTTTTTTTTCTTTTTTAAAGGAATACTTTGTGGGAGGGGAGGTGGGGGGGTTGGGTTTGTTTTTGCAAGAGTTTTGTTTCCTCTCCCGTCAGGCAAAAGGGAAGGAGTTGCAGGCAGATTGGGGTGGGTGCAGGCAGGAGCTGGCAACTCGTTAATAAAAGAAATGTATATTTTTAAGAAAAGAGATGAAATAATTTTTAAAAATAATTTAGGGAAAACAAAGTCTTCGAAAAGACTCAAAATTATTCTGCATGTCTCCTCCTGCTTTAGGTAGTTTTTTAGGTCTGGCTGGATGCTGGGATCTGGCTGGGAGAGCAATCCAGAGAGAGGGTTTGTTCTATTCTGCCCTTGTGTTGTAAGGATAATTTTCTATTTTTATATTGAAGCATTAATTACTTGTTAGCTCAGGGTCAGCATTATATTCAACTTTATTTTCACACCAAATTTCTGCAAAGCTCTAAAGACGGGGTATTCTTGGTTAGTATAAACAATCCTGGAGGCTTAATGTTACTAGAAGTAGCCAGTTATTTATTAAAACATGTTGTTAGTAGAATAGGGATATTCTGGCTAGATTCTTTTTCTTTAGAAAATAAATCATGGAAGCATAAAATTGAAAAAGTTATAAATTTGTGTGGGAAAAAACGGATTGTAAATAGCTAAGTTGCCTTGCAAGGAATTGGAAAATGTGCTGATACTTAGAAACTACCTCAGTTCTGAGGAATTTCCTTTCTAGCTTTGAGTGCTATTACATTTACTTGGTAGAAGTGAATCTGGTCTCCAATATGTAGCTGAAAGAGTTATCCCTATAGACCTTGTTAGATTGTTTTTAATTTAGAAGGTTGAACTACATCCAGCTGTTTTCTTTCAGCTAAGTTCCCTAACAAAACCAATTTCTGAATTAAATATTGCTGATGGTTTCCATGACTTTTCCTGATTTGTTTGGTTTCATGGCGTTTTCTGATTGCCCTTTAATTATTTAAACGGTTCTAGCCATTTGAATTTTAATCCTGAAATAAACAAACCTTAGATGCACTATCACTGGAAATACATCGCAGTAAGGTCTGACTCGGAGAACGGTGGAACAAAAGCCCTTGTGTTCGGAGGGGCTGACTTCTCCAACATCTCCCTTCTTGGCATAAGTGTTCATATGTAAGAAAGGTGCTTGTAAATTCTCCTGCTTTCAAGTGTTTCTGCTTAAAATATTTATCGTTTCACATCTGATTGCTTACTAATTATTATTCCTTAGTTTGGTACAAGCCAACAGTGCAAAGACCTGCCGTGAGTTTTAAGTGTGTCCGGTTGACTTTGTTAATAGCACAACAATCCTCTGCTATATAAAGGACAGTTTTGTCACCTGGGACTACAGGAAACAAGAGTAAACATCAATGTAGGATGATCAAAAGTTGTGTTCCTGCTTTTATTTTGTGTTTGTGTGTGAAATTGGCTCTCTGATGTGAGCTTGTAAACTAAACCATGCAGGTAGGGACAAGGGATGCTGCTGGTTTTCAGGATAGCATGTGCTCCCTTCCTTCAAGTATTTATATATTTTTTTTCCACATAACCATTGCCATTATGATCGTGTTTTAAAGAAGAATTCTCATACATAGATTTAATAATTAAGATTAATGGTAAGGAGCTTCAAATGCAAAATGAACCAGAGAGGTGGTGTTCTTGGTGGCATGTGAGGTGCCGTCTCCCAGAGAGTCGGAATTAAAACAATACAGCCCTTGGAAGGACTGGGTTGAACAGCTCTGTGCCTCTCTTGCTCCAGTGTGCACAAATCTGTGCTGTGACAGCCTCCCCGATGGCATGTGCAAGCTGCTCTGGGTTCCTCCAGCCAAGCAGCCTCCATATTTACACTTCTGGAAGCAAAGAAGGGGGAAAAGGAGAGAAGAATCAGATGCTGGTAGTCAGAGGGTCTCTCGTGTGTTGTGATGAGTGGTGCGACCCTAAATCGGAACAAATGACCAGGGCAGCACGAGGAGTTGTCCCGCAGGGTCCTGCTGAGCCAACCTGGGTTTCGTCCTCCTGTTCAAGCTGGTGTGTTAATTCTGGAAGGTGCAGCCTCAGTGGTGACTTCTGAGACCTGATGGTGAAGTTTCCGTTGCCATCCTCTGATTGCTTTAGCTGGATGTAAGAATTGCTGGACCAGGCAAGACCTCTGGCATGGTCCTGCCTCATTTCTCATGGTAGCATCTGGTGTCAGATATTTTGGAGCAAGGCACATACAAATCCCTTCCATCTGTTTGGGTGCTTTTAATTATTGTGTGTCACCCAGTACCTGCTGCTCCTGTTAGTCACCCTCCCCAAAAAGCCACTCTTCCCTCCTACCTTCCTACAACCACCAATGTGAATGTCACAGTGTCCCCCCCATGGTGACGCCAGCACTGGGGGCTGCTGCCCTGCTCATGCCCTTCGCTTGCCAGCACAAAACGCAGCATTTCTTCTTGTCCCTGGGAAGGCCCGTGCCACCGGCACATCTCCACGGCCGGACAGCCAGGTCCTGCCAGCACAGCCAGTCCTGGGGCATCCTGGGGACACTGAGGACCGCAGATGGTGTGTGTGGAAGCTGGTGGGCATGGCTTCTGTGGAAAACCTGAACCTGGATAAATCCATCTCTGTTGGAAGAAATTAACTCGCACTCTTTTAATGCTGTTGGCTTTATTTTTCCCTGTAAGGCAGGCTGAGTTTCTAAGATAACTGCAGAGTGTCACTGCCTCAACTCTGATGTGATGACTAGTGGACACCTGCCTGCAGTGGGCCATATGTCAATGCAGTGATACCTGCGGGGCTGGCGGGAGAGTGGCCTGTCCTTTGCTACTTTTCTTCCTTGGGATGCCATCTAGGGCAAGTAGTAATTTAAATAAATGCATAGGAGGAGGTGAAAATTGATTCAGGAGTATTGCAATCCTCCTCCTGGCTGGTGGGATCTGTGGTGACCCGAGTTGCTACAGGGGGGGGACTCACAGCCAGGAGCCACCCCGGGAGGGTGATCAGCCATCAGCTGTCCCTCCTGACTCTGTCCCCTGTGCTTGGGGGTTTCAGTCCCCTCCGCAATGGTTATGTAGTGCTGTGCTTCATGGCGTCTAAGTAAGTGCGTGTGATTTAATGGTTTAAGGTAGCTGCAAGATGTGTTGGTTAGAGATTGTGCAATACTGGCTTTTGTAGGACCACTTGAATATGAACCAGCCCTAGCAATGGTTTTCATTTCTTGATGATACTCTTTCACATATCTTGCTTTCTGGGTTTGGTTTGCGCTTTTTTTTTTTTTTTTGTAGTGGTTATTTTTTAATCCTCTGCTGTGGTTTGTTTGAGGTCTTGTAACAGTGTAAATTGCCCGGGAAGACACAGCTCTTTATGGGCTTGCTGTAATTCTGGGTCAAGTGTGCTTAAATTGCTGTAATTTGTATCTAATGGATTACATGGATTGAGAGCCCTTTTATAACTACTGGAGCAAGGAGGGGCTGCCTGCCCTGGGAGGAGGGGAAGATACCCCGGGCATGGCCTGTCCCTTTGTCCCTCTCCTCTGGAAGGGAGGGAGGAGCATCCTTCCCAGTGGTCCCTAGTGCTCGGCAGCCTGGCGGGAGCTGGGGATGTGCCAGGTGCAGAGGGGCAGGTGGCCCTGGGGAGGAGGCTTTTGTTAAACCTGGCAGGTTTTGGAGGATGCTGACAGTGCATCCTAATGTCGTGTTGCCTTCCTCTGTTTAGTGTCCACGTGCTGTAGGCTGGGTGCTGGTGGAGATGCTTTGTCCTTCCTGAGTCTGCTCTGCTTTGTTGGCCTCTGCCCTTTGGGCTCCTTGCAGCCCCCTCCCAATGGCTTTGCCCCAAGTTTCCTTGCTGCCCTGGCTGCTTTTTCCCTGATCTTTGCTCTTTGCGGTGGATCCTCTTGTGTGTGCCCCATATCCCAGCAGGAGCAGAGCAGGAATGTGTCTCACCCATGGACCTTGGTGGCCTCCCCTGGAAGCCATCTCTGTTTAACTCCCCACCAGACTTTGCCATAACCGTTAAAGTGGGAGTTTTTGTTTAAAAAGCAGCTCTTAAAATCAGCAAACCTGCTTCAGGTTGTTAGGCATTTCAACAGGCAGGTGATGTCTCCATCTCCCCGATGCCTGCATAGAGGCTAAGTGGGAACAGCTTCATCCCCATCACAAAATCTGGGGTGCCTGTACCCCAGGACAATCCCTCTACATAGCTGTTCATCCTCCCTGCTGCATTGTCCCCCACTACATGTGTCATTAATTCGAGTAATCTGATGTAAATCAATATGCTAAGCCCCTCATGAATTGGGTTCCTGATTTATACTAATGAGACTTAAAATCTTGGGGAAGGTTGAGGGTATTTTTTTCTCCTCCAAAGGGCTCCACAAGCTATTGTCAGCCTCACAATGGCTGGCCCTTGGCTGGGCTGGTAATTGCCTCGTGACTGTATTTGCATCAACATAATGGCGAGGATGTTAGCAGGAGTTAAGACATCTCATCTTTTCCTCTGAACAGGAAAATTCAGGATTAGCAAGGTGGAATGCAGTTGCTGGTGGTTGCTGGCAGCCCTATTGTGTAGGGTGGCTGCTCTTCACCTATAATTCAGCTTTGTCGGTGTTTCCATTATAAACTTGCTTTTCTTCAGAGCTTTATAAGCTCAGCCGTAAAAATCAGGCCTGCCTGCAAACTTGGCATGTTGGGAATTGGCCAGGCTTTTATTTTTTCTGGTGGGAAGAACTGATGATTATTTTTAGAAGTTGTTTCGTCTGTGAAGTTTAATGGGTCAAAATGCTGTTTTGGCATTCACAAACCAGCTTTGTTGAAAACCCCATTTAGCATCATCAATAATACAGTAATGCCGAGGTTCCACAGGGACAGGCAACTAAAACAATAGCCAAAATCTTACGTTTTTAAAGCTAATTGTTGTACATGTTCAGCCATTTTCCCCATGCCAGTACCACACACGTACTTGCTGTCTTGTGCAAGAAGCAGATGCAAGGACAGTTAAGTCTGTAGGAGGCATTTCCCTGATGCCAACAGGAGGTGCATCTGCATTTCCAGGTTCTCTTTAGTGGAGGTGAAGTCACGGATCTGTAAAGCAACTGGGTTGCTGCAGTAGAAAAAGTATTCTGGTTTGACCAAGAGCTATTTTTTTCCCCCCTTATTCTTTTTTATGGCTGCCTTCGTTCACATCACCATAGTGGAGTGTGTTTGTATCAGAGCTGGAATGTGCAATCCTAAATAAAAGCTCTGCCTGTCTGGGAGGGCTCTGGAGGCAGCTTTCAATGTGTGTGTCTACACACCACCCGTCTGATTTTGGGTGAGTGGCCATCCTGCTCTGTTTGCAGGTAAGGAGCTGGGTACCCTGATAAATGCATGGGATAGTGGAGTGAGAGGAAGAAGTGTCTGTTCACTTGGACAGTCCTAAATGACTTTTATTTGCTCTGAACTTCCCATATACCAGCACAGACCATGCTGCTTTCATGAGGATGCTTCAGGTAAAAAGTCTCAGAGAATGAGGCAAGGCACTGACTTCTTAGAGGCTGTAGTGCCTCTGTGGCTTGCGGCAAGTGGGAAATAATCACTCTTTATTCATTATTAAGTTATTTGGTTGATTGTGCATTCAAAACCACTTCAGCATTGAGTAAGAATTTGTTGCTATGAAATAGTGGTGGGATTTTCAGATTTGAGCAGGGACAGTTGGGGGTCAGCATTTACGTGGGAGGGTGAGGGCTCTCGGCTGGCTGGAGGCCAAGTGAGTCCGTGTTACCAGTAATCTGTTGTCTTCGATAAAGGTCTTCTGGAGCCTCATTGTCTGAAAATAATTAGCCAAATAAATTAGGTGGCTTCTATTCCCTATGTGTTCTATGCTAAGTAATTCTGACATTTGGCTTCCTAGCAGAAGGGATAATGTATGTGCAGAAGATAGTTGTTGTCAGCTGTCCCCATGACACCCCCAGCTCACTGCCTCCCACCTGGGGGGAGCGGCAATGGAGGAGATAGGGGGCTGCACCTTGCAGAGATGATAATGGGCAAGAGAAGCTGTTGGGGAGCCTCATGCTGACCAGAGGTTATGGGAATGAGGTCCCTGGGGAGCTCCTGGCCGGTGGGATGGTGGGTGGGCAGACCTGCTATTCAGCATCCCTGTGCAAGCGTGCCTTGCCATGGGGGATGCGTTTAACTGCAAACCTTAGAAAAGGGGTAAAAATTCCCTTCCTTGAAGGCATGCTCCATCACACTGGTGCAGGCACATGGTACCCGGTGAGTTAGAGACTCACCCAGGAGCTTCCAGCATTGTGGGTCTGACAGGCAATGGTTAGAAATGAGAGGGAGATGGGAGAGAAGTGCCTTGGGCAGCACTCAAGCTGCATCTCTGCCACCTGCTTCGTGTCCTTTCTTTCACTCTGTTCTTAATTTAAAGTACCTTAAATGAAGGTCACCCTCGGGGTGTTTTATTAGCAGCCTCTTTCCTGAGGGGGGCTGGCTGTAGCATCTTTTGACCCACACTCCAGCGCTGGTTCTCTCAGCAACATGGAGCAACCTCCATCAAAAGGCAGCAGGATTGCAACGTTTCCTGGGCTTCCTCTCTTGCTGGCCACCTTTGCAATAAAAATTGTAGAGGCTCTGGCTGACCACCCTCCCAATGGAGCCGTGCTCACCAAATATGTGGTTCTTACGGTGGCACTTGAACCCTGCTGCAGGGTGAGAGTGTTTCATGTGCAGCTCAGATGGGAGGGAGCTGTAGGTGACAGCAGGGCGCAGGAGCCCTGTTTGTACATGGGGTTTGTGCTGCAGGGATCAGAAATGAATTTGAGGCTGCTGGAAGGGAAAACCTCCCCCATTAGGATTTGTCCCCGTTGCATTGCAAATGGTGGTTTTCTCCCCTCCTCTGTTTTCATGCCCTTGCTACTCACACCTGAAGCATTAAAGAAGCAGGAGCTCCATCTGTGAGGAGTTGTTAAACCTGGACAGTTGTGAGGTGCATGGAAAACTTGAGTAAAGCTACAAGCAAACCTGTATTTTTGCCCTGTGTTAATGGATGGAGGGAGCAATTGGTTTTCCCTTCGGCTTTCAAAAGCACTGGCTGGGGGAAAACCCACCAACACCCAAAATCTCTCCAGCCTCACTGCCACGTGCACATTAGTTGGGTGAGGCAATGCCAGGAGGCTTCCTAGGAGTTGGCAGTGCTGAAGGCCCTTTATGCACATGTAAGCAGTAAAATGACAATAATGGTCACTTCCATGGCTCTGTGCAAGGTTCCTTTCCTCCAGGAAGACGGGGATTTCGGGGACCCATGTAAACAGCCACGGGGCCAAGCCCTGTAAACCTTGGGCAAGCCGGCACGTGGTGGTGCAGCCGTCCCCCCGCGGCAGCAGCCGTGGCTCAGCTCATCTGCGGGCGGTGGATTTGGGGCTCTCCTCTTCTGAGCCCAGCACTGAGACAGCAGAGTGGTTTTAATGAGAGCACGTAAGTTAAAACTGGTTTTCTCCTTTCAAAATTAGTGGCAGACTATGGCTGGCTGTTCAGGTTGCTATTTTAACTGCTCCAGATGTCGAGGACGGCTCAGCCAAGATCAGTGCGTAATCCAAAGGAAATACTATTAATTTCAAAGGAATGTGGTCAATATTTAAATGTTTTAGATCTTTTTAATATGTAGACAGTGGTAGTGGTCTAGCTGGGCTTATTAACTCAGCTTTTGGAGCAGTGATTCTATTAGCATGAATTAATGTCTATTAACATTATTGATTTTCATTTATTTTAACATGCAAGCCTGTAATGATACTGGTTGTTTTAGGCATTCTCCGAGGCTGTACAGAGTCAGGAACTGTTGGTTTAAGGCCTGATCCCACAAGCTTTTATCCTTCCAGTTGCTACTTTAAGCCCTGACTTAGTTCCAAGCCTGTGGAGCGGCTCCCGCCGACTCCAGCAACAGTCGGATTGAACCTGCTCCGAGTCCCACTTCATCCAGCCCCTACGGCTTTGTCTGCAGAGAGGCTTTGCTGGTCCTTGCATGACCAAGGTGGATTTAACCCTTGGAGCACACCAGTAGTGACTGTGAAATATCGCCTCTGCTCTATCTCCACATCATTCTGCTAATTCAGTATGCAGTGGGGATCCAACCTGGCTCTTACACCCATAACCATCAGCAGCGACAAGTAGGGTGGAGCTGGTCTATTAAATTCTAAATCAAGCCCAGGTAGAGCAATTTCCCCCCTCCCCTGACTTTTTGTGCCTATTAAACATATGAAAGTCTTGTAAGGCAAAGGGTTTGTAATGAGGAACAGAGTTGTCTTGAGTATTTTGTTAAAGGTATGGAAAGCTTTTAAATAAAAAAAAAAGAAGTTGTCTTCTTTAAATCAGATTGAAGAATAACTTAAGAAAATGGTTGGAGATAGACTTGCATCTTACCAAGCTAGAAATGAACCCGTTTTTTCAACAAAACAAAAAGTTCATAACTCATAACTTTCTTAGCAAAATATCTGTTTTCAATAGCTGTTGAAATATTTTGCTTGTAGAGGTCACACATTCTTAATGAAAGACGTTATCTTCTTTTGGTTAAAAATATTTTTAAAGCCAAGTTATTTCCATTAAAAAAAATGTTTTAAATTACTAGTGAAATTACAGGGAAGTTGCACAAGAAGAAAATTATAATCAGCCTAGATATATTTTTGGAAAAAGTAGGCACCCAGGAAAAAAAAAGTCTAACCCCAAAATGCAAAAGACTTCAGTCTGTGTCAGAGAATGCTCTCAATAAAAGGAAACCTATGGCTCCTTTGTCTGAAGAAACCTCACCCTTTGTTCATGTCTAAGAAAAATGGTTCTTGTTACTGAGAAAGTGTTTGCCTTGCATGAAAAAAATGTTTCTGTGGGAGATGTTTTACATTCGAGTGATGCCAGAGAGCCAAAATGTTGAGCTATATTGGCTGTAAAAAACCACAGGCTTGATGAAGCTGGAACAATTCAGTTGAAACCCTTTGGGGAAAGGGGAGGATTTCCCCTCCCTCTCAAGGCAAGCAGGGATTTCTGCATAATGCTGGAGTCCTTTTGGGTGGAGAAAAAAAAACTAGTGCAGGCGATGTATCATCCTGCATGAATGTGCATCACGAGGGCTGTGAGCACAGCCAGGGGTGCTGGTACCTGGGGGCCATGGCCAGAGCCTGGTGCCACCGCCATCACTACTGCCCTGGCTGAGAGCACATCTGGACTGCACATCTGGTGCTGAGCATGCCTGCCTGCTCTTGGACACTGTGCTATTTCTGTCTCTATGCACTAGATGGCATTGCCAACTTAGCTAAGGGAGTGCCACTGGCACCCTGATGTCCCTGTGTTCTCCCAGAGCATCCTTTGGGGTCATGCCTGGTGAGCATCCAGAAAAAGGTGTAATTTGCATGGATCCAAGCTCTTGTGTACTCTGTTGATGGTAATTTGTGATTTTTATTGTTTATTTTTAAGCTTCTGTGAGTGAGAGACAGCTGCGGTGTCTGACACAAGCTGGTGCCAGTGCTGGGGCATCCCAGAGCTGCTGGTGCGGTCGGCGTGACGGGGACATGGGTTGTGCTGAATCATCATGGCCCTGGTCCAGCCCCAGGTCCTGTTTTTGGGCATTGGCTGAGTACACAGCAAGAGACGGTCTTTGCTGCTGCTTACAACCCCTACAGGTGAGCTGGGCAAGTATGAGAGAGGTTGGGTTGCTGGCATCTTAAGGAGGAACCTAAATGCTGGAGACATTAGGAGTTCAGCAGCACCTCTTGATTCCCTGCTCAGTCTGTTCTCTTTCGCTGTCTCTGACAAGAGCCTCGCACCCGTCCTCCCTGTCTCGGTTTCTCAGCAGTTGTGTGTGCTAGACTGAGGTTGGTAACACTGAAGCCTCCCAGACCGGTGTGGGAAGAGCATGCACCTGAGCAGTTGTTACCTGGTCCCTTGGGTACGGCAGCTGGCACGGAATGCCTGTAAAGGTTGAGGAATTGTAAACCTGTGAATCTTCCTAAACTGTCACTTCCTCCTCGGAATCCAAGCTTCTTTTCAAGGGCCAAAGGTGCCTCGCTGCTATTTGTGTGCTCTTCTATCCCTCCACCCATTTGCAGAGAGCAAACCCAGTAGATAAAATCCAGGAGGGATGCCTGGGGTGGATCTGCTGCACAGCTGTACCCTGGAGAGCACAGAGCCCATCCCAGGGTGGCTCCTCCAGGGTACCCACTCCACCACGCAGCCCTGGGATGCTGAACAACTTGGGGATGAGCAGCTGGGGCTACTTGGTGCTCTCTTGAGTGTTTGTGCTCCAAGCCTGCGAGCACCTCTTGCCCTGCCAGTGCCAGCCCTGAGGCTTCGCTGGGACAAACATGTCATTGTTTGTATCCTCCCTTGCAGTTTCTCTTGAAAACAAAATCCTGAGTAGCATTCAGTTCCTGCTTTCTCAAGTGGTGGTCAGGGAGGGATGTGCTCCCCTAGAAACATCTTGCCATCTCTGGCTCATGTTCTGGGATGCTCAGGTTGACCTCAGCCTGTTTTTTATTCAGAGTTCCCTTCAGTTGCTCAGGGCGTCTGTACAGGGCACTCGCATGTGGCTGCTGATAGATCAAATGATCAACAAAAGTAGTACTTGTGTTGTGTTAGCATCTCAAAGTATCCGTGTCCTCAGACTTTCCAAGCTGCTTGGCTACGTGATCAGCGTTGGTGTTGCAGAAATGCTCAGGAAAAATGTTGAGGATAAATCTCCCCCTGGGCAGTGACATCTGCTGTCCTACTGGAACCCCTGAAAACTAGCAATACAAGAGACTTCTTGATGCAACACTGCTTTGCAGACTTGCAAAAAAACTTTGTGTGTGTGTGTTCATTTGTGGGGAGAGCTGCTCACACCACTTCGGGTATTCAAATTTCCATGGAGAGAGAGCTGGCTGCCTTTCCTGCCTGGGAGATGCAAGGCTTGGAGCAGAGCTGCTCTTGGAAAATGAAGCATTTGTGCATCAGTTGAGCTTCCCAGAAGGAGGACTTTGCCTGACTCTGTTGTTTGGGCCATTGCAGCACAGTCAGCCAACCATTCTTGTTGTCATTCCTGCATGAGATCTATTTTATATGAACTTGGGCAGGTCACTTCTCTGCCTCTGTTATCCTCTTGGAGGAACAGACAGAAAACCTTACCTGCAGCGAAGACCTAAGATAGCTGATTATGGCAATTCTGCTGTTAACGTGAGCCAGCCGTGAGTGCCAGATCTCATGCTTGAGTTGCTGAGCAAACCTCCAAAAACTGGGTAGTTCATATTTTAATGCTGAACTGCACTGTAATTTTTTTTTTCCTCCTTTAATTTAAGTGAATATACTAATTGTCTTAGTAACCAAAAAATCTGCCATCATAAAGCATATAAATTTGCTGCCCCCACCTCATTTGACTAAACTGGAATGCAATTCACTTCTTGGTATTCCTGCAGACCTGGGTGATGTGACATGTTGAGAGAACCAGAACATCTGCGTCAGCGACTGTGAGGTGGACAGGAAATGTGCATTTTTACTGCACTCTCAGGAAAGAAATCGCATTAGATTTGTGTGATCTCAGACCATTCACATTCCCTGTGCAAAATCCAGGCCTTAATCAGTAGCCTCATAGCAAACTACCCATTTCTGAAGGTGGTCTCCAAAAATTAGGTAATAGCTCCTAAATTATCCCAGTGACCAGCAAACCTGTGAGTCCAGCTTGCAAACCAGTAGTGAGAGGCTCCTGATGGGATGCCTGGGGAAGGTACGCTGTGGTTTTCATGTGTATCAGCATGGTAAACTGTTGTAAATGCAGAGCCAGCTCTGTCGAAGTTGGAGGCTGATGTTAGTACTTTCATAACAGAATTAATACCTTAAAGTATGTTTCAGAATATGTTTGAGACATTATCTGTCTTTCAATGTGTAAGCTCTGTCTTAAAGCTACAGCTAAACCTCTGAGGTTTAGTATCTAGGTGAAGGTTTGATTATCTAGGAAGAAAGAAAGAAAAAAAACCTTAGGCATACAGTACTGAACAGTGGGTTTTATCTCAATTGATTTTGTTCATAACCTCCTTGTGGAACTTAACAGAAAATTAGATCTCTGCCACCAAATTCTTGAAGGCATTAGAAAACACTATGGAGAAGATCTTACTTTCCATCAAATTCCACTCCACTGACTTTTAAAGAATGCAACTGTTTCACTCATTTTTAATTCCTTCAGACTTTTCCATAGGGGATATTTCTAATTTTGCAAATAGTTTCCCCTCAACTCAGTTGTGGGTCGGGGGGGAAGAAAGACATTTTGTCTTGGGGAAAATCTCATGTGCTCAGTGGGAGCCCTTCCCTGCAAAGCTGCGCTCCCAGGGAGCTGCTGGGATTTCCCATGGCCGCTCCTTTGCTCTATGCACTGAGGGCTCAGGGATGCTCTCCCCAGGCTTGGATAACATCGTTATGCGGTACCACGTGTGCAGGAGTGATGCTGGTGGCTTCCCAGGATTAAACTCCCAAGGCATCAGCCAGCAAACCTTCCCCATGCCCCCGGATCACCATACTTAAATAAGGAAAATTTTAAAAAATTGCAAAGAATATGTTTAGCATTTCTTTTGGCTGGTGGTGCCTTTCCAGCTGAGAAAGACCCCTCTGGCTAAATTTTGATGGCCCTGCTGTGGGCAATGAATGTCCCTCCTCCATCTATGACTGTCTGCACCTATCCTGGCAAGCTGGCTGTCCTTTGAGAAGCTGGCCTTTTTGGCTGAAGTTTTGGCGTATTTGGTCCTAGCCCAAAAGATGACTATTTAAAGATATAGTCTGGATACAGCCGTGTAACTTGGGCAAAGGAGAAAGACTGATTCTCTCTCTGCATGGAATGTTTGCAGCTGGGGCCACCAAGCCTGCTGGGCTCAGGCACCCATCCCCAGCCCTAAAGTCCAGCCAGACCAGAAGCATTACTGACATGTTTTGCCTTTACCTCTACCTAGGTGACTTGGTTTTTGGTTTTTCCAAAGGATCCTGGTATATTGTGTGACTCTGGCAGCTCACTGTGTTCAACTGGGGAGGGATGGAAATGGGCTCCAGTGCCAAAGGTGTGGGGAGCGGGATATCTCCTTGTGCTTTTCCAAAATAGCTGTGTGTGATGCTGACTATGAAGTTAAAATGAAAGATGTCTTGAGGTATGTTGTGTTTTTTTTTCCTTCTTTAAATACATCTATACATATGGAGGGAGGAAGAGTGAGAGACAAGGGTGGAGCTTTTGGCTGGTGGCTCTGGGCAAACAGAAAATTGACCCAGCAGCATTGCTTTGCAGGTCAAGGAAGTTAAATGGAAATAAACCAGAAATATTAAAACAAAAACGAATGGAGGAGAATCATGTTTCCTGCAGGGTTTTTCTTCTCTTGGGTGTGGTGGTCTCTCTTGGCCGGGTGTCGGGCTGAGCTCACCACCAGGCGGTCACCACGCAGCGCCCTGTGACCATGTACCCCGCTTTGTTCTTGGCAGGCGGGGTGGGGTGTTTTATTTAACCAGATAACTTAGAGCCCCAGAGGACTCCAGGCTGCCGTTTATCTTTCTGCAGTGTCAGCATTAGTACAGTATTCCTTTCTTTTATCTGGGATCTTTTTATTTAATAAGTGCGAGTCAGAAATATATGCTTTCCGGCTTTCCTCTCGCAAATACTGCAGAGACTTGGACTCACAGGCCAGATAACAGGCAAACAAAAGCTCGGGGGAATGGTGAGCCCTTGCCTGCAATGCTCTGGTGCAGGCACGGTTGGGTTTTAACCCTCTGTGCTGGGGAGCAGACCCATGCATCCTGGTGGTGTTGGAAACTGCCTCCTTGAGGAGATATAGTAGTCACGTATTTTCTTCTGGGTGTTTCTCATACCATCCCAGTTTTGCTCTGCTTTTATTTCTGTCTCATGGTGGGTGTATCCAAAGCTTGGGCCTCAAAAGAGGGGTGTTAACCACGATGCTGGACAGGCACTGGATGTGAGCAGTGACTCACTGGTCCAGAGCTGTGAGGGTGTCTCCTGCCTCCCACACCAAACAGTTCCCAGTGAGAGCCAAGCTTGACGTGATGCTCCGCTCCTGGTACTCTTTGCTGCAGCAGGGACCAACTTCTTTTCCCAAGTAGCAAGCAATAGGATGAGAAGTGGTCTCAAGTTGTGCCAGGGAAGGTTTAGATTGGATATTGTGAAAAATTTCTTCACAGAAAGGGTTGTCAGGCATTGGAACAGGCTGCCCAGGGCAGTGGTGGAGTCACCATCCCTGGAGGGGTTTAAAAGACGTGTAATGATGCTCTTAGGGACGTGGTTTGGTGCCAGTGCTGGGTTAATGGTTGGACTCAATGGGTCTCTTCCAACTAAAATGATTCTCCGATTCTGCAGCCAGCTGCTGGGCATTGCAGCCTCTGCACAGCCATCTGTTATCTAAGGTATGTACAGCAGCTCCATATGCACATGAGAGGCTGAGATCACCCATAAGTCCATAAAGATGCAGCAGGCTGCCTCCTCCAAGGAATGGCCTTAGGCTTTTCATTTGCTTGGTTTTCATTTTCAAAAGCTTTTGACCCAATTGCCTGATTCTTGATTCCAGACATGTTTGACACGTGGGTCGATATCCCAAAGACATTAAGCCTTTTTAAGTTTTATAAAAACAAGTAGCAGTGTGGTGGAGGGGTACTCAAGCTGCTCCTTTTGGGGAGAAGGTTCTAGTATGAGTCTCAACCTTGGTTACTTGCCTTCAGAAAACCCACAGGCAAAAACTGCAGAAAACTAAGTTTCTTAAATTATTCGCACATCTTCTCTTTCATGAATGTGTACCTGCAAACAGGACTTACAGCTATCTTTATCTCATTTCATTTCACACTTTTTTGCCCCATTTCAAAAATGAAATGTGTTGCAGGCAAGACCCTCGCCTCACGAAAAGACTGACCTGAGAGTAAGAAAATGACAGCAGGAGAATCTGGGTGTAGTTGAAGTAAAACCTTAGGTCAAACCTAAATATGAGCCTAGATGTGCTATGCATCCCCAGATGGAAAGCAGGAGGGACGCTGGGGCATATTTGTGACTCAGTTGTCTCTGAGCTATTTAGCACTTTGTGAGATGGCACAGAAGGACCATTAACAATGAATCTGCTGCCATTCAGGGCAGTCTTGAGTCATTGTGGTTTAAAAAATAAATTATCATATAAATAGCTGCTTAGGAATCTCAGCCCAAAGACCACAAGCTATTACAAGCACATAGCTTTTTTGGCTTATGTAGCACCATGTCTACTTGTGGAACATTTTGGCTGCATGTCGTAAAACCGCTTCCTATTAAAAATAAAATAAAAAAAAAAGAAAGAAATTATAGGAAAATAATTAAGTCTATTGTCAGTGACAACTGCTGGTGGTTTTCTAGTGCCTTTCATTCCAAGAAACTGAGCGTGTCCTAACTGGATTTTGCATCCTGTCTTCACTGGACCCACCCTGAGATGCTGCTGCCCTGGAGGGACCGGTACCCCCTGCCCCAGCTACCCAGAGCCACATGGTGATCAGCAGCACCCACAGATTGGGTTTAACGCCAGAGGGGCTTTCTGGGTAGTTTTCGGGAAGGATTGGTGGGTTTTGAAAAGGCAGAGGAGAGCGTGGTGGTGAAGTACTTGTGCTCCTGCAGCTGAAGAACACCACTGGGATTTTCTTTCATGAGCCACCTCCCTGTGAATGGCATCAAGTTCTGCTGTCCTGGAGCAAAGCTGAGTATGACCAGTTTGAATCTGGAGACTTTATAACAGGAAAAGGTGCCAAGGCCTGTGTTATAGGCATCTCTCCTAGTATTATGGACGGTTAATAACAACATTTTTCTTGACTTTATTTGGAGTAGGATCAGATACCAAGAGTGAAAATCCTCTCAGAAAGTTGTTCTGAGTGAACTCCAGCCAGTCAGCTTGAACATAATCCGTCCTTGGGTTTTCCCAGTACACTGGTTCTGGCCAATAAACTGCTTATTTGTTTTGTTTGCTTTTTTTGTGACTTCCCTTTAGGGGAAAAAAGCAAAAGCTGTGAGGTACAGCAGTACCACTGAAGCTGTGGGACGGTGCACGTGGTAATGACCCTTTCAACAGGTTTTTTTCTCAGACATTCGGCAAAGGTTCACAGTCCCAGCACAAAATGTGAGAATGATGTCTGTATCACAAAGGCATTTTCCCAGCATGGCTGAGCTGTGATATGAAACAAGCTGATTTTCTCATGAGAGGGGAGTAAATCCTTGGAAGTGTTATTTTTCTAATGTTTTATTTGAAAAGTCCTAGCATGACCTTTTCTTGATGTTGCTTTTTCTTTCTCTTTTTTCTTTGTAAAAACCCTGCAGGATTGTGATTAGCAAGATAATGAATACCATCTGCTTTTAATCAATTCCTTCCTTTTCTCCCAAACCTCCTAACTTCTAATATTAATGGAAACAGATTTGAATACTGGAAGGAGCCGCTCTGGAGAGCGCTTGGGTATTTACTAGGTGAAAAGTGAGATTGCACAGGTTTATTTCATGGGGTAGGGCATTTGACAGGTGCAATTTTTCTTCTAGATGTGTTGCATGCCTGTTTTATAAACCAAAATGCATACTGACACGTGAGATTATAATTCTGCATTGGAGGGAAATTTTAAGAAGGGAAGGTAACTTCTCGCACAAACCAAAGCTGCTGCCCCAGCTTTTCCAAGGGGACAGCTCTTATTTACTGATACAGTGATACACCTGGGGGTAAATGCGATCTACACGTAAAGCAAGAAAGCAAAGGGTCTTCCTGGGAGGGAAATAGTGCCCACAATAGTTTAAGTGTAACCCTACAGTCAGTTTTGCAAAATACACAAATGCGACTTACAAATACAGCTTTCCTCAGTGCCTATGCATCCATTGTATTAGTTTATCTTGGAAGCTGAAAGAATTTGAATTCATCTGCTGTCAAGGCTTGCTTTGGATCGGACTGTGGTGTGTTGTGGTGGTGGTTTTGTGTTTTGGTGTGCTGTGGGGTTTTTTGTTTGTTGTTTCTTTGTTTGTTTGTTTGTTTTCCTCCTGGATAGGAATAAATTTGATTTGTGCTTTTCTCTCAGGTTTGAATCAATCACCCTGCTCTGATTTGTATGACTGTTTTATCCCCTAAAGGTTCGCATTAACAGGCATTCCTGGGATGTTTGCTTGATTGGGTTCAAGGCATTGTGTGTTCCCATCTGTCCTGGCTGATTACGAACCAGTTCTGCCAGCTAATGTTGGCTGGGAAACCTTTTCTTTTATGCATTGGTCCAAACTGAGAAATCACTGTTTCTACCACAAACACTTCCAGACCTGTTGTGATTGTAACAAGGAGGTCCTGGCTGTGAGTACTGGTGTTCTGTGCCTGCTCATGGGATGGATGCATACCAGCATACACGTTAGGCTGCTTGGGGTGTCTGCTCGGACCAAACCTACAGGGGTTATATACCCATACGGTTCCTACAGGTAAGTTGTATTGTATGAACAGCCCCTGTTGGTATATTCCTCTTTTTGAAAATATTGTTCACCTTTTCACAGGAGTTCTGGATATTTTTTCTGCTTCATGCAATACACTTAGATTTTGGGCTGGGGATGGATGATGCCTTTGAACTTGGTCAGGGGTATTGCCTCCAATACCCCAAATCAGTGACTGTGGCCCCTGGGTATTTTGAAGGGAATGGGCTTGTTCCCATTGCACAAAGCTTTCTTGGGGGTGCTGGTTGCCACCAAGGGATCCTGCATGCCTGTGCAACTCTCTGAATTAAACCGGGACTTCCACCACGAGGGAACAAGAAATGTAGAGATGCTTTGTCCTTAACTCAACATGGGTTCAACCTGGGGTACCATGTTCCCGCTGATTGCTTTTATCTTGACAGGGCGGCAGAGGTATGTACTGTTCAGCAGCACATCCCAAGCACGTGTGGTCCTCAGGCTGGTGAAGTAAAGCACAGACAAAACAACCTCTTTTGTGAAGAGGAACTGGCTGTAAACATCTAGAAACAAGTTTCCTTTGTAGAGCCTCTTGCCTAATCCCTTGTTACAGGAGCTTTTGGGGTGAGATGCCTGAAGTTGCATGAGAAAGATGCATGTAATACTTCTGATTATTAAGCCTGATGCTACCAAACAATGCACTCTTGTTCCCTCTCTCACTTTACAGAGCGATGCTGGCTTAACATCTTACACTTCCCCAGGACGTGGAGCAAGCATGGGCTGGGACAAAGCCAGGATGCTGTCTGGCGTGAGGGTGTAGATATCGCTCGAGTGTTACTATGGGTGCCTAGTGGTACTTCTCCAATGGAGGGATGCTTTGCTATGTGTTTTACCTTGTCTTGGAGAGCTTTCCCCTTGGAGACCCCTAAACAAGGCGATCACGAGTCAAAAAATCCTTCTGGAGCTGTCACTGAAATTTGAGGGTGGATGGAATATGCGGGAAAATAACACTTGGTCCCGTTTGCCTCCAAGAGCATGCGTGTGCTTCTCCTAGGGACCTCTGAGAGGCTCTGGTTACAGTTTGGAGAGGACGCTTTTGGGGTGCCTCAGAAAAATGCCATCTTCTTGGCTTGATGTTGAAGACATGCATATGAAAGCAATGTATGATGAAGACAAGGCCATGAGCAGCAGACACGTGGCAGGAACTCCCCATCCAATCCCTGCACGAAGGATGCTCCCTGTGCTTCCCATTGGCACCCACCTGCTGCCAGCCAGCCCACAGAGGTGTGTGGCAAAAATCATAGCTCTTTTTGCATGGCTGATTAAGTGACAGCAAGGGGTAGGCAGGATGAAGAGGGAAGAAAAACAGTTGTGACTTGCCATAAAGCCTACAGCTGACACCTACAGATTGCGCGTGGGGCAGGCAGAACAGCGGTGGCTAAAGAAAAGAGCCTTTACTCTCAGCAGCCATTTCATGTGCATAGACTTAAAAAGCATCCCTGACCACCCCGTTCCTCTGCAGCTTCAGTCAAGGTGGATGTGGAGCTTGGACATTTTTCAAATCGTGTATTTCTGGCCCCGCTGAGGCTGCCCTGGCTCACCACGATGTCACCGTGCGGGAATGTGCTTCCCCTGCGCTGGGACATCTTTGGCCAACACCAGATACCCTTCCTTCCTGCCTGCTCCCATGGTGGGGATTATTGCTTTTGGCTTCTCCTGGCTTTGAAAGGCATCCAAAGAGCTCAGCTCTTGCAAGCTGAGAGCGGAGACAGAAAGCCTCTCCCCGCCTCACCTGTTTGTGGTTATTCAGCTCCCTCCCTTCACGCTTTGGCACAAGAATGGCCTGAAAGTAAAACAAGAGGCAAGTTTTTCCCCCCCCGGCTTAAAGCACTGAATGAATTCCAGCCAGCGGGGCCTATTGAGACAGCATCGAGACAAATGTCAACTTTAGCACAAAGAGGCTTAAATGACTGACACAGAAAGGAATAATCTCGGATCTGTTTTCCAGGCTGCTCCCCAGCATAGTTGTGCTGCAGACGGAGACAATTTTCAGTTCCCCGGGGAGATTGTATAGCCAAAAAAAGATACTTGGTGGTGATATGCTATAAGACTAGGTCATGAGAATGGATGGTTGGAATAATGACAAAATTCATTATAGACAAACTAATTTAAGAGAGTGTCTTGAGAAACATATGAGGAGGAAACTGCCACTGAAGCCCTGTAAAGCACAGCTTTATTTCTCATTGTGCTGGGGTCTCCCAAAGGCCTTCATGAAACAGGACAGGGGATTATAGGAGTCATTTTGTGGCAACTCTCTGAATCGGTTGCCTTTTTGTTTTCAGAGAGGGGCGACTGTTATAGCTATTTGCCTCTGAATCTTCTGGAAAAAAGTACAAGTAATGAAGGCTCATAAATAATGGCATGGAAATGAAATTATAGCCACCTTCTCCCTAGAAGTGAGAAGCAAATAGTGTCACAGCTGGTGTCTTCTTGGCTTTGCCCAGACCTTAGCAGCAAAGTGGGCTGAAGCACGGGTGCTGCTGCATTCATCCATGCCAGGCACCGAGAGCATCCTCACCGCCCCTGCGGCACCTCCCAAAGCAGCTGCTGGTCCAGCTGCTCCTGGCTGCAAAGAGCTTTGATCCCATATCAGCCCCTTTGGGGGATGTTCCAGAGGCTCCACACAGGGTAGGTTTCACCCTGGGATGTCAGAAGGAGCTGGGGAGCTCCCCAGGAAGGCCTGAGGAGTCTGAGTTGTGCAGGGTTAATGAACCCTTGGTCCTTTCATTAGGATTAATGAAGCCTCAGCCCAAGGGGGGTCCTCCCAGGACCTCCATTGCCTGCAGGACTCACCGAAAAAGGTATATTTACCTTTTGCAATTATTTCTTAATTCAGAGCTGTCTGGTAACAGCTGGAAGCCCCAGGACACATCCCTATATCTCTGTGGCCAGTGACTCCATAGTGCTTTTGGGTGGCAAATTGCTGAACAGGGACTTGGGGCCGTGGCCATGGGCTTCCAGCCAGGGAGAAGGTTCCCAGCTCAAGGGCAGATGCTCTCGCTCTGTGGAAAGCTTTTTGTGGGTTTCTTACTTGTATTCCTGCGGAGAAGAGACTGCAGGACTGTAGCAAGGAGCTTTTAAACTCATGAAACAGCAAATAGCTGGAGTATAACAGGGTGGCTTTTAGTAAAAAAAAAAAGCCTGGAGAAACTCAAGATGAGCAACTGAATAAGAGGGGAAATTAGGGGGGTTTGCATGCTTTGTGTTTATTAATACACATATATGGGTAACGCCTCTGCGTACATGCATGAGAAGAAATGAAAGCATGTCGCAAATCCAGAGCAGTGGTTGCCCAGAGTGTGTCACAGGAAAGGCAAGAGGATGCTCTGTGTAGCCAGTGCTACTTCACCTGGCATCTGTCCTCCGCTAAGTAACAGCAAACGTGGTCCCAGATTCAATTAGTGAAGAATTAAAGGACTGAGATTCAATTAATGTGGAGCATTATGGAAATAGTCCTTTTTTTCCAAAGAAACCTGCTTTCATTCTTTGCCTCCCCAAGGTCTTTAAATCAACATGACAAGGAGGCCACAACGCATTTTAAAAGTTGTTTAGCTTAATATTTCAGGACATCCCAGTGGTGGGACATGGCAAAGTGCTTAAGAACAAGCTTAACAAGCAACCTCAAAGAGGAGCCTAATGGGGGTCTACTGCAATCTAGCCTTGCTGGGTCTGGAAGAGAAGAGACATAGTTCAAAAGACTAGTATTGGTGGTGTGGTTTTGGTTTTGGTGTGTTTTTTTGTTTGGTTTGGTGTGTGGGTTTTTTGTGTGTGTGGTTGTTGTTTTTTTCTTAATTTTTCTTCAAAAGCCCTTTCAGGTTTGGAAGGGCTTGGTCCACTGGGAATCAAAACATATAAAAATATATGTGTGTGTATATATATATATATACACATCTATATCTATCTATCTATCTATACATATATATGTGTGTGCTTTTGTGAAGTGTTGGCTCTTCAACTGCCACTGAGGCTGAGACCTTTGGGGGAGGCTCTGCCTTCTCCTGGGTGGTTTGGGGAGCGGGGCTGGGGGGGCGGGGTGGGGCGAGACAATGCACTAACCTCAGGTTTTCTGACTGTGCTTAAAAGGATTTGCCCTTGCGGGTAGCTCTGATGCGGTGTGGAAAAGGAAAGGGACGGGGAAGCTCAGAGGAGCTGACAGAGGCAGAAAAAGGGTGTGAAATTCGTACTATCTGGTGTGTCTCCTTTGATGTGTCATGCAGAGATTGTGCAGGCGCTCAGATGGGAAGGGGTTAATGTGTTTCTCAGTAACCATTGAAATAGAGGCTGTTATGGTCTATTTAGGCAATGATCTGTTACAATATCAATGGAATTTTCGATGGCAGTGTCTCCTATTCTTCTATTGAAATCACAATAGCTTTGGAAGTTCACGGCCACGGCAGTCTCAGGGACAGATTTCTGTTCATTTTTCTTTGTTGTGAAGATTTTTTCTTTTTCTCTTTTTTTTTTTTCAAAGTAAATTAACTCACACAAATGCGAAAGAAGCATCAAGTGTGTGACCTTTACACAAAAGCTTAAGATTTGTCATTCTCTGTCCTTAGCTTATGCCGTGCTCTCAGCAACGCCCTGATACAATATATAGCCCAGCTTGGGCTACCTGGCCATAAATAGCTGTGCAAGGCCTGAAATGACAACGTGAAATCTCCATTTCTATGCTGTTGTCAGCTTCTAACACTTAGAGGAAAAAAAAGTCAAAGTTGGGGATTGGTTTTAGCTGTCTGCCTCCCATGCATTTAGATATAAAGAGACCCTCCCAGCTCGGCCCTTCTCTGCTTCTTTAGAAACCAGGGGCTAATGCAGCCCCCAGGACTGTCTGGAGAGGTTACTCGCCCAGCCTTCACTTTGATGATTGATGACAGTGGAGAAACTAATGATATTTTATTCACCTGTCAAAAAAATTACTTGCCCTGGGCAAGGCAAAGCTAGCACAGCAGAATTTTAATGCTGCCCCTTTTCACCAAAATGCAGTTAGCCCATTTCCCCTAAAATATTATCTCAAAGGGAAAAGTGCCATCCCGCCGAGCCCATCGCTCCGGGATGCTGACGAGGAGAAACTCTCCCACCTGCAAAGTGCCTTGAACTTTGCATCGGGAGCGTGAAATGGGCATTGCAAGTGTATTCCTGGGGGTCCTGTTGCCTCTGCCCCTCACTGTCTACAGGCAAGCAAAAATCAGCAGGGCCTATGGATGTTTTGAAGTGTCTCTCCAAAGAAGGCAAAGTATCTGTAGATCAAGAGAACCCCCAATAACCAGTTGAGCCCTGAATGTTGTAAGTTTGGTTCAGACAACTTTCTTGTGTTGTATCCCATTTTGGTGGTTTATTTTACTGTGTGCATTTATATTTCTCAATTCCATGTTATTATCATGTCTTTCTTGTCGAGGGATGAACTAAATGTTACCTGATCCTGCGGCTGCTTGTTATAGGTGACTCTTCCTCAACCTTAAAAACTGCATGTAATTGTTAGCAAAACTGTTAGTTATCCTGCTTTCTCGTAGGTACAACAGTGCTCAACTAGCCAAGATGCCCCATCTGAGTCTTGCTCATGCTTCAAAGTAAGTAAAACACACTGGAAATGAGTCCAGCAAAGTTAGAGTCACGGCAGCTGTGTAGACTCTTTTTTGTGCATGCTTCATCAGCAGGTCAGCTAGATGTTACTCTGTGCTATGCCACGAGTTGGAGAGACTAGCTCCACCAGAACCCAGCTCTTCCTCCAGTTTCCCTCTACTGCAAACGGGCTGGGTGGGATGCGATGGCTGTGAGTTAACCAGAAATGAATATTTGATGAAACAAGGCTTTTTGAGGCACACCAAGCAAAGTGTTGCCTCCTGGAGAGGAACATGGAGAGCAGAACATGAAATCATCCCACGTACGGTGCTGTTGAGTTTGCTGGGGGATGTTTCTGTGTCAGAGCGGTCCAGGCTGTCTCTTGGCACGTGCTCCTGAGCCTTTAATCATCTGCAGCGTTGGCAAAATGTTTCCTCGAGGACACAATTGATAAAGAGGATGAAAAGGGATCTAAATTCCTAGGCAAGCTCAAGCTTTGAAAAGCTGGATTCCCACAGCACAGCTTAAAGTGCAGATGTATGAAAAGTAAACATTTCATCTTAATGCCAGTGTGGGTAGAGCTGTTCAAATGGGTTGCAAACCACTCTCAGCAGTCGAACTAATCTGAAGTACCATTAAAATTCATAACAAAGCAATCCACAGCACAAAAAAATGCTTTTTTTCCCACCTATTTCTGAGCTTGCTGTATTGGGGTGCTGCTGTGGTCTCCACAGGCAAGATGAGGGGCCCCCATACATGCTGAGAGCAGGACCTGGAGGTCCAGAGTGCCTCTGCACATGGGCTGAGGGTGCTTTCCCTTCACCCCTCAGGGTGACATTTTAAGCAATGCAGGGCAAAGCGGAGCTGTAACCTGGTCCTGGTGTGACAAGGTCTCTAAATGAGTTCAGATTTACTGAGGACATGGAGTTATGGTGTCCCTTATCTGCTCAATGTGAGAGTGAAAGGCGACACACATTGCCACCCCCTCCAGCACGGGCCGGTGCTCTGGTGTGTGCTGGGTTAGTGCACAGGGGATGTCAGTGAGCAGTGATGCTCATCGGGTGCAGAAGAGCCTTTCAGGTGACTTTGCAAGGTTGTACTTCTGTGGGAGCTGTGATTAGAGTGAGAAGTGAAACTGAGGGCTTGGGTGATGTTTGAATATTACCCTTATATTTTTAGCTTGGCTGACTTTTTTTTTTTTTTTTATTAGATAACATGACTGCCACTTTGAGTTCAGGGTCTGGTTACAAGGACTTACCTCTATTTCACACCAAGAGATTTGTCATGACATTAATCAATGCAGGTTGTAAAAGAAAAGAAAAAAAGAGAAACTTAGAACATTTGCAATGTGAAGGCTCCAGTGTGCTGTAATTTCAGCCCCTTCACTTCCACCTCCATGGAGAATACCAAAAAAGAAATGTTGTTTTTCACATCTCCAATGCAATTATGGAGATAGAAACAAAACTTATGGAAATGAAAGTTGCTGCATCTCAGAGATGCCAGACTTCATCACAGAGCTTCCACAGAAAGCGTGCAAGCTCCCTCTCTTGAAAATCTCACTTTACTTTTTAAAATTTGGCCCTGGTGAGATAATTACTGTGTTGCTGTTATTGCCCCCTGTAAAATCACAATGCCATGATTTGTTTTTGCTGCTTCCATAGAAAATGTTGACATTTCAGCAGAAACGTGAGAAACCAACTGTTTTGCTTCAGAAGAGCAGTTGTGACATCGCAGGCAAGTAGAAGCTTGGATGTGCCCTCCCCTTGTGCTGGAAATTCCCATGAGAGATGGTGCTGGAGTGTTTGAAACAGCTCACTTTGCTTTCCAGAAGTTTGTTTTTCCAGCAAGAAACATGTTTATATTTTTTCCCCACAGAAGACAGGCCCTTCTCATGGCGTATGGCAGCAGCAGAGCCACCTGAGATGCTGTATCTGCCTTAGCAGGGGTGCAGATGGACATTTGAGCTACTCCAGCCCTGACCTCTGGAAGTCCCTTCTAGGTGGTGGACACCACCAACATTCTAATGAAGGAGAAGCACCGCGAGCTGGATGTTGCCTTCATAATGGCCTTGAAATTTTAAATATTTTTTCAAAGGAGGTGGGATTTTATAACCTTCTTCATAACCTGTGGAAAATGCGTTCAGTGAAAAGTGAATTATTGAGCAAACAACCCGCCTCACACTTAGTGCTAAGAGTCACTGAAATACCGGTTGGTTTGCGGGGCTGTGGGTTTGCTGTTGCACCTCCCCGAGCTATTACTTTACATTGCCACTAAGTGGCAGTCAAGTAAAAAATATAGTGAAATGAAGCTTCGCTGAATAAATATTTTGTCTGGTGTCAATGCAAGGTGCAGAAGCAAAAAGAAAATTTCTAAGCCCTTATTGGGAAACAAAACCTCGGGAGGAGATGGCAATAGCTGAGATTGAAGGAACACATAAAGGTTTGTCTTAGGAGAAGCTGACTGTGCAGATGGATGAGTTGGGGACCAGATGAATAAATAGTTCAGCCAACTTCTGCCTCCTGATTTGGCCAATGTGATATTCAACATTTACAGAGATCAGCCGAAAGAGGTTTGGGGCATCAATAAGTGCCGTAAAGGTATGCATGGTTGGAGAAAAGGCAGGTGGTGTTCTCTACCCACAGTAACAACGAACAATGGCATCCGCAAGCGAAAATAAGATTCCCCACACAGCGAGCCCCTGGGTAACGCTTGGCTCTGATGCATTATTAACCATTTTAATTTTTAAGTGGTTTGAAAGATACTCAGGTAAAGGCTCCTGAAAGCAAGGCAGAACTAGGTCAGACACAGAGTGCGCTGGCTTTAATTAGCAACCACGCAGATTTTTTTAACCTTTTGTGAAACTCAGGGACCTCCGGTACCTCCCCTCCTCTGCTCTGGAGCCGAAGTGAAGATGACCTCTTCAGGGAGAAATAGTAATTTGAATTGTCAGTTATCTGAAACTTTTATCCAAAAAGACAGGATCCCGGGCGCTATGCCAAGGTCCTTACGTTTCGAATATTTTTAAATATTTGAAGAAAGGGGCATGCATGGCATAAATTTTAATGTTCAAAGGACTCATGAGATATCTTTTTTATTTTTTTTTTCAAGTGTAAAGCAAATAGTAGAAAGGGAAGATAACTATCGCAAAGTCATCTAAAAATGCTGGAGGGGGCTGTCTGAGCCACCAGCAAAATCTGATGGTGTGGAACTGCTGAATTTCAACCAAGGCATCCACCGCACAGCCAAAACTCAGTGTTGCAAATGCTGGTTCTGCATACAGTTTTTCTGACCCACACTTCAACTGTGCTTACAGATGCAATGTCAGTCTTGAAGCCAAGGAGGCAGTGCCCAGCCAACCCCAGAGCTGACAGCGGTGTGCATGGAAGATATTTGGGGTAGAGCTGTGCTGCCTGTGCTAGGCCTATGGTGAGCCAGAGCTCAAACAGGTGTGGGCTGGGTTATGGTTTCCCCTCAGGCAGCGTTTCTTGGCTGATCCTGAGCATTCCCCCATCTGACATGATTTCCCCGCTTCCCAGAGCATCTTCATGTGGCAAGTCCCCTAGGGAGGTGGCAGCATCAGCCGAGTGATGCTTTGCCCTCGGATCTGTGCCCATCCAGAGCATTTCTGAAGCTTGTTTTCCCCTCTTCTTCTCCCCACACAGGGCTGAGCTCACTCTCCTGGACCTCTCATCACCTCCAGATGCTGACACACACAAGATACACTTTTGGTAGGAGGTAACACCTTGCTCCGTGCTTGCTGGTGGAGCTTGAACACTCTTTGAGGGATTGATATTAATTCAGTGGGCTCCCTCACACCTTTCTCCCCTTCTTGACTATGAAACTTGTTTTCATTGGTGTAAGTTACACCCAGGGCAAGGGCTCTGCCCCTCTAGGAGCTACAAGCAGCCAAAAAGGGGCCAGACATTTCAAACTCTATCTAGGCTGCTATTTCTTACATTTTTTTTTTTTTTTTTTTTTTCAAAAGGTCACACCAAATGACCATGTTTTTAGCTTTGGCTCCATCTGTTTCCACTACCACTATTATTTAATCTTTGGAGGAGCAGGGGAAAAAAGAAAGAAATAACTTTGCTTCAAAATGTAATGTTTTGGGGAAGATTAAACTATGTAATGCAAAAGTTTGACAGAATGCACAAGATGTGCCCAGGTGTGTGAGCTGGCCTTCCCCAGAGGGGATCAGAAAACCATGAGATTCCAAATGTTTTCTCCAGAAGCTGAATGTTTCTGGCACAAACTTGTGCCACTTCCAGCCTGCCCAGGTACAGGGACAGTGCTGGCAGGATAGCCCTGGCATTGGGTTTAGCTGCATATTGGGTCAAGTTGCAGCTCGTCCCAGTGCAGCTGGCGGTACCCACTCCTCAGGGTGAGGATGCTGTGGCACCCTGGGGGCTGGTTTGTTGGAGGGTCCCTGTGCACAATGTGATTTGTGCTGCAGCAAGCCTAGAGTTCAAAGCACCAGGCAGGTGGCCACGGGAGCATTATCTGCGCTTTGCAGATGGGATGCTGCAGTGTGGCTGGAGCCAAGTCCTGGATGCGGGTGGCGCGGTGCTGGCAGGGGGCTCCTCACAGTGTGCCGCTGGGGAGTCCATCCTGCTGAGATACCTTCTGCCGAACTTTTCATCAAAACCTAGTGTGTGTTTTCTTTAGAGATCGGCAGGGCCCATTCCAGGTGCTGCTCCTGAGCCCCTCTGCTTTCCTGAGGGCTTTTCCCTCTCCTTGAGTCTGAGTTTGCAGCAGCCTTTCTGGTTTTGAGCACAAACACTGTAGTGCAGACCGATCTGTTTATTTCTGGTTGCTTCTTTTCACATGCTGATTTAGACATTGGGTTTCCTTTGTAGTTTACCTCAGCCTCCCATCCAGATCCAGTCAGATGCTGGGTACCATTCCCCATCAGTGTCACCCCATGAGTTGCAGTGAGCTGCAGCCAGTGTCAGCTCTGCAGAGAGAACCTGCAGGCACCCAGGGAAGAACAGAACAAGAGTTGTCTGGGACGCGCTTCCAGAGTTGACAGCATCCCATTTCTGATCAGTCGTGCACCCAGGATTTACAAAGGAGAGTGGAGCTTTCTTGGGGTAGTTTGTCTCCAGCCTGTGACATCCACTCAGTCCCCATTTCTCTCCTGAACACATTCCAGGACCGATATGCTGTCCCCCAGCTCTGTTCCTGCACTGTCAGTTTCACTTTGAGTCTCTGAGTGTGTTCATTTAACTGGAAATCAAATGCTTGGCAAATAGCAAATTAGACTGTGTTTTAATTTCTTCTGCTTACCACCTAGTGACTCTGCCACCAGTTACAAACTCAGATTATCAAATGCTTCTCCCTTAATCAACATCTTGGTAGAAATTAGATGTCTATGAGCAAAAAAACCCTCTGTTTTAAGGGTGGCACAATACATTTCTGACTGTCTTAACCTTGTCAGTGAAGTACCAAAAGGGATTTGCTGTTGGAGAGCCTACGGCACTGTTCTTTGTTGCTGAGTGCAGAAGGGGAAACTACCTTCCATTCTAAAATCTGCAACTTCTACCCTTTGCATTGTGATGAATAGAAATATTGCAAGATTTTCCTTTAAACCTGGAGGTATTAAGGACCCTTTTTACCAACAGAGGGAGAGACATCTAACTTTAAATGTGTGATTACCCCATTACCTTCAAAGGGAGAGAGTTGTAGCTGGAAGTCAGGCATGTCCTGAGGTCCCTTATTGAAACAGAGCCTGACAACAGAAGGAATAAGAGGAGCTCAAATTTGCTATTACTGGTGCTGAGACTTTGCTCCAAGCAGCTGGAGAAGCGTGTGCACACAAGGGCTGGTGCTGAGGTTCCTTTCCGAACACCAATGCAAGGAGACTTGCCATTAACAGAGGGTAAGTACACAGGATTAGATCGTCCCCTGGAAAAATCTGAGGTGTTCTGCTGAACCTGTTGTGTCCGTGATAATGTATATGCAAGAAGGTCTGGCCTCGAAGGCTTCTAGGTATATTTCATGCAAGTGTCACCTACTGGTTTCTTTTTTTTCTTTGAACCTGTGATGCATCAGCTTGTATTTGCACATTCATGTTTATTTTCAGTGCACGTCCTGTAGCAAAATGGCATTAAATATTATGCTGTTACTTCATGCAACTGGATTGATTTATATGGGGTTGCAGCAGCCTCATTAGGAGCAAGATTTGTTGCTTCTGTTAATACTCAGGGTTAACTTCTGTGTGTATGTGTGTAGATAATAATGTGAAAATGTTGGTAGGGACTTCTATAAACACAGACATATTGGAGAACTCTGGGAAATCACGTCAGTTGGCAGCACTACCTGATCACGTTGGGCAGAGCACTCTCTTGCTGCGGATGCTCCATGTTTCCCCAGCGACAGACCCCACACATACGCTGGGAGAAGGTTTACTAAGACATGACAGCATTGAGGAATGGTGGGTATTCATCTGCATCTAATTGTGCCGACAGCACAAGGCCAAGCAGCTCATGCCTAGCAAATGAGATCTAAGCAAATATACCATAGCACGTGCCTAGTCTTCTAACTCCCACCAGAGCAAATAAATACAAGTGATTTGGGCACCACTGGAGTCTCAAAACCAGCTCCAATCCACCTCACCTTGCTCATGTATCCCCATGTTGTAGGACAGGCAATAGGGAGAGGAATACATGACTGTGTGATGGCATCTATTTTGGGCAACTATTGCTATGATTTAGGGCAGAGAGTTACATTGTAATTTGCAGCTTTAGAACTTGTTCAATTGACAATTGACAGAAGATTACTTCCAGGTGCTTTTAATGTGAGGGATGCTGTTGAACTGCTTGTGCTGCTCCCATACAGTCTTTGTTTTTGCTTTTGCAGGTTCGATTTACAGATTTCCTTTCTCCTTAAAAGCAGTGATGATATTAAGCCCAGCAATCCTTGATGGATTTCAGATTGAATACTGTGCGTCTTGTATTAATGCAGGCTTGCTGCAAATAAAGGAGGAAATCCATTAAGCATGTGGCGTGTGTCATAAATATTCCATAACACAAGGTGTTAATGTAACGATAAGAAAGGAAAAACAAAGGTGCAGGAGTCAGGAGGTGCTGAGTGCTGAAAGCCCACTCTGAACCTCTCTAACTTCTGTATTAACAGCCCTTCAGATGATAAAGGACTTAAAAAAAAAAAAGTATTAAACTTCAAAATCTAATGCAGGTTTTGTGTAACCAGCTAAGTCTGAGTGAAATAGTTAATCAAATGAATGGTGTTTTCAATACTGAAAACCAAGCGACTGAGATGTGACCAGTAATGACTTCAATGAAGCTGCACCCTCTTACTGATGGTGCATTTGTCCTTTGGTGTACAATTGAGTAATTGAAGCTCCTGCTTATTGAATATTAACCCAGAATGAGGCACTGTGCTCTGGAACCACATGAAGCATGTGGGAAGCTGTGGCGTAATGCAGTAAAGTCTGTGCCTCCAAGTCTGCTTCAGATGTTTGCATTGGGTCTAAAAGCACATAACCAAGTGTGTGGAGCATTCAGAGCAAACACAGAGAAATACAGCGTATTGCCAGGGTGTGGAAGCCTCTCTGCCAGCTAGAGACAAATAGTCTGGCTGAATTTTAATAGGCCCATTCATTACTTGTGCAGCTATACATGCAGAGGCAAGGACAGAGCAAAGCCAGCCCAACAAACACACCTACAGCGAGACCTGCGGTCCCCTGGCACGTTCCCAAGGCACAGCCTGGTGCTGTGTCAGGCCCAGCGTCAGTGCTCACCGCTCCACATATCACCTGGCAGAAGCAATGTTGTTTTCTCCACTGTGCACACAGTCTTTTCTGGCTTTTTTTTTCCAGGTCATGTATAGACCACTGTTTTCCAGGTGTTTTCTTGCTGTGGATTACTCTTGGCAAAGAGCCTGGCTCCTGCTGCTCACCCCCTCCCTCCTGTGCTGTCTTGTGACCTACAGCATCGCCTCCCACTGTGACAGCCCTCATTGACTGTTAAGGAAGCAAGGAAGTATTTATGGTTGTTTCCAAAACCTGTAATGATGGAGCAGGGTGAGGAGGTATGATCAACCCTTTGGCAAGCCACTCCTGCCTGTCAAGGTGTTTTTCAAGCTGGTGAGCATCACATACAGAGGAATTTGTCCAGCCAGGAGGGACAGTGGCACTGAGTAGCTGACTCTGAGGCTCACAGTGTTTATCAGTTTGCTTTCAACTTCCAGATCTGAGCAGCACAAGAGATGGGCTCTGGGCTGGTGTGTTCAGGTGTCACTTAAAACTTCCCCAGTTTTCCCAGCAGTGATGCTACTTGGTGCCAGGTAGAAATGTCACAGTTTAACAACTGGTGGCTGCTGCATGCACGGCGTGAGCAGAGTCACCTGGATGGAGATGTGCTAGAAGGGATGCTCTTACCTGTTTGCTGCCTCAGACAAGTCTGAGCCTGCTGAGAGCAGCCTGCGGAGCCCAGCACTGTTGCAGGAGGGCTCTGCTCAACTCTGGGACTTAGCTGTTTGTCCATCCCACGTATGCTGGAAGTTCAGCAGTGTCTGAGCCCCGCACCAGGGAGCTATGTTGGATACGGGTAATGTGGGAGCCCAGCTGGGCAGAAGGCTTTGGTCTCGCAGGGTGAGTGTGCAGCTCATGGCACTGCTACGCAGGTGGTGGTACCTCTCCTGGTGTCATTGAATTACCAGGATAACAAAAGTGGTGAAGCCAAAGGAGTGTAGGCCTTAATACGGGTCTGATCTGAGCTGGGTATTAGCTACTAGTCCACTTTAAGCACTTGCTGCTGCTGTCACTGGAGCTGACTGGGCTGTGCTGACATCCTCTGGTGACATAGTTATTCTGCTGGGCAGGCAGGACTCAGCCACAGGAGCAGGAGAGCTCGGGCTGGAGCGCACCCCTTTTAGCACAGGGAGTATCTTTTCTGTGATTTGCACTTTGGTTTATTCGTGGAGAGCCCCTGCAGCATTTGAGGGCTGTCACGCTTTGTGGGATGAGCTCGGTGCTGTGCGGGATTGCTGGCGAGGCAGATCTGCCTCCTCCGCACGGCAGGGCGAGGGCTCCCCGCAGACGGCTGCCAGCAGCGGCAGACACGCTGCGGGCGAGAAGCTGGGCTCTCGCCTTGTCTCAGAGCTCCATGCTATTAACATGATGTGCCTGGGCTATCCTGGTTGTCTTTGGAGCCTGTGCCAGATCACATCTCAAGACTGACTACCCAAAATTATCTAATGCATTTTGTTTTCTTATCTAAAACCCAGCACTGCCAGTGTTGCTCACTGCTTTGATCCTGAAGCAGCTCACTGTTTTGATCCTGAAGCCTTTTGGAGCCCAAGTGTCTTCAAAACCAAGGTTGTGTTGATTATTATCAAACCAACAGCAGGGACTGGAGCCAGTGCCGGGGGAGTGGGGAGCATCCTTCCATCCTTCCACATGCCAGAGTCTATCCCAGGCCTCTCCAATCACCCAGGCAGGGTGCTGTGTACTTTTGCACAGTGGTGATCTGACCGCTGGACAAGAGCAGGGCTCTCTGCAGTGTGCACCAGGGAATATTTTTCAATTTGATTTCAAATCCGAGGTGGTGGCTGGGTGGCTCTTCAGAGCCAGATGTTTGAACTGCAGTTTCACTTGGTTAAATGAACTTCTGACACCAGGTTGGCTTGGAGGAGACCATGTAGGATCATGTCATGCTATGCCACAGATGACCTAAGACCCCACATCAGCCAGGAGGCCTGACAGCAAGCCTGTGATGACTTAATGTGTTTGATCAGCTTGATTTTGAGTCTAATGCTGGGGTTTTCTGCTGAAGAGCTCAACAGGGTTATACTTAACGAACTCCAGGGGAGTGGGGTCTCCTTGTTTCGAGGCTCTCATCAGGGTAGAGCAGTCAGTTGTTTTCATGTGGTAAAGGCCCCTGGGACTTGGGGCGGTGGAGGTCGTAGTGTCTCAAAGCACCCCTGCAAAGCAAGCACAGCGGGAGAGGAGATCCCATCCTCAGCGCTCCCTCCACAGAGCTGCAGCGGGTGTTTATTCCCATACCAGGCTTGGAGGGGGAAGCTGAGATACTGTGGAGTTTGCAGTTCTTGTGTTTTGTAACACTCATCTGTCAGATGAGGAGAATTTTGCCTCTTTGAGTTAGAGGGAAAGTTTTTCCTGGATATTCAGCACTTTCCCCAGGAAGGCATGTTACCACTGCTCCCTATATGACTGTGTCCTATAGCTCCATAGGCTGCCTGCAGCGTGGTGGGCTGGTTGTCTTGGCCTATGTTTCAGCATGCCTGCTTATAGAGTTGCAGGGAAGTTTGCTGAGGGGCTTGAGTGCTTAACATTAGAGGAAGAGTGAGGGGCTGTAGGTACACGTACATAGCAAGCATGTGAAGTTGACCCTGACCTTGCAGGGGAGAGACCCTTCACAGAAAATGTCATTGCATTCAATGGAAGCAGGTGACCTTGCAGTCACTTACACTGCAGAGATGCCACCTTTCTCCTTTGTTTTTTTCTCCAATAAATATTTATTTCTGTCCACAAGGCAAGTAAAAAAAACCCTGTTTTCTCCTGCTTTTCACTTTGTTGCCATCACTGTTTGACTTTTGATGGTGCTCAGGCTTGCTGGATTTGGGACTTTCTTGTTTTCAAATGTCTTGAGGTTACTGAGGACCAGTGGATGAAAGATGACCTTTCCCTTGGGGATGCTCAGCCCAGAGCACTGTGTCCTTTGCTGAGGCGTGTAAGGCTCAAAGGGCTGTCGCTCGCTATTGTGTGAGGGACAGGAGGGCAGATGCTGGGGAACAGCGTGGGCTCTGGACACGGCAGGAGCAGAGCAGCAGTAAGAGTCAGCTGGTTTATGAGACTCTTTGAGCCCTGCCTGTGAAACCAGCCAGTTTCTACTGGTTTCTGTGACGTCTTCTTAGAGTGCAAAGAAATTCTGTACAGCGAGCTAAAATGGTCAGATGTTTTGTGCTCGCAAGAGAAAAGTAGCTTCAGTACAGATTTAACAAGATGCTGTGCAATGTGATGGATAGATACGATGCACTAAATGTGACAAGTTTCTTTGAAAATAATGTTAGAAATCCTTGCTTTATTCCTGGTTTATTGGTATGAAACAAAAGAAAAGAAGATAAATCTGTCTATTGCAGAAGGTTTTCCAATAAAAAAATAAGGGAGCTTTTGCCACATATGTTATTTCTACATAACTGACACTTTCTTTCCCAGAAGCTTTTTGTGTCTTGGTCTTCATTCTATGCTCATATTATGTGGTGGACAAGGGGTCTCATCAGATGTCATTGAGTAGTAAAGGAAGAGCAAGGTTAAAATAGGGAAAAGGCAAAAGTGCAAATGGTCCGATAACTTTGCAGAGTGCAAGCTGCTAATTTTAGTAGATCACTGTGTGAATTAGCAAAGCAGCAGGGATGGGAATGCTTCAGTCCAACTTGCTAAAGCAAGCCAGTGGCCAGGCTCATAATGTTTGTCTCATTCTCTGACCCATTTAGACTCCTTCCTCTTAAAGGACGTTACTCCAAATGACAATGCTTAACTAATGCAGAATTCCTATGTCTGAAGGACAATCTGTGATCTAGTCCATTGACTCCTGATTTCATTTAAAGTGCAATTCATTATTTTCTTCCTGTGCTCATTCAAGAACCCATTGTTCATTACTCTTTCATCACTCTATGATTGCAACAATTTGTATCTGTCGTTCATACATTGGCCAGATAATGAAATAATCATTTGTGCATCTACACAGTATTGTACATTTATTTTTCACAGTGTAATTCACTTTGTAGGGTCATTTTATCATTCTGGAACAAATTGTGATCTTGTTTAAGCATTTGCTAGTTGGTAAGAGTCTGCAATTGCCAATGTCAGGACATGTGTATGAATATTGCTGTCTGCAGACAGAATGGCAGTAAATTTATTGCTGATCCTCCAGCTAACAAAACCAACCTGTCTTTTAGGAAGAAGGATTCTGCTGGCCATGATCTTGATCCAAAGTACACTAATGTTATTGAGCAAAGTCCTGCAGCCTTCCACAGGGTTTGGGTCAGCCTTTCGGAGAGACACATAATAAGAAGGGACAAAATTACCTTAATAAAAATGAAAATAGACAATAGTGCACCCAGAGCACAATTATGGCACTATTCAAATGAGCTCCTTTTCTCCAGGAGGTCAGCAAGGTTATGATTTCTAGAGGGGTCAAGAGATTAGGAGGATAAACTAATCAAATAGAGAGAAAAGTGATAGCTGATTGGTTAATTCATTTTTCTTCTGTGAATCTATTTCTGTTCAATTAATTAAAATGACACGTATGTTATACTCTCCAAATATCACACACATTATTATGTAAAGGTTGAGTTAGTCATTATGTTGGAAAAGGTCAGGGCTTGAATTTAATGCTGGAGGGAGATACTGTCTTCCATTCACTTGTCATAATTACCATCCAGTTCCCATCCTACCTGCTGATGGGATCTCAGCTATGGTTTTCAATGGACTTGCCACAAAAAGTGTTGGGCTTCCCTCCAAGAGCTTCTCCAGAAAAAACAGGATTAGATCAAATAATGCAGTCTTTGAACGCATTGCTTTGGCATGGAAGCTGAGCTGTATCAGAGGCAGGATGTGTAGTCCTTCTGTCTTCTGCCTGTCTCAAGGTATCACCAGAGGCCTCTAGGAGAGAAGATGACTCCTTTTCTGTTGGACGCTTTGCATGAACAGCTCTGGGAGATGTCTGGTTGTCTGAGGTGAGGATACACAGAATGGACCAGTAGTAGAAGAACAAGCAGATACATGGAGGAGTGGGTGACTGTGCAAGGGTGTCTTTGCTTCAGCCCTCAGACCAAATTAACTCAATATCTTACTTCATCAGCCCCATGCTCCTAGATGGGTCTGATTCATGTGAGTATTGATGCACTTGATGCTGTGGAAGCTTATGAACGACCCTTTAGTCATCACTTTGGCTTCACAGGTCAAAATAAATCAGATATTATTTTTGCTACTGGTCAGCAGGTGAGTGTCAGTGATGAATGAACCAAAAACTTGAGCTATTCTCAATTATAAACCTGGAGTGTTTCCCCACAGTCATGGCTTGGCTAGGAAATAACATAGAAACATCCAGAAACATTTGCACATGGCCACCTCTACCAATGCAGACAGAAGAGAAGAAATGAATATCAGCAAGGGTGGGTTTGGTGTGAGTACGGACAAGGCGTGGAGACTGGGGTTCCCACCTTGTCTTGGGGATGACTCCCTGTTTCAAATTCCTTGCAAAGGTGATGCTCTTGGTGTGTCTTCTAAATGGATGTGTGTGGTTTGGTCTTCAGGGCCATCACTCCAGAACACTCCTCTGTTCATAGGCCCTTCTGCCAGGAAACATCAAATCTTCTAGAAATTCAGACGATCGGATGGATATTTACTGGCCTTGTAAAACAGCCACCAAGTATTTCAGGTTACTATCAAGTGAAGAGTTTAAACATTTGCTTATGCTGTTTGGAACAGGAATGACTGAGGTGCACATGTGGCCACGAGGTTTGCCAGAGACTGTAAACATAAATCTACGGTCATGTTTTTAAATTTAATGCCTTATGTGAGACATTTTATATTTATTTTAATGGCCTAAAAATACTTTTAAAAATACATATATTATTTTTTTTTTTAGTTATGCTCCATTAATTGGTGTTTAGTTAACATGTGTAGACTGTATCAGCCATTTTAATAGAACAAGAAAGGGAAGAAATGCTGTAAGACCCGAGCTGGCATCAGATTTATCCAGAGAGAGAAAATATAATCAGAAACAAACTGCTGCAAGATGTTAAAAAATCACCTGCGTCTTAGAGGAGATACAATTGGGTAACGATCCATGGAAACATGAACGTTTTAGATTGCGTATCTTCTATTCAAATTTATGACCAGCTGTCAGAGTGCTGGTGCCCCTTACTCTACAAGAGGGATTGCTCTTTGCCAAACTGTAATGAGCAAATTATGGGTGGTGCTAGGAAAAGTATGGGACTCCTTGAGAAATTGCAGTGCATCATATTAACTTCTCTCTGATGTTAGCAATTTCCCATCATATTGTATTACCAATCACTGTCACTAATATACCATGAAATTCAGATGTATAATGTAGTGTACGACTCAACCTCTCATTTCAAACGTTTGTTACCCATAATCCTGCATGAGTCATTAGTAATGTCACTGAACAGAGGAAAACTCATTCACTTCTTACAGTGTTTCCCCTGCTGGCAAATAACTGACATATTACACATGAGCACAATGCTTAATTCTCCCGAGAGCTTTGATTGTGGCATGGTGAAATGTGTGTCTCTTTAATGGGCAATCAGATCTATGTGCAGCCTTCGACTATCCCCAGCCTTGCGTGCCCCACCGGATGGCTGAACAGCTGGGTTCCCTGATAAAGCATCTATTTTCTTTAAATTATTTATCTACTGAAGCGTTGTTTGTGGTGTTTTAAAGGCAATATTGTGCTAAAAGGTAAAAATACACCCACTACAAAAGGAAAAAACTTAAAGGTAGGAGGGCAGGGTCAACATTTGGAAAAGAACTTAGATTTTTCTTTTTTCTTAATTTTTTCCCCAGGATTTGTTCTTTCTTGCAGAAGTCACTTAAAGGCTTGTGGCCAAAGCTTGGGGACAAAGGTAAGCACCGAGATTCCCCAGGAGCCAGCAGCACAGGGCCAGGAACGAGGCACACTGTTCTCCATTGGGAAATGAAGCACGGATGAAACCCAGCTGTTGTTGGAAATGCTCTTTAGTTTTAAGTGCAAGGTGAAGGTCTCAAGGCAGGCTCAGCAGAACGTTTCACAAGGAAAGGAACTGTCTCTTCCTCCAGGAGGAAAAGAGGTGGCTTTAGGGTCTCAATGTACCCGTTGGTTTGTGGTGTTCCACAAAGTTTTATTGAACTTCACCATGATGATACCGGGCCAGTTCTCCCATCTAGGGAGGTCATCCTGAACCATGATCCCGTTGCTCAGTGACGTGCCCTGCTGCAGCCATGCATTCACAGTTTTGTAGGTGAACTATCCGTCCTGCCAGCAGAAAGATGGGCTACAGGACAGGGCTGTACTTGACGGTGAGCTGCTGATAATAATTTTCAGAGCATTCATTTGTGGTAGGTTTTCATCTAGCTTCCATTTCCTCATTTTGCTCCTGTGAAAGTCAAATGGGATGGTGTCAAGAGCTTTACTGAGCCAAGATGTATCACATCTACCACTCCCCTTTGCCTCCATGCTAGTTATCCTGACAAATTGTTTAGCCGTGATTTGCTTGGGGAATCTGTTGGTTGTTTCCCACCTTCTTATTGTCAGACTGGACACGTACTGCTCAGTTGTTTCACCTGGTCTTTTGGCAGGTGATAGTTTGTCCTGGTGGGTCTGTGCCTCCTGTGGTGCCTCCTTCACGGCCATGGGAGCGATCACTCATGGAGGAGACTGCTCTGGATCCACAGTCTGTATCTGCTGAACGTCAAGGTCATGTTTCCTTGTGGTTCACCCTGTTTCATGGATATCTGGAAATGCCACTCTCCTCCTGGATTAGAAATACATGAATATATTGCCTGTTGTTTTTTTTTTTTTTTCAGTTTCTTGTTTAAATTAAGTAATTCTCTTTATGTATTTTATTTTTAGCTCTTAATGGAATATTTTTTTTTCTTCTTCAGTATTCTTTCATCAAGTCCAATATCAAGTCAAGTGCTTTATGGCCAGCAGACCATTTTGTTTATGAAGGCACTCTGACAGGTTGACACTGCAGCATGTTTGAGGCATTTAGAGAGAAAAACCACATTTAAAGCAGCAGGTGAAGTACAGGTCAGGCTGAGTAGCAGGACAGCAGCGGCTCTGTAAGATCACCCACCAGCTTCTTAATTGTGCCTCACCTGGGCTGTGTGGAGGTGACGCTGCAGCTGTACCCCTGGCTCGCAGGGCTGACGAAGCTGCAGTCAATTAATGCTGAAGGCAGCGAGGTTCCTTGTCGATTCTCCAGCAATAGTGTGACAGGCCCAGCGGTTCCTGCATCGTCAATTCCAGTACTTAGCCTGCCGTTCCCAATTTATTTCATGAAGTGTCTGCAGTCTCTGCGTTTGTCACGATGGTGATGTATCTATTCTGGTCCCTGAAAGGATGCAAAAGAGGGGCATTAGAGCCAGTGCAGGTCTGTTAAATATCTTGTCGTCAGGGCATATCAGAATTGCAATTTGTTTTTGAAACACAACTTACTAAAAATGCTGTTTCATGGAGTACATGATGATTAGGAGTGATGCTTGTGGTGGTAACATACATGGCATTCTAACTGTTACTCTATATGATCTGTCTGAGTGATGGTTTGTGACCTGCTTGGCACAACAATACTTTTTCCCATACAAATAACCAGACAGCTATACTCAAATGGCAGTTAAAAACGAGATCCAAGCTGCTACCAGTTTAAATCAGGCTAAAGACACACCAATCCAGGAATGATAAACCATCAGTGGCACTATCAGTAACTCACAGTAAATTGACTTTTGCAGCCTGGCCCAGGCTGAGTGTCACGGTGCAGAGATGTGTTATCTGAGAATCCCACATCTGGGTGCCGTATGACACAGAGAGCTGGTCAGAAACTTTTAGCAAAACAGTTTCTCATTGGAAAATATTGGTTTATCCAGCCCAACACTTTTGGCACAGAATACTAGCTCCAGCAAAGCATGAGAGTTATAGCATTCACCAGTGATGACTTTATTATCCGAACCTTATTTTCTGAAGCCCCAGGTGAGTGCTCAGACTGCTGAGACCCAGCCTGCGCTGGCTTGTTCTCTCTCAATTCCCAGTTCATCAGGATTCAATTTTTATACTTTTTGAGGTTTCAGATCTATTTCTGGCTGCCTCTACCAGTGTACCCCTGCTTGGTGTTTAAATGGCAGGAGGAATATTGAGGAAGCCTTCACTTCAAATTCCAGTTCAGCTCAGCACTTCTGTAAATTTGAGAATTTGCATAAAAACACCAAGTCTCTACTGCGGTGCTAAATTGGGCTTTAGGAAAAAATTACTTCAAAAATCCTCATGAGTGGAATGGAGCGATGCCTACATACATCTCGCATCTACGTGCCTGCTTTTTTGGTAAAATTTTCTGATCTAAAGCCCAAAGTGGCTCAAAGGTGTTCGGGTAAACCAGATGTCTAAAGGCTTGTCTAAATGCAGCTGCTGAGTTCTGAGACAGTAAAACTTCAACCATGTGTAATTTTTAGTTATGCATATTTATTGTAAGTCACATTAGGGTCCAGGTCTCATTTTGCCTTCTAATGATTATTTCTGCCTATTAGAAAGTGGCACCGGGGCTGGTAGGCGTGGGTGAGACCCTGAGGCTGGGCTTGCTCTGGAGCTCGGAGGCTGTTGGGCTAGTGATGCTGTGGCTGCTGCACGGGGCTTTTGCAGAGCAGGGCAAAATTAGCTGCAGCTTGAGACCTTGCCAGCACCAGCAAGGGAGCTGTTTCCCCTCCCAACACTTTGTTCAATGGTGGCACTCATTGCTGCGGGAGGCTGTGGTGACCAGAAGCTTAAATGCTGCAAAAACAACTAGATAAGTTCATGGCAGAGTGATGCAGCAAGGGCTATAACATACTGAGAGGCTGCCTATGGCTCAAAAAGCCCAGATCACTGAGTACCATCAAGGCAGCCCAGGCAATTATTGTTGTGTGTTTGTCCTGTTCATGGCTTTTTCTCTAGACATCTACAACTACTTGGTGTAAGAGACAAGGTACTGGGCCAGAGGGACTTCTCATTTGAGCCAGCCTGGCCATTCTCATAAAGCAGAAGAAGATGAGTTGTTTTCATCTCTGTTTCAGACAGCACTTGAAGGTGTTAAGCCTGTACCATCTCTTTGGTGAGTGATGTGAGCTCTGAGTGTCTGTGAGAGCCATTTCTGCTATAAAGAACCTCAGTTCTTCATTAGGAGACAGTTCTGAGGAGGCTGGCAGTCACTTGAGTGTCCTGCTAGAGAGCATCGTGTCTATGCTGGGGTCTGCATGGGTTCAAGTTAGTAAGGAGAAGAAGAGGGGGGTTAAAAAAAAAGAAAGCAGAGGGTGATTTGGGAATTGCAGTGTTAGCACGAGCTGATCCCAGCAGTTCAACATAATCACTGGAAGCAGAGAAAATCCAGGAGGTTTCAGTGGAACTGAGCAAGAGCATGACAGCTGGCAAATGCTAATGTAAGTAGGCAACTGGGAGCGAGGGGTGGAGGGGGGGTGGTGTCATTTAACAACACTTATAGAAGTGCCATTGATGTCTGAAGAGCCTGTAGAAAACGTGCCCCTTTTTGCTCAGCCCCCCTCCTGTCTCACGTCTGCCTGCCCAGCCCTGCCGCGCCGGTGGGCGTTTCTGCGCTTGCAGAGTCTCATCTAATGCAAAGCATCTCCAGAGCAGCCCCGGTTCACCCAGCCTGAGGAAACCTGATGTCTGGAGTGTCAGCGCAGAGGTGCTTACAGTACAGCGGGAGCATCCTCCTGCTTTTGCTGAACCTCTGGTTTCTGCCCTGGGGATGGGGAGGTGGAACCATGGCTGACAAAGGGCTGGCATAGGGCAGAGCTGGGTGTCCAACCTCAACACACCAGCTTTCTTTTCTTCTCATATGAATCTCTGCTCCAAGAGCCTGTTTCAGTGTGTGGCTGCTGTGCTTTTCTGCTGGAGTTTCCCTGTTTCTCACCGGTCACTGGGTTCTCTGGATGCTCAGCATCCGATTTCATTGCTGTCTTACTGCCTGTCTGGACTTAGGGGAGATCTTAGTCACCACACAAGGCCCAATCTTTTTTGGATAGTGGCAAATGTGGCCATTTTTGTTCTATTAGAGGTAAATTTCTCACATGAACATCAAATCCAAAGCAATATTCTTAAAGCAGCAATATGGTGCCAAGCACCCAAGCTGTGCCACAGACAAGATCTACCCCAGCTCGGTCCAAGATTGCATCAGGGCAGCGTGCACAGTATTTAGGCTGTCAGTACACCAGCAATAATGTCCTCTGCGCTTAGCAACATTTTTCTGGCTATTCTCCCTCCAATTAACTATTTAACATTTGACAGCTCAGAAAAGCTTGATTGTGGTCCAGCAATGGTCTATGAGCCTGTTCCACAATCTAATGCTCCAAAATTGCTCCCTGGCCTCTGTTTCCAGCAGCCTTGTCCAGTTCACAAAATAAAGAGCTGGAACAATTGGACCATGTTCACATTCTAACATAAAAATTGATTTTTTTTTTCTGCATGTAAATAATATTGTTGTTTCAAGATAAGCATTTTTTGCCTTAGCGCTCTTAGTTTGATATTTTTTCTCACAAACACCTGATCACATTAAATATCCATGCTGAACACTATGCTTTCCTAAAAGAAAAAAAATGTCATCAAGCTACATGTAACTGCAAACCACAATCCTTTCTCATTTCCTGAATGGTGTTGTGCTGCTTGGAGCTTCAGAGGTATCGTTTCCTATTGTAGACCATGTGCAGCCTGGGTTACACTCCAGTAATTCTCCATAGAGGCTTAATATTGAACAGTTACATGTAATGTTAAAGAATCAGATTTACAGGAAAGTGTTTTGCTTCATTAGCCGTGTTAATAATAAAGTTCTGCAAGAAGATAACACCTGGGTTTCTGTAATGCAGCCTTCTTTTGTGCAGGGTATTTCTGGTTTCCTGTGATATATTTAGTCTTAAGGTTCTTAATAACGACTTGTATTTGGATGTTTCTGCAGGCATCCCTGAAATGACACCTTACTGATGATAGGCTTCAGGAGCTTGTGGGTGTGTTAATTTGAATTAATTATAGCATATTTGACTTGCCTTTGCTGTAAAATTGACTTGCCTAATTTGCCCAGTAGAAGTTGTCACTATTAAATCCAGAAGGTTTATGATGATAAAGATCTTGGGATTCTGGTGACCCTCCTAAACACTTTAAGAGACCAGAGCTGAAATCAGTCACACATGACATACCATGCCTGTGTTTAGGGTTGATGGGTATCCTTAAATCCAGGTGAATGCAAAACCCAGACATTTTATGGTTTGATATTGTTCTAATTCAGAAAGTGTGGGGGAATCCCCAGTCTCCTGCTGAACTGCACTAACTGTGGATTTTTGCTTTATGTTTCCAAAACCAGCAGTAGGTGGTCCTGGCAGGGGACAACAGAGATGTATGCAGTTCTTGTCAGCTCACTAAGTGAGAGCCACGATAGGGACAACTTCATTAAATGACATGATGGCTCCTGGGGCCGCAGCTGGAGACCCCAGGTGTGGCAGAGCTTTGGGGGGAGCCAGTTATCACATGGCAAAGGACTCATGCCAGCTGCTTCGGTAAATTAAAAGGTAACAGCAGTTCCCACAAGGCTTCTCATCTCTTGGGATACCGGTTTCTTTGGGATGGGGGGAACAGGCTTGTGCTGAGCCCTCTGGCTCAGAGCCAGTGGTCCGTGCACGTACCCTGGACTGGGAATGCTGGGACACAGGGGCCCTGCCTATGGTCTGTCAAGGGGAAACTTAATCAAAAGGCCCTGCATTTCTAAGGGTATTTCTTACCTGGTGTGTTGATGTTTCCGTAAGGGAAACACGGCTGTATTGGATTAAGAGTGCTGAGCCAGCAGCCTCTCTGTTTGTGCCTCTTAAATCTAAAACCTAGGGGGGATATGGAATTCAGTGTTTGTGTGAGGGAAAAACCAAAAAAACCCAAACCAATCAACAAACAAAGAAACCGGAAGAAACGAACAAAATAAAACAAAAAACAAAAAAAAGGCAACCAAAACAAACAAAAAACCCACAAAACCAAACCAACCAAACAACAAACCAACCAAACATAAACACACAAAGAGAAATAAATAATAATAATTAAAAAACAACTAAAACAACCAAACAAAAATGGCAAAACAAAACCAACAAAACCAAATAGCCCCACCACAAGCTACCATAAGGAAATACATTCTTCAAAGGAGAAAGAGAAAGCCATGGACTGAGGGTCAGGGATTTACCTGGGTGGTCCAGAGAAGTCAAACCTGGGGTCCCAGGTGCCCTCCCCAGGCTGTGCCCCTACAGACCCACAACCTGTTGTGCTGGAACAGCCACCCAGACCTCATGCAGCCCTGTGACAAGTTTACACTTCAACCCCCACACACCCTTTTTTCCTCCTGTGTGAGGAATAAAGAGAGCAGGAAAGAGAGATGAAATGTTGTCAGCAATTTCTGAAGGAGCTCTAATGTGAAGCTTTTTACCTTTCAGTGAGAATGGGAGAATTATATACTGCCCTGCCAAGCTAGACTCCAATATTTTGTCCAACACATATGTGTGGCTAATTTGTCTTTTTATATTGTTAACATTAGGACACTTTACACCAAGTTTAATTCTGCTAGTAATTTGACTTCATTGGTGCTTGGAACACTGCACTATGTAAGATGCATTTTTATAGCTAAGAATATTTTTGCCTTTTTGCATGTTCTTCTCTTGGGCTTTGTCTTCATTAGCCTTCGAGCATGTCTAAGATGGTAAAAAGATCCACTCCCGCTCCTGAGCAAAGCCAGAAGAGTTTTGTACAGGTCGTGCCACAATTTTGAAAGGAGGCTGATTTCTTGTTGAGACTTAAATACTGTTTCACTAATAAAATGTGTTATTTAATTTCTAATTGGATGTAAATTAACAGCTCTGATGGGAGGTACAAAGTGCAGCGATTCTTTTCAGACTGTGCAAGAGCAGATTTGGGGGCTCTCTGCTTCATAGAAAATACAGGGGTTTGCAAATGGGACGTGTTACTTGACAAGCCCTCATGGGTCACTGATGCAACTGTGTCAGGATAAATAGTCTAGGCGGAAATAGAATCGAGATAAAATTTTGCAAATAAGTTCATGAAATTGAAATGACTCAGTGCAGCACGGGATGCTGAACCTCAGGGTGCGGAGATGTGAGGAATGGGCAGAGTGACCTCCCTGAGCAGGGGAGGCAGTTTGTCCAGGCGGTGCTGAGCTCCCTCTCCTCTGTGCCAGGCAGGGTTCCCACCAGCAGGAACTGGGCAGGCACCTGCTCAAAGAGGTTATTTCTTCCCTGAATCTTGTTGTGCTGGGAATTACCAATTAGTGATGATTTTGTGGATAGAATAATTCCATCTTTCATTTGTTGCTTTTATTTGTTGTGTTTATTGCACACCAAGTAATGAACCCGGAGCAGCTGACTGATTTGGGTGAGCGTTTGCTCGGATGACGAAGCTGGTTGTTGATCAATTATGGGTTTGTTGTTCAGGAAAATGTTAGTTTCTAGGAGCATTAATTTCTGTGTGTGTACTTACAGTAGAAAGCAATATGCTCTGAGAACATTTTATTCTAACTAGTTTTAGAAGTCCCCGTATTGGAAAAATGAAACTTATGCTTTCTTTGAAAGTGATGCTTTCTTTGGTATTTTACATTAATTTTAATTGTATTATTCTTCCTTTGATGAATCATCTCTCTGGTGCCCATAAACCCCAGAAATGGATATAATCTACTCCGACTACAAGTTTACATGATGAGTTGTTCGATGCAGAATTTACCTGTTTCTTTTTGAGATTTAATACCTGACTTTGTTTTGCCATTAAGAACATTTTCCACAACTTTACACATAGATACAACCCCTGCTCTGAACGTCCTTCGCACCTGTCAGAAATGCACATAAACGTCAGACATCAGTTATCTCAAGATCAAATCAAATAACCTCACAGCCACATGAACAGAATTAAGATAAATATACTCACAAACCCTCAACAGATTCCACCGAGCCCTGCAAACCTTTCAGTTTAGAATTAGAGGTGGATTTTTGGCTTGCCTTTTCTATAAAATTACTGTATTTTTTTTTCCTTCCTGTTTTCTTTTGGGTTTTTGGTGTGCACCATTTTTTGTTTGGGCTTTCAAAATATATTTATATGGTTTTTTTCCCTTCAACTTGGGAGTTTTCTGAGTTTGCATGTACTTTTAGCTGCCTCCTAAGGGCTGCCCGTCCCTGAGCAGGTGTGCATCCGTTCCTAATGACAATCCCGTTTTCTTTAGGCTTCCCAATCAGCTCCACTTTTGACTCATGGAGTACGTTTTAATTAACCACCCCATTGGCTGCAAGAGAAATAAGACTGCAAATCCAGGCTGACAATCCACATGAGGAAAAACAGTGCAAAGGAAATCTTGCTGCTAGAATAAAGAACACTCTGCAGCTAAAATTTGGTTCATGGGAATGAAACAGCGGTTCCACGGCTAATCGCCAAAGGAGCTACACACACATGCACAAGCAAAGTCAATATTGTTGATGAATCCCCTTCAGTATAATTAATTTCTAATGACCTTCAGTATTTGTGTGTATGAATGTCAAACAGTAGGAAGCACACTATCTTTCCCAAAAATGTGGCTTATACAGAAGACCAGGACACCACTTTCTTACTGTTGGGGCTTTCTGTCCAAACTGTAGGAAATTTAACAGAATTTAATAGGAAAATGGAATTGAGTACACTGTCGAATAGCAAAAAAAAAAAAAAAAAAAAAAAAAAAAAAAGTGCTTTTAACAACATCAATTTTCATAATAGTGTTTTGTTGAATGAATGGCTTGGACAAAAGCACTGGTAAATCGCCCGAAACGAGCCTGCCTGACACTCAAATAGCTGCTAATGGTAGGTAGCTCCTTGAGTTCTTGTTATATTTCTTTCTTGCATTTAATCCTATCCTTCTCAGTCCATTATGCAGAAGGACACTGCTTTGCTTAAAGGGTTATCAATGTCACCAGGCAATGGAAAAGATCCGGGTACATTTCAAACACCTTTTTGCAGGTGTCCTATTGAAATTCAGCAGAGGATTGCTGAGGTCGGAAACCTTCAGAGAAGACCTCTGGAAAAGTTTTTCTCATGGTGGTGAATCTCCCCGAGGGAGCAGAGTTTAGCAGCAGCCGCTCCATCACTAAACACGTAGGACATTTTCCATTTTAACTCCTGTTTTTGCTCCTTTTCCAGGCGAATGATACTTATAGAATGAGAGCTAAATCTCTCTTAATCTTAACGGTATCTTCGGGCTCCGCTGCCCTAATATCGCCTTGTCTCCATCGGGTGTTTCTATGGCAACTCCCTGGGGAGTTTTCCTCTTATCTGGGTGAAGTTAACTGGAAACAAGCAAATATGCTTGAGATTAAGTGGTGTTGGAAAAGTGTGATGTGGCCTTCGGAGTGTGGTCTGGAAAAAAGCTGAATTGTTTGCAGGAAACCTCCCGTGGAAGAGGTTTGAAAGATTTTGCCTGAAGTACACTTGCCCTCCACAGTGCCAGCGCAGTCCAGGTAACAGCAAATTTTGCTGCATTAATAATAAAGCATATGGGGCCCAAACTGGCCAAGCCTGGAAATGCCTCACCGGGGAATGGGATTTTTACAGGCAGTTAAGATCGATAGTCGCCATCCCAACCAAATTATAATAAACCTGGTGTCATGTCTCATTAGCGGGCTTCTCCGTGTGGTTTCATACTCTGTGGGTGAGATCCATCTCCCAGCTCGTCCTGGGGCTGCCAGGGGAAGCAACACCTTCGTGACCCATCTGATGGTGGGTCTGGACCTGGTGTCGCTGCTTGGAGGGGGCTGCACTCCCAAAAGTGGGGCTGAGGGATTGGCCTGGGTAAAGGGATGCTCGAAGGGGAGGGAGGTCTTTCCCTGGCAGTGCACTGTTGTGGTAGCTTTTCTCCAAACAAATAAACCAGATTATCCCAAATCGGAAGGTTTGTGTCACAATTCAAAGGCTACTCACTTCAGCTTCCCCTCCCTCTTGTTTCAAGGCTGTGGATCGGACCTTTCCAGGTTGGCATCATAATTTGACCTTAATACAATTTTTTCCTTCGTGTTTTAGAACACCATAGACCAAGCTGTTGGTGGGCCAGTGGCTATTTGAAAGCTGTCAGACCTTTGCTAGCTGGTGAGCAAGTCTCTTTGAGCCTGAGGAGATATGACCTCCCACTGCTGTCAACCCAGGGAATGGAAAACCTGCCTCCTTTGCGGCACGAGCTGCAGATACCAGCCGGCTCCTTCCCCCGCTTTAATTTTTTGGATACCAGCCATGGGTTGCTTATCATCGGTTCTGATCCCTAAAGCCAAGGTGCTGATTCTAATCTGCGGCTGCAGCCGGGTTTAAATCTTTATCTGCAATCGGTGAGTCTGAGCGCTGAGTGTGCAGAGACGTTATTAGATTATTAAATCAATGACACTCAGGTTATTAGTCACACTCATCCGCATTACCTGACACTGTAATGATGTTCTATTTTTACTTCCAGCCTGCTAATGTCCCAAAGGAACTGAAATTATGACCAGAAAATTAATTTCTATACATTTGAACAAGAAATAGAAGTATAGGGAATAATCCCATGTTGGCAGCGTAAATCCTAATGGACTTGTTTAGAAAAGCAGTGGGGAAGGAGAGAGGGTTGAGAACCACGTCTTGCATGCAGCCTTTCCTCTGTCTTATGGGTTTGGTGGTTGCTAATAACTGGGCCAGATTATTTTAGCTTGTAACTCATTTGGGGCAATTAAGACTCCTGAGCTGGCATTAACGATTTTACTCACTCAGCCAACATGTTCTTGCAGAATCCTTCCACCAGGATGTCGCAATGGGCTTTTTTTCAGGCATGAAATCAAACCCAGCAAACAGAAAAAGGCCAGTACATGGCAAGATGTTGTTTATGTTTTCCAAAATTACTCCTTAAGCACAGACAAGTTATCATCCCAGCCCCCAGGTGAAGTTAAGAAGGGAGGTCAGATCTGATGACGCCTGAAGACTGAATTCGATGTTGTTTCTGTTCCGCCTGACTAAACATCTGCAAGTTGGGAGGGATCTGTTACTGTGGAAAAATACAACAGGAGATGCTCAGAGTCCATCCCCACCCTTTGTCTAGCAGAGCAGAACTTGCATCTCGCTGTCACGGCGCCAAGCCTGATGACATTCAAGAAGCATCTGGACAACGCCCTCAGACACATGGTGTGAACGGTGGGGTTGTCCTGTGCAGGGACAGGAGCTGGACTCAATGATCCTTCTGGGTCCCTTCCAACTCAGGACATTCTGTGATTCTATGAAATGTGGCCCTAAGGGCTCTGCTCCCCACCTGGAAGCCCCGGGGTGGGAGGTGCAGGGGGTGCAGGCAATGCTGGAGTGGGATGGGGATAGTGCTGATGCGGAGACAGAAACCCACAGGGAGGGAGGGTGGCTGGAAGAGGCGAGTTCCGCGGAGGTACCCGCACACCCAGCCAGCACAGCTCTCCATGCACGCACAGCTTTTACGGGGGAAAATGGGGAGAAGCATATGGTGAAACACCCTACGAGGGAGAGACGTTCACACCCGTTCCCCACGCTGCCCACAGCCTCAGCTACTTGCAAGTTTCCTGAGCTTATTGGTACAAATCTCCATATTGCTTAATTATAACTTGGTTATAACGCATATCTTAACAGTGTATTTATTTCATATTTTTGCAATTAATTTCAAAGTGCTCATTGTGCCAGAAATGAAGCAGGGTGACTTTCTGAGGCCTTCAGCTGGGGAACTTCCACTTAAAAAATGGAGAGACACATGTGAGTACCCGTGTGGGTATAGGTATTGTTGGTATCTGCTGAATGCATGTTGCAGGATGCTCTTGATGAGCAAAGTTTGTAGTAGAATTATAATGAGCTGAATAGTTTAGGTGTAATTAAAAGATGGGGTGAGAACTTGCATGGAAATCCTTTTCTCCAAGCTTTGGGAAGCCTGCTAAGATGACATAAACATTTAGCAGCTCAGCTGGAGTACGATGTGCTCTTTGGTTAAACATTAAAGGGGCATCGTCAAGTGGTTTTAATTAATTAGCTAGGTTTAAAATGAAATCAAATCAATTTGGAACAGAGAGGCTCAAACTTAAAGTTGTTTTCAACTGGTAGGAAATACCCTTCAAATTCTGACCATCTTAAAGACGATGAAAACTAAAAATGCCTTTAAGAAATTGCATCCACATGGTTCCCTTTCCTTTTCCCATTTACCCAGAGAATGGCCAGTATTCTGATTATCTGGCATTACTGTAATTGCTATGACAACAATAAGTCTGATTTGGAGCCTTTCAGTCTATGTATGCTACAGTCAGCGTTTGCACATTTTCTAGACATGCAGCACCCAGAACCTATGTCAAACCTGGCTTATAGGGTCTCAAATATACTGTTTTCCCTTTTTATTACATCTTCTCATGGTGCAACACAGCCCTTACACTAATAGGTAAATAAGGAAGGTGGGGAAATAAGTCTGGTTTTGTGCCACTAATGTGATTGCTGAACACGAGTGGGATACAGGGTTTTTTACACTCAGCCTCCAGTATCTCTGAGCTCTCTGCCCGCTTTTGACCACATTGGGCAGTGGGGCAGAAGTTCCAAAAAACACAAAGTTCTTGCAGGTGTTGTGAAAATCCGCAGCTGGAAAAGAGCCCAAAGGAGAGCCTGTGCTGAGGGGCAACAGAGCAAGAGAGAGTTCTCTGGCTGCTGGAGGAGAAGGGTTTCTGCTTTTCTTCTTGCTGGTTTTGGAAAACAAATGCTATTATTAATATTGACTTTAAAAAAACCAAACCAAAACAAAAAGAAGTGAGAGTTCAGGCATTTCTCATCAGTCCAGCACAATACTGTATGCTATCTTAGATGCTTTGTTTTAGATTTAAGGGAGGAAAAATCAACACAAACTCCCCCTGACACAATAGGCCATAACCTCCGGAAGCTGTTATGGGCTATTATGCGAAGCCGTTACAGTCTATTGAGTAAATAATCTACAGATTAAAGCTTTCTAAGTACACAGGAACTTGATAGGTAACCAAAGAAGCCATTACGATATGTCATGTCAATAAGAGGAGGATTAAGGTCCCTTACATTTGGTGCAGTGACAGAGTCTATCTGCTGCAAACTGGTGTTAAACAAAAGCGATCGCCTTAAAAAACAAACAGAAAACCCACAAACCTGCAGTGCAGTTGTGCTCTGGAACTGAGGACCGGGGATTCGGAGAGAGGCAGCTGCTTCTGCTTTAATTTATTGCAACCCAAGGATGATTGTGCAAATCAGTGACTGTGCTCGGTCTGCAGCCCCCCGGGCTCACCTGCTCCAGGGCCAAGGGTGGCTGGAGCCAGAGCCATCTGCCATGGAGAGAGGAGCAAATCGGCAGGTTTGGGGGTAGCTTGCAGTCCTCTTTATGGAAATAAGGCAGAGTGCTTTCTCTCTGCAGCCTGGGAGAAATGTGATTTCTGCTGTTGCCCCCTGGCCATCCAGCCACCACCCTGCGAAGTGGTGGCAGGGACCCTGGGATGTCATTCCTCTCCTCTTCACGGGAGCCCAGCTCAGCGTGTCCCCAGGGCACCCTGGTTCCCTCTGGGGACCACTCCTGCACCTCCTTCTTTTCCAAGGGCCTCCTGGCTAAGGCACATCCAGCATCCCGCCTCCCCACCCCCAGCATTTAATTACTCCAGGTTTCCAGTCGCTCTGGTGAGTTTAATATGAGCTATGTAAATTCCTCCCAAGAATGATAGGATTTTGACAGCCTGATTTGCCTCGCAGGCATCCTCAAACTACCTCATTTTCTCTTCCTTGGAATTTTTGAGTGGTAGGGTGGCATTTGATTATCATTGGCTGGTATATCTGAGCTCTGGGGTTGAGCATAAAGATATTTTAAATTTAATAGGTTTAAGATATCATTATTTCCCTGCTGATGAATTTATACTTGTAACCAGAGAAACTTCGAGCATTTCATGAACTTATTTAGATATCATGGTGCAAGCTTTAAACCCAATCCCAAGTATAAAATTAAATCATGTTGGCTAAAAACTAACACCCAGAAGCAAAAACTGAACTGGGTAAATGAATTAATTTCAAAAGACAGAATAAATACAGACATAAGGCACCTAGGGGACAGATTTACTAAGAGTTTTTGCACTGTTTTCAATGGAGCTCATAAGAGCATAAAAGTATTAAATCTGATTTACTAGGAAGGATTTGTGTAGTATTTCATCACCTGCTTCCCAGTGCCAGCAGCCCCTTCCCCATGTCTCCCAGTCCACTAGCAGAACTCTGTACACGCTGAACCCTCGAGGGAGCAAGCTCCAGTTTTGCTGAGGAGCATGCAAGCAGCCAGAGAAGAAAGAAACTCAATCGTTCGGTGCTCCAGAAGGATTAACAAAGTGATTCTATGAAAATCAATTCTAATTCCAAACGGGTCAATGCAGAGTGGTCTCGCTGTGCTAGATGGATGCTGCGCAGTCACCCATGGGACTGCCCTGCCCGCCCTCCCCAGCGTGCTGGGGTTTGGGTTTGCTGAGGCTGACACACCCCTCTCTGGGAGCTTTAAAATCTCCTTCCCAGCTTCCTTGTGCCACAGCTTTTCTGAATATCTTTAAAATCTCTCAAACTCTCAGCGTTCGTGCAAAGAAAATGTCCCCTTGTTAACAAGGGAGACTTCAGTTTTCTCTATAAAGAGTTAATCATGTCATGTGGGGTGATGGCACACAGGCCAGGTTTGGAAATACCTTAAGTGACCTTTTTTTAAAAATCTGAAACAGTAAGAGAACCCAGGTGAGGAGAAGCAGCTCTTGATTTACTCCTGAGGACCTCCTTGAAGATGTGAGTACTGATGAGCTACTCTGTCAGTGACTGTTATCAAATTCAGCATCCCTACGGAAAGAGATGTCCTACCACAGCTACATTTCACTTTAAACAAATAAGCTGGAGGAGAACGAGGACACAGGTTAAGAAGAAATTAGAAGGAATTAAATTACAAAATTAAAAAAAAAAAGAAAGAGAAGTTGCCTTAATGCTACCTACAGGCAGAGATTGCTCATTTAATGCTTACCAAAAGCATGCAAATGTACCAGAAAGCAATCCAGCAGGGCTGAACAACAGAAGAGAATCACCAAAAGGACTCAATAGGACTAAGCCTCCACAAGATTAATCTTCTATGTACTGAAAACAGGTAGGAAACCAGGCCTAGGAATGAAGTCCTATGTCAGTTTTTACAGTGAGCAAAAATCACAGTAGAAATCCTGCAGGTACTTGTGCTGGACACTGTCAGCGTATTCAGAAGCCATCTGGAAAATGAGCAGTGAGGTGGCAAAGTCTGCTGGTGACACAGATATATATATATATGGTGACATAGATCTGGCTAGCCAGATCTAAAGCAGAAGTATCTTAGAGAAATAAGTGGTTGGGTGACACAAAACTGGCAGGTGAAATTCAGTGCTGGTAAGTGCAAATTAATGCCCTTGTTAAAACAGGTCTACCTACATATACAGAATAATGGGCTATGAATTAGCACTTACCCTTAAGCAGGAAAAATGTGCTGGAGCCATTGCGGCTGCTCCTCTCCAAATGCTGGCACTGTCACCCCCCCCTCAAATTCTGCATGGCAGAAAGGCCGCAGGAGAGCTGGAGAATTTACGGGGAAGGCAACAAATCTCATTAGACATGGGCACCAGCCTCTGTGCTAGGAAAAGCTCAATATGTTTAGCACTCTTGCTTGGAAAGGACATGATTGAAGGGAAAAGGGTAGAGGTCTGCGCACCATGAGTGATGTGAAGGGGGACAGGGATGAGCGTTGCTCGTATTGTAATGCAAGAGGGAGAGTGTCAAACTCCTGGTTTGGGGAGGACTGGTTTCTTTATTTATTAATTTACTTTGAAGTGCGACACTCAGCTGTATCGCTGAATGATCAGCCGCCAGTGGAGCGGGTCAACAATTTTCCAGCAGAATAGTTTTCTGAGCCACTTTCTGTTGGAAAATGCTGATTCGATGGTATCAAGATGCTCTGTGGGAACATGTCAATGCCATCAAAGCCGTCAGCAGAAGCCAGACATCTGCCCGGCCTCTTTTCCTGCTGCCCAGCTGGCTGGCTCCCTGGGACAGCTGGGCCCCCATACCGCAGCCAGCAGCCCATTTGATTTCTCTTTATTTCATCATTGCCCTATTTATATTGCATTTTCCCCTCCATTTTAATCTTCATATTCTATATCCAGTGTACTTACAGCATTAGAAAATCCCCCATTACCTACCAGAACATTGTGTGTAAAATCAAAGTGCAAGTCACTCAATCAGAATAATTTATATTATAACATAAATGAGTTTTAGACATGCCTTTTAAGGTATAAAAATATACAAATCTAAAGAACGCACGGAGTAAAAAGTTGCTTTTGTTTTTATTTGTATCTCGTGTCAAATATATTAATGTAAAGTCATATTTTATGTTGTACGAAGGTTGAGTCCATGAAGCCAAAATGATACTTTACATTTGAATCTCTTTCTAACTCACTGGGCTAAATGGCAATGGTGGTTTTGTAGGATGCAATTTCAGAATTTCACTCCCTGGGCAATTTCAACATTTTGCTGTGTTTGGTTGCTTCATTTCACAGATGTTTCCATTAAGACCAGGAAAGATGGACTGGATGTTCTTTCTGTTTAAATGAAAATACCTGTTCTTAACTTGACTCAAGGTTAATGTATTACACGAAATGCATGAATTAGATTTTAAAGGTAGATGGAAAATCAGCCATATATGGGGTAAAATGAGTGAGCAAAACCCTTCCCTAGTCAACACATCACTGGAAATGGGAGCAGGATAAACTGTGTAAAACACCCATCTTCATAATCCAAGATGGAAAGAAATGAGAAGAAATAGATAACTTTGTGAGCTGGGAGGATTTCCAGCATTTTTGTTTTGCCTGCAACAACTAACAGCTGCAACAGAGCAGAAACCTGCCCCCCGGTGAACGGTGCCCGTGCTGTGGGTGAGGTTGTCACTAGTTGCAGGTGGCAGCAGCTCTCAGGAGATAACCAGCCCTTGCTCATCACAAGATAAGCAACTTCTTTGCAAGTCTCAGCGTGCTTACTTTCATTTGAAAGACTTAAGTTTGGTCCACACAGTCACGTGAATGACTGGTAAGGTTGATTTGGAGGTTGTTTTTTTGGTGAGCTGGTGGTGCTGGAGCAAGTTAGTGCAACTCCCCAGGTGCGGCGAGCTGCAGGAGGGTCTCTGCCCGGTGTCCTCCCTGCACGGCAGCACTTTGCCACCAAGGCCACCTCTGACTACAGCTCAGGTGAAAGCAAAAACGTTGTTTCTTCCAGCAGTGTCTCTCCCAATGTTTGGTGTGACAATGAGTCCAGCTCATCCTGCCTATGAGACTCCTCCGCCCCTGGAGGGGCCCACGGGGAGCTGGGTGATGGAGATGATATTTCAAGTAACAGATGGTAAGGCACCTCACTGTCATCCCCAAATCCTGTGGTCACCACCATCACTTTTCTCTTCCTGGGATTATTATTTTCAATAAACTTGAACACTTGGCTGAGATAACTTCAGCACAGGGAGCCGCCACGCCACAGGCCACCATTAGCAATTAAAATTAGATAAACAATTAGCCTGTGAACTTGGCACTCAGACCACTGCTGCCTCCCAGAGCTGCTGTATGATTCGGTGTTCCTGGGGTCACAGCGGTGCTGGAGGGTTGGGATGCGGTGGGATGCCTAGAGGGGGTGCCAGCATTGGTGAGGGGACTCTGGGCTATATAGTGTTATTTATCATGCCTTCAGTTTCCTTTTCTTCTCCCCTTCTTCATCAGGGCACTGGAGGGAATAGGAACATGCTATCTAATTTCCTAATTTTCCTGTCAGCTTTCTGGCTTTCAAAATGATTGCAGCAGAAATCTATAAAATGAGGATGAGGGAAGCAACCTTAATACCATTGTAAATCTCCAAAATGGATGCAGAAACACAGTACTCAAATAGGAGTAAATAAAAGCAAGGAGACATTCATTCCAGTTTTCTCCTCTGTAAACCTACTGGCAGCTTGGAATTATTCAGAAAACAACATTTAACTGAGAAAAAGGGAACCCTGTAAAATAGTAAAGATTATGCCATAAAGCTAAGCACCCGCCATAAATCATAGCTGGGAACATTGCTAAGTTATAGGAACCTGCAGATGGCTGTCATTAAAGGGAAAGAGCCTCTCCCAGCTTGGCAGACCATGCTGTGCCGTGGTGTACAGCTACAAATAGAGCTGCTTTCATGGGGGAGCCACAAAAGTGGTTTTAAAATAGGAAATTCAACCAGAAGCTGCATGAGCTGTTCAGCAGGACTCAGGCTTATTGAGAAAACACAGTGGTAGTTTCAGGCCTGATTTGCAGGAGACTCTAATAAGTCTCCCCTGTTTAAAATAATACAGCAGTAGTTTGTCAGGAGTGCACATCGGAGGTGAGAAGAGCAAGCATGGGGCTGCTGGACCAGGTGAAGAGGTGAGGATCCCGTCTCCCAGCTGGTGTTTGGGAATGGGTCAGGACAGACCAAAGGGCTCCTTCCCGGCTCTGCACACATTCCTGTGTGCTCGCCCAAGGCATTGCTGTTTTTCCCTTTGGGATGAATTCATCCCAGGCTTTGATTCGAGAAACAGCGGGGGAGATGCTCAAAACAAGCCTGCAAAGCTGAAAATAGCACACACCGGCTGCTGCTTCGAAGATAAAGATGTCACCAGGTGAGCTCCTTTAGGATTATATATTAAGCCCCACCATGACGTAGCACTAAGACACTCTATAACCCCATGGGACGGTGCAGTCTATCTCAGCCAGGCATCACAGACGTGCGGAGACATCAGTGCCAGCGCTCAGCTGTGGGGTGCTGGGGGAGAAGTGGGGGTGACCCTGATCTGTGGTGGCTCCCTGGGATGGGCTGTGCCAGGCACCTCTTCCCAGAGGCAGATCACACTATCTGCACTCTTGCAAGAACCTCTGTGGAGGTTCTTAAATACTGCCCAGGAGTAGAAGCATTCCCCACAGCAGTCCCGCAGCCGGCGGTTCAGGTGTAGGTCTAGCAATCAAAATACCCTGTGTGTTACCAGACTTCCATGAACCTGCCTGTATTTTGAGGTTGGAAATGCTTTGCCCCTCTCAGCAACACTCACCAGGCTCATCGTTTTTCAAGGTCACCATCTCCAACAAGGTCAGGAGCCTTTCTTGACACAAAACAGCACAGAAGCTGATGATTTTTAATTCCCCCTCGCCCACTATTTCTATTGTACTGTTCTCATTCTCCTTTGTCAGCATCTCTACAAGAAAATCAGCTACCTGCAGGTGCTGGCAGAGGCTTGCTGGGCTCACTGCTCTGGTACTACCCAGGATCCCTGTGAAAGCTGTAGCCGCAACGCTTCCCAAAAACATGGCCAGGAGGAACTGGATGCCACAGTATCTTTCTTCTTCCCCGTCTCTGGGTGAATCGAGAGCTGCTCACTGGATCTCTAACAACCGTGTTTAGCTCCTTGTCACAACATTCTTTTGTGCTTTGGCAGAAAAGGCATCACCAGCAGATGCAATATCTTTCAGTGCTGGAATTGTGTTTATTTTACTGGGATTGTACTCCATTTATCTGGTTGCAAAGGGACTAGGCAATTTATATTGGCAGCACTGAGCGTACTGAGATTGGCAGTGGTTGGGCACTCACGTCTTGTTACCCAAGGAAAGTTCAGAGCATACTAATTTATCCCGCTATGGAGCAGCAATAGAAGAAATGTACAGTTGGTATCAATCAGTCTTACATTAGTAACACTGTAAACATTTTTTCAGATGGTAAAAGATACAATAAATCTGCTTTATTCTGTTCCATAGTAAGGTCCAGTTCTTCCTTTCCATACTACAAGCAGCTTCCAGGTAATGGAAAGGATATTGCATTTACTATTCACAAATCACAGTTTGACCTATTATTTGTAATTTTCAGTGCCTGCCTTCTTATGCAGTGTTCATAAAATGAGATTAGAGTGATTTACAATAGTGAGAGATGGAACAAGACTAAGAGGAGATGTGACTCATTAGACATCATCTTGTGGCTGTAGTCACGCAGGAAGATGTGCTGTGATTTTCCAAAGCAGTCTAGGAGATTCAGATACAGCTTTGAGGGGTTTCAGCACCAAACGTCTGTGTTCCATATGAAAACCTGACCCATCAGCCCTGCTTTTATCTTATGTAAAACCAACCAAGAAATTCAGATTGAAGGCTCCCAAAACTCGTTTCTGACCTACTAGTCTTCTTTATAATATTGCTCTAAGATGGCGTCCTTTAAATGTTGTGTCACTGAGCTTTTCAAAAGTGAAAAAGATACTTTTATTTGTATTCAACATGGAGAAATTATACTTTGGTTGTAACTTATGGTGCCTCAAATATTAGCTAAGGTGCTTAGCTGCTGTATCTGGACTTTAGAAAGAACTTGATTCCCTGGTGGCCCAACCAAAAATACTCTTGTCTGTTCTTCAACAGGTATGAATGGGGCTTCATCAAGCAAATGAAAAAGCAATAGGAAGGACACCAAGAGGTTTATTTTAATGAACAAGGAAATGAACTCCAGCAGAAGCCAATGGGCATCATGGGTAGTACTGGGAATAGGTGAGGGTAAGTCATAGACCCCCGGGTTTAGTATCTCCTGCTGCTTGGTTTTCTCTCCTTGAGCACCCGCATGTTTCTGCCAAACCATTTAGTGCATCTCCCTAAAAAAAATAATGAAATTGCTTGTCAAGAAGCAGTACTTGCTTCTGTTCTCTCGGAGCAGACAGGATCGGTAACAAATGACTCACATGCAGTAATTACACTCTATTTCTTCCTATCTTGCATTGATTATTCAGATGTAGAAAGAATAGTTCTCTCTTGAATTAAAGAACTGAAGATCCAAATATTGGATCATTGGTTTATTTCTTTCTTTTTTTCCCTCCTTTGTTTTTCAGGTGTTGTTTACAGCCATGGTATAGTGAGGAGATGAAACATTTATAAACAAAGCCTCCTGTCAGAGTGCTTGTAGTTTATGTTTGTTTAAAGGACAATTTTTTGCCACCTCTTTGTATTTTAACAGTCAAAATAAATCTTGCATAATAATTCAACTCCTCTCTGCTGCCTGTAATGACTATCTGCATTTTTCTGATGGATGTTTGTATTTGTTTCCTATGATTTACATGACCTGACGTCTCATATAATGAGCTTCCCAGTGCAAATGCCATTTGTGATACTCTGTGCAGCACTAATCTATCATTTGATGACCTTACAAGTGCTGGGGTCACGGATTCAATCAGTAAAATGTTTCAGGATGTAATTAATTAATTTCCCCCTCCCCAGTCTACAACTGTTCACTTAGAATTTGATGAAAGCAATGTTTTTTCATAACACTTCTTCAATATATACAGTTTGTTTGTGTAATCAATCACGCTAAGTTGGGGAGTTCTTAGTATTCACGGCTTTATCTTTTTTGAAACTTCCAAATGTTTATTTTCCAGCATAATTTAATAGTTTAATTAGGCAAACAACTAGCTACTGTACTTCTAAAAGTACACTCAGGTTGTGATCTAATAATGTGGTTTTGACTTTACGAAAGCTGGGCTGGATTGCACTGTGTGGGCAGCGGAGCATCACTGTGTCAATCTTGCATGAGGCTGAGCTGTGCCATGGCCCGTTGCAAACCATGATAGATCTGTTGGTTCTCTGCTTTAGGCTTCTCATCAAACAAAGAATGGAGTCCAGGGTACCGGCTTGGCCTTTAGCATCCTTTGCTTGTGTGCAGTTGCTTAATAGGTTGTGCAGATGCCACAAGTGAGGGCTGCAGGTGACGATCCCTTGCACAGAGCCACAGGATTCTCATGCTGTGGTTCGGGCCACCCTCTGGAGCTGTGTGGGTCATTTTCAGGAACCCATGCAAAGCAGCTAAAAAACCCCCAAGGCTTAAATTCCCTACCCTGGGATTTGCATCTTCACCAGAAAGAGTTTGGGACCTGAACACTGTCACCCACTGCAGCAGCACTGCACGTCCTGGTGCCACTGTCATAACGTCTGTCTGTCCCAGCAGCCTGGCTTTCCAGCAGCCCTCTCCAAAAGAAGGGGATGAGCTTCCTGGAACCTGAGGAACATCGCAAACCTCAGCTCTCTGCTCCTCCCACAAAGACCAGTTTGAGTCAGGATCTCTCTATAGCAAAATGCTTAGTTTTTCGACAGCTCTCACTCTGGTGATGGGAAATGCAAAAATCCAAGTTTTTGCTGCTTTCCTGGAACGCTAATTAAAGATAGGCCAGGGTGAGGTGCTGTCTAAAAGCCTGCACTGTGTAGGTGAGACACACACGTTTCCCCAGCCCTGCTGTATGTTATAAAGGGTCTGGCATTTTATCTCTGACTTTGTGCTGTGTTTTGCATATTTTTGTTAATAACAGAACAGGTGTGTTTCTGTGTGTATGCAGCCATCTTTTCACCTAATAACGTGAATTTCTAATTTACAGATGGCTCTGGACCCATTCTGCAGAACTCTGCTGGGAGAATGAGATGCGATCTTTGCCAGCAGCACTCAGGACTAAGCTGCCGAGGCAACTTGGAAGGAGCAGAAAGCCCTCGGTGGCTTCACAATGAATTCCCTGAGGTGCTGTTATTATGTTAACAAGTTTTCTTTTATCCTATCAAGGTCTTAGGGAATATTTTTGTTGACCGTTAAGGCAAAGCAAGACAATACATGCTGAAATGGAGAACTGAATGCTTATGGGTGGAAATCTGGTAATGTTATGATTCATTTTTTCTTCAGGTAAAGTTGATTGTTTTTGCAATCATGCTGCTTGGCTCACTGAAGCCCAGGAAAAGCCTCAGAGGGAAGATAGAATTGTGAGAGAAAAAAATAAAAATTGAGAGAATATTCCAAATCCATCTGATAAACTCGTCTTGGAAGAGGCACAGGAATGTCTTTAAGGGACAGCAGCCCTTTGGCACAGCACCAGTAGAGTTTGAACATAACACCAGTGGCATGTCCCTGAGGTTGGTGTCTTTTGTGAAGGGCATCACACAACAACAAAAGAATGAGGGGCTAAATCAGTGCTGGGAATGTGTTATATGAGACCCAGCTGGGAACCCCATCTCTGCTGCTGGCTGTTTGCTGGACCAGGCTTATCCTGTGTGAAGCTGGTCCCATACCAGCATGGTGTGTGTAGGGGAGGCCTTGGGGTAGAAGGGTGATGGGAACAGAGGATGGGAGGTGGTTCCCTGACATGGCTTCACTCGCTGCTCCACAACCTGCTAGAATGATCTCTTTCTCACAAATGATGGTTTTTTTTCCCACTGTTTTGAATGCACTGTCAGCAGTAACTCACAGTGATGTTCAGTTGGAATAATGGACTGAGGTGAAATGGTGTAGCAATATGTTTTGCTCATAGTCTATAGCCATTACTTTGATGGAAACCAGGCAGGGAATGCAGCGGTCTGACGTGCTTGAGGTGGCATCTTAGACCCATCCAACCCCACAGCGCAGCTCATGTCTGTAAACACATATGTAGGCTTTTGCAGAAGGCTGAATATGTTATTGCTCTGGGAACTGGTCATATCCAGCATGATTCTCGATACTGAGAATAATACATATAGGTCTGCTACCTAGACCATAGCCATTACAGCAGGAGAGTCACTGTTGCTGGACAGACATTTTGCAGTGATACTTGGTCTCTGCAGGATCTGGGTTTTCTTTGAAATGTTAGAGGTCAGGAACAACTAGTCACAGCTAAGAACTAATTGCCTGGAGCAAAGTTTCTCTGTAGTGAGAGAGTATGGAAGTAGCATCTGAAACTACAAAAAACTCCCTGTGCTTTTTGCTCTATCAGCAGACTTTAATGAAATTTTGAAGGGGGAAAAAATTGCTTCTTGGTTTAAAGCATGAGCAATGTTATTAATCTCTGCAAAGGAGTTTTATAATTGAAACACCGATGCAACAGCAGCTTTACTGAATCAAATGATGTCCTAACAGTATCTAACATGAGCATATATGAGGCTGCACAAAGCTACATCATGATTGTAAGAGTTCCCAAAATTGTGGGCAGGTTGAAAATTACAGCTTACACTCTTAGCTAAATTCAGTTCCTTTAAAACTGGGGGGGTTTGCCATTCTTATGGAACCTGGTTTCTGCATGATACCATAAAGACTCAGACTGTCCCATGAGGCCACAGGTACTACAGGGGTTGTCTTTGGTAAGTTATTGGCATGGATTATGGGGCCTATTGGTAAAACAGCATTGACTTGTGCTGTCATTTTTATCAGTAATTTTTCCAAGAAAAGTGATTTTTCTACATATACTGAGAGTGTCTGTGGTCTTGGGCCAGTAGCTGGAAGCAGGAAAGACAAGAACATTCTCCATACTGCTCTCTCCCTACAACTTCTTGGCCAAATTGTCTATTTGGAAGACAGCTTCTTGGCCAGGTTAGCTTGAGGGCCTCACAGCCATGAAAGAAGCTCAGCTTTTCCCAGCTCACCCTGGTCTATGTGTCTTATTTTGGGTTTTGCTCTAGTTTGCTGGTTTTGCTCCAGTTTGCGCAGCCCTCAGGAAACCATGACCTCACACGGCTGGTGCACCTGGGGAGACCTGCTCAGATCTGCTCTCTGAAATGCAGACATCTAATGGTAATTTCATTCTGATTTCTCGACATTATCTTCTTCTTGAGGTTTCAAAAAACACTGTGAACAGAGACATATAAATTACTAGTCTCAGCCTGTGCCTTTCTGTGTGTGTTTCTGATTAATACACGCCAACATGCCTTCATTATCACTCTGGTTTGTACTTATCCGTCAGATATGTAAAGCAACGCCAATATCAGATCATCTCATAATCTTATCATCTTCTTCTCTTCATTTGAAAGCGGGTAAATGTGCAAACAAGGTAGGATATTAAAAACAAAGCAAAACCAACCAAACAAAAAAAACCCTGCAATAAATGGCTTTTTAAATAACTATTTCCTTCCCTAAACAGGAGCACCCCTGTTCAAGCAGATGAGAAATGCAGCATGTGCTCTCCCTGCCTCATGCTTTTCATCCAGGTCTTGGGGAAACTTTAGGAAGATGAGAGGTAAAGAGGAGATGGGAACAGAACCCCATCTTGGAAGGGAGAGCTGGGAGGTGGCAGGGAGCTCCAGGCCAGTGGGAAATGCAGCAAAAGGCACCACATGGGCAGGCGGGACCGGCAAGCTTTGAAATGCTGCCGTTTATCTTTGGCATTACCAGATTTCCCCCTTGGCTGTTTAGGCCTAGCATTGCTCCCCAAAAAAGTGCATGTTTCACTTGCCAAGCAGACATTTCTCCATGAGAAAGGCAGGGCAGGAGAACCAGACCATCCCTGGTGCCACAGAGCAGTCCTGCTCTGTAGCACCATGGTGGTTTCCCCATGGAGATGAGCTCCAGTTCGGACCCCTTACAGGTGCTTGAGAAGTTCTTCCTTAAGGTTATTGAGGAGCACCCAGTGCCACAGAGACCCACATTTTGCTGCAGTCTCCTGATCCTGAGAGCTTGTGAAAAACGATGACCTGGTTGTATCGACTGGTTTAATATCTTCACTGTATATTTATGGTACACACAGTCCTTTGTGTGCCTTTTAAATGCTACATTAAAATACAGAGTGGCATCAGCTTTAAAGAGTTGAAGCACAAAAGCCCCTTTCTGGCTCTTGTCTCCTATCATGAAGAATTTGCAAAACTCTCAGGGAGGCTCTTGAATTATGGCTCTTCCTCTTCCTCATGATGCATGGAGAAAATAAATGTATTATTAATCTGCCCACTGTCAGAGATCTCTGCTCTCTCTCTCTCTCTGTCTGTACACAGGGAGACAGATTGACAGGAACAGCAGATGTATGCAGAATTGCCTAGTGTGCACTCAGGCTGGTGAATCACCAAATGTTGGGGATGATGAGATGCTTGGTTTGAGCTGGGGCTGCAGAATCCTGAAGGAATTTGGTGTACCGAGGTAGCTGTGAGGAGCACCTTGGTCCTGGACCACAGCATCCTTCAGATGTTTGCAAGAAGTTTTTCTTTGTTTTCAAAAGTCTGTTGGTTTGGGGACAGCCAGCTTGAGAGCTGGCGAACTGCATTTTTAGAGGAGGACAGTCTTTCTGAAATTTGGGTGTGCAGTGCCTGCAGGGAGAGGAGCAGGAGCTGGGTGCAAGCCCCAGCACTTGGTGAGGATGCCAGGAGCAGTGGTCTGAAGAAGTTCAGGCAAATGGGACATCTTGTCCCTCTCTGAGCTCCTTGGGGTGTGCAGGGACACGGGCTGCTCTGCACACCCCCAGCTGCACAGCTGCGTTCCTGCTGGGACTCTGCCCTCTTTCTGCTCCAGACCAAACAGCATGGCTCTGTGCTGCTACCTGCATCTGGGAGGGGGTGATGGAGCTGGGCTAGGATCTCAGCAAGGGCTTGTTTTACCTTTGGAGAGTGAGAGCCAAGGCGGGAGTGGGCAGATGTGAACGTGCCTCTGTCATTACTCAGCCCCTGTGGGATGCATCTCTCCCCCGGGGGAGCCCGGCAGCCCAGAGCATGGCAACGTATGTCTACGTCTTGCCGAGACTCCTGCCGAGATCTGCCTTGGCTCCCAAGTAAAGAGACATTTAGTCTGGATGTGTATGCATAGGCTTTCCCACGGGGGCTGTGAGATGCCTCGCTTGATGAAAGGGATTGTGCTCATGAAGGAAAGAGCCTTGGGGAGGCAGGAATGGACTTGCCAAGGCAAAAAGCCTGGACTGGAAGGTGATACTTAAATTACTATGGGTGTGGGTTACTGTCAACACCCACTGGGTCCACTCATGGAGATGATGACCCTTGGCCACGCTTTGCTCAGATTGTCCATTCTCCTTCCAGCTCAGGGTGCTGGGATGCCCAGCAGGAGATGGGGTGCTGGCACATTTCAGTGACATCTGTGGGTATCATGGCAGGGGGATCTTGTTTGCTTGCTCTGCTCTGCATCTCCTTCCCATATGGACTAGTTCCTTCATCTATGCATAGCTTCAGTGGGAATGTTCTCACTCTCAGATGATATTCAAAAGGAACTGGTTTCATAGCATATCACGCAGCTCCTTGTTGGTTTGTTTTTTGCAGCTCTCTGAGCTTAACTGTAGAGCTTTACATCTTCTAGAAAGCCTAGATTTATCTACAAGAAGATAACCAACATATCTCACCCTCCTACTCCCCCAGATTGCAACATTCTCTATCAAAAAGCCTGTTGGAGTATTTGGTCACCAAGCACTGCCGTGCAGGAGAGATGACCATGTATGTGCCATACATACAACATGCAAGGCAAGGGGCATCTATGGAGCATTAGCATCTCCCAGTGCCAGTGTAGCAGAGATCCTACCACCTTCTCAGCCCTCCCTTTGGTTATACAAGAATTTTGGCTTGCATTTCTGGGTTCCTGAGGACAGAATTTTTTTCCTTTCCTGGGCCAGAGTATGAAGCTCAGTGTGGGACAGTGGTTACAGGACATCTGGTTGCAGTGGGCTTAGAAGAGCCATGCAAGGTATTGCACCTTGCCCACTGTACACACCCCTGACAGCAGAAAGGTGGGAGAAAACCTGTGCTTGCCACATGAATTGGTAGTGCCTCTTTTATGGCTCAGTTCTAATATTTTTGCTCTGTTATTCTGCTGGCGCTTTGTTAATTCTGTCTAGCACTTAGCAAGGCCAATCGTGCTCCTTATTTCATATAAAGAAATTACTATTTTCTTCCAGAATTACCATTTCTGTTCCTTCCTGTTTTCTGAATCCCTTTGGCGGATGATCAGGGTCTGTTCCCACCCTGAGCACCATGAGGTGTCAAGAGGGAAGGTCGTTTGTATCTGTATGAGCAAGTTAACACTCTGGAGACTTGTATCGATGCTAATTGATTTCCTGTCTCTTTTCCATGTCCAAATGATCTGCTGTATCACCGCTATAAATATCAATAACCTCCTGGCTGAAAAACATGGCACAAAGTTGTAGCCTTGTTGCTGCCTGTGCAAAGGGCAAGAGGAACACCAACAGCTGATCATCTTGTAGGTCTTGTACACTACAAGTGTCATAAAGAGGCAAACAAAACTGTTGACCCTGTTAAAACAGAGTTTTAGAAGGAATTCTACGCATGAGGAGTGTAAGAGCAGTGTGACTTGATGTGGACCATTTAGAAGCCCTGTTCAATAGATGGGTAAGGTTGACAGATGCCTGGGCTTTGCATTTGATAAGACCTCTCTGATAGTTCAGTCTGACCTAGAAATCCTAGGGAGAGCAGGGTCCCTCCACTGAGTCTTGCATTAAGCGAAATTTTTTGTGCTTGTCCAAGGCCATACCTATTATTTGATATCTCTTGAAGTAGAAGCTCAAAGTGCTAGAGAATTCACCACAGCCTTTGAGCTGGCAGGTAATTACCTTCAGTATTAAAAATGAGGTTTACTTTCATAAAAAGCAAAGACTTGGGAAGGTGTGATAAAAACCTGTGCTCCTTGGTTTAGGTAATTTCTGAGGGATCACACGGTAGAAGGGGAAATGCAACTTTGTCATAAAATCACTGTGAATTAGCAGAATCATTTTAACAATCCTAACAACAATCCTATACCTGATACTCATCCAATTAATGTCGAACTGATCTCCTGGCAAATAACCATCACTGATAAAATGTTGAGGGAATTCTGTGCTAGGAACTGGGTAAAAGCTGTTCTGCAAGAAGTAAGTGGGCAGTAAGGTAGTACATGGTCTCCATCATGGCAAGTTTTGTGAAAGTGTGCCATGACTGGCTGAATTTAATTTTGCAGTGAAGGAAGGGCCACCAGAGGCGGTCGTGGTGTTACTGTGCAATTCCAAACTTAGTAGAGATGTTTCCACAATTATGTCTCCAGCATGGCACTTTAGGGTGACAAAGCTGGGATGTGTGGCAGCTGTGTCCCACTCTAAGAGCACCCAAGGAAGCCCCCAAAAGGAGCTATGTTTTGCAACATGGTAAGCAGCACCCCATTTAAGCAATTTGTGCAAAAATTGTCCTGATTCATTAGGATGGACAGAAATGTTTAATCTCAGAAATCAGGGACAATTCGAAGGGCCAGGAGTAAAGCCCTCATCTGCCCCGTGCTCCAGGAAAGGTGAGTGGCATGGACTGGGTTGTGACACTGGGTCAAGTAATAAAAGGGCACATTCTGGTGAATGAAGTGCTGGAGGAAGGTGAGATAATTCATGTCAGTCAATGCAGGACTGCAAGAACATTAACATGATGATGTTTTCTCATTAGATTACACCTGGGGTCAATAGAAGCGATAGTATTGACCTAGTATACATAGATGTCTGTAAGCATTTATAATTTTGTAGTTTTTTACTATTGATCAATAACGATATTTAGTCATTAGGGAACATATTGGATGGTTTAAAGAGTGGTCAGCCAATATCCAAAATGAAAGCTGTTTATCTAATTTCTTGTTCCTAAGGATCAGGTCTTGTTCCTATGCTTTTGGTAATGTTTTTATCTACAGTATGGAAAAAATATTCTGCAAGTACTGATAAGATTCCCAAGAGATCTGAAGATTGGAAATGTGGTAAACAAGGAGAGACTCACTGATATACAAACTGGACAGCTATCTAAGCCTAGGACAAGCAGACAAATATGTATTTCAAGACATGCAAATACAAGGTCAAACATTTAGAAATAAAGAATGTAGGCCAGGCTTGTGGAGGAGGAGACTGTCTCAGGAAGGAGAAACTCTAGAAAGGAATGATGGAAAACTAAATGCAGATGACTTCCCACTTGTGGTTGCAGCTGAAAGACCAGTAAGATTCCCTGGGTGCATGGCTAAGTATAGTATGCAGTAGGAGTAGGGAGGTTGTATTACCTCTGGCTTTGGCACTCGGTGCACAGCTGCTGGGTGCTGTGCTCGTTTCTGGTGTCCACAATTCAGAAAGTATGGAGGAAAATTGCAAAGTGTCGGAGGAGAGACATATGAATGAGCAAAGTGTCAAGAAACCATCCTATCGAGCTTGTGGGAGTTGGCTCATTTCATTTATCAAACTGAAGGTTAAGGAGTACTTTCAATCACAGTTGTTGAACGTGTTGGAGGAAGGCAGCTGGGTGATGCAGAAGAGTTCTTCCACCTCTAAAGCACAAAAATTCGGGAGGAAAATAAGTTGCAAATTGTTGACAGCCAAGGCAAAAACCCATTGCAATGGCTGCAGGTTCTCCACCACTGGAGATCTTAGTAACCAGACAGTTTGGGGTTTTTTGTTTGTTTGTTTGTGTGTTGTTTTGTTTTGAGAGATATGTATGTTGCCCTCCTAGGACTCCTCCCAATGTCTGTGGCCAAGGTGGGGTGCAGGATACCTATTTCCAGGCTGCCCACCAACCCAACTGACATACCTGGCACACAACCTGCTTGCTGTGCAGGACGGCAGCCGTGCTGGTGAGGCTGGCAGAGGGACACGGGCAGGTCATCTGCAAAGTGGGGTGGTGTGACCAGGATAGGTCCCTGGCGTGCGCTGTTGCAAGTGTGCATCAGCCTTCCCTGCTTAGCATCACGCAGTACATTTGATACCTCTCTGGTCGATTGGCCAATATGATTGCTAGGTGGTTTTGGTCTGTTAAAACATGTTTGCATGTAATTTCTTTTCTCTTATCAATTCATCCTGGGCCCACCTTATATTTTTGCAGGAGATATTTATATAAAATAATTTATTTTCTCACAGGTCTCTCTCCCTAACATAATATTGTAACCTAATTCCCTCTGGTAAGCAGCTTTAGCCAGACTTTCTGCATTCATCTAAAATCCAGCAGCATAGTTTTTAGAGATGCGAATCCCCAAGATATCATGTTGGAGTGTCTGAAACCAGTATAAGAGATCAAATATTAAAGCAGATGGGTCAGGGCAAGGTATGGTGCTCCATGAGCAGTTCTGAAGCTCTCTGCAGTGCTGCTGACTTCTGCAGAGACTATGTTATCAGATCCCATTTTGCTGCATGTTTGCAGTTATTGCTGCATATTGTTGTTATTGTGGCTTGGATTTTTGGCTTTCCATTCTATTGCAGTGCTTCTGCACTAATGACATGTAAAGAGGATTGCCAACAATAAATAACCCCTGATTTTAACATACTGTGATTTCAAAGGTTAGGATACTTCCATGATAGCTTGACATTCAAGGATCACAAAGCTTCCTGATAACAACAAGGCATGGAATGATCTAATTATGCATTGAGCTCTGATAGGTCAACCCACAAAACAATTAGTTGGGACTGGAGGTATTTTATCATGTTGCTGTGTGTGCTACATGTCAAAGACATGCAGGTAGGAAAACTTCAAAATAAACAATGGTTTTGGGGCTAGTGGCTGCTGCTGGGGGGACCTGTCTGATTCTCCTCCCGCTCCCCAGATGCAGGATGACTTGTACCAGCTGAGGCTGTGGCTCTTAAAAACTTTATCCATCTGCTTTCAGCTACAACAAATTGTTTAGGAAAATCCTTTTAATGACAGGAGAATTTGGACCGAGTACACCTGCAGCTGCAAAATGCAGCAAATAAATTTCCTGAAATATTTGATTGAATTTGCCTTGGTGGCTTCCTTTGCTGTGTTGCTGTGTCTTACTGCTGTGGGGCTGGTTCTCTTCTTGCTAGCACACCTTGTACTTATTTGCACTGGAAGTAAAATGTTGTATTTCTGCCTTCATAGCAATATTTTCTTTACATGTTGATTTGATTTCAAGGGCAAGGCAGGTGGAGCTGGTCAAGTGAGACAAGGAGCTTCACAACGCACAGTAGCTGTGGTGTCCAGGTCACATGCAACTCTAGAGTGATGGCAGGAGACATGTTTCCTGTCACCCAGAGCTTCTAGGGCTGGGACATTCTCTTCTTGACCTAAATTGGCTGCGGAACCGCAGTCAAAAACCTGGGCTCTCCCCTGCTCCAGCTCCTCTATTGTAATTTGGAATGAGACATGGTCGTGTTCTTGACAGTAATTACATGTGTATTTTTATGAAGGTTTTGTTGATTAAAAAACTAGAATGCACTATTTAAAATGGTCCAAATATTGTTTCCATTAAGATAAAGGGATTATTTAGTATAATAGAAAGCTGTTGAACACTTATATGGCATTCTTCCTCTTCAAAGCACTTAAGCCAAGTTAATTTAGGGAAAATATTTTCTATAAAAACTGGAAGAGAGCACTGGGGCCAGGGGGAGACCTTGCAGAATTTAACATTTAATCATCTTCTGCTGAAAGGTTGGAACTCTTCAAATGGACTTCCCAACTAATTTTGTTTAGGAGAGGCCTGTTTCACGTGTCTGCTACACAGGAAAATGGTCCAACCCTCTGATCAAACCTCAAGCAGACAATGGTTCCTGTATTAGAGAGCCTGTGCCAAGGTTTGGCCCCAAAGGCTGGGTTCTGTGAGGCCCTGAGCATTTGGAAATGTGCTGTGGAAAGAGAAACACTGAGTCATCCTGAGCAAGAGGGGCCATAGGCTCTGCAGCACCTTAAAAAGGCACTGGGAAGCTTAAAAACAAAAGGTACCTTTAATTGCTTTTCAAATTATTATCCCATTGTCCTTGGTAAATGCCAGGTTAGAAGATGCTTCATACAACAAGCTATCTTCCTTTTTAAAATAAAGGTTAGTTTAAGCTTATCACGAAAATAAATTGCCATTGCAATGTACCATGGAAAAAATGCTTTCACTCTATCCTAAAGACAGCTGTGAGGCTGTAACTCTCCTTCTGGATACAAGAATAAGTTCTTTGCCAGGGTAGTAATTATCTCAGCATCTGTCTCTTCCTTTCTCTGCTCCGGTAGAATCAAAATGCTCTGACAAGGTTTGCACATCAGCAAACACGAGGGAATTTCTCAGCCTCTCTCCCCAAGGACTGACGTTTATGTCCTTACCTTCCTGTATGCTCTCTCCCTTTCCTTGGCTCCAGAAATAGGAGCCGCACTGATGTTCCCCATTCACGCCAAGGCATGTTCCCCCTCGCTACCGCCCCAGCAATGGGAGGATGTTTGCAAGAGCCCCCTTAAGTGCTGGCAGGAGAGACGCTTCGCCCCTGGGGGTGAGGAGGAACAAAGCGAAACAAACAAAAGAGAGAGAATTTGTCTTATCAGGGTTTTATCCAAAGTCTTTTGAGAAATTCATCTAAGCAGCACCAGCCCTTCTCTGAAGGGCTCTCCTACATCTCCCTGAAGAGCGCGGTGTAGTCGCAAACAACCCCACCACTGTGCTTTCAGCTTAAATCCTCTCCCTGCTCACCTGAAGGCTGAAATGCAGGATGTTCTTGGACCTAAAGGAGGAGCAAGAAGCCCAGTCCTCCCACCTCCTCCTCTGCCAGCGCTGTGCCCCATCTTCCACATCTCCCAGAGACCCTTGTCCTAACACAAGTCTTCCAGTTGTCATGCCAGATCCTGGGGTAGCTAATTCTCTCTGCTTGGTCTTCACTCCATGTTTTGCTTATGCTCTTCCCCATACAATGAAATCAAAGCCCACAGTGCTGCAGGATTTGTCCATTTTCCTCCTGACACCAGCATCCCTTCCCCACTGCTGGCTGAGCTCCCTTTGGCACGCCCGTGGATGTGCCTCTTGTGCTCAAGTGCTGCACTTGAGGGCTGAGCTTTGCTCATTATTAGCCTCTGTTTTCTTGTGTGAGATTCCCAAGACGGACCCCATTTTTGGTGGCTGACCCCACCATCATTTCACATGCTAACTGCATGGGCCTTGCTTCTCCTGGCCTGAGCTGGAGAACATTGTCCCATGTGTTGACAGCTCCTCCGTGATTGTTCTGTATTGTGAACAAATTGCATTGCTGGTCTGTGCCTTCATCCTTCTAGGTTATTGATTACACAAATTAATTAAACTGATTCTAGTATTGATCTCAATGGCAGTCTATATTTTGCAACCCAAACTGCTTTCATTTAACTACTCATTCTCATCAATATCACAGCCAGTTCTTTCTCCACTCCGGCAGCTCCATCTATACAACAGCCAATACCCACGTAATGACCTTCCAGAACAGCCCTTGCCAATTCTTCCTCTTGTCCAAACCCTTCTCTACGGTTTTCTAGGATGTGATCGTTTTTTCTTATGCTTCTGGCAGAAAAAGAAAAGGTGGGGGGGGGGATGCAGGCTGTGCAACTGGTTTAGATACGGAAATAATCATGGCTGGAAAGAGGGAAATAATTCTCTGTATGCGCAGCAGCTTTCACTTTAAAAGGCAGCACTTGCCCGTGCTGACTATGGTGCAGCTTCCCAGAGCAGAGTTCTCTATTCCAGGCAAGCAACAGGCAGAATCTCTGGAGATGCCAGGCTTGCTTTTCCTTGGAGGATAAGGCAATATCTGTACTCTCCAATTGCACTGACCTTTTATTGGCAATTACCACGCTTGTGTTCAGCAGAGGTGTCGGTATGAATTTGTGTAAATCCCAGGGGTCTGATATGTCTCTCTTTCCCTCCTCCCTAACTTAAAGAGGGCCCCTCTGCCTGTTTCCAGTTTATCATGATCCTCTGCCTTGGGACTGACACTGCAAGATCTATTAATTTCTCATTCCTCTGAGTTTAAAGTGAAGACCCTCTCGTAACCCACTCATAACCTTCATGGGAGAGTGGAGTATCCTTGCCAATTATCTCAGAGATAGCTTTATAAACTCATTCCCTCCAAATATATTTTACAGCGGGAATAACTCATATGAAAAAAGATTCACCTTCCTTTCAGCAATGTCACCGGAGTCACAGCAGATTCAGAAAAAGTTGAAGCACTAACAGGAGTCGTATGAAATCAAACGCGCTTCCTCCTTGCTTCTTGTTTTCCCTCTGCCATGCCTCCTGGCTGTCAGAGCTCCCAGGCACTTCTCGAGCAAAAGAATCTACATTTCTAAGTCCTTGTGCCCTTTGACATAATCAATTTGTCCTTAACTCCCTTCAGACAAAAAATAAATGGGAGACTTCTTCATTATCTTCCAAATGAGATGTGAAACTGAGGTCTTGACCACTTGTGATCATTAGAAAAATCCCATGGTACTTCTTGCAAGAGCAAGACCATTAGCCCTGATGCCCTGGCAGAACTCCAGTTTGGGTGATTATAATTACATTTTGCCTGCTTTTGTAACTTCAAATGGATAATACAACTTCCCTCCCTTGCTGTCCCAGCCTGTCGTACGTGGCAGCATCACTGGCTGCCCTCTTCCCTGAGCCATGTGTTGGGGGTTCCCCCACAAAGGCTGGTTGAATGTGGGTTTGCTTAGCCCAGGCCCTTTCTGGGGGAAAGGGTTGCTTTTTTCACAGCTCCATTTGCTTTTCAGGGTCCCTAGAAAGAGTCTCATGTCTCCACACCAGAAGACCCAGTCTGTACACTGGCTGCATCCCCAGTAACTCCACTGCTTGCTGTAAAAAGAACCCTTGGGAGATGTATTTGTACCTCACTGTGTTTTCTTGCCCCTCAACATGGCTCTGCTATAAAAATCTTTTGATACACAATCTTGCTTTTTCATTCAGCCCATGACCACTTGTATTGTATGGGGTTGCAAAACAGGTGCCTTCCTGCTATTGTACTCTTTTATTGTTATATTTTGAGTTTTCACAGCCATACAATCAACCCAAATAACATGCCCATCTGCTCCAGGTGGAGAAGAATGAATCTTTACTAACCTTTTGCCTCTTGCACCTGTATCTAGGAGATGTCTGTCTGCTCTGCATAACCTTTTGGAGAGCCTGTTGCATTAGGTCCTAGGAGAATGCTTCTAAAGGCAAGTTATGGGTCAGGATCCAACATCCACTGAAGCCAATGGAACTACTTCTAGACAGACTCATAGCTGTTGAATGAAACCCTAAGCCTATAGCTTAGCCAGAGTTTGAACATGGTGAGGCAGAAGAACCAAATTGGGATGAATTATTCTTCAGAGCTGCCTCAATGGGAATTAGGTGTCTCCGTCCCTTTGAGGATGTGTTCAAAAGCATTCACGGGGCACTGTGAGCAAAACATCATGAAACGGTGTAACACAGCTGACACCCTGTCTGTTGGCTGTGTCATAGTCTTGGAGAGGAGCTTTAGGAAATGCAGAACATCTCAGCTAGCTATTTTCAGATGCACATATAGAAAAACAGCCACAGTGCTAAGAATTGCCTCTAATTATTTGCATTTGATATAAACTGAGTTATAGTGGATTCTCCCAAATCAGTGTTGATGAAAACATATGTGAGAGTAGTTGTTTTGTTTTGTTTTCAGAATAGCTACCAAAAATTATTAAATATTTTTCTATAGAAAACATGAACTTCTCTAAACAGACAAAAAACAAGTTGGAGAGGCAGGGGGAGCTGGGAGCCCTGTGCCTTCACAGCCCTTCTCCCCTTGGAGGGGTGGGATGAGCAGCCGCGCTGCCCCAGAGCTGCTCTGACACCCGCACTGGTGCTGTGGCTGCAGGGCAAAGCTTGGAGCTGTGGATCTGCTCCCTTTGGACATGCTGGGAAGCCACCCAGCTCTTTAAGACCCTTCCAATTTCCATTTTAAATCCAGAGTTTTGGTCTGAGTTCGTTTGGTCAGAGATTCTGGCTTTTTTGCCTGTGTTTATTTGTCCGTTCGGCTGGCTCAGTATGTGTTTCATTTCCCTGGCTCCTTTGGCATTTCTTTGAAGTCTGATCAGAGCAAATACGCAAACTGCCTTTCCTAGTGGGAAATTCTTTCTGTAAACACACGGGTGCCAGCCTGGTTCAGTAGCAGCCAGCCCAGCTTGTCTTGGGGGAGCAGACTTGGGGGGTTGTCACTGCCACTCTGCAGAGCCATGTACCAGCCAGGATCTGCACCGCCTGTTCCCTCCCACTGGCACCGTGTGAGGAGCTGAGCCACCTCCTGCACCACACAGGTCTTTCCAATAGCACAAACTTCACCATTTAGCAATGCAGTGACAAGCGGTGGCTGTGCCGATGCCCAGGAGGGTGCAGGATTGGCACACCAGACCCAGGGCAGAGCAGGGCTCTGTGGCTCAGAACTGGCACAAGCTGCACTGTTCTGCATAGGCTGACAAAGAGCAACTCATGGTGGCTGCAGCCCCACAGAAGATGAGCAATCATTTTTGATCAGGGCTGCATTTTCCGTCGCTGCTCATTGAGGAGGCTCCATGGACCCAAAGGCTGCATCCCAGGCAGCCATGGAGAGGGTGAGTGTGCAAAGTCATGACGAATCCTTCCTTGGGCTTGAAAAGCTGCTGCTCACATTGTGCATAGGCACATTTTGGCATTATTTCTCCCTGCTGCATCCTAGAGCAGCCAAATACTGCAACAAAGAACTAGTAGAAACAAAAGATATTTCTCCCTAAGCCAAGTGTCACTGGAAAGGGTTCAGGCTACAGCAAGCCTTGACTCCCCTATCTCTATTCATAATTAAGGTTTGCATTAATATCAGATAAAATTAACGCTCAAAGCTCATTCCCTGTTAAGCGAGAGGGTGGTTGCTGTTGTGCATACATGTTCAAAGCAGAGTTGTACATGCTGATCTTGATGAATGGGTCATTCGTGCTCTGGGTTTTCTCTGGAAATGAGGAAGAGCATACACAGTCCTGGTGCTGATAAGGGATGCTGTTATTTTGTGTTTGTAGCCATTTCTCCAGGAAGCTGTTGCTTCATTTGCATTGCTTTTTTAACCTTATATGCTCAGTGGGCCTAGGCAAGGCTTCTTTCTTCTTGAATTAAATGTAATCAGCCTGAGCAGCGAGGAAGAAATGATGAATGAGGACATCATTTTGGAAAACACATATCTCCTTACTGCTTATCTCAATGACATAAGAGGACTTGAATACAGTATGGAAAATAAATGCAGATGGGGGCTCAGCATATCATGCTGGAAAATAATAGCTCAGAGGGCTAGACCTGGCCAGAAACTATTTATTATTTAGAGCATTGCTGTAGTAATTTATGAAGGTTAATCATTAAAACTTTGATTCTCCTAGGGGAAAATGGCTGAAGAGCTCTGGCATTTGTCGTACTTGCAGCAAAAAGGGACCATGGCAATGAAAAACACACCTTGTGGGGAGAGCCAGTCCTAACCTGTCCAAGAGGGCATCTTCATCCTTCATACTACCCATGACCAGATCCACTGCTGGCTGGAGCTACCATAGGAGAGCTTTAGGGGCAAGGGTGGGTGGCAGGAGGGTGTGTGCAAGGTGAGATGTCTGCAATGTACAAGGAGACTTGCAGAACTGTAGTTAGAGCCAGGAAACTATGTCCTTCAAGGAGGGCACAGGATAAAGTCCCCGCTCTTGCAAGATGCTCATCTCCTGGCCACCTTCTCGGGCTGGCAGCAGAGACTCAGAAAGTGTCGCAGCACATGAATTCTCTAGAGGGCAAGAGGAGAAAGGGACTCAAAATAAAACTTCATGAAGTAGAAGAGCGGTGAGACTGTCTCATCATTTCTAAGGCTACACTTTTAGCCCAGGGTGCATTCATTAATGGCCCTATAAACTGGGTGAATAAGGAGGGGAAGAAAGGGGGAATACTTGCCAAATAATTTGCTTTTCAAACACTCCAATGTACCCTTGAAGTTATTTATTTGTTATATGACTTCCTCTAGATCAAATAAATCTGATAAAGTCTGGCCATGCAGAGCTAAAATAGTATTTGAGCGGGCTTGTTCAACACAGGTCAGTATGTAATTATGGAAACATTCACATTTTCACTTGGAGCAGAACAGGCCACTTTGCCATGACAAAAAAAGGGGATTTTTTTTTTTTTTTTGCACTGATAATAGGAATTCCATAAGAAACAAAGCGCCATTGCAAGTTGAAGTCATCAAGCCATGGCTGTGTTCTGGTGTGGGAATGCTGCTCAGCACAAGAACAAGGCTTATAGCGCATCCCAGAACAAGTCCAGGGAGAGTCTACATTAAGGGATTATTAATTATGGTAAATAAAGGTGGCAGAAAAGTCAATGTTTAGAAAATGCATGGAGGGCCATGCCCAGCTGAACCAATGATCAACCTCAAACAACCCCTAGACTTTGAATATTTGAACTTTGAGATTGGAGACAGTCTTCAGTGCTAATTGAAAAATGCTTATGAATGCAACACAGCGCAGCTTACTTGACCTCTGTGTCAAGCATATTTCATTGCAGAAAAGGCCTTGACCGTTGCGGGAATCTTGGCCCACCCACCAGCTGGGCCTTGCAGTAAATCACCTTATTCTACAGTTCATTGCCCGGGGAGCTGCCACATTCCTCGCAGAGCTGAGGGAAACATCCAGCCTTGCTTGAAGGTTTGCAATATCCAGATGTGGGGGAAGAAGAGCTTTGGTTAGCAATTTGAGTCCTAAATGAATTGAATTGAAGCAGGTATTAATTACTGTCTCTGCGTACTGGCATTGCTGTAAGATTTTTCATTAACTCACAGAGCCTTGCTCATGAAATCCAGGTATGAGGGCCCTCCAGGTCCTGGGATGTGGCCCTTCCCCGAGAGCACTCCTCACACCTCTGGTCTGTAAAATGCATAAATGCAACTGCTGGGAACAAGGTGAAAGCAGCAAAGAAAGCATTAAATTTATGTATTGTATTTATTCTTCTTGTTAACCGCCCTCATTCCGAGCAACCCCAGCCTAGTGGTATCTTGCACTTGCCTGTGATGCTACGAGGCTGCTGCAGCCCGAACATTGAGAGCGCCTGGATGTAAAACATCGATTTGACCACATGTACCCTTCGAGCAATGTGCAGCTTCAGTTCTTCCAGAGAACGGGGTGTGGGATGGGGTGAAGCTGGGGAAGGACTCAGGAGCATTTCGGTCCAAAGCAGCATCAGCAGCCTCCGGAGCAGGCGCTTGGCATCCCTCCTGACTGCAGCTGTGACAGAGGGCAGGAGGATTGCATTCAGAAATCCTGAGGGTCCCTGAAGAATGGACACTTAGGCTCATTGTAAAATGACAGACCAGGGTTTAGCAGGGCAAACTGAGTATTGGGACTGAACTGTTCTTGGAAATCCTTTTGGTATTTCTTTCTCAGTTTTTGTTTTGTGGTTGTTGTCGGTTGTTTTGTTTTTTAATTTTCACTTTTAAAGCATACGATTTCCAGTTTTTATTAGGTCTCCCCCTGTTTCTGATTTACTTTGGCAATTACCTCTAAGACTGCAGTGACACGAACCCGAAGTGTTCTGCTTGCCGAAAAGCCACGACATCTTAGAAACTAACTGCGAAATCTAAAAACAGAACAGAGACAATGGCTGTACACTCCCTCAGAAAAGGGATGGTGGAAACCTCAAACACAACAAGATCTTTGCCTCTAAGATGGTGTGTGATAAAGGAGAGGGTATTGCTGCTGGCGCTGAGATTCAGCCTGTGCACGGAGCTGCCCTAAGAAAGGTGCCACCCTCTCCCTCATCCTCTTTCCATCTGCAAATTTGGACTAGGGATAGTGCCTGCAAATCTAAGTCAGACAGGGGATGCTTATGGCAATACTTATTGTGCAGACCACTGTGTAAAGATCTCACGGATCACACAATAAACGGCCAAGTGTTAGATATGCAAAGGAAACCCCTGGCTTGTAAAACAATCCTTTGGAAGTGCCATAAAAACCTGTCAAGTGGTCATCCTTCAAAGGCAGCTGCTGCGTAGGCCAAGGGCTCCTCACCTGCATGCAAAACAAAACCTATGTCTGCGAGGTAAGAAAGTGTGAAGGGGAAATAGTCTTCCCCCCAAATTCGCACACTGGTCTTTAGATTGCGTTATATAAATCAGCCCAACCAACTGAATGTGGAGTGTTCTGAAATATTGTATTTGTTTTGGATCAGTTCACAACCAGATTGCTTTTATTTTGTTTCATAAGAAGTTGAGATTGGAGATGTATGGACATGTTACTCTTTATGTTTGCATCTGCCACCCTGGCAGAAGAAAAATGGTTGCTTGGGTTTTGCAAACGTTCTCCAATTATTTTCCTAAAATGGTTTGGATGAAATACTGTTGGTTCATATAATTAGCTGAAATAATAAACTGGCAAGAGTTTGGTTTTGTTTCCTTTTGGAAGGAAAAACACTGCAATGAGCTCAACGCCCTGTAGTGCAGCTGGCATGAACTCTAACACTGTGATGCGAACGATTTGGGGTGGATCACAGACTGCACCCAGCCCCAGGGTTGCTCCTGGGTGGGGGGACCCAAACTCTCTGTGCTCTATCTCCCCTATGGCCATAGGTCTTCTATTCAGCTCTCGCAAAGGCAGCACTGCTGGGATGGGATGTGATACCTCTGCGGAAGGGCTTGTTTCCAGGGAGGCAAAGGGAGTTGCAGAAGAGCATGATGCTGCAGAGCTTCAGGTTGGTGTGTTGCTAATGCACCAGACAAGACAGCTTAGGTTCATTTTCTCCTTTTCTTACCAGCATCGTTATCCAGACAGCCTGAAAACTTACTCCACTTAGAACCAAAGTACAAACCTGGTGCACACAAGCAAAAAGGAGAGATGGTCGCAATGCACAGCTACTCATGGGCAAGAGCGCCCTGCAGCAGCCCCAGCGTGCTGGGGCAGAAATCCCTGGGCAACTCAGCTCTGTCCTTAATCCTTATTTCAGCCCCTGAAGCAATTTTGTGTTTTTATCACACCCCTCAGGAGGAGGCAGGGGTGCACTGGGCATATTCGGGTCTGTCCCTCGGGGCATCTGCTGTCTCCACATTGCAGCATTCACCGGTCTTGGGACTGAACACAGAAATTGCCCTGAGACACACCAACCTCTTCTGCTTCCATTGCCTGTTGTTTTATAAAAGCAAAACAAGCAACAGCCTAAGTAGCAAATGCTGCAGACTACTAAAATAATCTAATTTTGAGGCAGCTTTGGAAAAGATGTGTGGGTTTTTTAAACACTTTTGAACCTGGCAGTACCAATTTTTAGCTCTGACCTCGATAACAACTCTGCCTTCCTTCCCACCTCTCAGCATACCCTCCCTGTGCAATAACCTCTGCTCCTCCATCCTGCATGAGTTGTGTACACTAGGATAGTGGATCAATCACTGTAATAGCTGTTGCCTTCAAGGTTTATTAATGCTTTCTATCTGAATTCCCGTTTTCTCACTAATAACCCTACCAGTGGAACATTTTTGTGGGCACACAATTATTCATGTGGCAAACTTGCCACCCTAATATTGGTGGGTAATTAGTAAGCCTTACATTCAACTAGAAGCAAGTAATTTTTAATTTCTGCAATAGGCTTGAAGCTGGGATTATTTCTCTGCAGGACTATCTTCACCTGAAGCAATGCTTAGGAAGGAGGAGCAGCTGCTGTATGTGGAGGGAATGAGAGAGCACAGGTGCCACCCATAGGGATTCATTTGGCCCCACAGCTCATATTAGCAGGTTTGTCCCTGCCCTTGGGCTTAAAGGACTGCAACTGAAAGGAGGAGAGGTCTGAAATGAAGGGGGCAAACAGAAGCTGGCGTTGATTCAGCTGCTGGTGGTAGGGCTGAGGAAAAGCTATGTAGAAAGAGATGTGTCACAGCACTAGAGCAATTAAATCTTGGTGGGGCTTGTGTGGGTCAGGCTTGTTCGTGCTTTGAGCAATGGTGTGTTGGGCAAAACCATGATAGAAATGCTTTTGCAGCAGCAGTGGAGTTTGACTACGGAGACAGCCAGGCTGGGTTTCTTCATGTTCTTCTTGTTTAAGCAAAGCTGCAGGTATCACTTCACTGGCTCAGCTAATAGCTGCTATCTGTGCCCAGCAGGTCTCTCTAGTTTTTGGTAGATAGGCAATGCTTAGGTCCAGATACAAGTGCTGTGCACAGCTCCAGTTCCCGGTGGTGAAGATAGATATAGGGCTGTATATGGGCTGGAGATAGTACGTAACTTTTTGCATTGTTATGTTTTGTCATTTTAACTGCATACTATATTTGGCAGTCAGAATAGTTGGACAAGCTGGGAGTCATCTCTCTGCTTCAAGATAGTGCAACTTGGCAGCTCTGATTCATTTTGGTGGAAGCTAGAATTTGAGAAGTTCAAAAGTTAAAAGGAAGAGTCTGGTTGCTGTAAAGTATGGGTTTAACTTGTTGCTTTCTTTTCTTTCTTTCTTTCTATTTTTTTTTCATTTCCTTACACTGTCCTTATTGGCCTCTGGCACCATGAGAGAGCTATCCACACAGGCAGTGCCAGTATTTTTATACTGACTTTAAAAACATCCTGAACTGTTTACACTGAAGAAACCAGAACCTCTCTCAAATGCAGCACTGCTGGGGCAGATGTATTATTCTTCCAGACAACTGAATATAGAAAAGAATGCAAAATGCACTGAAAAAGCAGAACCTGTCAGTCACTCCCAGCAGCTGTCAGCATCGGAAAGGATGGATGCAGAAGTCAAACACGGCCACCTTCATCCAGCCACTTCTGCGCCTGGCTTAGAGGTAACTCCTCGACAGGTGGGTGCAAACTTTTCTCTGGGATGTACCCTAAATGTCTGTGACTTTGCAGTTGTGTGGATGTACGAATCTGCTACGGGGTAGAGCAAGGCCATCGCCAGCATGACGAGAGGCTGAGGCAAGGTGCAGAGGGGACAGGAGTCCCACGCAAGCCCTCCCAGGGCCCCTCGCCAGCCGTGGGACACCTTTAGCTAACGCAGGAGTTGTGTGTGGGGTTATCCATGGGGAGCCGGGCATTCCTGGTGCTGCAGTGCCTCTCCGGCTGTGGCTTCTGCAGGAGCCATGCATGCTGGACCTGAGTCCATCCTGCATGAGGCTTTGGGTCTAAGCAGGGCTGACACTGAGCCAGGTGTGCTGTGGCAGCACGGGGCTGCTGGAAACGGTTTCCACCTTTCTGCCCCAAGCACACATCATACCAGAAAGCTCTTGCAGGGTTGCAATGACCCTACCAGCACCCTGTTCCACGTCCATTTCCTTCAGCATGAGGAATGCATGATAAATGCATCACCATGCACACACGGGTACAATCCTGCTGTTTCACAGCAGCAAGCACCCAGTCAATCCACTGGAGTAACTTTAGGCTGCTTTTATTTTTTTTGTTTCATTATGCTGTTACGGCTCTCCTCAGACACAGTGCTAATTAACTCAATCCCATCCTAGCAAGTCCTGGCTCCCACATCATCTCTTGGGTTTCCAGTTCAGGGAATTGTAACAGATCCTTTATCCTAGGGGGTTTAAATGGATGCTTTTCCATGGCAGAGCCATAGGCAGAGGGGCTCATGATTGCAGAGGTGCATTCAAGTCTCTAATTTAGTGTGTAGCATCAAACTGTGTATAGATTTTGGATAATTCATCTTCAGGCTTCAGTATATTTAGCTGTACAAATTAGGAAGTTAGAATTCTGTTCTGCAGAAAGCTAGGGTGTGTCATTGCCAGAGGTTAGCTCTGCCGCCCGTGTCCATGCAGAGGAGTTCAGGTAAACTGAGTTGGAGGAAGTGACTGGCAGCAAAAGATACAGGGAAGTCTGTGACACAGAATGTCATGAGAGCCTCCAGGCAGCTGTGGACTGGGTGATGTTGGTACACAGGCCAGCAGGATGCACGCTGTCAAGGAGTTGGGAGACTTAATTAGCAAGGAGTTTTGCCTGGGATTGCAGGCTTAGAGCGATTTGCATGGTCTAGCTAAGGTCTTTGGGTTTCAACTCATGAGCTGTCAATGCTTGGGGACTGTCTCCATCTCCATCTATCTCCCCTGTTCTGTATGTGGCTTGCAAACCACTGGAGGCAGTGAGATGATCTGGCTCTTTGTTGCATCCTGCCCGTGACTGTAGCACCAGTAATGTGGACACTGGTATCCATTAGCAGATGCAGCAGCAGTGGTGGACTCTCAGACACAGCTGGAAGAGACCTGAGGTTTATCAGATTCCCAAACCCACCGTGGTGGTGCTAAGTCCCACTGCAAAGGGGTGGCTTAGAAATATGGGCCTATAGGTTCATTTTATAGCTACATGGTTTCTGGTCTGGATCTGCATCTCCCCCTTTCTTGACCCAAAGGAAGTCCTTGAGAAGGTGCTCCAGTAGTGATGAATTAGGAGCAGGTCTGTGTGCAGCATCTCCCAGGCAATGAGATCTGCTCAGTGCGTGAAAAGTTATCCCAGCGACAAGGCAAGCTGGAGCTTTTTGTTCAAGCAATAGTCTATTTATGGGAAATGCTCCTGTTCAGGAGGGGGTTGATTCTGCAAGGTCTCAACACCTATTCACCTCAACTGGAGCAGGAAGCACTCAGCACCTCTCGTAGGACCCCAGCATATTGCATAGGGTTGAAACCTTTTGTCTCCCTCTTGTTTTATGCATTACAGTCACGTTATAAAGAAATCCTGCAGAACATTCAATTACTTACTGCACAATTATAATCATATTTGTATACCTATAAGTAGGTCACCAGTCTTTTAGGTTAATCAATTATAATGGCATTCACACCGGTTTCTTTCATAAATCACTAGCTTTTAGTGTATCCACTGAGATAATGGAGGAAAACCATCTAATTTTGATCTAACTAGAATGAAATGTGAACGTGCATAATTTGCTTTTACAAAGTGTATCTAATGTTCTCTACATCTGTATTTATTTGTGCTGTTTCATGCTGCATATCGCTTAAGTGGTAAAAAAACACAGAGGCTGCTGCACTTAAAACTAAATGACCCAGAGTAATACAGCTTATCTGCATTTATTTTACATTGTTCATCATGACAGATATGTTAATAACCCACTTCTGATGGCTGATGCACTGATTACCAATCACACTGAAATTTGAGGCCTGACAGCAAGGTTGTTTGGTGTGCTGCAAGAATATTTGGGAGAGATGTTTTGCCATGTAAACTAAGTGGTGAAGTGGAGAGGGAGGACTTTATTCAGGCGGGAGGCTGTGAATGCTTTAGGACGCCGCTGGATGCCACCAAATAGTGAACATCTGCTGAGCCACAGACACCACAGCAGCCTTAATGCCTACCCAAGCTGCAGCTTTCAGATTACTCAGTGAATGGGATAAGTCATAACTGAATGGTTCCTCTTTTCTGCTTGCTTAACATGGGTTCCTGAGCGCTGCTGTCAGCGTGTGTGTGGGAGGTCCCTGTTCCACAGTCAGTGGTGGCTTGAGGCAGTCTTGGGCTGGCTCCAACAGAGCGGGATTTACGTTGTGAAGTACAGAGCAAGACCTAGGCCTGTATTACTAGATCTGGCTGATCCCAGTTTAACTTGGAGAGAATGGAGAGGAGGTTCATGGAGACATTCAGGGGCTTGGGGCACCTGCTCTGCAAGACTGGCTTATGGGGCTGGACTGGTTTAGACTGGTGAAGAGATGAGGTAACAGCAGTCTACAGCTACCTGCAGGGAAGCTGCAGAAATGATGGAGCCAAACTCTTCTTGGTAAAGGCAAATGGTGTTGCAAGGGTCATCAATAGCTTGGGGGGCTAAAACTGGAAATTTCTGCCCTGTGAGAGAGATGCATCCCTGGTCACCCACTGGGACTGCAGCATCTGTAACCTGGCAGGTTTTCGGGCCCTGGCTAGACAAAGCCATAGCCAAACTCTCTCAGTGCTGGTGATAGCCTTACTTTGAGAAGTAGGTTGGATGGGAGGCTCTGGAGATCCCTTCCCACCAATACTGCATGATCCCATGCTTTAGTAACCCTGAAAGGGTACTCAAGAAGGGTGATATGATGGGTTTTGAACCCTTCCCTTCATAGCAAATATACCCTGGGTTTTGACTGTGAAGAAAGTGCAGTCTGACCCTTCATTACCTCACTGAGAGACACACCTACGCTGGCAGGGAGGTGGAGAGTCTGGTATCAGCAGAGACCATTCCCTGCCATGAGCAGGATGGTACACTCACGGCAAACAAACTCAATGTCTGAGCGATACGTTGGCTCAGACCCCTTGCCTAGATGCAAACCACTGCTCTCCATCCAACCTTTCTTGGAACAAATGTAATGAGAACCAGCTTTAGCTTTCTGTCTGCATGAATGTCTGCCTGAGCATCCCTTTGGCTCCCAGCCTGGAAAACGCCAGTGCTGGAGAGACAGCAATGCAGGGACTGTGTCCTGAACAAAACCAGTGTGCAAATTAAACTGAGCGAGGGCTGCTGGGATTCACCTTGTGCAGAGTTACCGACTACTCTGGAAATGAGTTATTGGTTAGGAAATGGATTCGGCTTAAGCGCTGCCTGTTTTGGAGCAGCAGAGCAATTTTGTGCCGACTTCTAAACAAGCTCTGCACAAGCAGGTGAGTGCCTGAGCTCAGCTTGGTGAAATGGCAGCTCCTTGGGTCTTCTGAACTTCCAGCATTGCTCCCTGCCTGAATCAGCGCTGCAAGATGCACCTCATGGCTTGCTTCCATGGTGTGAGCTCCACATCCCTGCAGACCAAAATGGCTCTCTGGTCACTAACCGGGCTGCATGGGGCTACTGTTCCTGCATGGACAATTTGGCTTCATTAACTGGCTCTGTATCCCTGGCGGACAGAGCTCTATCTGGAGTCTGAGCAGCCCTTAGGGGTTTTTGCAACATGACTATTGGACAAGAGTGGTCTTCTGGGTGGTGTGTCCTACAGCAGCGATGCAGGGCAGCAGATCTGGCCCTGACACAGGCCATGGTGCTGCACAGCACACCTCTGCCTGTCCAGACCATCTCCACACGTGCCCCCTGCTCCCTATAGCCAAGTGCCCCTGGGGAGGAAGATGCTCCTGGGAGAGGCAACTCTGCTGGAACCTATGGGGTGCCAGGCAGCTGCTGTCATACCATTAATTCCAAAACAGCTCACGCAGGGAGCTGACAATAGAGCTAGGTGGAAATCACTCCTTTTTTTTTTTTTTTTTCTTTTTTAAATGTTAGTGGCAACCATGTACCAAAAAATCTCCATATTTTCAGAAGAAGCTGCTACTTGGGAAATGAATAAACAGTGTTTTTCAAACCCTCTTCTGAGGGTTTTTGTATGTGTTTTGCAGAAAACTAAGAATTTTTATACCTGAATTGTTTTCTGCTTTTCTTAAGGGAAAAAAAAATAGCAATTTCTATCCAGGGGATGCTTGTTGCATGGAGCTGTTTGGTTTTGACAAAGAGTGGCTTTTTTTTTTTTTCCTCAAAATTGTTTACTGACAAAAAATACTCCAAGTACTGTGATTTGGTCTGGAAGGTCTGGCTCATTATTAATGTTATTATTTGTTTTGTTTGAGGTAGCAGCAAGATCCCTCGAACTGGCCATGGGCTCATCGGTATTGGGCGTCGCGCACGTTCCCGTGTAGAGTTGGTGACCGTGTCTGGGGATGGCGATGTGCTGGAGTGAACGGCATGGGGATGACACCCTGTTTTCGGTAAGCATCCCTCGCACCCCCTGGTGCAGAGCATGGACTGTACAAGGAGTGCCAGCACAGCCCTCCACGTTGGCTGTGCCGCTGCTCAGCTCTGCTCTGGAGAAGCATTTGTGAGGATTTACGTGTGCCGGACTCCTATTTTAGGAGGGAAATGTGTCAGTAGATCATAAATGTTCCGAGTGATTTACATTCACCAGTGTGGGTGCCTTAGCCCTAGGAGTAGATAAATTGTGGTTTAATGTTTTATTTACGCTTTCAGGGAATTTAGTGTCTTTGGAAAGCATTGGGTCGATATTCCTGGAGGGGAGTTGACTCCCGGTGGGACAGATAACCTGCGGGAAGGGCTTTGTCAGCGCCCGGGTCAGCTCCCCGGTCCTGCCCACCATAGGGCACCGCAAGAGGTGTTGAAAAGCAACTTATTCCTTAAATTGATTTATATCTGAGTAGATGGTTTTAATCTGTTTCTGTTTCTATGGGAGTTTGGAAGTCCCACATGTCTGAAATGACAGCAGATGGCACAATAGAGGGCTTAGCTGCTGAGTTTTAGGTATGCAGACACGTTAAATTAATTAACAGTAATCTCTTTAAAATGTATGGCAGAGTAATACCAGTCTAGTCTATAGAAAGATTCTTTGGGACATCATAAAGACCTGGGAGTAATTAATTATGCAATAGCCCATGGTTAAGCAGATGATATTGGCCGGTTGGTGGGTAGAGTTTGGATTTGTCTTTTTCCAAAGAGGATCCTTTGTGTTTGCTACGTGGAACCAGTCTGCACCAGTGTCTACGAGGGGTGTCCATAGCCCCCGAAATTCCCCTGTGGATCACAGGTGTAATCACCCACGCGTCACTAAAGTAAAACTATTACAGCACAAAGCACGCAGGCTCAGAGCAGGTACAGCTGGAGTATTTTGTTAAGAATGGATAGTTAGCTTATTACCTTATAAGCACCTATCTAAGCTCTGTTCAATTAATGAAACATGATTTAAAGCAAAAAGGGATTGGTAGCAACCAAACCACTGCATTATAAGCTCTTCTAATTATGAAATAAGATAATGTCCATCAGATTAAAATTTCAATGAGCTTAATTTAGAAATAGAAAAAGCATTAGATTTCTAGTTCTGGAACACCTAAAATGACATAAAGAGGGGAAAAATAAATTGAAACTAAGTTGAGTATTGTGCATGTCCTCACGTCTGCTGTTTTATACAAGATGCCAGCAAACCCCAGGAGGTTTGGGCTCCTGGGTTTGCTTTCAAGAGGCTGTTTGGGGGGTTTGTGAGGGCTCTGGGTGCAGAAGACAGAGCACAGGGTACCCTTGGTTTTCCCCAGCACTCACTTCCAGCCCCAGCTGCCTGCAGTCCCTCTGGCTCTGCTTTCAGAAGGTGGAAACATGCTGGCTCTAATAGGGACTTTTGTTCTTCTTTTGTTTCTTTTCCTCTTTCCTTTTCCCTATTCATAGATTTAAAGGCCAAACCAGACCATTAAGTCCAACTAATCCTACATCCTGCATGACAAAGGCCATCCCGCCCATCCCCTAATTCCTCAATACCACATTGGACCATGACCATGTGATTATATACCCTCCTGTAAATGCACTGAGAGCCTCTGTGTGCTCCAGACATGGAGTGGGACCCCGCTGAAAACACCCAGTCATGATTTAAAGACTTTAAGTGGCAGATGATTTATCACATCCCTCATGAAACCACTCCAATGCATAATTACACTTACAGTAAAATAAGTCATTGGGGCTGAAAGCTTGGGGAGCTGTAACATGCAAAGTGCACGGTATACAGTTGTGTTTGGTTATGAGGAAGGGATCCAACAAATCTCTTTTATGTCTTTTCAGGGAAGAAACAAAGACATTTGAAACATTTGCACAACATAGAAGCTCTCCAGCCCAAGTCTTGAAAGGGCTAAAGGTTTGCCGGGGAAGCTTTGTGGAGAGGGAGTAATAAAGAGGGTTTTACGATGCAAGGTCAGATGGGAAAGTTTTATTGAAGGGGCTTGGCGAGCTTCTAGTCCCATGGGGGAAAGGAGGAGGGATTTGAATGTAGTGGTTTTTTCCCTTTTGGAAGGTCAAAGCCATTCCAGACAATTGCAAAGCATTATCAGAGAAATATGCTTATTCTTCTGTTGCGGCTGTCAAAAATGGAGGAGGGGAGGAAGTCCAAAACACTACATTTTACCAAAGCCCTGAAGGCAAAAATGATCTGCTGGCTTGAAATTTATCTTAATGAGCAAAATCCAGCCAATGGAACATGGTGCAGTTGAAAGTGACAGATGGGATCATTTAAAGTTTGATTATTTGCATGAAATAAAATAATATTTTTGATAAGTTATTTTTCTTCTGGTTGTTACAGTGTTCTGCATAGTGTCACAGCCTCTCACTGGCAGTCCCAAATCTCTGACAGATTAATTTATCCAGATTCTCTCAAATTCAGACTTAAAGGGAAATCCTGGAACTCCTCAGCTCATGTAAACCCATGGAACTGGTCCAACAGCTGGTGGCGAGTGAAAGTAGACTCCACGGCCAAGAGATTTTTGCTAGGTAGGGACTACAAGCAAAGACATAACAGAATTTATAACCCAATGTGTGCTTCAATCTTTTAGTTAAGGGAGAGCAGATTGCACCCAAAAATGTGTCAAGGCGCCGATCGGCTGGGGAAAACTATTTTGGTGAAAGACTTTTGGGGCAGGGTGAGTAATCCTGGTTGGACAGTCTCGGGGAGAACCTGTCCTGCATCAGGGTTCCCCTGCAGGGATGGTGGCAGTAGACTCTGCTTTGGGAGCTCCATCTCTGAGGCTAGACCCTGAGTCTGAATCTGTCCAGGATCAGACCTCTGAAAATAAGAGCAGTCATCAATCAGGCAGGTCGGAAGAGTGTCTAGAAATGTATCAATTTGTTCCTGAGTATTTTCAGGCACAAACAACTGCAAGAATTTACCACTGCTATATAAAAATATCACTTGGGACCTAGGCAGGTCCATAAAAGCTCTGTGCAATTGGAGGATGCATTTCCTTGTAAGAGACCTGCTGAATTTTGATGCTGAGAAGTGCTGTCGCACAAACTTTAGTGTGTAGCACCATGTTGTTACGTGTTGCTTGTCTTTAATAAGGAAAGATGAGCAGGAAAAGGAGTGGAATCAGACCCATGCATTAAAATAAAAGCTGTCTTTACCATTTCTTTGCACAGGTAATTTTTGCTACAGCAGTGGACCTTGCCACCCACGATAGGGCAGGAACAAAAGTGTTAACCCCCTTTCCTCCACCCACTTATTTTCTGATTATTACATCAATTAGCAGTTAACAAAGGTTCAAATGTTTAAGTGCTACTGGCAGGTTAACAGTTGGTCTCAATGATCTTGAGGACCTTTTCCAACCAAAATGAATCTATGATTCCAAGACAAAGAAGAGGTCATCTGTCAGCTTCTCTTATTTAAGCACTGTTGGACTAGATTTTCCAGCCCACACGGCAAGTGTTTGATGATGAAGCCCTCAGCCTGGAGGATGAAGAGCTCCCATTGGCATCAGCTGGGTGAGGGGAAGCTGAGGCTGTGCTTGGGCTGCTGCTGGTCCCCAGCCACCCTTTCCAGGGACCTGCAGCACCCCAAACCTACTCTGAAGCACTGAGCAGGAGGCTGGGACAACGATGGGGCCAGTCCGTGCTGCTCAGCCCTCAGGGCCATGGGATGCAGGCAGGATGGAGCGGGTACCCCCACATCCACCTCCAAGACAAGGATGGATCCAGCCAGGGGACACTGGCTGCATGTGCGCTCCCTGCCGCATGGCTCTGTGTCGGCTGGGAGGAGAAGAGAGGGATTGCAAGGAATTTCTTCAGATGTATTCCAGCAGCAGATTAAAATAGCTGCTACTATTTTAATCTGGCAAAGCAGCAGAGAAGGCACATGCAGGACTGGCAGCATCTCCCACAAAGAAAAGACACAAAGAGCAGCCTGTGCCTTTAGTAATGCAAATGCAGGGCTGGCCAGGAGCCCCTGGGAAAGCCTGGCCCCAGGCCAAGTGACCCAACGGCTGGAATTTAGGATCAGTAGGTAAAAATTTATACTGCCCTGGTTTTGTTTTAGTTATTACAAAGCGAGGTAATGCTATGAACCAAGAGTGCTTTTGGGAAACAACAAGAAATTGCTGTGTTCAGTATTCTTTATTTACATCCAGCCCAGCCAGGACTGTCCACTCAATTCTGTTGTAGTGCCATCTAGATTTTAAATGTTGATTTGTTTGTTTGTTTTCTTATTCCAGAAGTTTCACTATAACAAAAATATGCTGTTTCCATGTGGACTTGTGGCAGCAGAGGAGGGAGCTACAGAGAAAGGTGAGATTTGGCTTTTTTAGGAGTCCTTTTACACAAAATCTGGAAGTGAAACTCTTGCAGTGTCCCCCATTTTTTATTTGGGGGTGGGGATGTTTGCTGTAGGCCTATTGCAACTGGCAGAACTAGATTTGAAATAATGGAAGAAAATTTAGCACGTCTTCAGAAAGTGTGAGTTATTTATTTGCTATCCCTGCTAAATCTGCTTTTGCAAAATCTCACTGTAAAACGAGTGTTTTTTGTTTCACTGGACTACTAGATCACTCCCTGAAGATCCATTAGCTCTGCTGCTCAGGAGGCTCTGGGAAGAAACTGGCTTCAAAGCTTCCTTTTTTTATTATTTGGTAATGCTTGGGGTTCTTGTTGCTTCACCTTCATTTATTCTTTCATTTTAATTGCATGAACTCATTTGTGGAAATTTCAGACCTCTTCCTGTGATTTATTTTTTCCCTGTATCTGATCCCCTCTCATACATGTTAATCCCACAAGACTCTGTTGCCCAAATTCGTCATCATTTTCAATAAGCAAATATTTATACAGCATCCAAGATGCAGTCTGTACATGGAATGGCACCAAATTAAGTTAAATCGATATTAACTACTCTAGAATTGAAGGGTGTCCAGGAAACAGGGTGGTACCAGTTTAACTAAATCTATTTAAAAACTACTGTAGCTAAAGTGGAATAATTTCACTGTGAAGGACAGATTTCACCTTTCAAATTTCTTGAATGCCTTTGGACCAAATCTCACTGTATTTGTTCCACACGGGACTACCTATTGAGATAGTATCAGGTAATATTTTGTCTTTTCCCACTACTTCTTTCAGGGCCATATGAAATTATTTCCCCCTTGGTTTTACAAAGATGCAACAAATATTTGCACGAGTCCTTTCACAGCCCTTCTCTCCAGTGTGAAACCACTGCTGAAACCACAGTGTGAAACCACTTCACATTATCTGAGTTAGTCTCTTGCCTACCTTAATCCAGCAACTGCTGCGGGTTTTGTTCTAAAGTAGGACAAATTCGCCAGGTTTGCATTGCTGTATATCGTGGAAGTGGGCACAATATATCCCCTGGGCCATATGGACTGCAGCCCTGGGCTTCGCTGGCTCACAACCTTTCTAATTCCTCCTAATCTACTCAGAACCACCTCCAAAAGGGTACTTCACACACCTCACCAGTAATCTCTGTCAATGCCTGGTTGCTCTTTGGCTCTAGTGCCAGATGGTACTAAATACACCCATCACTTTAATTATTCAGACAAGCAGAGAGTGGCAGAAGTGGTCCCAACTTCTCACTTTTCCCACTGATTCAAAGACATACTTGAAAGAGTCCTTTCATCCCCATGGATCCCACTCCCTGGAGTTGTCCCAGGCTGCCCTCATCAAAAGGGAATTTGATGTTTCAGCAGTTTCTCAGCCAATTTCGTGCTGGAATAAGAAGCAGTGGTGATGGGACAGTATCATTTACTCACCCTCTGGCTGTTGCCCAGAAGGTTGGTACACATCCAGATACCAGCCCCACATCAGGTCCTCCTGTAAAACCTTTCACAGGACCAAGATCTATGTGTGAAACGGAAATACTGTTGATACTTGTAACTTGAAAGCTAGCTTGCCTTTTGCCTGGCTCCAACTGATGGTGCAAATCCCAGGTTTGCTGCAATGAACAGCCTGGGTGGATGGTTTCTGATGCCATGTGTTGGGAAGGAGGTACTTCTGAAATCTTCCTGCACCCAGCAAGTACTGTGCAAATACCTCCCACCAAGTCCATCTTTCCACATGTGATTTCTACAAAGTTTATTTAGCAATCAGTCAGAAGCAAAAAGAAACCATAAGGGACTATATTACAATTATCTTGTGAAGTTGATCCCTTGAGTTTTCAGGTCTTTGGCTCAAGCCAAAGACCAGGCTGCCCAGCTTCCCACACACCCAAAGGGCTTTGGGCAATGTTTGTATTCAGGAAGGCAAGATCTATAAGTAGAGGTAACTGCTAGATCATTTTGATGGCTGGAAAAATCTTCTCCAAGACCCACTGTGTTATCTAGAGTATAGACATTATGCTCGCTTCAAGTGTGTTCGATTTTAGGAATGAGCGGTGGTGATGCCACAGTGACAAGAAGCAAAGCTTTGATGCCCAAATTACAAAGAATATGCAAACTTGTATTATTCCTTTGATTAGCTGCTCTCTGATATGTCAAGTCCATGAATAATCAAGCCTCATTTTCTAATTAGTTTTACTCATCACCCTGCTGCTCCATGCCTTTGCTTATTTGCATACTCTTTTTCTAGATAAGGGCCCTATTCTGTGAGGTGCTAGCAGAGCTTCTGTCCCTCTCCCATCACAGCATTTCTTTGGTCCTTGGCTGGTTGTTTCCTTGCTCTCGGTCCTGCTTCTCCTCCTGTGCAATGGCCATCTCATTGCTCTGTGCTTTGCCACCCTTTCCAAGCCCTGTTTCCTCAGGGAGCAGAGTGGTGTCTTCATGCCATCTGTCCCCCAGTAATGTCTTTTGACTCCATAATCCAGTTTCACCCAGGCCCAACAAAGAAGTAAAACTATCAGGTCTTATGGAAGTGGTGGGGTGAAAGGTCCTTCTGGAGAAGTGGAGGACAAGGCTGCAGCATCCACTGCATCACTTTGAGGACCCGTGGTCGGAAGAGTGTTTTTGAATGCCCTGGCTTCAAACCTGTTCAGCCAGGAGACAATTCCATAAAAGAAAGCTGCAGCAGTTAGGCTGGTGATGGTTGTGTTTGTTATTTTAATAAATATTCTATTTTGTTGACATGCGAGGCTTTTCTGTAGTTATTTAATTTATCTTCTCCCCCTTCCTGCACAGGTACTGTAAGAAGAATCACAAGGAGATTTAGCAAAGCAAAGTTAATGGCTTGTTTGCATTTCTTTTAATCAAGTTATTCTAATTGTGCAAAGATATCTCTGATTTGAAAAACACCTCATCCTCCCAGCAGCTGCGGGTACCTCAGCAGCCAGGGTTACCCCAGCCCTGGTGGGGCTGCCACAGCCCAATCCTGCCTCTCTGCCCAGGGGGTTCGCCCCTGCCCGCACCCCTGCCTGTACCTCTGCAGAGTAGCAGATGCTGGGAGCTACTCTGTTTGGGCTGACATGAAACCTCAACCCTTTCAATAAGCTGGAGGTGTTAAAGCCTAATAAAACTCAGTTTTACACACTGACAGCCCGCTTATCTCAAAGCCGATGTGTGCTTTCTTTTTGTTAAGGCCAAGCAGTCACCATTTGCCAGACAAATGCAAGGGTGAAATTCAGATGCTGTGGAAACAAAGGTCTTCAGAAAATAGACAGGGATGTGATGGTCGGTCCCACACGAAGAGCTAACGGTACTTTCCTAAAGCTGCAAACATCAATTTAGGGCTTGAGGTATGAGGCGTTTTATTGATCTGTGTCTGGGCAAATATCTGGTGCCTTTGCACACAAACCTCTACTTTTTTGAACATTTTGTGGCTAACTAAAGAGGGGGTCAGCTCAAGGTGAGATCCTGCACCAGCTCAGCTTGACCCCACTGCTGCATCCAAAAGGATGGGAGGCACTGGGGGAGGATGTCCTAGGGGGCAGCTTCTGATGGGGCGGGGGGCAGAAAGGACCAGCCAGTGGGCGAGGATGCTCGTAGGAGGGAGAAAAGAGGAACAGTGGCCATACCCATCCCAGGCACGGCCGTGCACACACACAAATGGAGGTGGGGGATCCCCAGTGTGGGCAGAGGAGAATGGTGGTGTGTGGGGAGTGGGGTCTGTGTGTTTTGGGGTCTGTGGGGATACCACATGCTGGGAAGAAAGCAGAGATTTTTTTTTTCTGCCAGCGTTACTAGGCACTTGGCATTTTTGCCTGACCTCTTAACTTAAACCAGCTGCCGTGCCAGCGCTTGAAACTTGCCCATGCTCTAAAATCCTTAACAGCTCTGTTCTGTCCTACTTTTATCTCGTTCCGGGCGATTTTCATTTCTTTAGTGCCTAAGCAAATGTTTTGTGTCCCTGGATCAAAGCTAGGGAGCATCATTTACATACTGTGGGTGAGAAGGCAGCAGACTGGAGACCATCACTCATCAGTGAAAGGATGATCATTGTTTGTTTAGCTCATTCCAAAATAATGGCTCTGCTGGGAACACCAACCCAGTATGCATCATATCTTTTATAGTATATATTAATTTAGTGTAGACATTAGGCCATCATTATTCCCTCCTTTTAATTCTTATGTATTAGCATTCAGGATTGGTTTTAACCCAGCACACATCTTTGTTATTTCATAATGTAAAATAAATAAAGCTGGAGGCAAATCTATTTTTTTTATATAAACAACTGTGAGAGAGTGATGGATATAAAGCACAGAAACATCTTTATAATTTTAAGGCTTGAATTTCAGAACACAGCATTTTCATTAAATGGTGCAATCCATTCATTTTGGAGAGACAGATATAAACAGAAGCAAATTAACTCAGTAGTTCTCATGCCTAGAATCTTTGTGATAAAATTGCCTGTTATTGTGAGTGTAAATGTTTTCAAAATATTAAAGACAAATGGAAAAAAATAGGGACGACAGGATAGGTTGCTCAAGGATGAAAACCATAAAGACATCCCCTCCAAACTCATGTACCTGGTGAAATTACTTAAAGTGAACTGCAGGAGCACAGTGAGAGGAGGACAAAGGGGGCAGGCCATACATTTTTTTTGTTTTTATGATGGATAAAGCTCTGGGAGAGTATTTTCATTTTTTTTTTTTTTAATATTTGCTGTGCATACTAGAAAATTCAGCTCCTGGATGATTGTCCAGGCAGAGAAACAGAGGTATCACAAGCAACAGTAGGACGAAAGCTGAGGTGTTGTGCTGGGGAGGACTGTTCCCTCCACCTGCTCTGGGGGGGAAAGAGAAGCTGGAGCATTTCCAGCCTGACCTGAAATCATGGATTAGTGAGAGGGAAGAAGCGTTGCACGATGCAGCACCTCTGTGTAATGTCTCCAGCTGAGCCCACCAGTTAAACATTGGAGCACACCAGTTAGACTGGGGGTGGCCAAACCCCAGGTCTTGTCCCTGCTGCTTCTCCTTGGAAGGACAAGACACCAGGGATAGCGTGAATACCTCCTTTAGCCAAACCCTTAATCTGTACTTGACTTTTCTAAGTCACTTGCAGGGCTGCGGTTTTCACAGATGTTAATTGCCACAACATCAGTTGCACTCAAGAGCAAAAGTAAAAAATCAGGCTGGGTCGCTCTGCTGTGCTCTGCCCCTGGCCCTGCCGGGCAGTTTGCATGCAGCGAGCAGGTTGTCCTGGAGAACACACTGAACGGTGGCTTTGCAGGCACACTCACAGCACAGCTGGGGTGAGCACCAGTGTGCTCCCATCCACCAGGCCTCATTGACAGCACGCCAGGAGCCAGAGGGCTGAACATAATTTGCATGTAAATATATAAAGGACTTTAATCAGAGATAAATCCACAGAGTCCTTGTCGTTATTGTTTTATTTACAGAATACTCTCATTGTGTAGATGGGTTTCAAAATATGCTGACAAGAGATAGTGTGTATATTGGATGCCTGAATGAACTGAAACCACTTGGGACATCAAGAAAAAGAGTCAACGCTCTCATTCCTCCTGCCAAAACCTGTGTGTTTGCATGTGCTGTGGAGAGAAAGCACAGCTCGGTGCACAGCAGTGCCAGCAATGGAGGCATGTGCGATGGATGGGCTGGATGATGGAGGCATGCACGGTGGAGGGGCTGGACGATGGAGGTGTGTGTGACGGACAGGCCCGACAGCGGCATTGCCATTGCTGTTGCCGTTAAATCGGATGTTCCCCGCTGGAACAGTGGCCTCCAGCCTGGGCAGGCTGCTGCCGCCGGGCGCTCAGATGGGTGGGAACAGTTGTGGACTGCCTAGGACGAGGCACCCTGCAGCCTGCGGCAGGGAGCACAGAGCGCCCCGGTGCCGGGCCGTGCCCTGAGCGCGGTGTGTCTGCTGCCTGGCCACGGCGGGCGCACGGCGGCCGGAGCGCAGGTCCCCGTGCGGCGGTGCGGTCCGTGCCTGCAGCGCGGCGCAGCGCGGGCTCCGCTCCCGCTCCCGGTCCCGCTGCAGCGGCTCGGCCACGTGCCCACCGGAGCGCGCACCCGCACCTCAGACGCCGCGCGGGGGGCGGTGCCGGTGGAGAGGGCGTGGCCCCGCGAAGGGGGCGTGGCCGAAGCGGCCGGGGCGGTGCTGGGGGGCGGCGGCGCGGGGTCTGCCGGGAAGGGCCGGCGGGGCGATGGCGGCGGAGCGCGGCCGGGCCGGCCCCCCGCGGTGGCGGCGGCTGCTGCGGCGGCTGTGAGCGGCGGCGGTGGCGGCGGCGGCGATGCGCGGCGCTCCCGGCGACGATGGAGGACCGGTCCCACAAGGTGCTGCTGGCGCTGGTGATGCTCTTTCTCTTCGCCGTGATCGTGCTGCAGTACGTCTGCCCGGGCACCGAGTGCCAGCTCCTGCGGCTCCGCGCCCTCAGCCCCGCCGCCGTCGCCGACCCGTACCGGGCGGAGGACGAGACGCCGGCGCGTTTTGTTCCCCGTTTCAATTTCTCTGCCGGCGACTTGCTGCGGCGGGTGGACTTCAACATCAAGGGGGACGACCTCATCGTCTTCCTGCACATCCAGAAGACGGGCGGCACCACCTTCGGCCGGCACCTGGTCCGCAACATCCAGCTGGAGCAGCCCTGCGAGTGCCGCGCCGGGCAGAAGAAGTGCACCTGCCACCGGCCCGGCAAGCGGGAGACCTGGCTCTTCTCCCGCTTCTCCACCGGCTGGAGCTGCGGGCTGCACGCCGACTGGACCGAACTCACCAACTGCGTCCCCTCCGTGGTGGACAGCAAGAAGGAGGTGCGGCTCCGGCCCTCCAGGTGAGGCCGTGCGGGAGCGCCGGGCCTTCCCCAGGGGAGCTTCCCGTGGACCCCGAACCCCGTTCCCGGTGCGGGGCGGTGGCGGGGCGCCGGTGCGGCGGGACAGGCCCGCTGGGCGCAGTCGTGGCGGGGATGCTGCTGCGGTGGGGGGTGAGGAGCGGGTTGTGAGCTCGGTCGGTACCGGGCACCCCGGCACGGAGCAGGCTGCAAACCGGGCTGCAGCGAGGGCTCCGGGAGCCCAACCGGCCCGGGGCTGCCGCGGTGGGTGCAGCGTGTCTTGAGCTTTGCGTAGCAAACAAGACCTGACCCCGCTCTGCTGCGAGTGGTTTCCGTGGTGTCCCGCGGGCTGTCGCGATTATCACTGCTGGCGGGAAAGGCGCAGGAGTTGCAGCGCCCGGCCCATAGCAGCAGTGAGCACCGCGCACGGTGACACGCGACCAGGCCTGGCAGCCCCCGGCCTGGGGACCCCCCGGTGCGGCCCTTCCAGGGCTCACAGAGAAGCCAGGGTCCTCCAGCTGCCTGCAGTCTTCCCCCAGAGCTTTTCCATCTCTGGCAAACCACCTGGTTGTACTAAGCTCCCTGGGTACACATGCTATAGCTCCTGTGTACACCAGGAATTAATTCTGGTTTTAAGAGTGTTCATGAGCCACAATATCACGTTACAGCTGAAGTTTAGTTTATGTGTATGGTGGCCTTGCAAAGTAAAGGTTACTCTTATGGTTGAATTTTACCTGCAGATATTTGCATCGTCCTCCAGCCTTAACCTTGTTTTTTTGGGGGGGTTGCATTTTGAATTGTCGTGACACTGCTCCCTTAATCTGTGCACCTCCCTTTGAAGTTGCTAACCTCGCCTGACCATAGCTAGGCGGTTGTCTGAGTTCTGCTGCTGCCTCTCAAAAGCCCAGCTGCCTCATTCTCCTGAGCAGCGAAGACCTGCTAACCCAGCTCCTGGAGCTGTTTGATTCCAGCATGCCTTCAGTTTTAAGAGACCAAGTAGCTTATCCGTGGCTGTGCACACAGCTGTACCATGTAGCAGAACAGCTCAGGGTTTTAGGGTCTTTTGACATTGCTTTGCTGGGAAAATAGAAACTAGGGTATCGCTCCTATTGCACTGTTAGACTAATGGCAGGTGCCCTTACAATGAGGGTACTGTTATATATCATGCTATCTGAAGTCAAGTCTAAACACAAATTCACTTGAAATAGACAGCAATTTCTTCCTAGAATTCCTTTTATATAGTGTGACACTACACTGCCATCTAGTAGAAAAATGGTTAGCGTCATTATCTTCCTGTACCCAAGAAGCAGCTCTTTATGAGACTTGGCTATTGTGATTCGTGCTCTTTTGTTTCCCCTATTGCTTTAAAATATAATTGTCTCATTTTTGTGACATCCCCTTTGCAGACATCAGGAAATTCCTTGCCCTCTGGGTCTGTTAGCTTCCAGGTTTCAGGCTGCTGAGCCTTGCAGGCTACGTACTTTATTTTACCTGTCCTATAAATATGTTGTTTGTCAGCAGAAATGGAAATTGCATAATGCGCGCTCTCCTTTGCTGAACAGCTTCCAGTGATCTCTGTTTCTCTTCCCCCAGAGGTGGGTCTGGCCTGCGGAGTTGTAGCTGTGGGGCAGGGATTCCTTTCCTCCCCCAGAGACAGGGCTGTCTGTGCTTGGGGTTAGTCGTGCCCTCCCGAAATTGGGGATAGTCCTTGTCCCAGACCCCCACCGCCTTAGGCAGAAGGGAACACCAGGCTTGGAGAGCTGAGTGTTTGTTTGTAGCTTTTGGGTTTATGTGTAGTGTTTCGTTGGTGTTTGTATTTTTTTATCCTGTTAGATTACCAAACATGCTTTTGTGAGTCAAAACAGAAGCATTTCATGTACCTGCCCAAGGGTTCAGAGTGATGGTTCCTCAATCCAGCAAACCACATACATCATCATAGCTGACTTCTGAGAGGTTTCTGAGACTCGTGACTTGGGATTCAAGCCAGGAGAGGGGGATGAAAACGAAGCTGTGGTGATTTTGTGTTAGGTAGAGGTCTAGTCTCTCAAAGGCTTTGAAATGATGTTGTATTTTTAATAACCTAATTACACAGCTTGTTTCATAGCTACAGTTATTCTCCCAAATAATGTCTTGACAAGCAATTATTTGGGCTGCAACTTTTACATGTTTAAAAATACAGGAAGAGAAGAAGTTCTTAAATGAACAATGGTCCCTTCAGCCCGCTGTAATACCTTGTCTTGAATTTTATTTTGCATTCTCAATTTAGCAATGTTCAGCTGATGACTAGTTAACCGACACCTATTTCTAGTGCCAGTAACAGCCGCTAATGTAAGCACTTTCTGGACAGATAATAGCTGCTTTCAGAGCAGCAGTAGGTGTGGGATGAGGGTGTCTGAGCGGAGCAGCCTGGCTGGCTCTGAGCGGGGCCAGCCTGGCTCTTCCTGCACTGGGGTTTTTGGGGGGAGGCCTGGTGGTCCTGGGTGGTTTGTGCTGGTGGGAAGGGAAGGAATGGGACAGCCCTGCTGTGCAAATCCTGGGAGTGACTTGGAGGAGTGCAAGATCCGTTTGGGGAGCATCGTCAGGGCAGGGAGCAGGATTTGGTCAGCAGCAGAGGACCGTTTCCTCCAGTGAAGCTTGGCTTGACAAGGGTGCAAATTCCTGTGTTTATAGTCGAGGTGATTATAGAGTGACACCTCCTGTAAGAGTGATTTGAACTGCTTGGCAGCTGCATAATGCAGTCTGCAGGTACTGTCTTTGGGCTGTGTAGCCTTGTCTGGGAATAGCCAAGTGAGTGGTCATTGTTCCAGCAAACTTTTTAGCCTGTGTGTGATTACTGTGCCACAGACCTAAGCCGCTTAGCTGGGCTGTTCTGTAGGGGCCTTTTCTCTTGTTTAAAAGCTGAATCTTTGTTAGTGTGGAGCACACCCTGTCCTGGACCCGGTAATGTTCCGCACTAGTTACAGAGCATCACCATGATGTGGTCTGATGGGATCAACCTGAAGGGTGTGTCCATGAAGAACCTTGTTGGCCTGCAGCATTTGTCTTCCAGCCTCCGCTCTTGATCCCATCACTAGTTTGCCTGTTTTCTTTGAGATTTGCAGGCTTGGAGGGCAGATTCCTGCCCCAGAGCAGTAGCAATACTCAGGATGGCTGTCATTATGTTTGTTTTGTTTTGTTTTGGATTTAACATGATGGTGCTTTCCTGTCTATGACCATATAGATTCCTAAAATTTGCTTACCTTTGTAGTGGTGGCATGTGCTTCTTAATAAGCAGTAAGTAGCTAAACAGATCTCCCTCCTCCTTTGGCCCTTCCTTCCCTTAGAGGAACGTGAATCTCTGGGCATGGGGAGAGGTGTGTGTTTGTTTGTTTTTTTCATTCTTGGGTCCCATCAGGGTCCATGTTCTGTACATCCACATTCCTGCTTATCTCCCGTTCCACCAGCACCTCTCACCATCTGGAAATCTTGGGAGAGGGAAGGGGAAGGCGAAGGCACAGGCACAGCTGATGCTTTGGGTGCTCTGGATTTGCTGCTTGGGAGGTTGGTGGAATGGGCTGATGGTGGTTGCAAAAAGGAGGGGGTTGTCTCAGCCGCTTGGCACTGGTGGTGAGAAAGGAGAAATGTGCTTTTTCCTAGTCATGAGTGACTGACTTGGGTCACTTGATTGATTGTGGAAGTCTCAAAGCTTTTGGCACACTGAACTGAGGCAGCATCCAAAGTAACTCTGCGTGAGAGCATCACAGAACTGAGATTTCACTCAGCTCTGGCTAATTATTATGGGAAGTATCTACCAGACTTGTCTATAGCAATAAATTCAGTGGCACCATTGCAAGAAACAAAAGGCCTTGGGGTTAGACTGGAAAATGTAATGAGACATGGGAGCAAATACAGATACCTACATTCTTAAGTGGTGTCATGGCTTCGTACCCTTCTCAAGTGAGAGATGTAGCTGTGAGTAAAGGTTGGACTGTATTTGGTGTCCCTCCTGGCTGGCATTAAAGGAAAGAGATGTTCTCTGTTGAGAGGAGAGCAAGCTTGCAGAACAGTGTCTGGAGCCAGAAAGTCTGAGATTGGAAGAAACTTTATGCTGCTTGTACAAACCTGTTGGACCAGGACCAGAGATGGTGCCTACTGGCTTTTGGGAGGCCTGATGCTGGCACCACGTTGTAGCGATGTGGGAGAGAAGCCCCTGGCAGTACATGCATGTTCTTGTCCTTACATGTTAATTAAACTCTTCTGAATTAAGTCTTACAGAAGCCTGAAGAAAAGACGTGTTAAAACATTTCCCAGGAAACTGGAAGCGTTTCCTGTGTGTGGGTGCGTTGGCTGAACAGATTAATCGTCTTCCTCTTGGAAATGTTGTAGGATTGGCATCTGCAAATCTCATGGGCTGCATGGTCCACCGTGGTGTGCCTGACTCCTTGCAAGCCGGACTGCTGGCAGAGCCACATGAAGATGATGGCTTTGCTGCCGCAAGTGTTGCCATCAGCTCTGGCCTGGCCTCACATCTTGCTGGAGAAGGCTGGGCTCTGCACTTGGGTTTTCCCAGTAAGCTGCTTCTGTATGGAAGGGGAAAAAAACCCCGTGTATTGCTGCCAAGGAGAGAAAAATCACTTGGGGGGTTTGCTTGTTAGGGAGAGGCCCACTCAACAGCTGTGATTGAAACAGCAAAGGTGACAGACAGCTGTGCAAGGGGATGAGCTCTGTTCTTTCACCTGCAGTGGAATTTGGGGAATAGTTAAGCCCCATAAATCAGCACTCAACCCCTTGCATGCAGGAGAGATGCTGTAGAATCCTGTGGTGCCCTGAGGCTTGGGGTGGATAATAAAGGCTTCAGCAGAAGTTAAACAATTTAAAACCTCTGGATGCTGGTGGAGCAGACGCCACTTTCAAGGATGGGGTCCCCCAGCGCAGTGCTGCTGGTTTGGGGGTGAAGCCTGGCCAGGGGGACTGCTCAGGGAGGGGAGGGGGCCAGCACGGCTGAGCTGGAGGCTGTGAGTGAGCAGATGGGGTGACCCGAGGTAACTTGGGTCCTGGCCAGGGCACCGGGATGGTGCCTGCTTGTCCTTGAAGTACACGTAGTGAAACTCCCTGGGAAAAACTCTGCAACAATTATAAAGCCAAAAACAAATGAACAAACAAAAACCCACAAAAAAAAAACAGCAAAAAAACAAACAAAAAATGCCCCACAAAACCATACTGAAGTGTCTGCGCAGATGCTGCCAGGCACAAGTGACTCCGTGATGCTTCATTTATCAGCGGGATTTCCTAATGACCGTGTTTGTTTGGTGTGGTGGCTCTTGTGGCTGCAGGATGAGATATGTGGTGAATATTACCTTGCCACCTGTAAATTGGTGTCAGTAGCAGCTGAATTTCCCCCCCTGGCACCTGGTGGGACCAAAGCTGGGTCTGGTTTTGGGGTGTTGGAGGCAGCGGGCCAGCCTGCAGAGCAAAAAAGGGGCTTCGAGGGGAAGGGCAGGGGGTTGCTTTCGTAAGTGCAAGTGGTTCCTTCACTTAATCCCATTATAGGGCCTGACCTTGAAGGTCTTGATTGTAAACGTAAGTTCATGGTTTTTGTTAAGTTTGGACTACACAAAGTTCTCTAAATTGATATCACTGGTTTTGCAGATAAAGTGTTGGACTTATTAAAGGACTTCTTAAAAGGATTAAAAAAATCATTTTCCATATTAGGTCTCTTCAGTTCTCCTTTAAATCTTTAATAAAGTGCAAATTGACTTTTAGTTATTTAAAAGTGTTTCCTACTGCCTTTTATTTTAATTTCAGGGTATTTTTGTGGGTAGAGGAATGTTAGCTGTTGGAAAATTAAATTACAGTGATTGCAGTAGAGCAAGAACTCCTTGCACTATTTATTGCATTTGTTATCAGAGTGGGTCCTCCCTAAAGGAGAGAGTGGGAATATGAAACTGTGGCATGGTGCTGTTGTACTGAGACACGATTACTTTTTCTTGAAAAGGTGCTTTTCTGCTATTTTTTTCCTAAGAGCTAATAAATATTATAATGAAGCTATAAATACAGGTGTTGACTGTATTAAAATAAACACAGATTGTGCCTTGTGATTCCTCTTCATAACTTTACAACCTTTAATAAAGGTTAGCAAAGGTGCTTGAACATTAAGCACCACCATTAGGTTATTTATTTTTATAAAAGACAGATTTTCAAGTTTAACAAGTTGAGCATCAGTTCTGAGGCATATTAGCTGAGATTAATTTGTCCCTCATTTATTTAATCTGAATTGTCAGGAATCGTGTTCTCTACTGATGTAAGTGTTGGCAAAAAGGACTTATTAGTAGATTTGATTGCTTTTTAAATTTAACTAGCAGAGATGCACTGGCATGCCTAAGAGAATTTGTCTGTTTCTTGTGAACAGTTCAGTGGCTAATGAATCACTTCAATGTACTTTTCTGAAGGAAAGCAGAGCAATTTAAATGTTCAATGCATTGATTTACCTCAAATGGATTAGGCCTCTGTGTGCAATCCTTTGCATTAATTTGCTTTCTCCACAACTGTAATAATAAAGGCAGCATTTCTGGACAGCATCAGCCCAAATTAGCTCACATAACTTGCTAGAAAGCAAAATAATTAATATGTGGCTGAAAATGGGATGTGGGAATGGATCTTTCTGAGAGGACATGGGTCTTGAGGTGCCTGGTCTGCCCTGGTGAGCACCAGCTGAGTGGAAGGAGGAGAGAATTGTGTCCAAAGTACTGATGATTTCCTGACTTCCTTATGAAAAAACCACAACAACAGCATTTGTAATGTGTTGCAACTTTGAGATTTGTTGTGTGTGTGGCCAGATTTGTTTTTAAAATTAATGAGGAAATGGTAAAAAAATCTGTAATTTCAGCAGATTTGAGCATATTTTATTTCTGTAGTAACTTTTCAGTCCCTTCTTGCCCTCCCTGTAGCATCCAGTCTGGGCTCTCTCTGTCCTTGCGGAGCAGTCGGCTGCCAGGACGCAAAACTCTCGAGTAATTCTTCATTTAACCACTTAGCCGCAGAAATGGCGCCTGGGCTTTGTTTCGCGCTGCGGGGATTACTGTGGCCGAGCAGCCCTCGCGACTCTGAGCCTGGTTTGGAATTACCCTTGTAGGGCTTCTTACATACTCGTGAGGATTAATTTTCCAACCCCTTCTCAGTCGGCTAATTCCCGTTGCCGGGCAGCTGCCTGCCCAGATGTTCATCTGCGGGGAAGCGGAGCGATGGAGCATTCCGAGCCGCTGCCTCCCTCCCTTGGGAGCCCAGTGCCCTGCTCCCAGTCTGGAGCTGGGCTGCTCACCTGAGGTTGAAGCACCTTGGATGGGAGCGAAGCCGAGCAGGACGGGAGATGCGGGACGGCGTTTTTGTGCGGGGGGATGAAGGCAGCATCCCCCCGCTCCTGCCTTCCTCCTCCTCCTCTTCTTCCTTGGCAGCTGGCACCGGATTATTGTTTGTGATTGATTGCTGACGCTGGCAATTGTACAGTGTGTTCTGGGACTAATAGGGTAGCACCGAATTATTCAGGCGTCATGGAAATGAATCACATTTGTGATGAGTAATAAGTAGCAGACTTTGGTATTTATGAATAATTAACACAGTAAAGTTTTTCTTAAACAGACATGAAGAAATGATTTAATTTCTACTGTGAACACTCTGTAAAATTAATGAAAGATAATTGCATTTGCTAATGCGAGACTAAGAAGCCAAAGCAATCTATTATTTTGTGTTGAAGTTCCTATTGCTGATATAAACGGTGAATGTATGATTCCTTCAATATGTTTTTGTTGGGTGGGACCTGTGTTTAACATCCAGTGGGGTGCTTTTTGTTGAAATAAAATGCCTCTTGGTAAACACTTAACTCACAGTTGCTGTTTCTATCCACTCAGGTATCTCTGGGTGGGTACGTATGTATGCGTATAACAAGATAATGTTTTTGAATGAGTGGCAATTAGGACCAGCTTTTTTTCCTCTCCCCTGGCTCTAGCCTTCTTCCTCAGCTATTCATGCTTTTAAAGGCAGAATCCATTTAAGATATTGCTTACATACAGCTTTGAGTGAAATCTCCATTTATTTAGTCTTGAAAAAAAAAAATCATTAGTCTTTAGAGGCCTGTAAGTCGTAAGATCCATTAGGAGTGAGACTCAAATCATGTTACTTCTTGGTTCTCAGCTGCTTATCCAACTCTGAAGGAGCCAAACTTTTGATGTGATATAACTAAGTATATGCAGCTATGAGGAAGATAATCTTGCGGCATTAAACGATTTTGCACATCTCCATAAAAGCATGAAGAAGACTATGCCTTTCATGAGATCCTTGTAGCAAATGCTCCTAAATTCCCATAATCAAAAAGACTGTTAATTTTTGATGCTCTTAGAGGCCCAAGTAGCATGAAGATCAATTCTTCCTTTACTCCATTTTGTGCTGAGTGAATTAAAACCTTGCAAGGCTTCCAGCAGTGGGAATCTGCTCATTCAGACTGCTGTTTGAACTGTGGGATCCATCAGCAAACACCCAAATTGAGTGAATAAAGTACTCTCTGCCACTGATTATTTTGTCCAAGCTTCCTTGTGTTCAGAGTAAAGCAACTGTTTGAACTCCCATATTAAGAAAAACAGTATTTCCTTGGTCAAAGCCAGAGAAGCTGCTTTTGAGAGTTATGTTTTTGGGGTAAGGGAGGGGAGAGCATTTCCTTTTGCCTGTGGGAAAGCTATTCCCTGGAGCAGCCCAAAGCCATTTGGGGGCTGTTTTGTTTTGTTTGTTTGTTTTCTTTGGATTTTGAGGAAAATTACTGGGAACATGCTTGTGTCCAGCCTGAGCAAAACTTACCAGGTACTTTCTCCCTTTCTTTGGAAGCAGCTAACTCACCTTGACAGGGAAGATGCTGCGGGACTCATCCTCCCACAGTCCTCGTTACCTGCAGAGGACTTTAAAGGGGCTGGATGTGGGTGGCCGCATCTCTCCATGCGATGCTCCCAGAAGAGCAGCTGGTTTTGTTCCTCCTGGAGCTGATGTTGCCAACTGTGGATGGGGAGGAAGATGGCTGTGTGGCATCTGCCTTTCACAGAGCTGTTTGTTTTTCTGTGGGGGTGTTGGATCTAATCAGTACACTGGTAGCACGGAGAAGTAAAACAAATGTGCTCAAGGAAATGTCAGACACAACAGGATGTGTCTGCCTGATGATAGCTGAGTGACTTGCAAAAACGTAAATGGCATAAATTAGGCTTTAACTCCTTCAATTCTTCTGTGCTCTGAGTCAGTCACTAGAAAAAGTTTTTGTGTTGGCATTGTCTCACCATTATTCCTATTTGTGCGTCTTTAACTGAAACTTCAATAGCTTTTTTTCTTTTTGGTGATTTCCAATAACTTGATGTCAATAAAAACTAGAGGAGAGTTTTGACTTTCAAATAAAATTGACTTAAAGGTCAGTTGTTTGGATTTCTGTTGGTGGGCTGCTCCTGGAGTTGTCTTGTCTGCATGGGAGAAAAGCGGTGGCCAGACATGCGTGTGGGATTTGAGAAGCCAGGACTTTACACCTGGGATGAGTCCCGTCTCCATCACCATGCCTGTCTTCTTCCTCTCAGCCTCTGCCTTGCCTGTGTAATTCAGCTCTTGATATCAGCATATCTTTCTCTGCCTATGTAGCGTGAAGGATGTTGGATTTCCAGGCCTGGGTGCTTTTAGTGCCTCTGTTGTTTGTGCACGGCTAATCTTAGGTAGAGGTGCTGGACATGTTTTTAAGTATTTAGATTGAATTTGGAGAAGCAGTAATTTTTGAATATAAACCAAATGTACTGTGCTGGCTGGTGACTCCAGCCTGCTGTGTACAGTGCCCCGTGCTGGTATCCTGGCTGTGGTGCCGGTTCCCTTCCTGGGAAGGGAGGAGGGAAGCTCACCAAGCATGTAGCTGCTGGTGTGTGGTCACACTGCTCGGTGCTTTCGTGCCAGAGCTCTTGCACGATCTAGTTTTCACCCCAATTCATTGATGAAGATGTCTCTGACTTCAGTCTTTGGGCAGGACTACTTGGGAAGATTAGAAGCCCGGTACGCTTGTCCTAAACTGTGGTCTAAGTGTGCCGTAAAGGTACGTCTGTGAGCCTGATGCTCTGGTTTGCAGAAAAGCACAATGAGAAAAGTGAGGACCTGCTCTCCTAAATAGGAGACATTGGGTATCTAACACCAGGTGTCCTGACCAAAGTCAACAGGAATGAAATATGGCTGCTCTCCTTTTGGCTTTTGCTTTATCTGGTCGCAGTGGGTGACTCCTAGTGCTGCATCTGCTCGGAGTGGAGAGGATTAGACCATCGGAAGGCAGTAGTAGCAGAGGCCTAAGAGAAGCTGTAGTTGGTTCCTTATATCTCTTGAACACTCCTAGTTTGCAAAACTATCCTATATAACCATTTAAACCAGTCCCGCTACTGGAACAGGTCAGAGAGGCCCCAGGTAAGCCCATCCTCTTGCATATAACTGATGCATTTTGCAAAGCAGAGTTATAAATGCCTTTTTTTCATCGCTTTTCCATAGGAAAGGCAGAGAAGACAAATGAAAAGAGTAGTTGCACCTGCAGCTACTTCTCCTGAGAAGCTGCTGGCTCACTTTCCATGCTACTGCTTGCGTTTTGGATGTCAGCAGCATTCTGGGTTCAAATATGAGCATTCCTAGAATTTTTATGGATAGAGACAACTTCCTCATTGAGTTAGATTTATGGGGTAGTGCTGAGGTTCAGCTGATAGTACCTGCTGGAGTTTGGTGATCACAGCTTGCTAGCAGTGATGCAGAACAGCTGAAGAAGAGGGCGATGGCTAGGGGTGAATTTTGGCTGGGGAATAGTTCTGCAAGCTGTCTTATCACCCAGTGTTTTGCAGAATATTCAACCTGCTACCATGTGCAAGAAGAAATTGCAGTTTTGCTGGAATTACAGTCAGCAGAAAACATTACACAGAAATGTTAGAGCGCTGCTGCCTTGTGTTTGGATTACCAAGCTCTTCTGCTGCTTGCAAGGACAAAAGTGTGTGAATAACTATCCTTGTCTGCAAGCGTGGCTGGGTGCATTGGACATGAGGTTTGGTACAACACGGCTTTTGGAAAAATATGCCCTAAATCTTTTTTATTTCGTTTATTATCAGGATGTTTAACTGAAGGCACATAACTGAGAACAGTGCTGATATTTCTGGAGAAGGGATTGGAAGGAGGCTGTGCATCACTAGGTTTAAGATGTGCACAAACTATACCTTGTCAAGCCTGAATGCTATTGTGTGGACAAAAGTACTTTAAGTATATGCTTAACCAATATACTTAAAGGGTTTAGATGTATTGCAAAGTGCTTTGCAGAATAAGGGTCAGTTTAATGGTGTCAGCACCTCTTCTTGCCATGTGGTGGTGAAGTTTCCTCCTCTGCAGAGTTGGGATTTCATGTCTTTGCCAGGGATGCCAGCTTTCCCTGCTGTAGTTCTCATTCTGCTACAGCTTCCAACTGGCCAGCACTGCAGCTGTGTGTGCACCACGATGAACAGAGGGTGTAGGGCCTGGAGGCTTGCTGAGACAAGTGAAAATTGAGATTCAGTGTTACAGGGCCCAAAGACCCAGAGAACAGCTTTGGGTAAGCTGATGCGTCCATGTGACGATGTCCATCCTGGCTGGTGTATCGGATTTGGGTTGGGGGCTTGGAGAACTAGAAGCAACAGCTGTTTCAGACTCAGTGTAACAGCCAGACCTCTGCAGGAGAAGTCTGTAGGAATAAATGCCTTTCCTGGGCGGGTTTGGTTTGAGGGTATAGGGAAAAAGGCAGATTTTAGACCTCTTTTCCACCACCACCCAAAAGGCCAATCCCTTTTATAAAATTGGTCAGTGTATCAGGCAGCACAGAGGAAAAAAAGACACAGAAGGGATTTAAGAATAGCTGAGCTCATGGTGAGATAAAAATTTCTTAGAGCCTGGATTATGGAAGGATCCGGTTATTTGTAAAATATATAAGCAGATTCTCTGCCTCAGCCGTGGTGGCTCAGGAGTTGTTCTGGGGGATTTGATCGTGTGCTCAGCCCGTCCTGCTGCTCTCCCAGGTACGGCTGGGGTCTGGAAATTGGGAGTTAAGGCTGATGACAATTTATGGATTAAATGTTGGAAATTAACTATAGTCGGGAAACTGCAAATACAGGCTTTTTAAAGGAATCTAAGGTTTTCTTGTTTCTTGTGTAAAGGGTTTGTTTTGCTTTTCCTGTCATGTTATTTTCCTGGAATTAGCAGGGCAGTTTTGCTTCTGCTTTTCCTCATGCATCACCTGAAGTCATGGAGGTAAATTGTATCCTGCAATAAACCTGTGTGTTCACGGAAGAGTTACGGGTATGAAGTACAGTATCATAGTTTTTTTTTTTTTCCCCTTACGGTAAAAATATTTAATGTCTCATATAATGTTCTATCAAGATAAGTAAAATCCTGGTCTATTTACTCCTGTGATTAAAAGATATTTTAAGGTTATTTGTAAGTCTCACAGTACATACTGGAATCCCAGTACTTGTACCTGTTGCTTGTAATGGAGGGCAGGTTGGTTAAGCCTGGGATCTGACATCTCGTGGTGATAGATACTCAAGCTGAAATCTCATCATCGAGAGAAACTAAAACAGTCTGTGAAACAAGTTGCTGTTTTTTGGCAGCAGGCATTACCAAACTGCTTTCCTGTGATTCTTACCTCTGCATATTCAGCTTACCTAGAACCTCTTTCCTTATCAAGGACAGCTTTGGGGTAGAAACCTCATCTCCTCCCTCCAAAGCCAGGACAAGTAGAAATTGTTGGACACATGAGCATTTGCAGGTGGCTTTTCCATCTAGGGCTTCATCTTTTACAATGCAGCTAATTGTTTTGGTTACAGCAGAGGACTGACTTAATTTTCTAGGGGAAGGGAAAGCGGACATCTGGGATATGATATAAAGGCAGCAGTTGCCATTCTGGGCTGCCAGAAGTCGCTGCCTTTTTGTGTTTGTGGGAGTTCGTGTTGGGCTCTATTACAGGACTTGGGAGACGTGCTTTCCTTTGTAAGTGAGTTATGGTGGAATTTATAGGTGCTGAATAGCATCTTGTCTCCCAAGGGCTAGTGCTAGTATAAGTGCTAGTGTGCTACCTGTGCTAGTGTAAGTGGTCCCAAAATTTGCAGTGTGCCAGCTGGTGGGAGTCAGTTGGGGATGTTTGGAGAAGCAGGGAGCAGAACACAGGCTTTTCAGCACGTGTGGACATCATCCTTTTATTTGACAAGCTGATTTTCATCTTTGCTTGAGCAGCCAAGATGAAACATCCCTTTCTGTTAAGAACAAAACCAAAAGCCTTCACCTCAATGCAGGTACCAGGGCTGGGCTGTGCTGCAGTCACTTATTGCATCGCTTGGCTTTGATCCTTGGTTGTGGTGTAGGAGCGCACAGTGCTGCTCAGGAAAGTACAGCGTTGAAGTGGTTTTAAGTCCCTGGTCTAGACTGGCGCCTGTGTCCCTGGCCCAGAGTAAGTTAAGATCACTCCAGGCTCTGAGCGTTGTCAGGCTCCTTGGGGTCACCTACAGCAGCCGCATCCCCTGGTGCGCACAGCCCGGCCAGCTCTTCCCTTACCGCCTGCCTTCCCTCCTCCTGTGCCCCCGAGCAGGGAGGCTGGAGGAAAAACTGCTGGGAGAAATGTCAAAAGGCTGCCTGTTCTCTTCCCTGTTTGAAGACTGGGATTCTCTTACGGGTTTTTGTTTTCTGCATGGTTTTTGTGTTAAATAAGAGCAGCATGTTTGTAAGCTCCACTGCTCCTTGGGCTGGGAGCAGGGTGAGTATCTGCCTAGCAGAGATTTGTGGTAAAATTCGTTGTTGCTGTAGTTGAACACTAACCTGAGGGATTTTTTCCCTTCTCTCTGTAAACAAGCCCATTTTTTTTTTTCCTCACTAATGGAAAATTTCAGCTGTTCTCCACTTAACCACAGTTCAGGCTTTTCCAGGAAAATGAAATGAATCAGTAATGCTTCCCTCTTTTGCTTCTTGTGTGCTTAGCTAATTGTATTATTTATAAGCTGAACAAGGGCAGACAGACACTTCTTACAGCACAGTGTTTGTTTTACTATGGGCTGAGAGGTTTTGAGTCAAATGGAGTTCAGGGATGAGCATCCAGGAGCACAAGGGCAACTTGGAGTTTCCATCCGCGGCTGTCAGGCAGGCTCTTGGTGCTGCTCGCCTCCCTTGCTACCGCTCACTCCTCCTTGCAGCTCCCAGCACTGTCCTGGAGGTTTGTTCTTCATTGTTTCACCTTTCACGTAGACTCGATGCACACTAGATTGATGTCTTGAAGCATGGGTTTAAAAATCAAATAGCAAATGGCTGCACTGTAATGGATGTTACTGCACAAGACATTATATTATAGAAGTCGCTGTGGTTAAGTGGAATATCTCTGGAATCTTGTTTTTATCAAGACGTTTATGTTCCCCTCTAATTTTTGTGGAGAGTCGTTTAGATGTTTTCCAGATTAGAGCATAATGGAACTGCTAGCTGTAAATGTTCAGAAGAACCCATTACACGTGGTGATTTAGTGGTTAGTCACAATTACTTTGGAGCTACACTGTCAAATTTAACACCAACCTTCAAAACCACGTATTGTGAAATCTGGTCATCCTTCCTGCGAGATGCTCCTCCAGCCTTCCGGAGAAGAAAAAGACATTTTGTATAGCAAGATTAAAAAAAAACAATTTGGAGGGGACAGTCAGGTGCTCTAGGAATGACTGACTGTAAGAAGCAAACCAGCAGGCAGTTTTTCCCCATAGAGTTTTAGCCTTTTTCTTCCTGCGTAATTAAAATCCAGAAGGTTGGTGGTAGCAGTGGGTTGCTGTCCTTGTTTCCCTTCCCCATGGAGCTGGAGCAGGATGGTCCCGTGTGCTGCACCGCAGGGCAGCTGCCTGCTCCTGGACGGCAAAGAGCTGGTCTCTACAGACAATTTTACTTACTGTTACCTATATATTGGCACCTGCATTAACCACAACCTGCCAGCAGAAGGTGTTGCCTCTGCTTAGCTTTGGAAATACCATATTTTCCCCACAGCGATTACCTGCTCGTTGCAGTTGGCTGCCTGTTCACCCGTCTGACCCAGCAAGGGTTGTCTGCGATGTCTGGAGCTGCACCTTCTCCGACCTCCTGGGGTGGGAATTATTTCCCTGAATTGAGCGACCTGCATCTTGCTGATTTTTGTTTGTTGAGCGGAGGTTTTATGACCTGCGGGGCTGTGTGTTTTTTTGCTCTCAGCTTGTGAGTTGAAAACGAGTTCATCTGAAGGCTGTTTTAGCGCTCTGTGTCACGGGTTTTAAGCTCGGAGTGGAGGCTGTCAAAATGAAATGAGTAAACCTGAGATTTAGAGGATGAGCGAGTAAATCCCATTAAATTTATGTGTCTTAGAGTCTCAGAACAAAATTTGGATTAAAGGATGAGCTCGTGCATTTGGGCATCCCAAAGCTCCTCAGTTGTCTTTGTTGTTTGGTCATATCTGTTTCTGCACTGGTTGGTGCTAGAGATACCCACAGGGTACCTGAAAGTGCTTCATTGACAGTATTTTAATACCAATGATTTAATAGCACACTTTTAAAAGAACATTATTTGGGATCGTTAAGACTTGGCCTTGGTTTAGAGTTCCTTCTTGATATTTGGGGGAGATATTGAAATTCTAAGTTTGTGCAAACTTGAAAGGATCAGCGATCAATAGACAGCTGAGTTTACTAGTAAACCTTTGTAAAAGTCTAGGAATTTTTAGCTAATTCAGGGCAACCCCCCCCTTCTTACCAGCTGCACAAAAATTTGTACAGTTTAAAACCTGTGTAACACATACATCATCTAACCCTTTCCTTGCCTTTGGTTTAGAAGGTTACTTTGGGGTCTCTTTTAAGTCAAGAGCAAAAGATAAACTTTAAGAAGGTGTAACTTTGGAGGCCCTCAGTTTTGTGTTGAAATTAGAGTATTCCAGGAGCTGTAACACGGCAACAAGGTCACCAGGAGCCTGGACTGCCTGGGGAAGGAGTTTGTTCTGGCTGTTGTGCCTTCGGCAGCTCATCCTCAGCTTGCTCCTGGAGGCCTCCGAAGGTCATGGAAACGTCAAAGGGGATGCTGTGACAGCCTCTGTGTGCTGAGGTGCTGCTGAACTTGATCTTGGGTTGATCTCTGGTGCTGCCCAGTCTGGGTGTTGTGTAGCCAAAATCTGCACACTCCCCATCTCGTATATCGCAGGCTCTGCGGGGGTGAGATTTCGTGGCCCAGCTCATCCCTGTTACAGACAACGGTGCCCATCCTGTTGATAGAACAGATCCTCATTCCCCAGAGTGGCACCCTCACTGAAAAGGAGATAATTCATGCCCCGCACTGTCTTCGTGATAACTTGGTTGAAGACGAGGATCCGATTAGCATTAGTGATAAGAGCAGGGTTTTGCAGTGTCAGCTGTTTTTAACGTGGTTAATGCTGTGACCACAAAATTCTAATTAGAGTTCTGTCCTGGGGTGGGAGGTTAAAAGCCAGTCTGATACCTACAAAGTGCTCCAGCCTTACAAAGAAATGTCACTGCATCGTCCTTAAATACTCGTAATGAGTGATTCCTGCTTTGCCCCGCTCTGCGGAGCCGTCTGCGGGGAGGACGCGCTTGTGCACAGCACCCGGCTGCCTGGCTGGGGCTGTTAAGCAAGCGTGCAGTTTTTTGACATTCTTCATTTTTAGAACTGGGTTTCCACATTTCGCTCTAACTGTTATCATTAGCAATTTGCTGGGCTTCATTTTGGTGATGGGAGAGCATTTTGTGATCTCTGAAGCATTCTGTAACGCAGCAGTGTAGGAGAATGACAGTACATAAACCAGAACTATATTATTGCTTTCTAAGCGTATTTTTTAAACTTTTTTTTTTTTTCCTTTAAAACTAACTCCTCTCAGCAACTCAACTGAGCATATGTATCATTGCTAACATTTTCCTAAAATCAAATCTGGTATCTGCAGGTTTTTACTGTTGCTTTTAAAGGACTAGTTTTTTTTTTCCCCCAATAGACTGTTCACCCTGCTCTCGTGACTTTTTTTCCTGTTTAATTGCTTTAGTATTGCGTCAATTCTGCTTTCACTTTTTAATTGGCACTCATATAATGTCCATGATGGAAGAGAGGGGATTTCACTGTGGAACTGAAGGCAGAGATTTGGACCATTGTGTTCTCATTTAATGAGGGCAGCACTTCTCTTTAAACCATCTCTACTACAACAACAACTGTTGTCTGCTTAAGTGAAGCCTATTGGATAAATAATACATGCTTCAGCTCTCTTTGAACAATGATAAATTAAGGCATCAATGGCAACTAATCAAGACTTTGTGCCGTGGCACAACTGAGGAGGTTGGTGTTGGCATCACGGTGGGTCCAGACTGCCATGGGTGGGAGGGATGCGGTCAGAGGAGACTTTGTTCCTCTGGCTCCCAAGTGGGTGGGTGAGAAGGGTCTCCCCTGGGCTGGTGGGGACAGCTCTGGGCCCTCTTCTGTGCCCATGGGCTTTGCATGGCAAGTTGGTCACCCCAGCATTAGCACCATGCTAAAATGGGTATAATCAAGATGACTTCAAGGTTAGAAATTTCTTCTTCCCATTGGGTTGGCATGCCCCTCTGCTCTTATATTCCCTATGCAGGGATGCTTAGATGCAGCTTTCATGCATTTTCTCGGTGTAGAGCTGCACCTGAAACCGGGCAGCACAGCCACTCGTACTTTTGCAAAGTTCTTGCCCTCTGTCCTGTGTAAACCACCCAGCTGTTTTTCTTAGCAGATGAATGCTTCAGCTTTGCTGAGTTAGTGTATAAATAGCTTTTGATAGAGGAGTTCAGCCTATATAAATGCCGTAGTGTCTTGTCTGTGATGGTTCCTGCACTTAGTATTTTAGGGTTCTTAGGGTATGGCACAGACTGCTATTGATCGCTTCTTATAGGTGCCTGTAGTTAGCATAAAACAGGAAAGTACAGCTGGTATTGTGGGCACCTATTTATATCTTGGAGCATCCGAAGAGCCTCAGAGGGGGCAGTTTGGGCCCTTCAGTGTGGGGCTGTGTGCCCAAGTCACCCCAGCGCCTGGAGCAGGGAATTCACAGCCGAACCTTCAGCTCTGCACCTGGCGCCGGCTGCGTGGGTGAGGAGGCATGAAGGAACAGCAAAGCGAGTTGCACTTTTGCATAATAACTCAGGCTCTCATCCTGCCACCTGCCCAGGCATTGTCGCTTGGAGGTCACATTGATGCAAATGTGCTGCGCTCTATGCGGGGAGAGCGTGCGTGTTCCCTGCCGCTTCACCCTTTTGAAATGCATGCGGCACAGGCCTGGAATTCAACTTAATCAGAGGCAGGAATGTTTGTACCAAGATTGGCTGATGTATTTATTTTACCCAGGATTGATTTATAAACTCTGTCTGTACCTGGAGAAGTTTGATTATCATTATAAATCCAACGTGTGGTGGATACTGAAGGAACTTGATCTTAAAAAAAAAAAAAAAAGTGGAAAATTTGAGGGCGAATTCACATTTAAATTGCAGGACTGCCTGTGGTCCTGGAGGACCTGAAGTTGGTAAGGTTGTGTCCCCTGAAAAAGGATAGCTCATTTGGGATTTATTTTATTATTTATTATATGTATCTAAAACAGGCTTAACACAGCATCTCGGTGTGTCTTAATGGTTTAGAGGTGGTAACAATAACAGTACTTTAAAAAAAGCTTAACACGCAGTTGCTAAACTAAAAGGTATTTCATTCCCTAATACGGCAATAAAAATGGAAATCCCACAAAGCAGCTGTGATACTGGGTTTTCATCTTTGATGCATAAGATTTTCAGCAAACATTAGGACCTACCTGATGAAACAGTAGCCATGTGAAAGTGCATCTGGCCTGCAAGCCAGATGTGCACCTATGCCGTGATGAAGCTCCTCGTGGCCATCATGTGAACGTTAGCAGAGCTGCTGCTTGCAGAATTTGCTTCTATGAAGTTCTGAGTGCTGGGATTTTCCTCCAAGGGCAGATGCACTGCTTTGGGGGACAAGGGGAAATCTTTTCCTGAAGAGTGGTGCCACGTATTGATAAAGTTTATTATTGAAATTGGTTGTAACTGCAGGAATGTTTGAGGGCAAGGGATATTTTTACAGAATAAGAAATTGTTTGGGATTTTTTTCTGTGTTACCTCCAGAGGAGTATCGCTTGTTGCAGCTGCCTCTAGGATTTTGGAATTGTGGGTGAAGGTACAGGTCTGTTTTTCCTTTGTTTGCTTTCCCAGCTGTTCCCTACGTGTCCCAAACAGCTCTTGTAGCCTAAATGCAGTGAGCTACTGGATGAAAGAAGGCAGCTAGAGGGAGACAGGAACAAGTGAGGAATTATTTCATGATGCAGTTGAAGGGAATGATTTTGCTGGTTGGTGAGGTGGCAGACGGCCACCTGCTCCTTCTCCCTTTCCAGTTGGCTTTAGCTTTGTTCTTGGTGGCTTTCTCCTAGAGCCCATCACAGTCATCAGAGAAGTGCGTATGGAGAGGGAAGGTCTTTACCCCAAACCACTTCACAGGAGGTTACTCCTTTGTCTCAGACCTTGCCTTTCTTACACCAGGTTGCTAAAGCCACTCTTGCATCATCTGTCCTTATCCCGGAGCAAACGTTAATGGACCCAGCGGATCTGTACTGCTGACGCAGGCAGAGGGTCCTTGAAAGCAGGCAGTGACAATGCAGAGTTGGCATTTTCCACTAGGTCTGCTAATTAATTAAGGTCACATGTTCCAGCTATTAGTTTGGCCATTGCTTTTTGCCATCAGGCAGGCAGTGTGATGCCAGGGGAGGGGAAGGGCTGTTCTCCCCTATGCAGGCGCCGCCGTGAGACCCGGGTGATGGTCGCAGGGTGCTCTCGCACTATGGGTAGGTCAGCCTGTTGGTGGAGCAGTATCATTTACTGCCCCAAGTAGGACAGTTTGTTTTATGTGGTAGTAAATGATGATAAATTCTGCATGGTGGAGTGGTTCCTTGATCTGCTGCGGTGGTGACTTACTAGAGAGTGAGGTGTTAGTAGCTGAACTTGCTAGGTGCTTGCCAGCAATGCTGAGAAGCAGACTTCGGTGTTTTTAAATAAGCAATCATTGCCCTGTTTTTTTTAACAAAAAACATGATATTTATAATCAAGACTTATTGTCGAAACCTGGAGGACATTCCAGTGCAGAGTACGTCACCTCCACGATTGTCTAGACTGGTTACCCGTGTCCCTGTTAAGCAACCTCATTATTTATTTATAGTTATTTATTATAATAAATGTGATTGCCTGCAGTGAGATGCTAACTCCACTGAGTCATATTTCAGATCGCACAGCTGTGTTGGTTGAATTTTTCAGAATAAATAAAAGGTTTGCAGCTGCACACAGAGCAGCCTCTTTGGCTGTTGGGTGGCTCCAGTAGGTGCTGCTCCTGGGAGAGGCGCGAGGGGAGGAGATGCTCAATTTTGGGGAGGAGGAGGAGGCGGCATCCTTGAAGCTCACACAGTGCCTGACCTTGGGTGTTGTCCTTGCAGGATGCAGGAGCTCGTGGAGCCCGTTGGCATTGCTGACTTCAGCAGGGACAGGATAGTACCTCAGGTGCCACATTTAAACACTTTAAAAACAGTCTGTACACAACACTAGAGGTTTTATGGATGTGATGTATTATCACAGGGATCGTGTTCTCTGTTTGCTACAGGCCCATTGGCTTTGGTAGAATTACTGAAGATTGTCAGCGACTGTGATGAAAATTTGGTGTTTATTTTTCCCTGGAGTTTTGTTGTGTGGAAGGAGCTTGTGGGCATCCTGACAGCTCTGGTTTAGTGGGAAAAAGCAGAAACTTGGAGTTATCCAACTTCTGCCCAAAGAGAGGGTCTTATTTTTGACCAGTTACCCAAAATCTGCGTTCCTCTCAGCTGTTTGGCTGAGGAGGGGAGGTTGACAGTAAAGCTGGAGATCTCTCTCTGCCCTTTCTTCAGAACAGGAGAGAACTGACCAGGGAAAACAGTTTAATTGCTCGCTCTTTCTAAATAGCATTCAACCTAGAAATGGTCCTTGCTTTTTCTTCCCGTGGAGTCTCAGGTCTGTATCTTCTGGGACCATCCTTGCTGCTGTCCTGGTTGTTCAGCCTCTTTCAGAAGCTCCTCAAAGCTTCTCTGTGTGGATTCCACTAAATTTTGGGCATGTTCTACTTGTATGTGCCTGGCCTCTGGGTGTATCTTGATTGCTTCAGCTCCTTCGCTTTAGGGACAAATAAGCTCATTTATTTATACTAAATGACGTGTAGCCGTCATACCCATCTGTTTGGTGGGGTGGGACCCAAGCCTTATGTGGAAGACAACCTTGTACGCTGCCAGGGAATGGTGGAAAGCTCATCCAGTGGTATATTTTATATGTATTCTGAGTGGCAGGATTATGTATAGTAGATGTGTTTTGGTTAGGTTGATCTGATGGCAACAGATGGTCAAAATGGTTGAGCTTGGCTTGATGGATGTTTTCTTTCCTATAGAACTTAATTTTATTAAAGTGTGAAAGAACATTAAGTTTGGCATTTTATGAAATTACTTGAGGGAGCTGAAGTTATTTGTTCCCATTTGATAAAATACACAAAGGCCAGAAGGAATGAATGATTCACTTCTCGACTGTCAGCTGTGGTGGAAAAATGAGGTGAAGCTGGATTCGTGATTTGAAAATCTGTTCATCAGCACTGGAACTTGTCAAAACATAATTTCATCTTGTTAATTTTAGTGAGTTATTGACTCAAAAGTAAATCATGAAGATTTGTACAAGGAGAGGAAAACGGTGTTTTACAGTGAGTAGATTTTTTTTAAGCTTGATTTTTTTTCTTCAAGGGAGATTTCATAAAACTTCACGCTGTTATAAAGTTAACATGCTCTTGCTCCAGTAATGCCTGTGCAAATTGCAGAATTTGAGGTTTAATCATGCGCCATCAAATTCCATTTTCAAATTTAGAGTTAAAACAGACTTTCAGGCTTAAGTTATCCTGCTCACTTTCATTTCAGTGCACATAAAGTGGCAGATAATTATTGTGCGTGCTGTATTTCTCTCATTAACATTAGTAGGTTAGTATTACAGCTTCTGACAGACCACAAATAATTAATGGGTACTTCAAGTATGACTTGAAAGAAAAAAGAAAAGAATTGTACACAGTGAAATAATGAGTGTCTTGCAGCAGAGACTAAGTAAATGACTTAAGTCCACATCAGCTGAAAGTTAAACATAAAACCTGTTCAAGCTTGTTAGCTAATCTCATCCATAAAACTAACTGCCTATTCTTCATGGATGTTAACCCAGTTATACTAATGTTTTAAGGTAAAAAAAACCTACAAAAGTGGAAAAGTTACTTTTTAAAAGGGAATAATAAATGAGCTTTTCTGCTGTAATTAAGCAGACTGTTGATGAAGCAGACCTGTGGGCCTATTCAGACACTGCTATTCATGATGTACAATGGGTTGTGTTCAGTCACCGTTGTTGAATGTGGCTGACCAGCCACGTCCCAAGAAAGCTGCTGGGATGGGGACTTCAAAATTTGTGTGCCAGTGTGTGTCTGCAGCAAATGGACTTCTAAAAAGGAAAAGAAATAGTCTGGCTGTAGGAAAAACGTATGTGGAGGGAAGGAGAGCTTACAAGGCCTCTTGTGTCGTCATTGAGTTAGACGAGTTTGTATCTAGTAATAATAGGCAAGTAATGCAGTGGTTTAGGTCTGCAAATTACTCTGGGGTGCCATGGCTATGAATTGCTCAGAAGTAGTGTTGTTGGAGCACTAGAGAAATAGCGAAGTTTGAGTGTTTTGGGCTGTTCTTGGGCAGCACAGGGTCTGCTGTGACCTTCCTTCCTTCCACTGCCTCCAGAAACAGGCTGCAGTGGAAAATGCAGACAGGCCCGGTTTTGTAAAAAGTAGTGGGTTATGTAAAAGATAGTGATTATCTTCAAAACTGGCTTGTCTGGCAGGGGTCCTCCACAATGCATGTGTATTTTTTTGTTGTACTGTTAGAAAGCAGTGTAAGCCTTGGGATGCAGCTGTTCCTCCAGTGGCTTTTGGAAGCGTACCCCGTGGAGGTGCTCCGAGGGGTGCGATGGTCCCAACTCCAAAGAGATGTCTGTTATTGCAGGAGAGCCAAGGCCAACCATGTCTGTTGGCACCATCAGCAGAGACCTGAAGGAGCTGGAGGAGGCTGAAGGTTCTTTCAGACACCTCAAAACACTCTTGAAGTATGAGGAGGGGAGCTGCTTTCCAGATGTTTTCCTTTAACTTTATGAAGGGGCTTGCTATGTGAAAATGCCCAGAGATTGGTTGGTTTGCTTGGCTCATGGATGATGTGAGCAGCTTAGAGGTGGGAATCAGCTCTTCCGGACAGTCTTGGGAGGTGATGGTCAAGAATGGGTGGGAAAGACCCTGGTTCAGAAGCCAAATAACTGGTTCGGTAGAAAGGTATAGAGATTATATGGATGGACATGCAGTCGAAGTCTCTAGCTAGGATAAGGGCCTTTCTCCTCAGCTTTCTGAGTGAGGATCAGCAGGGCAAGATGCCTTTGTCGGGATTGGGGAACGTGCTGTAATTGAGTCATGAGATGAGCGGTCCCTGGGTGGGAGCTGCTGCGTGTGGCTGGGTAGGAAAAGCTGTTCTTTAAATCTCATGCAGAAAGAATCAGCAAACCTTAGATGCAGCCTGGCTGTGAGGATCTCAAGTGGTTTGTTAAAAGCATGTTCGATGAGCGTAGAGATGAAGGGAAGACAGGGAGAAAGCTGAAGAGACAAACGCGTCTGAGCGTGGGAGAGAAGAGTCCGTGCGCAGGGTGAGGAGCAGGAGGGGGCAGAGGAGGGCTGGGGGTCCTGGGGACATCGCGTTGGGTGCGTGGCTGCTCCCCAGTACTGCGCATTTCTGATGATGCACCTGGAGAAATAACGTGCTGCCTAAAGCCATAAAAATAGAATGCTTCTTTGCATTGAGGATGCAGCGTGGCAGTATGAAAAGCTGGAAGAAAGGCAGACATTAAACAATGAGGATAATTTGACCCATTGTTGGTCTTCTTCTTGTCCCTTCCCACCAGTTTGCTGAATTTTAGTATGGCCTTGATAAGTGAGGAAGGAGATAGTGTGATCAATTTGCTCTGCGGTTATTTTGGAGCTAATTTCTGGTGGCTGTGGCTGCAGCTGGGCTGCACAGGCGTTGGGAGCAGGAGTCTTTCACACAGAGATGCTCCTTGGAAAACCAAATCAGCCTCCCCAGTTGGAACCAGCTCTTCTCCCCCCATCCTGCTTTCAATCTCCAATTAAACTTTGCTCATTTTAAAGAGGAGACGGCTTCTAGAAGAACTTGGTGGCGTGTTAGTGAAACCACTTGTTGTTGGGTGTTTCTGCTGTTTCCTTTACAAGTGCTGTTGAGACTGATCTCTGATTTCCAATCTCAAATTCTGCATAGGAGTTGGAGGAGCAGGGGGCATTGTTCACTGCTTTCCTGTTTACCCTGTAACAGATCCATGAAATCAGTACTTGGCAGGATCTTCAATATGTATAATCTATCAAAGAAATATTCTTGAGTTGGAGGCGAAGAGCAGTAATTTGTGGGGATGTATTTCTCCCTTCTTCTGCCTTTTTTTTGCTGGTGTTAGGATCAATATTGAATAAGTGCTGTTTTGCAAAAAAATTGATATTCAGGTGGCCAGAAACAGTAAACAACAGACGGCAGTGGAAACAGCCCTAACATGGCCGAGCGAAGGAAGGTGATCATTCATCATACTCCCGGTTCGTTAGAAAGATAATGTTTGAGGAAATTAAAGCACAGTGCAGAACTGCTCAGGGGCTCTTTCTCTGGTCCTTGCATATGCTCCTGCTTTATTTGCAATTATTCTGCTGTTTGGTATGTTTGACTGCTAGCAAGCACATGAAAATCTAGTATCAGGCTCAAACTGTGCCTCTTTTATTTATAAGCAGCTTTTCTTTTGCGTTACACTGATAGAGCATGATACAGAGACATCTTGCAATAGACTGTTTCAGTATAAGGTGCCAAAAAATGAAGAGGAAACATTTTATGTGATTAAACAACTGAGACGTTCTGACAGATGTTTGCCTGACAGAGTTTGCAGGAAAAGCAGCTCTGCTCAGATCTAGTTAGATCTCGTGCATGTGTCTGTGCCCCAAATTCGGGGGGGTGTGGTGATAATAGCTGGGCTGTCTCTTGCAGACTTGTGGGACCTCTTTCCATCTCCGTGGGCTTTGTGATCTGCTTTGTGCAGCATCTCGGAGCGCGTTGGGCATGGACTCGTTCTTTGTGCTGGCTGAGCTGCAGAATCCTTCCCCATGCCCGTCCCAACAGCTTTCTCTCCTCTCTGGTCGGCTCTTTCTAGACACTTTCCTTTTCTTAGCACCTTTGCTTTGGTTTTCTGGCTTATGGCTCTGTATATCTTCCTCGTACTTCAGGAAGTTGTTACTGGTTTCAGTGAAGGCTTTTAATGTAGATCTTGCCAAAACAAAATCACAGCAATGATATTGGTTCTGACCTCTCAGCCCTGGCTGAATGTCCTTCTGCTTTAATTCCCAACCAGATGTTTCTGTGCTTTAAGGGCAGTTTTATGTTGGGGTTTTGACAATTTTTGAGTATTAAAATAGCCTTGATTTGGAGTTCGAATTGAAGATAATACAGCTATGGCTTTTGAAAAGTTGCAGTTGATTATTTCTTACGTAGGTGGCAGGAAGACCCTAAATATTTTGAAGTTGTATTTGGAGAAGAGATAAAAATGAATTCAGACCTGTCCAAGTGAGTCTGTTTTGTGTGTGTGTGTTTATTTTTTCTCTTCTTTCTCAGATTAGTAGAGCAGGATGGACCTTTTCTGTGATGCATAATCAAGCTGGCAACTTGTTTTTAGTCAGGCCGCTAAGGTGTAATCCCCTTCAGGGATTATGGTGCGTTTTGCATGTTGCCTCCAAGTGCCTATCTGAGAATTCAATGGATGCTTTAACCCTGCTGCTATGTATAGCACTTTGGAAAGTATTCTTTCATAAAAATGGATTTTAACAGCAGCTTTGCAAAGACCTGAAGGAAAGCAAGTGTGGGGGCAAACAAGGAACGTCATTGATTGCCCAGGAAGACATCATGATTCTGGCAACAGCAGTAATGAAAAGGGACACCTGCCTCATGTGCCAGGAGTACTATAACTCATTTGGGGTTGGGTTCACCCCAAAAAGGAAGAACAGAATGAATTCATACCAGAACAACTGTGGGCTAGTGAAGATGCAATGCTCCTAGAACCAGCTCAGGCAGTTTTCACTTACGTTCGCCCCCTTATATTCTGTGGATTTGGAAACAGAGTGGATTTGCAATAAAAATACCCAAGAATTGCATCCTACAGTTGAGTCAGATAATATGTGTTTCTCCTTCCCCCAGCCTGTGCAGCATCTCCCGGGGAGTCCGATTAGTATTAGTTCCCCATAGACTCCCACTGCATCCTTCTGTTAAGCCATCTCCCCAGCTTATTGCGTGCCCTGCCATGAGTCAGTGCACCAATAAAAGAAGGAAAAATAAAGGGTGTATCTGTCCTCCTTCAGTCTGCCAGCTCCCTGAACATGGTTTTTACTCCAGAAGCACTAAGGTGAAGTCTTACGCCAGCAGTATGTGCCAGGGATGCTCCTGTCCGGGAGGCACAGCTGTTCTCTCCTGGCCCTGTTAAATTGCCAACTGCATTGATACAGCAAAGTTAAATCCATGTGATACTGTCTGCACATCTGCCAGGTCAGACTAAAGACCTGTCCTGCCCTGACAGCAGATGCTTGGGGACACATATAAAAAATAATCCTGATCTTTTCCTTTTTACACTTAATAGAAGTCAGCAACCCAGTGTAAGCTGTGAAGCATTGCTGAAGTGCTTTTTTATGTGTGTTTAATGGCAAGAATTGTCTGATTTTCACCAGTGGGACTCAAGATATTTTAGTGATGAATGGCAAGATCACAAGTTTGTGTTTGTTTTCCTAGGCCAACTCTCTGCTTGTATACAGCTGCTTGTGTTGAAGTAAACCAATGGTGGTTTGCCATTAAGTCTTAATTAGGTAGCAAATAGTGATGTGTTTTCCCTATTTAGTCTCCTTTGCATGGGGTGGAAGTTAGTGTGAGGACTCTCGTTTGTTGGTATGTGATTAAGAGGATGTGGCTCTGCAAAGGATTGAGGATCTGGGAAGGTGGGATAACGAGTGTCATAACATCACTTATGCTGTAAACATTTATATAAAAGAAAACTCCCACTTTATCCTGCTGTGCTTATGTTAAAGGAAGAACATTTTTTCCTTTTGACTCGGTTGTGGGAGAAGGCTAAATTATTGCTTCATCCTACAAAGGCAGGGTGGAGAGATAACATAAAGGCTAAATAAGTGTGAAAGATTTAAGCATTTCTAATTTATGGTGCAGCGCTCATGGGGGAATATGCTCATGAAGACCTGAAGCATCTTTTCCTATTGAATGAACGGATTAATGATGGCAAATTCTGTCGTGTTAGGGATGTGTGTGAGGTCAGTCCTCGTACTTGGCCGTAGGAGATACTTCAACTGGAAAAAGCCACCGTTTCCTTGCGGCTGCTTTGGATTTGGCTTTTACAGTTGAGAGAACAGGCTCTTTTTCTGGGATAGTTTTGGAAAATATTTAATTAAGCGGCTCTAATGAGGGGCCATTATAACTGCAAACAGAATTATTGTTATCATCATTTCAGCTGTTAACATTTTAGGGGCAGTTGTTCACAAACTGTTCAGTAATTAGGGCCCAATTCACTGTGGAAAAATTGTAGCTGGGCTGCAGCTGCAACAAGTGTAAAGTGGAAAGGGGCATTTGAAAAGAAGTCATCCTTCCCAGGATGTGCAGTGGACACGTGGAACCATCACTTGTGTATAACGTAGTCTGTCTTCAGTGCAGGGTACAAAGGTTTAGATCCTAAAAGTGGCATGAGTTGCTTTGGCATACGCGTGATAGGCTTATTTACTGTCAGGAATACCGTGAGATTATTTCATGGTCCCTTTTTAGGTGAGCAGAGGCAGAGGTTTAGGATAGAACTCAGGAAACTTGTACTTCTGGCACAGCTGTTCTAATGATCTACGGCAATTCTGCAAACATAGTGGTATCATTATATTAATGGCCGGGTGAGTCTTTTAACCTCCTGGGAAATTAAAGAGTACAAGAAGGGGAAAAGCGCAAATTACCTTTCTGTTCTTGGTAAGAAGCAGCACCTTACACAGCTTGATGCAAATTGTTTCTAGTTAAGGAATGTCTTAAAATGCAACTCTGCAGGGTTGCTCAGCTGTTGCTATAGTTAGAGCTGCAACTATAGATAGCATTAAATTTATTTAAGTGCTAATAAAGTGAAGTTTGACGTTTCCCCCAAGACTTTTTTTAGAGCAAGTCTATCTGAATTGTTTAGCAGCTTTGTGCACCTCATGTTCAAACACTGCTGAGGCTGGGTGAATTTCCACAGGCTCTGTTGGTGTGGCTAAGCAGGCGCTTTGCTTTCTGAGCCGGGTTTGGGATAGTCCTGCAGAAGCTGTGATGGCTGCACCAGCCTTCCTGCTGCTCCTGGTGGGGTGGCAGAGTGTGGCTGGAGCCATGGGGCTCTGCTGCCTTGGAGAACCATCCCGGGTATTAAAATAACTCGGTATAAATCTCGTGCTGAGAAACGCCCGTTCCTGTGGTTTTGCTTTCTGGATTAGAGCACAGAATGCAACTCTTGGTTGGTAGATCCTCTTCCTAAATGGGGAGTTGGTGAATGTACATTGCTGGGCATGCAAAGGATGGGGTGGCAGCCCAGAAGGAGCTTTGCAAAATGTTTGCTGCCACATCTAAACCTTGAGACTCTCTGTGAACTTTCCTTGTATTTTCTCCCATTCAACTTGAATAAGTGTCTTGTCTCCTGAAAATGGGTGTATAACTTCTCTTGGGTGTGGGCAAGGTATTTTCTGGTCAGCAATGGTCTGATCTTGGCTGAGGACATGCTAAGAAGTCACTAGTGGTCTCAGAAGAGGCGCTGCCAAATGGCCGTGGTGGTGGGATCACAGGGTTCCTGTCCAGTGACTCAGTGAGAACGCGTGACCTGTCATTACAGGGCTATCCCGTGGAAAGCTGGCTTAGGGGACAGGGTCAGGGACCCTAGATGGGTTTCTGGCTTGAGAACTGGCTTCCCGTAAGACCGTGCTGTCCTGAAGAGCTGCTTTCCCCTTTTGCAGGCAGGAACCACAGATAAAATGGGAATCCAGTTTGACACCATGTTGCAGCTGTGGGAGAGCCAAGTGGTGAAGTGCAGTTTTTATCTGAGAAATGGTGCTTTTCCAAGGGAAGGGGAAGACGTCTCATGCCATGAACAGTAGCTCGCGCTGTACCTTGGGCTACTGCAGAGAGAGAATTAATGATGCCTTCAGAGACCTGCTGGCCAAGGAATGTGGTAGCCCTGGGATGTGTGCTGGGGTACAGAGGAGCCGATACTGCTCTGCGTCCTTGCAGGCTCATTCCTGGAGCTGAGGAAGAAGCTGATCTGTCAGTGAGCTGAAAAACCTGCTTCAGTTAGCGTTTCAAGTCCAGGTAATAGCCGTCAATACCCTGGAGCTGAAATCTTGTTGTTTTGGCTGCGGGATGGAGTTGGGTCAGGCTGAGCAGCATCCCAGTGAGCACTGCTGCTCCTCATCTCGTGGGCAAACTGTTGCTCCTTGGGGTCCTGGGAACAAAGGGTGGTTTGAAGGCACTTTTGAGAGGGTTTGAACCTCAGCTCCTCAACAAAACAGCTGTGACTCTTCGTAAATCATGTACACGCTCTCTGCCTCAGTTTCTCCCTCTTCTCCATGGAAAGATCTCCATCTTTTGTGTTCTCTGTGTAAGGTACAAGCAGATGGGCAGCGCCTCAGAGTGGGGAACTAAGTAAAGCCCTTGCAGATGTCCTAGGTCCTTCGCAGGTTTTTAGCAAGTCAGGCATAACAGGCCGTATGAGGGCTCCTCTGCTGCTCTGTTGCAAGGAATAAACCGAGATTTTGAGCACTGGAGAAGCTGATGTTCATTTCTGCTCCCATCCTAAGCACTCTGCTAGCAAAGGAATTTATGATAATGAAAATATTTTTTGTGCAAAGTGCAGTAACGTAGAGCAATAAAACCCCATAATTGCAGCAGGTATATTCCACGTTAAACCAAACTATCAATTATAGTTCGCATAGAGGTTTGCTAGACTAAAAAGGTGGTGCTTTCATGTGAAAAAATATTCATTATCTTCTTTCAAACACACCCTAATTGCCAACATCAAAGTTAATAATTAAGCAATACATCTTGCAAAACTGTGTTGGCTCATCCAGTGTGTGTGGAGTGCGGTGGGAAGGGAACGGGAGGGCGTATGGGCCTTCTGGATCCTTGCAAGGGAGAGCTGTTAAGGTGAATCCATTCCTCTCTATAAAGGCTTTATTCAAAGTAGCTCATTTTAAGAGAAATGTCACATTTCAGGGCGCAGTATTCTTGCTTTGACAGCAAAGCTGTGACAGAAACAGCGACAAATGCTTCGGTTCCACTCACGACAAACGCAGCGGCTCGGGGGGCGCAGGGCTGTGCGCTGGGTGTCCCGTCCCTGCTGCCGGGCCTGCCTGGCCCTGGGGATCAGTCCCAGGTGGTCCAAGTGCCCCAAAATGCAATTTGGAAACACTCATAATGAGTAGTTGGAGCAAGAATAGACAAGGAAGGAATTTGAGTTTTGTTCTGCTTGTCTGTCCTCAGTTCTACCCATGCTACTGCTTTTCAGTTGCTTCCGGTGCTATGTTTTTAAAGCAATTGTGCCTTTCATAACAGAGGTGTTCTTGAGCTCTTTATTCCTGCATACTTTTCCTTTAAAGGCATTTTGTATGTCCATGCTAGCACAAGTCTCTTGCCTTGGATAAAATTCAGTTTTAAGGCTGCAGGTTTAGATCTGGAAATTTAATTTCTTTAGCTTCTGGTAACTCAGTTCTTGCTCAAAAATGGCTTTTCTGTATAATGTGGTTGGTCAGCGTCAGATCTGATTCGTGCAAGGAGAATCTCAGATCAGCTTTGCTATATATCAGGTGCTCCTTGTTTTCTTTCTATTTTGCTTTCCTCTCCTCTGTTGTATCACTCAGGAACTCCCCACAGTCAATGGTGAAAAGCTGTTGTAGAGAATGTTTCTCATGGTTGCAGGTCAGAATTCAGGGTACAGCTGGATCCGTGGGTACCCAGCTCACGATGTGCCAACACACCTTCCCCGCCAGGTGCCTCAATCCACCTTGCCTGGGCAGAAACTCTCCTCACTCTTTCCTAAGGTCATTAAAGTCCTTTTGTGCTTGACCCTAATTTTATTACAAGTGTGAACTTGTCATGATAATGGTGAATGTTTTTTTTTCCTCTGTATGATTTTAGAGAATATTATTTCCTGTGTGCCACTAGCTCTGGCGGAAATTATACCTCTAAAGTATTTGTCTCATCAATTTGCAAAGACATCTTTATTGCCCTTGGTGGATCGTAAAGGCTGCTTTCCAAGAGGGATGTTTACTGTAAAAGCTAATGAAGACATCATTGCTTTCCGTGGCATCTCGTAGCTTGTTCTCTAGAAAGAGTAATTGACTCCTTGTTATGGCTGTATTTTAACTTCTGCTAGGTGTGTGTTTTTATAAATTCTTTTATCAGGTTGTTAATGGTGGAGTTGAGGGATCACACAAAGAGATTGCTAAACTGGCAGGCCTTGCTTGCAACAGGCAGGGAGGATTCTTTGAATAAGAAAATACTATTGTGTGCATCACTTTAATTAGACATTTAATAATTAAACATTTTTTTTAAGATTTTTCTACCCCTCATTCATAGGAAGAGTGTTCCCAATTACACTTTTATGACTATAGATTTTCCATTTCGCGTTCTCAAGAGCATGGAAGCATGATTAATGTAAAAGATTGTCAAACAGCATTAATCACTGTTGATTTCTTATTGATTCCTGCCCTCCCGTTTTCCCAGAGAGCCGGTGTGCTTGCACTGGCCGGTCAACTTCTGTGCAGTGAATAAAATCCCACACCTTTGCCGGTGCCCTCTTACCCTGCGGTTCAAAGGAGTTCAGTGAAGAGCCAGGGAGCTGCTCATCTGGGATTATCGGGAAGCTTTAGTCACAGCGGAGAGAAATAATGGGAGGAGAAGATAAGCATATTTTATTTGATTCCGTTGCTCCGCTGTTCCGTGCGCTTAACTACACATGCAAGACAAGTGATTTTACATCTAATGTATATTTTCAGCCAGGGTGGCCTTTGTGAGACATAAATGACATAAGGTGAACAAACTGCTTATTAAGGTAAGACAATGAAGGCCCAATTTTAAAAGGTTAAGATGTACTAGAAAGTATCAGTGCATCCTCTAAGTCATTAATGCTACACAGAATGCACAGTGTGTGGTATTTTGAAAGGCCACTGTAACCTTTTCAAGCATGAAGCATGCTAAAAGGAATCCATTTCCGTACTGCCTTGAAAAGGGAAATCAGTCTTAAAAAGCCTCAGTTTTTATTTGTTTAAAAAGAAACCTTTCCTTGGAGTGTAAAAAGAGAGGGAGGATCCTTAGCACAAAGTGAGCAGTGAGCTGTTTGTTGCAAGGGAGCAACCCTGAAGTCCATAAGCAATATGAAATGTAAAATATTGATTTTTTTTTTTTTTAAGAGAAAAATATTCTCACTGTTCTATTTTCTTCCCCCAGATCCTCAGCTGAATTTTAAGCTTTGCACGAGCTTGGTTTTGTTTCTGTCCAATGCGGTGAAACACGGTGGTGCCGCACGTTCCCGTGTGGGATCTCCGTGTATCCGCGTGCGGCATTTGCGGCGGGGAGAGGAGGAGGAGGAAGGGGCAGCTTCATCCTGCCGGCGTGCGAGTGATGTCCTGGGCCGCAGGATCTGAAGTATTGAAGTGGCCGTTACAGATGAATGCGTTTGGAAGTCTTGTGTTTGGTGTGGATGAAAAAAAAAAACATCCAACCGGCGAGTTTTCAGGCAAACAAGCTACAAAGACCTGGAAAAGGGTTTATATGTTCCTGAAAGCTTGTCTGGTATTTTGAGGTAGATTGTTTGTTCTTATCTAAAGGATGACAGCTCCCCACAGAGCAAGCTTTGCTGTGCTGTGCTGTCACACAGCAGCACCGCCGCTCCCACTCGACGGGTCTCTCTGCTTCAAAACCCATCACTTCTCATTACCTGCCGGTGCCCGAGAGCAGGAGCAGCCGTTCCCTCCTGCCCCGCGGGTTCTGCAGCTGTGTGCCCGTCCAGGAGGGGTTTTGGGGGCAGCAGTGGTACCAGAACAGACGGCAGGTGACTGACCTGCTGCCCCATTTCAGATCTGTTGACTAGGGTGGGACAAGACCACGCTTTCAAAGTGCTGTGGAAATCCAGTCGTGCCTCCTCTTGTTTGCGTGGTGCAACTTTAGGACTATTATTTTTCGGTATTGTTCTCCTGCCTGCTTTGAGTTTGCAATTGCATTTTACAGAGAAGGTTGTGAAGATTTAACAAGCCTCTTCCGACTTGAGGAAGCCCCCAAGATGCCTTTTGCTTAAGTCAACTTGACTGTTAGATGGCAACGCTGAGGTGAAGCAGCTGGGTTTTGCAGCAGGCATCTTGGTTTTGTTGCTGAGAAGGTCTTCGTGAAACAAATTAGCCAGATGCGAGTTTTGAATTAAGCCCACTGGGAACTAGGAAGGTAACAGACCATCTTGCCATAAGTTAAATATGAAAGAACAATGTAAGCGCTACTTGTAGTCTGTCTTTGGCATCTGTTGGTTTAATGGCCTCTTCAAATACACACAACAACTTCAACTTCACTTAGCTGTAGCTAAGCTCCTGATTGCAAGATGCTTTTTCCTCCTGACTATTCAGCCTTAGACTCTTGCGGTGTCAGTGGAATAAGGAGCATAAAGAGCAGGGTTTTACCATCAGTGCTGCTTTTCTGGTGAATCCTGAAAGGTGCTCCAGAAAAGCTGAGGTTTTGCGTGTGGAGGGAAGAGATGAATTAAAATATTCTATCCACTCCTGAACACAGAGGAAGAGAGTCCTTATGATCTCATTCAGTGGGTGTCTAGAGCCCAAGTGAATGGTGTGCAGCGTGCTGGGGTTTTCAGTACATGTGGCATGGGGGTGGACTCGTGCTTTTCTGAAGAGAGTGGGGGAGATTTTGGTTCATCTGGGGTTTCTTCAAGTTTGGGATTTGATTTGCAAGCGAGGCTGTGCAGACTGGCAACCAGGCAGTTGTCACCCACGTCTCCTTTCAGATGTTACAGCTGTACTGCCCACCTCCAGTTCTCATTTTCCTGAAAACCAATGGCAATTGCAGTGGCCTGTTTGGGGCTCCTATGGGACTGTTTCCAGTGTGACGCATTCAATGGTCAGATCACAAAAGCAGAGTCTAAAACATGTGAGTAAGGGACAAAGCAAGGATCTTGGCAGCTCACCAGCCTCGCTATCTTTCTTGGCTGAGGCTTGCGAGCATCAAGTTGCGCTCCTCTGTGAAGGAACAGTGGTTTAATGTTTGATAGTGATCCGATCAAGAGGAGGGCAGAGCACCAGGCATCCGACAGGTTGTCAAACCTGTCACTACCCAGCCTTTTCTTCCCCTTGACAAGGTTAGCCACTGACTGACAAGGGTACACTTTCCAGGATGGCAGCAAAGCCTTTAGGAGGAGGAAAAATGCTTTCAAAAATGAGTTCCGCTGCTTTCCGCATATCGTAACATCTCTGAGCAAAGCTGCATTCTCAGATGTGCCTTTGCAATGACTTTGAGTCTTTTCCTTTCTCCACTTTCCCGTTACTGGAAAAACAAACACACACAGCGTCTTCTCCACTTGCTGCAGTTGCTCGTTGGGCAAGATGTGGATGGACTGTGAGCAAAATTGTGAGGCCATGAGCAGCCCTTACGGTGGCTCCTGGTGTGGGATGGACACCTGCAGTCTGAGGTCTGGGTGCACCCAGATGTGCAAATATGCCTTTGGTGACATTGGTGTTACAGATAAGGACAATTTTAGGAGGGATGAATTTTGTGTCTGAACTGTAGAGGTTTCTCTCTTGATCCCAACCTCCCCTACCCACCCTTGCCTTTCTCCTTGTTTTTTTTGAACAGGATATTGAAGGGCTGAAAGTGCCCAAGTCTGACCATCTATTCATCACACACAGTGTTGACTGCTGTGTTGGTAAAAACAGTTTTAGCTAAATATTTTTTTAATGTACGTTCAATACCCCTTCTCCCCCAGGCGCTTGTGAATTTTTGCAAGGCACCTTGGCTGTAGGATTTTGTGATGCAGACTGGTATACATTTGTGTTGCACACTTTCCCCTGCTGTGTGCGCATAAACATACATAAACGCATGTGCCCTCTGTTTACTGCAAAAGGAAATTGTCTCTTCCCAAACTGTGGCCAACCTCAGCCCCGTTAATATTAAGACTATAGATTTTGCAAAACCTTAGTGGAATCTGCATTCACTGTGGGAGTGGAGGGATGTTTGTTAATTCTTTTCCCATGTCACACTTTAATACTACCTTCGATCTGGCATAGTTCTTGCACTTTTGAATCAAAATCATAAAGGTGATCGTAATAAGGCATAAAAAAAGTTAGCATGCTCTTACCTATTTTAATTTTGTTTGAATGATGCCATCTGTGTTTCTGAATATGGGTAGTTGAAGAAGGAGAATGCACCAGTTGGGAACTGCAGAAACAAAACAATAGTATATTTCTTATGGCTGATGGATTGTTATTTTATCTTTTTACATGCTTGATCAAAAATCAGTGTTAGGGAGAAACAAGCAAAGAAAAATTGAATTATCTAATTAGCTTCACAAGTGAAGAACTTGAGAAGCAAATATGCTGGTTGAGTGAGAAGGCCGTGCACCCCTGTAGCTCCTTTGTGCAGAGGTTGTTCAACAGCCTTTCAGAGCTCCAACCTCTAATTGCAGTGCTGGTTTCCTCTAAATACCAAATTGCCAGATAATCATAGCCAGAAAGAAGTAGATATGTGTGCGCTTTTGCGAGATAGGTTGGTTGCACAAATTTCCCTTCAGGCAATAAGTTACGCTTGCGCCCTTGTTGTTGGAGGCTGCTCACCTGCCCCTCTGCTGTGGGAAATGCCGCTGGGATGTTATTTATCGCACGAGTGAGGATGCAGTTGCCCTGATTTGAGCTGTGAGACAGATCCCAACCTTTGCAGACACACGTGTTCCCTCACCTGTGTGGGGCAAGGGCTTGGGGTCAGACCTGAGCTGCAAGGCCTTTAATGAAAGTGGTTATTTTTCTGTTGAAGTATTATCACAACAGAGTGTATTGCGTAGAAAGCTGCATATTTAGAGTACTCACTCTTATTTGCCATCAGTTCTAGAAAGGTATAAACTGCCTTTTTTTTTTTTTTTGGTCAGCTTTTTTATTAGAAAGGCAAGAAGCAGCTGCTTAACTGAATGTTGGTGTGTAAGTTGGTTGGTTGGTGTTCATCGTGTTGCTCTAGGCATCTGTTGACAGGTGGGGAGAGTTCTTGGTGAGCAAGCTCATGGCTTTACTGCTTACCTGAGTATAACTGCTGCTGGGCAGGCTCACAGATTAGCAGAAATCTGTTAGTATGGGTGGATATGGACTGAGCCAAGCAGATAAGAAAGACATTAAATAAATGCTCTAGACATGAAATGAAGAGCCAAAACTGAGCTGTTGTCACACTGAAGATGCATAGGAGCAAGTTGTTGAACGTGTAGTTATGCGCCAACAGCAATGGTGATATATGGCAGTTGCTTCAATATATTTGATTTCCATGTCATGGTGGGAATTCAGTTTAACTTTGGAAGATGATACTCATTTGATGAAACTGGTTTTTGTGCCCAGCCAAGTGAACTAACCGGCTTTGGAGACTGAGAGGCTCTGGAAGGCATTTGCTGTGAAGTTGAGTAAATTCCTTGTGGATGTTGGAAGCATGAACATTTAAGTGAGGTTCATGGTGTCTCAGTACTTCTCAACTAGAAGTTTACCATGTTCTTGATGACTGAATGATCTAAAAGACTTTAGTTAGAAAAAGAGAAAAGTTCATCTTTTGACACAATGCCATATCTCTACTATATGTCTTCAGAATGTATGAAGACACTCTTTGACCTGCACAAATATCAGAGGTCTGTACAGTTGCTTTAAGGTCACTTGAACAACCCTGTAGAATAATATGCTGGCATTGCCTTTGACAGATAGCTTGGACATTTGCTTACTGAAGCCAGTCTTCAGAGCCACTGTGTCTTGGTAGCAAAGACTGTAATAAAATTGTTCAGTTCAAAACAGACCGTTCTTCATTTTGACTCGTAATCAATAACTGTCTGTGGCTGGTGTCGCCTCGGACTCTGTCTCACAGGGACTTATTGTGTACAGTGAAGTCCTCTATGCTGATCTGTGTCTATAAATAAAGGTCCATCTCTGTGATGACTTTTCATCCTTGTTGGGCTGGTGGAGAGCTGGGGACTGAGAGGGAAGCACTTGTTGTTTAGCAGCTTGAGAGACTGATTAATTTGAATTCTAGATCTGTCTTTTCCTGAGAAGATACAGGAATGAATATGTTTTGCTGGACAAGTGATATATTTGCCGTGTTTTTGGCAAACGTCTTTGCATTCCTTGAGGCTGAATAAAACAACAGCCACAGTATTTCTGGCAAATGTGCATGAAAGACAAGTTGTGGCCAACTCTTCCTGCACGTGGTGGAGCAACAGCATGTGTGGGACATGTCCCCGTGACCAGGGGACCATAAGTTGGTTGAGCCCAGCACCCATCATCCCTTGGTGGGTGCACAGGGACAGGTTTGGGAGCAGGACAAGCCTGTGGCAGTGCTTCCCCAACCCCTCTGCTTGACGAGACCATGTGTCACAGTGTCACCCCACTGCCTTCCAATGAGGTGCTGGTCAGTGTTGAGAGTTTATTTAGGGATATGGCGAAGTGACGCAGGAGTCTGGCTGGTTCCCTGTGTCCCAGTTTAGCAGCGGAGATGCTGGGAGGGACCTGTGGGCAGAGCAACCTGGTTGAAACGTAAGACTTATGTGGGATCTGCTGACTTACAGCTTTGGCTCTGCTGGAGTGGTGGGGTTTTACTTTTTTTTCTTGAATGTGCCTGCGAAGGCATCTTTATATGGGTGTCTGAGGGAGAGGCTGGTGTGTGGTGGGAGGATATTGAGTTACTTTGAGCTGCTGTAAGATTCAATGTCTGTTGAGCAAGCAAGTCTCTATTTATACACATGGCTGATGGTGGGCGTACGAAAGTTCTTGGGCTCCTGCGCGAGTTATTGTCTCTGGTGGTGTGAAACGGCCAGATGGATGCTGGGGAGGTCAGAAATGCTCTGCGTTCCCAAACTGGGCCTGTACATATCTGATACATTTGCTATCCTGTTACTAACTCTTACCGCAGCACGTGCAGGATGCGACCTAGATGCAGCAGAGATCCAGCCTTTGATGCTGTGGTACCCACCGGAGAGGCACGGCTGTGCTGAGCACGGGGAATGGGGAGGCCCAGCCGTGGCGTGGGGTTATTTTGGGGCTCAGCCCAGCCAGGGGCAGCACCAGGGGGAAGCAGGGTGACTGAGCTCCAGAAGTGCTGGGGGAACGTGTTGGTGGCTGCTACTGGGTGATTTTGAATATGAAACAGGAGCCAGAGAACATGGACCTAACTCAGCGTCAGCCCACGCTGTTTCAGACCGTGGCTTAAAGAGCATTTCTCTCCATCGTTTTCCTTGTTGTGGCTGTGTGGCGAACCAGGCTGGGGAGTCAATGTGGGGTAAAAATAACTGAGCTGAAAAGTAACCAAGCTGAAAGAGAGAGCGTGGCTGTGGCACGCCATACCTCCGACAGGAACGCCTGCCAAAATGTGCCCGCAGGGGCAAGGCAAGAACATTGCACACGCTGGGTCTTGGATGACGTGATGAAACCAACCAAAAGCAGTTTTTCAGGTTTTATGCTGTTTTTTGCTGTTGTTGGAATGCCTCTTCTTTATGTGAAATGTCTTAATGCTGCGAGGGAGGCTTCGGACTGGTGTTCTGAAGTGTCGTGGCTCTGCATGGTGCTCTGCATGGTTATCTTAGTGTGGAGTGATGCTCCAAAATATTCAGCTTTGGGATCTTTCTCCCTTTGGTTATCAGCTTCCACGCTTAAATTGCATAGCTGGCAGTAAATGCTGCCAAAATGTCATGTAGATGAAGCAGCTTCATAAGAGCTTTAGTGCCACAACCTTTCCCAACCCCTGCAATTACATTTTAATTCAATATTTCATTGGAGTTTTCAAATAATTTTAAATTAATAGGGACCAGATTGTAGGAGGAAGAGTTGGCATAATTCTCTGTTTGCTTACAGAGTCTTCTATGCTGCAGCTATCCAGTCGACACACACAGCTGGGAAACTGGGTTTTCTCCGAGGACAACTGAACGATTCCTGTTACCAGGGAGAAACCAGAGCCCACCCAGAGCTTAAATGCTGAACAGGTCCCAGGAAGGGAGCTGCCAGGACGGGGGTGTTACAGCTGGGGCAGGGCGGGAAGGCGGAGAAAAAAGCACTATTTCAATTCACTCTTTAGTTTTGGATTTCTATAAAGGAGTGGTAAAGCAGTTGCATAGAAGGTCCTCTGCTGCAGTGACTGGCTCCGGGCTTTTGTGTTGATGGGTTGTGAGCAGACCCGCAGCAGTTTTGGGGGGGGTACTGCTTCATTTTGGGTGCTTTGTTCTGTGTTCGGAGAAATTCCTGCAAGCGCATCCCCAGAGAGCTGTGGACACCTTCCCCTTGCCCACCACGCTGGCAGTTTTGGCCCAGCTCTGGCTGGCCAGGGTGCTTTGAACTAAGCCATCTCCTTGCCACGGGGGCTGAATTATCCTCCCTGGTGACAGGGCTGAGGGATTTGCTGGCCGGGGCTGCCTGGGAGCTGTGCATGGCCTGAGAGTGCTTTACCAGCTTCCCAGGCAATCCTCGAGCAATGCGCCTAAAAAAGGATGGCGAAAATCCCGCCGATTCCTCCAGACTCAGGATGTCACCCCTTTTACTTAAAAACAATTAGGTGAAGCAAGTACAGCAACAATGGGATAGTGATGGGCACACTTGCATCAGACCTCTTAAATGTGTTAGGTTTAATTGCTCTAAACCACTGGGTTTAGTCACGATTTAGATCGGCAAGCAACAGCCTTCATTTAAATAATTGACTTGAATCTCCCTTTTTGCATTTATATTTATTGAATGATTCTTTTTGGCTGGTAGCCATAAAATATACTGAGGAAGAGTGCCCGTGTTGTGTTGGATTTGATATTCCTTCTTTCTTAGCCAGGAAAAAAATCCAGAGTCCATGCATACGTATTTAATAGGTTGTATAGATTTATCTGTGTGTGTTAGGATTTGTAGCATTCTTGATATATTAATTAGTGTTGTTTTGCTTGTGATTTTGTCTCAGACTCTCTTTGGAAAGAAACTGCAATTCAATTACTGTGCACGAAAATAGCATTTGCAAAGCTCTACTGAAATATAATCATCTGAAGCGTATCGACGCACACAGGAAATACTGAAATGCCCTTTGCATTAGAACAGCTCTACTAATGAGGAAGTTTAGAATGTGAAAAATTTGGACTTATTGCCTGTTTGTATCATTCTATGAAAAATCCGAGCGTTAGCAGATTTCATTGTTTCTTCAGAAGCAAGAAAGCCCAAGTTCCATGCTTTGTCTAATTCCAGTTGGTTTTTCAAGTCTGAGAGAACTAAGGTGTTTGGAAAAGCCTGGACTCATGCGGTAACTTGTTGCAGGGTGGGTCTGCTGAGCTCCTATGTGCAGAAGTCACCTTCTTAGTCCTCATTAATGGCTTAAATGCCTGTAAAACTTTGTCACCATACCTTTTATAAAATGGTTTTCTCTTTAAAACGAAGCCTAAAGTCCCATTTCGGGTTAACAAACAGTGAACAGAAGCGTTTGGCATCTTCAGCCGATAGTGAGAAAGAAAATGTATTTATGATGCGGTTTGAGAATAGTATTTCTTGTTTTAAAAAAAAATAGCCCTGCAGATTCCCGACAAATTATTGCTTCAAATTCTTGTCTTTGTATTTTACAGCTGTGTTGCTTTCATGCAAGAGCCTCACTGAAAAATTTGTTGCTTATGTGTAAGTGCAGGCTTTGAGCCGCTGAAAGTATTTCTAATAAATTCACTTTTCAGCCAGCTGAGGGAAAAACAAGCTTCTGTTAATAAGAATCTTTGTTATCTTGGAAAGTCAGTTTTGAATGGAGAAACCGTAGCATAGTCAAAATGTGTTAAAAATAAATAAGTCACACTTTGAGGATTTACTAAGGAAAAGATGACAAGACAACAAGCTAATGTTCTTTAAGACCTAAAGACAGGAACTCTGATCATGAGAGCAAAGAACTGGCTATCTCTGGGCTGCTATGGTTTTTGATACAGGAGGGAAATGCATTAACTTTATTCAAAAAGGAGACTAATATTTTTTTGTCCTATCTGTAAGCAGTTTCATTAACTTTTCGCAATTGGTACATTATGAAAGAGAAACAATAACTGTGTGACAGACTTCTTGGAGGTCAAAAATGTCATAATTTTAGTGGGACTATAAAGACTGTAGTTCTTTGCTGGTGTGGATTGACATAATTTAGGCCTGACATCGCCAATAGTATCTAAATAATTGGTAATGCGATTAGAGTGATTTAACACCAACTTTACATAGAAACATTCTTAATATTTAATCAAGTTAAACACAGCATCAGTCATTTTATTTTATGACTTAATTTTCCACCCTAGTGCGGGCACTTTGCAGACAGCGATGGTGCGAGACCTCGCAAAGCTGCCGTGGGACGCGCCAGCGCGGGGGCAGCTGGTCGGAGCCTGGCCCAGCGCTGGAAAGGCTCCTCCGGCTCTCTGGAGCTGTCAGGTCACTGTTCCTCGTGACTTGGTTGAGCAAACTTGATTTTTTGGCTGCTGCCACTATTAGAGATGCCCCATGGGGTCACAGGAATGGTCCGGCCCTTTGTGTCTCTGCCCATCAGTCCCTTGGCGGCTCCTTCCTGGCTGATTTCTACCTTGGTGGTACCTTTGTGGTACCTTTATTCGTGCTGAAACTCATCTACCCCCCCCCCCTTTTTTTTTCCCCCTTGACTGTGTTTTTGAGGTCCCTCATTGCTACTCAAATCAGCAAGAGAGATGTTTTGACTTTTCAGACTTCCTAAGTTAGATTGATTTTTATATATATATTTTTTCTTAAAGTAATTCACTTCTATCAGTGGCTAGGTGTATTGAAACATGCTGTTTACAGCTGTTAGCATTCCTGCTCTGAATTTGTTGTTACACTTGCTGAACAGGCAGGCACACTCCAAGCTAATGATGTGGCTTAGCACACATCCGTCTGCACGTATTTTTATGTTGGGAACGGCGAATGCCACGGCTCGCGTTTACTACAAACTGCTCATCTTGGACGCGCACCAAGTTGCATTTGCACGGGGGTTGGAATTTAGTTAATACAGAAATGTGGGCTTAATTTTTTTGTTGGTGCTGAAAACTCTTAATTGTGCTAGATGCCTTAAAAAAAAAAAAGTGTTTAAACGTTATTATCTGCTGATTTACTTAAGCAAAGATAGGATCGGGTGAGTCCCTTTTCAAGGGGCGTGGGTGCCAAGCCCTGTTTGTCACAGCTATGTGAGGACTGAAGTACCCACCTGCAGTTGGTGACAGTGGGAGCTGGGTTGCCAGCCTATTTTAGGATGATTGTAAAAATCTGCTGTGTTATTTGGATCTAAGAGACCTCTTAAGGTTCCTGTGGTTCATGCTGGGTGCCTGGAGCAGCTGGCCCTGGGCAGCGGTGCCGCAGACCTCATGTGTTTGATGGCTTTTCCATAGCTATGGTCCAATTCTCTTCCTGGAGGGATGAAGACCAGGTCCCTCCAATAGTTTTCTTGACGTCTGCTACAGAAAATTCATGAACTTGCCGATTTAGGCAGCAGATTTTAAAACCTGACCTGCCGTTAGCACCTAAAAAGTTCCCAGTTAGGAATGTGATTTGACGGTGCATTTTCACACTTTGACATGAAACAAAATTTAAACTTCCTTTTCCTCCCGGAGCTGCGGCTGGCGGTGGCCCCGCGGTACTGCTGTCTAAATGGATTCTCGCCTACATGGTGCAAAAAAAGGCACGTTTTGGAGTTGAAGGCTCCCAGATGCTGGGGTGGATTTCCCTGGGATCCCCGTGCTGCGGCTGTTTGTATCCATACACGGCGGCGCAACAGGACGTAGATGAGAAGAAAGCTGGAGTGGAGCATCGGATGCTTTAATATCCTACCTCTGACTGAAGCAACCTCCCTGTGTGGGAGATAATAAACATTTCTCATCTCTTAAGGGAAAATCATGCACAGACAGAGACAAGCACATATAAATAATTTACAAAGCTGTAATACACTGTAAATAACAAGCCTACTGAATAATGAATTAACCCAACTGCTGATTCATAGGTAAATATCTCTTGTAAAGCAGAATTTTTATAGATTTTTACAGCTTAGTTAATATCCCCTTGTATTTTATTAAGGCTGTTCAGGTGAAATATTCTGATAATAATATGTATATCTTTGGAAGTGAGACGGAGCAGTAGCTGGCAGCAGGCCTGCCGGCCCTCCGTGCCGAGGAAGCAGAGCCTTGCTGAGCCTGGGCAAGCTCTGGCTTTTGTTAGTCAGGCTTTTCTTTCCCTCTCAAGCAGGCAGCAGAGATTAAGCAGGAAGAATTTTGATGTGGCCAAAGAATTGGAGAGCTACTGGGAGGAAGTAGTCTCTGAGCATCTTTCTCTTTTATTTTTTTTTGGTTGTTCTTGCTCCAATCATCTGGTAATAAATAATGCATTCGCTCTACTTTGGCTGTGCTGTAGATGTGGTGAGATTTCTCGGTACGTTGGGGATGGGGAGGTGACAAAGCCACTGGGTTGGGACAGCCACCCGCCGATGCCTGAGCTCCCACGTGAGGACCACGTCCTTCCCATGTGTCCTTAGCAACTCTCGTCAGCCGCTCGGAAAGAAACCAAACATGACATTTGCTTCCTCTGTGCTGTTTTATCCCCCTTTGCCCCTCTTTCTCAGACAAGCCTTAAGAAATAAAAACAGTTGCTAAGCTACCGGATAGGGAACATCGCAGCATTTTGTTGCAATCTGGTATTAAGGCGCCTTTCTGAGCACTGGGGAAGTGGGAAGGGCTCTCTTGTAGCTGGAATTTTTGTCACTTAAAGTGTCGGACTCCTAATGCAGATGACACTGAACACATCAGTTTAATTTATGCCTGAATAAATGGGGGATTTTCCCCCTCCACTTCTTGCTCCTGTTTAACATAGGCTGGTGGGGAAAAAAAAAAGTATTATCTGCTTTCTGTTTCATCAGTTTTGGGGCATGTCACTTGTCAAACATGATGTTGCTTTGTTTTATTTCTGATAGCTTAAATAATTGCTTTCATAAAAGATAACTAGATTTCTTTCATCAGGAAGTACATTAGTTGTAAATTGCATTTTCTTTTAAACCTGAAGCGTAGATGTCAACACTGATTTTCGCTGGCAGTGTACAATGCTGACATTGAAGGTGCCTGTGGCAAGGGTGCATCTTTAAGGTTGAAGAAAAGCCTTTATGAATGAGATTTATTCCTGGGATGATGAATGTGTGGTACCTGCTGTGCCAAATCAGTTGATCTTAGGGTGTTTTCATGGAAAGAAATGCGCATTTTGCTCAATATACAAGGCTTTCATATAAAAGTTCCACACCTGTCTGACTTCAGAGGCGGGGTGTGCATGAATGAATGTATTTCTTCTCCTTAAATGCTCTGTCTTCAGTTTTGGCCTTCTGAGAGCACCTCACCCTGTAACCCTGTAAGAGGAGAGTAAATCCAGAGGTATCCATTGCAGAAGAGGCTGGTGCCTGTTCTCTTCTAGGTAGCTTGTGGTGGGATTATACCTGAGTTTAAACCTATTTTCCATGAGCACAGCTCTTCCGTGCAGAGTTTCTTTATATATGGTTTAGAAAAACAACCAGTGCCACTAGGGACACATTTTATATAGGTTGCAGTGAAAGTAAATCTGGAATAGCATAATTTTCTGGGTTCCTATCTCCTTCGTTTGTCAAAATACCCCATGAAATCCTTGCCACTGCTCAGCAGTGTATTTTATTAAGTGAGCCATCAGTTCAGCGTCCGCTTGGATGGTTTTGCAACATGCCGCTGTTACTGACGGAGAAGTGGGGTAACATTTATCTGTGCCCAGGGGACAAGGGGGAAAGCTAATTGGTCACACACACGGCTCTCCTTGCATGCTGCCCGGCTCCATCTGCCATCGCACCCCAATTAATTCAGAAAGTTGGTGCACGCACATCTTTTCCCTCGTTGCCTTTCTGCCAGGAATAAGCTGCTGGGTTTTTACGCTCAAAATGTCATTTAAAAAGTCCCACGGAATTACGAGGAATGTGAAGGAAAGGAGGAGGGTGTAGTCAGGCTTACGGCAAAGCGTGGATTTTTTGTGTTAAAGGCCTTTCTGCAGTCTGGCTGGCTGCAGGATTTCAGTGCAGCTCATTGAGGCTTCAAGGTGCTGCAGTGCAAGTAATTTACAATACAAAATGCCTTTTTTTCCTCTATTGTAAAGCTTAACAGAGCCTAATTCGGAGGAAAGAAGAGTGTGTGGAATTAGTTCTCTGACATGTGTAGCTTGGTAATACTTAAATTTTTCTTGATTAAGAGAATATAGAAATGCTTCAGCAGTATGCTGCTTTTTTTGCCCATGAAGCATTTCCCTGTATTCTTGCCATTCTATGTAGGGATTTCCTGAGGGCTGAGGAAAACTTTCTACTGTAAGTAAAAGAGAAAGAATAACCACTATGAAGATGTCCAAATTGCTGGAGAAAAAAATAAGAGCAAAATACTGTCTGGTGAGTCTTTCAAGTTTTCTTTTTTTTTTAAACAGAGTTGTATAGTTCCGAATTAAGTTTGTGTTTATAAAGAGTAACATGCCGAGAGCTCAGCTGGGCTCTGACTGCGCCAGCACGGTCACGCAGGCTGCCCCTCTGGTGGGACAGTGTCCCTGCAGGCGTGGAAAAATGGAAATGATAAAGACCAAGTCATTAGTGGAAAAACCTATTTAAAACTTTTGTTCCCACCACGCTGTGTTTACTCACTGTCTTCTATCTGAGCAAAAAATAGTCTGCCATTTTCCAATGAAAGGAGTGGACTGTGAGCAGCCCTCTGGAGTATTACTTTTCTGCCTGGTGTTATCTCTTCCATGTAAAGCCTTTGAATCCTGTCACCTTCTCCCCCAGGGATGTTTGTGGTGGTCACCTTTGCATGGTGGCTGCAGGTCAAGCTGGGAGACGTCCCACCAAATGCTGCAGGAAAGCGAGACCTGCTGGTGCCTCTGCCCAGTCCAGCATCCAAAGCAGGAGAATGCTGGTCTGTCCCACCATCCTTGCTTTTGTAAGGACTCAGGTTTGGTACTGGAGCATCAGCATGCAAAGTAATCTCTGGATTTTGTGTCTGAGGGGGGGAAACTTTTATTTGTAGTAAACAGCCTGAAGGACTGGTTACAACCACGCTGCTGCCACCCCTCTGAGTGTTGCTGAGCATCTCATACAGCCATGTCTTTGTGCCTCTGTTGTGCAACTGAAAGAGGAAAGGATTAATAGATTTGCTCATAGGTGGTCTGTGTTTGTTTGTATCTAACCACTGTCAGCTTAAGCCTCTATTAATGAGAGTTCTTCTCTTGACACCTGAACCTCTCGTCCTTCCCAGGACGGTGGTGGTCCCTCTCCGCACAGGTGACACCCCACGGTGAGCAGCTGTGACCGCTATATTGTCAGCAGCAGGGCTGAGCTTTAGAGATGCGCGCAAAAGAGACCTCGTGCTGCCTGGAAAACAGATGACAGGGGGTGAGGATATGATCAAAACCTGCAAAGCCACGTGTGGCTTGGAGGGAATGAACAGGGGATGACTGTTTGCTGTCTCTCACAGTAGAAGGGCCAGCAGGCGTCAACTTCAAACAGCCTGTGGGAGGTGGTTCCTGATAACTCCTCGTCACTGTGGGTACTGAAAGTTTGTATGAGCTCAAAGACCAGAAAAATTCGCCTCAAGATACTTAGCTAGAGAGATCTTTGCCCTAAGCAAGTATCACAGTCCTTATGTGCTAAAGAGGACTTACTCTCTTGCTGCTGAAACCAGCCATGCTCTTCCTGAATCCTGCTTCAAGAGAGGCAAACTGTGATCTGCAGCGATCTGCAGCTCCTGGTCAAACCCAGGGTTAACAAGAGGTGCATTTGTGGTGTTTCAGCGATGCTCTGCAGCTGTGGTGGGGTCTCTTCAAAGCTTGATCTGTCCCTGTGGTGTCCATCCCAAAAATAATTTGTTGAGGATGCTGGTGCCAGGTTCAAGAGCATGGTGTGGAGCTCTCGCACAGTGTTTTTTGTCTGAAGTTTCAGTAGCTCTCTCCTGGAAAATCTCAAATCAAAGACTTGTGGCGGCAGTAAAGTAAGTTCAGAAATTTGCTGTGGCTTGGGCCGGGTTGATGGCAGAGCCAGACTTTCGTAACCTCCTGCTTTGATTCCCCTTCAAGTGTGCTGGAGCTGACTGTCTTATAAGGAAAATCGGTAATTATTGATATTGCTACTGTATGAAAGGTTAAGAAACAAGGAGAGACTGTTGACTAAAACTGAAAGTGTTAGCGGTTGAGAGGTACACTTGGATGGCAAAGGCTAAGCATTGCCTTAGGCTTAAGCATCAACAGGTCAGCAAGTCAAATAGCCTCATGAGATCCTTCAGCGCTATCTTCTCTGCTTTTCTGCTGGAGGCTGCTTCTGCCTTTAATGAGGAGCTTTGCTCTGTGGGTGATCTCAGTTCTAGACTCATTTTTAGAGTCTAGATTTCTCATCCACTGCATGCTCTTGCCCTCTGACGGTTATAAACCAACAAAAGTTACCTTGGCAGCCAGAAGTAAAGATAAAAGGGGCAAAGAGAGATGGAGTCTTTTCTTTGAGGCTTCAGACACTTTTTCAGCTCTGTGCCCTGAAATCTCCACTCTGATACCAGTTCAACCAGTGTAAATGAGGAGCTGCTTCACGTTTAGTTAAGCCATCCTTGGTGCATGAAGAGCTGTGGACTAAAATTGTAGCTATGGAGTTACTGGGGTTGGTTATAGGTGGGCATGTGCAAAAGCCTTTGTAGCTTTATGGTGCTGTTAGGAAATGGGCACGGGAGGACAAGCTGTTGTAGGGATGGGCATCAATATAGGAGAGGTGCACAGGTTGCTGGCCTTGGAGCCTCTTTTCACAATGAGGCCCCCCGTTCCTTTGTTTGGCCTTTATCCTGACAAACAGCGAGTTTTCATCTCCATACTCATATCTTCCACTTAAACTCTCCACCAGGGGCTCACAGGCAGATGCTTTGCTGAAGTGTCAGAGATCAGTGGCATAAGGTCCTGCTGCTTGGATACCCTACCACTTGTCCTACAGAAGGGGGTGCTTGGGGTGGAAGGGAAAAAGGAAAGTGAGCACAATCTCTTCATATCACCTCTCCTTGACTCTGACTCCAGAGCTCAATGACTGCTTTCTCTGCATCTGGGGATAGTGAAGAGCCGTGTTGGGAAATAGCTTGATGCATGGATGTGCTGATAGATGTGACAGTCCGTAGGAACCCCCTACACCAGCTTTCTGCATGAAGTTTGTTAAATTTAAACTTGTTTAATGACCTCGAATTACAACTGACTTCAGAAGGATTAAGGTGTTGTCTGGAGCCTCCTCAGCAGAGTTGTTTATCTGCAGGGAAGCAGATGCATCTTTATCTGCCAGCAAGGCTCCAAAGCTGAATGCATATGGGCAGTGCGTTGCTGTAGGGATGAGCTGGCCAGAAATACATTTTGGCTAGGAACTGAGAAGGTCAAAATGTTCATTAGAGCAAGAGGTTGTTTGCAGCCTCCTGGGGAAGACAAATCCTGATTATTTCCAGGATAGTGCTTGCTTAGTGTTAGGAGCTGGGATGAAGCAATGCAGCTGCCTGCGAGGGATATGGGGATGTTTCCAGGCTGGTGTCCCAGCCTTGCTAAAGCACCCTGGGGCAGAATGAGATTAAGAAATTGGTGGTTCTTAAGGGAAATGAGAGAACTGTTCTTTTCCTGAACCTCTCAGGCTTCCTGGGTGTCAGGCTTCTCTTCAGGTGAAGTAAAAGTGCATGCCAGGTTATTGTTTGGTTGTGGCATGGTACAGATGACAAGCCAGTGATACGTCTTGTGTTTCCCCTGGGGTGCATTTTCCCCACATACTGCCTCTTGCCCTGCTGCAACAGTGCACCTTGGCTGTGCAAGTTTGTGATTGCAGAGGGGATGCATAGAATAAGGATTTGCAAGTGTAGTACGTACACGTGTCTGTGTGCTGCGGCTACCAGAGTTTGTGGAGGTTGTGTTGACCCCTGTGTTTCTAGAGGATCACAGTATCACAGTATGTTTGGGATTGGAAGGGACCTCAAAAGATCATCCAGTCCAATCCCCCTGCTGGAGCAGGAACGCCCAGGTGAGGTCGCACAGGAACATGTCCAGGTGGGTTTTGAATGTCTCCAGAGCAGGAGACTCCACAACCCCCCTGGGCAGCCTGTTCCAGTGTCTGTCACCCTCACTGAGAAGAAGTTTTTTCTCAAATTTAAGTGGAGAAAGGATGGTTCCTTTTGGACTGGTCACTCCTCATGGGTGGGTCTAGTTCATCTTCTGAACCTGTCAGATGCTTCTGGCCTTGGACATGACTTGTTCTTCTCGGAAAACATAAAGTTGCACGTGCAGGCCAGGTACTGTGACACTCACCTCTAAGTGTGGCATTGCTTCTGGTGACCTCAGCCAGAGCATTGCGATAACATCTGCTGGGCTACCTGGCTTTGGACAAAAAAACGCACTTTAGCCCCAAAATATTTTTCCTGGAGGTCTCCCCTTATGCCCTTTTAATATTTTGTAGTTTATTGCTCTTGGCTGACTGCTCATCTTGCAAGGTTTCCTGTCTGAAAAACCTTTGGTGTGTATTGTCGCCTTGTTTTGGGCGCTGTTGAGGGCGAGCGCGGGAAGCAGCCCCGGCCGAGGGTGCTCTGAGCTGGACACCCCGTCCCGGGGGCAGCAGGGGCTGCCGGGGCTCTGCCGGCACCTACCAAACCCCCCCAAGCCGCCTCCTACATCAGCAAACCGTGGCTGCAAGGGGAAGCTAAGCAGACAAATCATTTGAATACCAAGATGAATCTGCGTTTGATTTTCATCATTTTTATCGGGAGTTGTAAGATTAAAAAAAAAAAAAAAAAAATCTTCTTTTTATCTTGTTCATGACTTTTTTCACTAATTTGACACTCTGGGATGTTGTTTTACATTTCGTTTTAGTCTCTAATCACAGAAAATTATAGCTGGCCGCACATGCTGGCTTTGCATTCTTGCCTCTTGTTTATGTTCATTTGTACTAAGGGATAGCACTCACTGCATCTCCCAATTTATTTTTCTCCGCAGCAGCAGGAATTTCCAATACTCTGGAGCTTCATTATCATGTGCAGGAAACTAAATTCAAGGTTATCTTATTTGAACTTCATGACTTCTTGTTGTACAATGTTTTATTTATTTATTTAAGGTTTATTAAACCTTTCAAAAAAGAAGCCCTTTAGAAGAAGTGCATGATGTGTAGCTTATTAAGAAAAGTTAATTTAATTTTGAACTTTGAGGAGCTTGAATTATGAATGTTCCAAATATTTGATTTCTGCCCTGCAATATGTGGAGGGGAGACATGAGCTGTAGGAGCTGATGCCTTGACTTGTGATGTCCGTGAGCCAGCAAAAAGCATGTTTTCAGACAGGAATAAATGCATAGATTTCTTCTAATGGTTCTTGCTGGTTTTTAGGGATCTCATTTTAACTTTCAGGTTTTACCCCATGACGTTTCAAAACTTCCCTTTACTGACAGCCAGAAGATAAGGATTTCCACCCACTCCCCCCATTTAATTAATAACCATTTTACGAGTCACTCTTACTGCAGGCTGATTTGACTGTTTGTTTATTAACTGAAAGAGTATTTCTTAACTCTGAACACACCTGTGGTGATCTGAACAACCTCTTCAGTTATTTTATAGAGCTTGTAGTTAACAGCAGCACCTGTTGGTTTATATTTTGAAACCTTTCTTTGGATGAAAATCCACTTGAGGTAGGTTTCTGCTGTAATTACTTGACACTAAATCCACCCCAGGTCTAACTCAGAGCATTAAAGTTCATGTCCTTGCTGACACCTCCTAAAGCAGAAGAGCCCTTTTGTGGATATGCATAGTAAATATAACTTTATTTGAACATTAATTTTTACTAGTGGCGAAGATTTATTTTTCTGTCCTTTTAGAAAGATGCAGTTTAGGAAAGCTTGATCTTTGCCTTATTCCAGCAAAAATGCTTTTGGCTGCTGGAGTTTCTAAAGTTGTTCCATGGTTTTCATCACGCTGGCCTGGGTCATTCATCGGTGCGGGGGGGTGAGGGAAGTGCTTGTGGACCATGAGGTCTCTGCAACCCAGCAAGAGACTCTGCTTGGGAATCTGCTGGGTCCCGGAGCCACAGAAAGTCGGGTTTTCTGCATCACCGTAGCTTGAGAAGCACCTTTTGGCTTCGCCCTGCTGTCATGTCTATTTGGAATAAACTTACGCTTTGCTCAAGAGGGCTGTTGTACATGGATGTCTCCTTTTCTTTTTCATCATCTGACAAATAAATAGCAACTTGAGCACTGAATAATGCTGCTTTCAGAAGAACTCTCCGCACGTCTCCCTCCTCTGTGGGGAAGATGCTGTCAAATGTTCTAATGAATGAGTTTATTTTGGTGCTTTGGAAAAGACGTGGGCGGTGGCTGTTGGGGGGTTGTGCTGGTGTGAATGGGAGTCTTGTGGAGCCTGTGGAGATGGCAGCGTGGAGACTGACGTCTGTGTGTCTGGACAGCAAGTGCGCTATGGGCAGTGGTTATGGAGATGCTCCCGCTCCCCTGCCAGGTTGTCCCCAGCTGGATGCACGGGGGGGTGGGAGAAGAGGGGGACAGATGGCCTGAGGAAGGGGAGAGGGACCCCGAGGATGGGCGTTCAGATCCTGGTCTGGACATACGGTTCTTGTTGGAGCTATTTGCATCAGGTTTATCTTGGGGAGAGACAAGAACAGAGATTTTATTTGTCAGCTGTTGTTATCTTATGATGTGGCGACAGTTATTTATTTAAGGCACTCACGCCCTGTGCATGCGGCACCAACCACGCGTCTCCAACTAGCAGATGGAAGCCTAAAGGATGACATGGTTTCCCCTTTCCTTGCTGTTCCCCGGTGCGTCCAGCCGTGCAGGCTGCAGAGGAGAGGACGGCTGCTCCACGGTGGGGTCCTGCTCGCCGCTGCCGGGGTCCAGCCCCAGGGCTGGGATGGAGCCCGGGGTTCCTCGCTGCTTTGCAGGCTTTTGCGTGTGGCAATGCAGCAAGTTCCATGCACGCCTTACCCTGTGCAGCTCCCATCACTTACAGAAACTGCCAGCTTCTCTGCTATGTGAAATAACCAGGCATTGATGAAGGATTAGTGAAGGATTTTAATTTAGCACAAATAATTGGATTAAGATGGAATTTGCTTCCTGTTAGTTTTATATTAGCCAATGCATATAGATGGACTTTGATTTTGGCCTGTTTTATGTGTGCGGAGTTCTGCATGGAGCTGTTTCAGGGGCTGCCATCCACTGCTGATCCCTCAAATATCGGTTCCCTTATTTGCTTGTGTAAATGGTGGGTGGTTAGAGATGACTCCCATGTCGTTCCTCAAGATATACAACCTCTAAGGGCCCTTTCTTTCCACAGTAATAATTGGTGATAATATATATTTATCTTACTCAGGTTCTGTAATATTTTCATGTCTGTAGATTTAAACTACAAAGGAGAGGTGCCATGTATGTTTCTGGCATTAAGGACATTGTCAAAAATGTTGCTGTCAGAGAGGCTGCAAGGAGGGCAGGAGATGTTCTGGAGGTAAAGCATCGCATCAATCTGCCGTGCCCCGGGATGTCCAAACCGGGAGGGGGTTTCTCTGCTGTGTGAGCACAATCATCATCCCCAGACAGGCTTGTTTTATAGCCCAGGAGATACGGTGTCTTCATTAATGGTCTGTTCATGGCTATCTCATCTCTCTTTGCTAGAATCTTTCCTCTTCTAACACTTGGCTTAAGCCTCCTTGAAGGTAGATTTTTTTGGTAGTACCACTAGGCTGCTAATTTTTTCCAGTTGGCTTCAAAGCACTGCCTTGAACAGTCTTATTTGCAGTCAGCATTTGTCCTAGAGATGGGCTTTTACAATGGGTACTTTGTAAAACTATTCAGCCTGTGGAAGATCTTAGGTTTTTTTTATCTCTTTCTGATGCACCACTTCATTTTATTTTTTTCTCTTTCTTATCATTTCTGTTTAAGGGTTTGTGAACTGATCCCTTTATTTTCAGAAGAGAATACCAAATAAACAGTGTGACTCATGGCTTCCTAAAGGGTCTGCTTTAGAACTGGTAAACAGTTGTAATTGCTGTTAGATGAAAATAGCAAATTGAATACATTCTCATAATAATTATAGAAGAGATAGATTATTCTTGCTCTCAGATCTAATTGGGATTAGTGTAATGTTCAGATTTCTTCATAGAGGATGATCTCTGTAAAAGTTAAATGTAGTTATAAATGTTTTCATAAAAGCTGGTTTTAAGTCAGTGAAAGAAACCGACTTCTACACAGAGTCCAGGAAAGCAGCTGTGGTGTGTTTTATCTGAGGGCAAAGAGTTTAGTGTAATATTCTAAGGCCTGGAGACCGTCTCATCTGGAGTGGGGTTACAGCTTTGCTGGGATGGTGCCAGACTACCAAGGTAGGATCCTGAACATGAGCCTTTGAAAAATCTTGAAAGCTTTTCCAGGGTAGAAATGGGACAATTTTGCAGTATCACTGATTTTAAATTGGAAGCCTTAAAAGAAACAATAAAGATAGAATTGAGTAGTTAATTACAGAAAACCTGTATTTTTCTTAACTTACAAAACAGCGTGGAGCTGAATTATTGGTTCCTTTGTATCCAGTTTCATCTTGGTTAAAAGCCTATGGTATCTGTATGGTGTGGGCATGCATCCATCAGCATATGGAGTATATGGACAGCATATGCAGTATATGGACATATATAAAGAAGTCTACCAAAGGCAAGTGCCAGGTCTATTCACACTCATCCTTTGGATAGGACAGGCTAATGGCTTTTCAGAAAGTGAGGGTCTGGAGCTGTTGGGGGGCCCTGCACTGACCTGCACCATCTTTGCTGGCCCTAAGCCCCACGGATGCTCCAGAGGGATGGTCCCCAGCATCCCAACCTCAGGGACTTCTTGTAGGGGGTCACCTGAGCTGACAGCACTTGCAGGAAGGTTTTCCTCCCCTTTGCTATTCATTATGGCACTAAAGTTGCTTTCCAGCCTCAGGGGAGGCGGATTTCGGTTCACTCAGGTTGCCCAGTGGTAAATCACTGTGTCGCAGTCGCAGTGGTGTGATCCAGGCTGACTGCTCCATCGAACAGCAGGGCTTTTTCCTGGGGATGCCCTGCCCGGGGTGTCCCCAGCACCCATATGGGAAATGTCACCAGGGCCAGGTGGTTGCTGCCTCCTCCCAGCAGTGGCAGCACCCACCTTATTGCTTTGTGGTGCCAAACAGTGGCCGGAGGCTCTGCAGTCAGCTTCTTAACAAGGAAATTATTTTAAAAGAGCCAGTTTGGTAGGCTAAACTTAGTATGCTTGGATGTCATCCAAAACTCTGCAGCAATAATGCAGCAAATACAACTGGTTTAAAATACATTAAATATGCAGGTTGGCTCTTGGTAGCTAAGCTCTTGCAGACAAAGAATAGGTGAAAACCACTAACTTGCGTTGTGTGTGTATATAGCGTGGTTAATCATTTGCAAATAAACATCCAAGTCGGGGAAAAAATAGTAAAACAAACCGTCAAATTGCAATGTTACAGGATTGTTTTCTTGGCAAGAGCTCTTTCGTTTCTAAACTGAAATTCTTACTCAAATCTGAGCTGGAAAATATACCAAAGGAAAAAAAATGATAAGCCTGTTTTAGTTAAACAAAAGCAATGGATTCAGCATTTGCTAGAGGCAGATTTTGAAGAGAAACTCAGCCTGAAAGTAGCACAGGAATCCTAATTAGTGCATTTTCCTAACAATAGCATTGTCTTTCCAAATGCAGAGGGGCGTACAATTGAGAAATTTTTAGCAGCGACGTTATGATTTTGAAGTACAATTTGATGAATCTGCAGTTACAGTGTTCATAAAAGTCTGTACTGATTTGGTTCTTACGGATTTCCACCTTCTTAAGTCTGAACACTGATTTACCTGAGTGTTCAAAAATAACAGCAGTTAGGCTCAAAATGATAGCAGGTAGGTGATTCACATTTTTAAAGGCTGTTTGTGTCAAGGTACATTTTGTTTGTTTGTTTTGGGGTTGGTTTGTTTGTTTGTTTTTTAAGAAAACACCTCATAGCTATTGGTATTTTCTACATGTGGCCATGAATAGAGGTTTTAATATATATTTTCTTAAAAACATCAACAAAAATCCTGCCACCAACCCCCAAAGAAACAACCCCCAGCCCAGTTCAGTTAGACCTTGACAGGCTTGAGCTGAATGAAGTCTTTCAAACTGATTTAAGCCAACAGTGTGTGGCTTTGCTGTACCCTTTATATGGTACTGAAATGGGGATACTGCTTTTTAATTAAACAGTGATTCAGGGCAAAAGTAGATGGGTGTACTTCTAGGCCAGTTCCAACTGTATAAATATGAATGTTGTGTGCAGATGTAAGTCTCTGTTATTTTCAGTCTCTGCTATGGGTTCTGCTGGCATTTATGGTTTTAGAAATGTTTGCTGGGAGCTGATGGGTCAGGATCCGAGGTTGGGCCAACAAGGGGATGGCAGCATCAGGCAGGGGCTGAAGGGAAGGAGGCGAATGAAGTTTGCTCTAATACCAGGAAGGCTCCTAGTTGCAGCCTGGGCTCTTGGTGGGGATTTGGACCACCTCGATACCAGCTGGACTGTAGTCTTCTCTAGGGTCCTTGTAGCCAAACTGGGGAGATACAGACTGGGTGGCTGGACTGCAAGCTAGGAGAAAAGCTGGCTGGACCACCAGGTGCAAAGGGGAGTTGTTAAAGGTTGTATTTTGGAGTGATGTTATTTGGGGAGGATACTGGGACCGACACTGTTGGGCATCACTGTTGGGTGATGGAGGTGAGGAATATTCTATTCCTTTTGTACCGGAGATCCAATTTCTTTAATTACCTTTGTCAGCTTAGCTAACAGGTGCAGAAAGAATATTTTCTTGTTTGAAACTGAGAAATTATTTGGGAGCTGGGAAAAAAAGGGCAGTTGGTAGTGGTAGTGATACATATGCCTCCTCCAGCCCCTTCTCAGAGCCTTGTAGCAATGCAAATGAGCAGCAGAAGACACGGCCCCAGGCTGCGTGACCCTGGAGGAGCAGGGTCCCCCTTCAACGTGGGAGTACGTACTTCTGGAGCAGTCGAAGCGAACACCTAATCAAATCATATACCGAACTGCAGCTGATTTCAGCAGGAAATACTCCTTTGTCTGCATTTAGAAATGCTGAGCTAAATTTTGGAGATACGGTCTGTCGCAACTGGAGACAAACCTGTCAGCTTTGCTTTGCCTACATTTACACACCTTTCATTAAAGCGGTGAAGTGCAGGTATGTTGTTAAGGGGATGCCATTTGTGCTTTGCCAGGCTTCAAATTCAGTTGCCTTGAAGGATGCAGAATCTGTCCTCTGGTATTAACAGTTTTCCCAACTGAGGCCGTTGCCTCTGTGGTTCCTGTGGGGTAACACAGGCTGGGCTAGGCTGTGATTTTTGTTTATTTTTAGCTTGTGGTCACATTATGGCAAGAGCATGGTTATCAGTTAGTTGCAAGTAATATATCTTCTTGCTCCAGATCAAGTTTTCTAGGGGAAGATGGTTGCTGGTGGTAGAGCCAGGGTGTGTGGAAGGTACCCGGCGCTGGGTGTTGGTTTGGGTGACTCCTGGGAGAGTCCTCGTTCCCAGCAGTGAAGCAGAAGTGCTTGGCAGATGCCTGTGTGTTTGATATTATGGGTTTTTTTGTTGTTTGTTGGTTGTTTTTTTGTTTATTTGTTTTTTAATGGCCAAAGAATAAAATGTAATGTTTGGAGGGGGTGGGAAGGGGATGACTTTTATTCCTCCATGATGTTTTCTTGGCTTCCCAGGCGTTGGAGTTGTCTGGATTCTTTAGGGTTCTCTGGCCTCAATGAGCTCTGACTACCGCCAGAATGAGGATGGAGGAAACGATTTAAGGAAATGTAGCTTTTAAATGAAGGTGACTTGTTGAAGTTTATGCAGGTGCTGCTGTTGTGCTCTTCTATGACCCAAGTCTCTTAACATTTGTTCAGGGCCCAGAGAAATCTGGACATAGCAGGACGTGGGTAAAAGTGCTCGGACAGGTCCTTTAATGTTACTTAAGTCTGACTTTTCTATCAATGGCTTTCAATAGGGGCTGTCAGTCACTGAGGCAAAAGGGAAGGAGAGGAATAGGTTGACTGCCTGACTGGCATTATTTGCAAAATAGGGACCTCATTTTGTACATTCAGGTTTGATCTGGGCTTCTGCTTTCCTGACACAGCTTTCCTGTGTCCAGGAAGAGAACCTGCAGCAGTGCTTTTGTGTTAAAACTTGTGCTTTGCTTGCTTCCAGTTTGCTTCCAGTTTGCTTCCAGTTTGCTTCCAGTTTGCTTCCAGTTTGCTTCCAGTTTGCTTCCAGTTTGCTTCCAGTTTGCTTCCAGTTTGCTTCCAGTTTGCTTCCAGTTTGCTTCCAGTTTGCTTGCTTGGGAAGTTTTTCTCCCCATGAGGATGGATGCCTGTTATTCAGTTACAAGGTAATACATGGTGGAGGGTGGTTATACACTAAATGCTGCAGCTGTAGTGGAACTGCACCAAGCATCACCCGCCTTTAAGTTATTAATGACTTTGAACTATTTATAAACAAGGGACAGTGTGAAAAGACAGGGCTTGTTTGTCTCTGGAAGAAGGCCCTTTTAAGGTCTTGAAGCATGCTTTTATGGTGCATAGTCTGATGATGCAAAGTCTAGCTGGGGTGGCACCGTGGGTCTGGCACTCAAGTGTCTGAGTAAAGCATCTGGCGCCAGCAGAGCCCACCATCCATCATCATCTGAGCATCCTCCTCTTCTTCTCTCCCCAGGAGAACATGCAGCCTTTGGCCATTTCATGCAGTGTTAAAGTGGCTCCAAGTGGTTGCCACGTTTGAGCCAAACAAGTGGTCAGGTGTGGTTGGGTTGAGGTGTCTGTCACTGCCAGAAGCTTCGCTCTGCTTGCTCTGCTCCACTGCTGCTGGCTGGTCCCGTCTTACAGTGGCTTTGGAAGCGGCTCTGGGGTGGCACAGCGTAGGTCACTGTGCTTCATCTCTCGCCATCTGGAAAAACTGGGAGGGAGTTATTTCTTACTCTCCATTTCAAGAACTTATTGCCAACCTGCCTGATGACATTTGGTCAAGTGAAAAACTCGCAGGTAATAGTATAGTGTAGGTCGGTGTTGGCTTCCAAAGAGGAAATAAGGGGATGAAAAAACAATGGTATGGATCAGATTTCAGGGGAATTAAATAGACTGCTGCCGGTGTTCTCAGATGTGATTTGATCTCAAAGAAAAACAGATCTTCACTTCATCGTTTTAAACCAATTTCATGCTTCGGCAGTTCTACCCACTTCTGTCATCTCAGCACCATGGGTCACGAATGGGACCCGTGCAACTTGCAGAAGCTGAAGCGTTACTGCAAACACCCGTCCTGCGCCCAGCCCAGGGGTTATATAGAGCTGTAAAGGCCAGACAAAGTTTCTTTTCATGTTCCCAAAATTGAGACCTTAAATTGGGCTGTTTAAAAGATTGCAATGTCTTATAAATGATGTATTGGAGCAAAAATGGAGACTGCTTGTCTGACTTCAGGGATTTAACTGTGAGGCTGTGACCTCTAGAGGCTAAAAATAAGCAAACATCTTTCCATCATTCCCTGCTCCAGCAGAAGAGTGTTCCTGTGGTGACACATTTCTGTGGCATCTCGTGAGCTCTCCGTTTACACCGTGATTCCTCTAACTTCGGAAATGTACTTATAGCACACCATAAATTTTTCACTTTTTGCAAGATTATTAGCATTGGACAGTTTGTAATTTTTACAGCTGTTCTTAAACTAGTGCGTTAAATTGGTAATGGACATCTAGACTCAGTAATGTTCAAGCATGAAGTGCCACATTCATTTTTTTTTTTGGGTGCATGCATATTTAGGTGCATGTTATGTTAGATTTAACTTTTAAGTAACCTCTGCTACTGCAGCAGGGCCATTTCTGGGATGTAATATACAGCCACAATTTGTTGTCGTTGGCATTGGATGGCGGGAGAAGCAGAGAATAGCTTCTCTAGCCGAAAGCACCGTGCCCAGCATTGCTTGGCTTATAAGCTCAGATGGAGTCACAGATGGTGCTGCTAATGGCCATGGGTCTTATTGCAGACAGCGAGCACTGGGAATGAAGCCTTGTATACCCTAAATAAGCCAGCAAAGTGGTCTTGATTCCTGTCTGTAGAGTTTCCAGCATAACGTTGTGTTTTTTCTAAAGTACTGTATCGTTTGATGTCTGAATCTTTCCGTTATTTATATCCATTTTCAAGGTGTAAATGGGACAGTCCCTGTGTTCTCCCAGCAGTAAACAGAAGAATTGCTAAGTGGGATCAGATCCACAGTGCTACAGAGGAAAGTGCAGATTAGACCATAACATAAACCGAGGAGGATAAGTTACATGCAAGGTCTGAAACCACATTCTTTGTTTCAAAGAATATTGGATTTTGTGACAAGCCCAGAGATCCTGATGATGCCTGGAGGTGACAGATCCTTTTCTCAGACCTACTGACATCCTTGCCTCTCCTCTGCCTGCACCATTGAGTTCCACCACAGCCTTACATGCTGTAATGGATAAAATTTTTATATATATATATATTTTTTTTTTCCCCTTACTATTTTATAAAAGCAGGTTGCAGTTTCAGGGCTGTGGTTGCTCCTAGCTGACCTTGTTGCTGCCATTACCCAAGGTGCTGAGGGCTGAGCAGGATGCCTGTGAATGGACCCTGAGGCTATTCTTGCAGTCTGGTCTCTTTGCAAGGGGAAAACATGGTAGGAGGGGTGTTGGAGAAGGGAATCTGTGCCCCAGGAAGTGCGGACTTCATTTTTAGTTGCTCTTTTGGTGAATTCAGTGTGTGCAGCCCCTTCTCCTTTCTCACTTGTGATGGGGAAGGGCCTCCTGCTCCTCGGGGAGGTCTGGGGTTCACAAGGAACCTGCAGTTCAGGAGATGGTACCTCTGGGGATGACGAGTGTAAGGGGCAGAACTTTGGTGACAGTGCATGCATTTTTCTTGAAACAAAGACTTTTCTTGCATAAGCGTTTGCCCTCTTGCTTTGTGGGACCCGTCTTCTAGCAGATGGCTGTGATCTGTCATCTGGTAATTGTCTAAATGTGGTGGTGTTGATTTGGCGAACGTTTTTCTTCTGTTCTCTAGATTTATGCTTGTGAAACTTTTTACTGTCTGGTCGGGGGTTTTTTGATATTTTTTTTTTCCCCAGCTAATGATCTTAGCCTTTTGTTCTCAGTCTATTTTAAGGCTTAAATTGGTTCGCGTGCCACAATGGAAGTTTCACAGAGCATCGCAGAATGCTGTTACTCTCTTGACGCCCTTAAGCAAGATACGGAGCGTGATCTCGTACTTCCACGTGCAGACACCACGGCCCTGGCCCACCTGGAGCGAAGGTCTCCTCCTGGTGGGGCAGGCAAGCAGAGCTCTTTCAAAGCAAGGGTCTGCCCCACGGTTTGCAGAGGGTCACACGGATCACACAGATGATCTTGGAATACATGGGAATTATTGACTGAGCAGGGTTAGGAGAATTAGAAAACCCTAATGAACATCCAAATAGCTTTGTAATAGGGTGTTGCCATAGAAACATACTTTGTACAGCACCTCCTCATCCGAGTTGTGCCAGTACTCTTTCCTACTTCACTCAGTTGTAGAGCTGTTCTAAGCAGCTGAGAGCCCTTGGCTGGAGTATTGTGGGGGTTTTCTATGCAAGACAGTGAAGAAAATACCCAGCTGGCCGAAAGTTAGCATCCAGCACAGGGGAATGCTGGGTGCTTTCGGTTTGGGGGAGTGTGGGCGCAGCACTGCGAGGGCTGGGACCCCCCGGGTGTTGCTGGTCCACCCTGAGTGAAGGGTGGGATGCTGGGCTCTGCCAGCTTGCAGTGTGGGCTTGGTGACGGCTCCTTCAGTCCACGAAACTGCTCTCTGCAAGGAACACAGCTCCTCCTTCATCGGCACAGGCTGCCCACACGCTGAGCGCAGTGCCTGTGACACAGAGCGTTCACGGCTGTGGTCATTATCGCTATGTGCAAACCAGGCTGGGCATTTTCTCTGTGCAAACGCACCCATGGAGAGATGCACCCTTTTATTTTACAGACAGTGCTAAAATGTATTGTTATCTCACACCCTTCCTCTCTTCCCTGCCTCCATTCAGGCTCGGGGTGAGCGATCGATGAAGGAAGCAGCATGCAGCTCCGTGACAAAGGGGAGCATAAGCATTTTGTTAAACGCGCTCCAAGTGCAATATTCAGCCTCCCAAAATAAACTGTGAAGCAGGCGATTCATGGACAGGCAGCGAGTGCAAACCCCGGTCCGAACATCTGAGGAAAATAAAAAAGCCGCCTGGTGAGTTCCGAGGGTTGTGCGCTGCAGAGGGGCTCAGCGCACTGCAGGAGCCGTGCCGAGCACCCCGCGGGTCTTTGTCTGAACAAAAAACAAAACAACCCCCCCATAGATTGCTGTGCTACAGGGACTTAATTAAGCAACAGCATGTGGTTCTTGTGCTTCTTGATGATAACTGAGTGCCAGATGATGGGATGTTGCAGAGCTTTTGCCATGTAAGTACTAGTATAGCGCTGTGAAAATGAGACAGGCCTTAAAAACAGCCCTCCCGATTAATAATGGAAGTTGAGTGCTCTGGGTTCTTATATATGAAATTAAACATTGCGCATCTGATGTAAAACGCTTGCAAGACGTGTAATTAATAACATTAGAAGCTAATTAACTGGAAGTCCTGTTTACCTGATGATGACTACGTGAGCAGACTTGACTTGCAAATCTCTGGATGTCGCGGAGAGATCTGGGGGGTTTTCTTCTCCCATGGGCTCCTGCTCCCTTGACTGCAGAGGAGACAGCACCAAGCGGCGTCTCAGCGCAGTTCCGGGCTTGCGGCAACCCTCATGATCACACCTGGAAACAGACATATAAGCAAATTAGCAAACAAGTGCGTGCTTCCATGTTTTCCCATCCCGGTGACAAGCATCCAGGGGGAACCAACAGCTGCCACCTGGGGAGGAGGATGCAGCAGGTCTCAGACTTGTTCTGTGTTAATGAGATGGTTCCTGCTTCGACCTGTGCTCCCCTGCGCCCAGACCACGCTGGGTGACGTCTGCCAGGGCCACAGCGAGGCAGAGCTGTGTTTCGGGTCTAATTAGCAGCAAGACCTCCTCCGGTGTGCACATAGTTTTTCCACTTCTCTCGCCTTCCTGCCTGCATCCAGCAACTGCAGCACAAGGGTGGAGATGGGTGTTTGGAGGCAGAGGGTTCGGTGACCCCTTGTCCTGACAGCACTCCATGGTCCCCACAATCTGTTCCTGGAAAGCTACTGTCTTGTTATTTCTGTTGGGTTCAGCATCAGTCAACTCAGGGTGATTGTTTGGGGGAACAAAAAGGCAGAAGTTAGCAGCTCTGTGGTCTGTCTGTGTCCCTGGCCAGTTGGTAGCACAGTTTTCAGTCTTGGACGTGGGTCTTTGCCGATGCTGTGCAGGGAGAGGGCAGCGTGAGGGAGAGGGCTGTGGGACTTGGGGCGCCTGGGCTGTCCCCCAGCATCCCTGGCTGCATGTCCTGTGCGTGGAGCAAAGATGCTTCAGACATAGGTGCTGCTTTTAATGCAAAACCCACCAATCTGAGCACATGGAAACTATGGTGGGAAAGGGCTAGAGATCCTAAACCAGCAATGGAATGAGGGAAAAAAAAAGCACAAGGGAGAGCTGTGTGTCTGCCTGTCTGGTTTGGGGTGTTCTCCCAGGGTAGCGCAGGGAGCAGCCTGGTGTGAGGCACCGCTGGTGTGAAGTGGCTGCTTGGAAGTACCAAGGGTGAGACACTTCGGTGCTTTTCGTTGCCTTTCTAACAGGTAATAAAGAAGGCTCTCTTCTCATTATTGCTAAATCAAAACCATATTGATTCCTTGTGTGAAAATCCAGTGTGACATAAAATGTTTTATTTATGCTTTTAACTTGGCCTCACCACAAAAATACTGTTTTTGTAAATAAATGAAATGAAATTCATTGCCTAGCCAGAGGCTCTGAGAACAGCCCAGCTCTCCCTGGCGTCTCCTGGCTGGTGGGAGGCTCAGCTGGTCCCAGAAGAGTTATGGGGCTGTCGGAGAGCTGCCTTGGGCACTGCATGGTTTTGGGAGCAGGATCTGGCTCTGCATGTAGTGTCAGGACCAAAAGTGCTGCCACATTCCGCTCTGTCCCTTGTCACTGTGCTTCTTCCAGGAGCTCAGAAACTACCTCAGTGCTAAAACACCTTCCCCTTCCCAATAATATCCCCTGTCTGCTCTGGAAGAGGGGAGCAAAATGCAACAGGTTTTAAAAGTAAAATGCTCCTCAGCAACAGCTCTGCCTGCTTTGCAGGTGTGTTCTGCAAGGGACATGCCGAAAGGAGGATTCAGGTCACTGATGCTGCATACTGCTGCTCTGTTCATGGACGGTTGGGGAAATGGCCCCACGGTGGGTTTGGCTGATAGGAACATCCAGAGGTGGTGGGACCAGATTCAGAGCTGGTGACTGACCTGGTGTGGGGGTGGCTGGGCAGAGCACTGACAATGGAGGCACTGGGTGCAGTGTGACACTTGGCTTGTCAGCACAGCATTAATTGTAGTTGTTTAATGTGGTGATTAGTGTTGTTTGTTCAGATGTCTAATGTAGCAATTAGCCTCAGCAGGGTGTTCGGTGATAGGTTACGAGCACTTTCTTCCTGCCAAGAAGTGCTCTGCATCTCCAGCCTCCCCTTCTGACACTCCTGGGTGCTGTAGTGCTCCTGCACCTCGTCTCACAGATGTTGCAGATGTGTGGCTACGTTTGTGCAAGGCAAGGTGACTTGCTGGCAGAGGGGTGCTGCTGGGGTACTGTTCAATGGGAACTACATTTTTCACTGGTGCTATCTCCAGCTTCTGGGGTACATGGTGTTGTCATTCTGTCAGTGTCCTGCATGGCTTGGCCAGCAATGGTCCATCTAATGCTTTGATTGAACCTCAGCCTCTTAGCAGGAATGAATTTTGACCCAGAAAAGTGGCCCATGGCTAAAACCCACTGTGATGTGCCAGATGTCCTTAGCTGCTGCAAAACTATCGCTGATACGTTATCTGGGATCATGTCCCTTGATTAAGACCCTGAGAGAGGAGAAAAAAATGCATCCCCTGATGCCGAAAGAGAAAGCTATTGATTTTTTTCTTCCACTGGGTGAGATTGGTTTCTGGATTTTGATGGATGACAAGTCGAAGTGTAACATAATCCCCGAGCTGGGGGTTTGGTGCTCGCCAGGGCTGATGCCACCTTACTCCCAAAGCTGTCGGCGCTGGCAGGCTGCTGGTATCACTCCGTGGTGCTGCCCTGCTCTGCGAGGGGGCTGCGAGGGAGAGGGAGGCACCACAGCAGCAGCTTTGCAATGGATTGTTTAATTAGGAGAACGCTTAAATGCAAGCGTCAGATTAAAAGGCTGAGGCCGCCAAGTACTGTGACTCTCAGGGGAGGAGAAAATGTACTAGATTTACGCAAATGGGCTGCAGAGTGTTAGCAGCTTTCCCTGGGGGTTTTCTCACCCCCTCCATTGAAGGCCTGGCTCAGGAAGGCTCTGCTGGCTCCTGCCTTGTGTGCAAGACACTGCCCAGTCCCAGCCAGCTGCTCGGGTGTGCTCCAGGAGCCCTCTCTTTGTGCCTTCTGACCTTCATCCTTCCAGGTCCCAGAAATGCGTGAGGGGCATTAGGAACATGGTGCTGTTTATGGTCTGGAGGCAGCTACACAAGCAATTTGGGGAGAAGTGAGCTGCTTTTGGTCCTTGGTGAGTTGTGGGCTGTGCTGAGCAGCGATGCCTCTTGGCTGCACTCAGTTTTCCAGGTGGGCTGAGGTTTGGGAGCACTGGGGACCAAGGGGAGAGGCTGGGGGTAGGTGAGCCCCTGAAAAGGTAGCTCTGGATTTTTGGCTGGGTTCCTGCCATGTGGCTGATGAATGCAGTCATTCAGGCAGGTTTCTGGGGAAAAAAAGGAACCAGAGTGTTGTTTCCAAGCCAGGTGAACTGCTCTGGTGGGAACAATTTCCCCCAGTTCTTCATTGTTTGAAAAACAGATCCTTTAGACAGAGGTGTTCCTCATACTGCCTGATTTTTACCAGCAAAGCAAGCTGACTTTTTACTGTTTTTTAAATGTAAAACTGGAAGAAGAAAAATAGCTGCTGGCAGCAAGTGTGTTATTGTGCGAAAGCAAAACATAAAGGTTCAAGAGATGAAGCTGCAGCAGATATGTGCCAGGTATCCTATCACTTCCAGCAGCGCTCACTTCTGAGGGATACTGGACCACAGGCAGTACAGGCCATGGAAAGGGTTGCTACCTTCTCACCCCCCCAAAAGGAGCTGTTCCTTGGGGAGGGTGAAGCAGTTCTGATGAATACAAACCCACCAGGGAAGATGCCGGTGCTGAGAAATGCTGTCTGTTGACTGGGAGTTTACAGAGCAAGATCAACTGTGTGTTGGTTTCTGCTTCATGCCCAGAGGCTGGGAGCTTCAAAGTGAATTACACAAGCATTGCACATCCCTGCCGGGAGGGTGGCTGCAGGAAGGAGCCTTTTTCCACCCCCTTTCTGGCAGCCCTTAAGGCAGGAGCAGAGCTGGCTGTAGAAGAAGCACTAATTCAGCCCCGAGGGCAGCAGCGCTGTGGCCAGTAACAACAGCTTGGCTGGACATGGTTGAGTGGAAATGCTGAAGCGTAAGAGAACAAGGGAAAAACATTGCGTTGAAGATGCATCCTCACTGTGCTGTCAGGCTGTGTCTCCCTAAGGGGGTTTCCTGGTCTTCCCTCCCATTCCCACATGTGTACCCACACGTGTTCCCATCCACCAACATCGTGTGCTTTCTGTTCTTCCCAGGCGTGTCCTGGACACCCCGGTTGCCCCGGCTGGACTGGGGATGAGCAGGCCTGCTCCGGACTGCTGCAGCTTGTGGAACACCAGCCCCAGGGTACCCCAGGGGGATACGGTGCCAGGGGGGCTGAACCCTGCTCGGCATGGAGGTCCCACAGCAGAGCCCCCTGCTCGGGGTCTGCAGTCCCCTCTGTTGAGGAGGTCTCTGCAGCCTTTGTGCTCCGAAGGGGATGCAAAACCCTTCAAGTCCTGAATTGGTGCACCAAGGTCTGCTTCTGCTTCAGCTAATCAAGCAATGCTTTTTCCAGCACTGCTCTTTTACTAGAGTAGTCTGCTGTATATTATTTTATTATTTATAATAAAGTCTCAATGTTTCCCCACATGGTGGGACAAGTCCGCAGAGGACGTCTGGAGCATGGGGTTCGGCTGTCCTGCAGGTGTATGTCCTTTGTCCTGGGCTGTTTCTTGGACGTTTATGGGATGAGGAGAAGGGTTGACCCTGCAAAGATTGGATGTGTGCTTCTTGCATGATCAGCAGCAGCAGGGTCAAACCTGGGTCCACATCCCATCCCAGCGCTTCCCTGGGATCATCCTCTCCAGAGTTTCACTCCCAGCTGTAGCCATAAAGCTTGAAATCTGCCTGGGGCTGCGAGTTGGGACTTCGGAACCAGGAGCAACAGGCGTCCCAGGGAAGAGCACTGCAGTGAAACTGCATCCACTGCGGTTCCCGGTGCGCTGTGATAAGCTCTCTTGATTTCTTTGTGAATTATTTAAAATGCAGGAGTTGTAAACAGACGCCTGGCTAGTTTTGTTGTGTGCGCAGGCTAGATTAGAGCAGGAAGCTTCATTACAATGAGCTTAGAAGTCTTCAAAGGCCTGGATGTATTTTCCCCTTCATTGATAAGCAATATTGATTTCAGCAGCAGTTGCCTGCTATGCCTGGCCACAGGAGTGTCGTGCTCCTGTGGATCCAGAATTGTGCATTAGCACAAAATTGTACACTTACTGTTGAGCAAACTAGGTTGTTTCCCGCAGGCTGTTAATTCACTTGTGGGAAAGAGGGTTCGAAAGATGTTTGAAGGGGAGATTTGTATTTTTTTTCTGTGCCAAATAAGACCATAAGAGCTGCTGTGTTGTATTGCTGCCCATCACACTGGCTGCCAAGAGCGCTGCTCATCCCAGTTAAGCGTGTTAGCTCAAGCATACTCTATTCCTGTAGAAAGCCCTCCTCATGGAAAGGGAATATTTGCCTGTGGTCTCTGGGCTGAAAAAGATATCCTAGGTAAAACACTGCTTCCTTTTTAAAGCATAGCATTTTAGCACTTACTGTGATGCTGGGGGTGGGGGAGGAAGGAAGAATGTTTTCTTCCTTATAACTCACCAACTAAATGCAGGATTTTGTTATTTGTGGAAGTGTGTTGGGCATCCTGCTATGGCCAGATACCAGTGACAGAAAGGAGTATGATGGTCTTTAAGGGGTTGGGAGAGATGGAGAAGGAAGCGCTTCCCTGGCCTGCACCAGCTCTTTACACAGTTAAGGCAGGCAGCTGGCGGTGCTGAGCTCATGGCATGGAGTAAACAAAAACACTGGTTATAAACATTGGCATTATGCTGATTTATGTGCAAAGATATATGTTAATCAACTGTTGTGTGTCACGTCAGTGATGCTCTCCCAGATTCGGTGATACAGCCAGACAGAGTGTAAGGCTGGGGTCTGTGTACCTGGAGAAGACAGACATCTCCCATGCTTCATACACACGTTGCCTCTACTTTTTCACCTGCTTGTGCTTCTGACTTTTTTTCAGAAGCAAAATAACAAGATAAAGGTTTTAAAAAAAAAAATAACACTCATTTTTTTTTTCTGTAGAATATGCTTCCCTTTGGTTGTGATCCAGTAGTTGTCCAGAAAAATATGACTGAAGTAAGGTGTGCCTAGTAACAGTGGGTCATACTACTGATGCACATCTGGATGCTGAAGTGTTCACTGGGCGTGGGGAGTTGCGTGGGAGCGTTCCCACTGGAGTCCCACGGGTCAAGATCTGCCCAGTGCATGGACTGCAGGGGCATGTCAGAGGTGCCCGGTCGTGGGCTCAACCAAGTTGAAATCCAGCCTCTTAACTGAGCTCTTGGGCTGTTCTCAAAGAGATTTGAGATCTGTGAGGATTTAAGCTCAAAATGCATCACGATTTGCATGACTAATAACGTGCGTGTGATACTCCACGTAGCAGCAACCACGACCTGAGCTCACATGCAGCAGCTTCTCCCCATGAAATATGTTTGACTAAAACACTAAAATCACAAGAATGAGGGAGTGGCAACTTCTTTTGTATCTTGAGCTTGTTTGATGCTCTTGGATCACATTGAATTTTTGGTTGTTTTCTTATTATTCACTTCCAGAATGACAAAGACCCAAATGTTTTATAACTGGAAACCCAGATGCCAAAAGCTGAAACTATAAGAATGTAAAATATTGTGAATTGTGTCATAAAGCCATGTGAATGTCAACGCTGATTCCTGGAGGCTTGATTTTCTTCTCCTTTACACTCACTCAGATCCAAATTAGCCCTGGTTCAACTGCTTTAAGCTGGCATGAGACGAGCCCTGAACTGTGCTGTTTTAGTCCTGAGTGGGTTCTCGTGTTTGCAGAGGGTTTGTGAAAAGGCCACAATTTTGGGTGCTCTCATCTGCATCCCAGTTTCTTCAGCATGAGTCTTACACTTCTGCCATGCAAGATCCAGGCTAGGAGTTCTATCATTGGTTTTCACTTAATGAAAAACTGACCTCACCAATGTGTGATCTGAAAATAAAAGACTGTGGTCTCTAAATCTTTCCTACTGTCCCTGGATTTTCTCAGTGTTTTTGGCTTATCCTTGCACTCCTGTAACTTATTTATGTTTGCTGCAGCTGGAGGGAGTTAGAGCCCTTTTCCTTTTCTCCTTTCACCTGGTTTGCTCTTTGGAGTAGAGTTGTGAGTAGTTCTGTTCTTCTTCTGCTAGTAAGTCCCAATTAAAGGTGATGATTAAATAGAGTTATGAGGATGGAAATGTTGACAGCCAACACTGAGCATGATGGCAAAGATCTGTGGTGGGTGTTTTGGAGCTGGCATGTAGTAAATCAAAAGAAGTAATTAAGAGCAGTTGTCATTTAAAGGTGAGCTGGCTGAAGCCAAGAAATACCAAAGCCCTCGCAGCCCTTTGGTGCTGTTCAGGTTGGCTGGAAAGAGGGAAGCTTGGAGAATGGAGATGAATCCTCTGCAGGTACAGGTCACGTTGGAGGGAGCCAAAGGACAATAACTGATTACAGCTTCACCTTTAGAGAGCTTTGTCTCCTGTTTCTGGCTGGTGTGTTCTGAGGCTGATCCTTCAAAGTCCACTTTATCTTTTATCCACAAATGCTGGTATGTTTAAATGAATGGTGCAGTGCAGTTGCTATAAATAAGTGAGTGTCAATACGAGGCTTTAGCACATGAAAGGCTCATTGATGGGAGGCAGCACTGATAATGGCTCTGCAGGTTCCTTCAGAAGTCCGCAGGACATGGGAGAGGAATCAGGCTTGCGATCTGTTGTGAGAACTTTTTGATCTTGGTGGAGGTGCTTACTCTGTGCAGCATGGGAAATGGCAAAATAACGGAGAAACCGCTTATTATTGTTATTTTTGTGAAAAGATGAGGGACGACCGGTGTAGGTGGCCACGATAAATGGATATTTTATGAGAACATATTTCTGTTTTAACCTCTCTCCCGCAGCTGCAGGAACCCATAGCTGTCGATCCAAATCAGTCCTTTCAGCTATCTGCTTGGCGCCCTGTGCCTGCAATCCCTTCTCTGGTTTTATTTGCAAAAGTAAAATATCAGCAAGCTATTCCAACCCTGTGCCCGCATCTCTTGCCTCTGGCTCTTGGGGGTGTATGTGTGACACATCTCGTACCAGAAGGTAAATGCACTGATAACAGGTGCTGTGTGTCTAGATCTTCAGGCATGGCAAGGAAGCTCAGAGTTTATTAAAAGCATAACAACCTTCTGCCTTACTGTGGCCCTGCTGAGACTTGGGAGGATCAGAAGGAGCGCGTAGCATTGTGTTGGCTTTGGAGGACCACTGCAGAAGGGGTTCCACTGGAAGATGCTCCCCATATCTTGCTGTCCCCTGGTGCTTCTTCCTGCTCTTGGTTGAGGATGGCTATAACTGAACATCATCGCAGAATCAGACCTTACTTGGATCTGGATGCTGCAGCCTGTCTCTGACCACTGGCTCAAATGATGGGTTGGCCCATGGAATTCAGGTGGCCTTCTCTTGGCCCTATGCTTTGAAGCAGGCAGGTTTTGGACGAGGGAAAGAGAGAAACGTGTAGCACATGGGCTGGTTGTACAACCTGCTGTGGATGAAGCCAGGGACTGGCTTCCAACCTAACATCCTTCTGGGGGCATGTTTTATTGCTTGTTCATTTGTTGGGAGCAAGTCAACTTGGGAGCATGTAGCAGGTCAACTTGTATTTATTGAGAGCTCATAGGAATTGCACTAATGTGCTCAGGAAGACACTTAATCCATTAGAGACAATCTTTGAGGTTTCTGTTGGGATATAGGTGGCTCCCGGCTGGCTGTGCACGGACAGAGGCAGCAACGGCTGCCTTAGGTACAGGAACAAATAGCTTGCACAAGGCATTGGCTTTAATTTGAAGGCTGTTTGCTGTGGGGACAGTGAATTTCCTCCTACATGCAGCATCAGCTGATGAGGACGTGTTTATTGTCATGTCTGCCACCAGGCCAGACAGAAGGGTTGTTGGTGGTGATGCTGAAGCACTCCAACTGGGATGCAGGCACTCTCATACCATGGCGTTTCCAGGAGTATTCTCCTCCCTAAAAATGCTGTTGACATATACCCGGATTTTCCTAATGAGAAAGACTGATCCCTTTCCCAGGTCAGGTTCTGTTCCCAGTCACGTCAAAGAATTTGTTGACTTCAAATTAAGGAGAAACTGGCACATTTGGGGGCTTTGTGGCTTGGCTGTCGGCGTTGTCCATGGGTGGGTATAGCACATTTTTCGCCACTGCTCGGTCGGGACTGCCCTGGGGCAATGGCAGGGAGCAGGCAGAGTTGCCTGCTTTGCTCTTGTCCCTGCCTGTTTTTCTCTGCAGCAGATGTTCTTGTTCCCGATTTGTACTGGGCCACCATTGCACATCGCGCTTCGCTATTGCTCATGATTATTTTTCCCCCAGATTTTATTTTTAATGTCACTGGGGCTATGATGATGGCTGTTTTCTTCCCCCCTGCTGTAATAATTGGTACTTCAGAAGAACTGAAATAGGCAGCCCTGGCTTCCTGCTGGATTGCTTAATGCATTTTAATTTAATTAATTAAATTGTCCATTTTAGTTATGTCACGGGCAAGGCACAGGAAGCCAGGACCCGGAGTGGAGCAGTCTGACGCAGCTCACAGCACGCAGTGTTTAAGTGCTTTATAAAAGCTTTTGTTAGAGGTACATGTTGCTGTTTTTCCCCTCTATAGTGGCTCCATTAAGGCTGTAGCTCTGCAGTGGGGCCAGGTTGGGTGTTGCCATGCTGCACGTTTGGACTCGTGCTATTCAGTGTCCTTTTTTCCAGACTCTCAAATGGAAAATGATCCTGCGACAGTGATCTGCTCAGCTTTCAGAAAATATTTGAGCTCAGCATCCCCTGTGCTGCATTGCTGGATGCTGGGAGCACAGGGGATCTTGCACTTAACCCCCTGCACCCCATCTCACTGTTGCACCTCGCTCATGTGCACATTGTCCCCAGACTTGGAGTCCTTTTAAAGTGTGTGCCACAGGGTGTGTGATGGAACACTGGTTGGTTCACTGTTTGTCTTTCCTGTGCTACAAGAGCAAAAGCTGTCATGGAGGCTCAACTTCAGTAAGACTGTCTTTTGGGGCATGAGACAGACTTATCTGTGTGTGTGATGTCTCTCAGGCCTCTGTCTCTGCTGTTGTGCGTGTTTATATAAAGCCAGAAGGCAGCATCACTGTTGCATTGGTATTGCTCGCTTTACCTTCTGGTCCAACCATCCTACCTGAATCACTGGATGTTCCGCAGCATCTCCAAAAAGTGCTCTAAGGGCAAGCCCCAGTGGTCTGGAAATGTGAACTGTGGTTAGAATTTCTGAAAGGCGTCTCTTCAGCCTCTCCACTGAAGTATTCATGGCTGGAATCTTTAAAATTGTTGCCCAGAATGGGGAAAACAGATGGACAAACAAAAAACCCCTCACTTTTGCTGATTTGGTCTTCCATCATTTGGCATGAGGAACTGGCTGCAGTATGAAATGTTACAGCAAGCGTGTCATAATAGTTCATCCATCAAAATACTTGTCCTGTTAATGGCCACAGCCATTTTTCTTGCTGCTGAATCCACACTGGAGCCAGTTGCCCTGGGATCAGTTAGCCAGTTGTCACCCTCCCAGAGTAGCAGAGCACTCTTGGGGTAAGACCAGCGATGCTTTCCAGATTAAACCCTGCGAAGCTGAGATAAAAATCAGATGTGAGAATTGCAAACTTACAGACATGGTGAAGAAGTCTTTGAGAAGTCGTTGAGACCAAGCAAAGGTCAAAGAAAAACTGTTTTTTCTCTGACTGCTGGCTTGCAGGTGTGCTGTATGATCACACTGGTGATGGGTATTTCCCCTCTCCACACTGCCAGCGAGGCTGAGCTATCTGCAAGGTTGCTGTTTACCAACTATGGAGAAAAAACTTGACTGTTAATTTACTTGCTTGCAACACTGGGAAGGACAAGACCTTTTTTTTGTTGGCATCGTTCCTGTGCGGGAGGTCACGGTTATCGCAGTGAGAGCTCCCAGGCATCCCGCACGCTCAGGGCTGGGGAGGGACAGGGCACTGCAGCCTGTTGGAGGGTAATTCGGTGGAAAGGGGAGTACAGCACATGGCTGGCTTAGTTTATTAAAGCTTTGAGATAAAGGATCAAACTCCAATTTAACTTTAAAATGGGATTCTCAGGAACTGTTGGGGCTGGACTTATCAAGTGATGCTGCATAATTCATTGCTGATTTTTATCACATCGTTTAAACATTTAAAAAAAGCTATCAAAGGGTCAGTGCAGGAAAGTCAGCTGCCGACAGCAACCTTCTCCTTCGCTCACCATCTCCCACACCAGCCGTGCAAGCAGACCCCTGCTGATGGAGCCTGGCAGAGCTATGGGGAGGGAGGGTATCGCTTGAGTTTTGTGGTGTATTTGAAGCAGAGGGATGAAAGGAGGCCTGAAAATGATGGTAGGCTCAATCTCAGCCTTGTGTTCCACAGAGCAGGGGGCTGGAGTGCTGTGGTGTTGTCCAGAGAGGTATAAAATAGAGTCAGCAGTAGCACATGATGGCAAAAACACGGCCCTTGGTGCTGGCCATCTGCTGCTGCCCTGGGGGCTGGAACTGATGGAGGCATCTTGCAAGGAAACTTCATAAAACCTCGATTTTATTGGATTACTTTCAGGGCCTTGATACTTTGGGATTTAGCACTTCTCCTCAGACCTGGTGATTCTCAGATTGTGTTTTGTCCTGCAGTGAAATGGCTTTCAGAGGGAGTCAATAATTTTTCAGTCCAGACTTCTTGCTTGGCCACAGATTATCTGAAACACTTTCCACATGGTTCACAGTAATTGAATGCTTTTCTTAAACTCTGCTTATCCTTGGGAAATCCACGCAAAAAGTTGTTTTGTGTATCTTGGAGCATCCCATAAACAAAGCTGGTGTGTGTTTGTGTGTTGTGCTGATGCTGTTAGTTGTTTTTGGAGGTGAAGAGTAAGAGACTGCAACAGAGGAGTATATTTGATTGCTGTATTAAGTGTTTGTTCCCAACTAATTTAATAAAGTCAATTTAGATTCACCGTGATTTAACTTCGAAAAATAAACTGGCTCTACTTGAGGTGTTAAAAATAGAATTTCTAATTGTGATAGCATCTGGCAGAAATCCTGGCTTTGTCAGTAAAGTCAGGCTTACTCTGATGCTGTAGGTGAGGTTGAGTCATGGAGGTGACAGGTTTCTATTTGAGACGAAAGTAATACCTTTTTGTGTCTCTGTCAAGTCCTCCCAGCTAATGCTGTGGCCCGAGGTAATAACGCCGTGGGTGATATGCCAGCTTGTGCAAAGGCAGCTCTAAAGAGATGGGTCAGCGTTCGAAGCTCTGGGTGAAGGCTTGAGGCTTGTATGTGAAAATAGCTCTTAATGATGCAAACAGCCATGTGTGACCAGCAGTGCCAGGTGGTTTAATTGTGAGGCTGTTTCTGTTTGGATCTTAATGCTGTGTAAGACTCAGCATGTTTTCTCCTCCAGGATGAGCCCTGGCTGGTGACAAGGAGTCTCGATAAGTCTGTTTGTGCTTTGCATGGGGGTTTTCTGTTTTCCCTGCAGTTTTTCTAAGAAAACCCTCCTACTTTTCTCCGTCATCAGGGGACATCCCAGCAGTTTTCCTCCATCCCTTCTCCTGGGAATTGCCCAGGAAAGCACCAACAGCTGCTGTTTTCTCCCCGTTGCAATCACACCTGTGTGCCGGGTTCTGCGCTCTGGCCCCTCTCAGTCGGAGATGCTGGGGCCTTGACCAGCAGCAACAAGGCTTCAGGGGACCCTGATGCTCAACACCCCCATTGCTGGGTTTCCTGGGGCTCCCTGTGCTGCTCCAGCTGCTGAGGGCTCCAGCTGTGGCCATGCAGAGCGAAGCAGCGATGCTGCTCAGGGGGAGCATCCCTGGTCCTTGTCCCCTGCTTTGTGCCACTCTCTAGACCAGACCCTGCCAGTGCTGGCCGGGGACCTGCTCCTCAGCCCTGCGGTCACTCTTCCCGCTCTCGTTTGAGCCCCTGTAAATCCAGAGGGTTCTTCCTGCTTCGGAAGGGAAATCTCCGTCGATATTTATGAAACTTTGTTTTCATAAACTGCCGGTTGTTCAATAGGGCATAAAACAGCCACTATAAGATAGTTATTTGCTCTACAAAATCATTTTGCTCCCTAGCTCAAATTTTACACGGCGCTCACTGCATTTCATTTAGTTGTCTAAGAAATGTGACACAGTAGATTAACTATTGATAGCGAAATATGGAGTTTACTGTACAACACTCACTTACCTGCTTCCATCCTCTCTCTCTTTTAACCCCAAATGATCAAGTAGTGCCAAACCCTGTTGTTCCTACAGCAAAACAGGTTCTGAAATGCCTCAGTGAAGAGAAATTTTAGCAGGATGTTTTAGGCATTTCTTCCTTTTCCTATGTCTCCTGAAATTTAGCATCCAAATTACTGATATCTTTAATGGCTGTGAAGCGTTTTATTCAGCCTAGGTATCTCTCTTGGTGACTAGTCAGTATCTAGCACCTTCAGCACAGAGAAATATTGCCACCATCAACATTAAATTACCATGTATTAAGTCAATAATGCATAGTTAATGACATAGCAAATAATTTATTGTGCAGCCGATTGGGAAATACTCACTTTAGGGGGGAAAAAAAAAAAGTAAATAGGTTGAGGAAACCTATCAGGAGATTTTTTTGGTTTGTTTTTAATTTATTTAGTTATTATTCATTTCCCATCTGTTCAGGACACCTGACCACAGTGCTGTAGGTGAACACAGCTGGAGAACCAGGAGCCTGGCTGAAGGAGAGGAATCAAACCCCATTCAGCAGTCATTTAAGCCCAGAAAATGTTTAGCAAGAAGGGGAAAATCCCATGGCCGAATTCCCATTTGTTTTTGCGCAGGGTGAGGGTCCCCTCTTGCCCCCCAGTGCTGGTCATTCCCCCTGGTACATGCCACGAGGTATGGGAGCTGCTGCACATGGCAGGTAGTGTTTGCAGAGCCCATGACGCAGCACATGCTTGAAGAGGTGGCAAAAAATCTTCTCGATAGCAAGGGAAGGTGAGCCATGGGCACGGGGAGGAAGAGTTATAAACCCTGTGTTATGTAAAGGGCAAAAATAGCTCCCTCGCCGCGATGCTGCTGTGCGTGGGAAGCTGCAGGTGACAGCGGGAGCATCGCAGCATCACGACGCTGATGGGGTGAAGTGCAAGTGGGGGTTTGCTGCGACTCTGAGTCATTTTTGGACATGGATTGTTTAGAGTTGGTGTCAAAGGGAAGGCTGATTTCAAGGGACAGTGGTTGGAAATAAAACAGCCTGCTCACACAATGCGTCTGCTTCCCCAGGTGAATCTACACTGCTTTCTTTCTAAGGGGAAAACCATGAAGTTGTACTACTTTTGATATCAGTCGCTTGGAAGCCTCAAAATTGCAGTGATTGTGAAGGTGCACCTGTGTACAAGTTACCTGTGTAAGTCTCAGTGCAGCACTTGACTTGAAAAACATTTGTTACCAACAATGGTGCAAAACAAATCAAGAAATGGGCCGTATCTTCCCATGCCAACTGACTTTTGCAGTGGCATTGAAATAAAAGGGGTAAAAACCTCTATACTGAGCAAAATCACTAGCGATTACTGAGCAGGAATGATTCTGGTGTCCTTCCAGTGCTTTTTTTTTAGTGGATTGAATGATAGTTTTTAGGAAAGGATGCAGCCACAGTGGATGGGCAAAACCTGGGGATAGTAACTCGAGATTTCTCATGGGAGAAGCATTTCTTACACCTTTTGGCGTGGTGACAGGGAGAACCCAGCCTGCTCCTTGTAGGGCTGTGGCTGACTTGGCAGCCCTGTGCTGGAAAAGGGCTGTTCCCTAGGGAGCAGGAGGTTTCCTCTGAGATTCCGTGGCAGACTGTGTCTTGACAGCCCTCTTGCTCTGTGCAAATCTCAGTGGCGGTGACTGCTTGTGAGCAGAAATCATTGCAGCTCAGTCAGGTCTGGGAGGGGCAATCTTAAATAAATAAATGGTGGGCAGGGTCTTTATAGAAAAAGGTTAAAGGCCTCATTTTTGGAAGACCAAGATTGGTGTAGGGCAGTTTTTTGCAGGAGGGTTGTGGTGTGGCTGCTGGTTCAGCATAGTCTGGGGGTGTCTCGGTGCCTTGTTCGGGGGGTGCCTGCCCAGCAACGCAGGATGCAGGCAGTCCTATGTGGGGATGTGGGCATTCCTGTGCCATCCTGCTGCCATCTGCCGCGTGCAGAGCTCAGCCTGGTGCCTCGAGGTGAGGAGAGCCCATGCTCCCCACTGTGACTCATCCTCATCAGCTCATTTCTCACAAGTCTCCTGCTAGCAGTTTTAATCTGCTGTACTTGAGCAAACATTGATGGTGCAGAGAGGTTGGGAGGCGTGGGATGTTTATTTTACACGCGTTTTTAGATCTGTTCTGACGGTCTCTCCTGGACTGTGGCTTGCCATCGGCATCGAGTTAAATGTCCCTGGGGAGTGTAATTCCAAGTCCTTGCACAATTGCTCCGATATCTGTGCATTGTTACCCTGGTGTCAAGCCGGTGTGGGAGCATTTGAGGTCACGCTAGCAACTTGGGCATTAGCTGGCCTGGAAAATTTGGAACTATTAGGTTTTCAAGACAGGAATATCAAGAGTTTGATTTCTGTTTTTTAGGGGGCCTTGTTTTCCTCCTTAGAGGGCCAAGTGTAATTTCAAGTCTGCTTTGCTTGACCTTTCAGCTTGGAGAAAGACAGACTTTGTACGTGATGTGTGACCATGGTCCTTTGAAACCTGTGAGAAATGGTTTGTTCATTGAACATGCAAACAAATCACCTGCTCTGGCCTGGAATTTAAACTGACATTAAGCTTAGAAAACATCTATATGTAATTATGTGTGAGGGCCAGAAAACAATTTATAACCTTAAAATGATGTAACTAAAAGTGAAGCCCTTCCTATGGAAGGAATTTATCCTAATAAACCCCTAGTTCTTTGCTCCTTGGAAAAGCAGAAGTGTGTTAAGTAAAGCCAACCACTTTCAGCGTAGCAAGTCTCTCGGTTGTGTTTGGGCCTGGCTTTGGGTCTGGACATGAGTGTCTGCAGGAGGTGGTGTGGCCGGAGCCGGCTGTCGCGCCGTCGGGAGCAGCCGCGGCCGGCTGGCGATGGCTCCCCCGGGACAGCTCTGGCCCCTTTGCCCCCAGCTGCTTTTGCAGAGGAACGATGCAGGAGACGGACCCCAAATGCTTTTTCACACATTTAATATTCTTTTCATCTTGCTTTCATTAGTGCGAATAATCTCACGCTGGGATGGGCAGTGACTAGGGAAAGGAATAAAGTTGTTTGTTTGTTTGTTTTAAGTTGCCCTGTTTGAGCAGCTCAGAGGGGATGGAGACTTCCATACTTGTAATTCTGTGGGTATTACTGTGGGTAATTCTTATTAGCAACCCTAGCCAAATTATGTTGCTTTGCCTTTTTTTTTTTTGACATTTCTTCTTTTTGCAACCACATTTTGTCCCCTCTGCCCCAAAACCTTGTTCCAGACGAGTGGTTGGACTCCGTCTTGGCAGGTTGCCATCCTGCTGTCCGCAGAAAAAATAATGCATGCAGTGTAGCCGTAGCCCTTTCCAAAACTGACTGTAAAATGCTGAACTGTAAAAGCCTTTCCTCCTTTCAGAAGCAAGGCCAGGGTTATTAAACACAAAATATTGCACATTAAAATAGCATTAATCAGCTTGACTGAAAAAATATCTCTGGGAATCTTGCAAAATCCAAGTCAATGATAAGGTTTGTATCTTTGTCCTTGACTTGCTCTGTTTCTACTGTTTGTGCAATTTCTCTTGTCTTCTCAAGATCGCTGCAAGCACAGGATCTTGACTGAGAAAGCTTGAAAAGGATTCAGGCTATTAAAAATTAGTTTAGACTATGGTATTCAGGGCATAACTTTTTAATATTCTTACTCTTCAGATTTTCTTTTAAGACTTTTTTCTCCTGCCTTGTGGTGTGCAAAGTTTATGCTTCTGGAGAAACTGATTTTACAAAGGAAAGGGAGGGCCAGGCTATGTCCAGCACCCAAAGCAAATGTCACATTTAGGCTCGGGGTCCATGCTGGAGGGGATGTGTTCTTTCACGGAGGCTGTGGAGATGGCAAAATAAACTGTCTGTATTGGGGAAACTTGCCTCTGAAATGGTAGTATCGTGCTGCTTGCAGTATTGAAGTGCTCTGCAGCTGCCTTTGGACAGCGCTGTCACACTCTTGGGCAGAGAATTGAACGTTCGTTGTCTCTGGGGTGTAGTTTCTGCTGGTACATCAGTGTCAGCGAGGAGCCAGGGGCTGGGCTGCCTTGGAAGGGGTCTCTGGCCATCTCTTTTGCAATACTTTGGTCATAGCAGGGCCAGCTTCAAAGTCGAATCAGGTGGCCTGTGTGAACTGAAAAGTGATCTCAGCCTTTGGGTGAAAATCCACACGCGCTCGTGGACATCCCACACTTGGACAAACCATTTAACGTCTCATCAGAAAGAAATTATCTAAACCCTTCTGCTTAGAAAGGTCCCTTCCTGAGGTAGTCAGGAAGAGCCTTAGGAAAACCAACTGCAGAATGTAAGACTTTTTAATCTTTGCAAAGCTTCGGGCAGGAATGAATTTTCCAGGGCAGGTGCACTCGGATGAGCGTGCCAAGTCTGCAATGTAAATTGTGACGGTGCTGGAGGGTGGCGGGAGGGTATGGAAATGGCCGGGCTTTGCTCAGCTAATTCGCACTCCGGAGCGGGAGAGCCGTACCTATAAATACAGGGAGCTGAGTGCTTTAAGGACCTGTATATCAGCTGGCGTGGCATCGTTAACATTCACATAGGCAATAAACACCATTTGCTGGAGATTTGCTCAGCAGTTCTCATCATCAAATCCACTTACTTTAAAAAATGTGATTGGTGCCTTGGTGAATACATTGCTGGGGGAATGCGCCCTCGTTCTCAAGCAAGTAAAAGAAATATTGGAGTCGCTGGTGTTTATCATTGCAATCCAGCAGTAAAAATAACATTTGGGGTGAAACATGAGAAATGAGCATTAGTAAAATGCGTGGGTTTAGTTTAACAGCTAAGATAAAGGAATAACTCAAAATGTAGTTTGTTAATGGCTTTTAAGTGTCTTCTCTATCCTGCTTTTGATGGCAAAGGGGCTAGCAGAGGTTTAGTCTACTTCATTACTGGCTAGAAAACACTTAGCTTGCTTTACAATACAATTTTTTTGTTCTGTGTTTCTTCACAGAATCCCAGAATGTCAGGGATTGGAAGGGACCTCGAAAGCTCATCCAGTCCAATCCCCCTGCCGGAGCAGGAACACCCAGATGAGGTCACACAGGAAGGTGTCCAGGCAGGTTTGAATGTCTCCAGAGCAGGAGACTCCACAACCCCCCTGGGCAGCCTGTTCCAGTGTTCTGCCACCCTCACTGAGAAGTTGTTCCTTCTCAAATTTAAGTGGAACCTTTTGTGTTCCAGTCTGTACCCATTACCCCTTGTGCTATCATTGGCCGCCACTGAGAAGAGCCTGGCTCCATCCTTGTGACACTCACCCTTTATATATCTGTAAACATTAATGAGGTCACCCCTCAGTCTCCTCTTGTCCAGCTCCAGAGCCCCAGCTCCCTCAGCCTTTCCTCACACGGGAGATGCTCCACTCCCTTGATCATCTTTGTTGCCCTGCGCTGGACTCTCTCCAGCAGTTCCCTGTCCTTCTGGAACTGAGGGGCCACAACTGGACACGATATTCCAGATGTGGTCTCACCTATCCTCTTTAATTCTGTGCAGTCACCATTTCATTGTTTTTCTTGTACTGCTAAGACGTCTCGTTGAGTTCTTTGGAGAAAGAGCCCTCGTGGTCCAATGGGCGCTTTGGGTGGCAGGGGACCGTGTCCTTTGCCTTTGCCGTCCCCCCTGCTCGCAGCGGCTGTGGGGGCTGCCGGCTGCCCTCGGGCAGCTCCCCCTGACCTGCTGGTTCCCACTCATTAAAAATAAGAAGCCGTGGTGGAAGAGGAAACTGGTGATGAGCGTGGCCTTGATGTTTTTTAATTCCCATTGTCAGTTTGCTCTTGCAATGCCCCTCGAGGGGATGCTAAAACAATGAATTCCCATCAGAAGCGTGTTCATGTTGAGGATTGTGTGATTTGATGAATTTATAAAAAAAAAAAAGCAGCAGTGTTAAGCTAATTGTGAGACCTTGCTAATAGTCACTTTTTCTTGTTAGCTGACATGAGCAAATAGCTTAGTTGAAGACTCATTAGGCCATTTGGTGCCTGGTAGATGTTTGAGCAAAATCCTGTTAATTTCTTTCTTTCCTTTTCCTTTTTTAACGCAAAAACTTCAAAATGTAGACACGTCGTGTTATTTTGCTTTTCAGGGTTGTAACTGAGGCTCTAATGGCTTGCAGTGGAGTGCAATAAGATTTTTTTAGGGATGTTTTTTGCCATTTTAAGCCTTGCAGACTGGAAGTAGCACAGACATGGAATTAAAGTTTATGTTGAAGGTACTGAAAAAAGTGCTGTAATGAAGATAGAGGCAAATGGAGATTTGGGGGAGGTTTATTGGTTTCGGGATCTGCTGCCCTTCCCAACCCTGTCCCAGGGACACCGGAATCTGCCCTGTGCCATCCCCGCACCCACCAAACGTCTGCAAAGACCTTTCCCCTTTCTAAAGAATGTCGAGTAAATGTTTTTATGCAAACATATTAAGCTCAGTCCTCTGTGTTTAGATTAAAATCATAACCCAGGTTTCAGAGTAACTGAAATACCATTAGGTTAAGGCTTAAGACCTTAAGTTTGTTTTTTGTTTTGTTTTGTCTTTTCTGATTTGATCCCACAAATCTCTTGTGAGCTTGGAGTTCCCTAGAAGCTCACAAAGGCCCATTGATTTTGCAAAGATAAGCATGCACTCAAGTGCTTTACAGGATCAGAGCCCAATTTAGGTTTTCTTTATTTGCTTATATCGAGCCTGTAGGGATGACATTTCCAGGTTTTTCCTGGTAAGGAATAGAAATTACTGATTTTTATGGCAGTTCAGATTTTGATTTCACATGATTCCAGGAGCTAAGTTAGCCTGGTGTGTAACCAAATGTAAAGAGGCAGGAACATTGTAAGGAACTGCCTGTTTGTCCTATATTTCTTATTTTATGTTTGAAACATATAATAATAATAATAATATATATAATAATCAGTTCACGTATTTGCCTTAATTTTTAAAGAGGAGGAGAAAAACAACAATAATTTGCAAATTCTAGATAGAATTTCCATGTAGCAACACCCAGCCCATCTTTTCCACTGCAAGGGTAGATTCCTCCAGCTGCCCGGATGAGAATTGCTCCTTCTCCATGAGCCAGGTCAGTTATAGCCAACTGCCCTCTAAGTTCCCATCTAACCCATGGGGGAAAATGTGAGTCCCTAAGGAGTGTGAAAACCATCTAAAATGTGCTGTCTCTAGGAGTTAGATGGAAAGTGGTACGCTCCATCGGGTTGGAGGAACCTGTTTAAATGTGTGCTCAAGTATTATAAAACTATGTTTTACAGAGTTCTTTTTATTACGGTGATGTGAGGCTCAGTCACATAAAGTTATATGGGCAACGAACAGGCTGGTGCTGAAATGGAGTTCTTATGGCTTTGTTTTGATTTCCACAAGGAAAAAGAATGAATTTGAAATGCACCTTCCAGCTGCAGATAGAAATCTTATTAAAAGCAGAGCAAACTCTGAATTGGAAGTTCTTCTTGCCACAGGGTGTAAATTACAGCTGTTCTCATATTGGATTTATTCATTTATTTATTTATTTCCTTTTTTTCTTGCCTGGGGGACCCAGACCTTCAGGCCGAGCTTTGCAAAGCTCTCCTTGTCTTCTCTGTGTTTCTGTGGTGGTTGTGGGAGTTTTGCCTGAGCAAGGACTGTAAGACAGAGCCCAGCCTTCTGAAAAATTGTATAAATCCAATCTCAAATGTAAGCAAATCCTTGAAAGGAAAACTGGAATGAGAACTCTCGGTTCTTAGTGGAATTAGCAGTGCAATTAGAGTGTTAAATACGTGCTGCAAACACTGTATTTGTTATGCTAATCAGCACCTTTTTGTTTCTCTCCTAATGCCTTTCACCTGCAATGATTGGGAATGCTTGAAATGGCTGGATATTTGGCATTTTCTGTTTTCCATCACAACTCTTCTGGAAATTCCTACTTGAAGGTAAGCCCATTTTTATTAAAAATACATAGATCTGTATCTTGGGTCTAGCCTAGGTTTTGCATTACATTTCAGGGAGGAAATTGCCAGCAGTTGGAAGTTATCAGTCTGTAGTATATTCCACTCTGTCACCAAGGATTAGGTGTCAGTGCTGGAAAATGTTCATCAGCCAGGCTAAAATTAAATTTGGTGTACCATGTTAAAGAGTCAAACATTCAGGAACTTGCCAAATGTTTACGGTACTGAGGATCACCTTTTGAAATTGGTGGGGGTTTTTTGATGTTTCCTCTCTAGGAGTTAAGATTTTACTTGAATCCTTCTGGTAGAAACAGACTAGGTTTCTAATCCTGCAGGTCCTAAGGACAGCTTGAGGACAAGAACCTAAATGCCCTGAAAGCACAAGTCAAACACAACCAAGCATGGATGATTTTATTTTTCTAATAACTCGAGGATTCTCAGGGCTTTTCTCAGGTTTTGAAGTCTTGACCCTGGTTTGCCAGTGGTTGCTATTCTTGAGCTGCTTTCTTACACACTTCTGGAAAGCTGCTTCTGTTAGTCAGCTCGTGTCTGTGCTCAGGTGCAGCTCTTCCCTGCTGTTGCTCTTCACCCACTGCAAGGTGGTGAGATGGTCCCTTGGTCACAGGGATGTCCTCAGATGGGTTCTAGGGGCCAGGATGGTCTCTGATGCACTGGATCTGGTGGGTGCTGGCCAGGGGTGGTGCGTTTGTGAGCACCACCAGGTAATGTGTGGTGCCAGGTGGGCTGGCATGGTATGAATGAGAACCCAGCCCTGCACAGTACAGATTGGGTTGAAGGGACCTTCAAAGCTCATCCAGTGCCACCCCTGCCATGAGCAGGGACATCTTCACCAGCTCATGTTGCTCAGAGCCCCGTCCAGCCTGGCCTGGGATGTCTGCAGGGATGGGGCATCCACCACCTCTCTGGGCAACCTGGGACAGCGTTTCACCACCCTCATTGTAGAGAATTTCTTCCTCATGTCTGGCCTGAATTTACGCTCTTACCTGGTCGTCTCCAGCTCCTTGCAAGCAGAGGACCGTGCCGAGCAGCACCCAGGTGTCACGGCTGCTTCCTCAGAGCGGGGTGTCTCTCCAGCCGCGGTGCAGGGCAGGGCCCCTCTCCTGCTGCCCGGCTCTGGTTGCTCACCCAGCAGAGGCAGCCAGGTCCCAGCAAGCTTTCTCCGAGTTTAATATCTCACCAACAAGCAGAAAAAAAAAATCCTTGGCAATTCCTCCCAGGTCTGCTCGATTTGTCTTTTCCGTTTCCATGATGCAGCAGGTTTTTTCGTCAGGACATAGATCGCTGTTCTTATTTTATGGAAGGAGATGTAATTACAGCACGAGTGAGCCACATCCATCATTTCCAGTTCAGAGCCCATCCAGAGCTTGTCTCTGTGTTTTGGGTACGTGAAGTCACAGGGTTGTGTTCGCTGCATTTCCCCTGCGTTTGCCAAAACGATAGCTAATTAGGGCAGAAGCAGGACATCTTCCAGGCTATTTCCTTGCAGGATTGGTTTTTTTATGTCATCATGCACTTTCTCCAGCATTGCAGCACTTGGTGCTCTCACCTCTATTTTTTTTGCAGTATGTAATCCTTCTGAATTTGGAGCCTTAAGTGAAAATGATAATGCAATGCTGGCTTTATTGAGCTGGAATAACTGGCCTGGGAAACTGGACAGAAGTAGCGAGACCTGTGTGTGCTGGCTGAGAGCAAACGAGCAGGAACCGCTCTAGATTGGGAAGGTTTGTGTTTGTGGTGCAGTCTCCCTTCTCACTCATGGTATTTTTTTTGTGACTGGTGTTTAAATCAGTGTCCCTCGGTCTGAGGCAAGAGGACATCCCTGAAGCTGATACTGTTTGTCAAACAAGCTTTGGGGTAAGCATTGCAGCTCACATAACACATGTGCTTCATTAGCATTAGGGGGATCATATTTTGAGGAAGCTCCAGATCTTCTTCTTTTCAGCCCAGGGAGTTCATTCCAGAAAACTGGCCCTCTGGGAGTCTCTACCGTCTCTTGCATTTCTATCCCAAACACACCAGGTCAGGATTTCAGATGGTTTTGGGGCTAGCAAGACTTGATCCAGTGGCCCTGTCGTGCCCTGAGAGCCCAGGGTTTGAAGCCCAGCACTGTGGAAAACGGGCTGAGCATTTACATGAAGCTCAGGGTGTGGTTGCTTCTTGAGGGAAATTTAAAACCAGTGGGGATGCTTTTGACATGCACTGTCCCGTTTATTTTTCTCAGGGGTACCTAGACTTTTTATTCTTGTGACTGTGCTATTTTCCAGTATATTAAACCGTCTATTTTGTCGCCCTTCTGGATCCCAGGGCTGCTCCTGGGCTGCGGTACCTGCTGCACCAGGCTGTGATGCTGTGCAGTGGGCCAGCATGAGTTTGAAAAAATGCAGTGAGGACAATAAGGCAACGATTGCTTTAGCTACCCCTGTTGTACATGCGGTTGCATAAATGTGCTAGATTATGATTATCTCTGTCTCATAATTAGCAATTTGCATAACTGCTTGCTGTGAACAAGAAGTCCCATCAGTGTTATGAAGGATTTATTTAGCTGTCTGAATATATTTTTGTTATCCAGTGCAGGAAGAAAACAATCGAAATGGAAGCAGTCCCAAATGCTTGGTGTTATTTCTAACCCGCACACATAATTAACAGGAGTACTAATTGTTCAGCACCAGAAACTCATTTGTTTCTCTATAGACTTGAAGAACATTAATTCTCCGAGTGCCTTTCTCTCCTTTTCCCCATAGCCACTGGCATCATAAGGTCTGCAGTCGGTTGTAACCAGATTACATTTGTTGGGTTTGCTAGGTAATGTTTGTGATGGTCTTGTCTTTTCCCAAGCTTCTGTCTAAGCAATGAAATGTATGTAAATGTATGTAGTGAGGGCCGCGTTTCAGTCTCCAAACAACGGATCCTTGTATCTGCTGTTGTCATATGAAGCAAGGGCTTGGCCGAGGTACCGGTGATACCTCGGGTACCTGCTCGTTGCCAGAGCATTCCTGCCCAGCGAGTGCCAAGAGATGAGACCCGCCTTTGCTTTCTGGCTTTACCTGTTCATCTCCTACGCTCCAGAAGGTAAAGTTTACCCTTTGAAAAGGGACTTTGCATATATCGGTTTGATTTTGGAAAGTTGGGTGCGGAGTTGTTTTTGCCTGTGTGAAGGACCGGACTGACCCCATACCAAATGACTGCTTTATTTACCCTCGGGTAGTGTGGGAGGCACAGGAGCTGGGAAATCCACCTCTGTGAGCAGCATCTCTTTTGAAAGCCATTTAGGTGTAGGTCTCAGGTGAGTACTGTTTTGTGCCTCATAGCCTGAGTTTGGTATAGAGCTGGATCAGCAAGGGATAGGCTGGTGAAGACCCCAGCTCTGGGAATTTTCCCATTTTTGCAGGGATGAACTAGTAGAACGCTGTGAGTGGCGTACAGCTACTGAAAAGGGGCTGGGTCAGCAGGTCCTTTTAAGTTTTTGGTGACAATCCTGAAACATTAAGATCCTCTAAAAGTCCTTTCCTGTATCAGACTGTAGCTTTTTCTGCATAGAGAAAAGTAACTTGCTTGTGGACCGTATGTCATATGTGGTGACCAACATTTCCAATGTCTAGACCAAAAGAAGCTGCTCAGAAAGCTCTGAAGCACATGCTCTGAACTCATGGGGCTCTAAGTACGAGGCTGAGAGTGCTCTTACATGGTAGCCCTAAAGCATGCTAGCTAAAAGCGCAGAACAGTGTCTTTAGAGAACTTGCTCAAAATAAGATGATGTTGTGTAATCCAAGAGCCAAGTGATTTAATATGCAATGATCCCAAAATCTCGTTTAAAGAAGTGAATGTGCAGGCTTGCACCAACATAATTTACTTATTTTTATGACTATCTTCCATGCACTGCTAATAAATATGAACTATTAACCATTTTTTAATCTGATTCACATTTACTACAGGTTGAGTGCGAGGCTATAAATAAGGCTTGCTTAGGGGCATGAAGTGTAGAGCTGTGTGAGTGGGTCCGTCATCCATTCTTGGGGCCTGGGCTGTGCAAGGCAGCACTTATTTGCAATGCTGATCAGCAACCGACTCAGCAAGGCTCTTAGTTAATTCATCAGATGGGTTTTCTGCCTGTCTGCAGGGATGCTCTTCTGGAGCATTTGCACTGCCATTTCCTTGGAAAAAAGGTCCCGCTCTGTCTGCATGGGTAGAAACAGGTACTTTGGGGCATAATCTGTGGGAACTCACAAGTTGCGAGAGCTATGGCCAAACTGCTTGTGAAGGGGAAGGGAGGCCTTGTAGAGGTACTTATTGCTGATGTTTTCAGTCTCCCTTGCTCTCATCATTCCCTCCCACCTTTCCCCAGCCATCAGGTGATATGAGTAATACGTGCTCACGCGAAGAGAAGAGTTGGGCATGAATCATTGGAGGGAAAGGGGACGACATCCTCAGGACGCCTTTGCAAGACTGAATATTTGTAGTCCTTTTAAATTTTTCTCTCCTTTCATGGAGCCGTTTTCTCCTACAAGGTTAGGTCCCCAAAGAGATGGTCTTTCTGGAGAGGGAGACAGAGGTTGCAGATCGAACAACGACAAAAAGAAAGTTGCTTATTGGACTGTTTCCAGCTGGGAGTTTTCAACTCAAAGGGGAGAAATGAGCACCTGTAGCAGCATCCCAGGGTAGCAATAGCTAGGGCAGGTGAGAAATGACTGTGGGTTTCCTGCTGGAAATTTAGCTTTTATAAAGGAGAAAATAAAACACAGGAAACGCAGGGAGGCCTCGCGTTCTCCTCGCGCTGCAGCGGGAGCCTGTTTGGTCCTGACCTCGTGCCTGGTGTGTCCGACAGCAGAGCCCTCCCGGCGTGTGCTGTGCCGCTCAGCTGCTGCGAGTGCTGAGACGCGCAGCCCAGGCCGGGGAGACTTGTCCAGAAAGAGGAGATGCAGGGAAAGGGCAGCTCTGGGGCCGCCTGGTGAGGTGGGGCAGCATAGCTTCTCTTCTTGGCTGGAAGCTTTCTGATCGTTTTGTCTCAGATGTTTACCTTCCTGATCGCAGAAGCTCCCTGAGGAAAAAGAACCCTTTGTGATAAATAGTTTTGTCAAAAACCCAATTTTCTTTCAAAAGTGTTCTGATGAAAACTTCTTAGTAACACACACCCTTGGTCTTACTTCTCCCTTATTTGCACAAGCAGGCTTGATTTATTTTGCGCTTTGATGTATCGTGCAACTGCAGTTGTGAGTAAGTTGTGGGAGCAATTCTTTGATGGTTCCCAAGATTGCATTAACGAGTGGGGGCGACCTGCAGTCCCAGGAACTGCCTGATGGAATTACAGCTGGCAGAAATTAATTTATAAACATCAGTCTGAAGCATACAACAAGAGGAATGCATTACAGATCCCACAATAGCTGTGTTTATTGGTGCGTTATGCTTTTCACACTGGTTTTCATTGCATTACATGGCTGATAATTAATTGCAGAGAGAAGAGGCCAGTGCCCTGGTCTGATGGAAGAGCAGAGAAGGTGCATGTCTGCTTAGCTCCATCTGGTATCAATGGACAAATGAAGTTTGTATGGCATTTATATTATCAGCTGCATGCTTGCATTAAAGGAGATGTAGAATATGATAAATATTTTATGGTGCTTTGAGTGAGGGGAAAATCTGAGATAGTTTCCATGATTTGTGCAATGCCATTTTCAGTACAAGAGCAGAGAGTACAGGAGATTGTTCAAAATTTTCTTGTGGTGCCATCTTGATCCAGCTTAATGCTTTCTTCTTGTGGATCTTGTGTTCCTTGCCTTGCATGACAATCAATAAATGAAGCATCAGACCTGAATTCCATGCTGTTCCCAGGAGGAAGGGTTCCCATTGAGGTGGGTGAGAGTTTGGCAGCATCTGCAGGAGAAGCCCTGCAAGATCTGGCTCTGCCAGATCTGTCCTGGATCTGTCCTGTGACGGGGTTTTCCTTTTGGTGGCTGCACTGCTCAAAGTTTGGCAGCTTTGTGTGGCTTTGAAATGTTTTCTGAGTGCCTGCAGTGTGGATTTTCTAAAGGTGGGTCGCTGCCTTTACGCTGTTGCCGTCAAGTCTTATGGGTTTTATGTGTAAAAGCAACGGTGCGGCCGTTCTGGTGGGCGATGGGCTGGGGTGAGCAGCGCAGGCGTTCGTCTCAGATGGCACTGAAACATCCAGCTCTTAGTATTCGTCCTGCTTCCCGCTGATAGATAGGTGCCTATTGAATGCTGCCTGGATCCCAGGCTGACTTGGCTGTCCAGACGATATTAAATGAAATTAATTCACAGCACCTGCAATGTTGTTTGCTGCTTTGTTACGTCGTCTAGAGTAAGAATGGGTCAATACTGCATTAGTTCTGGCTTGATGTGACCTATCTGAAGCCACCAGAGTAAATTCAATTTGTGTTCATTTCTGTGCTGGAGTCTGTTCTTCACAGGCTTGACAAGAAATTCATCTTACCTTGTTTTTACTTACTTTGAAAGGAAGAACAGTGGAAGGACTTAATCCTGGAAAGACTTTGTGCTGGCTTTCAAATACTCTTTGTCTAATGTTTCTGTGCAGCTTTGGCCTGTTGATTCTCAGCTAATCCATCTGATTGTAATTCTCACCAAGTCCTTTGCAGTCCCTGCTCCCCCACCTCCAATTCCCAGGAAAGGTTTTAATAGCAGAGGCAGCACCATAGCAAGAGTTGTTTATTTACAGATGTAAATAGTGCAGCTTTTAGCCATGATTTTTCTCCCGCCAACATAATTCATGGACTTCAGTAATGTCACTTCCCCGCTGCATGGGCATTTATATTATTTCTAGTGCCTGATCTGTGACCCACTATAGTCAGCAAATGTCTTTCTTCTGACCCTGTCTGGCTTTGGATCAGGTGCTATGGAGCCTTCTGGGTGAGAGCTATCTGTGCCTGTCTAATGGCTGGATCGTATGTCTTAGATTTTTCTGGTTAGAAAAGGATATAAAAAGCTATGATGTTGGAAACCATAATACTTTGTTAATTGGATTGCATTACAGCCCGTTAATCAAACTGAAAGGGGGTGTTAACTGGATTTTCGTGTTTGCTAAAGAAGCACTTGCAGCCTTCTGCAAAGATGAGGACCTGTTTGGTGGTGCTTGGGGACACGGAGTCAAACCAGAGTTTCCTTGCAAGGAGCTGCAGGGTGTCCATGCAGCTTAGTGGCTGTGGGGATTCCTGGTGAGGTGCAGGATCAGGCCCCATGATCCCAGCCCTTCCGGGGTGTTGGACCTGCAATCGCCAGGGACCTGAATTCAAACCAGTTGAGGATTCAGGTTGGTTGGGGTCCTTAAACACGTGAGATGCAACAAAATTTTCATGTAAAAAAAACCCTGAAGCCTCTCTGTGAGCTTTCCCAGTTTTAGAAGGTGCTTTTCCTGAGCCTCTCCTGGCATGGATGACTTTTTCTGGCCAGGAAAGCGCACCAGGCAGAAACAGCAAAGCTAAGCCTGTGAGTTCATGGGCATCTTCACAAATGTGCCGGCATCTCAAGTTTATGAAACAATGCTGGTAGGTTTTAAGTTCATGTTTATGGGAGATAAAGATGTTAAAAACCCTGTATGGCTTTTTCCAAGAATCACTTACAAAGGACCATGGATAAGGTGGTAAAGATATTACTTTGCCTGTTAGGCTTCTTTTTTCATACCTCTCTCTATCTGTTGGTTGCACAGTTGTCACCAGCCACTCAAACACAACAGGTTTTGGCTGCTGTTCTTGTTTAGTGTTCTTTTCTTTTTGTTTTTTGCAATAAACTATTTGCCATTTCAGTGGCAGGTTCTCATTATGCAAAAGGAGAAACAGGCAAAGCAAGTGTTTAAAATTACTTAAAACTTGGGCTATGTCATCTGTATCATTAAAAAACACTGCTTGGGTCATTGTTCAGTTGCAGCTTTGCTGCTGTTGCTTTGGCAGATGCCTAAAGATCCTTCCTGGCAGCTAAACCTGGCCTAGGGACCTGGCCTTGATGGGCTACGGGGCCTCCTGCATCCCTCAGAACCGCAGCCGAGGGAAAGGGCTGCAGCTTCATTTCCCCCAGTGCAGCCACCCCGCAAGTAAACAAGCATTAATCATCCACCCCAATGAACTGCTCTTAAATCGAAAGCGGCTGCTAAATTTCTGATTGTAATTGTGATTTGCATTGCCGAGCAGTACCTAGGGTTTAAATAATCGATGTTTCAATTTTTTGTTCCGTTTGCGTGTGCTGGGTGTCTCCCTGAAGGGAGGTTTGGTCGGACTGTTTGGTCCCTCTTGCAAACCTGGATCCCCTCATGTTACCTTTGCAGCTAATTGCTAGGTTTTATTTTTGATTCACAATTTGCCTTGAGTCGTAGCTGTGTGGAAATAGGCATTCTAGAAAGTAAATTTTTAGAATTCGGTGTTAATTGACTAAAGTAACTCAAAGGTAGAGGATATATAGGAAAATTAGCAAGTAACTGAAGAAAATACCATCATTTCTTAGGAGGATTGTTCCTAGCTGTCCTCATTCAGCCCCATCCAGCAGACTTGGAGGCTGGAGGAGCTGAAGGGTGACGGGAGCATCATTCCCATCACCCAAAATTCTGGTCCTGGTCTGTTTAAGGGGTGCAAAGTAGACAAGGCGTACCCCAATGGAGAGGTGCATAAGGAGACGAGAGCCCACATCCCTCTCTCAAGCCCTCGTTCTTCTGCTCCTTCCCAGCTCAAATGCGGTTTATCAGTATAAGCATGCACCACTGTCTTCACAAAATGTGTCAACACATTTCTAAGGAAGAGGTGTCCCCCCAATACTGCCAACAGTGTTAAAACAGCAACAAAGCTGCTTATCAAAGCCAGGGTAAATCAGCAATGTAGTGTTGATGGTAATTCATCAAATTAGTGGAATCACTATGTAAGAATTGATTAATTTGGGTACTAATTTGAAGTCTAAGAGGGTGACTCTCTGTCTGGCACAGGCATCTGGGATTTCTGGTAAGTCAATCAAATCTATAATAGCAAGCTGTCTAAATCATATGGAAAATAGATTACTGTCTGACACTTTGGCCACTACGGCAGAGGCAGCTGCACACATGTGGTTCAGGAGGGCTGGGAAGGGCTTTCAAATACCTCTTGGCTTGTCGCACAGTGTTTCCGCACTAGCAGGATGAGAAGTCATTGCAGCTCAGGAGCGGAGGGTTGCAGAGCAGCGGAGCAGGCCTGAACCTGCGGTCTCTCCCTCATCTGTGAGGGACCGTGGTTGCAGATGGCTTGTTGGCATGTTCCCGGGGCTTGCAGATGTGTTTTCTATAATGAGAGGGATCTAAAAGGCCTGCTGTGTTTTTAGATGGTTTTGCATGGTGCGCGGTGCTGGATGCAAGCTCTTCTGTTGTTGCTGTAGTGGAGATAAGTGGACTGTGGATGTCCCAAGGGAGGATGAGCCCAGAGCATCTGAATGGGTCACAGCAGGGGCCAGCCCGGACAGACCTGCCTGTTCTGTGTGTTCCCATACCAGAAGCGTTCTGTCCGTGTGCTCACCTGAATCCAGGGACAGTGAAATGTCCTTATTGCACAAGGTGGTGGGGGAGATATAAACGAGACATGGGGTATTCTGAGACTGTGCTATCAGAAGTCATGCAAATGCCCAAGATATAAACCCAAAAGATTAGAGCTGGGAAAAAGAAAGAGTAGGGGGAGAAAAACTTGAGAGGTGTAAAAAGAGGGGAGTTATTTGTCCTCTTCTTGCTGAGCGTGACTGTGTGCAACTGGTTTGTGTTGCTTTCAGGATGCAGCGAGAGGTTGCAGAGGGTGCTGTAGCTTGATCCGCCTCTAAAAGAACCCGGGTTGTGAAGGGATTTTCTGCGAGCTGGTGTTGTCGGTGGAGATTTCGGAATAGAAGTTGTTCTTTCTGCAAGCAGAGGTTGAAGCCGGTTTTGTGAAGCCAGCCCTGTTCGTGGCGGCTCCCTTGGTGCGTGGAGCCGCAGGCACTGGGTTTTTCTGCTGAGCCCCCGGCTCATGCCGCCCGTCCCCAGGGAGGCCAGTCTCGTCTGGATGGCCGCTGCCAGGAAAACCCCAGTTTAAAAGCTGAGAATTGCTTCCTCTAATGGCTTTTTATCCAGCAAAATGTTTTGTTGCCTTATTTATGACTTCTTCTGTAGCTCAGAAGCCTGGGATGAAAAGGCTGAAGGCTTCCTTTTTGTCTGCAAACTTCCTCTCACTGCTGCGGATTTGCAAGTTCTTTAGTGGGAGGAAAGCTGTGGCCGAGACTGGCCTTCCCCTGAGTTGTTTCATTATGCTGTTGACATGAACACTAAATCCTGCTTTCCTTTGCTGCATGCTGAAGGTCACTGCTGCAGTATGATCGTAATGAGCCTCATAAGCCAGCGTCTCATCTCAGCAGGCCTCTCCGCGGATCGCCCAACAAAAAACCTAAAACAACCATTTATTCTTTAACCTTATCAGTCTACAGATGCCAAAGGCATCGTGTGAGCTCAGAGTCTTGTAGCTCATCGATATTCAATGATGCTTTGATCATATAGGACCTGGGGAAGTAACAGTAGGAACAAAGCAGTGCAATAAAAGTAGGGAGCTTTTCAAGCAGTAAATGCAAGAGGCAGCATCAGAGCGACCACACGGAAAGCGATGCACCTTGTGCTGTTTATCCCAGCAGGAAGAGGTGGTTGTGCGGGCCCACCCCGGCTTTTGCTCACACGCGGTGTGTGAGGGGCAGATGGAGGATGCGTCCAGCCCGCAGACCGTGCGCGCTCCCTGCAGCAGGATGCGGTGCTAAAACAGAGGGAGAAGTTGGAAATGAGCCATTTAAATGAATGCACCTGCAGCTTCTGCACCCTCATAGTTTTCAAATTAACACCTGCACATTTAGAACCCATTAAAATAATAATTTCGTGCTTCACTGACTACCCTGGCTGTTACGATTGCGGAAGAATAGCCTGGGAATACCCAAATAATATTCTTGTAGGGGATTTGTCATGGTATAGATGGACATCAAGAAGCAGCCATTTGTAAAAATGTTCATTACATTGTCATTTAGATTGTGTGAGTTTGATTTAATTAAAAATACAAAAAGCGGGAAGATAAATCACCCAAAATTTGGAATAAAGCAGCTGACAAAAAATGTTTATCAGAGCCTTTAATATAATCTGTGCAAGATATATAGGTCAGAATATATACATGTGTATCTTTAGGTACCCACAGTGTTGTCCTCATGAGCACTGTCACCTGCGCCATGGGGGGAGGTCCCTCATGGGTGATCAGGTGTGGATGGAGGCAGGAGTGTTGGCATCTCCTGCATTTTATTGCTCATGTCATGACTACACCATGTCCTAAGTGTGCAAATGGAGAGCTTTCAAAGGCTCAGGGGCTCGCTGGGCTCAGCAGCTCTGGGCATTCCTCTTACCAGCATCATGTTGCTCATGTCCTCCCCTTGCTTGCAGAAGGAGGCTGAGGTGAAGAAAGGTGAACGAACATCTTCCCTCTTGTGCTTGCTGGTCCTCGCAGGTGTCACAGTCTCTGCCTGCAAGTTCACTTCTGCAGCTCTTCTGTTAAACGTGATTACTCCTGCGTCAGTCTCGGGTCAGCAGGAGAGAGTTCGTCTCCTCAGTCTTTTAGATGTCTAAAAATTACTTGGAATTTGAAGCCTACATGGGCTAGGCTTCCCTTGCAGAAAAGCGGGGAAGAATGTGGTTGTCTAAAGGTTAATTCCTTTCTGCTTGCCCCTCGTCTTCCAGGAATAAGCCTAGAAGACTGCCCTGCACTTGAGCTGCTAACAGGGATGTGTTGGGGTAGGAGGAGGGATTCTGCTGTCTTGTCCGAGGCAGAAGCTCCAAAAGCTCCTTCTCTGCACACTGGTCTCCAGGGCTGCTCTCATGCTCTGCTCTTAAGCAGGGCCATGGTTGAGCTGGCTTTGACGTGTTGTGCTTGTAAAGCCCTGTTCTGCGTAACCCCAGAAGAGTTAGCTTGCTCCCGCGTAGCTAACTGCAGGAGAGTGAATGGCACAAGCTGTCATCAGAGTGTGGGAATTTTCCTTTGGATTTGTGAGCCAAGATGAGGATCAGGGAACTTTATGGGGCTGTATTTAGGGCCATATTTGCTGCTTGGCATAGTGAAAAAGAGATCGCTAGAAGAAAGGAGCGAAGGCACTCATCTATGATACAGACAGTGTGTGACAGCTGATTCAGCCTGAATCGGGCAGCCGAGCATGCAGAGCGCAATAGGCTGGTGTATCTTCCTCTGTTACAAATATTCCTGGGTAGGTGCTGCTTGCTGACGGTGCAGACACCCTACAGGGGAGGGAGGCAATGGCAGAGCTGGTGCTGTGCAAAAGCCAATTATCAGGACATGTTTTTCAGCAGGAAGGTCTTCCCAAAGCATGTGAGCAAGGAAATTTGCAAACTAAAAGTGCTGTAATACCTTATGCCCAGTTTTTGCTTTATCTTAAAACTGCATCCGCCTCACTAGAGACCTGAGTTTCTTCCTGTCTCCTCTAGTCCAAGGCAGGCTCTCCAGTGCCTTCGCCATCCTTGGTGTGCTAACAAATGTCTTAAAAATGTCAAAGGGCAGAAGTTCCTCCCGCTCCCCGGGCAATCCATCGTGTCCTGGTCAGTGGGACGCCTGCTCACGGGCATCATTCGCTGTATGAGCACAGACATACAAGCACCGTGCACAGAGAGGTGGTGCTGCTCCTCTGAGCATCGTGGCAGCTTGCTGCGATGGGCTGGCTTTGCTTAGAGCTCACTTCTGTTAGCAGCCCCTGGTCGGTGAGCAGAGCACTAAGTCATGGTCTGACTGCGAAACGCCTGAATGATAAGGACACGAGGTTATCTCCCCTACTTTCTGGAGCACTCTGAAGTGATAGTGCGGTTTTTGCACTTGGTGCTAAGGTTGGCTTCACTGTGAATATATGTTACTGCCAAATCCATGTTCTTTGACACTAATGTGGCTGATGTTTCTTTATGAGGTTATTAATTTCTCCCATGATTTTGTACTGCAGAGCAGCACACGAGTCTGCATGTTGTCAATCATTTAGCATTTGAGTGTTCTCCCTTTATTTTCCTTTGCATCTACTACATTTAATTGTCATCTGGGCAAAGTAAAAGATACATTGAGTTAATAAATGCTGGCACACGTTGATTCTGGAGCGATGCCTTACAGTTCCTCTGGTGCCTTCTGGATGGAATGAGGCCACCAGCAGCTCCCTCCTACCGGCACCACAAGCTCTTTTGGCCCGCGTAGTGTGTAGCAAGACTTTTAGTAGCCACCAGGAGAGAAATGTTAAGGCAGGCAGAGGTGTAAAATCAGCAGAGGTTTCGATCTGACTTGTTGCAGTCGTCTGCCTGGAATAAAGGGAGTGCTCCAGTTGTTTGGTGTTTGGAAGAAGAATGGGCTGACACAAAACAGCAGGCAGTTTTTTGGTCTCATGCTGCTTAATAACACATTCGATATTGATTAACTGTAGTTTTAAGCCCATTTGGACAATTCAGCCACTTGACTGAGAGTTTGAAGCACAGTGGAAGAAATGTTAATAAATGTAGTTCCCTGTTTGATCATGAGTTTAAATTTTAAAATCCTTCATGTATAAATCGAGTTTTTGTATTCCCAGGGAGACGCCAGTTTGATTTATGACCTTTTTATATCCCAAATACAATTAGCACTCCATCAGTATGCAGATAATACCGTGGGGTCCGGTGACTTGAATGACTTCCAGTTACCCCTGTATTGGGAAGAGGTGTCACAGCTAATGAAATTCTCTCCAAAAAGTATTGATTCATTAGATAACACGATCCTTTGACTGTCCTTTGCGCAGTGAACTGTCAGGAAAAATGCATCTCAAGATGTCAAAATGTTCATCCCATTTCTCATCGCCATTCTTTCTCCTTTCTGCTGCTCGCTGGGATCACACATGTCATACGATGCTCGTAACAACACGCTGGGGGCTTTTGTGAACCCAAAAAATGTGACCCAAGCCTCTGGCCAGGTTCATGCAATGCCAGCCTGCCTGGCTGAATGGGCGCGACCTCCTGAGCTGCGATACTCGCATGGCCAAATCCAGGCTGGAGGACAGTGAGTGCATCTTGGGGGCTGAGGGGAAAAAGGAGGTGGATTCAGTGACTTGCAGGAAAACTGCTAACTCCTGGGCTAGACTTGGCACCAGCGATATTTTAACAGATTAGTGACAGCCAGAGCCCTATGCAAATACTTAAAGAAACCTCTTAGTGACAGCACCCTGACCTTATGTTAAATAAAACTCTTCCCTGTGTCCCTGTTGTGTATTAAGACACTAATAATGCTCTTTTTTAATGTGCAAGGGAGATGGAGTGTGCAGAGCCACAGGGCTTGGCCAGCCCACCGGGAGCAGAACTGCAGGTTTTCTGGTTTCCTTTCTTCGCGGATGCACTTTGGGCTGTTTTCATTTAATTACCTTGATGATAGCTGCAGTGTTTCCAGATGCTTTTTAAATATATTTCCTCTCCCAAACAACCACTGGAATGGCAGGAAATGTTCAAATAGCAGCATAGAAACAGAGTGATGCACATCTGAAGCCAGACTCACCAACAGCTTGTGCCTGGTCGTGTAGCGCGGAAATCTTAACTGGCTTCGTATCCGGAGCAAATGAAATTTGATGAGCTTTCTGCCTTTTCCAAGGGGGAGCTGGATGGTTGTTTTTTTGCCCTCTTCACACTGCCAGCTCTGTGCACCAATTAATCCATGCTAAAAGGGCTTACAATGAGCTTGTTATTCTGTGGGCTTGTGAAGTGGCGGCTCGCCAGATTTGAGCTCGGTTTAGATGTTTAATAGATAGAAAGTTGATCACTTGGCAGCTGAACTGATGCCCTGGAGACTCTTCCAAGGCTGTAACATACTCTGGGATCCAGCGGCTTGGGAAAGGCTGGGTGTTTATGAGATAGAATAACTTTTAGCCTAACTAAAAACAAACATATAATAGATACTTGCCTTAGCTACAGATGATTTGAACTCTGGCTTGGCTTCCTCTCTGCTAATGCGGTGCTGTCCTGTTTCATCTCCCCATCAATATGGACAGCGATAAGCAAATAGAAATATAATCAGTGGCAGATTAGTTGTTGCTGTGGAAGATTATACTTCAAAGTTATGCAAATTTTGCTCTCTTCATTGAATCCAGCGCACACACAGAACTAAATTTTCTTGTTTTATTGGCCTTGGTTGTAATAAATAAACCCAAGCTGAAAAATATATCTGGAGCCTATAAATATGGATTTGTTTGAGGCAAGATGCTTCTCAGGCAAACTTAGAAGCATCCTCTACAGTGATTTATGAGGACAAGCTGTGTGTGATCTCAGGAGAATATTCTTCCATCAACATCTGCTGACACCTTAAGGGACAACACAAAAGCTTGGTGAAGGGCAGTAGTAACCGAGGTCTGGTGGAGATTTTTTTGAAGGGTGGAGGTGTAGCTTTGTGATGTCTCTTTTAAAATCAAATTAGGGAAAAAAAAAGCATCCAAAATGCCACTGTCTGGGGACAGGGGTTAGAGGTTGTTGTGTACTTCTAAGACAACATGAAAGCAGGCTTGCTATAACTGCTTTCTGTATGAAGCTTAAGGAGGAGTTGACCAGGGAAGGAATGTGGGAAATAAACTTCCTGCAAGTTTGCAGACTGCAGAGTCTCTTGATAATGGCAGATGCTGTGCAAAATAGTCTGTTCCAGTGTCCTGAATGTTGTGCCAGAAAATCAGCAAGACGGCAGCAAATATAATGAAATTCTGTAGTGGAAAGCAGCAGGAGAGTAGTTTGCACTGGGTGTCCTTTTTTCCTCTAGATTTCTATTTTTTGGGTCATCTGGAGTTATTTTTGCCTTGCTGAGCAGTGGACTCAGGCAGTTTGAGGATGGGTTAAGTCAGGCTTTTGCAAATTTGGCAGTCAGAGGTGCTTCTGGTTCAATCTGTCTTTGCAGAGCCTGCGGAGAGCTCAGGGAATGGGTGGATTTACTGAAAATTTAGTGTTTTTAACAGATTGCTACTTCTTCCCAAATCCTTTCATAGGCCCTTGCAGGAGCTGAGCCCTGTTCCTTTCTCTTCAACTTGCCTCAGTGTCTTGGGGTGCCCTCAGATGATGGTGCCAAAAAAAAAAATGGCATTAGTTTGACAGGAAGGCTCACGATTGTTTTTTCTCCTTGTGATCTGTTGCAAAGCTTGGGGAGTTTGGGGTTTCCTTGCTAAAAAAAGGTTGATCCCAGGGTGCTGTCAGAGAAGCTGAACTCACTGGCCCTTGTCCCTGGTTCAATGAGGGGCAAAGCCAAGTCCTGGTGTTTCACAACTGGACTGAGCCCCAAGTTGAGTGTTGAACCCAGGGGATCCTCTGCTCTTCCCCACCACGGTGGAGCCATCTTCAGTGGCCCCATGTCCACCACAGCAGCACGTGGATGGAGAGGTGCCCAGCTCCAGCCGTCATCCTGCCGCAGCACAGGATGGGGGCAAGGCGAGCACCGCTGTGGGCTCTTCTCCAGTAGCACAGAGTCATAGAATCATAATTAGTTTGGGTTGGAAGGGACCTTCAAAGCTCATCCAGTGACACCCCTGCCATGAGCAGGGACATCTTCACCAGCTCAGGTTGCTCAGAGCCCTGTCCAGCCTGGCCTGGGATGTCTCCAGGGATGGAGCATCCGCCACCTCTCTGGGCAACCTGGGACAGTGTTTCACCACCCTCATTGTAAAACATTTCTTCTTCATGTCTAGCCTGAATCTTCTCTCTTTTTGTTTAGAACCGTCACCGTGTAGTTTAAAACCAGATGGACTTGTGTGTGCATAAATGCTTGTCTCACACCTAGATGCTCAAATTAGCATCGCGGCAGGGCTCAAGTTGGTCCAGATGCCCTGCAGAACTAACCAGGGGCTAGACCTGGGGTTTTTTTTCACCAGCCTGGGCACACAGTACGGTTTTCATTACCTGTTGGAAACGCCTACGTGTGCAGCTCGGTTCCCCCTCCTGCCTCAACAGCCTATTTTGGGATGGCCTATTTTGGGATTGCAGCACAGGTGACGTGCCTCAGAAAAGTGGCATTGCATCGCTAACGATTGCTGCGGCGCTGGTGAGATGACACCTTGCTGTTCCTCTGAAGTGAAGGGTTTAAACGAGCCGCTGCCTCTGTGATTTATTGGGAAGTTTGGGTTGTTGTGCCCGTTCCCTGCAGCTGACAGGGAGAAAGGGGAAAAATAACAACCCCACAACAAAACCCCGCTAGGAAGGCAAACTGAACAGCATGTTATATCCATTGCAGACTTAGGTATAGGATGGAAGGACCAGTCTACTAGTCTAGATAAAAATATAACAATGTTACCACTGTGGATGTGTTTGCTTTCAAAAATGCTGATGATTAAGTAATTATTCTTTTTCTCATGCAAGCATCCTGCCTATCGAGTGAGATGCAGCAGCAGAGCACTTGATTAGTACCTTCCGTGCTCAGCTCAGTTAAATCTCTTGTTTGAGGGCTGCTCCTAAAAACACTTATAAATGGAAAGTTATGTGTTGTTATGAATGATCCGAGGCCTGTTATTTAGCTGTGATTGGTATGTTTGTGTGTTAAACAGAAGGTGCTTTGTTTATTGAGGCTTTTATTTCCCTACCAGCACACCGCAACTGAATTAACATACCACTTTCCACACCCTGCCTTGTTGAAGACTGGCATGTGCTTATTCAAATATTCTGTTTACTGGAAGTATCTTGGTGGTTTGTTAAAAGCAGAAATAGAGATGTTTCCAATTGCATTCCCCTAAGTTGTTTCAGGCTAAGTGAAGCTTGCAAATGATGTGCTGGAATTAAATCCCAATTACGTTAATAAGGAGAAAGCAATTGCAAAGTTGCATGTGTGTCTGTGCTGGGGCACCAGGGATGTTGGGTTAGTAGTGGGCACAGGGCAGAGGTTTCAGAGAGACCTTGTGTGTGCAGAGCTGCTCCCGGGAGCACCTGCAAGACTTTGCCCATCTGCTTTACACTGAGATAACACAAGACTTTACATAAAAGGGAAAAACATCAGCTGTCGTGTTACTGCACTAACACAGCAGTGAGAGAGTATCCTCAAGGTGTAAGGATGGCAAAAAACTGCATCAAAAGAGATTTTAGAAGCAGAAGTGAATATTTGGAAACCTGTGCTTGGTGTGAGCTCAGCACAGCCTCGCTTTTGTTGTGATGGGTGGTGGCTGTGGAGCACGAGGGGACATCTCCCTCCCTTCCCGAAACCCAGATATACTCCCTCTCAAATGACTCCATCAATGTGGCTTGAGCTGTTTTGGCTCTGAGTCCAAAGCCTGGAGGGTGTGTGTTTCCCAGAGTAATTCAGAGAACCCATAATGTATAGTGTTCACCACAACTGGTCTCCAGTTGTGAATTTTTAATTATGCCAGATCATTTTCAGTAAATGGGACTTCAGGCTCAATTAGGGCTGTCAGATCCAATTTTTCACTCACCTACTATTGAGCTCGTCCTGTGTTGTTTGCAATAATTGCCAAATCCACAGGAAAGATGAGACTTGCAGAAGATGAATGTCTGTGGCATTTCCCATTCTCACAGACGGCTTCAGCAGAGTGATAGGAGTGCGGGATGCAGGGGAAAGTAAGAAATGTTTTGACTGTTGAGAAGACAAATATTTTGCCCAAAGTAGCAAAAATAGGAAGTCTGGTCTTTGTATATAACCATGAAGCTGAGGATGCTAAGTCCAAGAATTGCATCTTAAAAAAAATAGATTGTTTCCTCCAGTGTGAGCGTGGTTTTGTGGGGCATTGCTCTGTTGAGGGGTCTTGGCATAGGACACCAAGGCTGTCCCTGAGACGTGATGACCTGCTTGGAAGTCTGCTTGACTGGCAAGCTTGCAGAAGCCTGCGGTGGCCCTTCTCCTGCTTGTCCTTGCAGCTCATCCTGCCCCAGGGCTGCTCAGGACCAAGCCAAGCCCCACTGCTCTGGTAAGCAGCCTTTGCTGAAAGTGTGCTTGACCTGTGCCTTTCCATTTCTTCAGCTTGCTCGAACTGTTTTTTTACTAGAGGAGAGATAAGGAGGTTGCCCAGAAAACAAAAAATGCCACTTTTGCTCTGTATATTTATGCAAAATTTGGTTTTGAAAGTGAATGGGCATCTCTGTATGCACTGACCTGGAGGAGGCTGGAGGTTTCTGTTTACAAGGCTGGAGCTGCACAGGGGCAGCTTTCCCTCTGTCTCCAGCTCCTGGGTCATTGCAGCCCCAGGGATGCACAAAGCATGTTCTGAAATCAGCCCTCAGCACACAGTGTGGTTTATCCCTCATGAGCTCCTGGTGCAGGTACCTGCAGGGAGACCCCCTGTGCTCACCCCAAGGAGTGTATCCAGACCCCCTGGCTGGGTGTGGGGTGCAGGGAGAGGTTTATTTGGGACAGACAACAGTACATGATAACAAACTTCCTTGGGTCAGCCAGCTCTGCACTGAGGGGCTCAGCTGCTGGTAGCCAAACTGTGCCCAAGCTCTTCAGGTTTGTCTGTCCTGGATAATGTGAGCCTCTCGGCCAGATCTGCCAAGCAAGTATTTGAAGCAAAGTCCCTAGCAGATGCGAAGTGGTGCGGCGGTGTCCGCTGCATCCCTCGGCCAAAAGCAGCGGGGAGCCCGGCTGTCTGTGTTGCAAAGCGCTTTGAAGAACAGAAAAGCTGCGAACATTTGTGTACACAGGCGCTTGTGGTGGCTGGCTGCCCTCGCTCTTCCTGGAAGATTTGGGGGGATTGTGGGGTTTTTTTTATTTTTAGGTAAAACCCAGAACAGAAAAAACACCAAGGAATGGCGGGTGGGTAAGGGGATAAAATGAGCTGAAACCTATCTCTGGGTGTGCAAAGTGCTTTTTCATGTATGCTCCCTAAAGGAATTGGTACATGGAAGGAGAGGAATAGCGGGATTTAAACAACTAAGTCTCTCCCCAGGGAGCCTTTCCCTGACCATCCGCTTTGCTGCTGGGGCAGAGATCTGGCACCGTCACCGAGCAGTCTCCTCAGAGACCGACAGTGCTGATGTGAGAGCTGGTTCATGAACACCGGCATCTCCACGGATCGCTCTCCCCTCCGCTTTCCGACGATGGTAGCACTGGCTAATGGACCTGGCAGCGTCAGGACAGGCAGCTTATTTACCCAGCCGCTTACCTGAGCTCCAGCGATGGATTTTAATATCGCTTAGCCCTGTGGAAACTTAATAGCCTGCAGTCTTTCCCCATCCTCTTAGTAAAACACTGACACAGGTGAAGTCTGCGCTAACTAGGTGAAGAAAAACTGCTTCTCCCAGCTAAATGTCATCATCTATGGCTTGGTCTCTGCACCAGCAGATACTTTCCTGACAGGGTAGAGTTACCCTACAGCCTGTTTCCTCACCCATTCCTCCTGTTCATGTCCCCTCTTAGCCCACATATTTTTGTTGTGAGCTGCTCCTCTGTATTCGATGCCTTTTCCTACAGATGGGAACAGCCAGTTCTCTCTCTGTGCATGGATCTTCGCTATTGCTTGATCCAACAAAACCATTAAACAACAATAAAAGTACATCAACAGTGGTGCTTTGCAGAACTGGCTTTTCCTACTCTTCTGGCTTTTTGCATCTTTCTGCCATTTTTATGCCTGATTTGAGATGATGTATCAGCTCCTCTTGGCAGGAGGTCTGTAAAACGTCACTGGCACTCTTGGGACATGGTGAATACTGCTGTTCAGCAAAGCCATCGAGCGGTACTGCTGTGTTCTGCCCCTGCTCCATCTGCCAGCTTTCTATGCTAAAAATCATTGTCCATCTCACCTTGAGCACAGGTGAAGGGGGGTACTTCTGCCATTGGGCTGGCCATGGCAACGCCTCCTCTCCATCGCTAGCTGGGTGTTTTTCCTTACACCCCTTCTCAACACTTATTTATCTTGCACCCAAATCTGACAGCAGAGTCTCAGTTAAGGGAACTGATTGAAAAATGGTTAGGAGGCTGGGAGGCGGGCAGGGAAGGAGTTGGACAGCATGCTCATGAGAGGCTGATTTCTTTAGGAAATTAGGCTAAAAATCTTAATGTTTTACTGGGCTTTTGCTTCAAAGCAATCTACTGAGTGTGTCTCACTCCTTCCTGCTCTGGGCATCTAACTGCTGTCATGTTCTTGGCTGTAATTTTCCCTGCTCTTTCATGAAGGCTGCAAGAGCTTTGCTAATCACAGAGGGCGGACAAGACCTCTGTTTTAAAGGTCTCATAAGAAAAAAAAAAAGGAAAAAGCATGCAGTAAATGGCATAGAGCTCCAGTGAATCTGCTGTGGAAAGATGAAAGCTTGCATTCTGATTGCCAATATTTGACATAGCCTCTCCAAAGTCTCTGGCAGAGCATTAACCCACCGCTGCTGGTGTCATGAGCCCGTTATCTGATAACAACCAGCTCTCACACACCGTGTCTGATGTGGGATGTTACAGCACCTCAGATAACCACGCGTAACCAGGGACCAGCTCGTGAGTGCAGTAGTGGTGGCAAGGACGTGGCTTTGATTTCCCTGTGAATGTGGTGATAGGTAAACCAAAAAATAAGCTTCATGGTGCTGCCCTAGTCATCTCGCCCCCAACCCTTTTGTCTGATGGAGATAAGGGTCTGGAGGAGTGCGGAGTTAACTGGATTTTACTGATTTTTGAAGACCTGGGTGTCTGTGCCCTTTATGAAGAGGAGCACAGCGGTAACACTCGGGGACACAACATCCTTTGTCCCCCATAGCCACAGTGGTGCCCGGTGCTTTTTTTATAAAGCTGTACTTACAGCCTTCAAACTGACAGCCAGGAAGGCATGCAGAAAAACACTCTGGTATTAATTAACTCGTCCTGCCAAGAGCAGATATTGATTTGCTTTTACAGGACTTTGATGAGTCTTGATTATGATTCTATGGAGGTAGGAAGGTTTCCTGCCCTCAGAAGACTAGAGCAGCCATAATTATAAAATAATTGTGCTTGTTTTCCTCCAAAGTAGTATTTTATTATTTGATGAATTTCTTGTTTGCACTGAGTAGACAGTACGACTTCACAAATTACTTGTTTACTGTCATGCCTTGATTTATAATTTTCCCTTAAAATTTTAGAGGGTATTTTTTTCCCAGATATGCATTCAAATTACTGTAAAAGTAGGTCACATCATATTCATGCAGATGTTACCCTTCCCCTCTCGCTCCAGCTCTCCACTGGTACATGGGCTGACGATAAGTTTGTGCTGATAACCCAAAGCAGCACTCACGAAAGGTGAACCAATCTCATAAATCTTTCACCATGATCCTGCTGTGTGTTAAAGGCTTACACCTCGTTTGGAATATTAATTAAAGGCAGTTAAACGGCTTGAGGTTTTTTGTGTTATTTTGTTGTTGTTGTTTGGGGTTTTTTTAACTGTGTCCTCAGTGTCTCCTGCCTAGCAGAGATGTTTATTCTGCGTTTGCCTTGTGTATGTGGTCCCATGGCAAGTGCTGGCTGGGCTTGGGGGGACTGTTGCTGGTGTGGGAGGGTGCAGGTCACCCCCGCTGCCTGTGCCAGTCACGATGTCCCTGCTGGGACAGTCCCCAAGCTCCATCTGGGCTTCTGGGACCTGCCATGAACCTGGGGGAGAGTATTTAGGGCAGCGTGCGTGGAGAAAGGAGGCAAAACCAGGGTGGAGGAGCAGTAAGAGAACGAGGGAGCTGGTCTGGCAGCCGCTGTGAATGCCGGGGGTCAGGTGTAGGGATGGGCATATTTACACCACTGTTTCCTCAGCACTGAATAAGAGATTTCCCTTAGGAGGTTTTTATGAAGAGGTGCAAAGAGCTGTTAAGTCATTAGTGCAGTTGCCTATTGTTGGCAGCATTATTCCTTGTTATCTCCACTTTATAGCTTCTCTTTCTCACCAGCAGCTACTGACCCAATAAATATTTGTCCTGACTGTATTATCTGTGTCTCGAGTTCTTACTTTGTCCGTTCACATACAACTTCTATGTGCTACAGCCCCTTGTTCTGCTTGAGAGTGAGAGTCTGAGCTTAATCACCCACCAGTGCTGCAGGTTACTGCCTGCTAGGGAAACAAATCCTGACCTTGGGTAAGGACTGGGGAAGTTTCCCCCCTTTTTCTTTAGCTTTTAAACCCTCGACTTCCAAGGCATGTCCTTGACACAGCAGCTTCTAAAGCAACCTCCTTATTTCACAGCAGCAGCTCTTTGCCTTCTTTTTTCTATTTCATTAACTCAGTGTTTTGCAGCCAACAGTCCTGTTAATTAGGTGCTAATTTATTGTGCTGACTAGCTGTTATTACTGTGTAACCCACACATCCCCAGCCCCCCTGGCCATCTCAGGTCTGGGTTCCCAGTGTGCTTCCAGCCATGGTATCTCTATTGAGGGTGACCAGCATCTCCAAATTAGCATCCAAGGGGGTTGTCCTGGTCATGAGAGGGGGAAAATGAGGTTTCCCCTGGTCTCATGGATGAGGTGAGGATTTTGAGAGATTTTTCCCAGGGTTTCCTTCCGCAGTGCAGCATCACCCCAGTGCACGGACCCTCACTCCAGAGTGGCCCTTTCCAAGCAAACCATCCCCATGAGCACCGACAGGACCTGCTTTCCGGGGGATTTATGTCTTGTGGTCGGTTGATTTTAAAGAGGCGTGAGCACTGATTGAAGCACGTGCTGTTCCTCTTCCAAACAGACCCCCTGGTGTCCAGTAAAGCCCAACAGCACTGGATACAATGTGTGACACTGAGGGCACTAGACAGTGGGTTTTTTCGCTGTATTTTTATAATAACTTTTTCTTCAAATATTTACAAGAGCTTTTTTGAGTGAAAATCAAACTAGTAAAACCTCCAGAAAGAGAGGAGTCATTTCCCAACCAGCTCTTGTTAGTGCATTTCATAGCTATCAAAACCTATGTTCTTCCGTCTCCCTGCCCTTGCTCATGCTCATTAATTGGTGATATTAATTTGTTGTAGTGTATTAATTACGAGCTGATACTTCTAACATAAAGGAGGCTGAGTGCAAGAAGGAGCTTCATAACTTCTCTGGTGGTGGATGAGTAGGGTTTTCTGAATTTGGGGGCTGCCCTGAAGTGTTGCGATTATACCTGCTAAGTTAATGAATGCAGCTGTGGTCGTTAGTGCTAGCAGGAGCATCATACAATCAGAGAGGTAAAATACTGATTTTAGTGGCGTTGTGTGGGTGTCCAGGGTCATGGCCGGTGTGACAGTGTGGACGTTGGCACTGGTTCCTGCTGTTGTGTTGAAGACATTGCTGTTGCTCAGTATCCCGGTGTGCCCTTGCCATCCCCACTTCTTGCTGAGATGCTCTGGGGGATTTGTCCATGTTGGTGCAAAGCGATGGCTGATGGTGAGGCTGGGGTGGCTTGGGGGCTCTGTGTGTGACACAACCCCGCAAACCCTGTTGCAGCAGGCACCGAGTCACCCTGACTCCCCATAACTGCCCTGGGGGATGTTTGTCCTGGCTCTGTCTAAGTTGTGTCACATAAAAAGTCTTCGTCAGCCCCAGTTTCCTGCTCTGATGCAAAGAGCAAATATGTTGTTGCCCATCTGGGAGGTCCCTGACTCAGTCCTTGGTTTGTTAACCAAAATAGCAGCCTGTCTGCTCCATTGAGCACGCATTGTCTGGTGGCATCAGTCGTGTCACTCAATGTTAGTCCTGGAAAGACTCGTCCTTAGCAGCATGGTTGAGGTCATTTGTGCAGCCAGACGTGCTAAGGTTTGAAGACAGGTTGGCGCTTGATGTGAAGATGTGAGGATGTGTCATGTAATTTAGGCTGTCTTTTTGATCTTTTGCATACGCTGCAGTCACTTAAGAGAATCTGGTCAATGAGAGCAAAGAGCTGCCATCAAGGAGGAGAACTTGTCTCTGTGGAGATGGGCACTTGGGGAGGAGGGTCACAACTTGGTGGCAGAAAAGGCTGAAGCTGCAGATTAACAAAAGATGGCTTGGTAAAATAATTGGGCATGCTGCAGTCATTAATCCCATTTGGTTTTGTTTATGCTGTGGTCAGTTGACTCCACTGTGATACTCTGAGCCTGATAGCAGCAGGTGAACATCCTTTGCAATTTTGCAGTATTTTTGCAGTATTTTGGACTAGATGAGCTACCACAGCAGGATCACGTTGTGGTCCTGAAGAAGCACTGGGACAGCCCCAGTTGGAGCATGAGCTCTTCTGGCATTGCTTCTTTCCCTGCCCCGTTCCCACCATGTTTATCGCTTTCCATGGTGTCATTGTCCACAGGAGCTCAGTGCTGAAGCAGTTGAGGAGTTGGTGGGGAGGTGACATCGCTTCCACCTATGGGGAAGAAGAAACCCCTTTGTCTGAAAATGTGGTGCTGGGCAAACCCAAGGATTAAGGGCCTTTTAGGCTAGCTGGTGATTGAACAGCCTCATGGATTTTGGGGGTACAACTTTTTCGGGGTCACTCCTGCAAGGAGCTGCAGAGCCAGGACCGCACGTTTTTGGCTCTGCTGGATGGTGTGATCCTGTACTGTGACCCTGGGGAAAATGCTCAAACCCAGGAGCGCAAAGTAAATATTTAGCTGGTTCCTCTTAGTGTTGATCTACAGGCAGAGGCTGAGTAGGTAGTTAACACTTTTCCCCCTGCGGCGTGCTCTCACAACTTGAGGTAATTTGGTGATTTGACAGCGTTTCTCCTTCACACTGAACATAAGCAGGCGTTTGGCACATCTACTGCATAAGTGCCGTGCTGCTGGAGGTGGGGGCAGAGGCAGCCAAGAGCTCTTGGCATTAGGGTGCAGCATGCGGATGTCACTCTGAAAACCGAATTTCTGCGGTGCACCGGCCACGTTGGAGTCTGGTTGCAGATAATCCCTTCTTGCTCTTGCGAAGCGCCAGCCAGTCACCCCACGTGCCTTGGGCTGGACCGTGGGCACGATGCTCTGCTCCCGTCCTCATTGCACGCTGCTGACCCGACTCCATCCTTCAGACACCCAAATGGCCCCGTCTGGATGGGGGAATCAGAGTCGTCCCACAATTAATTAATTTACTAAGAGAACCACCAATTCTGTAAGGCATCAGAATTCTTTTTTCTTTTTTCTGTTTCCTTTTCCTTGTTGTGTTCGATAATGAACGCATTCCGTGTGCACATGGAAATATCCTGATGAGGCTTGAAGAGCCAAATTAAAGGAAAAAAAGCCTCTCATTTTGCACCAGCAGTTAGCTGATGAAATGTAAAGATGCAACGAGCTGATTAGTGATTCTGGTAATGTAATTAATGCTCTGTTCTTTCATACGTGCAGAGCTGGAGGTCGAGCTGAGCGCTCAGTGATAATTTTCCCTGAATGCGCAGTTCAATGCGCTTAAAGTTATTGCTCCCTAGTTATGATTCCTTCAGTAATTCCGAATTAAAGCTGATATACTTGTAAACGAAAATCAGGACATGCTTATTAATTACAAAGGCTGGAGAATTTGGTTGCAAGATGTGAATGTTAATGTGATTGAACCACCGCAGACTGGGCAGGAGAGGGACCGACAGCAAATGGGGGGGCTGAGAAAACACCTTGTGGGTGTCGCTTCTTCCAGGTGGTGCAATATTTTGGACTAGATGAGCCATCAAAGCAGGATCATGTGGTGATCTTGAAGAAGCAGTGGGATAGTCTGAGTGCATGGGCTCTCCTGGCATTGCTTCTTTCCCTGCCATGGGAATCTGCCCCATTCTCACCATGTTTATTGCTTTCTGTGTGTGGTTGTCCCCAGGAGCTCAGTGCAGAAGCAGCTGAGGAGTCGGTGGTGAGATGGCATTGCTCCCACCCTTCCATTGCTGGTGGAAGGGCCTGGCTGAAGTCCTCATCTCCACTTCCCTGGCTGCTACAGCCAACCAGCTTCACGTAGTTCTGCTGTTACATCTTCTTAACATCTCAGCCGTCCTAAACCATTAACAAGATTCCCAGTCTGAAACCAAACTCAGATGAGCTCATTTTTGCATGCGACATGATTTTGGCACGGCCTCACGTGAAACCTTTGTCTTTATTTTTTCTTTTTCCTCCCCTATTTTCAATAAACATCACATTAGCAAAGTATTAGCGATGCCGCATTTGCCGTCATTGGTTTACCATAGATAACAGCATGGAGTGTTCTCTCCGTTTTGATTCAATAGTGCATGACAACGGAATCCAATTTGTTCAGATTTAGATGACATGCCTCCAATTATGTAATTCCATTAGGAGGTGCCTGCAGCCAAGTCTGTGCTCTCCGTCTCGGCAGACATAACTCTAATGGGACGTGTTGCAATATTGCTGTGTGGTAAGCACAACTTTGATAGAGAGCACGACCTGTCTCTCCCAGTCGTGTTTGTGGGAATGGAGAAGATGAAAAATGGTCTAGCTGTACTTAGGGCTCTAATCTGGCAATAAGTTATGTCACTGCAGGAACAAAGCTTTGCAATGAAAGGTGAATTTGTAATGGCTATATATTTTATGTATTCAAAATCAGACAGTAAATGCAGCACTTTGAATATGATCTTGTATTCAATTCCATAAATGGAAGATATATTGGTTGCAGTTTTTCCTCTTGAATACTGCTTCAGATTCCTATATACTTGGGAATGTTGGATATTTATGAGAATATAAAGCAGTGGTGAAAATATAAGGCTAAATCTTAGCACAGTTACAACTTGCTTTAAATTATTAATCTTTAAGAAGCATGATAAAAAAATCCTGCTATGCAAATTCTGCGGGACTGGGACTGGTGTACATACACATTACCATAGAGCTATCTAAATAATGTCTTTAAAATAATTCTGTAATACTGATGCAGACTTAGAGTTTCTGCAGGCAGGAAAAGGCAGTTCTAGTGGCAGATCTGTCTCCCCACGAAGCGGGATGTAACACCACTCATAAATAAAGCTGTTCAGATGAATTTAGCATCCCTTGCAAGCCAGAAGGTTTCTGCAGTGCCTTTGAGTACCATAGCTCAGACAGGGGTTGGTTGGGCTTAGTTCTCCGAGGGTTGGGAAGGGCTGGATGGGTGTGAGATGTGTTTTCAGTAGAGTATGCTCAGACCTGTGGAAACTATAGGCATTTAAAGGCATTTAACCACCGTAAAAAGTTTAAAGCATTGACAAGCATAAGAGATCTGTTGCTCCGTCTTGCCCAAGTTGTGTTGGACCTGCAGGCAGGTCTGTTCTGTGGAGCTGGGGTTTGAGCTGTTCACCCCATTTCTGTTGGCCAATATTAATTAGGGCTTGGCCGAACAGGTATTATTTAAATATATAGAAAAGCTCCCTAATCCTTGCTCTGGGGAAGTATGAGGGATACTATCTCTACTTTCACCACCTTTTGCAGTTCTCACTTGAATATATGAAAGAATTAAATAATGTTCTAGGTTAGAAAATGGGCATGCATATGTATACATCTTGAAAATCTGCCTTCTCTGACTTTCTTTCCCCTTATTTATGTTGAGAGAGGAAGCCAGCAAACAATTTCAATGGATGAGGCATCCAATATCACCTTTCACATAAACAGGAAAAATATGCTTCCTTTGTTGATGTGATGAGACTAGGATGCATTTAAGTGTCTAAAGAAAGTGTCATATTGTTTAAAATAACGTGAAGAGAAGCCCAGTCTCAGTGTGTTGAAATGAGTTATGGGGGTGCTGCTGTTTTAAAGATAGGATGGCGGAGATGTAGCTAAAGATGCTGCTTCTGTGCCCGAGCCCTGGCCCAAATTGCTGCTGTCGTGAGCCCTTTTGCACCCTCTGCTCTTGTCCTCGCCCCTGCTTGGATACTTTGCCAGAAAACCCCATTCAGGTGGCATTTGGCAGTGCATTGATCCAGCCCCTCGGTGGATGGCTCAGCCTGCAGATATAACACAGTGTATCAGCCTCAGGTTCAAAACCCAGTGTAATTCCGCGGGAATGAATTGTTCAGATAAATTGGGTAGAGCACAGTTTCTTAATCTGCTAAATGGGAAGAGACACCGCTGCCTGGCGCTTATTGGATTTTGTGCAATTTGGCAAGAAATTAGATTGTTTTAGATTAACCCCTCCAGGGATGGACACCTAGGAAGAGGCTGTTGTCGCTCGGACAGTTGATTTTCAGCTTTATTTATCGCAGCAATCCAGCTGTCGGTGTGACTGAGAGCAGAACCTGTGCCGCTGTGATACACTTCATCGTGCGGTGGAGCACCCGTTTGCTGAGTTTAAACGAGAAAGCATTGATCTGCTGCAAACCAGGCTGTGTACCCCAGCACGGCTGGTACCGGCCGGGGTTTGGGCTTCTCTCCTTGGGAACCAAATACTCAGAGAGGTTTCCTTGGGTGTTCAGGGGCTCACTGGAGAGTGTTTGTGAAGGCATCTGTGTTCCAGGGCAGGCTCTGCCCTTGGGTCTCTCCAGCTTTGCAAGCACCCTGCTTGGCTCCCTTTAGGAAGAGGTTTTACAGGTGGGCTCAGAGCACCACCCTGGGTCTCGCCATCTTCACCTCTGGATGCCAACGCGTCACTGGATTAAGTGACAACAAGCAAATCTGCATGCAAGAGTCAAAGCTCACGTGGGAAGCACTTTCTGGCTAGCAATGTGAACCAAGTGTTGCTGGCTGCTTGCAGAGCTGGCGTTGGCCCCTCTTACCTCCAAAGCTCCGCTCCTGGAAATGTTTCAGTGCAAAATGGGAAGAGTTTGGGGTCTGAAAGGGCTGTGCCTCATCTCATGCCGCATCTCCCCGTGTCTGGGCTTTGCATGAGTAGTCCCACATCCCAGAGGTGTCTGCACAAGGGTGTCACCAGCGCTGTGCCTGGGCAGGGGTGCAGCCAGGGGGGTGCCCGTCCTCCTAGACCTAGATGGAAGCCAGCCTGGTGCTGACTCTGAGAGAAGGGGTTATTACCTAGTGCTGAGAGCGGTGAGAGGAGGTGTTCAGCACATTATATTCTGGGACACCTTCCCAGAAAACATTTCCTAGTGGTAATTACAGCCATAAGCCTCGGTAGCAGCTCCCCTTTGCGATAGTGGAGATGAATGGAGCGGTGTATCAAGAAAGCTCCCCAAAATTAAGTTGAGCCCTAGCGTGTTAAATCAAGAGCCTGTTCAGCAAGGGCAGGACCTGCTCCTCAGCCTGTCAGGGCCATAGCACAGCTGCACGGAGCAGGGACTGACAGCCAAAAGCTCACCCTGTTTGTTGCTTGAGCTCCGGGGATGCCGCTGCAGCTCTCCCCCAGTGGCTGCTGGACCCACGCTGATTCCTAGTGCTTTGTCTGAACTGGATTATAAGCTCTGCAAAGCAAGAACCACACATGGCATAGTGCTGTAAACCCAGGAGATGAGTGGTCACCTGCTTCATTAGGCGCTGCATGGGGTTTACAGAAGAACCGTGCAAGCTACAGGACGGACCCAGGCTGAGCTGAGTCTCCTCTGAGCTGTGGCTGCATCCATCACTGGATAATGCTCAGACATGTCTGAGCACATGTGTGGAGCAGTGTTCAGCTGAAGGTGGCCCCAAGTTCTCCTTGTCCCCCTGTGCGTTGTGTGACACGTGTGATGGTGTTCCCCTGTGTGGCTCCTGTTTCTTGGATTGTATTTTATTTTTTATAAGAGCGTGGAAATAAGCCCGTGAAAGGGTAACTCTGGTCATAGGTGCTGGGTTTTTTTGCAGGATGGTAGACCAGCAAGGACGAATAGAAGAGCTTCTTTGCTTCTCTCTTATCCTCTGGTGATGTGGGACTTGGCACAGATGTGTCCCTAAAGGACACTCATCCCATCCTGTCCCTTCGCCTTGGGCTGCAGAAGTCACCAGAAGGGAAGAGGAGGAAATCTGGGGGATTATAACTGATATGAGTGGGATTTGCTGAGGCAGCTGCTGAGATAAACAAATTAAGTCCTTCATTGAGATGGAGGTAGCAAGGTCACCTCTTTGCTCCCTCGAGTAATGCAGTTCCTCTTTAGCCACCTTTCATCCCTTCATCCTTTTTCCAAGACAGGTGCTCTCCAGCTTCTTACCTGCCATGCTTTTGGGATGTATAAAGTTGTGCTCTGGTTTGTTTCCTCATTGGAAACATGGGGTATGTTTGCTTGGAAGAGGACAACTTGCGTTCAGTTTCTACCCCCAAAGCTGCGCTCCCAGCATTGAAAGGGTTGCTATGGTTCAGATGGATAGGAGAGATGCAGTAGAGGCAGGACTTGAAGCTCGCTGGTTGGTGAACTGTAAATTTGAGCTGGAAAATGTGGCTGTACTGTAAAATTCAGGACACCATCTGTTTCATTGCTTGCTTGCAGTAACATTTGTACTTGATAATTAAAATGTCACACACATTAGCCAGAATAATCCATGGAGGAGTAGAACTGTGTCTTCTAAAAATCATTCAAGAGATGCTCACAGATAGGAAGGATGCTGTTTTGAACCGTCTCTCACTGCTCACAGAGGAGAGCGTTTTGCCTTTTTTTTCTATACATATATATATTTTGAGGAGGAGTGTGGAGGGATGGGAACGATGGCAGATCCTTTTGGAAGGAGCTGTGAGTCTCAACCCTGGAGGGTTATTACCATCCGTGGTTTATTTTGCTTGAGGTTGTTGGTCATGCTGTGGCTGAGCTCCTGGTTTTCTTCTTGGCTGTAGTAGGATAGATTTGGCTTCAGCTACAACCAGCTTGTTTCTAAGGGCACCTGAGCTAACCTAAGCGAGTCTTTTCCATCTGGCATGGCCAAGGGTTCAAAGTGCCATCTGCATGGCTGGCTGTGGATGGGGAGCGCCAGGAACTCAGCCCTCGGGTCTCAAGGACCACAGCGAGACACTGCTCAGAGAAAGGTCAGGGCCTGACGCATGTTTGTGTTGCCTTCTCTGCGAGAGAACCAGAGCAAAAGCCGAAGCAAGCGGTGCTGTCTGTGGGCAGTGGAACAGTGGAATCGAGTGGTTTTTGCGGAGCAGCGCCAGCCCTCGCCCCTTTGGCTGGTGCAGAGGACAGCTGGGCTCCTCTCCTTGCCAAGCCCTTCGCCACGGCCTCTCTCAGTCCAGGTGCCAGTTTGGCTGAAGTTTGCTTCATGGCACTGAAAAATGCAAAACTTGTATTTGTTTTTTTGGCTATCCTAAACCGGAATTTTTAATGTCTTAATGCTACATATTAATTGACAATATAGGGGCATCTGAAATCCATAAATGTGTCGTGCTGATATCTGTGCTGGATGTGCAGTCCCTGACCCCAGGAAAGCATCTGATGATGCTTTGCCAGCTCAGCCTCTGGTTCCCGGGCGTCACACACTTGGACCGTGTAGCTGGTCCCGCTCAGAGCGCAACACGACAGGAACCTCCCTGTGTTGGTTCAGGGTTGTGTAAGAGGCGTTTTCCATAAACGTGGATTTCGAAGGGTGTCGTCCTAACTAATTCATACTAAGTAAAATATGCTTTTGCTAAATGGCTTGGGGTGGAGCTAGTGGACATGGGAAAGGGGATGTCCTGCACATCTTGTAACACTGGCAAAGCCTTGCTTAGCTGATATAAAGCCCCTCCCAGCTGACCTTTGACACAACAAATAGATCTACGGGGTTCTATTAGAAATGCACTCTGCTATTCCATGAAAATTTTAAATCCAGTTATGTCAACTATGTGTGAATAAGATTTTTAAAATCCCGGTCTGCTGGGAGACGTTTGGATCTCAGAGCTTTACGGTGCATTGGTGTGTGCGATCAGTAGCTAGTCAAGATTAAAGATTAAGTCTGTGGAGGAACTGCAGCGAGCACTTCAGACGTGATCCCCAGCAAGCAAGGTGCTTTCTGGGCTGTGTCCTGGCTTAAATCAAACATTTTGATGCCATCCCAGCATCCATGCAAACCTTCTGGTACCTCAGAGCTCAAGGCGTATCCTTGTAAGAGCAGGTCCTGTGCTTCTGCCAGGAGACTGTATTGTAATGTGTGAGAGAGGGCTTAAAATATTCTAATTGTCTGCTTTGAAATTACAGTTTTGTTCCCTGGAGTAGAAAAGTGAGTTTAAATCATTAACGCCACAAGTCTCAGTGATGATTACGGAAATGTTTGCAAGTGACTTAATCAGTATAGTTTGTCTGAGTGGCCCATTTTAATATTATTGCACTGATTAAGTTTTCTTAGCTAATATGTGTTTCATTTCCAATTCAATTAAATGAGAATCCCCTTCCATTACATGATATTACTAAAGTACCCTAGTGGGGCAGGAGCACACTTGGTATTTTCAATTGATACAGATTTCTTCATTATATAGTCTCATGGTACTAAATGAAATCAATGAAAGCTGAAATTAAAATTGTAGCAAGTTGCAGCTGTAAATACATTGTCCATTCCTCAGTCCCTCTTTTAGCAGTAGACTGAGAATATACTAGTATCAGTTCATTAATTAAATTTCAGAGACTTTTTCAATAGATGTCTGCCTTTGACAAATTTTTAGAAATCCTGGGAAGGATTTTCCTTGGATTTCTATATGCCCAGTGATCATGATAAGCAAAATATAAGGTGCATTAATGTGCCTTTTTTATACGCTGTATATCCCCGCTTTAGCTTTTAAAAGCACTTTCGTGTAACCTATCATGGGATATATTAACTGGCATATGGAAGATTATCTGCAAATGGGTTGTGAAGGAATTAACATCAGCCTTACATTTTTTCACATGATCCAAACCTTCTCCTTTTATGTATTATTGAAGAGAATTGATTGAGCTCTGATACAGTAACAAATGATTTTATAAATACCTCTCTGGAGTTAATTCCCCGTTGTCAGATACGCAGAGCTCTTGGAGCTGATAGTATGATCTTCTTGAGAGATCCAAGGTTTCTCCAGCATTGAGATGAGGATCGTCAGTAGAACCTACTTTCATTGGGAGGTGTTTTACTACAATTCAAGCAGCAATTAGCAAATTGCAATGAGCGCTCAGGAAATAAAACAAATCACAACTGCTAATACACATTCCTGCATTCCTAAAAAAGACAAGTGCATGCGTCAAGCTGAGAGAGGAGCCCTCTGCACCCTCTTGCTTCTGGATCGTATCGGCAACAGAACTCACGAGTGAAGTGCGCGGGGTTCGGGGATGTTCTGCTCCACGTGCACCCCTGGGTGGGTGGCGGGTGGCAGGACCAGTGTCCCAGCCTGGGGGGACACGGGGGAGGTTCAGCACAGCAGCCCATCTCACGTTTCTGCTTCTGTGCTGCTCGGCTCGGCCGCGTGTCGGGCCCGTGCCTCCGCTTGCACGCCCGGGGCACGGCAGAGCCTGTCTGAAGTATTGCTTTTATTGAATTATTAAAAGTATTTTCATCTCATCAGAGACTATGTGTGGCTTAGCACATTTAAGACATAGCTAAGATATATATGGATATAAGGATAAAGCTTTTTCGTTAATATTAAATACATGCTTTTTATAAATAAGAGCCTGGATTTTTTTTGTTGTTATTTTTTTAGAGTATTATAAATAGTTTAGCATAGGTATTCCGGCTCCATAAGTGCAATGAAAATGTTAGCCTTGGCATATCAATCCTGCTTTACAGATGACTGTAATTTCCTGAATGTCAAAACTCCAAATTTTTCTACTAAGCAAACTTTTCAGTGGCAAAATAGATTGCCTTCATAATATATCATTGTGTGTAAGAGAAAATGAAATCTTTATGTACTGTATTATGAATCAATGAGGCATTAAGATTCTTGGAAGGGTGAGTGGACTCTGGAAAATGAAAAACTGCCACTATTCCCTCTCTGTAAACCGCTGCTTATGGAGTGTAGGCTTTGCAAACCTCCATCTCCTCCACCACAGAAATATCAGTTACAAGTTGAAACCAGTTCCTGCAAGGCCATTTAGATAGGGTGAATCCTGCTGTAAAGACTTGATTTATAGCAACATCCTGTGGTTTTTCGCCAACTCTTTTACAGTGGCCTCCTTTTAGCTTTGGGAGGTCTGCCGTGCTTTTTAATGAATCCCTAAGAGCTCTGTGAACGGGGAGGTGCTGTATCGTGTCTGGAAGATGCTGTGTGCTGTGGCTCAGGGAGATGGGACATCCTGGGGACAGGGACAGTTCCTTGTGCTGGGAGTAGGAAGGTACTTTCTGTGGGCTTTAGAGCTTGGTCTTTCAAAAGACATCGCTCACACCTTGAGTTTTTCCTAGTGTGTATTAAGGGCGAGATCAGCTCTGCATCCTGTTTTGTGAGAGAGAATCACTTTTAGCAAGAAAAGCACTTTCCAGCCCTTGTGTGCTGCCCAGGCCAGTGTCACAAATCCAGCATCACCCGTACTGCGGCTCATTATCTAGGACAATGAGTAATGTTTTTAAGCTAATAAGATGGGAGATTCACGCTGGACATGAGGAAGAAATTTTTTACAATGAGGGTGGTGAAACGCTGTCCCAGGTTGCCCAGAGAGGTGGTGGATGCCCCATCCCTGCAGACATCCCAGGCCAGGCTGGACGGGGCTCTGAGCAACCTGAGCTGGTGAAGATGTCCCTGCTTATGGCAGATGTGGCACTGGATGAGCTTTGAAAGTCCCTCCCAACCCAAACTGTTCTATAACTCTATGACCTAGAAGAAGGAAGCATGGCATGCTCTTACGCTGATGCTCCTCTGCCGCCTTCTCTGTCCTTCAGTTTTACCCACCACGTGCAGCTCGGAGGGTCTTGGCACCACTTCTGCCCTTCGTCCAGTTGCCTATGTCATACAATTAAGCTAACAAGGTGGGAAGCTTTGCTGTTCTGGGCAGGTTGTGGTGGGAGATGGGTGTTTCCAAAGGGCAGTTCGGCAGGTCGGGTGGGTGGGAAGGGTCTTGGCCCCTCTGTCCCGCGTTTCCACCCTTTCCTGTGCCAGTCTCTGGTGTGGAGGCGGTGGATTCGGGACTGGCTCCAGTGGCTGAGTCACTCTTCTGTTTGCCGAGTCTAAAAATGGAAACCTGCTTCTCTTTTTATGCACCACAAAAAAAAAAAAAATAAGTAAAAAGGCCACTGTTCTTGCTGAATTGGTTGTGAGCAATGGTATCCTGCAGAGATCTTAATAATACAGGCAATTATGAAATTAATACCACTCTGGCAAATCTGCAGGGCAGCTCTCCCCTCTGCAGGCGATGCTGTGGACAATTAGTTTGTGCGTGAAGGCCACTGGGAACATGTGCGTGTGTGAGGCTGCATATTTTTTACTTATTTAAAGCCTTATTTTCATTATCTTTGTGTACATGCACCATGCCTGCACATATATGAACACATATCTTGAGCTGCAAAGTTTTAAATCGCTGCCGCTTTCTGTGCCTGAAATGGTTATTTTTTACAGATCTTTCCTATTTGATAACTTCATGGGCAATGACGGGCTGGTGTAATTGCCGTTCTTGCAAAATCCAGCTCCTTTTTATGGGCTCCTCTGGCAGTTTTCTCCTGCTGCCGTTTCTGTGGGCAGGCTGCTGGCTCCCTACCCCCACCATTAGTGTTTCTAGACAAAACATCTCTGTGATTCATTGGGTGCTGATAGAAGTGAAAACATAATGATTGCTTAGAGGAAATGTAAATTTACATTTGCTAACGGCTTTAATTCGCAGTTCTGAAATACTTATCTCGTTCCCTCCCGGGCCCTTGTTTGGAGCTAATGCACGATTCTCCTGTGCCACCCTGAGACCCGGACTACAGGAATATAGCCCGCATGCTTGTAGTTTTGCAGGCTGCTGCAGAGAAATGTGTTTGTTCCCTCTCCTTCTTCTCTGCCTCCCCATAATCCTTTTACTTCACTTCTTTAATGAAGAAGTCATTTGTTCATCTAGATTTTGCTGTACTTTTCATTTTGGATGAAGTGGAGCTGGAAGTTTAGTTTAATTTGCATTATTATCATAGAATGGTTTGGGTTGGAAGGGACCTTCCCAGCTCATCCAGTGCCACCCCTGCCATGAGCAGGGACATCTTCACCAGCTCAGGTTGCTCAGAGCCCCGTCCAGCCTGGCCTGGGATGTCTCCAGGGACAGGGCATCCACCACCTCTCTGGGCAACCTGGGACAGCGTTTCACCGCCCTCACTGTAGAGAATTTCTTCCTCATGTCTAGGCTGAAATTGAATGAGAAAAGGTCTCCTAAGAACAAGTAGGACCCAGCCCAGGGCCTGTTTGCTTGGAAGGTGCTGTATTTGGTCACTGGGGAGAGGAGCAGACCTGCTCCAGTAACCCTGCTCTGTGCTCACCTCCTCGCAATCTCTGCGACCACAGACAGGGAGGACCTGGTGTGGGAAGCCGGGCTGCAGATCTGGACAGAAAGGCAGCTACGCAGCCTCCATGGGACACGGAGCATGAGATCTTCTCCTTGAGGCTCCCTGGGGAGTACAACAGTCTCCCTTGCTCCTCTTCTGCTGAGAGATGGGCCCGTAGCTCTTGTCTGCAGGGCTGGGAGCAGAGAGGAGCACTGTGGGAAGCCCCGGCTGATGCTTCTCGGCTGCTGCCGTTGCCGTCCACATCACTGATGCGAAGCATCTGGGACCAATCTGGTGTAGATACAAACATTTGAATCCCAGCACTGCATCAGTAAGCTTGCCAAGTATTTTGGCCTCATCTCTGTGAGCTGTGTTGCGGGAGCACCTCTCGGCAGGAAAGAAGTATTCACATTTCGGGGGTGTTTCCAAGTGTGCGTGGCTGAGGCAAGAGAGGCTGTCACCAGGATGCTCACCCCTGTCCTTTTAATCATGTCTCTAGGTGACAAAGTTCGTTAAGAATGGTATGAGTCACAGTATTAAATGAAGATTTTGCTGCTCTCAGAGCAATCTCCAAACAGATGCCTGCCTCCAACAAATAAGGCAGCAGGGGTATTTCTCTTGGAGGAACAATTTGCAGTATTAGCAAATCACATTCTCAGTGGGCCACTCTTGATGGGAATTAACCTCACCTACTGGGAACGAAGCACTCTCAGCGCCTGACGTGGCATAATTGAGTTTGACTTCTTGTAGAGACACGTTGGGCGTGATTGATCGGTGGGGAGACCCTCTGCCGAAGGTTAAAATCTATCAGCACATTCGGAGCTGCACGGGAAGGGTTTTAAGAGCAGAGCAAGAAATGTGAGACTCGTGCTGTTGGCATTCCTGACCTTCCATCATTTTCCGCGACTTTGCTGTCAAATTATCCCAAGTGGAGATGTTCTGTGGGGCGCGGGGGGAGCGGAGGAGCCAGCCCGAAGCAGTGTCAGCTCACGGCTGGGAGCAGCGGAGGAGGAGATGGGATCTTGGACCCGTGCATGGGGCCACTGTGTGGAGTCATCTTCCTCTGGTCGGATCAGCTGTGTGAGAGGCGTTGACATCTCAAAAAAAAAAACCCAAATTGCTCAGCTTGTAAAAGAGCAAGTATGTGACTATTCTTTTATAAATGAGCTCTGTGGATTTTTATTCAGATGAGCAGTTTACGAAGAGGGTGGGAAGGACACTGATTGTCCTGCTGCTGCTCGCTGGTTTTGGTGATTGTGCATTGTTTCTGGTGTCGAAGCACCAACCCTGTGATTATTTTTCTTTTTTCAGTAGCTCACTCCTTAATCCTTTGCATCAAGTGCAGAATCTCTACTGCAGGGTTTTATTTCGTTTTATTTGCTTTTCTGCTGCACGTGTTACCTACGTGATCTGTCCCTTTGCCCCCACCCCTCCAGAGGGAACTTGCCTTTCAAAATATCTGTCTTCACCTGGCACGTAACTTGGTTTTGCACTGCCCTGTTGGTGCACCACAAAGTCCTTAAGCTGGGGAAAAAAAATCCCTCAGAATAGGAAACATTCCGAGATCTTCCTTCCTCCCCCATCTCCACCCATCGAGATGGAGACACTTGTGTAAAATTGCCTCCCATTCATTGCACAAACCTGCCTGCATCTCCAGACCATCCCAGCCAGGCTTGCCATCTGGATGAGCTTGGCCTAAGTGCAAACCAGCCTGCTTGAGCCAGCTTGAAGGACAGCCTTAGTTTTACTGGGAGAATGGGACTGTCCCAATACATTGCCTGGAAATCACAGCTCTGCTTCCCCAGCCTGTGCTGTAGCTGTGTTTTCCTGGGTTAGTTTGCCCCAGGGCACAGTCAGAGGGAGAGGTCAGTGTGTTCTCAGGGCTGCAGTGCTCCCTGTGCAAACGCTGTAGGTTTCTTACCCTCTGTAGCCTACAAAGCCCTTCTTGTTACAGCCCCGTTTCTCAGCAGAAATGAGAAAAGGTCACTCAGTCCCTCACCTCCTGATCCGTGCACTAATGGATGTAATGGTGAGTGGATGTTTAGCTTTCAGCTCCCCTCTATAGCTCCTTACCTCATCGTTCCATCAAGCCAGGCTCAGGTTTCCAGGCTGAAGGCCTGGCAGCTGCCAGCGTCTGACCTCCAGCCTTCCTCTACCTCAGCAAGCCATTAAACAGCACGGCAGCCTCTGTCCTCTGGCAGGGATCGATACTCCCCGGCCTCGGCACCAGCGCAAGTGTTGACCTGAAGGGGCTGAGACGTGCTGAGCTGGAGCCAGCCCTGCTTGTGGTCCCCGTGGAAATGGCACCCAGTGGGACCACGCAGCAGTTCCTCAGAGCTTCCCCATCGGGGTTAAGGTGCCCTGGGAGCAAGTGCAGGAGTTAAAGCACCTAGACAATACTCCGGTGAGCCCTTCACTGCTCTCAGAGTGGGTGCTCAGCTGCCGATGGTCCATTTTGCCAGGTCTCTCGTGGCACAGCAAGGAGGAGGGAAGGGAGCTGCAAGCCTTCCCCTGGCTCTCCATCCACAGGTTGGGCCATAACCCCTTTCTCTGCATCGCCTGGATTGCTGCTGCTTTGCAGTCCTGCTTTGCACAGCTGGGGCAGTGGGGCTGGGATGGGATGTGCTCTTACTTCGGGAGGTTCTGACCCTTTTTGATGCTTAAGCAAAGTCACTCCTTCCTCACCTCATTTCAGCAGAGCAGCTCCACACACGATGAGCCTCCTGGGCATCGCAGTGTGCATAGCTGGATATCCCTTTCCTGGCAGCTTCTGTGGGCTCTGAAGTCTCTGGCTTTACTCAGTGCTGTCATCCCCTGGGGTTTCACACCTCCTCACTTTGACTTCCATTTTTTTTTTTCTTTAATGTTGCATTTAAAGTCTTGCTACAAGGACGCTTTTTAAAAAAATCATTAGACTGGAATAAAGAATTCTTATTCAGCCCCTGCGCAGGGCAGAGGTGGGGAAGAGGCTGGCACAGATGCACTGTGTGACCACAGAATTATCCTTCAAAGTGAGCAGATGGCTCAGTCTAAATAAACCCCTCAGAGAAATTCACGGAGGTCTTTGAGGTTTCAGTTTGCTCTGTATTTTCTCCAGGGGCTGTGCAGGAAGGAGAGAGGGAGTTGCTCTGGGCTGAGGAACCGGACAGCTGAAAGCAGGTCTGTCCACTGACAGCACACGTTTCTTGGTCCCTTTCAGCAAAAAAACATCTTAGCAAAAGTCATCTCAGCAAAAATGTTAGGCAGGGACTTGCACTGTCCCCCCAGCCTGGCACGCATTGCTCCCGTGTGGGGTCTGAGGGATGCTGACATGGAGCAGCAGCACTTGTGCAGGAGGAGGAAGAGGAGAGAGCATCTTCATGACCACGCTGGTTATTCAAGTGCCCTGGGACCGTCCATGGGGCATTTGCGTGGCAGCACCACCCCCCCAGAGGTGCTGCCTGTGCTGGGTCAGTCAGAGGGAGCTGCGGTTCAGCCTGTGGGTGAAATACAGTTTTTCTGGCACCACAGGTACACAGAGACGTGTGGCAGCTGGCGTGCAGGGAGAATGCAGCGTGAGGGCTGGCGTTGCTGCGGCTGTGGAGAGGCCGAGCACATCTCTTCTCCTCTCTCCATCCTTGGCTTCCAGCACATCACCCTGCCTGTCTGTGCCATTTTCCCGTTTTTCTTGTCCCACCCTTAAGTAGAAGCATCAGAGCACCAAGAAAGCCCACATTTCACACCCCAGTGGACAACTTGAGCTGTTAGCTGGGCATTTGTCTGATGGGATCCTCTGACCTTTCCTGAGCAACTCTGCAGTAATGGATTATGTGTAGATAATTCACAACTCCCAAAAATGCTCTTGCTTCAACCTTGCAATGGTGTGACAAGCAGAGTGGGTGATGCAGCATGTGGAGCAAACTCAGCGTCGTGGGACTGTTTGATCTCCGTATTCCTCAGGGAATAGCTGTGTGCAGGGAGATACCAAAAGCAAATGACTGTCACAGCATCTCACACTCCTGATGGCTCCAGGGTCAACCTACTTTCTGAGTTGCCCACGAGTTCCTTTTGTTCTCTGCTTCATAGGCATCCAGCTCAATTTTATTAGAAAACCTGCGTTTCTCATGAGTGCAGCTCCTTAAGTCAGAGGGATGATTCACAGTAAAGTTTGAGCTCTACCTGCAAACATGTTATCTTGGGCTCTGAAGCACAAGCTTCAAGAAATGGGCAAGAGCTCAACACCCCCTTGTTAAGGCAGCAGAAAGAACAAGCGGTTACGTACAGAGCTAAAAATAATTGCAAAACTTTGAGTCTTCCAGTTGCAGCAGAAGGATGCTCTAAGCACTGCTGGCCGAATCCATCTCTGGCAAGGCTTTGACTTGACGATGCATTAAAGCTTTTGTGACTTTTTGAAGCTCAGTTCAGATAAACGCAGAGCAGTGTGGCTGCTTTTCTGGAGCTGACATGATTTCTAACTTGGATGAGAATGGCTTAGGGCAAAACCAAAAGCCGGTGTTCCCAAAAGGGATGTCACCTTTTTCTGTAGAATTTTAACAGGGAAACTTAAGAAGGGGAGAAGTGCACAAAATAGCTGAGATTGGCCCAGCAGCTGACAAAGTGTCTCTCTGTAAGTCGTGTCTTCAAAGCAGGTTTCATCTGGGAAATAACAACGTGGTAAAAATAACAGACACAAGCCTGTTCACAGGGAGCCGTGCTCAGGTCAGGTAGGATACAGGCTCCATCCAGGGCATCCCATAAGCATCCCTGCCCATGGCCTGGCTGCCTGAGCGCGGGTGCCGGAGGGAGCCCAGACACCTCCACACACACGGCAGAGCCCAGTGAGCATCTTCACTCAGCCTCTTCTCCCCCGTCTCCCTCGACTACGGCGTTTTCCCCTGACAGGCGCTGATGGAGATATCTGCCCAGATGAGGCCGCCGGCCACCTGGGGTGATAGTGATCCATTACAGCGAAGTTTCTTCTGACAACATACAAGTTTTTATTCATTCTTTTGTTTTTTACAACAGCAGCCAAGGGAGGGAGGCGCTTTGTCACTGCCTGAGACCAAAAAGCACAAAGGGAGAGCAACTGAAGAGTTTGAGCTATGATAAAGTGCTCGCTGTATCGATCTTGGCTCAGGATTTGTTTCCCTTCTTGCATTAACTCCCCATCGATTGCTGTGATGACCTTATAGCATACGGTTTTGTTGGCCTTGTCCCTTAGCCAGCAGCCCTCCCATGCCCCGCTCCCCTCCCAGCCTTGCCGAACTGCTGACGGGCCACGTCGTACAAGGTGCTCTGGGGTAAGCGGAGCTTTGCTGGTGCCTCTTCCATCATCAGAGGTTTGTTGCTGTATGTTAGTTGCTATAATTAGCACTGAGTTTAGTGCTACATAGCACTAAGTAGTTATTGCTTGAGGATCAGGTCATTATTTTAGCGCAGTATCCCAATATACGAGACCCAAGGGCGAAGAGTGCTGGCAGGAGTTAAAGAAGGGGCTTGAGTTTGCCCTGGAGATGCTCCATTTCCCCATGACGAGGACCCGCACAAGGCTGTGTCACTGCTGCATCAAAGGAGCCTGGTGCACAAGAGTGACCAGGGTCAGCTCCGGCTGGCTGGGGTGACAGTGCTCATGGAAAGGCCTTTGCCCTGTTGGGTTCTCCAGCACAACCAGAGACCTGCTGAGATGACACGGCGTGAAACTCTTTCTGCCTTTGCAAGGGACAACATGAGGTTGGTGGCTGCTGCTCCAGATCTGTGACATGAAAGTCAGCTTTGTCCTTGCTCCCTCTTAAGTCCAGCTTTCACAGTGAAATCATTTAATGATGCTTTTGGAGAAAAGTACCTTCCTCAGAGTCACAGTGTGGGCTTTGGCACCCGTCACCTTGCAAACCTGTGGCCAAAGCCCTCCGAGCTGGGGAGCGGCACCAGGGCGAGCATGGTGACAGCGATGGTGCCAGTTGCCATGTCCTGGCTCTCCGAGCGTGAGGTGCCACTGATTCTGTACTGGGCTCCTTGGCTGTATTTGGTTTTGCAAGTTTATTGTACTTTATTTAATTATTTATGAGCTTGGATGCTCTAAATGGGAAGAGGAATGGCAGCTGTCCAGGTTTCCTTTACCATGTGCTGTTGGATGCTTTCGGTGCTCGCGATTCACTTTTTAGTCCACCCAGAGACAATTTTCTGTAAAACATTGACATCTAGTGGCTTTTTTTGCCAAAGGAAGTGATAGGGAACAGAAGACTGGCTGCGGGATGGCCAGTCATGCTGCAATTCAAGAATGCAAATAATTGTCCCTTCTCCTCCTTGCACAGCACCGAGGACATGGCAATCACAGCCTGGGGGCTCAGGGCTCCCAGGCACACATTCCTTGGTGTCCTCATCCTGGAGGAGTGGCCTTCCCCGGCAGGAGAATTTGCTTATTGAGCTACTTTAAGTCCATTTCCTTAAGCAGATCGCTGTTGTCCTGACAGTGTACCTCCAGCATCATTGCTGAGGTCGTGGTCATATTAAAGGAGGTGTGAAGAGCTTGGTGTATATGGCTTCAGACTGCTGACAGTGGAAAACATAGTGTTTGACGGTGGATATTAACGTGTGACCCAGAGTCATCTCTTAATGGTACACAGAAGGTTGAACTTGCAGCTTTTCCAGCTGGCAGCCTGATAGGTTTCCCTGCAGCAGCATGTCCCCCACGTGTGCCGCCCTCCTGTTGCTCCAAACCAAAGCCAGCACCTCCTTTGGAAATGTTTTCTCTTACAAAAAGCTGCGATGAGTCCTTTAATTTCCTGTTATTCACGTATCTCTCCTCTCTCATCGTTGCAGCACTGCATCAGGTGAAGGCAGGAGGATAATACAGGATTTGCAAGGGCTTTTTTCAGTGCAAATGGGTTGGGGCTTCTAGGTACATCCCGTGTATCTGGCCTGCAAAAGGAAATGTCTTCCTTAGAGCTGGAACGCTGCGCTGGGGCTCACGCAGCCCAGACCCACAGCTGCTCACCAGGAAAGGTGGCACCAGCAGTTTTTTGCAGGCTACATAAACTTGTCAGTCCTGCTGTATAAGGAAACTAAAAAAGCCAGAGCTACTATACCCTCCTTGTGTTGAGGCTTCCATCCTGTCAGATATTTTGATTATTCTTCCAAGATCTGTGGAGAGCATCAGTTGGGGCACCCAGCAGGACCATGTAGCCACATGTGCAACTACACAGAGGGGAACGTGGGGTTCCCTTCCACCTCTCTAGAGGCAAAACTCACTAGGCCAGATATGTGCAGGTAGATATAACCATCCTGCTGCCCCCAGGGAGTTTGTTGAGCCATCCTTCACCCCGGAGAGGAGAGCATGCAGAGCAGCACTCTGCAGCAGGGCTCCTGAAAGCCTCTTAAGTGCATCTTCAAGTTTCTATTGATTTTGAACATTAATGCACTGTGTGCTGGAGACACACAGGACTAAATGCTCTGCCTTCCTCTCCCCTCGGCAGGAATTTCTACTACATCACCATCCTGCGTGACCCCGTCTCCCGATACCTGAGCGAATGGAGACACGTCCAGCGAGGAGCGACGTGGAAGGCGTCCCTGCACGTTTGCGACGGCCGGTCCCCAACCACCGAGGAGCTGCCCAGCTGCTACACGGGGGACGACTGGTCAGGCTGTTCTCTGCAGGAGTTCATGGAGTGCCCCTACAACCTCGCCAACAACCGCCAGGTCCGCATGTTGTCCGACCTCAGCCTGGTGGGATGCTACAACCTGTCGGTCATGCCCGAGGAGCAGAGAAATAAGGTTCTCCTAGACAGTGCCAAGGAGAACCTGAAGCGGATGGCCTTCTTCGGCCTGACCGAATTTCAGCGGAAGACTCAGTATCTCTTTGAGAAGACTTTCAACATGAACTTCATCTCCCCATTCACGCAGTACAATAGCACAAGGGCCTCCAGCGTGGAGATAGACCAGCAGACTCAGCAGCGCATCGAGGCCCTCAATTTTTTAGACATGGAGTTGTACGATTATGCAAAAGACCTGTTTTTGCAGCGGTACCAGTACATGCGGCAGAAGGAGCACCAGGAAGCGCGGCGGAAACGCCAGGAGCAGCGCAAGATCCTGCGGGCGAAGCAAGCGCGTCTGAGGGAGCGGGGAGACAACAGCTCCAGCACTGACTACACGGGGAACGTGGAGCGGTGGCGGCGGTAGTGGGGGGACCCGCCGGACACCCGCAGCCAAGCAGAACCCGACCTGCGAATGGGAGACGAACGAGGAGTTCGAACAGATCACGCTTCTCAAGGGTTCGGAGCAAAAAGAGGTTAAAACGTTGCCTTTGCAGTTGCCTTTGCAGTAAATGTTGTACTGTACGCGGAACGCTTAATCTTAGCGTGTAATTAAATTGTCTTTTTTAGGTTTGTTGGATTATTTATGAAATACAGGAGCCAAATAGGCTCATCGGAAATGGTTGCTTGGACGTTTATTTAAAAGGAAAAAAAAAAAAATCCTTAAATTAGTTATGAGTACAAAATGGGATGCTGGAAAATGTTTATGATGCTCGGCTGAAATCTATCTGGGAAGCAAACTCATTTCCTAATAACGAGCAGTTAGCATACTCTCACAATACAGTATATGAGCAAAACCTTTTCCCTTTGATTTTATCTTAATTTTATTTTAATAATGTGTTTTCAAGGGCACCAACTGCTTATTATATTTACCAAGTTAATGAATGGACGATGAAGAGAACAAAAGAGATCTTGAAAAATATTGACTAGTTTTATGTATAATATTGGCTTTTAAAAGGAATAGAAGTAATTTCTCTAGTTATATAAATATTTAAAATTTTAAACTTTTTTCTACCTACTGCTGTTTAGAGTTTTAAGCTCGATCTATCTCATATTTAAAAAAAAGAAAAAGACATACATAATTTTCTGAACTGAATGCCAATGTTAAAGACACTGTTTCCAGAATTTTTCAGGGTAGTATGATTTTAACCATTCTGGAAAATGTATAGCACATCTTCATGTTTCATAAAGCATTTTCCAGATTATAATCCCATGACAGTGTCTAATTTTAAGTCTTTCTTACCCATTAGAATACATAACGCTGAATTTATCATTCCTTAATAATTGGTGATCTAAAATAGATGAAATTATGTTGCGGCTATTTGTGTAGTGTCTTTAAAAAGTCATAAAACTCTCTAATCCCAGCAATATTATGAAGAGAATTGCTCAACGGAAGAAGTAGATTTATGCTTGAATTAGGATTTACTTCCAGTAAATCTTTGCTACACCAGATAAGAACAGGGCTTTTTTTTCTCCTGTGCTCTCGAGCCCTTCTCAGCGATGACAGATGAGCGATGACTGACACGGTGACGGAAACCAGCCTTGCCATAGCCATAGTTGTGCAGGGTGAGCAGGTTGCGCGGTGCAGGAGCTGGACCTGGACCGGCTCACCCGCAGCCCTTCGGCCGCACCGAGACTGACGGGGGAGCAGACGGGGCAGGAGGTGCGAGGGACTCCTATAAATCTCTATGCAAAAATAAAACAAAATACTCTGCAAGGCTTGGGCTATATACATTCAGCAAGTTCAGAAATTGTGCGCGCAGCCCGCGGCGCTCCCGAGCTCGGCGCTGACCGGCCAGCTCGGTGCGGGCGCGCGGTGACGGAGGCACCCGGAAAGGATGCGCTTCGTCCCCATGTGCACGATGCTTACACGGCTCACTTGCACTATTGCCTTTCGCCTGTAATATTCTGTACACCGATAGGGCAGGGAGGCATAAAATGAGGCAGAAGGCTTTCCAAACATCTTATGGCTCCACGCCTATGTGACAGTTGTTTTACATCTGACGTTGTGTTGCAACCCGGGGGGCAGCAATCCTACGGGGGCAAGCGGAGAGCAAAGCAGCAGCAAACCAATACCCTGCGTTAGCAGCTTGAAAAAGAGAATAACTTCATGTACAGCATTTTTTTTTAAATGAGAACTGCAGTTGCCAATATGATGTCTCGGTTGTATTTTGGTTTTTATGGGAGAAAATAATTCACTCTTAAAACTGAAAGGCACTGCTGTATACAGGACTTAACGGTGGGTGAGATGCCTGTTGCAGAAGGTGCATTTTGTTTTTATGCTGTGGTGTGCATGGTTTACAGAGACTAGTTGCATTTTCTTTGTGTATACTGTTTATTGTATATAGGGGATGTACGAATATAAGGATACTGTTTTGTCATAACCATATCAAATTCTACTGATTTCCACTGTAGACGCTGTCTTATTGTGTAGATTTACAGGCCGATCCACTGACTTTGATTGTGTAATTTAACAATAGAACTGATAAATAAAATTTAACTACAGTCTTCTGACTTTCATATGATTATTCTTTTATCTGATGACATGCTAGGGATTGCACAGTTCACAATGAATGGTAGTTTTGACATGAATGAAACAGCAGTTGACAGGTAAGTATATGAGTTTAAAATCACAGCTTTTCTGAAGTGTATTCAACCTACAGCCTTCAAGGGCAAAGCCACTTTGGACTTTCTCTGGCTCAGGTATTGTTACAGAGTTTTTGGTGGCTTTTTTGAGCAGCCCTCCTCAGATAAGCTGTGGTATCTGCTTGTTTTAAATATGATTGTTAATGCTCTGCAGCATTATTAAGGGATTGTTCCTATGTGTGTGTGTATGATTATTGTTTTCCTTTACACGATACCCTCCATCTTTGCTCCAGCTGCTCCTGGAGGATGCTGCCCAGCTGCCAGTTTCCAGTGCATCCTGCTGCATCCCTTCATGGGACATTTTAAAGCACGAAAAAATCTAAACCAGACTTACATGCAAAAGCAGGTGAGAATGGATTGAAGCATTTTATTTCTTGGTGCACTTGCAGCCTTGCAGGACTCTCAGCGGGGTGATGGACCCCACAGTGTCCGTAGGAGACCTGGCCTTGACTTGTTGAATTTCCCTGTGAGGACAGAGGTGCCTTTCCTCTTGCAGGTACCTGCAGGAGCATCTTATCTCTGTGGGGCTTTTTGAGTCAGGGGAGCGAGGAGTGGAGTGATCTGCAGCAAATCTGCGTTTGACTGACGTGGCTTTATATGCAGGTCGATTAGTGCACTGAGGAAGCTGCTGGTGGAGCTGCTAATGGCATGGAGGTCATGCAAGGTGCTTCCTGCAACTAGAAAAGCACCCAGCAGTGAAGCCTGTCATAAAAGCATAAAAGCAATTGGGGTTGCCTTTTGAGAGGAGTACTTTGGCAATTCAGGAAACTTTTACTGCAGGAGAGGAGGGGTGAAACGAGGGGGATGTGTTTGGATAGACAAACTTCACTTCAGAAGCTGAGAAGCTACAACTCTCAATCAAGTAGCACTCAAACCCTCCAGTGAGTTTTGAGAAGCCTGGATGCATGTTAAGAAAACTCTTCTAAGTACCAAAATGTCTCTTAAGTCTGTGCCAGACAAGGATGTCAGCACCACCGGTGCTGCCAGCAGCAGTGCGGGGCAGATGCCGTGGAGCCTGGGGCGGCTTTGGGGATGGAGAGGTGAAGCACAAGTAAGTCATGTTAAAGGGAATGAGTGGGTTCATTTTGTCCTCCGAAAGATTGGGAAGTTGACAGCTGCAAAACCTGCGAGGCCTTGCGAAGTGCCATATTTGGGGCTAATATTTTGGGACTAAAATGTACCTGGTACGTAAGGGTTCTGGGAAGTAAACTGCTCAGCTTTTTGTCAGTGAAATTTGCAGCCTCTTTATATAACATATTTTAGTATGTTGTTATACGTTTGCTTCTAACTATGTAAGTTTTGAGTAAAAATGAACTAATGGGCTTTTTCATGTAATTTTCAAAATCTGCGCATTGCCCAAAATGGGGCGAGCTGTGAGTAAGACCTGACAGATACCGGTACAATCGATGTTTCATGAAATCACTGAGGAAAGGGAGAAGAAAAACTGATACATCTCCGCTCTTAAATTTCAGCCAGAAACACTGGATAATTGAGGGAACCTGTCAAACTAATGAAGCCTTCAGGTGCCGATCTGGGCTGCCAGGCTGGCCCACGCGCTGCCGGGGACACACGGGGAGCAGCTCCGGGTGGAGAGGTTGTCGGTACCGAGATGGAGAAGACTTTTCCAAGCAGGTGATAGATGTAAATAACTCACTAAAAATATTCCTGTCTCCAAAGCGTTTGGGTGGAGCTGGGGAAGGTTCGGTTGTTGCTGAACCCTGCTGGGTGGCAGCACGTGGGAGGAGAAAAGCAGAGGGTCCTTCCCCACCGTGGCGGGGAATGGCGATGTTGGGACGGAGGGTTTGGGATCTCCTGCCTCCAAGGTGGATGGAGCAATGCCAAAGCAAGTGGTGATCTAAACAAAGGTGCCATCCAGCCGTGGCTCCTGCGCGGCGGGAGGAGCAGCCTGCACAAAACCTTCCCGAGCAAACAGCACAACATCTGAACTCTTCGCTACGAAATTCAATTCTGGATTTCCTAAAGCAATCTCCCTGTTCCACCAGCCTCATCAGGGAAGAGTGTAATTTCATTTAATCCATTTCTTGAGTTCAGAGTCAACTGCGCTGCTATCATGCTAATACTGCTGCTCTGCTATCTCTAGAGACAGAATGACAAGTTTAGACCTGAAATCGAGTTTGGCTTTAAGCTTCAAGAGGATCTATCAGCCAAATAACCCATGGTCTCTGCCCAGAAGCTTTGCTGTGCAATTTAGCTCTGCAAGGATGCATTAGGCCAGGTAGGTGAGGTTATGTCGCTTTTTATTTGGGGTGCAATGAGATGCTGAAACAATATATATGCAAAGCAATCCAAATATTTATAGTGAGGGCTGAGCGCTCATTTTCAGGACAATACAACTGCTGCCTTGTGGTATTTTCAGCTTTTTGAATTTGTATATTCCCTCATACGACTGCAAATAAGATTTTCACTTGCAAGGATGTTCAGAAGCAATTGTAGACATAAATCTCTGCGTAAATTATATAAACTATAGAGGTTTATGTCAAATAGGTGTATTTTCTGATGGGCTTTCCTGGACAGAGGGCTGCAAATGACTCCTGGCACAACATTCACTTGAGCCCTCATTCTGCTAATGAGGTCTCAGCTCCACAGCATAAATTTGATGGCCACTGGCACAACACTTGTTTTGCCAGTGAATGATAAGTTTTCTGGTAAATGAAGTTTGGGAATGATGAGAGCTGTTAGTGACAAGGGATGAGCTCAAGGGATATTTAAGGCAAATGAAAGGTGAGATTTCAGAACAGCTCTCCGTTTTGAGGTTCTTGGTTCATTTCTATTATTGTTCCTCTTTGAAATTACATTCTTATTTTAAATACACTCTTTACTAAAGGCAGTGTGTAACAAGTTCAGATGATCCAGAAGCTGAATTTAACTTTTGATTTCAGATCGAATGGTTCAGCCCGACCCAAAAGGGAAATGTTGTAGCTTTTTCCTTTCAATAAGCCATACAAGCATAGGCTCCTTTTTAGGGGTGGGCTGCAGCTGGGCGTGAGCCCCAGAGCAGTGTTTCCCAGGGAAGGAAGGATGCTCCAGGTTTCCAGTTGGGTCTCAGCAGCGAGAGCAGCTGCTCTGTGGATGTGAGGGGATGCGGAGCCTCGAGTGGGTATCTCCCCCTTTGCAATGGATACCTGATGCTCGGTATAGCAGCAGCTCTCTAATGTTATTAATATTAGGTAAAGCACGTGAAAACTATTATTGCACACAGTATAAGCAGGTGGATGGGGGGTTACAACGTGCAGGAGATGTGTGCTCCATAGGGGGGAACTGGGATTTTTCCCTCTGGGTATGGCAAGCTGGGAAGCATATTAATAGACATCATTACATTAGAATAATTGCTGTGGAATCAGCAAGTGCGTACAAAATCTTTAATGCCTGGGAAATCTCACACAGTTTCAAAATAATTAAAAGTGGAATTAATCTAGATGCCAGACAACGCCTGCCTAATTACTAATGAATAAAGCTGTCTGAATGGCTGCAGCACCCTCAGCAGCATCAGCTGCTCCAACACTTTGAAGTCAATCCCCTCTTAACACACGACAGGACGGGTCCATCTCCGCAGACCGCCACTGTCTGGAGGTCGGGGACAGCCACAGCACCCAGGGATGCTCTGGGAGATGCTGTGGGGCTGGGTGTGTGGGGTGGGTTGAATGGGGGGCTCTGGAACCAGCCCGTCCCCATTGCGGCATCTGTGGTCGTGCAGACATGTTCTGTGTGTGGCTAGTGTGCTGGCTCGGGATGGCCCCACGGCAGGGATTTCGGGGAAAGGGGTGCAGAAAGTGCTTACGGGGCTGGGTGAGAAACCTCATCTGGGCAGGGTACCCCAGTGTTTCTGAGCAGCAGGAGCTGTGTAAAGCAGTGCCGGTTGGGAAGATAATCTCTTGCCATGCTTTGAGCAGTACTATTTTGCAAACCTGATTTTCATATGTCACCTTTTGATTACTTTGAAAAATAAAGCAGCAACACTGGGAAGAGCGTGGAGCTCTGTGGACCCCCTACATCCTAAATAGGTGTTCCCATCACCGAGAACTACACAAACCGCAGGTCAGTGCGGCTTTTGCTGTTGCAGTGTTGTGCCAATGCTGTCTGTGGCCGCAGGGATTTGCTGCAGCGTCTCGGCTCCGGCAGACGGCAGCTGTAACTCAGAGCCCTGCACCGGCCCGCAACGCCAACCCCATCCCCAGCAGCAACGGAGAAACAATGTGGGACTGCTGCTCACAGGAGCATCGCAGTCGGGGGGGCTAGAGCTGGTTGTTGCCCTCATAGAATCATAGAATCATTTTGGTTGGAAGAAACCCTCAATATCATAGAGTCCATGTCCCTAAGAACCTCATCTACGTGTCTTTTAAACCCCTCTAGGAACGGTGACTGCACCACTGCCCTGGGCAGCCTGTTCCAGTGCTTCACAACCCTTTCCATGAAGAAATTTTTCCCAATATCCAATATGAAGCTTCCCTGGCACAGCCTGGGCTGCCAGAGGGGGTGGGGTTGAGGGAGTCTGGAGCTGGGACAAAAAGCTGCCCATCCTCTCTGGGCAGTGCAAGGTGGAGATGGGAGGGGGGGGCTGTGCAAGCTGGCATTTCACCCCTGATTAGAGATCATAAAGCTGAATTTGATGCTGTGCAAAATTAATGGGGCTGCATTGTTTATTTATATAGATAAAAATTACAGGTGGTTCCTGGGAGTAATGAATTGTGAATAAAAAACAGCGATGTGATGAATTTTTAAAATATAGAAAAAATGTATTCTTACAATACAAATGTATGAGAATAACAGGGATGGAATCACAGAACTATTTCCCCCAGGTCCTGCGCTCCGGAGCCTGGATTTGCACATGGAAGACTCACACCAGTGTGGGTGCCCCAGGCAGTGCCAGGTAAGGTCAGGTGTCCCTATGGCCTGTGCAGTGCCCGCTCTGTCCTTGGCAGGTGACTGAGCTGAGAGGTGGCACGTCGACAGTTATTGCCAAGAAGGAACTGTGGAGAGCTCTTCCTCTCGCTGAGGAGCCCGGGATGTGACCGTCACCCTGGAAGACACGGTGGGTTGGTGAGCCATAAGCATGCTGGTCCCCTCTTTCTCCTCCGAGCACGCAGGGGAGCAGGGACCCCCCCTCTGCTGGTGCAGGGTGGTGACATTGGCACTGCTCAGGGTGGGTGAGCAGTGGCACAGAGGATGGTGTCCATGGCAGGCTCTTGTCACAGCCCCGTGGCCCTCTGCCCTGCTGTGCTTTGGGCTGCATTTCAGCTGCCTCTGTGCCAGGGTACAGCATCCATCGCTGTGCCAGATCCTGCCCAGGGCCACCATGTGCATCGTTCTCTGCCTAAACAAAGCCAGCTGCCAGGGCCGGTTCGGCACGCAGGGGAGGCGGTGCCATTCCCAAACCAGGCAGAGGGGACGAGATTTGTGACAGCATGCTTCCCAGGCGGTCATCGATTTCATGGCAGCAAGAGCAAGGCTGCTCCTTCTCGCTGTGTCCTCAAGCTCTGTCATGGAGAGAACACAAATTAAAATTAATGACGACAATGCCGGCTGCCTTCCTCCGGTGCCCTTCAGAGCACGGCACGCACTGCAGCTGCCTGGCCGGGCGCCGGCACACGGGGCCGGCTCTGCCGGGCAGCCATGGGGCTGCTGACTCACGCCATGGTGCAGCTTCCCCTCGCCAATGGGTCACACTATTGCAATGTGTATGATTGCAATGCATATTACCGCAATGCTTTTTTTTTTCCTGTCCTTTTTTCTTTTTTTTTTATTTTTATGGCCTCACTGAGAAAACACTGCGTTGCCATCAGCACGTGCAAAGTGCTGCCTGCAGGATTCTAACTCCCAGGGCCCTTTGGGATGTCACTGTCCATCTGGAGGGAGCCGTGCTGGCTCTTTGTCAACCATCACATTGATTTTAAAATTACTTTGATGGCTCTTTAAGGCAGTGCACTTTTTGTGGCCCTCTGCATTTGTCAAAGCCGATCTCTCTCTTTTCCCCGTGGCAGGGCAGAGGGGCAGCATTATCTGGTTTGGCTGCATTGATTTTCTGTGAGTGGCAGGTCAGGTTTTGGATGGGCAGAGGGAGATCAGAACTGAAGCGTCTGACTCTCAATTTTCCCTCAGTGCTTGAGCAGGATGGTGCTCACTAAACAGGCTCTGGCAGCGCGGTTTTTCCTTACCAGCAGACAAGACATCGCTGCCTGGGCTAGAGATTTATAAGGTGCAGACCGTTAGCTATGATAAAGGGGGACCGGAGTCCGCATGCTCCTGCCTGCTAGTTCTTTGCTGGATCTGCCAGCCCTTGCCTTAATCCCCAACACAACAAGCCCATTTGACCTGGCTGCTCTTCTGTTGCTTCTGTACAAAAATGAAAGACAAACCAGAGACTGCAGAGGCAATGCTAGAAATTAAGATCTAAAGGTGACTCATTCTGTCACCTTCTGCAGGCTGCAGAACAGCCTTTCCTGGAGAATAAATACAATCTCTATATCTGTACACTCAGCTGTTAATACTGTAAACGAAGTACAATGTTTTTCAGATTATTGAATCATTACTGTCAGTAGAACAAGCAGTTCAAGCAGGCTGCCAAGGCAGGAGATGAAAGAAATCATTAATTTTATGTTACTGGTTCATGCACAAATTTCTGAGCGGGGTGATTAACTGCTGGAACAAGCCACCGAGGGGAGCGGGGGATTCTCCAGTTCCTGCTGTCTCCAGGTGAAGGCTGGCTGCCATTCTGCAAGGGAAGCTTTTGCCAGACAAAGTTGTTGGCCCCAGTGCAAGTGCCACTGACTGAGCGGTGGCAGGAGCCCCACCACATGCAGGGGGCCAGTGGAGACAATCTAATCATTCCAGCCACCCTTAACAGTTGTGACGTGCTCTTAAAAAAGGTCTTGTTTTTAGTGCAAGTTCTCAATACTCATGGGTCAGTTCATTCTGACCCTTGAAGAGATACGTTTCAGCTGGCACTGGACCGCAGCGCTGTCCCCTGTCCCTCCAGGGATGCTGCAGTAGCTGCTGCCTCCGTCCCTTGCGGTGCTCAGTGGGATGCTGTGCAGGGCTGTTTTGTGCACACCATATAGCCTCCCGGGCAGGGAAATGCAGGTCTAGAGAGGGGTAGCACCTTGCTTTGGGAGTCGGAAAGACCCCAGGGTGGGAGGGAGGCTACTCTGAGGGTGACAGTTTTATCAGAGTCAGCTGCAAAAAAAAGCTCTCCTGCACTGCAACTGGTTGATCATTTTACATATTGCTTGTGCACAGCAGGTGACAACAGAGAACATCAGTCCTCCTTACCCTTCATTCCCATCTCTGACCCTGGCAACACTCATCTTCATCTCAGACCTCACGTGGGGGTTTGGACGCGCCCCCTGCACTTGCATGAGGCTCCATAGCTCAGATGCTGGGAAATGGCTCTGATTAATTCTCAGGGCTGCTAATTAAGCAGGATGCACCTTGGATTTGCTCGGTCAAAGAATTGGGGTATGACTTGCTTGTTCTGTTTTTACAAAACCTTGCTCCTCAAGGGAGGACTCAGCCCAGGGATGGGGTGGGGGCAAAGAAGATGCAGCCAGGATGAGAGGGGACACATCTAACATGTCCCCTGGGTGATTTGCTTGGTGGGACCTCAGAGAAGAGCCGATTTCTTGGGCCCTCAAAGCCAAGGATGCCCCTGCCATGGGCTGTTGTGTGAGGAAGAGTTTGCTGCTGATCATGGGGTTGAATATTTGATACTCCCTTCACCTGCCAAGCAGCAGATACCAGCCTGCTCTCTCCCCATGGGCACTGGCCAGGACCTCTGCCCTTGGGGACAAAGTCTACACTGTGTGAGCTCCAGGGTGGAGGGCTGAGCTCAGAGGTGCTGAGCAACAGACGTGAGGTCCTTCAGCCACACGTGGGTGGCAGCACTGGAGAGGGTGAGCTGTCACTCATACGCATACGTTATTGACTTAAAGCCATAATGGACGCGCTCTTTCCAGTACAGTCACACTTTTGGCCTAAAAATAAATGCAAATATCAAAAACAACAACAACAAACATTACAAGGGGGGAAAAAACCAAAACAACAACAACAATAAAAACCATTTATTGAAAATATTTATGTGTGCTGGCCAAGTTCTGCTTGGTATTGAGAACTGGAAGAAAGCTGGAAACGAAATGTTTACATCCGTACCAATTTAAGCTTTAATTTAGGCAATATAATGCAATCTATCTTTCTTTGGATTTTAATAGCTTTTCTGTTATTTTGCTCCATGGATACTTGGAAATGTGAGCTCCTTTACTATGTGACTACTTAGATCAATAAAAGAGCTATTTACTTAACACATTAGTTTGCAGGCAGCCTTCTACGAGTATTCTTGTGGAGGCCACCTGCCATCCATGGCTGTGGGCATGAATATGCATAATTAATGTTATTTGCTGGACATATATTCCTGAGTGTCTTGGCTCTCCTTGACCGAGAAATTCTGTCTCTCTCAGATCTAATGAAAGGTTTAGAATTTTTAATTTATTTTCTTAGATGAGACTCAGAAAATAACCCTATTATTCTAATACGTAAATTAGTCCCTGAGGAAGATATGAATAAATGTTAAAGTGATAGGTGAAAAATAGGCCAGAGCTGCTATTACAGAAGAGTCTTTCTGACCTTTTAATTTTTGGTTCAACAGCAAGGGAAATCAGACTCTCTGAGCATGTGAAGTGCAGCCCAAATAGCTGGTTTTCTGTGCAAAATGACACAATTTCTACTAGAGCAAGTATTTTCCTTGGAAATATGTTTTAAGCGCCTGTTGTATGTTAAATCACGTTTTAGACTGTACACACTAGAGGGAGCTACGGGAAAGCCAAAGGCCGGGCTGCTGCCAGGCTCCTGCCCTTCCTCCCTTCACAGTATCACAGTATCACAGTATGTTTGGGATTGGAAGGGACCTCAAAAGATCATCCAGTCCAATCCCCCTGCTGGAGCAGGAACGCCCAGGTGAGGTCACACAGGAACATGTCCAGGCAGGTTTGAATGTCTCCAGAGAAGGAGACTCCACAACCCCCCTGGGCAGCCTGGTCCAGTGTCTGTCACCCTCACTGAGAAGAAGTTTCTTCTCAAATTTAAGTGGAACCTCTTGTGTTCCAGCTTGATCGCATTACCCCTTGTCATATCATTGTTTGCCACCGAGAAGACCCTGGCTCCATCCTTGTGACACTCACCCTTTATGTATTTATAAACATTAATAAGGTCACCCCTCAGTCTCCCCTTCTCCAAACTAAAGAGACCCAGCTCCCTCAGCCTTTCTTCATAAGGGAGATTCTCCACTCCCTTAATCATCTTCATTGCCCTACGCTGGACCCTCTCCAGCAGTTCCCTGTCCTTCTGGAACTGAGGGGCCCAGAACTGGACACAATATTCCAGATGTGATCTCACCAGGGCGGAGTAGAGGGGAAGGAGAACCTCTATCTACTAACCACCCCCCTTCTAATACACCCCAGGATGCCATTGGCCTTTCTGGCCACAAGGGCACAGTGCTGGCTCATGGTCATCCTGTTGTCCACCAGGACCCCCAGGTCCCTTTCCCCTACACTGCTCTCTAATATGTAATTTCCCAACCTATACTGGAACCTGGGATTGTTCCTGCCCAGATGCGGGACTCTACACTTACCCTTGTTAAATTTCATTAGGTTATTCCCTTCCTCCCTCCCCGATCCCTGCCACTCCCGGGGAAAATGCGGGTCTTTAGGAGCAAACCCCGAAACAAAGCAGTTTGAGGAGCAGTTTTGTTGAAAGTGTATTTCTTGCTTACGCTCATTGCAGGGGGATTGGACTATGTGACCTTTAAAGGTCCCTTCCAAAGCCAACTATTCTATGATTCTATGAACACGCTGAAGTTTGTCACATTTTGAGGTGGGGAAAAAAAAGGCTTTTATTTCAATTGCGTCAAAATGCTGAATTTTGGGAATGTCCCTGGTTAGGTGATGTTGGTCCTTTTGGATGTTTGCCCTGTATTCCTGCTCCACACCAAAACATTGTGGATGTAGCCGGGAAATGCTTTTACAGAGTATATGCTCTCAGCAGGACAAATTGCTGCTGTTAAAGGTATCGAGGACCCAATAAAAATGTCTCAGGGGACTGGAAATTGTATTTTCAGCCTTGTTTTGTCTGAAATTCCAGCTTTTTCTCCTGCTTCCAGTATCTTTGCTTTCCAGTGCAGGAGCAGGAGTGGACTGCAGTGGTCCCTGCCTGCTCATCACCCACAAATTTGCCTAATCTCTTCTTAAAATATCTCCCAGTATCTTCAGCTTCCCACGGAGAGGAGTCATTGGGGGAAAGGGAGCTCCTTCACTTTTCTTCTGCCTGATCCTTCTTTATGTTGGGAAACAGGGAATGGGATTTCCCAGCTCACCAGCCAAGTTCCAGCTTCCAACCTCCTGCTGGGCCTCCGTTTTCCTCAGCTGAATGATGCTTGTTTATAAAGGCTGATTTATGATGACAGAAATGCAGATAATATATTTTTTTTAATCTCCTCTGGGAGCTAATATTAGGAAATGGTGATATAACCCCCACGCACCGATGGAGCCTGGAGGAGGTTAATGCGCTGCGATGCCATACAGCTGCTCCAAGGGCTGTATCATCGCAGTGACAACTTGTACTTACGGCTTTGTGGAGAAGAGTGGGGCTGTTAATAGAACAAGGCTGAAATCAGTGCAGGGGTATGAGAATTGGGCCCATGCTGTTATTAATGGTCGTTACAGTGCTGCATATGTGAGGCGTGAATGATAACAGGCGCGGGCTGTTTGCTTTGCTGTGTGACAGTACAACAGCAGCTTTGTTACAGCTTTGATGAGCTGTCTGTGCTGCAGCTCGGGCAAGGGCTGCTTTGCTGTCTGTAAGGAAACATCATCTCTGTTAAGGCAGAAATATTTCCCTCTGAACAACAAGAAAAGAAAAGCCGAGCAGAGGTCTTGTCAAGTGCTGTTCCACTGATAAAACAGAAAACAAGACAAAAGTTTTCTCGCTTCAAGCATGGTTATTCTCAGCAAAGAGCAGACATCTCCTATTTATTTATCTCCTCATGGTCCTGTGCTTTTTTTTGTGCCCCCAGCTGTGCGAAGTTTCAAAGGAGCTCTGGGTCTGACGATGCAGTTCCCCAAAAGACCTGTCATTGGGGATAAAGAAACCCAGCAACCGCTGGGAGAGAGAAGCAGACACCGGCCAACCAGCCGGGAAGGCTTTCCAGGATTTCAGCCGAGCCGTGACACGGCAGCGGATGCACAGCTCAGCGGGTGGGATACGCACACGGTCGCATTTTGAGGATCACGTGTTTAAGCTGTGGTGATGCAAGGAGCAGCAACCCTTCCCGGCCTCTGCTGCTCTCCCACAGTGATTAGGGCATCTTTTGAAAATCACGGGGAAAAAAAAATAGCTGAGTAATGCTTAAACAAAACATCTGTGTGTTTTGGTATGGTGGGGAATGTGCAGGCTGGCCCAAGATCAAATTTAGGGCAGTGTTTAGCTTCTGGTGAAGCCTGGCACATGCTTCTGCTTGGAGCAGTGACTCTGGAGGAAGAAATGGAGACCCATTTGGGAAAAGGAGATGCCTCCTCAGCATCAGTCACATCCTGAGTCCACTGATGACCCAGAAAGGTTTATTTAAATTGCAGGTGGACATTATTCCAATGTGATCTGAAATGCACACCAGATGCAGTGTCTGTTGATGCTGTGATCTGCAGGAAAAGGTCTCCAGGAGGGATGGAGCTGGCTGTGTTCAGAGGTGATGCTGCGATTTGGAGGGGACACACCAGGGACAGCGTATATTTGGGTTCCCCTGCATGCTGGGCATCGTTAGGAAACAATTTTTCTCCTTCTCGGATGCATCTCAGGCTCTGTGAAGTCACAGCAGAGCACTGACGGACAGAGCTGTGTCCTGTGTGTTGTTCCCCGCTACTGTACCTACTTTAGTTAGAAAAAGAGCAGCAAGGCTGGCAGAAGCTGCTCTTTGCAAATAATGCAGCAACTCAGAGTGGAAACTCTGCTTTTATGGCTCTCTTGGCAAGGCTTCCCATTTTGCCCAGGAATAGCAGTTGTTCACCCAGTTTACAACACTCAAACAGAACTCATTGTTTTTTTGATTTACCTTTTTTATTACAGCAGATATTGGATGGGGAACTAGTGAAAATAAAAAGCAGGGAAAGACCAGCCCAGCTGGTTGGCTTTTCAGTGTTCGGGAACTGCAGGAGCTCAGCACATGCTCTTCCAGTTGAACAGCACCCAGGTGCCCCCACGGATGATGCTGTTGTCTCCAGGTGTGTGGGAATGGAGGGATCTTCTTAGGGGCAGAACATGCAGGCGGGGGTGTTGGTGAGCTGGTGGGCCCGGGGAAGCTTCATGTATACATGTATTGTATATATATGTGTGTATACAGGATGTGTGCAAGTGTGGGGAGGGCTGGGTGAGAACCAGCTTGTGAGGCTGGCTCTGCACAGCTGGCAGTAGCCCTGCAATCAAAAGGGACTTTTTTCCCCTCAAGTAATCAAATGCGACTGCATTAATGCAAAGGAACAAACAGCTGAGCAAGCCGAGGCCATTTCAACAACGTGGAAACGCTTAAAAAAAAAAAAAACAAAGAAAAAAAACCCAAATCTAAGCTCACACCCGCAAATGGTTGAACTGATTTCTGTAACTGGACTGCCCTGTGTCAGGTGTTCAGGGGGTGATTTCTTCCTCGGCTGAGCCTTCTGCAGTGAGCACTGGATTTTTCAAGAGCTTCTGCAAGCTCCTCTACCCTCCCAGCTGCTCTTGTTGTGCAGCAAAGCAAAGGGGCTTCTGCCACAGTTTGCCAGGCAGGCTGTTCTGCAGGGCTCTCTCTCTTCTGCCTTCGGGTAACTTGGAGGCTTGTGAGTTGGTGGGGGTTATTAACCCTTGCTGGAGGCAGAGGTTGTGCCAACACCCCAGTTCCCAACCTAACTCAGCTGCATAGTGCTGCCACTCTTCCCATCTAATCACTCCTGGGAGCCAGAGGTTTTGGCAGGTACTTCTCTGGTGCAAGGCGGTGACGCTGGGGACTAGGGTTCATTTATCACGACCATCTTGCCTGTGCTCAAATTGGCCATCGCTGAGGACTAGGGTTCCTTTATCACGACCATCTTGCCTGTGCTCAAATTGGCCATCGAGGGAGAGGAGCGGATGCCAGTGGCCAGTGAGTCATTGCTCTCCCTCGGTATTTGCTAGGCTTGGGTGGGGCTCCTCAGAAATACCAGTTCACTTCCAGAGAAACATAAATCACAATGTTTATACAAGCTTCAGTTCTGCAGATCCCTGTTTGACAGTCACGATGGGGTTTACAGTTATTTAAAAAAAAAAAAAAAAACGAAAAAGGAGAGGGCATGTGAAAGCAAAACCCAAATGTCTTTAAAAATTACCCCATGAGCAAAAACTTTCACTCTTCCCTCAGATGATGACGAACACTGCAGAGCAGCTGCCCTCGGAAACTCGGGCCTCCCCTCCCTTTGAAGCTGGGTTTCCTTCCCCTCGGCGGTGCGGGGACGTGCCTGGGGACGGCGAGCTCCTCTCTCTGCAGGGCTGTGTCTGGCTGCTTCTACAGCCGCCCGTGTCCTGCCCTGCAAAGTGGCTCCTCTGTGCCTGGTTTGGAGAGGGGTGCACGGGGCAGCTGTGTCCGACTGCAGGCTGCAGAGAAAGAGCACGTCCTCCTTTGCCTTCTTGCCTGGCTCTGGACATCGCTGCGTGGGTGACCTCTGTGGGACAGTGGGGCAGGAGCACTCTTTGGCCAGGGGAAGGGACCAGGCATTGTCCTCTGGGTATCCCACTGCATTGCTTGGCAAAGAAAAACTCCCAAACCCTTAAGTTTAATACACCTGGGCCTCCCTTATCTGCTCCCACAAATTAACTGAAAGCATCTTTCATGAAGCGTTCCATATTTTGGGGCCCATGCAAACCTCATGAGGTTCAAGAAGGCCAAGTGCAAGGTCCTGCTCCTGGGTCAGGGCAAAGCTGAAGATGTCCCAGCTCATCACAGGGCCATTGGACTAGAGGAGCTTCCAACCCAAACTATTCCATTATTCTATGATCTTTTCCTACCCTCTCTTTGCTGGTCCAAATAATCTCATTTAAAAGCCTGACTACCTGATAGCTGAAGTCTTTCTTGTGCATGTACCTGTTGCTCATAATCACCCACAGCACATCACCTCCCTTGTGAGTCCTTGTTCTCCTCCAGTGTTTTTACCTTCCATGTTACATTCCTTCTTTTGCAAATCCAAAGAACAAAGTCGTCCTCCCCACACGCTCAGGCTCTACTTCTTTTCCTAACTGAGCTCTGCAGTGCAGCGTTATTAATAAAAAATCACAACGTCATGTACAGCCTGCACCATCACATCTGTCAATGTCACCACCACATGAGATTGTGTGTTTTTTCCACCTTTTAGTGTTTCCTTGCTGCAGCAGTTGTTTAAAAAGAGGAGAAAAGCTTAGAAATCCCTCCCCACCTGCCAGAAGGGAGCGATGATTTCAGTTTGGGGTGTGGCAGTTTGATATTGTCATTCATGGTTATTAAAAACTGTTATTTGTAAGCATTCAGGTCCTAAAAATAAAATATTTCTAATATTCTACCAGGATTTCTCTCCTTGAGGGTGTCAAATTGAGCCTGGCTTGTTGGCCTTTTATGTAAGACGTAGTTCCAAGTGGTGCTCGTGGCCTGCTTACCTCTTGGTAACACAGGTGAGGTTAATATTCAGCAGTGGCCATTAAAAGTAGCTTCTGCTTGAGTGGAGTTAGGTTTTGAAGACTTACTTTTAGCAGAGAAGCACAGGAATACCGTGCAGGACCCTCTCACAGCAAACGCTGGGTTTCTCTGCTGTGAGGGTGAGCAATGTGCAGAACATCAGCAGACCCAGAGCCCCCCCGGCCCAGCACATTGAGGAATTCAGGATAAAACCTTCTGAAGAAAACTTTGCAGTGAGAAAATGTGACACAACAGCAGGTCAGAGACCGGGGCAAGGCTTTACGGTGGGGGTCTGTCTTTCTGTGTTTTCTTTGGGGCCAGTCTCAGAAGGGATGGGAGCTCTAATGAATTACCTTCCTGGTGCTCCCCACAGGTGTGTTTGTAGCTTTCTTAGTACCTCAGGGGATTCACAGTACCATGAGAACATGAGACAGGGGAAGGGGTCACCGTATCAGCCCAAAGCACCAGGTCCCTCCAGTGTGGGATGCAAAGGCCACGGGTCTCGTGGCTACCTGCAAAGGGATCTGCAAGCAGGTGTGAAGGTGACGCTGCCCCAGAGAACAACTGCAGCCTTCCTTAGCCCTCTTGGCCCAAGCACTTCTGAAATAATCTTTCTGCCTGTATAAACATCACCTCTGGGGTGCAGCTCTGCAGCCTTGTTTCTGCTCAGCACATGGATTTGTTCACCTTACACACCCACAGGCAGCCCATGTGCAGGTTAGCAGGGATTTTCCAGGGAACGAGCAGGGCCATTGCCATGGCTGGTCCCCAAGGAGACAGCAGGGACAGGTGAGAGCCCGCAGCAGTCTGCATTTCAGGAAGCACGGGAGCCCAGCTCCCGGTGCGGGGGATGCAGCGGGTGCCCTTCTGTGCTGCAGCCGCTGCTTGTGAAAGTGGGACCCAAATGGGTTTGTTGGGAGCAAGCCAAAGCTGGAATTAGAGCATGACTGTTGTGTCTGTGGGGAGGGCACCAGCAGCCCCAGACCAACTCACTGTGTAGGCAAACAGCTTCCAGGAGGGTTTGGTGGAGCCAGGGGGACAGGGTGATGGAGAGAGAGCTCTAATGAGACTGTAGGCTCCGTCCAGTCCTCTTTGTTCACTGATATGTGAGGCTACATGGGAATGTCATCACTTGGAGGGGTTTAAAATCTCATGGACCTTGGGGAAAGAAGGGGGAAACTGGTGTGGGCTAGGCAGGAACTAGGAGATGTCTTCCAATTGTACAAGTCCCTGATTGCCTTGTGCTGTCTTGTGTGAGTGGTCATTTACTTCCCAGGTGGAAAGCTGCACAGTGAGTGCAGTGGAAGGAAATCCCGCTCCATGCTGTAATTGCTCTGGGTCATAGTGCTTGCAGACGCTAATTTATCCCATGCCTGGAAAGCCATGCCTGGCTGGTGTTGCCAGTCCTGCCCTCCTGCATGTGCATGCTTGGCAGCCCTGTGCAGCGTGGAGTATGAGGGATATTTCTTCCTCCATCATTACAACTACCTTACACCATGTGCTACTTTCTGCTGGTTTATTTAGTAGTAAAGAGCAAAAGGCCACTTGCTCTCTGCAGCCTGATGGGTAGTGCATGCCATGATGCTTAATGCTGGAAGGACACTGAATCTACCTGTTCCTTCTGCTATCCATGGGCTGTTCAAAAAACCACCCAAATATCCCTTCTCTCCAGATGCCAGACAAAGACACGAACCCCTCCTGCTTTGTAATTCCTGCCCAGGAGGTTTGGGATGCAGATGAGAAGCTGTAAACTGAAGGGCCCCAGTCTAGTCCTCTCTGGATTCTACCCCTTCCCTGGGGCAGCCCCAAGCACAGAGGCTCAGGATATTCCTGTTTCTTCTTTCTGCAGCAGGATTTAAGGTTCACCCAACTCGTTCTCTGCCTGTTCACGAATCTGAGTGCACAACCCAGCTGAGTATCCAGCCTCAAAGACAAGCCCTCCAAACCCACCAGCTGAGCAATCTGCTAAATGCTGCAGTTTTGTGCAAATCCCAGCCCAAGTTACCCAAGCATGGGCACAGCCAGGCTCCCTTGAATGGGTGATGTGAGCACATCACACACTTCTACAGCATGAAGCTGTCTGGAGATGTAAAGCACCTATATATCTGCCCACAGAGAAGAGCCTGGCCCACACCAAATATGGGATGTGGCATGAGTCAAAATGAGGGACACCAGAAAATAATGACTTCACATGACGAAGAGCAATAATTTGGAGCTGTAAATCACCTTTCATCTACAGATCACAGGCATCTCAAGCACTAATTAACGCAGCCTTGCAGCATCCCTGCCCCATAACTAGCGCGGGGTGATGGTTATTCCATCCACTGGCACATGGCCACGTGTCCTTGCAGGCACCCGCAAGAGAGAACTGGCTTGCAAGGCTGGTCCTATTCCACTTCTCACAGCCGCACTGGAGGTGCCCGGGCACCTGTGCCAAGGTACTGGAGTTTGTTCCCAGCGTGTGCTGGTTTGGTGTCTGTTCCCACAGCAGGCAGGTGAAGATGGGCCAGGGCTTTGCACCAGTGAATGAACAGCAGGAGCGGAGCCCACTCTGGATCAGGTCCATCAATGCCATGGTTTTTGTTTGATATTTTCTATGTGGAAATCAATAGTTAGGTTGGAGAAAACTTGAGCAAGAAAGGTAAGCCCCTCTAGCAGCAAAGAGCGCTAGCAGGGTTGTAAATAAAGTATGGCAGGAAAGCTTCCAGTCTCCTGAAGTTTTTGTAAGTTTATGTATGTGTGTTTATATATATATAAAAATAAAAAAATACATACACTTATAAAATATTTTCAAAAAAGCTAGAGTTCTTTAACCTTAGTAGTTATATATGTAAAGTTAGAGATGCACCCAAAATGCTCGTTAATCAGCATGGAGCACAGAAGACAGGTTTGCAAGGATCTGTACGTGAGGTTGTTCATATTCCTCGGGCAGTGCATGGAAGCCTGGCCAGTCCCAGCCTCAGTCTCCTGCTTCCCTGAGTTGAGGCGTCTTTCCTAAGGAAAATGAAATATGCTTTTCTGGAAATAATTTAAGTGTGAGAGATAAGAAGTGGCATAAGCAGGAAATTTATTAGTTAGCTGTAGGTGTACCAGACTTGTCTTCCCTCCCTCTGAGCTGGGTATCTACAACACACACCCTGCAGCACGCCGGTGCCTGAAGGATGTAATAGGAGACTCTGGGCTACAAAATTTGTCTGAGTTTTCAGTGTGCAAAATGAAGCAGAAGTAACCAGGCATGTGGGAATTCCAGCATGTGGGAATTGAAATGTAAGACTGTGAAATATGGGATCGTGGAATCAGACTGGGTAGTCTCTCTCTGCCTTCAAAACGTCTATGAACATTGCTGAAATACTGTGCATGATCATTTTGCATGGCTGAAAATAGCTCTGCAAGGTGCTGGGCGACAGTGAAAGCCAGCCCCAGGCATTGCGCAGCTCCCAGCACCGCTTTACTGTCACACCAGGAGCTTTGCTTGTACAAAGAAAGCACAACTGGAGTCTGCTGCTTTGTCTGTGTTACAAGCAGGTAAATTAAAGGTTAGAGACATCGTAATTTGTTTCAGGACATGGAGACTATCAGGGCAGGGGTGAGACCTGCGAGCCCTATCTGCCAGTTCCTTGCTCTGACTTCTGCATGATGTGGAATTTCTTTCCTTCATTAAAAATAACCTTGTTTATAACCTCTGTTTCATGATTCAGCTTTTCTGCAGTCAACAACTGATCACCATCAAAGCAGGGTAGCGTCAGATTTCAGGAGGAAGATGGAAAAGGCTGTTGCAGCTCTGGGATGCTCCTTGTGAAGGGCAGTTGGACTGAGGAAACGAGGGTTACCTTGTCAAAGGGCTGCTCTTTTTGGAGAGGAGTTCTCCTCTCTGAGATCACTGTGCCAAACCCTGAACTGCCTGGAGCTCCTATTGTGCAAATCCCACTCACGGCTTCTGCCCTGCCAGAAACACCGGTGGCTCATCACCATGAATATGGCGCTGTGCAGGCCCAAAGGTACAAATGTGGTTTTCCTGGTTCCTCTCCTCTTTCTTGCCTGTAGGTCAGAGCATCAGACATGCATTGCTCTACATACGGCGACCCAGAGCCCTACCAGTGGCACAGCTACCGGTTTTACATCTAAAGAGAGACTCATCGCCAAGAAAAATCTCTAGAAAGTTCCACACATCTGCTTTTATTCCACACACCGCAGTGTGATACAAGTGTCTTGCGAGCAGCACAGCTCTCCTGGATTTTAAGGACCCCGGTGTCAGGGTTTGCTTGCTGCTGGGTTATCTTGCCCTGAAAAATCAGGCTACGCAGCTGCAATCCTCATCGTGTTTAGCAGATGGGGAAGCAGCCACACAAAATTATGAAGGCCAGCATTTTCCAGACACGTCTGATGATTTTTGGCTAGCTCTGGATTAACTTGCCACTTTCAGGTGGGTCGGCCCACCAACCTCTTCAGCAACTGCCCAAGTGATGTGTCCATGGCCACACAAATAATCAGTGGCAGAGACCTAAACAGAAGCCAGACCCCTGAGACACAGCTGGATGCTATGATGCAATCTTGAGCTTGTCCTTCCTTTTTTTAGGAGCTAATCCTTTGACTTTGCAGCAAGAGGAATTTTCCATTAAAGTGATTTTTTTTTTTTTTTTTACACGTCATTGTATGTTTAATGTTTAACAGTGGGATCATTATGGTTTTATTAGCAGTATGTAAATGCTTTTTCATCTTCAACTGACTTTTCAAACATTAACTAATTGATCTCAACTACAAAACAGTGGCTGTAACTAGGAAGAGGGGAGAAGTGATCTGCTCCTCGTCACTGGGAAGTGGTTGTCAGAACAGGGGGCAGAAATCAGGGCTCCCGCTTTGCTGCTTAGACCACAAACACTGGTGGTTTTATTATAGTCATTTCCATTAGTGCTGCTGTCAGGAAGGGCCGCTCTGTGTGCCATAAACAACCCTCGGCTGCTTCTTTCTGCTTCTGGTTGAGCTCATGCTTGACAAAACATAGCAAACATCACCGAACTCCATAAAAAGCTGATTTTTTTAGAATAAATATATGACTGACTTTGTTTTCTTCGGTGATCTGGTAGCTGCTGGTTGTTTTCAGCTCACCTTGACAAAATGCATAATTAAAATATCTGTATTTGTGGGAATTAGATGCTAAAGTCAGAAATGAGTGGGGTTTCTTGCAGCTGGACGCTGTGAGGTTTTTAAGGGCCACATTGGAGCAGACTGACTTGAAGCATCCTGAAGACGGCTGCCAGGAAATTAGCTCCCCGTTTGCAGTATGCAGAACATGTACGACGGCTTTATGATTTACTCTCTCAGCTGCTTCACGTCGCGCTTTTTTTCCCTGATGACTGTCCCGGCGTACGCAATTTTTCTGTTGCAAAACAGGGGTGAAAATGAGCACTGCAGCATGGAAGAGCTGTGCCTCTGCCCAGGTAAGTGTGGCCAAGCCTGACAGGGACACTGTCCCTCTGTGGGGGGGAGCGACAACAGCTTTGGGGACAGCGGGGACACAGCGGGGGGGTATGATGGTGGCTTTGAGGACAGATGAGATGTGGTTGGGGGGATGTGATGGCTGCTCTGGGGGGACAGAGGGGACACAGCCCTTCAGTGAGGGGATGTGACAATGGCTTTGGAGATTAGGGTGGGCACAGCTGGGGGGATGTGACGGTCGTTTTGGGGACAGCGAGGAGGTGTGATGGTGTCTTTGGGGACAGTTGGGATACAGTCCCTCAGCACGTGGCTGCGGTGGGGGCTTTGGGGACAGGGTGGACACGGGGGGAGCGGGGAAGGTGCAGCGGTGGCTTTGGGGTCCTGCGGCCGGGAAGAGGTGCGGCTGCTGGGCCCGGTTTCCCCTCCGGTGCGCCGGCCGGTGCCCGTGTCACGCCGGCGCGGGCGGCGGCGTCAACCCCGCAGCTGCGGGAGAAGCTGTCCGGGAGCCCGGAGAGGCGACATCCATCAGGAGACCCTCCCGCGGGGCCCGGGAGCGCCGCTGCACGGGTGGGCCGCCGCTCGCCCCGCACCGGCGGCGGGTGCACCGGGCCTGGCGGAGCGGGCGGGCGGGCGCCGGGTCGGGCCCGCTCGGCGCGGCCGGCCGGTTGCCATGGCAGCAGCCAGGCGGCGCGGCGGCGCGCGCGGCCGGCGGGGCGCGGCGCGGCCCCGGAGCGTACCATGTGCGCCCGGCGGCGGGAGGCGGCGGCGGAGGGGCCACGACAGCGGCGGCTGCTGCTGCCCTGCTAGCTCCGCCACGGCGGGCCCGGCGACCGGGAGCTGCTGCGTCAATGTAACGGCGGCGGCGGGGCGGAGGAAGGGGGGGGGGGGGGGACACTGAGTGGCATTTCCACGCCGCGCGTGGCGGCCAGCCGCGGGGAAGCGGGGGGGGGAGGAGGGCGCGTAGGGGGCGGAGGGCGGGCGGGAGGCGTTAAAATGGCGGCGCGCAGCCGGCCCCCGCGCTAAACCGGCCCCCGTGGCTCGCCCCGTGCCGCGCGTGGCACGGTGCGGCCGCCCGCTGCTGCGAGCGCCGCTGCTGCTGAGGTAAGGCCGGGCCCGGCTGCCCCCGCCGAGCCGCGGAGTGAGCGGGAACGGGTCTGGCGCGTCCCGGGGAGGGGGGACGGGGGCGTGTGTGTGGCGGCGGCGGGGGCACATCCCGCGGCCGGGAGCTCGGCGGCCGCTGGCGGGTGTCCCGGATCGGCGGCGGGCCGGCCGGGGGTGCCGGCGCCACTCCTTTGTCTGCCGGCGGCGGGCTGGCCGCGGCCCCGCTCCGCTCCGCCGGCTGAGGGAGCGTCTGCGGAGGGGCCCGGCGCGTCGCGGTGCATTTCGTTCTTTAGAAAAAAACAAACCCGCACCAAAACTCATGTTTGCAGCCGAAAGTGTTGCAGGCGCTGTCTTACCCGCGAACGCCCCGTAGAGTAGCGAAACGCCTGCCCAGGACAGGGTGGAAGCCGACTTGACTTGTGGAAAAAGCGGCACGAAGTGTGTGCAGGACTCCCCTAACGCTACCGCGGTCACAGGGGAGGGGGCATTTTTCTTCTTCGTTTTTTTTTTTGGACTCTTATGAAGACATGCGCATTTGTTCGTTCTTGCCACCGCACTGGAGTCTGCCTAGAAACAAAGAACACAGCCTGGCGAAGTTGATGCTGGCTCCGAAACTGTCTGGCTTTTTTTTTTTTTCCTTATGTATTTATGCTGTAGTTAAAAGCCTCGAGATATTCCTTGAATTATTCCCATGTGCCTGCAGATGGAACACCCCCCTTCCACCCTTGCTCCCTTCGACCCTACCAGGCCAGGTCTATGCATTTCGGAAAGTGCAGCCATGATAGATAAGAGCAACTTCTCCCATTTTCAGCCAGCCCCGTGGTATGACAGTTTGCAGTAGGTGTGCCTTCCAACGGGGAGCCACCCCCTTGCTGAATCATCGTGGAGTGATGACCGGACAGCTTGTCCGCTCAGGGAACAAAATATTCCCCTGTAGAGCATGAGGCGGTGGTGGTGAGGCGAGATGCAAGTAAGAGACCTGTTAGCATTCGGCTCAGGCGCAGGGAAACGGTTGCAGGGAGAAAACCTTTCCCTTTCATGGCAGCGGGAGCTGCGAATGCCGTTTTGAGCTCAAAGGCAAGATGTGCACTGCTGTAAGGAATGTCCCCTGCCTTTGAGGCAGTGAAACTCCGAGGGCCTAATCCTGCAGCTTCCGATTCTCTGAAAAGCCCTTTCCTGCGTGGATGGGCTCTGTGCAAGTTCAACACCTAGCTCGGGGAGCATCGTGCGACTCCATGGTATTGTGCAGTGGTGGTTGTTAGCAATAACCCTGTAATGCGTTTGCACGGATAAGTGTGTGAGCAGTAGTGTTGTGTCTGTGCTATTTGCCTAAAACTAGTTTGTTTGCATTTTGAAAGTAATTGCTTTTGTTATTGGCAGGAAATAATGACTACTTTTTTGGGGGTTTGGGTTGCATATGTGTCAGATGCTGAAATGTTGCTAGGTATCCCTGCCTTTATTCAAAGGATGCCAAAAAGTATGGGAGAGATGGGGTGAGCAATTTTGAGCTGGGGTGTATCAGGCAAGACTAAATTGCAGCAGTTGTTGGGCATGTAACGTGATCCTGTAATTAGAGCGAGGTAATAGTCTATACCATGTTGAAACTATCGAGTGTCTGAGTTGGAGCAGTCTCAATTAAGGTAGTTCTTCTGGGATTATGCAGAAGCAGAAGTAATGCAGTTAAAATTTCCATACAGCAGCTTCCATGGGGCTGCAGAGACATTTTCCCCCTATGGGTCCTCCTTGCAGGTATTTTGGTTTTAAGGTAGTACGTGGAGGCTGCAATGGTGCTGTTCTCCAGGTTGGAGAAATGCCTTGCATGGCACAGTCCTGCTCCTTGGAGCGTTATTTGCTAATGAAGGTCCAAAATGTGCATCTCAGCCCTGGGGCTGGGGTCAAGCTCCTGAAAGAAGGACTTAGAGGTTCCGTTTTGTGCAGAACTGAAGGATTTAAAAGGACTCTGTAATTTGGTCTTAAAACTTCCCTGCCCCCACTGCTTTCTATACCCCAAAAAAGATGTGTGTTAGCAAGTGGTCTGGTGGAAAGCCTGCAGGCTGTGGTCTTTCCAGTGCTGCTGCCAGTGGGGCAGGATCCTGGAGCAGCTCTGGTTTGCCGTAGGGTTGTTCTGGTGCAGGGCTGTGGTGGTTCCGTCGTGCCCAGGCAGAGCGGGGAGGCTGTGCCGAGGTACGGTGTGTGGGCACCCGCCCTCCTCACGGATGCTAATTTCCCTTGGCGTATGCATGTGCATATATATAGACATGGTACATATTTAAATGAAGTCATTTTAAAGTAGTGATGGCCCAGAAAAGTTTGAGAGCTATTTCAGCATTTGAGTGTGTCTCTTTGAAAGACAATGGACTGTGCAGAAGCTTCTAGGTATTATGGGATGCACTTACAGCAGGAGAAGGTGCAGTCTGCTCTTGGGCACAGTCAGCCAGAAGCAATTGATTTTTACATATGCACCTGGTTCAGCCTATATACAGCTATATGTCTGTAGTGGGTCTGGTGCAATCTTCTGGGCGGTTTGGGTTATACTAACAAGGGTGCAAAGCAGACCTGGTGGTCAGTGAGGCAGTTAGCCCCCTCAGTGCTGTAACCTCTGTGCTGCTCAGCCTGCTGCAGCATCAGGCCAGATCGGGAAAAGTTGGGGTGCCGCATCCTTTCCACTGCCATGGGGCAGTGAGGGATCCCCACAGAGACTGAGGGAGTGGACCTGGGCTGCCATTCCTCCTGGTGCTGGTCCATGTGCTGCAGGGAGATCACTGATGAGAAGGGACGCTGGGCAGTGGTCTAGGTGGGGTGTTGCATCCATGTATAGGATTTTCAAATTGTTTTTGTGCCCAGTTCCAGTTTCTGAGCAGCTGTGGCCTCCTCTGCTGCCTCTTTCTGTGTTGGGGAATGGTTAGCATAAGGCTTAAATGTTATTCTTGGATTTTTACAGACCTAGAAGTTTTCTCCTGGGCTTGGCTTGCCTTGGCGAGATGAATATGTGGACCTTAGAGTTTTGCACTTGTGTTGCCACTAGAAGTGATGTTTTGAGAGGCTGTTCTGTGTGTTTAAGGGAATCTCAAAGTGGGACTTAAAAACTAGTGACTGCGAAGTGGGGAAGGTTGGCTTTCTTACCTTTGGCAGTATAGCTTGCAAATCAGTGTTGAAACTCGTGCTATGGTGGAAAAAGTGGTACTGTTTTTAGTCCTTTGATCCAGTCTCTGCACAGTCTTTTTGGATTAAGAGTAAGCTTGTAGAATAACAAGAAATAAAGCAACGCTCATTTTAGCCACCGCTGCTTCCTTGGTTTGCTTCTCTATGTGGCCACAGAGACAGTTGTGTTGGCACAAGGACCTGGGGTGCACAGGCAGGGCAGGATGAGGCTGGGTTGCTGATTTTATTAGCAGCACTGAGTTATGCTGAGTTAAACTGACAGCAAAACTGCATTGCTAATGTCTTGCAAATATATCTTTCTTCATGCCCAAGTCAAACTGTGGCTTTCCTAGTCACCAGTGCCTGCAGCTTAGTCAGGAGCCTGAAAGCAAACGATGATTTTTCTTTGTGGCTAGTGCAGACACAGGTGATGATGATAATGAATCTGCCGTCAGGATTTGGTGACTGATGCCTGCAGCAGGACACCCTGCCGTGCTGGTGGTGAGAGCTTGGCTTTGGCAGTGGAGCAAACCATGGTGTGACTCAGACGTGTTGGGAAAGAGTGCGCACCCTTCATAGGAGCAGGCTTTTCTGACCGTGAACATACTAGAAATCACGTGTGGAAACTCAAATGAGTACTAGAAACATGAGGCTGTGCACTGAGAGGGAGGCTGTGCATTAAAAAGCAAAGTTTGCTTAGATCTCAGTTTCTAAAGGCAATCATAGGAACTGTGCTCTAAAAACAAAGTGTAAATGTCCAACCAAAGAACTGTCTCTGCAGACAGACATGGCACCCCGCATTTGGGTTACCCAGGTCTATCCTCCAAGCAAATGTGAGAAAAAAAACCCTTTTGCAACATGATAGAAACACTTAAATGGGGAGTGATCTGAGCCTGGAAGCAGCGGAGAGAGGATGTCTGTATTGAACAGTGTGTGTTTGCTCTTAAAATCCCTTAAAAGCTCTGAAGCTCAAGCTTGCTCGATTTACTATTTGCCATATGTAATATTTCAGTGAGAAGTTTCAATTCAGTGTGGATGAGTTGATGCAGGAGTTGTTTCCTTTGAGGTGACGGGGAACCAGTTACTCGTGCATAATGCACTGGTTTGCTTGTTAGGCTGTTCTGTGAGTTTCTCTTTAATCAGTGTATTCCAGACCTCTGGGCAGTGCACACATCCTTCTCTAGGGCAACGTTCAGGTCCTCATTTGTCCTACAGTGGAAGCACAGACTTGTTTCTCTCGCTGAAGTGCAGTCTTTAAGCTGGAGTGTTTATAATAACAAAACATTTTGTAATTCTCTCTTTACAGTTAATGCAGCATCACAGATACCCCTGGCTTTTTGTACATGTGTCTGCTTCTGGAATAGAGTTCCTCCTTATGCTTGCTAAATATAGAAATGGTATAAATGGATCCTTTTAGCTTGTTTTTGTAGGTTCCTGTGTATGATTTGCCTGAATCTGTGCTTGCAATGCTTTTGCAGTTGGGCACCTCTTTCCTGCTAAGCTATGGCAGTGCGTGTTCTTTTAAAAGGTGTGTATCCTCCCCTTTTTCTGTGCCATCTTCCAGGAAGGATTGTCTTCCTAGAGCAATGTTATCTTCCCCCATTTTAAGTGGTGTCAGCAGATATTTAGTTTTTCCCTTTTCCCATGCTGATGCTAAGTACCCACCATGGGAATGAGTTGTCTCCTATTACTCACATGGAGCAAATCTGTGGCTTGGCCTCCAAATTATATGGCCCTGCTCAGCGAGGGTGAGGTCTTCCGAAGCCCAAGTGAAGGTGCCAGGATCTCTTTCCCTGACCTTTTTATGTGTGTGTATATATATATATATATATATATATATGTTTGTATATATATCTTTTTTTCATAAAACCACGTAGGGGAATAGTAAGCTGAAAAACCGGGGGCCTTTGGAGCCGGGTTTTTTTATGTCTGAGGGCTTCTGAATGCATAAAATCCGAGAGAATGTGTCTGTGTAATCCGATCGGCTCTTGAAAGCCTTGCGGAGGGCTGCATGCTGCAGACATAAGCTGTGTCAATAAGAACTCTATTCACCCTCGGAAAACAGCCTCGTGATCGGGTTTGACTGGCAGGGTTCCTAAGGGAGGGCCTTTTTTTGGGAAAGAGCTCTGATTTTTTGGCGGCACTTCTGACTGCCTTTTTGGACTCCCACTTATTGTTTTTCCCTCGGCGTGATAAACTTGGATTTTTTCCTTCGGGGGCAGAGGGAGGTTTTCATGCAGCATGATAATGGGGGTGCAGGGTGGGGTTTCCTTCCTCACAGTGCAACCCCTCTGCCAAAGCAGCATTTAGGAGCATGAAGGTGATGGATTTAAAAGAATATGAGGTAGGACTGGAGCTTGCCGCATGCAGAAGAGCGAACTTGTGAGCTCGCTTACGGCATTTTCTTGCAGAACAGTGGCACAAAACACCCGTCCTTGTAAAAGTCTTGGGTGGTAATGCACAAAACGTGTGGCTGTGCATGTTTATGTGCTTTTTTCCCCCCCTCTCGGTTCTGCAGATGTCTGTATTACCCAGAAGTGTTGTTGAGTGAAATGTTGCTATTTTGCTTTCGGTAATGCTGGCACTAATCTGCTGTGAAGGCAATGTTGTACTAATGGCTGTAATTTGCCTTTTTTTTCTTAAGAATTAATGTAAGTCAAAAATCTTATTCTGCTTTATGAAGTATTCTGTACCTGGCATGTAAACTTTTAAAATCTTGTAGGAAAAGTCTGCTTAAGCTAGTAAAAATGATGCTTATGGGTTTTTCTGAAGGTTTTAATGAAAATATCTATTTCTGAGCTGCTGTTTAGCGTATAGTGTTTGTGTAAAAAACCTTTTGTGTCACATGTATGATATTCAGTGTTTGCTTGCTAAGGGCGTTGTATCTGGCACTGAGTTACCAGTTTTAACAAAAGAGATGCTGGGCTGTCAGTTTTTCCTGTGTTTTGATTTGTTTGGGTTTTTTTGGTCTTGCTGGTCCCTTGGTCTATCAGTCACTTTTTAAAAATCTTCAGCTCCTTACCCAAGTGATGATTTGAAAATTAGCTCATCTGTATGTCTTTTGGGTTATTCCTGTAGCTGTGAATGAAAGCTTGAAAATATAATTAGGCTGTAATATGCAGAAGCTCAAAACATAAACAAAAAATGAAATAATGCAAAACTATTATTTAAAAGAAATGCAATTATGTTTTAAGGCAATTGAGGCTTGACTTAATTTCTCAGGGTTTGCTAGTGATGATGGAGTAAGCCCAGAATTAACTTCTGAAATATGCCTGTCCTGAGTCAGGAATTTGGCTGGTGAAGATCAGGAGATCCACAGACACAGGGAATCCCCTTGCAGGGGAGCTTGGCCCTGTATGGTTTGCAAATGGCTGCAGCATTTTGGGGTGGTTCCTACAGCCTGTTTCCCTGGCTCTCCCCAGCTGATTCCCCTTTGATAAAGGTTTGATCTTGCCTGCGAGAGCTCTAATAACAAACTTCGACAGGTTTAGGTGGGGCTGACCCTGGGCAAACAGCGTGCGGACCCAGGTGGCCGCAGACAGGGCGAGTGTGGGCAGGAAACGCTGGTTTTGCTGCTGCTGCTCGTAGCATGGGGAGGCCGCAGCTGGGTAATTTGCTTTTACTTCCTGTTCCCAATCTATTTGGGTCAAAAGTAGCGGTGTTTTTCCATATTAAGATGTTTGGCTACATTCTGCAAGGCAGCAATAAATTTCACTCTGTGCACAACATCTTTCTTATATTTCAGAGACTCTTTGTTTTGCTGCCTTTGACTTTTAATTTGGACGGTGAAACCTTTATTAGTACCTTTTTTGTTGCACAGACCTGCTTTTCAGGGAAAACAGAAAGTTGTGCTGGTTTTTGGTGTGGCGCCTTTATTTATTTATTTATTTATTTATTTATTTATTTATTATTTATTTGTTTGCTTTTCTTTCTGTTTTGGAATGAGCCCTTGAAATAGGTGGCAGGTCTGTGGCTGAGCAGGGGGAGGGAGCCGGCAGGCCTGGCTGCCTTGGCTGGTTCCTCTGCAGGCTCACAGGGAGATGGGGACACCTCAGCCTGCTTCTGCAGTCCTTGGTCACCAGGGGATGATGCTGTCGGAATTAATTGGGATGCCGAGACTTAATTCGTTAATGTTTAAGAGTTTGGTGATCTTTAGTGGAAGGTCCTGAGCCTGCGTGGAGAGGTGGTGGTGGTTGTGCTACGCAGGGCTGTGATGCCAGGAGGGAATGTTGTGTGGGTGATGGACTGGTCCTTAAAAGTAGTCCTGAAGGCTGGAGTGGCAAGCTGCCAAATGCCCCTGGCTCACTGATGGGAAAACCTGCCCCGTAAAGGAAAACTGTCTCCTGCAAAAGAGCATCACCTGCTCTGAGCCACGGCTGGCTGCTAGGAGTTGGTCTCCAGAGCGCTGGGTTAGTCCACAGCATGCAAAAGTGTTACCATGGGCCATAAGATGCAAAACCGTTGGAGAAGAGAGGGTTGGGCTCTTCCCTGGCTGGGCTGAGCGGGAAAAAGGGCATCAGGTTTCTCTCTCCAAAACCTGGTTAAAATTCCTTAGTGCTGTTCTTTCTTCTTCATCAAATCGCTCAGTTGTAGGATCTTCTACCCTGTCTGTGGTCAGCAAGTCAGGATGGATAGATCTTTCTGTAGCTATAGCAGGTATCAGTGGGATTGTTTTTAAATAAATGGTAGTGAGCAGTACTGGCTCAGAGGGGTTTTGTTGCATCTTCAGATACATTTCAGTGAAGTTATTTTTGAGGTACAAAAAAGAAACAGTAGCATGGAGCCGTCAATAGGGTTACAGGTGGCCTATTCTTCTTTCTCTGAATTCTCCAGATGCTGGTGTTGTATCTGACCAAGGAAGTCAGTTGAGTAGTTATGATTCACGTTTCTTCTGAGGCTGAGGAGATGAGTAGGGCATACGAGGCGGATTCTGCATGAGGTTATATCAGCCTTGCTGAAGTGGGAGACCTGCTGGGTTGGGGACTTTCCAGTTCTGGTGACTGTGTTGTAATATGACTCATTCAGTAGTTGATGCACAGATACCAAGGTTGGAATGAGGATGCTGCTGCTGAAAGGCAATTTATTTCTGTGTCCTATGTTAGGTGGAAAGTTGTCCTTCTGACAAGCCCCTGAGATCCATTCATAAAGTACAGGGAAGTTTCTGGTGCATCTAGCAACAGATCTATTTTCTGTACGGTGCCACCATCTTGTTCCTCTAGCGATATTGGGATTTGTAAATTCAGCCCAGCTGTAGAGTGTGTCCTAGATGTCCTTAGTGATTACATCACGTTGCATGCCAGATTACATGAGAAGCAGTTTGTCCCCCAGGTCTAGGAGCATCTCCACCTGCTCAGCCAACCTAGGGGATAGAGAACCTGGTGATTCCGGATGGGAAGAGTGTTTGGTTGCACAATGCTGTGGGATTCATCCCTATCATAGGGTCTGCACCCAGTTCCTCCTGTGTGTTTCTAATGTATATGACTTTTAATGCAGACTGGTGGGGAACCTGTGTATTTGGGAGAATTGTGGAACCCTTTTGGGAGAGGGGCATTGCTGAGGCAGAGCCCTTGGCTGCTCAAGCACCTGGGCTGTGCCAAGTGTCCTTGAGCTCCATGGGTGCCATTAGGAGCTAAGCCTGCAGTTTCATGCCCTTCACATGGGTTTTGGCACTGAAAGGTACACTCTCTTCCCTCCCTGCTGCTGTCCTCATTCCTCTGCCTTGTGCTTGGTCTTGTGAATGCTTGTCCTGGCCAAGGCAGAGGGCAGAGCTGCCCTGCCCGCTCCAGCCTCTGCTTGGGTCAGCTGGAAATGGTGAAATCGGAGCTGGAGGATGCCCAGGCCTGCAGGAGAACGTCTGCATGGGTGGGGCTCAGCCCATCACTGAAGGCCATTTGCCAAGGTGCTGAGGTTTTTTAATTCAATAAAATGCTAACTATTATAGTTATGTACTGATTAATAACAGTAATGCTTAATACAGCTATTGCATAAGGCTGTGAGCTAAGGCAGGTGCCTTTCACCAGCAGTAACTCCATTTTTGAAACAAAAGGACTGGACAGTTGAGATGGGCTGATCCTGTGCTATGGTAATTCACCCCAAGCTTCATTTCAAATAACTACCTGCTGATTCCTTCTCTGTAGGCTTGGGGATATGTTGGCTTGCCTTACCAATGTAAAGATCAGTAGAACAAACTGGGAAGGCTGGAGCTTGGAGATGCAGCCCAACCAAGCGCTCCAGATTTAGGGCTGACAGGCAGGAATTTGCAGTTTGTTTGTGGTGGAGTTCTCTTTCTTTCAGTAAAACATAGATGCAAATGTGTGAGAAGATTTTAGGGGGAACATTCATGATGTTCAGTAGCAAACTGTGGCTGGTGATTTGCTTGACTGATGGCTTTTTTTTTTTTTTAAAGCATCCTTAGATACTTGTTTGTCCTTAGGATGTTTGGAGAGAGGGATCCTACAGCTGAACTGGAATTTTTGAGTTTCAAAAGGAGTTTTTCTTCCTGAGAGTGGATATATGGCTGACTTTGCTCCTGTTACTGTGCTCCACCTTCAGTTTGCTAGTGCTGCTTTAAAAACATGTAATTCCTAGAGAGGTAGTGCAGAGCTCTTTCTTCAGTTTGAGTCTGAATGTCTGTGAGGAGCAACCCAAGTTTAAAATTGAATTTTGGTCACTAGCAACACATGTTTTGCTGGTCCATTTTGCCCGTGACGTGCCCTGATCACTGATGCTGTGACGTGCCCAGGCTGGGGAGCACTGTTGGGTCCCCTCTGCCCAGCAGAGCCCTGGGCTGAGCAGCATTTGCAAAACTTGTTCACAGAGTTATGCAGCAATTACCTTAAAATTGCCTTTGTTGTGGTTTTTTTTTTAAGGCACCCAGTACAACAAAACTGCAGGGGGGAAAAGTCTATGATGGTGATTATATTCCAAATATAACAATCTTTGTGATAGACAGAAAGTAAAGCTGACTACAAATGGGAGTGATACTGGGAAGAAGGTAAAAAATTCATTTAATGTCAGTAATCTTTGTATTATTAGCCATAATCTGCTTCTGATATAACTGCATTAATAAGAACAGAGTTTCTCTTGACCTCTGCTTTTAGACTGTAAGCTTCTAAGAGCACTTTTTTTATTTTTTTATTTTTTTATAGTTTTGGACAGCATCTGCATGTAGGGAAAGCTGCCACAAATAAATAGCAGTGCAAGAGTCATCTTACTGCAGTCCCAGATCACTTAGCAGGGACCTGACCCTGTGTGATGCTTACGGGAGGATGAAACTGGGGCTACAGCCTGGTGCTGGGTACGTGGGTGTATTTAGGATGGTCTTAAACCTGTATGTTGCCAAAGCGGTTCTCAGCGGGGTGAGCTTGGGGGGAAGCCGGCCGGCTGGGAGAACAAGAGGGCGTGCAGGCTGCTGTATATTTGAATGTACATCTTCAGCCGGGGGTACTGGAGAGGAGATACAAATGCAACAGTTTTAGTACACTTGATGTAGTAATTTTAGCTGGTTTGTGAAGACAAAGAGGTAAGACTGGCTTTAGGATTGTTGTTTGAGCCTTTAACGTGGGGAGAAAGTGGCAAGGCACAGCAGCAGCATCCCGCTCTGTCGGGTGGGAGGCTGTCACGATCAACTTCATGCATCTCCCTGTGCTGAGGGAGAGACCTGCTGCACGCAAGTTTGCTTATGTTTCTGGAAGAATGTGATGTTGCTCATCCTGGAGATTCAGGCAACCGAGAGAGAGGGAATTAAAGCGTGAGATCTGCTTGCTCATGACCTGAATCCCCTAATCACAGCCTCGCGTAAGTGAAGGTCTTAGGCTGGGTTGAGTAGAGGGCATCCCCACATAAGAAAATGCACGTCTGCCCTCTGCATTCCAGAATTAGAGCTTACTTGTGATGAAATGTAGTTGTAAGGGCCTTAAACCTTGCCTTAAACTGGACCTGCTGTGTATGATGTATGTGCAGCGGGCACACAGGAGGCATCTTGGTGCGGGTCGGTGTGTGCTACCAGAGCTCCCTGTCCCCAGGACACCTTCCCTGGAAGCGCATCCCGGTGAGTCCACATCTTCTGGAACTGGGCCTTATTTTGATGGATGTGGATTAGAGCTTCACTTGTATTTAGTTCAAGCTTTGTGCTGCTACTTTCTGTTCTTTAATCTATGAAGTAACATTGAGGCGGTCCATGCAACAGTGTGGCTACTTTCACTGAGCTGTAATTTGCCTTTGAGCATGGGTGTTTTTTGTAGGGTGCTCCACTAATGACAAGCCAGTGGTAATGGCACACTTCTAGCTTTTTTTGGGTTTGTTCTGGGTTGTAAGGGTGCAGCCAGCAATGTAAGGCTAGCTGTTTTTTTCAAGTAGATGGCTTAACTGAAAAATCAATTTTTTAAAAAAAGAAGAGGAATTTATTCCACTTTGGGTGGCTTCAGCAAAAAAACCCTTAAAAACTGTCAGCACATTTTTGGTGTGGAGGTGAAGGGAAGAGCATTTTTCTCAGTGGAAAGATACGTAGTTTCTTTATTTATTAGATAAGAGGTAAAGATGAGGGGTGGAGGAAAAAAGAAAAACAAGTGGGAAGAAGCCTAATGCTCCTTGCCTTTTGTAAAGAGGTGTTTCAGTTTTTCTTTTGAAGCAGTCTGGAAATTCAGGTTGGCCACTGTAAAACTGAATAAATAATTTCTCTGGAAAGCACTGCCTAGCTTACACTCATAGCAGATAGAAAGGCAGACTAAAATATTTCATAAAAGGACTTTGAAAGCACCTTTGGCTCAAATCTGTGGTAGTGTAAACTGAGGGAGCATCTCTGATTTTTCTGTTACCTGAGGATCTGGCTTTTATCTTGTTTTTAATCTCTTTTATTCTCCCACCCCTCTTCCTCCTGTGATTTGAAAGGTGTATCGGTACTCAGGATTTCTTGCAGCACACATTCAAGGACCGAGCTCTGAGAATTTGATCTGAATGCTCCTCCTGGCCTCGGTGGGGTTTTGTTTTTACAGCTTCTGTGAACCAGGAGAGTGTTGGTTCAGCATAGTGTCAGATACAGATAATTGAGGTTTTGAACATCTCCCACAAACACTTAAAGAAAACACTGTGCAAATGTCTTTGAGAGCCAAGAAACACTGTGGTGTTGCCTGAAGGTTGAATCCACAGCTAGCTGTTTTCTTGGAATAAGCTGATAACAGATTAGTTGCTAATATCTCATTTGCAGGTTGATATTTTCACTACTGCTCTTGATATGTGACTGGGGTCAAGGTTTTTGGGTCACAAGGTAGAGTACATGAGCCAGATCCTGCTCAGTCTTGAGACCCTGTTTATATGATGTGTTTGGTCAAGACAGGAGAAGCTGTTGTCCATCCACCTCCAACCTGTGACTTCTTGCGTGTTGACCACGCGGGGCAGGGACATCAAGGAACATCCCAAGTGTGACATACTGGAAAAGTTCTTACTGTGACTGTACCATTGCAGCAAGTTGCTGGGCTCTGCCTGGTAAGGTACTGTTGGAGGGTGGCATGGCAGCTGATTGAAGACCCTCATCTTCAATTAGCATCTTACATTGATATTTTGTGTTTCTGTTGAAGGATGAATAAGTGCTCAAGGTCAGGCTGGATGAGGCTTTGAGCAACCTGAACTAGTGGAAGACATTCCTACCCATGGCAGGGGGGTTAGACCTAAATGATTAAGGTCCCTTCTCACCCAAACTATTCTGTTCTAGCCTTTAGATGAAGCTGGGTGAATCAGATGTGACTATGGTTTCGGTGCAAGGCCAGAGCTGCACCTGAGAGAACTTTGGGAACTGTTGGTTGAGGGTTCGTGTCCTGTTGGGTGAGCTCTAGAGTAGAGGTTTACCTTGCAGAACATAAAGGTGCATTTTGCGCTTGCTTTTTGGCTCTTGAGCATATGTGTGTTTCTGAAGAACATGCAGTTCTGAGAGAGCCTCCTGTTGGTAATTGTTCGTGTTTGTGCAGCGTGATCAAGAGTCTCCTGGCTCTGCAGGCTGAAAGGGAGACTGAGCATAGACTCCATTGGGAGTCCCTTTGTGTTTGCTGTGTTCTTAAGGTTAAGGATTAAGCTTGCAGAGAGGAACAAGGTCAGGTCTAGACCAAGAAGTAGACTCTGGAATCCAGCCAAGAGTGTAAGTAAGGTTTTTCCTGTGACAGCATCCTAGATGTGGCAGTTGTGTTGACTTTGCTGAAATAGGGCCGACATCTGTAGGTCAGGCCTGATTAAAACGGAAGGAGGGTGGAGAATAGCTCCATGGAGTAAAGAGTATTTAAAGATAACAGTGGGGAGAGATGTGTGGCCCTTCCTTGCAGAATTTGGTTTGGCCTTGGCAGTCTTGCCCTGCCTGGGAGCAGGGAGAACCTGGTCCCTGGGTTCTTCATTAGCCCCAGAGCACTGTGGCTGCTGCTCCCTGCTTCCCCAGTTCACGGATGTCTCCTGATCTCTTCCACCTAAGTCTGACATTTTGGCTAGAAGTCTGACTTAAGCTTTCCTCTTCTGCTGTTCAAGGGAAGCCACACAAGCCTTTGGCTTGCTGTAAAACCCTGCCATGAAGACAACACCCACTGCTCGCTTTGTTGTGTTACAGAGTTATGTGTCTGGGCCTCCTGCTTGGTACAGATGACAGGTGCTGTATTGCTGAGCTGTGCTGGAGGCTACTTCAGAAAACATTTCTGTGCTCCTTTTGACCTCTCTTGCGTCTGCCTGCCCACCTTCAGTTGTGTGGGCGGCTGAGGATTCTGGAGGATCCTCACTGAGACAGGAGGAAAGAGGAGGATCGATGGCACTGTGCTTTAGTAGAGCAGCATATTGTGTCCAAAACTGTGGTTCATGATCACTAGCTGCTGCGTGACTTACCCGTTGAGCACATTGCTCTCAGAATTGTTTTGACACCAGGGATCCCTGTCATTTGGGATGGGTAACCTGAGGCCCAGAGGTGTGAGGTGACACAGCAAACAGTAGTATGAAGGAGCATGCTGCTGTCAGAGTCAAGAATGCCGTTTATTTGTACTTCTTGCGTGGAGACCTTGAAGGGCTGGTCTGCTGTTCTGATTTTTCCACGGTGATTCCTTTCAGTGGGAAAATGGCTGATTTGATTAGATTAAAACTGTGGTAAAAATCTGAAAGGAAAAGGGTGCTTGGCTTCTCCCTGAAGCAGGAGTTTTAGTTTCTAAATGAAAAACTTTTTAGCAAGATAAAAATAGAGAATTACTTTATGGGGAAAGTACTCACTTCCCTACTGTCTCTGCTGGGCGGTTTCAGCTGTGAGGAAGAGGGGAAATTACCCTCAGTTCCTTTGGACCATGACCAGCCCTGGTGGTTTTCCAGTGAAGAATTAGAGTTACAGAAGGGCTGCGCTTCGGCCCTCTGAGTTTAAGAGATATATGAATCCATATGAAAACTTGATTTTAAATCCTGCGAGGCACAGGCTCCCTCCCTGTAGGACCTGCAACCTGCGCAGTGCTGCATCATGTTGCATGGTGAGGTTCTTTGCATTCAGATGCTCAGTCCAGCTAAGTAGCACTGGTGGCTGTGATGACCACTCACATCAATCCATTAATAACTTTTATAATCAGGGAAATAACAGCATAAGCACTAGTGCCCTTGCATAGAGTTCTGGGCCTCTCTGTCAGGAGACTGGCAATTATTTGATGATTTTGTAGAAAATAAATTATCTTGGCTCTCATTGTAGTCCCTACGTTCATTTTCAGCTGTGACAAGAGCCAGGATTTAAACCCGGGTCCCCAAAAGTAAAATGCAGTTAATTAGCCCACTCCATCATGTTGCTGTTCTCAGTTAACAAAGGCAGTACGTTCAGCCAGACAGTTCTTGCTCACAAGTGCTGCTAACCTTTTGAGCTGCCTGTATGGCCAAGTGTGCCAGCTCAGAGCCTGAAGCCCTTGTTTGCGTCCCTTTGCAGCGGTGCTTCTTGATCCCCCTGCGCAGCCCCATTGTAATGCTGCCTGTCCCCAGTTGAGAGACTCCTGGCACCAGTGTGTGTTTTAAGCTTGAATGATGGTTTGTGTTACGGCAGTAGCTGTGGGGTCCTGCCAAGGTCAGAGTCTGCAGAATAAAGGGGGAGAGGGTTTCTACCCTTGAGGGCAAATACTTAGGGTGATGTGACATTACTGTTATTAATTGTAACTTGTGAATGAGGTTCAAAGCAATGTCAGAGGGGCAAAGTGAGATGGCCAAAACCACTTGATTTCTGGGATGGAAGAAGGATGCATGAGCCCTTGTCTGGAGTCCTGGCTTGCTGTTCCTACCACACTGGATCTCCTTGGCTGGCTGGAAGTTTGGTGGCATCAGACACTGATAAGCAGGAGCTTGGAACTAAATGCTGCTATGGTGGATCAGATGTGGTGAGGTGCAGTTTGAAATAAATGTGCAAGAAAGACGTGCTGTCACTGGGGGACTCTGCTGCTCCTGGCAGGTCAGGGCAGGTGTTGAACATTTCTCCTTGCCATCTCTCCATTGATTTGGGTTCAGAGGCTGGGGCAGGGCAGCGTCATTCCTCAGCAGGGTAGGCTGTTGTGAAGCTTTCCTACCTGGCCACTGGCCTCAGGTAGGTCACTTAACTCTGTTCTTCTGCAAACGGATTGCTTGGGTTAAAGTTTCTTCAAATTTGAGTCCTTTGCAGCAGCATGATGTTGTGTAGGTTCAAAATCCTGTTTTTCTTCCTTGTGCAAATATCTAAATTTGACTGCACCCATAATTTCATAGGATGTAGTAAACAAGGGAGAGGAACAGTTTTTAGTCTAGGTCTAGCCATTGACTCTAGTCTGTAAGAATGTGTCTGAAGTTTAAAAAGCATAGGGCCTTATTTTCAGACCTTGTCATCTATTTAGATCCAGGCCATTCAGTACTTGGCTGCTTCCTGAAATCTACACTTACTGGTATTGTAATCCAGAGCTTCTGTGTGCAGGCAGTGCCATTTGGTTGGATGCGATCCTTGCACTAAAAATCATCTGTGTGTAGATACTGGAATGTGAACAGTGATGGCTGTGTGAGTGGATGGCAGGTCAAGACCCCCTGAAAATAAAAACATATTGATGTTGTTAGCAAAAGCTGTGGAGCATGTTTTCCTTGAAAATTGTTATTCAATATTGTCCTTGGTGTCTTTTGAATTAAACATACTGTAAGAGTTGGTTTGCTGGAATTTTGACTGTTCTGAAGGACTGAATATTGGGTAGTCATTATCAAGAGCCAGAGAAGGCAGCATGACCTACTGAGCAGACAGTGAGATGCAGAGGCAATAGCAGAAGGGAAATCCAAGATGAGAATGCAAGGAAAAAATATGTACAAGGTAAAACTTGCACAACCAGCCCTTATGCAGCAAATAAAGCAAGGTCTTACTGACCTTGGCAGCTGTACAGGGCAGCCTTTGCATAAGAATGACTCGTGCTTAATATACTAGAGAAATTATTCCTGTTTTCTGTGGTGCTGGGGATGCTATTTTCTTCCATCTCCAGTTGCAACACAGAAACACAAGTGTATTGCAGACCGGATAAGAGGAGCAACCGACCCCCTTCAGGAAGTTCCAGTTCTGCCTCCCATGGCCTGGTGAAGGAAATCTGGTACTGTGCTCCTGGAGAAGATGGACCCTTCCCATGCAGCCACCTTTGAGAGCTGGCAGTGGCAGGATATAAAGGCAGTGTGATGGGTAGCTTCCTTAATTAGTTCATGCAGTGTCTGCTAATAAGAGATCTGCTAGACTTGGGGATCAGAGAAGCGCTTTGCTTTCAATGTTATGCTGCAGTGAGGCAAGCAAAGGGATGTAGACCTTCAGGCTGCTTAAATGCTGGGAGATACGGAGCTGGTAAAGCTTTGCTTTCCCTGGTAGACCCGTCAACATTTCCCATGCCCCAGTGCTTGCATGCAGCTCTTGGACAGGCCAAGCCCAGCTCACCTGCTGCTTGGCGTGGGCAGGAGTTACGATGGAGCCCGTACACGGTGGGTCCCTGCATCAGAGCCCGGTCCCCTCCATCTGAGACGGGGGTGGGACAGATGGATGGCGAGCTGGCTGGAGTCTCTGCTCCCCACGTCCTGGGGCCAGGCCAATCCCCTGCCACCACCAGGGCCAGGTCTGCGCAGCTCTGGTGGTGTTGGTTACTAAACCTTGCTGCTTACTCAGTACTGCTGTTTTTTGTGGGTTTTTCTTTCTCTTCCTCTCCCACTGGAGAGATCAGCCCCATAAATGCCTGTGTTCAAGAGCAAGGCTATCATGGGTGTTTTGGCAGAACAAGGTCTCTCTATCAAGAGAAGGCCAGAGATGGTGTTTGTTGATATTGATCATGAGAAGTGTAATTAATGGGGGCATAAAGTGTTAAATGTTAAATTAAAATGGGAGATTTAAAAGCAGTCGTTAGATCAATTCCGAGGCTGGGATGAAATGCTTAGACTTTCAAAGAATAATCAGATTTCCGATAAAATCTTCACTGCGTGTAATTAAAGGGGTTGAAATATTAAATCAGGTGTTAAGGGAGTGATATTTAGATGATGTTGAAAGAACAAGGAACCAGACAAAAAGAACCCTTCTGTCTGCAGGCAGAGCCCCTGGCTTGGCTGAAACGGTGCGGAGCTTGGGGGATGTACTGAGCTAGCGACTAAAACCATAAAAAGAGGAGAATTATGGGAAAACTGGAAAAATCCATGCTGCAGTGCCGAACATCTGCCTAGATGGAGATGAGACCATTTGGACCTGATAGCTCCCTTGAAGTCTGATAGCACATCTAAGACCTTGGTCCATCCATGTGCACAGAAATCTAGAACGAGGTCCTCTTGGTGAGTCAGCCTTCCAGAGGAATGAGGACAGCATGTTAAAACCCACCCCAGAAAGAAGTGCTGCCATACAGAAGGCTTCCCAAGAGTTAAAAATACTAATTACCAATTGCCACCATGTTTCAGTGATATCCCAGCTAGTCAGTAAGAGCAAAGGCATGCAGTTGATGTTTTGTTCAGAGGTAGGAGAGGGGTAAAGTTAGGCTCAGCGCTACTGTCACTGGGATATATGGGGTGTCCTAGGGCACATGGCATTTCCAGGACATTTCTTTGGAGTTTGTGTTTCTTCCCATGCCCTATAATCAGAAATAAGCAGAAAAGGCTCCAGAGTAGCAACTCCCTAGTTTAACTGGCCTTTGAGTAATGATACCGATCAAGTTCTGCTTCAGGGGCAGCATCAGCCTTTGCTCTTCCAGTCAGCTTTATTTTCTGACGCTGCGAGCTGTGCAGGAGGCTGTAGGAAGGATCCGTGCCCCAAATATGTATCTTTGCTCTCATCCCTAAAAGGATAATTCAGAATATGGGACAGACATAGTATTTACTGCAGGCACTGCACCTGTCAAGGTAACATTACTATGGGATGGAGGGGAAAACCAAATAAACTGTCTCATTAGCTCTGGGCACTTATTTTCTAACCTTATTCTGTACCTGTGATGTGATTAGCTGTGAAGATGTAGCTGTAAGGCTCTCCAGAGCCTTGAAAGACACATGTTTTAAGAGTATGTTCTCATTTAGTTTTATAATCCCGGTGGCAGCCTCTGCCTGTAGTTCCTGAGGTTTAAATGCTGATTAGGTTAATGGATTGTAACGTAACCCCACCCAGTTGGTCATCAGTCCCTTTAAAATGCCTTGTGATTGTGATCATTATTGCTTAATTGCAAGCCCTGTTTTACCCTTGGATTGAGCCAGGTTGGAGCTCACCTTGCTCCTTGCAGAGCGGAGGGTGAAGAGCTGGCAGGGAGGTGTCCGCAGAGGAACAATCTCTTGGAGCTTTTATACCAAGGTCTCTAAAATTTCCCTTGTGGCATAGCTGGGCAGAGGTAACTTGATCTTTGGAAAAGTGCCTTTGTGCTGTAGCCTACAGAAGAGCTTCGTTATTAACAAAGCCTGAATGCAGGTTAGTTAAGTTGTAGCCCTTGAAGTCAAGGTCACTGTTAATTTTTTTAATTGCAAGTTTTCTCCCAAGTCTGGGGTTGCAAATGAGACTTGCTGCGTCAGGCTCCCAGAAACGGTTGGAAATTGGGGCATTTTATCCCATGATTACTCTGTCACCCTGACCCCTCCCCTTTATGTAAGAGGAAAATACACTTTGTAAACTGCTGTACGTAGATTTTAACTCCATCACTGATACTAGAAGTCCCTAAAAGGATGTGTCTCTGGGTAGACACTGATGTTCAGTCTACGGCATGTTATGAAACCATCCAGGGGGAAGACAGCAAGGTAAGGGCATGATTGTGGCCGAGGACTCCGAAGGAGATCTTTCTTCTTCACATAAGGCATGGTGGAGCTGTGGAGGTCCTTGCCAAAAGGTGTTGTGGGCACACGTGTGGCTTGCCCAAGTACTAAGTGAGGAGTTGGCAGGGAGTGAGCAGGGAACCAGAGCAGGCTCAGGGAGTCCTCAGAGCTGGAAATAGTGGGATGCTGGAGAGCATTGGGGTGGGAGATGTTGCATGTCTGCCTTGCTGTTACTCTTGGGCATCTGTGGTTCTCGTTACAGTCTGCCAGGTTGTTTCCACCTTGTCTTCAGCACAAATAGGAGACCTGCAGCTCTGGGCAGCACGGGAGGGGTTAAAGGGTGCTTTGCACCTTGTCCTGCACACTTTCCCACTACTTAGCCTTTTCTTACTCTGTTGCTAGAGAGATTATGAAGGAGCAGAGCAGAGATGCTAGCTACTGGTCTTGTTGTATGCCTTGATGCTCCCTAACTATACCCTCATCTGATGGTTCCCTGTGTTAACTCTGTCCTCACAGATTTTTAAGGTGAAGCTCCTTGCAGTCTCATTCCCAGCAGGCAGACTTGGCCGCTCCTTTGCTTGAGCTGTGGCGATCTTGGTAAAGCAACATGTGCATGGTGCCTGTGTCAAGTCCCAGTCCTGTTTTTCCTGACCTGAATGCATGGAACAGCTTGTTCTCTGCTGTCTGTTAACCCTTACAAAGACGCTTCATCTTGTTCTCTGTTTTTCTGCATTCGCTGTGCTCGGCAGAGTCAGCTCTGTGCTTTGGGTTTAGGGGCAGAGCCTGCGAGGGAGTTAATTGCGGAGTGACGATGGCTCTCTCCAGCTGAAGATCTGCTCCCATGAGCTATTTAAGCCTCTGTTTCTTGTATCTCTGTGCCAATCAGATTAGCTGGTGCCAGGAAACAGACCAAGGCCTGCTTGCTCTTGAATGCACTCTTTTTCCTCCTTACCTGTTTATCCCAGTCAAGCCACTTCCCGCTCCACCTCGATTCTTTTATTTAGCTTTGTTCCTGCCTTTTCATTTTCACAGCCTTACTCTGGCCCATCTCTTCTCTCCCTGAGGCTGTCTCTCCCTGGATTTTGACATCCAGCCTTAACGCGGGGTAAATCCTGTTCCCTGTCATACTGCTGGCTGCTCCTTTTGCAGCAACATCTGCTCCCCCCTTGCTGGTGTGTTGGGCTGTTATTGATTCCCTCCACAACGCTTACCCTGTTGTAACTTGGATTCCCTTTAACATGCAGAAGTGGAGAGATCTCCAGCGCAGTGGCGCTGCTGAAGGTGCTCATCTTCCCGGCCAGGAAGGGGAAACAGGTTGAGAAGGGGAGCGTGGCTGACAGCCCCCAGCTGCGATGGGTCCCCAGGGCTGCCCTGCTGCTGGTGTGTCCCCAGGCATTGCTCTGCTCTTCTCCTAGCCAGACCCTTCCACTTGCTTGTTGCTGATTTAAGCAAGGGGTTCGCTGTTGAAAAAGTAAACTTGAAACACTCAGAAGCTCACAGGACCAAACATTCCAGCCAAAACAGGCCCATCGCTTCCTCTTGCAAGCCCCACCTTTATCCTTATTCTAAAAATAAAATGCAAGGACATTCCTTCCTAGTTACTCTGTTCTGTTATTCTGACCTCATTAGACTTTCCCAATAGAAAATTTCATTGAACTCCTCTATTAGCGCTGAAAACAAGACCATTGGACTTCCTCTGGAAAAAATGCATCTATATCACAGGGAATTGCAGGCAGCCAAATTTCCACTGCTGGGTTTGTGCTGTACGCATATGTTGCCTCGTATGCATTTAGTAAACAAAGTTGTCTTCACACTTACAAGAATTTAAAACAATTTATCTTTTATATCTGAAGTAATTTCCTTCCCCAATTTGAAAAATTGCTTCTGTAATAAGGAGCAAAGGGCTGCAAGAACAGCTGCTTTTTTCCAGACACCCCCCTCAAGCTAAATATATTTTGAGGCTTATGTATGTGCATGTACATAGGAATGATAGCCAGGTGATGGATTGCTGAGCCACATCATAAATTCAGTTTGTCGGACACCTTTGATTACCTCCTCTGCACTCTGCCCATAATCATTCTCCTTCAAACATCCTTCTAATGTTCTTAACAGCAGCCAATTAAAACAAAGACTCCACTTGCCATCTATCCCCTCCTCCCTCTGCCATCACCCAAGCTCTTTCCCTTGGCAGGGGGGCCCTGTGGGGAAATAAGTGCATTGATGGATGGTGGTTCAGAGTGCATGCTCCAGATTTGGGGGAATATATCCCTACTTATTTTTTTTAACTGCTGCTTGAAAAGTCAGCTTGGACAGACACCCAGCCAGGCAGGGGTGGGTGCTTGTGTGTTTGCATGTTGCTGGCCATGAGTGGCTGGGAGCTGTGGGGTGGTGGCAGGAAGGACAGGGCACGTGGAACACACTGTGCATCTGTACATCTGCCCTGGCAAGCTGGCGTCCACCTTCTTGGGCTCCTGGTTTTGACTCGATAGTTTCATCCTGAGTCAGATGCTATCCAGAAGAAAAGCTTGCCATGGGCATTGAGAAATTGGAAGTCATTCAGGTCACTAGGACTTCCACAGGGGAGGGAAGCTGAAGACTGCTGTTATGTTACAGATGCTGGAAGGTATGGAGTGAATTGAAGATCTGAGGACTTCAGTTGGTGTCCGTGACTTGGGTGTCTCAGAGAGATGAGGATGTTCAGTCACTGAAAAGTTGACTCATCTACCTGGCAGTGAAATGAAGAGCAATGAGTAACAGATTTTTGGGGTGTGTGGATGGCAGGAGAAGCCAACACACTAAATCAGAATGGCTTGGGAAGTGCCTTGAGGGCTTTGACTTCCCCTTGCCTTGTGCAGGGCTCCTCTCCGCTGCATCCCCAACCCCTCTGTGTCCCACAGGGGCACCGGGCAGACAGCTCCTGCCCACTAGCTGAGTGGGTGGCTCTTAGTGCCAAGATACACTGCCAAAACTGGCACTTAGACCTTCCAGGTGCCTCTTGGTTGCTCCGCGGCATGTACTGCAGCCGTGCCTCCCTGCCACGCTAGGAGGCTGCTTGTTGCTGCGCAAGCAAGATTGGAGTTGTTGGACGTGCCTTTCATCCTGTTAGAGCCTTCTGGATTAATGGGGCAGATGTGTGTGTGTGTGTGCTCTCTGCTCCCCCTCCTGCATCCTATTTTGTACTGTAATGACTGCAGGATCTGAGACAGATCTATTCACGTAGTGCTTGTATAGCCTTTACTGTGGTAGTTTCTTAATACCTGATGGCTGTTCCTGGGTTTTATCTGCCAAATATCACTGAAAAGAAAGTAACGGCCCTTGTTTGCAGAGGGATTAGGCGATTTACCATCTGTGGCTGCAGCAGGGTTTGAGCCCCTGTGTCCAGGGTCCCAGCCTGGAACTTATGGACAAGAGCATCTTTCCTGTCAGAGTGGTGACTTGGGTGAAGATAATGCCTTTGGGGTTTGGGACTAGGCTGCTCTGGATTTTCACTGTTGTATGGAAGTGGAAAATATGCTCTCAGTTTGCTATGTTTGCTTTTCCTGATTTCCTGTGCATTCTAACTACTTTCTTTTTTACTTTATTTTTTTTAATCCTGGAAGAGGTTATCCTAAATATACTGGATACTTTTCTTCCTGGTCTTTTGTCTCCTTCTGTCCTCACATATTTGACTTGCAACCTGAGGATGCTGTTAGAGGTTTGAGTTGAGGAATAAGTCAAGGCTTCCCTTTTCCCAAGTCTCGAATCATTTCACAAGTGTTTCTTTAGTGTTTTTGTGCACGGTATGCCCTTCTGCCTAGCCCAGAAATGATAGGTGTTTTCGTTTGTGTGCATGAGTCCTCATTTTTAACACATCATGTAATTCAGATGGACTTGAGTATAGTAGCATAAAGACTTTGGAGGCCTGCCCTGTGCAAAGGGGAAAATTACTGTCTGGCCCAGAGCGATGGCTTTGTGATGACTGCATTGTGTTCTGGTGTTGTGTGTTTGTACCAAACTGGTTTGCTGCCAAGTTACTTATCCAAGCGCTCAGTACAAAGAGTGTTAAAAGAACTATTTTTGTTTTCTGTGAATTATTCCAGCTGAGAAAGAAATCAAACCACTGTCCAAACGGCTGTCTCTCCTCTTTCTGCAGGCTGTGGTCACCAGGTAGGACAGCTAAAACCATGTGAAACCATAGTATGTGTGTGTGTAGGAGCACATCTGTGCTTTGAGGAGATGCAGTGCAGGACCTGAATGGAAAATGCCTTCATCTCAGAGAAAATATCCCCCCTTGAGCAGCAGGCACGGTGTGATTGAGAAGTCTGGAGTGTGAATTTTCCAGGCACAAATATGTGCATGTGGCAGAGGAACCTACAAAGCACCAGACCCAGGCAGGTCTCTTCTGCATATGATACCTCCCAAAAGCCTCCTCTGCAGCACGGTAAATGGCTGAGCTGGGCTCCTTCTTCAGTATTTCTCCTGCTTACCAGAGCACATTGCCTGGCTCGAGGGCCAGGGCCGTGCTTGGAGCTTAGGGGAGGCCCATAGGTCGTTCTTGCCAGCAGAATCCCACAAAGGGCAGTTGGATAAAGGCATTCCACCCCTCAGCTGTCCACCAGCCTGCCCCAACACGCGTGGATACTTATCTGATTGGCAAGGACCGTGGGGGTTTCTTGAGCAGTGAGCAGGATAATCAGATATATTGTGGGATACATCTGCTTGATCCTATTTCTTATGATTACGTGGTGGGGAACAAGCCTTAATGAGCCTTGGCCTTTCCTGTCTCCCCTGTAAATTTGTTTGACTCAATTGAGCTCTCTTTGTGTGAGACAGCTCTCTTTGTGCTTGGAGGTGGAAGCATCCACCTCTGAAGCTGGCTGTGCTTTGAGCTGGGGTTTGGATTAGGTGACCTCCAGAGATCCCTGCCAACTTTGGGTTTTTTTCCCTTTTCTTTTGTGTTTGCAACTGGTGTAATTGTGGTCCTAACCCCTTCCAAGTGGTGCTGGCACTGGAGGGGATTTTAACACTGCTTCACAGCAGCGCAGTAACTGCTTCTGTACCACCGAGGAAATACTTCTTTTGCGTTAACCACCCTCCTCTAATGCAGCACTGGGAAGCTTCCTCCCTTGGGAGGCTAGAAGGGATTAGCCAAGCAGGTCCTAACGAAGGGACCATTCTTTTCCATGTATCTGTGGCTGGGGAGCGATGGGCACTGTGCTGGAGCCTGGCTCAAGTACAACTCCCGCTTGGCTGCCCCATCAGCAGAGCATCCCCACGGAACACCTATATCCTCCATGTATGGATATGGCACCACAGCTGCCTTCTGGGGTGCCATAAATCCAGGAGCTTTAGCAAGGCTGATGAGGTTCCTCAGAGATGGGACATGCAATATGTGCAACTCCAGCTTTCCCAGTGAGGAATGGGAGGAATTTTCTTGTTGTTCTTTCCGTAGAGGTCACAACCAGTAACGCACACTCTGCAAAGTCGCCCTAAGCCATCAGCATGAACGAGTGTGGGGGAAGAAGGACGAACATTAGCGGCTCCTTCGGCACAAAGATATGTGGTATTTGCATGCCCAAACATCTGCCTTGTGCTCACAGTCACTTCTGTAATGGGTTTGTGTCCTGCCAGCAAGACTTTTCCATTGCAGCAGCATCAGGGGGTGGTTTTATTTAGGCTCTGCTGTCCTCTTCTGAACAGACAGCACTCGCGGCTGAGTTGACTCTTGGCGTGTGGTGTGATTCCTGGCCCCCAACATTTGCAACTAGCCCTTGAACAGAAACTTCTCATGCGTGGCCATGGTAGAGGAAATCTGCCCCTTTTCTGAGTAACTGGTAGAAGAACAAAAGGTTTATTTTATTCTAGCTGTAAAGGTTTACCTTAAATTAAGTAAACTGTTCCCTGAGGGAGAAAGCGTCCAGGTACAGAATGTTCACAGAGGAAATATTCAAAGTGTCTGCTGCGTCCCTCAAGTGTTTGCTTTAAAGTATGAGGGCCAGAGTGGAAAAATAGAGTATTCTTTTCTAATTTGAAAGCAAAAAATACCTCTTGCAGGTAGCAGAAAATAAATTGTCCTCCTTTGGGCTTGATACTGCAGCCCATTAAGTGCACAGGTGATGAGAAGCTGTGGAGAAGCTGCCGTTTGCAGAGGTGGTTCCAGTCCCAAGTGCACAGCCCATGGGATCCAGCCCGCGTTGGAGGCAGCCCCGCTGTGTGCAAACTGTCAGCATCGTGACAGCAGAGGAATTGGAGTCTATAGGAATCTGAGTTTTACGTGAAGCTGGGTTTTATGTGACACAGGGTAAGAGCCTTGCTAATGAGGCCTTCAGTGGAGGATGCACACCTTGACCCTTACGGGTGTTATTTTGGTGGTTTCTTTTGCCGTTGGACAGTCTTGCTTAGTTCCACTTTTGAACTAGTTGCAAGGGAAGCAGAGCTGCCTTGTGATGCCATCATGGCAGCACCTAACTTGCCATGAGCTTTTGTGAGGCTCAAAATGAGCTTCTGTATTGTCAGCCAACTGAACTAATGTCATCATGTTCTTGGCTCGGTGGGTCCTAGTTGATTTCCTTCTTCCCCCTACCATTGACTGAAAAGTCCCCAGAAATGTAGGTTGTCTGTTGTCATGCATTGCTGCCAATAAATATACCAGTGTGACACTACCCAGTAAAATCTTGCCCTTGACTTTTTCATTCCTTTGAAGAGCAAGGATGCAGCTTCATGTGGTGTTCTTTATTACTGCTATGAAAGTGGAGGAGAAAGAAAGGACTGGGGAAGATGTTCAGGCTTGGTTTTCCATGGGGATGTGAAAATGCAGTTAGATGGGTGATGGTATTCTCCTAAATATTTTTCTCTTTCAGAACAAAACAGTTCAATGTGCTATTTTCATTGTTCCCATTCCTCTTTGCCACACAGTGTTTCCAGGAACACAGCTTTTATTTGGAAGGTTTTTCGACAGCGGAAACATCTCACTGCTTTTAGAGTCAGGAGTTCCTCCATTCTGGCTAATTGAGGAGGGAGGTGCTGGGTGCACCGAGGTCTTCCGTACCCATTAAGATGCAATGAAAAGCTGAGGCTACAGAGTCACCTCGAAAGTGCAAGGACTGATGAGTGAGTGTCATTTGTCTTGCCAGCTGAATTTAGTGCTTTGAGGAAAGGCCATTTTAAAAAAAAGTAGTCATCTTTGGCTCTGATAATATCTAGACACTCAGAACGTTAATAGTTCAGGAGTGGGATGTAACTCAAAGTGGAATTGGTGAAAGATTTGAGGTCTGAATTTTGCAAAATTAAGAGCCATTTCTCTTAGTTCCATCCATGCAGGCTGGCTGGATCTGAGCTTTCATTGACCATAACCTGCAAAATTGGGTGAAGCATGCTGCAGCCTGGCAGTGTAGGGCTGAGCTTGGACTCAGGAGAGCAGGTCCTTGGTTCCTCTGTCACGTGCTGGTGGTTCATGCTGAGGAAAGGAGCATGGACAGCATCGCAAATACTGAAGAAAGGGCATGGCTGAAACTTGGCTTTGGGAAAGCTCCGGTGTCCCCTCACTGTCTGCACTGTGCCTGTTCCACTTGAGGTGAAGGAGAATAGCTGCTGTTCTTGCTCACCTGTGTAGTCGTGACCCAAAAATCCTTGAGGAACAATAAATAAGGAACCCACCTTGCCACTTTTACTGAGTCACTTTTTTTCTTTAAAACAAAAGTCTCTTTTAAATAGCCATAATTTACACTTGGGAGCTGCTTGAATCCATGCTGTCACATAAATTACCATTTCCAAACTTGGCTGTCAGGAAGCGTCCTCACGAGTTGACATCCATGGGGGGTGTCAGTGGAAGGGGATCGGTTTCGTGGGAAGCAGGAGGAATTCAAGTGTCAAGTGAATACGCTTGTCCTCATGTTACCTCGAGGGCATCTCAGTCTCACCAGAGGTGATCCCTGGTGTGACCTTTGCTCCTCAGACTGCCCTCGTTCGCTTTCCCTTCAGTAGCTGCAAGGCTGGGTCTGACATCTGGAGCAAGCCCCGTCCTCCTGCATCTCAGGCAATTAGAGCCTGGCCCAGCAAGTGGCCCTGGAGCAGGGGCTTCAGGGATACAGTTTCCTCAGAGAGATAAAGGCCACAGGCTTTTCTCTCTGCTCCGCTGCTCTCTCCAGGTTTGATGCCGCTGCTGTTTAAACAAGATTGGCCCATCTGGTAGCAGAGGAGATGAGCTCTGCCAGACAGATCTGGCTTGCTGGGAAGAGTTCAAAAGGCAGCACCTACCCTTTGTTTTATTTTCTGCATGCTAACTAAGTTTGTGTTTTATGGAGCTACTTTTTATCCTTCTTGTATGTTTGTTTTGGCATGAATGCTTTTATTCTATTTGAAATAAGTGGGAGAATAAAGTGAATAAAACTCCAGTTTCCCCCACCCCCCCAAAATGAATAATACAAAGGAATTGTAAGGATGCATCGTGTTGAGAACAGTTACAGTTGTTTGCTGCTAGGAACTGACACAGAAAACTGAAGGTTTATAGTGTCAGCGGCGTGTTCCTGTCCAATGTGTGTTACCCTTTGGCGGTGCGTGCTGGAGCCGCGCTCAGTGCCGTGTCAGCCCTGTGTGCACGCGTTGTCGGCTTTTCCTGTGCCCACATAATGAGGGAATTTGCAGCAATCCAAACACTGACAGAACTGTATTTGTTGACTTGAAGAAAAGCTGAACTCCTGCTCCTCTGGGCTGGGATCATGTAAGCCAAAAAGCGCTGACTGCTGCCTGTACGTACTGGCCTCCCAGCCCTGATAAACCTGTGAAGCAGATTCATTTATTTAGGCCCTGATTCAGCAAAGCACTTAAGTACCTGCTTCGCGTTTTCTTCTTTCCAGTGAAATTGTTGGCGTGCTCAAAGTTAAGCGTGCGCTTAAGTGCTCTCCTGAGTGCGAAGCAAACACGCGATGGGAGCAGTGTGTGCTGTTGCCATGGTCTGCCATTTAGCGTGGAGGCTGCAGAATTGAGGCCCCCGGTATTAAAATTTTATTCATTTATTTGGCTCCCTCCAGTACAGGAGCCCTAGTTGCAGGATCTGAGATGATAGTCTGTCCTTCTGCAGGAAGGTGGGTTGTTTCTGTAGCACAGAATATTCCTTGTGTCTCACTCTTGCATGTTGAACAGATGAGTGTGCAGGGTGTGGGGCAAGGGGTCTCAGTTACCATCAGCAGGACACTGGCAAGTATTAGTATTTCTTCAGAGTTTTCTGTTGTTTTTTTGCCTCATTGAGAGTTTTAAAAGAAAAAATATATCAACAGTGTTACATGTATCTGAATGTTTTAATGTTTAATGTTTTGTAAGATTCATTTGACTTACCTTCCATTAGCATGATTCCCTTCATTTTGAGGACCAAGCAGCTTAGCGCAGGCACATACCGGAGTGTCTGTGTGTGCTCCTGAGCTACATGGGCGAGAGCAAGATGAACCTTTGGTTTGTTACAGTCTTTGGGATTTTGCAAAGTAGAAGGGCTGGGAAGTGGCAGATGTTAGTACACTGTTTATACCTCTTGGCGTAACTGTGTATTAAGTTTAGACCCGTCATAGACCCCAATGGCATCCTGGGGTGTATTACAAGGGGGGCGGCTAGTAGATCGAGAGAGGTCCTCCTTCCCCTCTACTCTGCCCTGGTGAGACCACATCTGGAATATTGTGTCCAGTTCTGGGCCCCTCAGTTCCAGAAGGACAGGGAACTGCTGGAGAGGGTCCAGCATAGGGCAACAAAGATGATTAAGGGAGTGGAGCATCTCCCTTATGAAGAAAGGCTGAGGGAGCTGGGTCTCTTTAGTTTGGAGAAGAGGAGACTAAGGGGGGACCTCAGTAATGTTTATAAATATATAAAGGGTGAGTGTCACAAGGATGGAGCCAGGCTCTTCTCGGTGGCAAACAATGATAGGACAAGGGGTAATGGGATCAAGCTGGAACACAAGAGGTTCCGCTTAAATTTGAGAAAAAACTTCTTCTCAGTGAGGGTGACAGACACTGGAACAGGCTGCCCAGGGGGGTTGTGGAGTCTCCTTCTCTGGAGACATTCAAAACCCGCCTGGACATGTTCCTGTGCGACCTCACCTCGGCGTTCCTGCTCCAGCAGGGGGATTGGACTGGATGATCTTTTGAGGTCCCTTCCAATCCCAAACATACTGTGATACTGTGATATTCGGGCCCCGGCGTTAACAGACTCTTGCTTCCCTGAGTGTCTGAAGCTGTGGAATACGCACTTAATCCACGAGATGGTTGTATTCCAGTCTGCTCAGAGCAGCTTCTGAGAGAGCATTCTTTCTAATCCCCACCCGTATCTGACCTGTTCTAGCTCGTTTTTAAGCGCTGCGCCCAGCCATTCCCTCGCTCCCTGCAGAAGGTTTCTGCACATCTTTTCCTGCTTGCTGAGCTCATTTGGACGGGGAGCCCGCACATCAGTGAATGGGATTCCTGTATAAATGTGCCCTGTTTGCAAAATTGTAATTGATTTAGAGCATCTCTGTTTCTTATGAGACCCAGAAGACATGAGCATGGCTAGATGTGCTTTTTTCCCTTCCCTTTGAAGTTTAAAACATGCTTAGCAAACCTGATGTTTGCAGTCTCTGCTCCCCACCTGATGTGCAAAAAATGCGAAGGTCCTTCCAGAAGCATGGGTCAGACTGGGTTGCAAGGATCTGGAGAGTTTTTGTTATGAACTTGACTCTAAGTAGGCTAGAAAATACTTGCAAGTAGGTTTAACGAATGTTGGTTTTTTAATGTGAAATAATTTGATCTGTGAATCAAACAGGCTCTGTGTCCCCACCCCCTGCTGCTGCTGACAGCTTCTTCCCACACTTCTTCCTTGGTAGCATTGTTTGACTGTTCCAGCTCCAGTAGGTTTCAGTTACTGATCAGTGTAATTGCAATAACACACCAATAATAAAAGAGGAATTCAAGCTTCCTTTTTTTGTAGTTGAAGGCTCTTCTCCTGTGAAAGCTTGAAGTCTTAATAACAGTCACACGAGCAGCATCCTGCGCCTGTCAAGTGTTTGCAGAACTGGGTGGCCATACTTTAGGAAGATAAAGGGCTGGATTTTGGGAACTTGGATACAGCCCAATCCTATCAGGCGGCATTGGCGCAGCTAATATTAGAATGGGAAACTCTAGGGACGGCTTAACATTTTAGTGGATGCCAAGGAAGCCTTGAATAGGAATGCATTGAAAGTTGCTTGTTGTATAACACGAGTTGCTGGAGTTGGAGTAATTTGAGTTGCCTTTAGTCTGGTGGAAAACTACAGCTGGGAGCAATGAGTTAATATTTTCCTTGTGTGTGTGGCTTAGGTTTCCCTGTTGAGTTTGCTTTTAGATTTGTAGGCTCTGAATCCATAGAGGAGCAACTGTGAACCAGTCGTTTGTGTTCATGTGCCACCCCAGGTTGCTGCTGAACAGCTTTGCAGCCAGTGATGGGTTAAATAAAAACACCTTAAAAATGTGGTTGTAGGGCAGAGCTGTAGCCACTCTTTCTGCTTGGTATACAAGAAAGCCACTGGCTGCTCTTCCTGCCTGAACGTTTCCTACAGAAAAGGGGGAGGTCGTGTTAATGAGAGGAGGGAAAAAACCAAACGAACACCACGAAAGAGCAAAATATCCTTCCCTAGCCTGGGAGGGCTGCTTGGTGGATGCGGCCCACCCCGCGCTGCCGGCCCTGAGGGACGCCTTGCCGGGGTGTCCGGGGCATTGCCGCTCCGAGGCCGGGCGGAGGCTTTGCTGGGCCCGTGCCCGCCCGGGCGCTGCCGGGCTCGGCGCGGGCCCCCGGGCCTTGTGCCGCCCCGCAGGCCGGGCCGTGGGGCTGAGGCGCTTTTTCGTGCAGCGGGCACAAACCCCAGCGCCTACCAGCCTGGGCAGCTATGATACGCTCTCTTTTATTGGTCGGCTGCCAGGGTTTGCTGCTGCAACGGTAAACGCCATTGGTCGCTTCCTCCTCCCATGCGCAGCTTGGTGCGGGAAATGCCCCCGGTACCGACAATGGCTGCCGGGGCCGCGCCGCGCCGCCGGGGGCCGGGCAGCCTTGCGCCCGCCTGAGCGGGGGCGGCATCGGCTCCTGGCTGATTCTATTTCTCTTTTTCCTGCAGGTTGCTGAAAAGTGCCTTTCCTGAAGCCACCGCTGCTTGGATTTCTGTCTAGGGCTGCCTCTCTCTGCCCCTCGCCCTCCTCTCTTTAATTCGGCGTTGCTTGCGGTTCGTGCCCTGACGGCAACTCCTCCAGCCTTGCCCATTTTTTTTTTTCGCTCCTCATTTACACGCAATTTGCTCAGCCATTTTATTTTTTTCCCTTGCCCGAGTATGTAGCAAATATTTAAAAGAAAGAAAGAAAGAAAAATTGAAACGTCCTTTTGCTCGTTTTGATGCTCGTGAACCGTAATTTTTAGAAGCAAGAAATAGAAGGAAAAAAAAAAAGACAAAACAACCCGAAGTTTTCTCCCCAAGGACCGAGACCATTCCACAAGCTGAAGTGCTGCCAGCAGCATATGCTTTTTGCAAGAATAATTGAAACCATTAACTGGAGAGCACAGAATTCTTTTGAAAGTCTGCCAGTTATTTGCAAGTAACTTCGGCAGTGGCACAAAATATAACACTTATATTTTAACTTCTACAATTGCACTTTTAGGAGCTGGCCTCTAATTTGATTTTCAGTTGTTCTGATAAGATTTCTATTTTATGATTGGCTTTATGTTTAATTCTTGTTTTAAACAAACACAATTTGACTTAAATGAAAACCTAAGTGCTGATGAATAGGAGTTCTACCAAAGCAACGAGTTAGTTATTTCTTCACATTTAACTTGAATTCACTTTTTTATCCTTTTTTTAAAAAAAAAAAAAAAAAGAAAAGAAAAAAAAGATCAGTAAACATTGCCCTGAAGAAGGGTGCGATTGCTTGCATTTTAATTTTTGTTTTTAATATGGCTGTAAACGTTTCCCTGGTTCGTGATACAAAATGGCTGACGTTAGAAGTGTGTCGAGAGTTTCAGAGAGGTACTTGTTCTCGGTCTGATGCAGAGTGCAAGTTCGCCCATCCGTCACGGAGTTGCCATGTGGAAAATGGTCGAGTTATTGCCTGCTTTGACTCCCTAAAGGTGAGGACTGTCTTAACGCGTTCATTACCTAAGCTCACTTGCTTTTCCTTCTCCTCGGTGTGCTGGGGTGTGGGATGTGCAGAATGACTGTTTATTGCTCTGTTTCTGCAGGGAGGATGCTGCTGGTACAGGACGTAGCTCCTGAAATCTAAGTTGAGTCTGACATCAAGTGCAATTGCCTGGAGTGCCAGGCATCACAGGGGGAGAGAGGATTTAATCCAGAGCGTTTTCTGATGGTAGCTCAGGTCTGATATAGCTGTCCTCGAAATGCAGAGCCCACATTATGGGCAGCAAATGAAACTGAAATGCAAAAAGCAGAGAATTGAAACCCAGTGCTTTAATTTGTATCCAGAGCACATTGGCTGCACGTTCGGCCCAGGGATCCGAAATGTGCTTTTAATGAGCAGAAATGAAAGCAGCATTTTAAGATAATGAATCAGCTTTCTGTGTGTTTCCTGCAGACAAGAGTTACAAATGCGCTCTAATGCTGTCCTGTAGATGAGGAGCAGCCAAAATACTTGGAGAGCAGCACTCCCAGAAAAACGGGTGTTGGGAAATGCTTTCTGCAAGGGACACGCGAACACGATGGCTCTGCTAGGCCTGTCCGAGTTACAGCCGAGCTGTTTTGCCAGCGCTCATCTTTGCAGAGTTGATTTTGCAGGCAGTAAATGGCTCTTGGTTACTTGTCACTGCTGGAGTTCCAGAAGGGACTTGGACAGTTGACCCGATACCAGGATGTGAGCGGAGGTGGGTGGTGGGGGCTCACAGCAGGGGAGGTGGGCATCCCTGCAGTCTCTTCACCGTGATTCTCAGGAACGGAGCATCATGTTCTTTTTCTTTGTTTTCCCAAAAGTGTGGCTCCTCAGAAGTGTTCTAAATATGATGGTAAAAACCCTGAGGCAGTATGGATAACTGCTTGCTTTTTGAGAACTCTTGATATTGTGTTTAATGTTTTGATCAGTCATTAACTTGTTTATATGGTTGTAGAAGGAATCGATACATTTTACAAGCTTAAAAGTTTTTCCTTGAACTTCCAGCTGTTGCTTGAACAGATTTGGGTTTATTTTTATGAACATGACGAGTAACAGATCTGGTGGAATTGTGTATGTACAGGTTTAGACCAGGACTGGATCTGGTCTAACATGGGTTTATGCAATTTATTCACTGTTTGTGGCTTCTTCATATTTTTACTTCTACTGCTTTTACCAAGAAGCTCAAGCTTCCTATTTGCATTTGGTTTTGCTGTTCTTAATCTGATTATATGCAATGATTCTTAGTTACACAGTGACTTTCAAATGTTCATTTACATTGCTGGTTTGCTGACAGTGAGAGACAAAAATATTTTTATCAGAGGAGAAAAAAAGTCATGTTCTTTGTGCCCTTGAAACTTCTGATTTGTAGCCAGTGGCTACGAATGAATGAAGAGGTTAATATGTTTACATTTTACAGCATTTACTTGTGAACTGAAAGCAGTGCTGCTGTGCGGTGCAGGGTAGTGCTGTGCCCCTTGCAGAACTTCCCTGACGTTTGCAGTGTCCCAGGGAGATGTCCCTTGTGCAGCCACCCAGCTTGGCTTGGCAGTGAACTGTGCTGTCTTCCTGTGTCACCTAGTGGGTTATGCCTTCCCGTGGGTGCTGGTTGGGCTTCTCCTGCTTCAGCAGTGGGGAATGGGATGGGGAACATCATGTTGAGAAAGCAAAAGTAAAAAAAAGCCAAAGGGGTAGACTGTGAGCTTTGCGTGTTTCCCATGGATGTTGAAAATGTTCTTCTTGCAATTTCCTCTTGACACAGTAGCAGCTGCCCAGTATGTGCTAGTTATGTGGCCTGAGTTTTCCAGGGAGCACGTTTTCTGGAAAAGGCCTCGTGGAGGGTGGACAGCTCTGCCATTGGGAAGTACACCTGGAGGAGAGGTCGGACTGAGCAGAGCGCTTGGCCACGGCCTGATGATGGGGCTGTTTCTGCACCCCACTTCTCAAGCAAGAAGTGGATCTCAGAGTGCTTTGTTCCTCCAGCCCTGTGACTCTGGTAGCTGCCTCTGCCAGAGCCCCAGCTCTGCAGTGCCACGGAGAGGTGCAGTCCCTGCGACCACAACCTCTGTGTGTGCACACCGTGCATCTCCCGGCAGAGATAACAGCCCTGATGACTAAACCCGCCAACAATGGTCTTTCTGTTCTTGGGCTGGAGCTGGGCTTGCAAAGCCCTGTTTGCAATGGTATCGAGGGACTCCTGGTCATAACAGCGGCCTCCTTTACTGGTGACAAGAGATGGTACATTCTCAGACCTGTTAATAAGTGGCTTTTCATGCCCATCCTGTGGACATCTTTGTGCTCAGCTGCAGCTCCCCTCCGACAGCTGTTGAACACCGACCCAGTCTCCTGCAGAAGGCTGGATAGATGCTTAGTGTTCTTTTCATCTTTTCACACCCTGCATAAGCAGAACATCTGTGTTGCTTTATTGGAGACAGGATATAGGATGCTTGCAGCTAATAAGTTTTCCCGTTGTCTTGCAGTTGCCCAGGGCTTTGTTCAGAGGTTGCTTGTCTGCATCCATTGTGTAGCGCTCTTGCTTGTTTTTTTTCTCTCACAGACCTTTTAAGGCTGAACAATGCCTTCATACAGGAACTTCTGATAACCCAGCATACAATGGATTCACCTCGCTGGTCAGGTCACACACAACATTTATACGCTTACTGCAACCCTCCCCCCGCTGCCTTTCTTTTTCCTTAATCTCATAGCGGTTCTGCCTCTCTTGCAGTGGTAAGAGCAGTAATGCTTCCAGAAGTAGTCAGGCTGCTTCAGTGTGGGTTGTTTCATGGACGAGTGTTCTACCTGTAAGCTTGTAAGAACACACAGGACTCCTGAAGGTAACGGGGAGGCTTCACTGATGCTCAGGTGGGATTCACCAGGGCATGCGTTGTGTGGTTGTGCAGCGCTTTGGTGGTGAAATATTGGGTCCTGATTAGGTTGGAAGTGCAGGGCTGGATCTTGCTGTCCTGAGCCTGTGGTTCTTCGAAGAGGGAGTTTGCACATTTGTACACAGCAGAAGGAACCTTTCTCAAGCAGATAGATGCGAAACTTAAAAATAGTTCCTTGTGAGAAGCTGTTCGCAGATTTGAATTGGATGCCAAGAGAGCTCACACTCTCTACTCTTTCTTCCCCCCCTCATTATTTTAGAAGAACAGTGTTGTCTGAATTAATTTGGGTGAATGGAAGGGCAAGCTGCAGTGGTTGGTGGAGGGCAGCCCAGAGGCATCAGAGCTGGCCACCGCTGGGCCACCCTCCTTCCAGAAGTGACCACAAGGGCTGCTGGGTGGTGGCCAAAGCTCTGCAGTACCTGCTGGGCAGGTCCCAATGGCACCTCTGAGACCTTTTGAGCAAAGGACAGAAGTGCACTGTCATCGCTGGAAACCTGCATAGCTTTGGGTTCATTCATCGGCTTCTCTCCCAGGCTTGCTCTTCACCATCCCCTGCATGGCTGGTGCTTTTTGCAAGGGTCAGGACATGGTTTACTGGCTGGTGGCAATTTGTACAAAGGCTTGTGGCAGCTCTTCGGTGGGCTGTCTGCAAGTACTCATCAAGTCATTAACCTTTCTATTCAGGCTGGATCAGGCGGACATGGTATGAGCCTCTTAATTCCCTGGCCAGCAAATTGTTGTGTTCTTTGGTTTGTAAAGATGTCAGGAAGGAAAAAAAACCAACACCCTTATTGGTCACTGGAGACCCTAATTGAGCAGTAAGCTGAGAGGTGGGTATTAGGAGATAGTGACGTATTATATAAAAATATGCAGGTAATGCACACCAGGTGTTCATGGAGGCTTTGATTTATAATGCTCACAGTTTGGGTATCTGCACTATGGACTCCTGGTTTAAAAAGGAAAAATGACAAGCCCAGCTTTGGGGGGGATGTGTGGTGGTTTTTTTGTTTGCTTTTTTTAAAAAATTTTCTTTATGAATGTAGATGTTTCCATATGCAAATCAAAGTTTTGAAGAGAATTTTGAAAGACAGAAAGCGGCGTAGTGAAAATTTCAGGAGCATGAATTTTTACTTTGGGTTGTCCCATTTAAAAAACATTAAGCTCTTGCGTGTTTCAAAGCAGTTTTCTTCTATGTATTAAAAAAGGTGAGTTGTCTGTGAACAGGCATAAAATCAAGAGTTGAAAGCACAGTTTTGTCTAAGTTGTCTGTTTTCTAAAAGAACTGTTATTATCTGGTAATAGTATTCAAAATCCCATGGCAATCTAAAAAGTTCACTGAGCTTGGGCAATAAACGTACCATATGATCTTGAAACCGGTGTACCTGAGGCTGTTCCATATAGTTTTCATGCTAATATGTACCTGTTTTATGCTGACTTCACTAGAATGATTTCTGACTGTTACTGGTTTGCAATCAATTTTTTTTTTAATTTAAATAAACTCCAAACTGGGAAACAATTAAAAACACCCACTAAACTTAGCATATGGTTATGCTTTTACAGAGGAAGAAGAAAGCAAACAAAGCTATAGAGATATTTTTGGAGACACTCTGACTGCATGTCTCAGCTCAGTGTAATGGAGATGCAAATAAACCAGATGAACAGTAATTGAGCCAAGTCGCCTTTGTGAGAAACCTTCACTTTCCATCTGTCATTAAGGCACTTACCTGCCTAGCGACAGCATTTGGTGATGAGAAGTAGATTTGCAGCAGCTTTGTCTTGTCTGGATGCTCGGGTGTTTTGCGGCACATCATAAGTGCTTTTTATAACTACTGAATCAAACCTCTAAAAGCAGGGAAAAATGTATTTGGACTTATTTATAAGAACTGTTGCTATTGTATTTCTCTTAAAGCAGAGTGGTACTTTGAGGAGAATAAGAGAGCTTAAATGGAAAAACAATATTTAGATCCGATCTCTTCTTGTGTATGGGTTACGACAAGCTCCATGTTTTCACAGCGTAATTTAATTGGCACACATGCTGTGTGTACTCAGCGGTGTCTCCAGAAGGTTTTTGGCACAGCTGTGTGATGGAGACCACTGATGGAGGAGCTCACCTGTGGCTGAGCATCTCCCAAGCCTGCCCCAGTGTCTGGGCTGCAGGTGCTCTCTGTGGGGCTCAGGCTGGCTACTTGGATGGGGTGTGACCCCAAATTTCCAGGGACAGATACACCTTGTTCTGCCTACCTGTTCTTTATGTAGGTTGTAGCTCTGGGCGGAGCATGTTTGATTTATTTACCATTATCCATAGGTTTCTCTGATGTCCCAGCAGTCTCATTTCGTGTATCTGTGATTTTTTTGACAGCTGAACCATGACAGATGAGCACTGGTAAATCTTGCCATCATGGTTTAAAAGGTTGCTGCCCTGAGCTGTCCTTTTGCTTCTCTGTGGCAGGTTCCTGCCTCTATGGCAGGGTTGGCGGGAGGATGGAGTGCCTTAGGTGTTGAACATGAAGTCCAGCTGAGCTGAAATACTCGTGGTCCTGGCTCTATGTGGAGGTCCTGGGTGAGGAATACATGTAACTGGCAACAGGCTGGTGTTACCTGGTGACTCTGCCGCAGGGGACAGCAATAGCCAGCAAGGGGCAGCTATTCATTGCAGCTGTTTGCAAAGATGTGAGGCACAATCCATGGCAGGAGCTCCTTGTCTATGCTTTAAAGCAAGAGGTGATTTTTGAGGCGTGCTGTGGAGGCGGAAGAAATTGGCCATGTCTGTATGTCCATTAGGTCTTTCTGGTGTTGTACAGGGGTGACATAGCAAGAAGGATGGGATGTCCATAGGTTTCCTGGTGCATAGTCTAGTTTCGGTGCCACCCTGGAGGAATGCTCTCTTATTAGCTCATTACTGGAAGAGCAGTGGTACCATTTGCATGCGGGGTGTCCCTGGGTCAGGTTCACAAAGGCTGGCAGAGGTGTGGGTGTAGGTTGGATAATTAGGAGGTGTTCTTGGCTTAAGGGGCAGGCACTGGACCACTGTCCTTCTTTTCTTTCTTCCTGCAGATATGAATTAATTTATTACAGCTTTTCCTTGGGCCTCAGACTTGTGTGCATTTTCCTTGAAGGTGTTGGAAAGCAGAGTGGTGGCCACAAATTTGTCCCGAGACCACACTTGGGAGGCCAGCCTCTTCAGGGAGGCAGGCCAAGGAAATTCAGCGGTGGTGTTTTCCTGCCAGCCTCTCCTCTCCACCAGCCAGCCCTGGCCTCCACTCCTGTCTGCAGCTCACACTGACCCCGTCTTCTCCCTGTGGCGTAAGCAAACCGCCATCCCCAAAGGACAAAGCCAGTAGCATTTACATTATTAATATCAGCCAAGAGTAACCTTGGTTTGTTGGTTGGGAAGATGATGGTAAAGTGCTGACTGCTGCCCACACTTGCCTAAAAAAGCAGAAGAGAAATTCTTTTGGGATGTGACTCTAAACCCTTCTGAGCTGCTGCGTGCGCTTAGCCAGATACATTTTGAAACCTTTTATGGGCATATTGCAGTGTTGCACGGGCCATGGCATGCCAGCTCCTGCTCCTCAGGCTTACTTGCCTTTTTTTTTTAATGCCAGAGCCCTCCAGACTGAGGTTCCAGTTCTGTGAAATCCTTAAGCCTGATTTTAAGCACAGTAGAATTCCTGTGGGCAGCAAAGAGCTCCTTGCAGCGAAGTGAGCTGTTGCATCAGGTTTTGAGAGAGGAAGATGGTCCTCAGCCCTTCTCCGAAGCGGGAGAACTGCATGTGGTCATCTCCCCTGCCACCTTTGGCTTTCCAGCTTGGGAGAGTTTCTTTGCACGTGCTCAGCACACACACCAGGGGCTTGCAGCCCTGCCAAGTCTGCCTGGATGTGCGAGCACAAGCTCTGTGCCTGTGACCCAGCACAAATGCAATGCGGTGCTCTGCAAGCCCCAGGGGTTTCCTCTGCGCTGCAAGGAGGGCGATGGCGTGCCGAAGCCCAGCGAACAAGCTGCGGCAGCTCTCGCGTTTACTCTTGTGTGGCTGTGAGTCAGGAGTTGGCCAAGGGAGCACAGAGCGTTCTGTGTTGTACGTTACGCTCTAGCACCTCGACGGGCGCTGTGCTACAGGCCGTGTCACTGCCAGATCTGCGTGGGGAAGCACATTCAATCTTTACATCTTCCAGCCCTCATCTGTAGCAGTAGCTAACACTGGGATTTAAATAGATGCCCCAAACCTGCATGTCCCTGACCCTGGAGAAGAGTTTGGGCAAAGAGGATCCTTGTGAACATGGAGCCACACTTGGCCACGGTGTCCTGTCTTGTTGCTGTGTCAGTGATGCTGCCAAGCTACTTCACTTGCATTAGCCCAGCGAAGCCAGCCGAGGGAAAGGCAGTGGAAGATGCCTTTGAGAAGAATGACTCTGAACGAGCATGTGGGGTTGGTGGATTTCTTCAGCAGCGTAGCATTGGTTTGATGTAATCCCTCTGCTGACAATAGCTTTCTGCCACTCAGTTCACCCATCTGAAGGAGGGTGCAGTAACATGCATTTATGTAATTGAGCTGTTTGGAAGCTTTAAAACAAATGTAAACAAGATGTGCCAGGCTTTCCGGAGAGCCCATCAGCTGACATCTCCCACAGAGCATTTAAATAAGTGGTTAGATTACCAAGTGAGGAGCTGAGCTCTCTGAAAATCTGCCCCTATAAATATTGTTATGCTGGTATTAAAATAAATGCTTTGAGGCACTTGGGTGAATGTTGCCCCATACAGGCACAGTTTTACCTATGGCTTATTAATTTAGTTTTTTAATTGCTGTTCATAAAACAGCAGAGAACCAGGCCCTCACCCCCTTCTTTGCCCCATGTAGCCCCTCGTGCCATGTCTCATGATGGCCTTTTGATTAGAGGAAAGGCCAAGGATTTGGAAAGCCGGCTTTCAAAGGCTTGTCGTGATGCAGGCTGCTTTAAAGTGTTGTAATGTCACTCTCTCTGCCTAATTGCACTTTTTGACCTCACAGGAGCAGTACAAAGAAAATGCCTTTGAAGACTGAGTAGAGCTGAGCTACTGTAGTAACAAGGCTCTGGGTGTTTCAGACAGATATCCTAACTGAGTGAGCATTTCAAATCCTGCCTCCTTCTAAATGAATAGTTATCATGGTTAGTTTACCAGGTTTACCTGTCTGTTATGAAAGTCCTCTCTCCTGTAACAGCAGTGAAAATATTCAGCTTAACTATAGCTAACGTGTTAGGATAATAAAATCCTTCTGCTGTCCACACAGTAGAAAGTACATGGCACAAAAGTAACACTGGCTTCTGCTCTTGGCAGCCTTGGTGCTTTACTTCTGCCTCTCTGAACATCTGGTTAATGTTTGGCCTTGGTTTTGGGTTTCAGTGACGTAGTTACTCGCTGTCCCCACCGTCAGAGGAGCTGGAGGCTCTTGATACTGGAGTGATGGATTTTTAACCTCTAAATCTGCTTTTTTACCTCCTCTGTGTGAAGCCAGCACCTGGGCATGGCTCTGTGCTGTTCTCTGCGATTGAGCTCCAAGCTGGAGGTGCCTTCCTTCAACATGTAGCTTAAAGCTGTGAGGAAGGTGCATATTCCTGAGAGGGGACAACTGGCTTGCTGAGGCATGAGCATACTCAAACCAAGCAATTCCCCAAGTTTATAGTGAAATGTTACAGCAGATGGCCTGCTTACAGTGTGGGATATTATTAGAACCATGATCGGTGCTAATAAGGTCATTGGCGGTGGGGGAGGAGGCTGGCATCTGACCTTGTTTGAAAGGTGACAGGCTGTGCTCTGGGGGATGAGTTTTCCCTCACTGTACTGGAATGTCAGTGTTTAAAACTAATCTGGCTGCCCAGTAGAGAGAAAGACCCACTGCCCAGCCCAGCGCGCCTGCTGCAGGGATGCTGGAGACTCTGCTGGCCCCCACCTCTCACCGAGGTAGGTGTGCAGAGCACCATTAAAAAGGGCAGAGAAAATTTGCTTTAACAGTCCTGCGAATGGGAAGCAGCAGCAGTTTAACTAGTCCTGCAGACTGAGTATGGTATCACAAGGCGTTGCCCGGTCAGATGACTGAGTGATGTGCACTGAGCTTTGTCATGCCCCTCAGCATACTCTGCATTTACAGAGCACTTGCTTTCAGCTGGTCTCTCCTATGCAGGTATGAAAAAAAAAGCCCTAAAACAGCTGCTGCAGACAGTGATGGCATCAGCTGAGTTGCATTAGTGATGCCCACATCTCTGCCCAGCAGTACCCACACCAGGTTCTGATGAGATTTAAGCTGTTAGCCCGAACTGTGCTGCTTTAACTCTGTTTGTCTCTTTACTCTGGGGTGCTGTGAGCAGCTCTGGGTGCTTATTGAGAGAAAAGAGCTCTCAAATAGGGGGGCAGTTGGAAAAGCATGGAGTACCCAGCTGGGGTGGAGGAGGTGGCTGGGGGCAGCACAGACACAGTGGAGCTGCAGCCAGCCTGCCTGAAAGCTCAGCCGTCATTAGACGGTGCTTCCCTAAGTCCTTATTATCCACAGGGGCATGGCTGGTGCTGGGAACAGTCACACGGAGATTAGGTCTTTAAAGCCACAACTGAGCAAAGTTTGAAAACAAAACCTCAGTGGGTAATCCCAACCGCGCTGCTCGATCCCGCTGACCAGTGTTTCTTCCTCTTGCTGTCAACTCCTGAAGGATCAGAGCGTGAGTAAAGCTTGCTGTCTTGCCGCTCAGTGATGCCTGGGCCTGTGTGGTCATTTCATGCAGTGTCCCTTCTACGTGGTGCTGCAGACACCAAGCACTGGATGAGTTTGGCAGGAGTACGCAAGAGCCTCGCAGGGTTGGGTATTTCAGCCCATGCTGTAGCCGGGGCAGTGGGGAGTTGAAAGCCAGATAGAGAGGGCTTGGATGGCCATCCAGGTGTGGCAGAGGTGATGGTGTTTGAGGTCAGTGGTAGGAAGGAAAGTGCTTTACTCCCTGTAAAGGAATCTTGTTTCATAGAACAGCAGATTTCCGAGACAGAGTTGTCTTTGGAGGGGATGTTGCTCCTTCCCAAACGCTATAGGGGAAGGTGTTAAAGACACCCCTGCTGCTTTCTGCAGGAGCCTGCCCTAATCTTACTCCCATGGTGCAAAACTTGTGGCCTTATTCTAGTGTCCCATTTCTTGTTTCTGCTCAGTTTCCTCCTCATGTCTGGGTTTATTTGTCCCTGAGCCCTCCCACAGCTCTGCAGTCCTTGCCTTTGCTGTCATTAGGTGCAGTGTCTGCAGGGACCGAACAAGACAGCCCGGGAAGTCTCTTGCCCTCCGCCTCTCCTGTTGCTTCAGCAGTCGTTTTTATATCTCGGTGCATCTGGTGCACTTGCAGATGAAGTAGTAATCATCGTGGTTATCTCCTCGCAGACTTTGGCTCCCTGCTGTGTCAGTTGTGTTGCCTGTGAAGCCTCCATGGCGTGCTGCAGGGTGGGAGCTGGAGCAAGGCAAGCAGGCTGAGTGACTCAGAGGCATTCGGAGCAGGAGAGCCATCAGGGTGAATAAAAGCAGGACAGGGATGCCTGAAAGCTTCACCAAGCTGTGAGAGATGGACCATGAGGGAAGGAGGTGGGGTTGACTCTGTGGAGGAGCAGAGCGGCTCCCTGGAACACTCTCCTGCGGGACAGGTGAGCTCAGGGATGCAGCAAGGACCTCTACCACCCATCACTCTCGGCTTTATCAGCATCTGCTGGTGGATTATCCTGCAGCACCAGCACAGCGTCCTTCCCAGCTCTGCATCATGCTGGTTACCAGAGCCTGCTCAAACTGCTCCTGTGCCACAGCTGGGAGAGTTTAGAGGGGGGAAAAGTCCCTTAGGGGCTGAGAGGCAAATGGGTTGGATGGCTTTTAGCTCGCGATGCGGAGGTGGGAAGGGCAGGCTGGCTGCTGCCGGGAGGCAGGAGCTCAGAAAGCATCAAGGGCATCGCAGCCACAGCAGTCCAGCACTGAGCTGCTGGCATCCTGCAGTCTCGGTGTTGATGCGGCTTCCTGTGGCCACCTGGGGTTTTTACACCAAGTCCTGGTGTATTTACACTAAAAACTCTTCAGGCTGGGACTGTCTCATTCTTTGTTTGGGTAGTAATCGGAACAGGACCCTGAGCTGTAGCATTGATGAGTATTTGTATTCCCACAGCCAAAAATCCCCTGCTGTGGCCTTGGGAGATTGAATTAAGAGGGTTTTCATTGTTTTGTTTTGTGTTTCTCTGCATGGGTTTTTTGAAGAGTCCATAGTAATGTAAAATCTTTAGAAGTATTTACTCAGAATGGAGTTCACATTAGCTAGGACAGAAGCACCACTGAAATGTTGTTATTGTTTTGATTGTGCTAATTCTCAGAGCATGATTTTAATCTTTCAAAGCTTAGCCCAGCCAAATGAAAAGTGCTAGTGCTTTTCTTAATATTCTTTTCTCTGTATCAGAAGTACTTGCACAAAAGTTTGTGCAGGGATTTCCACTGGGGCCCTATCAGAAATCCATCTATCTCGGTTTAAGCAAGTGAGAGCATTTTTTCCAGCTGGGTGTTCACTGACGGGTGTTCGCTGACGTCTGCACCCGTCGTGCTGCATTCCAGACTCACTAATGACACTGGAGCTTCTTTGCAGCTACTCTTCTCACGTGGCCCGAGAGGCTGCAGATGTCCTCAGGAAAGGTCACTCTTCCTTGCAGAAGAAAAACCTTCAGCACGATTCAGTATGGGCCCATCACACCTAAAAGTAAATGAACATTTGCATGGCAGCTGACTCATCCTGCTGTGCATGATCAGGGCAGTGAAAGGTCTTCTTCTTGTTGCCCTTTTACGATTGTGCTCTGTTTGAAGGTATCTCTTGTCAGTGGCAGAAGCAGAATACATGAGGTCAGGTGCCTGCCTGAGGAAGTCATGTTGTTGAGATTGCTTTCTAATAGAAAACAGCCTTTAAAAGCTAATCCTTGCATTCCTCGTCATCTACAAACGGTTGAGCGTCAGGCAGCCTGTACTGCACCAGTGACCAGGACAAGGATAAGCAGCCCAGAGCAGAAGTTGAGGGTGGGAGTTTGGAAAGCAGAGCAGTGACGTGGAAAGGGCAGAAAAACCCCACAGTAATTTGATCGGTTTGCCTTTTGTGACCGAAGCCTGAATAAGCAAGCATGTCTGCATGGCCATGCTTTAGTTGCTTCTTTCTCCCCCAGCTTTTCTCTTGTACTCTCAAACATAAGTAAGTGAATCTGGCAGTTATTAAAAACACAAGCTCCAAAAACCCAAGCAAATGAAACAAAAGCCCTGATCAGTACCATTCCTGTTGGTCTGCTGGGACAGACAGATGAATGGACATAAATGCATGGACACATGCGATACATTCCTTTCTGAGCTGTTCTGGCACTTACACCAGTGCCACTCAGAGGAGAATTTAGGTCAGGATTTCTGGCAGAGTGAAAGTTGCATCCTTCAGGAGAAAGTGGATACATCCAGTAAGGCCGTACAACCTTTTTAGTGTCCTGTACTACAGCTCTTGTTACAGGAGAGGGAACAGATCTAATCAGTGGCTACATGGAATTAACCTTTCATTGTCTGAAATCGTGGTTTCTACAAAATGCATTATATGTTAATCCCCGTTCCTGGCATAGTGTGGAGAAAACAGAACTCTTTCTGTTTTTTTGGAGTCTTTGGGCTCTGTATCACATATTGACTCTGAATTCTGGGTCCATAGGTCACTGTGTAGTACAGGGTGAACAGAAAATCTTGAGCAGGCTGCCTTGCAGGCTCCATGTTGACTTAAGTCCTAAGAAAGGGTTTACTACTTGACCATGCATGGTTAGGAACAAGATCACCCTTTGGCTGAGTGAGGTAGGGAATGTGAATCTGCAGACCCTCATGAGACTCTAACAGACTTGGGGAACAGGGGTCTGCAAGGAGTGTTACTAGGGCAGGTGGAAGGTTTGCTCTCGTTGAGGCTGTTTTAATAAATCCATAATAAATGAACAGATTTTCAGATATTGGCACAGAATTTGGCATCCTGTCCCTTAAGGCTGGCTGCCTGTGTGGTACCTGTGACAGGCACAGGTGAACTGCAGTTAAATGGGTCCCACTGCTTGCAGTTTAGCCCAGAACTGTGTTACTGCAAAGTTCTCCTTTTGCCCACAGAGACGGCAGCGCGTTATCTTTGACGTTGCAAGCCCATCGTGTTTACCTCCACGGAAAAAGGCCTGTCCTGTTGCCACTGCGACTTACTGCACTGTTCCATGGGCTCAAGTCCTAACAGACATTTACACTGCCTTAGACCTCCCTTTCACTTGAGATCGTAGCAAAGACTGGTCACAGATCTGCTTTCTAGTGCCAGGCACTTCTTAAAGAGCACTTCTGAAGGTGTTTTCTTAAAAGAAAAATCCCCTCTGTGACTTAAATGTGCATATGTTACTGGCTGTAATAAACAGCACGCCAAAATAGATCAGTCTGAAGAAGCTAACCGAGGTGGAATATTTGCCTAGGGCAAGGCAGGCTTGCTTTTTTTTTCTTTCTTCTTTTTCTTCCTTTCTCTTCAAGCCTTGCTGCCTCCTAGATAAAGGAGGTCTGTGATTCCATGTTGCTTGGCCTGGATGCCCTTTTTGGAAGCAAGGCCCTGTGTGAGATGTGTGGTCATGGTCTGCTGAGCTTAGCAGGCTGCAAAAACTGTCTTGATGGTGATTGTTGTATCTGCACCTTTAATCCTCTGACCAGCAGCAAGTTCATTACACCACGGATGTGAAATCTGAGGCCTGGCATAGACTGGAAAGATTTGGGGTCCGTGCTTGGAGGTGAGCTGAGAGCACATGGAGTTGGTGGCATGTGGTCAGCCCTTTTCCTGGTGGTCTGGTGGCTTCTTCTCTAAGCTGGAGTGAAGGGGAGGTTGGGTGCTGTGCACTAACCTGCCCAGCATGTCTGGCTGAAACAGGAGGATGAGGCCACAGCTTGGTTTCTGGTGGACCTCCCTGTAGCCAGACAGGCACTGCTGTGGGAGAATGTGGCTGGAGTGGTGGGTTTGGATGTGCAGCAGGGAAGAGATGAGTGGGAGGCAATAAAGGGAGACAAGCAATGGGACAGAGAGGAATGAGAGTAGGAGAGGAGCTGGGGACATGGGTGGGCAGCCGTCACTGTGAGGGGCAGGGGAGCTGGCTTTGCTCTCTGCCTCTACTGCTGGGCAGGTCTCAGCCAAGAGCAGGAAGGTGTCCTCTGCCATGGAACATCAGACCTTTGGGCTCTGATGGACATCTGGGAGCAAATCTTGGCTCGCAGTGGCAACCAAGGGCATCATCTTCTGCTGGATCTGCCTACTCCCCTGTAGTTACCTCTTTCAGTGACTTAAGCTAACACACAGAGGGACTGTCATGTCCTCTTGTGACATCTCTTGGTGTTTCCAACCGAAGGGCAGAAAGCTGGGGTGGCAGTGCCATTGTGTGCCCCAGCAGAAGTCATCATCATGCTTAGCAGAGCTCAGCCACCATCTTTTCCTAGCTCAGGGTGCTGCTGCATTACCCCCCAGCAGCCCCCGAGTAGCTGACGTGAAGCACATCCTGTAGAGTTATTTTTTTCCAGGCTCAAGATTCTCCCTGGGAATTGTCAGTCCAGATGGAATTAATATTTTTTTTTGAAGTTTTACATTATTCTTTGAAACCAGGAATCTATTTATGCCCATTAAGCTGTTGCTTTCTGAGCAAAGCAACAACACAAACAAAAATTGGGCTAATCCTCAGTTGGTAAATTGTTATATTCTGCCAAGACCCAAAGAAATAAAAAACCAACATCCACAGAAAACTGCCCAGCCACCTGAAAAAATGCAGTTTCTCTGCATTTTCCATGGAGGTAAACTCTCTGAAACACAGCGAGAATGAGGTTTTCTGAGCATGGTTTTGCCCTCTGAAGGACAGGAGAGAGGGCTGGGGTCAGACACTTAGTTATCAATCTCTGCACTTCACTGTTTGTCTTCTCCCTTGTGTAAACTCAAGGAGCGAGGCCGCTGGAGGTGGTCACGCGTCCGATATTTGTATTCATGAACACAGTGCTTTAACATTTATTCTCCTGGGCTTTAATGTACTTTGCTTGGTTCTGTCTACGTGTGGTTTGCCTGCTGCAATTGTAATATTCAACAGACACCGTAGGTAGAGGAAGGTCAGAAGCATCAGCTTTCCATATGACCTTGACAGATTCAATCAGCCGGTGAAAGTTGTAGAATTGGATTATGGGATTTGCAAAGAAAAAGTGGTTTAAGGGACAAGAGAAACTACACTTGGCATTTTCAAAAGCTGTCCTGGTGTAATAGCAATAGGGAGGGACAGAACTGAGGGAGATGGAAGACATATTAGAAGTTTTATTTTGTTTTTCTGTCAGGTTTTGTGTTGGGGTTTTTTTGTTTGTTTTTAATACAGTACTTGTGCAATATTGTTCCAGAGACTGGTATGTTTTTTTTGTAATTTATTACAGAAGAAAAAATCAATGACATGCCAGTGTTTATATCTTCCAGGTAGAATTGATTTCTTCACTTATAAAATAGTCCCACACTGAAACGCTCACCCACAGGAATATTAACGTTGCAGGATGTCATCTGCTTCGTCTCCTACTCTAAATACAAGCAGTGGTCCCAGGGCTAAATACAAGCGCTTCTAAAGATGCTCTCTTTACGGGGCGCTAAATGCCTTTCTTGGTAATTGTTATCGATCAGTTGCTCGAGCAGGTCTGTGGCCAGGGATGACTGTAAAAGCTTCTTTTGCTTGCAGAGAGCATGTATTTGATACTGTATTACAGAAACCTATTTTATTGTGCTTTTAATGTTCCTGAGCCTGGGAGAGCAGTGGAATAATACTTGGGAGACATTAAAAATGATCAGTTCAGAGCTCTAAATTGATGATACTTCTGTTTTAACCTCATTTCAGATATGTGGTGGTAACAGGCTGATACGGTTCACAAAACATAGCCTAATCAAAATGTATTGGCAGATACAAAAGAACTCGATGAAGTCTTTATTTCTCTCTTTTGTGGAATGAGGTTGCTGTTCATTGCAAGTAGTAATCTCTCAGATAAACATGTATTTTTGCTTTGTGGCTCTACAGCTTATAAAAAATATACTTGGACAGTGCTGTACTCTTTTAATATATATTTCTTAGACTTGGTAAACACCGTCCATTGCTTGGAGCAAGCAAAAATGTTCCACAAACAAAAAAAGTTAAAATCAATACACGTTTTTCATTGAGCATAACAGAGCATACCATTGGGCTGAATGAAGAGAGCTTGGCAGGAGAACAGAGCTGGAAAGAGTTGTCAAGATGTAAAAATATAATGAAGGAGCTACAGGGCTTTTCCCCAACAAAATAACTGCTTCGAGATTGTAAGAACCTTCAAGTATAACAAACAGCTTGGAATTAAAATCCTGCTTGAAAGCAGGAGGACAGCCATGACCTCTTTGTGCTGTCCTGGGGAAATTCAGTAGAACATTGCTGTATTCAGCAATGTGCAAAAGTAAAACTTCACTCACAGCAGCTCTCGGCTTCCCTAATTGCCAGGTGAATGAGGACTTGGGTGTTTAGGCTTGTGCCTGTGGCTGCTTAGAGCTTACTGGAATACAGTAGTTTCATGTACCCCCCTGTTTCTAATTAAAATTTTTAAAAAACGGTGGGGTGATGGTACTTGTTTAAATGCTTGAGCTCCGTGCTAACGAGCCATCCTTTCTGTATGGAGCTGGATTTGCCTGCTGAGTTCAGGGGTTTGAAGTTCTTGGCAACAGCTGTGAGTACCTGTCACTGGTTAAGGTGATACCAAAAAGGGAAACAAGGGTGTAGAAATGCTGCTGTCTCTGCTTTTGTTTTTTTCTCCTGCTCTGGTTCGAGCTGTGTAACAAAACCAAGCTTGACAAACATTTTGAGGCTGCAGACTTTGTAAAAGAGTCCTAGATAAACATGTTTGAATCCCAGCAGAGTGCATCTGATCTTGAGAAACCCCCTGTCCAAGTGCTTTGCAGTTTCATACACACTATTTGAAAGGATCGGTGTCTGCAGTAGGATTTGTCCATGCTGTGCATCTCTTTGCTCCCAGCATTTTTGCATCTCATGAATGTCTCTTACCTTTGTGGAAGTATGTGCACAGTATATTACTTTTCTTTCCTTACATTGGTGAAATGGTTCAGCTGCTAAGCTGTTTCTGCTACACGATGGGAAGCACGTTCCCTGCTTAGGCAAAGTGCTGCTGTTCCTCCCGTAATGCCCATTGATGGACACCTGTCCTGTTGTAGGGTAGGTAGATGCCCAAAGCCCCATCAGCTTGGGTGTGTGTCATAGCGGGTGTGTGCCTGGTGGCAAGGGACAGTTTGCTTTCCAGTGCTGTGGTGGAGGAGCTGCCCTGCTGTGTGTCTGTGATAGGGGTTGGCTTTCACAGACAAAGACTGGGATAACAGGGAGATGGAGGTGTTACAGGTCCCTAGCAGTGTTTGTTCAGCCATGCCCTCAGCTGGCTGTTGGCAGCTTTTGTCTGGACTCAAATACATTTGCAAAAAATGATGATGATGTTTTTCTTCCTCCTGTCCTTCATTCCATCTCCCTGCAAAGCAAAAATATCCTAGCTGGGCAGTCACAGGGGTGAGATGGGGATGCTGAAGAGAGGCACCGGTGTGCCAGGGGTTTTTGTCTCTGCTTCCCATTCCTTTTGCATTTGTCTAACTTGCTGGATGTGAAGACCCCACCTAGACTGAAGTAGCTGCGTTAGTCCAACCTGGTGTTTTTAAGGCTGCAGAGGAATATAATTCTTTTGAAGCCTAAACCCCTATGGTTATATTTTACATCCTGGTTAGGCTCCCGGGGCTCTGCCCCGCAGCAGTAAGGAGAACTGGGCAGACTGGGACTGTGCAAAATGCACCAGCCTTGCTTCACTGGGGCAAACAGCGTGTTTGCTTGGTTTGCTCTAAGGGCTTTAGAGCTGCCGTGCACTTGCACAAGCCACTGAGCTTTGCTTTGAGCTTTCAGTTCAAAAGAACCCAAAACTCTTGTCATGACTGCTGAATGTCACCAGCTTTCATTTGAAATCATGCAAAACATCAGGGTTCACTCATTTCAGTCAAAATCAAGTCTAGACTTGCTCAGAAAGGGCTTGACCTGACATTCATTGAAGCCATGAAATTTCAATCGCTGTTTCAGCGGCAAGCTGGAGCTGCCTTGAGAGTGCTGGGAGCGTCGGGAGCCCTGGGAGCTGGCGATAGATATTCAGGTTTTTCCACTGAAGCTGTGCGGAAAGGCAGGTCTGGCTCTTGTCCTCTGTTCCCTGACAAAAGACATGTCCCTCTTCACCTGAGCAGCCCTGGTCGGAGGTGACACGCTGCTGCCGCAGCTTAGAGCATCGTTCAGAACAGCATAAAATCTGAGGAGGTTTCTCGAGTGACTGCAGGGGCGCCGAGTTAGGCCAAATTAACAGCCGTTTTCTCATCTGTCTTCGCAGGCTCAGGGAAGTGACTCTTTGAACCTTGGAGTTGTGATGTTCGAAGAAGTCAGGCAAAGCTCATCCTAGAGATGTAGCAAAACTGTGATTTGTGCTTTTTATGGCCTGCTTGAATCCTGTTTCAAGCAAATTATGTATTCATGAACCATGCTCATTTCTAGCTAGAACATGCATTTCACAGGGTCTGTATCATCTGTACCTGGAAGCTACCAGATTAACCTTAACTCTAGCATTTATCCAGACACTTTGAAACTTCTGTATGATAGGAAGCATACATTGCTTCCCTTCCCTTCAAGGCTCATTGCCATCTGGTAATGCTCACTAGAAGACACATTTTGCTTTTTTTCTTTACAGCTACAATCTCTTCACAGCAGGATCCATACCGTAACAGCAGTCTTTGGGCTCTCTGTAAATGAGTGTTACACTTGCGTTTGAAAAACACCAGCAACTAGCTGTGCTATACTTTGTCTTTTATTGCTGTTACAAGTAACTTCAGACCACCAACTCCTTTGTACCGAACATTGTGTGCAAATGTGTGCTTGATGGCAATAGGAGTGCTGGCATGGGAGAGGTGCAGAGCACTAATTCTCCAGCATCTCTACAGAGATGCTCCAGAGAGGAGCAGACAAAGCCGTAGAACTGGAAAGCCTTTGAGATGGATTATTTCAGAGAGATGTGGATGATGGAGCATAGATTTGGGAGTCTTTCACGTGGCATGCATCTGTTTCCAAGCAAGACGGGGAACAAAGCATAGGAAAAACTTCTATGTGACAGCCTGCAGCTGCTTGGAAAGCTGAGTTCAGTGTCAATCTCGAAGGATGTGCTTGGTGAGACTTCAGTTTTGTTTTGTTCTGATGACTTGAATGATGGTAATAGAGACTGTTTGTTAAACTTGTAGGGTTCTCTGAGCTGGGAGGAACTACGGAGAACCAGCTCTGGAGTTACAAATAATCGTGACAGGTCAGAAAAAGAGTCTGTAGGAAAAGGGTGCAAGTTCTATAAAAGCAGTATGAAATATTGCATTTAAGGAAGTCAGCTGCATGATACAGGATGCAACATGGCAGGGGAGGCATTAGTTCTGGAAAAGGCTTGTTGAGAGTGAATCAAGAATGTTACACTGTTAGAAGGCAAGAAAACATCATGCAGGGATCTGTAAGAGGCAGTGTAGTCTGCAGGACATGTGAAAAATATCTTCATACCTGCACAGCACCACTAAGGGTTCAGTTGGAACATGGGGCCCTGTGCATGTACAAGTGTTGGCTGGGGGAGCAGCCCGATAAAAGGCTTAGAGAACATGCTCACCAAGTTGAAAGAGGATGGTTTGCATAGTCCAGAGCAGAGAGGTTTGAGGAAGGGGGATAGATGTGACTGCAGTCTCTAAGTATGTGCCCTTCCTCAAAGTAGAAGGGAATAATTCCTGTTCTGGCCCTCTGGGGTAAGTAAAATTTTAGGCTTCAGTTGCAGGAGGAGCAAAGCTGCAATTGAGAATCAGGAGGAGCTTTACAGCTGCAGGGGGGAGTGCTGGAGTCTGTTCTCTGGGATATACACAAGAAATAGGTACAAAGAAAATAGGTGGAGTTGATGTGTCATTTCTCTACATCCTTCTAGACCTGCTTTTTAGGATTCTTGTAGGTGGGCTAACAGCCCTCCATGAGAACACGTTCAAGGAGTGTTTGTGCATAATTACACTGTATAACCGAGCTGCTCCAACACTGCCAGGAGAAAAGCATTGCTATTAAGCAGAAGTTATCTGGTGTACTGTGCCAGGGTCAATGTTCAAGGGAGGTTGTAACATTGTACTTTTCACTGACTTGGTTGGCAGCATAACTTCTAACATTTCATTAGCATGTAGAAAGGAATTACAGATAAGGTTTGTACAAAGCTAGGCTTTGAACTGCAGCGAGTGACAGCTTGGCTGCATGAACACTTATCCATGAGACATCACTCTTGCTAATGATCAGGCAACTTGTCTGCTCCAGCCTCCTTTGTTTTCCAGTTGAAAACATGCTATTGCCATGCCACTTGATGTTTTTTGCTGAGCAGAAGGTGTTTGCTCCAGCAGTGAGATGTGCAGTCATCTCCCTCCCTCCAGCACAGCCAGCGCGGGAAGAGGAATGTGGTGCGATGCATTGGAGATGGCAGGATGAGCCACGCGATGCATTGGAGACGATGGCAGGATGAGCCACGCAATGCAGCCAACATGCCAGTTGCTCAGCCCTAGAGCAAATTGCTTAGGGACAAGCCATGACAAGCATGAAGCACTTGTTAGGATGGTGGATCGATGGTGTTCCCAAGATCTTGGTGGTTTGCTTTCCTGGGAGGGTAACTGTGAAGCTGCAAGTCTCTGTAGGGTGGGTGAAGAACTTAGAGCTTGGGCTTTATTTACCAGGTATCAAGTCTGTTTCATAGTACCTCTCTTAGAGAACAGATAGCAGTAGGGCTAGACCTGGAGCAGCATGTGCTGCTTGATGTGTGTTCTCAGCTGTGCTGCCGGATGAAGCCCAGAGCTCCCCCCTCACTGCCTCCCCCTCTTGCATGACAATTCATGCTCTGTGGGCAGTTCTGCAGCCTGGTCTCTGCCTGCCCTCTGGATGCAGGGGCAGACCCCATGCTGCCTGAGGTTGTATTGCATGTGTGAAGCCATGCAAGGGTTTGGCAGGAGTGAGGATCCCTGGCTAGGAGAAGGCCTGTCTGTGTTTGTGTGTTGTGCAGAGTGGGATGGAAAGCGGAGTGTGTTTTGTGCCTCCACGCTGGAGTGGCAGGCGCTGAGTAAGCAGAGCCAGCACATCTCTCAATGTGCCTCCCCACTGAGTTCTTCAAGAGGGATGGAAATCTGCTGCTTCATGCAGGGAAAAGTTATGCAGACAGGCTGTGTTTTGGTGCCTGTATTTGTGCAAAACATGGAAATCCTTTCTTGCCTGGTCTCTTTTCATTCTTTTTGCTGTCAGTCATTGCACATGTCATCAGTGTCTCTGGAAGAGACAGCACAGTCAGGGCACAAGCCTACTGCGGTCTCCTGTGTGTGAGAAGCAACATTAGCTTAAATATTTTCACATGAGAACTACTGGTGATTAATGTGACATACAGTGCAGTCATTAAAACCAGAAGCATGTGTCTGCTCTAGAACCTCTTGCTGCTGTCCAGGATTAAAAGGACCGTAACAAAGTGCATTACTGATGTAAACATGGGCAAGCCTTGGGTTTCTGCTGGAAGCCTTGCTGCTGCAGCACAGTTCAGCTCCCTTCAGCAGCCAGCAAGAAGAGAATTTGTGCAGCATGCTTAAGGTAGGTTCATGCAACCTGGTACAGTACCCAGCGTGCTCTTACTTGCATCCCTTCGAGCTAGGATGCAGATGACAAGGTGCAGCCCAGCAGACTCCAAACAGCCAGGTGTAATGCAGGTTTTTCTACTGGATTTAAGTGTGCTGCCATCAGTGCTGCATTTGAAATGGACGGCTTTGTTGCACTGCAAGCTGCTGTCACGTTAGCTGGTGTCAGATGCCAGCCATTTACAGTATGTGCCATCACAGCATGACTTAAGTTGGCAACACAGAGTCAATCACATGCCAGCAGCCTACTGTAAGGGTGGGGGGGTGTGGGAAGAAAGGGAGAAAAGATACTCTTATAAAATCTTCTGATGATTTATTTTTAATATCTATTTTTCAAGCCTCGGGAAGTGCAGTCCATATGCTTTTCCCTCCTGGCTGTAGTTGGCAAAGAAGCTGGCAAATACGGTCCTTCAGACGCCTTCCATTTTATGAGGAGCCAGAAAATACAGCTATATTTAGCATGTTACCAAGGCCAGCAGCAGAGTCTGTTGCTGGGTGGTGATTCCCTGGCTGCAGGCTTGTGTGCCACCCGGGACAGGGTGGGAATGTGCCTTCTGTGGAGTCAATACTCACGCTAAATTAACAGCAACAAACTCTTCCGCTTACAACAGGATGGCTGCGCTGGTCCCAGCAGGCTCAGCACGCCACTTGCTGACACGGGTCAGTCTTGGAGCACTGTGCCCCTTCCCAACACATGCAGCGACCCACTCCAGACGCTAGGATGGTGCTTTTTGAAGCAATGCTCAGCTTGGAGAGTGTCTCAGTGTCTCAGGTCTCTGTGCCAGGCACTGGGACTGTCCTGTGCCTTGTGCTGAGCACTTGATGTGCTGGAGCCACAGCTAGTCACTGCAGCAAAACTGTGCTTTTTTAGCTTAAAGATGATAATCTAAAACTTAAGGACCTGACTCCTGTTGTATTTTAATATTGTATTCTTAGGCCACCCAGGTACAAAATGGAGTTGTCCTTATTTGTCCCCAGCCTGGTATCCATACAGCAGATTTGCTACCAGTTCCCTGTTGTTTTCCCTGCTGTGTTGCAGCTGGTACTGAGAAGTGAATAATGGCAGTCCCCTTGTCCTTCTGGCAGCTTTCGGAGAGCTGAAATGGTCTTGAAGAGTGTATGTGTTGCTGGGAAGTACTGAGAACTGTGGGTGTTGTGATGGAAATGTAGAAGGGATCACCCATACCAGTGTTGGATTTCAAAGGGTACTAGAGGTGCCCGTCACTTTAGAGTGAGACATCTTTAAAGTTGTTCTATAGCTGGATATCTAAAGTGGGAACATTTTGTGTCACTCTGAGTCACATCATCAGTTCCTAAAATTCATTGTCTGAGAGATGAAGAACCTACTGTGGTGTCGGAGAGGGCAACTTGACTCAGCTGTAGCTTCTGAAACTGGAGACATGCAGGGACTGATGATGCTCAGGATGAAAATGACGGCGAGGGGGAGCCAGAAGGAAGGTGTGGTTTTGAATCTGAGTGTGGTGGTGATTAATTTAGTCCTCCCGAAGCCCTCGCAGGCCGGGCTGACAGCCGTGCTGCCCTTCGCAGCTTTCACTCTGCAGCAGCATCTGCACAGCTCTCAGTTCCTCGCAAATACATGTCCTCATCAAAACCAGTAGCGCTCTGTGTGGGCACTGGTTTCTGCTCGCAGCTCTGTCTGCAGGATCAAGGCCTCGTGCTGTATGGGTGTTTTTTGTTGTTGGTAATAAAAACATTCTGTTTGTAGAACCCCCTGTTGGAATTAAACAAACTCTTGTTTTGAGAGAAAAGTAGAACAAAGCTTCACACCAAGCTGGGGTGGCTGGTATCAATGACATGCAAAGTTTCAGTTGGAATAGCAAAGTCCTTTTCAAGTTGAAGAAGGCCCTGTATGTGTTGTTTACAAAAAATTGTAGGGTTTTTTTTCATCTTCTCCATTCCTGCAGTGTAGAAACATCTACACAGATTTATGCCAAATTTGGTTGAAATTAAGTGTTTTCTCAACCCGAAGCACTTGTGCCAAGTATGAACCAGGAGGAATTTCTAAGGCTGATGAGTTTCAAAGCCCTTGAAGGCTGGAGCTTGGAACAGAGCAGCTGCCTGGCCATTGATAACCTCCTGCTCTGTGGGGTCTTCTCCTGGTCTGCAGCCACCTGGCCAGCCCCACAGAGGTTGTGGAGATGGGATGCTGCCAATATGCTCTGAGCCTGAATACCTGGACTCTTGTTGGGTCCCAGGTGATGGGAAGGGCTGTGGAGGAACCTGGTCCCATGCAGCTGGAAAGATGACCCAGACCTACCTAGTGCTGATGATTAATGCAGCTATTTACCTTGTGGTAGTGCTGGGTCGACTGAGCACCAGCCAGCTGTGTGGTGCCATTTTATCCTCATTTGACACAGATGTAAGAAAGTGTCTGGTGATGAAGATTCAGGTCCTCAGGGCTTGTGAGCAATTAAGTTGCTGCTGGGGATCTGGGGCTGTTGCATTGCTGAGAAGCCAAAACAATGGCGTTAAAAAGCCTCTTTCAGTTGTGTTGTTGAGAGCCACTGGGCTCTTCTAGGAGCAGGGCAGAGTCTCACTCTGCAAAGGCAGGCTGCTGAAGTTTGGGAGTGGCTTTTTCCTGTCCCAATGGGTTTAGCCCATTGCTTCTTGCATTTAATTATTCTTCTCTAAATAACAACAGGAAGCCAGGAGTTTTGTGTAACTCTGATACCCGTGAAGCAGATGAAAGAGAAGGCTGTTTCTCATGATGCTCTATCATGCAGCCCATTTCACACCACAGATCAGCTTGCAGGTCTCTGCTCTCCAGTGACCTGCCAAGGAGCCTGGCTGGGGCTTCAAAAGCAGCCCCTGCAGTGGGTCATGGTGTTGACTCTTTTGTGCAATGGTCCCCAGACTGTCCAGTGATTCCACCCATACATTTGTACAGACAGAGACAGGTCCTAAAAATCCCTAGGGGAGCACCTGGGATTGCAGGCAGGTCCCATCCTGGGGGTTTTCCCCCCAGTCTGTGCTCTGAGTGTGGTGGGGTTACATTTGTGGACCTGGTTACAGGGTTATGGCTGTGCTGCCTGTGGTCCTGCTGACAGGAGCAGGTATGTGGGGTCACCCCATGTGCCCCTTATTTTGAAAGCAAATTGAGACTGAGAACTCGGTGTCCAGCCCTTGATGAGAGCACCAGGGCCAGGCTGGGTAGTGGGTGGTCCTGCTCCTTTGCTGGCTGCAGGAGCAATTATTAGTTATCTGTCATGTAACAGCTTGATGGTCCCCAGGCCTGGCCTTGTTTTGTTAGGCTCTGAATAGCTACAAAAGTATTACTTCCTCAAAAAATACACCATAAGTTACTTATCAAATGTATGCATATATTGTTTTTTTTAATATTCTGTATGCCTTTGTTTCTCAAGGAACGAGTGTGCAGAGAAAGAGGGAGGAAGAAAAAACTATTTTGCAAGAATTATTTCATCTTAATGACAAAACTTGTTACTCGTTTTCTGTGTCCAGTGGACTGTTAGTATTTATGTCCCCATGTCTACTTGCAAACACTATTAAAACACGGCATAGTTTATAGATACTTTTTAAAGCGATGGTCTTGGTTGATTTGAGGTGATGTGTAACATTAGTGATCCTTTGCTTCACTGATTTCCCTAGTGCTTATGTTTATTTGGGACAAGTAGACAGTGGTGCACCATACTGTGACTTTTAACCCATAAAAACAAGAGGAGGAAACTTTTTCATCCTCCCGTGACTACCAGTTCTCAGCATCTCGGTACCTGCACGTTGCAGATCAGAGGCGCTGCTTTGCAGAGCTCCCTCTTCGTGTTTTACCCAGCACAGCTGGGCAAGTGATGGAGACTGTTTTGTTTCTCACTGTCTGGTTGTCAAGGCCGATTAAGTGGTGTGGTATGGGGAGGGAGGGAAAAACAACCCACAAGAGAAAATGGGAAATTGTTGTTGTTGTTTCTGGAACCGTTGCTACTAGCTTCTGAAAATACTAGTATTTGCGTTACATGATTTTATCATTTTTTTGCAACAATCATTTTAACATCAGGAAGCCTAACTTTTGGGTTTAGCTTGATAGTATTTGGTTAGTGTTACTGCGGGAGAAGTCATGTTGCTCTTCTCTTCATGTAAGTATTGCACTGCTGTGGAAAAATCACAGAAGAGGTACAGTAGCTACCAAACTGCCTCTGCCTAGACGGTTGTGTTGTTACAGTAACCCAAACAATCCTTAATTAAATTTCCCTGGCTGCCCTGAGTGTTACATTCACTGAAATGCTGTTTCATTATGTTTTTTAGGGCCGGTGTACCCGAGAGAACTGCAAATATCTCCACCCTCCCCCACACTTAAAAACACAACTTGAAATAAATGGACGCAACAACCTGATCCAGCAGAAGACAGCCGCGGCCATGTTTGCTCAGCAAATGCAGTTCATGCTGCCAGGCGCGCAACTACAACCCATTGTAAGTCGCAGCAATAAATCAGGTTCATGCTGCTCCATGTTTCTCTTTCGTGTTTGCTTACAGAGGCACCAGCCCTGTGCTTTTGCTCAGGTGGTTGGTTGTGCTGCGTGGAGTTGGGCAGCATCTTCATAGGGGTGTCTGAAGCTACCTTTGTATCTTCTCGCAAGCTGCGGCTCCCCTTTCCTCTGATAACTAAGGAGCTGTGAGATTTGGGGTGTCAAATGCAAGGGTCCTAGCACCAGGTAGACTTTTGACCAGGTGATTCCTGCACATCCCAGAAGTCCCAAGTGGCTTGATTCAAATGGATCTTATTTTGGATAGCTGGTTTACACTGGGGTGAGGATGCTGGAGTCTTCTATGCTGTGGCGAGAGGACAGCTGCCTCCCTTTGGACTAGGTGCATTGCACTGGTGGGCTCAAATTGGGGAAGATTAATCTTACCCAGACTGTAAAACTTTTATACCTGGGAGTGAAGGCTGCTTTCATTGCCGTTGTCCCAGCAGAGAGTTGTGTTAATGTCACAGCCCTGTCACTTGTTTTTCACAGTAATGCTGTTTTATACTAACAGCAGGAAAGAAATGCTTCTTTTCAGGTAGGGAGGGGAGCCTGTGGGAAATGGGGGTTTGCAGATGAGGTGGTTCAGAGGAGCCTGTCCCTGCTGTAGCCTATCGGTTAAAACAGGTTTTCAAGCTGGAGAATCCTTTTACACCAGAGGGAGGATGGCTTGTGTCTGTTGGTTGGTTTATCTGTGAGTGGGTGACATTTGTCAGCTGGGTTTGATTCTGTTGCTATGTGTATTTTAAGAAATGTCAGAGGTCTTGAAGCAGCTCTTCAGTGCTGACATAAACAAGCTGCACATTTTTAACTGAGAGCCTAATTAGGAATTCTCCATTTGAAGTTGGGGCTGTCTTTCCTGGGGCAACATGCGGTTGTTGAGTGAGGTTCTCTGGGCTGTGTCTGGCTGGATCCCCAGGACAGACTCTTCCAGCCTGAAGATGTATGAGTCTGTGAACCAGACTGCACTTGGCCTCCTGGTCTCCCACCTACAGCACCTGGTTTCTCTGCCCAGATGAGGCTTCAGAGTCAGCATCTGTCACCCTGGCTTTGAAAAGCTGAGGTGTCTGGTTTATTCTCACAAGAGACCAGGGAAGGGTTTTTCCTTGGTGGAAGCTTTGTGCTGTTTAGTGTAAGGGCTTGTGATGGAGCTGTGTTTCCACAGGGAAAGCTGGCCAGTGTCCTTTCATGATGGTGCTCTGTCACCATACCAGAGCATTTCCCAAGTCTGGCATGTTCCTCCTGTCTTGTGAAGGCTTTTCCACATTCATCCTCGCTCTGGTTGTCCTGTGCGTGTCAGCAGCTTTATGTTCACTGGGCTGTCTAAGCTAGGAAAATGCTGTTTATTCTTCCCACTTTGAAGTTGGAAAAATGAGGCAGAAATAAAAATGGGCTACAGAAAAAGCCTTTAGTCGCTCTGTGCCTTAAGCTCTAATCTGCTGTAATCTTTACACCTCTTTTTGTGGAGTTTGAAAGTACGTGCACATCAGAAGGAAATCCTCAGTTCCCACTGAATGGTAGCACTGGTTTCCTAGCCCTGTACCAAAAGCAAACCTTTCCTGTTTGGGGTTTTCCTCTGTGGGGAGTTCACAGTGGATGCTCTTTGGCTGACTATTCAAAACACCTTTGGGATTTCCTCTTTGGAAAGTTCCCGTCTTCCCATTTTGCAATCTTGCAGCTCCAGTTCACTCCTGCAATTTGACTCCTGCCTTTTAAATTGCCTCTGAGACTGAATCTGTTGGTTTGTCTGGTTAGTGCTCTCATTTCAGAGGTAACCTTATCTGATGAGGAAGGTCCCTGGTTTCTAAATGGTGCCATGAAGGAGACGTGGGCAAAGAAGAAAAATAAAAATTTCTTCTGCAACGACTGCTCCCTTCCAGCTTTCCCACACTTGGCTCGTAGTAAACGAGCTCTGGGACTAATTCCTGCTGCCCAACTTGCTCCACACCAATTTCAGGACAAACAAGAGATTACTCTTTCACCTGCCTTTGATTTCCTGAAGATGCTGCCAGTGGAAGCAGGTTTTGAGAATGTTTTTTCTCTCTAAATGAGAAGGGTTGGGCCTCCTTCTGGCTACACATGAAATTCTTCAAAGCAGAAAGCATTGTATCAGATGCAGCAGCAGAACAAATCCCATGTGATCAGAAAGCTGATCAACGGGATGCCTGCTTAATTGGGATGCTTGCCAGAGACAAGATTTGGAACAGTGTGCTTAATAGCTCCAAACAATAGCTGAATGCTTTAGACTAAGTGCATTTTCACCAGAAAAGCTACCGTGTAAAAAAATAAATAAATGAAACACCACCAAACAGCACTTGACATAGAAGCTTTTCACTATTTTTTTTTTCCTGAAATGATACTGAATGTGTCTATGAGCTTACATCTACACGTTCGCAGCCAGATCCTCTTGTACCACCACTGACATCCAGCAAGAGCTAATCTACATGCTGGACCAAGAGCCAGGACCCTGATGGTGGCTGTTGAATGGAGGCGCTGCTTGGAAAAGAACCGTGTCCCAGGTGGACTGCCTGCTGCACGCAGCTCACGGAAGCCTGCGAGGTGTGAATTAATGCTTGCTGGTGTGAGCTTACTTCTCTGAAGTCTCTGATGTTTCTGCTAACTGTCCACGCAGAGCTGAGAATCATGTGAATGTTTGGTGCCTGTGATGCAGTTTTAACCAGACTGCTTTGTACAGCATTTTAAAATGAGTCAGGCAAGGACACAAAGCAGAGTATTTGCTCAGCATCCTGTATTTGTCTGGGAGAGACCTTAGAGAGACCATGTAGGTGCCAAGTAGGAAAGCTAGTAAAGTTTTGACTTTTCAAAGTCCAAATTCACCTTGACTTCTGGCTCTGTTTGAGTTGTGCTGGAAGTTCTCTGGGCTGGTTTTGCACCTCTGTTTCTGTTAGACTGTGTAAAAGTCAGATTGAAGGTGGATAGAGCTGGGCTCTGGCATCGATACAGAGAAGCATTTTGTTCTATGCTGTGTCTGGTTTCTGAAATATGGCTGTTTTGAGCTGTGTTTGTGCCAAAGCAAGGCCCCCCAAAAAGCACTGCACCCCAGGCCTGATCCCTGCCCTCTCCATTCTGCTCTGTCCCTTTGCTGTGGTGCGAGACAGGCTTCTGGAGCTGGCCATGGAGGTGCTTTAGCGCCAGCTCCGAGTTGAGCTGGTGGAGCAGGGCAGTGGTTTGAGTGGTGCTGCCCTGTTAGCTGTGTCTGCACAGGCAGCCGGACGGAGCTGCTGCCTCTGCTGCTGCCCTGGGGAGTTGTGTCCCCTCTCTGAGCTCTGTTTTCAAGCTCTTCATCTTTTCTTCCTGTCTAACTCTCTGTAGCCAGGACTGTCTTGACAGCTCGGAGTCACCCATGCCTCTGAAGACAACCCAGACTTTTAATGTAGCTCTGTGTCCCCTCCTGGGGCAGTGTGACCCTCATGCCTCCCCATGGTGCTGATGGAGGGGTTAATGCACAAGGTGGCCAGCTCTCTTGGCCAGTGAAGCTTGGAACAAGTGTTGGAACAGATTTCAACAGGTGTTTTGGGCATGTATTTGTTCTCTGCAGCAAAAATCTGATCTGTATCTCAGCTTCTAGTCAAAGGCACACTAGGAATTAATAAAGACATGTACCCTGGCCCACCAGGGAGCTGGTGTCTGCTCAGGGACAGTGCTGTGGGGTGTCAACACCTGACTTTTACAGTACAGCAGCCCACAAGTGAGCTTTCTGTTGAGCTAGGAGCATGTCGTTGAGGTCAGACTGGGGAAATGAGCATCTGTGGTGGTAGGTAGCCAGATCTTTTGGGTTCCATCCAGCACGTTCAGCTATCGTGTTAGAGGGGTGGTTTTACAGCCAGCCCCATGCAGTTGCGTTGGAGGGGAACACAGGTTTTTGCTTTTTCTGAACAGCATCAATTGTGTTTCCAATATCAGGGTCTTAAGCCTTGTCAGTATGAGATCTTTATCTTCTGTGTTTATATCACCAGGCTGTAATAAAAGCTGCTCCCGTTTTTTGTGTGTTTTCCACGTGTAGCTGCTTAGCAGCAACCTGTCTCCCCACCCCCATTCAGGCCATCAACACCTCTTCATTTATACTGGCTCTCTCATTTTTAGGCTTTCCCCTTTTAGGGTCTGAGGTAATTCAGAATCAACACTTCCCAGCTGAGGCAGCGCTTCTGTTCCACAAAACACCAGCCGCTCCTCTGCCTTCCTCTTCACACCCACTCTTTCTTCTCTAGCTCTAGCACGATTTCTGCTAGGCAAATTGAATGCAACTTCTAGTTTGTTAACAAAATCAGCTGTTCCGGGTTCTGTTCACCAGCAGCGGTGTCAAATGTCCTGCTCTGAGACGGTCCCTTCTCTCTGCTGACACTTTCAACCCAATGGCTCCCGTGCATGGGGTCTGTGAGGAGCTCAGAGCTGTTGGGGTCCTTGGCAGCCCTCCCCTCAAGATGTGTGTTCACAACAGCCATTGCAACTTTCTCTTTTTTCTTAATTCTTGCAAGCATTTTAATACTGAGTGAACCAGTCTTGTGAGCTGTTACTGGTGTGGGCCCATCTGCCACTGCACTGTAACCTGTTCCTGCTCAGGAGTTACTGGTAGTGCTACATGTGTTATGGTTAATAAAAGTTTGCAAGGAAACCTGCCCCTGTATTTCCTGAATTTGCAAGGGCTTTATGGGTAGCAGTGGGTAAGTGTTGATACTTTCAGTCTGTTTTTTTTGCCGTAGAACACACCAGCAACTAGGCTGAGAGTATACAGTCATAATATTGATCTGGCAGGTCTCCTGGCTGGGTTCAATCGCAAGAGGTGGATGGGAGGCATGCTGAGGAGAACAGTGCTGTTTGGAGTAGAAGTTACAGTAGGGTTCTGGCTGCAAGAAAGAAACTCACTCAAATTCCCTCAGGCCAGGCCTGGCACAGGGGACCTGCACAGACGTAAAGGGAGGAGGGGTTTGGCTGTAGCATCTTTATTACTGGTACTGGTGCATGAGCCAGATTGGATTTCCCAATCCAAGACAGGCAGTTGGGGCTGGCAATGAATGCAGCCCATCTTTTCCTCTTATCAGCCACAATAAATACAGAGCTCCTTGATGCCAGCTTACAAAGGAGCAGTTTTCAGTGCACTTCGCACGCTTCAGACTTAAAACCCCCAGTGCTTCTGGGTGTAACGTGCTGAGCGAGGTCTGCTTGTTCTCTGGCTGTGCATCCGATGAAAACGCCTGCAGGTGTGAGGTCCCTGCTCGTGGGCAGGGTGCGGAGCAGAGCTCTGGCTGCCCGTCAGTGGCTCTGGGCACGCAGTTCAGTTGGGCAGAAGAAGCAGCTGTGAAACCTCGAGAACGCGGCAGCAGATACGACAGGGCACGGAAACGGGTGAGCAACCAGCGGTAGTGATAAAAGCCCGTCCTGCTGTGTCATGCACTGTTCTGCAGGTCTCCAGGATCATGGGTAGATCTTCAGTTGCTCTTCCTCTGCTCTCTTCAGCTTGGGTTCAGATCCCTTAGCCTTTGCCAGTTGTTCCCAGGGAGGAGAGGGGCTGCTTTTGAGGGAGCAACCTTGGAGATGGAGACTGTGTGTTACAGGGAGAAGGACCTGCCTCTCCATTTGTAAGTGGCTTTGGTGGAGGGGCTGGTATATCACCTCTTCACAAACGTTTCACGCCCCTTCCCACCGGTTTCTGGTGAATTCACTCAGTGTGAGGCATTGCAGACCCCCAGCCCTTCTCCCTGGCTGCACAAATGCCCCAGCATCCTCTGAGCAGTGGGAGAAACATCTCTCCCCCATCTCAGAAACCAGCTGTGTCCTCGGGCTGGCTGCTGGTTTTGTTCAAGCCCAGACAGGGGAATCCTGCTTTAAAAGGATCTCCTGAAATTTTGGAGCAGTGTCAGTGCTATGCCTGCTCTGTCCAGACACCCAGGACTCTTGCTGTATTGTAGATTTGCCCACGCATTTGTGCAAGCCACACGTGCTGCGAGGTTTGAGCTACTATGGGTACACAAAACAAGTGCTGACAGTGTGTGTTGGGCCCCAACATAACCCTGTGCAGACTGGCCAGGCTGGAGAAACTCCTTAAAATAGCATTGACAGTACAAATGATGGCAGAAGTTCAGCAGGTGCCACTGTAATTACTAGTGTTCACACAAAAGAAAACACCTAATGGATGCTGCCTCCTCACTAAAGTGTTCAGGGAGTCACAGTGTTTGAAGATCCTTAAAGAGCTTTTCCAGCAGCAAAAGGTATAAAATGTCTGGGAGCCACAAAGAACTGAAAGAGAGAAGAAAGTGATTTAATAAAGAGCTGTAGACTGCAGGATCTCTGGATTTAATGGTTAAAGTCTTCCATCAGCTGAAGCAGGGCTTGACTTTGACTCAAAAGATAGAAAATTGGAAATCCTTCCCAGAGAGGACTATTGGGTTCCGCTACACTTAAAGCACCCAGCGTGGCTGATTCAGGAGGCCACGGCTCCTTCTGGAGGAGAAAGTGGGACGTATGCTGGCAGTGACCTGCCGTCCCCTTTCCCGTCATCTCAGGAGCTGCTTGCTGTCCCTCTGACCTTAGGAAGGGGTCATCATTAAACTAAATATAGGTTAGGACAGCTTGGCTGGTGTGTTACTGTGCACTAGCTTTTTCCTGATTCCAATAAGCAAAGTGTTTTTTAGTTTATGAAAGTACTGGGAGGAAGATGTTGTCAAGAAACACGCTGCCCATGTGTGATTTCTTTTAGAAACCCACAGGACTAGAGGTACAAAAATAAAAGCAAGGAGGGAATAATGTGTGTGACCAACAAGCCACCACAGGACATTTGGTAAGCACACTTGCATTTATTGCTGAGTAGAGGCTCGAGCTACCAAGGATGGCATCACGTACACCTGCGAATGCGAGAAGCTTTAACTGTAACCCAGAGTTCACAGTGGAGCAGTTGACTGAGGGGAAAATAAAAATAGCTGCAAGTCGCAGGCTCCTGTCCCTGGGGGCTGCTCGAGCCCCTGTACCGGAGCAGGAGTGCTGCCTTGCGGGCTCTGGTCCATGGGGTGGGCAGGGGGGACTTTTCATTAGCTGGAATTGATTTTGTTCCAAACACACCTCGGATCTGGTGCTTTAAAGTCGTACAGACTCCCTGACTGTAGGGGTTATTCACAGACTTTAAACTGATCGCCTGCTTAGGAGCTTTGTGCCATCTCTACCACCTGTCAGGATGGCAGCTCCTTGCCCAGACCAGAGCTGCTCAAGCTGCTATGGCCACCGGCAGTGAAGCTCTGCCATGCTTGCAGGGCCTGCTGAACACCATTTTGGAGATCAGAAGCAGTTGAGATCTTTATGGCTTGTTTTTCTGTCTCCTCAAGGGGACATCGCTCCTCACAGCATAACTGGAGTCCTGGACCTTGTGCTTGTCCACGTGGTCCATCTCATCTGGTACACTCTGTCCATGACTCTTCCAAGCCCACAACCCACCTGCTCTTGCCAAAGTCACGAGTTCTGGCACTTTGTAATGCTAGAGACTTAGGTGTCCGCTTGCTGCCCTTCCCATAGGGAATAGGCTCAGGGTACTCCTGCAAAGTTGCTTTTGCCTGGAGGCTGTTGACAGTCTGAAATGAACCCCGGATGTGCAGAATGCTAAACTTCCACGTGTTCTGTAGCAGAGATGCCTCACCCAACTGTGAATGATCCCATTTGTCTACCTGGGTTATACCAGCCATGATAACATGGAGCTCAGTGCATGCTGAAAGTGCTTTCAACCATGTAGCTAATGGCTGCGTGCTGCAAGGTCCTCAAGCTGCTGTTTACCTTGAGGTATCTGTACAGCATTGCTATGTAGATATATAGAAACTGAGACGTTTATTTGGGGATGAGAAATCTGTTTAATTTGGGCCTGCCCTAATTGATGGCATGAAATCCTTAATTGTGTCATTAAACTATAAAGATCATCAATATGCTTTGATCTGGCAAATAAAGGTGCCTTCTGTTCAGGATGAGTCACAAATCTGCGAGTCAGGAGAAAGGAATGGATCACGAGAAAATGGCGATAAATGAAGAGATTGGAGAACACAGCATTTTGATGTTGCTAATGAAATTATCTAAAAGGATTTAAGTGTTGCAAGGCTTTGGTGGGTAATCCAAGATAGGGGTTTTTAACTCATAGTTTATTTTTTCTCTTTCTATACACAGACGACGTTTCCTGTGACTCCATCGCTTGCAACGAGCCCCACGATGGCATTTAGTCCTTACCTGAGTCACGTTTCTCCTGGGATGGGCTTGGTTCCTGCAGAGCTTTTACCAAATACTCCTGTCCTGGTTTCTGGAAATCCTACTGTTACAGTGCCGGGAGGCTCTGCTGGGCAGAAACTGATGCGTACGGATAAACTGGAGGTATTTGGATGTCTGATACGATACTGCTGATGGGAAAGAACAAGGCATGTGGTCCCAGCTGTTGCTCTCTGCTAGAATGACCTGATGCGGCACAGCGCAAAATTTAACGTGCAGCTTTTCTGCCCGGGGCTGCTGCTCTCTGCTTGAGCAGACTCATGCAGGACCTGATCCCAGAACCTTGGAAGGCACTGGAAATTTGGAAGCAGTCGCTCTTCTGATTTCAGTGGGTTAGAACAGGGCTGGAATGGTTGGTTTATGTCTGTGATCTGCCGCACTTAAAAAAATGCAAATGGATGGATTACTGTTTCTCCCAGTTGAGTGGGACATGCTTTGGAAGTAACAGACACTTGCCTTGTCTGGAGATAGGTTTATCGAGCTTTTACAGAAAGTTTTAAGCATTACACTCTTGGGAATGTTGGGGTACGGGGCATTGGAAAGACATGTCCCCCTCCCCCTGCTGGCCGGGCATGCTGGGGCTTAGTGTTGGAGGAGCCGTAAATGTCTTTCAAACCCTGAGCAGAGGCTCTGCAGGAGATAAGGGCTGAGAACCTGAATTCAGAGGCCCCTGCAGCTGTAAATTATAGCACAGGAAGATAGTAGAGAAGGGTGTTATTTAAAAACATATAGTTTTGTGTTATATATGTTATATTTCCTTGCTGATTGATTCTGTTCTTGCACGATGTCTCAGCTTTCCCTACTGGTATGTGATCTATACTACCAGCTATAGTCCTCAACAATTTCTCTGAGTTCCTCACACAAGGAAACCTTGCAGAACCATTTTGTGAAACCTTTTTCCCTACCTTTGATGCTTCAGTGTTCATAACTTAAAAGGATCAGCAAGATCTTCTTAAAGCTGGCAATTTTGGTAACACCGTATGAACACGTTGCAGTATAATCAAACACACTGTCATGTAACCCCAGGGTCGGAGTTTTATTGTGGAGGGCACTAAGACTGTTGATGTGGAAGAGGCTCCTCATATTAAAGGCAAGGTACTTGTTGAAAATAACAGCAGCATGCAACATTTAGAATTAAGATGTCCTGCCCTTGAGTACGTTCCGTATCCAGCTGAGACATAAAGGGCAGAGTTATTAATCATTTAAGCTTTAGAGACAGAGGAGGAATCCTGAGCTCCAAAAGTTTTGGTAAACGATGTTAACTTCCTGGAGTTGCATTCCATTCTGCACAAGTTATGTACTTCCTATGCATTTGGCAATTGGTCTTGGTAACGTGTGTTTTTCATACCCTGAACCATTTGTGAGTAGCACCACTTGCCCCTGTGACTGTGGCTGTATGCGCTACCCAAGATGAACATGGATTTAGAGTACATGTAGTTTGATGTGGCCAACCGAACTGATAATTCTATGTTGAAAGTACTGAAGGAAGAGTAACCTGATGTTCTGCTTAATAATGTGACTTTCTTTTAAGGTTTGTCGAGAGTTTCAGCGTGGAAATTGCACACGTGGTGAGAATGATTGCCGCTATGCTCACCCTATAGATATTGCAATGATAGACACAAATGAAAATACTGTTACAGTTTGCATGGATTACATCAAAGGTCGATGCTCTAGGGAGAAATGCAAGTACTTTCATCCCCCTGCACACCTGCAAGCCAAAATCAAGGCAGCTCAACACCAGGTGAACCAGACAGCTGCAGCTGCGATGGTAAGTAGAGCTCTTACCAAGCTGTATTTCCATTGCTAAGAGATTTCATTTGTGTCATATGCATCATTTGTGGAAAAGTAGAGTGCTTTGTAAATGGCTGACTAGAGAGCTGAGAGCATGTGCAATACGAATCCCATCTCTCCATCCTGTCTTGTGTGCTCGCTGTAGCATGAAGCCCTGAGGGGGACAGTCCATCTTGCCCGTTAGGGACATGGTGGCAAACCCTGTGATTTTTCTGACATGGCATCATGAGGTCACAAGAACACAAGTACAGCAGCACCTGGAACCAGCACCTTCCCTGGCTAAGTCATAGGTGTCAGTATATCTTCCTCATTACACAATGAAAACAAAGACTGCCCATCCCATAATACATCCTTTGCAAGGAGATGCTGCCCTGTTGAAGTCAGTAGCAAAATTTCCACTGACTTAAAAGCAGACAAGATACTGGTTGTTCAGGCTTAGCAACCTTGTGCCTGATACCTTTTGTCAAGGCTTAGTGAAATGACAAGACTCAAACCAAGGATGACGCCCTGGCCTGTTTGATACTTCGGGCCTGGTGAAAATGGTCCCACCTGCATTTTAATTTGAACTATGACTTCTCATTCTGTAAATGAGTCAAGGAAGTCTTACTGGATCAGATTCCTTGCTGGAGTAAATGTTTGCCATTCTGTTGAATGTCATTTAATGGCACCTATTTATTCCGGAGATGAGAGAGCTGGGATGTCCAGCCTGGGGAGAGAAGAAAAGGCTCAGGGAAGTCTTACCCATGTGTATAAATTTCTGATGGGGGAAGTAAAGATGATGGAGGCAAACTCTTCTCTGTGGTGCACAGTGAAAGAACAAGGGGCAATGGGCACGAAGTGAAATATAGGAAATTCCATTTAAACATAACTTATTTACTATGAGGGTGATCAAACACTGCAACAGGTTGCTTGGAGATACTCAGAAGGTGCTTCAGCTGACCCTGCTGTGAGCAGGGTGATCTCCAGAGGTCACTTCCAACCTCATCCATTCTGTGATATGTTTTTTTTTATAATAATAAAATAAAAATGTTCTTGCTTCCTTTTGATTTACAAGTAAGACTACTAAATTTTTTCTAAGTACCTCTTTTTTATTTTTAAGACAGTAAAGTAAGTTGCTTTCATTCTGGGTTAAATGTAATGCAGAACTGGGAAGATTCTAGAAATTAAACACTTGGCATCCTTGTAGTATTCCCTTGAATGTAATTTGAAGAACCAATTTATACCGCCGTATTTATTTGTCTTGCAGAGTTTGTCTACTAGATTTCTTACTATTTTTATTATTGTTGACACGACAGCCCAGGTCTGTTGAAAAAGAACCTTCTGAAGCGAAATTCTTGTGTTTTTTACAACTGACTCTTTGCTTTATCACTAATTATCTAGGACACTGCTATTTAACCAAAGCCAGTGCATGTTTTATTCATGCTACTGGCTTCTTTTAAAAACGTAATTAACCTTATTTGTATGCTGTTAACTAGAATCTTTAAAATATTTATTGATGGCTTGTTGCATCACCCCCGCAACCAAAACAGCTTACATTATTCATTGAGTTTTCAAGGTTTGGTGCATTTACTGTACCTGTTGAGGAATAAGACTTTATTAAAGGGAAGAATGGTGCCCAGTTTTCTCAGATCAAAAAAACATCTGCCAGACAAATGGGCGCACCTTCTAAATTAGATTTGGAATGGCTTCAAATCGAAATTCAGAAGATATTTCTGTGAGAGACCCAACCCTGCGCTTACTTGACATGCACAAGTAGCAGCTCTACTCCTGCTTGGCTGAAGTGGGTGCAGCACAGTCCGATGACCTGGGGCAGGCTCGGTCCTCGGTTCAGGGTGTCACTTCAGCATGTGCTTGAACCTCTCTTCTGTGCCGGTGCTCCTGCCCCCAGCGCTCCCGCTGAGCTCTGCATGGCGTGTGGCTGCAGAACGAGCGCTGAAGCCCAGGGCGAGGCCGCTTGCGGGTGCTAATCCCTGGGCGCTCCTGACCCGCTGTGCCAGCCCCAGTGAAGATGCTCTAACGCACGTGTCCCACAATGACGTTTCTTTACTTTTAAAACTTACCGAGGCAAAATAGCTGACTAGCCGCTAGGCCAGGTAATTACTCAGCCACCCCATGTTGTGCATGCCTCGTCTTTTTAATATATTGTATAATGCATTCATTTTTTTTTTTTCTCTTCGCCTCCCAAAATTGTTGCTTTCTCTTGACACACTTCTGCTTGCTGTTTTTGTTACCGTGCTTGACCCCCCCTTCCCAGCCCATTGCCATCATGTGCTCGCTGCCTGCTAACTAAGACTCAGACAGCTGTCAGATCGCTGAAGCGACCGCTCGAGGCCACCTTTGACCTGGTACTTGGACCTTTCACCTTCTCGCTTTTGCACGTAACCATCTTAGTCTGCATGAAAGCCTTCCGCACTTGGTCTGTTGTGTTAGTGCCTGGGGAGACTGCCCATCCTGGCCAGAAATGTTGCAGTGTGTGTTCAGACATGCTGATCCTGTGCCTCATGCACCATCCATTAACCGTCCGAGCTTTGCCTCCTGAAGCCTGGATGTGTTTTGGAGGCAGTGAATATTCTTGGGGAGGAGACAGCTCTGGGTTTTGAAGTGTTTTTCCAAACAGTAGTAGCTTTGGAGTCATGAGACATGATGTTTCAGTGAGAATTTAACTCATTAGGTCTGCAGTGTGCTGGATATGCCAGAGGACTGGGTGGTGCAGGGCAGATCCAGCAACTCTTTGTGGTGTGCCCAACAGCACAGCCTTGCCTGGGCAGTGTCAGGCTGGTACTCACCTGCAGAAAGGTGTTGTGTGCAATGGGCACAGCTCAGATTTAGGAGGGAGAGCACTGACAGTACCCTCAGAGATCTGTGCTGGGAACTGAAGCAGATGCAGGTCAGGACTTTGGCTGGGTGTTCAGTAAGCTGGGGAGGTGGCTGCAGCTCCAACTCTGGTTCCTTGCTCCATACCTAGTGGGACAGTGTCAGCAAAGGGACCTTGCTCTGGGTGCTTTTTCTTTCAGTCCCAGGCACAGGATCTGCTCCCCAGGCTTCTGCCTGCAAGCTCTTCATAAAAGCTACCTTTGATTATTTTCTGAGTCTCAAATATGTTTACCTGTTTTCATGATGCTCATAACAAGGCAAAAGCCAGCCTCCCAGTCTGCTGTCAGTCCTGGCTCCGTAGAAGACAGCTCTGTCCTGCTCATCCCAAATAACATGGGATGCAATACATTCTGAAAAAGGAGCAGTTCCTGGTGCACAGCTATAGGGGAAAAGGGAAGAGTGGACACAGAGGAGTCGTGAAACCTTAAAGGTGTTATTGCTCCTCATTCTCAGAGCAAAGAAGCAGGGTCTGATCCGTTGCCTTTCACCTCTGAAGACTTGGTTTTGGGGTTCTTTTTTAAGTAGTCCAGAGGCTTCCTTATCAGAGGTTTAGGCAGCAGCACTGGGAGACCTTGCTAGGGACCAGCTTCCACCAGCAGTCGTGGAATTAGGCTGTAAATGACATAACAGCCTGTTGCTCCCTGCTGCTCACGGCTGGCACAAACGCAGCCCAAAGGCAGCGCAGGCAGCGCTGCCCTCGGCAAGAACCACCTCTACAAGACTCGGTCTGGCAGAGTATGGGAAAGCCCTTTAACTCCCCTGCCCTCCTGATGTCCCTCACTGAACAAACCCCCATTGGTGAAGTTATTTTTAATGGTCTTCCTGCTATGAAACATCTGAAGGTTCGCAACCGCGTTGTTGGAATACGTCACCTCCTCTGAACCCTTTGGGAGGGCTACACCAGAGAAGGATTCACAGTGGTGATAAGAGCATGTATAATCTTTAGAGGAAACTGCTCAGATTGCTTCTGCTGCTTTCCAGGGAATGGGCGCTTCCTCTGCCCTCGCTCAGATCATTTTGTATTTGTTGTGCCTTGGACTGAAGTAGCAATCCAGATACAGACCAAGGCCCCTCTCTGCGAAGTGCAAAGGGGTGAAAGTGTGATCTGCTCCCAGGAGACAGAGGTCTGAGGGGAACTTTGAGATGCAATTAAATTGTTTGTTGTGAATATTTAATCCAGTTCTTCTCTTGCAAAATATAACGAGAGGGTTGTTAACCAGCACGTGGGAAATTTTGACTTTGGCATGCAGTGCAGTTTTTTTTATCTCTCAGTCGTGCTGATTGTTTTCCATGCCATGCAGAGAAGTGCCACAAACCTCTTTGTTCAGATGCTCATGTTCCAGCAGGAATGTGACTTTCCCAGCCCAAAAATGGGAAGCTGCCTGGCATTTTTTTAGTGGGAATTGTTCACTGGGATCAGTGTGGACTGTCACGTGGACCCTTTCACCAGTGTAGATGGTCTGATTGTGTTGTATTAAGGTGCATACCCCTGTGCACAAAAACACACAGGCAAAGAAAGAAGTTTGGAAGAAGGTACTGTCAAAGGGTACTGCTACATCTGTGATAGTCAGAGCTTGTCCAGAGGGAAATCACAAGCAGCAGAATGAGGTAAACTCACCAAGTTCTTTGCTGCAAGGGTTTAGTCTAGCTCCTGTCCTGTAGCAGAGAGGCACTAGCTACAGAATTTGGTAAGGTGAAAATATGGTGAGGAGTTTCCCATTGCCTTTTGTAGGTGCTACAGGAGACACTTGGGGGATTTCTTCACAGCCAAGACATGGTGCAAGACAGAAGTGTTTTATCTCTATGAGCTGATATAATTCCTGCAGATCTTGAGACTGATACAAAATTTCTTGCCCCTTTGAAATAAAACACATTTGTTTGCTTCTGTGTTCCTGTCGGACCCCTGTGCAGGAGCTGTATTGACCCAACTTCATCGTGTGCAATTTTAGACACCTCTCATGCACATTTGGAGATAGACCTTCCAGTGAGCGTGTTCCTGGTTTGGGGCTCTTACCTCAACACAAGGGCTGGAGAAATGGTGAAGTCAGTCCCCCTGGGCCTTCCTGTGCCAGAATATCGAGAATAAGTTAGGTTGGCAAGAGGAGGAGCACAATCTTCAGGACTTGCTCCTGTATGGATGCTCCCCCAGCTGCTGGGAGGGGAGAGGTGACCCTGAGGCTGTGTCAAACCACACACAAACCAGGTTGGGCTCCTGGCTCTGGTGCCCACAGAGCCCGTGAGGCAGAACTGACCTTTAGGCTGTGCAACAGCTGCCGCAGTGGGCTTGTTTCTTTAGAAGAGTCTGGAAACGTTGCATTTATTTGGGCTTCTCCACTCAGACGTTTCCTGAAGGTGCTTTCAGGGAGCAGTAGCAAGGCTGCCACAGCTCCTTTCTCTCCTTTCTCCCAGGAGGCTGTAGCAGGGTCGGACAAAGGGTGATGTTGGAGAGCTGATGGGTTAGTCTGTTGTGCCTTGATGTCCCCATGGCCTGTTGATGTTTGTGTGCTCCCTGTGACTGCAGTGCTGGGCTCAGGAATTGTCCCACGTGTAAAGAGCCAGGACATCATGGCAAGGTCCCAAAGCCTTCAGCTGTTCTGCTTTTGGCACTGCCATTATGGGATAATGGGCTTTTAGGGGTGGTGACAGCCTTTGGCCACAAAGCAAGGAGTCAAAAGTCCATTATGTCTCTGGCATAGTTACTTTACTATAATTAGTAATTATTTTTTTTTTCTGAGGCAGATTTTGGAAGCATCTGAAAAAGAATGTTTTGCAATCAGGCACAGTAAGGAGTGTGAATTTAAGCAGCAAGTGCTTCAGTCGCTGTAAATTTGTATAACAACTCCAATGTAAGTGGAGTTACTCCAGTCTCTACAAGCTGCAGATCTGTCCCATGCCTGGAGGAACATTCATGTAGCTGTCATTAAATAGTGGAGATGTAGATATAGCCAGATTTAACGTAGATAGCAATGAGAGCTCTCCTAGAAATGGAAAGTCTTAGATCTTTACCTAATATACCTCATCCTAAAATACAGACCTTGAGCAAAAGGTTTTGGTGTCTGTATCTGAGAATGTTGTCCAGTGTTTGCTGTCTTTTGGTTCTAGCCAGAAGAAGTCTGGAAAGATGAAGTCCTAGTGCTGGCACTGGATGCCTGCTAGCATTAGCAAAGGATGTGTGCATGTCTCAGGGCAGTTTTTCAAATGCAATTTCTTCTTCTAATTTTCCTTTTTTTTTTTTTTTTTTTTAATAATAAAACCACCTAAAAGCCACCATATGAATAGAGATAGAATAATGTTTTGCCTGGAAGTATCTTCCTTAACATTTCTCAGATGAGCAGTCTCCTATAGCAAATTAAAGTGAAGCCTGTTTCTAGATGGTGACAAACTGTTGCAAGCTTTCACTTATATTCTGTTGTGTGTTGGTCTTCATAATGCTTTAAAAATCTCTTGTTTCCTTTCTCCCAAGCACTGTTTGTAGCAGTAACCCTTCATTAGCTAAATCTCCTCCATTACCAACACTTCACTGTCACCTATTAAAAAAAAAAAATAGGCGTGCTAACCCTATTTTTCAGCTATTGCTTTGCTACACGATATAGACTAACACAACTAGGCAGAAATGACCTGATTCTGCATGACTTCCACGTGCGTAAATCTCATTGACGTCAATGGGAGTGTTACGTGCAAAAGGACTGCAGGGCATAATTAAAAAGGACCCTTTTCTATCACAATGTGGAGAAAAAAATGTGGTTTCTACTTGGGTACAATGAAGAGCTGTAAATTATTGGAAACATTCCTGTCTCCTAAGAACCTGACATACTACTTCGCTGTTGAGACATGCTTGGGTGAATGATGAGTAACTCACTGAGACAAGTTCCTGAGTTTGGTTAATACTTTTTACCAAGTCTGATCATGAAACAGGTTTGACGGGCTGGAAAAAGCTCGGTGGTGTGATAAAACAAAAAGAGAGAATTTGCCTGATCGCAGGGCCCACCCAAATCTTGGAACACCAGATTTGTCAATGGCTTTTTCCACTGTTAATAATGGCAAGCAATATTTAACTGTTGGAGGCCATCTAGAGCTTGGGAGCTGGTCCACATCTACGGGTGGTGAGCTGTGAGAATCAGGCCTGTCTTTCACCATGTTGCTCAGCCTCTCTACTATCAAATGGAAATGCGCTTTTCTGTGAACGTAACATTACGCGTGTAACTGGCAACAGCTACTGCTTTAGCACCCAGACACATGGGTCAGCACGTGTCCGCGCTTCCACACTTACATGTAGGCAGGTGTTGAAACAGCCAGAGGCAAGCATCCCTTTCCTTTTTTTCCCATGGCATTTATGCTTACGCTAATTTTCTTGTTTTTAAATAGACATCGACTATGTTCCTCTTAGCTGGTATTTTTTTTAAATGCGTGTTGCCTGCAGCTGCTCTTCATAGTCTGCTCTCCAGGTGATCGCTTCTCCCCTTCTTCCCCCTCATACTTTTTTCCTATGTGTCCTAGTCAGTCCTGCTGAAAAGCTCCCGTAGCATCCCTCCTCCTGCTCCGCTCTGCCCCTTCTCCTGGTGCATTTACTAACAGCTTACCTGGTGATGTTGTGGTTTCATCTACTGTGATTTAGCTGCTCCTCCCTTTCCTATCACACTCGGTTGACACAGTGGCAGGTGATTTGCAGCCAAGACCCCATATTATTTATTGCATGCTTGATCTACATCTGGGCCCCTATTTTTTTTCACTCCACTTGTCTTTAATGACTCCCTTATCCACAGGCCCTGCCGCCTGGTGCACTTCAACCTTTACCAAAGAGGCCAGCACTTGAAAAAAACAATGGTGCCACCACAGTCTTTAACCCAAGCGTTTTCCACTACCAACAGGCTCTAGCCAACATGCAGTTGCAACAGCCTACATTCATCCCTACAGGTAAGTGTCTCCTTGCTTTTCCCACCATCGTAGTTGTCTGGTTTTGTGACCTAGGCATTGAGCTAATGAGCAGATTTGTACAAGTCCTTAGCAAAGAGTATCAGTGTGTAGTTTCATGTTAAAAATGGATGAAAAGTTGACATTTTGTTGTTTGACTTCTTTTTTGCTTCACCTACTATAGTTCAGAGGTTTTCACTTGTAAAGATCCCTTCTTAGCCTTTTTTGTTTGGTTTGGGTTTTTTTTTTAAGCGGTTGAACTAAGAAAAATGTCTGCATGTTTCTTGAATTCATACTTTCTCCTCCTTATGTTTCAACTGGTTAATCCCAAATTAATTCTTTGACTCTTGCGTAGCACTCTTATGGACTCATGTTAAAATGTCTTACGGACCTCTGTGCGTGCTCACTTGAAGCTGCAGGTATCTTTCTGAGCTTCTAGGTCAGTGGCTTACATATTCCAGCAGCCATGATGTTGATAGAGGGAATGGTTCATATTTAGTAAATACAAATTACATAATCCTCTTTAAAGGCATATATTTCCCTCTTGCTTGTCTTTGGAGCAGGATGATAGCCTAAGCTTTTTAAAAGCAATTTAGCTCACAGCTTTTATTGTACCTTTAAGGTCTCAGAGTAAAATTGAAAGATGCAGTTCAGTAATTCATATAGGACTCAAAATATTGACGTGGCAGATGTGACTGCTGACTAGCCAATTAACTTCTATTCACTGCAACCAAATGAAAAACAAAACCTGCTTAGTGTTGTAAGTGGCTGAATTAGAAATATTCCAAAGTTGATAGCTTGTTTTTTTAGTGTCATTATTATCATTGCAGAGCGTTAAAAGAAAGTGAATGCCCAGTGTTTTTAATGTTTAATGCTGTGTTCACTTGCCAGATGATATTTACAAAAATATAGATGGTGTTCCTCTGGGCTGGCCCTGCCAGGTGAACACGTAGTAGACGTGCACCTTGGTCTCGCCATCCCTTGGGGTCAGGGGAAAAAGATTTAGAGAGTGTCCCATACTGAAACCAAACTGTGTCTCAGGTGTGAGCTCCAGAGAGCTGAGACCCAAACCCTGAGCTCCTTTGGCTTTCCTGCTCTGAGAGCACTTGGAGACACTCGGAGCTCAGCAGCTGCCAAGATGTTCTTCCAGGGAAGTGGTGTCTTGCTTGGAGAGACGGAGGGAGGGACTCGGGTAGGAGCCTCCCCCTGTGTGCTCTGCAAAGTGCTCCTGGAGGGGATGGGCTGAGCAGAACTCTGTTCGGTGCCAAGCAAAATGCTTCTGCAGGAAACGCTGACACCCTTGTCAATGCCAAGGCCCTGAGCTGGCTTCATGCTCTTCTTCCTCGAGGTCGAGGTTGCCACAGTTGACATAAGGACACGCATTTCTGATGTCAGCACCATAAATTAGCTTTTACCCAACACTCTCGCTGGGCTGCTGTGCCCTGTCTCGTGGCAATGAAATTACGTGCAGAGATGATGCGTAACAGGTCTGTTTGCTGGCAGCTGCTCTCATCTGAGGACATTAATGCTGGGCAGAGCAGCAAACTTCCAGTCAGAGGACAGATCTCTGATTAATTTACTTTACGCATCCTCATTTTCCCTTATGCGCCAGACTGCAGATCTGGTCTCGGGCTTCGCAGCGCTCTGGCAGCCGAAGCGGAGAAGTGACACGGAGCAGCTCTCGCCGTGGGGAGGGAAAGTGAGCTGGTGCTGTTCTTAGTTTCTCCCGTTCAGTTATTGAGAGATCAGCATCGTGGGTTGCCGTGGCGGGGAAAGTCAGGGTGGCTACTGAAAACAGCATCATCACTGCAATTGTTGAAAGTCCAGGAAAAAAACCTGCCTCTTTCAGCTTAAACTAGAGACTTTGAATCCCAGTCCCTGCTTGCAGGAGTAAATTGCTTTTGGAAAGTCAGTTTTAACATGAGTGTGATGTTTCTCTAAGGGCAGTTTGTTTTCTGCTGACATGATCAGAAAGAAATCAACACAACTGATACAAAAAAACCCCTAACAACCTTGATTTCAAGGATAGATCATGTAATTTAATGCCAGGGTGGGAGAAGAAATATATTCTCTACTACCCGAGAATTGAAGAATTAATTTGGTTTGCTATGATCTCTTAAAACTGATTTTAAACAATTTATGTACCAGTACTCAGAATCTGTTTGCATGTGCTTAAATACTAAATGCTGCAAAGAGAATACCTGCTTTTTAGTTAAAGTGATTTCTAACACTGAAGCTTCACTAATGAAATATCCCTTTTGTTCATCTTTCCACGCTTCAATGCATGGTGTGCAGGGTCAGTTCTGTGCATGACACCCACTGCAAGCGTTGGTAGGTTTTTCTACACAACTTCTCAACTTTTCCAAATCTGAAAGAGACAGCAAGTTAGTATGTGTCAGTGAGAACCTGGGTGGCTGAGTGGTGTGACTGTCTATCCGCTGTCTTCTCTGAGGCTTAAATGGTTGCATCCCTTTTAATTTCTGTGCGGTGTTTCATGTGACTAATAAGAGAATCCAATGTGATGTGTTCCCACCCCTATTTAGTTCCGCTGCAGAGACAAAGATTTGTCACTTTAAATGTTTTTACAAGCCGTTAAAGTCATGCAACGTAAGGAAATACCAAGGGGAAGATCCTGTTGATTTATTTTTTTGTGTCAGGCATCAGGTGGATTAGAGTTTGGATTTTTCATTTTCCTTCTGAGGATATATTTAGGAGACTGGTTGAATAAAGACACTAAGGAGGGATGCAGGTGGGGTCAGCCCTTCTGCCAGAGCAGGCCGGTTTTGTACAGCGAGAGAAGCAGGGCTGAAACTGTGGGCAGGCTGAAGATCTCTTTAGTGAAGTGTCAGCTGTGCAGGTACCAGGAACTGTAGGGAGATGCTGCTGCTGGTGTACCTGGGGTACGGTGAGGGGACAGGGCTGAGTACACACTGCTGCTGCAGGCATCCAGTACGTTCAGGCTCAGAGTCTGGGTCTTACTGGGAACCTGTGCAGGTCTTTGAGTGCAGCAGGGTGGCTGAAAACTGAGCTTTCATCCTCCAACCAAGGTTCGACAAGACTGCCAGCATTCAGGTGGCTGCCTGCTTCAAGCAGAGGGAGAGAGGCAGGAGCCCCGGGGAGGGTGCAAGGCTTTTGGAGAGCCGATCTGAAAGCTTTGGCAGGAGCGGCTAAGCACTCTGCTCTCGAACCTCCCCATCCCTGTAGTGCAGGGAGGACCCGCTGCTTGCTTGATAGGGAGCTTAGCCCTTCAAACACACGTCTGCCTGTAGGAAACCCCAGCCCACATGCTCCAGTGTCCTGGAGCGTGCTCAGCCTGCAGGGACATGTGCTGCCCGCTGGGGCTGCCTGTTTGCTGGGGTGGAGGGGAAGGCAAGTCTGCTTCCCCACCGCATGTTTGCAGGGACAGCCAGGCCTCTCCATTGCTTCCTGGTCCTGCAAACCCCCTGGGTTTGAGGGATGCCCATGTGCACCACGGAGCATCCCCTCCAGCGCTGTGCTCTGCGGAACGCACAGCTTCAGGAGGCTGCCGAGCTCCCTGCTGCCGTGTTGTCCTTTCGGATGCTCTTCCTGCAAATTGTAGCTGTTTGGATGCATTCATGTATTTTTCTCTCTCAGCCCCCTCCACTCTCCATCCCCCCACCACCCCACAGGAGGGGAATTTTGCCAAATCCTCTAGAATTAGGGTGGAAAGGAAGCACGCTGAATTTGTACGTAGAGAGCTCGGGCTGCCAGCCGCTTGTTTGCCATGCCTCCAGCTCTGTCCCATGCCAAAACATCGTCCCCTCTAGAGAGAGGCGAAAAAACCCAGTGAAAGGGCCACAGTGGCCACTGCAAAGTGCATCATGTACCTCTGGTTGCTGGCGGGGACGGGGTGGGGAGGAAAGGGGACAAGCTTTCCCAGGCGGGTGGGAGGGTGCGCTTGCCAAAATGTCCCCACCCAAAGGAACGTGCACTGGCTGTGTCTAACTCCCCATGGGTGCGAGCTGACGTGGGCTTTTGCTAGCACACCCACCCTCTCCCCCCTTTGGAAATTTGGCCCTCAGAGTCTAATACATCATTGTTCTGCTTATAAATGTACTAAGTGTTGAGAATGTTTTGGTTTTTTCCTTAATTATAATTGTAATTGGCTTTTCCCCTTCTCTCTTGTTTATTTTTTTCCCAACGCTGTCTTGCTTTGCACTGTGATTGCATGCTGCGCCCCGATGTGTCCTTCATGATGATGTCACATGGCTTGTTGCTGTGATTCCTGCCACGCCCCCAAATCCACCACATGTTGCCATGGTTACATTAAAAAATACAAACAAACAAACAAACAAAATATATATATACGCTCCACCCTCCCGTATGTCGCTTCCATGGTTCCCTTCCGAAAGTGCCCATGATGCACGGTGCTACGCCCACCACTGTGTCTGCAGCAACAACTCCTGCCACCAGCGTCCCCTTCGCTGCAACAGCTACCGCCAATCAGGTTTGGCCCTTTCAATGGCTTTCTTTCACGTGTTCCGATCTCGAGGACCGGGCGAGGGCCGGATCCTGCACGGGGCCGAGCGCCTTCCTGACCCGCTCGGCTCGGTGCAGGAGGCAGCGTGTGTGTGTGTGTGTGTGTGTGTGTGTGTGTCTGGGGATTGGTGAGGGGGCACCGGCTGGTCCTGCCGTGTGCGGGATGGGCAGCGAGCCTGGCTGGAGCGTAGGGATGGGCGATTAGCAGGGGTGCAGGTGCTTCTCCAAAAATAACATCCCCCCAAGATCCTGAAAAACCAGGCTGTAAAACTCCCAACCACACCGTTGCGCAAGACCTGCAGCACTTCTGCTTTCAGTCTCAAGCAGAAATACCACCCTGAGCATCCTTCCCTGTGGTATTTTGGCATGTCCTCTCTGGGCTGGAAAGTGGAAGTGAAAACAGCAGCCTCCCCTCGTTGCAAGATTGGACTCTAAAAAACAAAACCCCAAAAACCAATCGAAACCCAGAAAATCAGGGGGCAACATTATGAAGTCTGAAGCTTATTTACATGAGTAGCATGTCACCCATCCCTACAGAAATGACTCTGGATGTGCAGTACGTGCCGTTGTAGCACTGCCATAAGTGTACAGGATTTCATGCATGTCTGCCGAGCCATAATTCTCTTCAAAACTTTCCTCTGAAAATACTGAGTTGTGATGGCTGCTTCCGCACCAGTCCTGAACTGTATATGCACAACCTGTCCTAGTGATGCTTCCTGATAATTTGGTGTGCCACAACTTTTCCCAGTTAGACCAGAGATATTTCAAACACTTTGGTTTTTTTTCCCTAGTACTAATTTTAGCATTTTTACTTGTCATGCTCTCAGATTTAGAGCTATCAGGAAGAAAATGGGTTGTCACTTTGTTCTTTAGGAGGCTGCTAGCCATGCCAAATGTCAGTAGTATCTCAGGGGGGCATCCTCTGGTCTTATGTAGTATGAGGTCATGGGGCTTTCAGTAGAAGTTTTGCCTGCATAAGTCGTAGGCAGAGTTTTACTGCTCCCAGTAGGGATTGCTAGTCTTTGTGTGCTTTGTTGTTATTTTCAGGTAGAGCAGGTCTTACTCATACTCGTATTGATCAGGAGAAAAAAGCAGAAATTCCTGTGCAGCGTTGCTCTGTGGCTGTATGAGTCCTGTTTCAGCCAGATAGTGTCAGGGCATTTCTGTCTTACTTGTAGTCTATGGAGTTAAAATCCCAGTACTATCACCATGTACTCCACAAGGCATCAGTATTGATGCGGCTGTGTCGTACTCCATGTGTGGCAAAATAAGACCTCTTGGGAATGGCTCCTGTTTTATAAGACACTGATACTGAAGACAAAATGAGCGGCCTGATCTCAAGACAATGTTTTAATGTGTTGTGTTCTTCTTTTTTTTTTGTTTTATTTTTTCTCTCTGTAGATATCCCAGTTATCAGTAGATGAACTGAGTAGCAGCATGTTTGTTTCACAGATGTAGAAGTTCCCGATAGAACAGTAAGTTCATTTTCGGTATTTCTCTTTACAGCGGATTGCTTTGTACAAGTGCACTGTGTCCCTCAAAAGGGGGGCTGGCTTGGGCAGAGGGACCAAGCCTGCAGCACGCCAGTGGCTTCATGCTCTGCCAGCTCAAAAGAAATTCAGCACAGATACGGACCAACCCTCTGGCATATAACCAGTGTTTCCTTGCGTCTAAAAAAATCTGGTTTACGATGTTCGTAGCCTCCCTTCTTGCGTTCCCCAGAGTCTGTTTACAGGTTACTCCTGCTCTGCACGGTTCCCAGCTGCCTGCAGACGCCTCAGGGATTTGCGCTATCGATGGCAAAGACCACTCTGGTAGCGAGTCAGCTGGAAGGGTGCAACTTCTCTTTTGCTGTTAGTGGCACTATTTCCTTTCTGGAGTAAGCAGGATTGGGTTGTTGTCAGCTGCTGTGCATCTGCAAGGCTGCTGCAGTCTGAGCAGAGATCTGCTGTTCCGCTGCAGCGCGGGCTTGGCTCATGGTGGGTTTCTTCAGAGGTCCTTGTATGTGTTTGAGACCAGGATTAACACCACAAACAACATATCCTTCACCCTGCCTGCAGATCCTGGACTTCCCTAGGCTGCTGGGTTTCTCTCAGTGGGAATGATGGAGGAGTTTGTCCTTTTCTTTGACTTAGAGTGTTATTTCACAGCTATAGCAGCAGTGTCATTTTCCTATTGCTTTTATTTGTGAATGTTAGCTGATGTTCATGAGAGAAAATCCCTTGAGGGTGTCAGTTCATTAGTGTATTATGTACCCCAAGAGAACAAAGAGCTGTTCAGCCAATTTAACATGAGGTCACTAGATTTTCCCAGTACAGGCCATTTAGCATACAGAGACATGCAACCTTGTTTCTCCCTTTGGTCATGTATGACAGGCAAGTACTTAAATGCTTGAAATTAATTTGGCAAGCAATTCTCTAATTACATCTTCAGCAACCAACAGAAGCTATTCATATTGGTGGTGGCCATTATCTCTGCTCACCTAAATGAACTACTGTGTATATAAATGTCCTGCTGACTGTGGCTGTGGACCCCTGTTAGTCCAGGGGTGAACACTGAGCTGTCCCTGTTAGTGAAAATGTGTGTTACACAGCATACTGCTCTCTCAAACAACAGACAGACGTGACACCTGACATGTTAACCCGTTTTCAGAACACTTTTGGAACAGTCTGTTCCTTCTGATAAGGAGATTATTTGAATGGGAAGAGCCTCAATCTTGACCTCTTTGCGATTGTTTTCAGCATTTCTTTCAGGAAACTTATTTTGTTTCTGAATTATTTTTACTTACATGTGCACGTGCTTAAACTCACACTGTTTATAGCTATTGATTAAGACTAAGCAAGTAACTTCCATGCAATGTATTTATTTAGCAAGTAGGGAGCACAGTACAATCTGTCCAAATAAAGCACTGGCCTTGCTGTTAAGGACCATGAAAAACTGTGCTTGAAAGAAGGTCAGCATATTGAACTTGATGGGATTTCCTGGCGGTCAGGTTGTTGGGCATGGAAGGGGTCTGGGTCAGACACAAAGCCTGTTCTTCATGAGGGCAGCTTGAGCCCGTGTGTGAGCCACCGCTCTGCCGCTTGTCCTCTTAACACCTCACAACTGCAGGACGTAAACCACCTCTGGAGACTGGCAGAAAAGGGCAACATTGTCCCTCAGTGTCCCCAGTGCTCACAGACCAGTGACCATTTCCATGCAGCAGCATGTGTTTTGATCCCATTCTGGGTTGTTACGCTCTCTGTCCGCGCATAAACTTAAGGCCAGCAGATCTCTTGAGGACACATCGTTTCATGCTGCTGCTCAAGCACCTGAAATTGTGTGTGTGCTCAGGTGCTCTGCCCAACAAGGTCCTTGGGGGACCTGAGGGATGATTCCCAAAGATGCCATGAGTGGGACCTGGGTAACTGAAACCTTTGCTGCTCTTGCAGATCTTTTTCTTTTCCTCCACAGTTGGTGAGGTCCTGGTAGCCAGGCTGGCTCTGCAGGAGACAAGTCTTGGGTCCTTCAGGGGAGGATTTTCACAAGTATATCCCAAGAGAGGCAGTTTGCTCCAAGAGAGGGTTGCCTGAGCGCAGGATTTCTGCCTCTGTGTTCTGTCTCTGCACCTGCTTTGTCTTTGGCTCGTGGCTCCTTTAGGATCAGATGTTAAAGTGACTATGTGTGCCTCTGTTGAGGGTTAAGATTGCGGGGTGACAATAAAACCCTGGCAGATGTATTGTTAACCCCCTCTCCCCGCCCCCACTTCCCCCTCCCTCTCCCCCCTTCCCACTCAGGAGAGGCAATTGGGAGGAAAAGAAGGACAGAGTGAAGAGAGTTGGAAAAAATTAAAGATGTTTTACTAATGCTACTAATAAGAATAGAGAAAATAATACAAAATATACAAAACCAATCTTGAAAGTCTCAGCAACTGCAGAGCCGGCACCCGAAGTCCTGGATTGGACTCTGCAGCCAATCGGAGCTGGATTCAGTCTCTCACTAGGCCTCAGTTTGCAGGGACGACTAGCAAGGTCCTCTCCTAATGTCGGCCATAAGCAGAAGGGAAAAGGGCAAAAGGGAAAGCGAACGAGATCCTCGTGATCTCCCATTTTATATGAAGTATTCACGTGAATGGAATGTTATACACAGTTGGTCAGTTTCTTGCTCACTTGTTTCTCGTCGCCCCTCTCGCGAGATGTCCATCCGTGCTTATCAATAAGTTTGCATTCCATTGCTAGGTTTACCAAAACATGTGTCTCGTTCTCCAGGAAAACGCAGTTAATATGAAGGCTTTAGCTGACAGGCAAATTCACTGAAAGAGATACTTGTTTTTAACAAAACCAGGACAGCCTCTCTCCAAAGGAAACCTGAGCTAACCATCGTGGTCAGATATTTCTTTGACCCTCTGCTTAGTCACTCCACCTGCTGTCCTGTCAAAAATGAGTGATTTTTGCCCACCTCCCTCGTTCACTAATTGTCTTGTCAGTGTGTGTGAAGCACATTGGAAATGGAAAGCCCTAAGTGCAGATTAAACAGGACGCCACATGTGTTATTAGCAATTTTATCCTACATCAGAAAATTAAAGGAATAAAATGTTTTCTCTTTGCAACATAGTAGTGTCGACCTCTTGGCCAACGCAGTGAGGATGCAGATTTATCTTATTGTAATGACGTTTATTGGGATATAGATATTTCTTGAACTTCTCACTTTGTTTGTTTGTTTTTTCTTTTGCCTGCAGCAGACTATGTTGAAATTCTGAACAGTAAAATCATGGAGCACCAGGACTTCTTGGTGGGAAGCTGCGCATGGCCTTTCTGTATATATCCCCACTTCCCTCTATTGTTCTCTACCACCTCTACAGTAAGCCTGTTGCAGCCTACATGTTAACCAAAAACTGATCAATGGGAATGTCAAAAAAAAAAAAGAAAAAAAAAAAAAGGAAAAAAAAAAAGCACTATAGAAACAATTAACAAACAGCGCTCTGTTATATGAGATATACAAGTAGAAAATTATAATAGACTTTTATAACACCTTACTTTAACACACTTAATCATTTTATGACTACCATCCTGATAAGTGCATCTGCACAGCGGACTGTTGGTTTACTGTATACTATCGATGGATAAATGTTTGTCTTGTTTTTAAAGTGTTATCTTACTGTTTTGTTTACATCATAGTCTATTGATTTTAAAGTGTACATCATTATCAAGTATACTCAATACCATTTTTTCATTATTGTTATGTCTTAAGTTTTCATATACTGTAGGTTTTATGGGGTTTTGTTTGTTTTTTACTAAAAATGTTATTGTGGGAAACAGGAATTATGTGCTTGAAAAACACGACACAGGAATGTTCTGCCCTTTGCTGGATTTTGCTGTTAATGTCAGCTAAAGTTGCTTGTGTTAAATGCTCCTTTTATCATTTAAAGTTTGCCTTCAGATAGCATCTCCTATAGTGTGCTATGAAAGGACAGCCGTCATTTTAGTCCAGTTCAGGGTATTCCTTTCAATTCTGGAAATTTTTGGAAAAAACATCACAATATCGCAGAAGCCCGCGCTCAGTCAGGGGCAGGAACGCTTTGCTCAGATAGCAGTAAGCATCAAGGGATTTCTGCACTTCTGTTGGCCATTGAAGTGCATTTTCAGCTGCAAACGGCGCACAATCTCTGGCTGTTCTCATGGTGCAGTCAAACAGAGAGAAGAAAGGTGGTAAAGTGAGACAGCTTCAGCTGGGCAAAGACTCCCTGCGTTGGAGAGGAGCAAACGGCACCGTTAGCTGGAGGGGGCCCACAGTGTGACTTAGCCCAAGTTGGGTAACACCATGTCTGGGGGCTTGTCCCACTAAGCACATTGAAACATTTCGGCTTGAAATGTTATGTGGCTCTTGAGATTTTGTCAGTGTGCACTGATTATTTAATTACCATTTTCCAGAAGTGGATGATTTTTTTTCCCTGTGATCTCTGGCCCTCTAAAGCAAACATAGCAGTAACACAGCAGGAGAAAGCTCAGCATAAGCTTTCTACCGTAGATAAACATTCATCTTAACGGAGCTCCTGTAGGTCAGTGGATATACTTTGGCACCTTCTACTTGATCAAGAGTAATGTTTGCCACACAACAAGGGCTAGTTCTCGATACCTCCTTTTCATACGCACGAATAGAACAATTTCCAGCCTGTGCACCCTGGAGAGCCCAGCCTGTCGTTACGCTGCATTGCTGAACAATCTAGCTGCAGAATGCATTTTGGTTGAGGATACAACCAAATTCATCCCTGTCATAGCTTTACAATGTCATTGGCGTTATGGAAGAGAGCAAGAGGCCAGCGCCCGGTGTCGGGAGGGCTGGCTGCCCCGAGCTCACCGTGTTCCTGTAGGGTGTCAAATTTTGATAACCAGATTGTATTTTCTTTTCCAAGTCCCTTATCTTGGTTCAAGGCTCTCCTTGCCCCAGCTCCTTCAGTGTGACCACAGATAGTTTGCTAGATGTGTTTCTCCATGGACCAAAAGTGATGGAGGGGCATGTTAGGGCACAACTGGTGTGTCCCAGCGCACGCTCTGACCGTCTGCCCGTGGAGACTCATTCCTAACAAGAACCTTTGTGGAGCCCAGCTTAAAAAGACCTTGAGCCCAAAGGAATCTCTCCATTCATTTCAGCAGGCTTTGAACCAAACCCTGAGAGAGGGGGAAAAAACATCTCCACCCCAAGACCCTCCTTCATGAGCCCCCAGTCGCATCCATAGATGTTGCCCAGCCGTCGGTGTTCACAAGCAGCAGCGTTGCCTGTAATCAGTGTCTCTCATTTATATTGGCAACCGCATACCTGTTTTTTTTTTCACCACTGAGTTTCTGTTTCCCAAAACCATAACGTTGTTAGTGGAAAAAGTGGATTTGAGTACTTCCTGTTTGAAATTATTTGTGTATCAAAAAATGGGTTTTGCACAACCTGTGCCAGTGCCTCAACAAAGAACAGAGCTGATCTTCTTAAGCCAGAAAGGATGCATTCAAGCTTGTATGGCTTTATGAGTTCAAGGAGGTTGGAATTTTTTCAGTGCTAAATGGATTTTTGTATATCTTGACACTTTGATGTAACCTCCTATTTTATTTATCGACTTAAACATCTGGCATAGATGTGCATAGAATGTAAACCTAGAATACAGCTGTTTTCATGTCACATTTAAAGCACTGAAAAAATACAAAGCATTTAAGGATTATTTTTTATTAAAGAGGTCCAATGAGGGATGTTCAGGGTAGTTATATTAGGTGCCACAACAGTTTTTATATTGCTGGCAAATTTAGAGTTAATTTGTAAATGCGTTTAAGGAAAGAAAAGCTTGAAGCACTAAACTTCACCAAATTCAAAACAATCTTGGCAAAAATGCCATTTTGAGGTAGCACTATTTAAACTAGTTGTGCAATGACTTGCTCTAATTTTCTTTGTTCAAGAAAGAAAAAAAAAACCAGTCGCCAGACTATAAATTTCCTAAATAGAATATTACAAAGTCACCAAGCTAGTTAGTGACTCTAAACAAATGTCATAAAAGCATGAATATCATCCTTTATTTGACAAGAGATGTATGTAAGTTTGTTTAAATCAATATAATTTTAGTGACATTTTTATAAGCTTCCGACTTTCCATGAACCTATATTTTTTATTTATCCAAAGTTATTTCTCTTTGTCCATTTCTCTCAGCCTTATGCAAACAATATGCAAGAAATGCTGAAACTTGGATAAAACGGGTCATGCAGAGGGAAAATGAAAGCTGAGATTGATCATTTTCACAAAAAAAAGGTTGTTAGTAGTTTCAATAAAAAGTACTACTACTAAACTGTAACATAAGCAGACAATAAAAGAGGGATTTAAAATAAAATGGATTCGTAAAACTATTAAGATTATTTTTGTTAAATACAGTGGTTTTAGTAATTTGGAACATGATTTCGCAATCAGTCGTGTTTTTTAGTTGGAGATCTCTAGCCGATGAGTTTTTTTGACTGTGTATTTCTGCATCGCGGTGTTCTGGAAACCGTTACCTCCCTGGGCAGCCCACGCCGGCCCCTTCCCCAACACCCCAAAGCGCTTTTTTTTTGGTTGTTTTGGGTTGGTTTTTGCTCTCTGCCACCCCCGTCCATCTCGCACTGCGCTTGGAGTGTTCCCGAACCCGGCATCGCCGGGCTGGTCCCCAACCGCACCGGCATCCCGCGGGGGATCCTGCCGCATCCCGCCCGCGCTGGACCGGACCCACGCTGGACCGGACCCGTGCCGGAGGTGGCGATGGAGACGGGGACGCGGCCGGTGGATGCGGCCGGACAGGAGAGGACGAACAGACGGGCTCTAGGACGGGCGGTACAGACGGATTGAGAAACTGGAGTCCTCGTTTTGTTTATCCCTTGTACATTTCACAGACATGACAATTGAGGAGGAAAAACAAACAAAAGGTGAAATTTATGAGGAAAATCTTAATTTCCCATTCCTGTTGAATGGATTTAGTTTGATATTGACCTGATTTTACCATGTGCCTGTTGAAGGCCTTAGAGTATATACTGTATGTTAAAGACTGTAATAACTTTTAAAGAAAAAAGTTGATAGCCTAATCCAAATGTAAATATAGCTACAACGCATTGTTCCTAGGCTACAACACATTAATTCATGTCATATATTTTCATTTCTCTACCATTAGTTTTTAAGGTTTTCATTATTGCTTTTTTTGATATCTTTAGTAACTAATGAATTTAATTTTGAAGGAGAGTTAGAGAAAGTTTAAAGTTTTTAATACATGTATTCAGCCCATTTAGTTATATTCTAAGCCAACACTGAAGCATGGTAAGGTATAGAATACAGTCCATAACTAGTTTGTATAGTTTACAGTTTAAGAACAAATTAACTTTGTAACTCCTACAATGATAGATTCATTGTTAACTAATTATATTAAGTTGTTGTTGCTATGGCAACAAAACTACAACATGGCTACCTTTGTATACATTATTTGTGAAATTTTCACATGTAAATTAAAAGTGATGTGTAACAGTATGAGCTTGTTAAAGGTACAGTTCGATACTGTCAGATAAAGATATGATTGAATATTTTTAAAATCCCAAAGTCCCATGTGAACGCTGAATTTGTGTCTTTAACGTCACTTTTTCAGTCAAGAAGTTTACAACACATGGATTTAGAGTCAGGTTTTATAGCTTGTAGAAATTGTTGTGTGGCAAGGGTTATTCCACAGTATTTTCACTCCGAAAACACGACAGCCTGTATTTACGACATAGCGACCGGTCTTGCTTTCATTTCACGTTTATTCACACGGTGGGAATTCAGAATTAAGCCGTTTCAGTACTGTAGCTCTGCCTGCAATTTTCTCCAGAAATCGAGCACTCACGCAGTTACATTTTGATCAGGGCTAAATAATTAAGCATAGAACTATTTTAATACTAATTTATATTAGCAAAAACTGTACATAAGAAACAAAAATATTGTGGAATGACCCCGTAACAGTGTTGAAGATACAAATATGCTGCAGTTAAACTGATTCAGTTAGTGTACGAATGTGTGAGACACACCTTTTTTGCACTTATGTACATAGTCCACGAAAGAAATCCTTGGAACTTATTTTGAATATAAAAAGTCTGTAATAATACAGGAAAAGTTTGTAAAAGAGATAGGTATTACTAAGGCTTTGAAAAGGAGGAGTTTTTTGCTATAAAACTTATCTGAAAGCATGATGTTGCTTTGCTGTTGTAAAAGCTTTGTAGTTTGCCATAGCTTCTTATACAGCAGACTGAGAACAGGTCAGCTCCAACCTGCAGCACGGAGAAATGGGAAACAGTGCTTAATTAATTAGTAAGGTCACTAGCAAAGATTTGAATCGCCTTTTCTTCCTTTTTTTAATCGGCCTACATTTTCAAACATGCCCTAGGTCACGTTTCTGATAGGTTGTGTTCTCGGTGAATCCTATTAGGACCCAGAGGTCCATGGCAACGTACACACATTTTTCATAGCACCTAATCCTATTTCTAGCTGGAAGTGTTTATCTGTTGGAGGTGACTGTCACTGCAGCGAGTGTGTGAGATCCCAGAGGGAATTTGAAATGTCACATCATGCTGGTTTTGTAAATTTTGTTTTATGCTTTTGGGGCAAGGCAGCAAAATGGAAGGGGCTGGCAAGCAGTGGATGGATGGGGTTGGTGTTGGGTTGTTTTAGGCTTCTTTCTTCTGCTGTGCGACAGCTGTGGTGGTCATTGGAGAGGGACAGAGGTTGTGGCGGGGAGGTGGAGGCTGATGGCAGCGGTGTGGTGCTTCTCCCTGGGGTTAACAAGCCCCGTGGAGCTGCCGTCAGAGGAGAGCACAGCCGTGGTCCCCCAGCCTCCCGTGTCCCTCCCCACAGCACTGGTGACACTGCCCGGGCTCAGCAGTACCGGCGAGTTTGGAGAAGCTGAAGTGCCTGTGCTGACCTGTTTATTTTTGATCGGAACAAGTTTTTGTGGTGGTGTTTTGTTTTTTTGCTGCTTGTTTTGTTTTTCAAAACCTAAGACCCAGATTTAGTTTGGAAAGATCGCTGATTTTGCAAGGCTGCTCCCATCTGCACCCCCGAGCAGAAGCGGTGGGTGGTGGCACCTGATGTCACCGTCTCCCTTTCCTGCCCGCTCCGGGGTGTCACCGCCACCTGCCCTTCAGGCAGCGCTGCTGGCATCTCGCAGGGTTCCATCTCCTTGCGGTGCCAGCAAGTGCCCCGGCAGCCCTTGGGGCACCGCGGGGTTTGTTTAAGCAGGTGCTTTGCTGAATCATATGGTCCCAGTATCTTTAAAAACTGGGAAAAATAAGATGCTCCCTGCCTCTGTGACAATAACCTGGATTTTAATCCAAAATGATCAGTTAATTCTAGCCACCGTGCTATTAAGGCATCCCTGGGCCCTAATCAGTTTTTGTAATCAAGCTCTTTCTCATTTATAGGATTATGGGAGAAAATACTTTGCACTATGTGAAACGAATTGTAGCCGGTCAAACTTCTTTTTGTTGGGTTCTGAGCATGGTCCTGACAACACTGCTAAAATCTTTGCTAGTGATCTTTACTGACATCCTCTATCATGAAAAATAACTCTAGATGGCTCTCAAATGAGATATTTAAACATGCAAAAATAACACAACTATTAAATAAAATTCAGTTATTTTTTCCAAACACACAACAGAGAGAATTACCTGACACCGAATTACAAGGTTCCAGTTCTTTATTACTGTACACAGATGCTATTTGATAGTGGTGGAAGCCAAATGATTTTGTTGCCATGGCTTTTGTATCCTAGCAGATGAGGGGATGATAAGACCATTCTTAGATCGGATTATGTTTGGGTTTTTTTTCTTTTCAATTAACTTTGTTTTAATTGTATTTTTATTTTGAATCACGAACACAAACCGACACTCCCCACACTCCTTATTGTATCACCTGACAACAGATCACTATTTTTTTTAAATGAAAAGAGAATTGTATTTTAGTCAATCACTAAAATCAACGAGAGAATGTTCTCCTAAATTGTTAATTTTTAATTTAAATATCTAAAAATACTGTACTGTGTAAAGTAGATTTTTGAAGCACATTCTTTTCATAGGCATCTCTGGTAAAACAAAGTAAGGGAAACATTAGGTATCGATTTAATGGTTTAGTTTAGGAAATAAATACAAACAATTACAGTTAGCCCTGTGGAATTGTAAGAAATTAAAATGCCATTGGATCCGGACAGGCGTAGGCTCATGCAATATTTCAGTTCCATGACACGATAGTTCATTCCCTCAACTGCTACCAACAGGGTGTACGCTTTGAATTTATTTTTCTTTTTGCCACGTTATATTGCTGTAGTGCTTGTACGTGCTTTAGAAATGTGCATAATGCGACTCATTTTAGTATGTTACTTCTATATTGTTATTGTTTATTTTTTGATCTTTTAATAAAGTGTATAAAATTCTTGGTTATGTTTTTTATGGATCCATATCTACACATTAATAGGAGTTTACTTTCAAAACTTTTCAAGTTCCAGTTCATTAGTCCTGATCTTTAAAGGTTCTGATGTAAAAAATAATAACTAATGAATTTGATTCCGTGTTATATCTAAAGTGTAGAACAACAGAATAAATTTCTTTCCAGAAAGTACCTTCAGTATTTTGAATTCTGTAGCCAGTGCTTCCTTTTTATTGGATGCATTTGGCCTATCATATTAAAGTTACTAACACAAGAAAGACATTTGTATTTTAGAAAAATAAAAAGTAAAACTTTCCAGATGCTGCCTTTTGGTCTCTCTTGTGCCTTAGACCTTCGGAGACACACGTGATGTGGTTTGCTTGGTTTGTATTTTTCCATGCCTCCTTTCTGACCCTGTCTGTGATGTGATTAGAGAGGAGATCAGAGCTGTGCATTTGCAGATAACCATGAAGAATAAATTGAATATCGTTCAAAGGCCTGCAGCTTTTGTAGCACAGTGATGTGTGTGTTAATTTTTCTCTTTCAGCATTTGTGTCAGATACCGTTTTGAACCTCCCGGTGCAGTAATACACCAGTAAGCTCCTGTGGCAGCGCCCCCATTCCCCAGCTCTCCAAGCCCAGCTCATCCCTGGGCTGCTTTGCTGGGGACGCCTCTCACCGCAGCCCAGAGCAACCACAGCTAAGCTTGGTCTAGACTTCTGCCAGAGAAAATTGCTTCTTGCTGAGCTTATTTGTCCTTTCTTTAACGTTGGATAGATCTAAAAGTAAGAAAATTGCTCGGTAGCGATGGCGCGTTGGTCACTGCCTGCACACCAACAGCTTTGCCGTAAAAGGAGGCTTTTACCCCTAAACGGGCTTGAGATCAGCGCTTGCTCCCTGAAAGCTTTAGCTTGTGCTGGCTGGTCTCCACACATGCTGGGTCCGGCTGGAGGCACCAAGTCGGGGAGCCTGGTTTTTGCAGGACGGGCAGTGTGGCCATGCTGGGCTGCAGCGTCGCTCATCTCGTGGGCACCAGAAGACAACGTCGGGAAGCCCCTGAAGATGCGAGTAACTTAACTCTGCCAACATCTGCGTGGTGATCTGGCCTCGGCACCCAGGCTGCCGTCACACGGGACACCGAGGGTGAGCCCAGATGGTGCAACGAGGGGTTTGACACCAACACGCAGGAGAGGAACACGGCACAAGAGGGATCATCGGATGTTTGCCCAAAGGAGTTTGAGAATCTGACCCCGGGGGGGGAATTAGGAGTTCTAAAATTGAAGTATTTCAGGGGATTCAGGGCCGCTAGCACGGCTTGGCGCCAGGAGTGGTGCGGCACGGAGGCTTTGCAGATGCAGCTCTTCCCCATCGCCCTTAGTAGGACAAGCCCTTGACTTTGAGAAAAGGCAGAACAAGCCCAGAACAAATTATATAACTGCTCCTTTTTCATCAACCTCTTTCCCTGACTTGTAGGTTAATTGACTCCATTTGTGTGTCAAGGCCACTTAGGGCTTTTTTCTATAAATGACTCCTGCCTCATCTGATGGCACAATTAAAGGTCTGAATTGGTTTTAAAGCCAAAAAAAGGAGGGAGAACTGAAAGTTTTCTAAGCATCGCATGTTGTGGAAGGATGGGATCCTTCCTGAATCGTTAGTCACAAGTTTTTATTGCCACCTTTCCTCTGGTTCGCTTTCTCTGCAGGAAGGGACCGGGGCTTGCTGGGGATGCTTTCCTCAGAGCCGTGGGAAGGGCTGAGCCTTGGCTGCTTGGAGACACCAGCTCCACTCGGGAGAACCATCTCACGTGGGGATAGGAGTCCCGCGCTAATGCTGAAATTCTAGGGTGGCCTTTAAATTGTGTTTCAAGGCTGAACAGCCTCCCTGTGCCAGGGATGTGGGATTTCACCTGGGGCCCCTTTGCAGAAGCCACAGGAGGAGCTGCTGCAAACCGCTTCATAGGTGAAGTTGGATTAAAGAATCTGAGTGAACTGTGCAGAATACTGTGTTTATGGCATGTGTCATTTGGATTACAGCACCCAGCTTATCTCCCTCTCCACTGGGGCACATTTGTGCAGGAAAGCCAAGTTTAATAAGAATCTCCATTTAACTCTTCATCTATTGAAGCTTGAGTGGGAAGCATGGGGGAAAAAATCTGCTTTTCAAGGTTTGTTCCGTATTCAGATGGGCCTCTGTTGTCCAAAGCCAGTTTTTATTCAATCTGGACTTAGTGTTGGGTAAGTAGATCTAGTTATTATGAGAAAAAGGAGACTGGAGAAATAAATGTTTGGCTAATCCCTGATGAGTTGGATCTAAAATACCCTCTCCAACACTAGCAGTGGGTTAACCTTCCCCAGGAGGGGCCATGTTAGCACATGGGGCAGCATGAGGAACCGCCTGTTTCCCCTCTTGTTGCAGATGATGGACCAATGTCCCCCTTCCAGTCCAGGTCCGACCCTGCCTCCAGTGCATCTCCAAAATGGCAGCACATCCTAAAAAAATGATCCCCGTGGAGGGCCTGGAAGTTCTCTGGGATGTCTGTGGGCAAGAGGACCTGCACAGAGATGGAAAGACCTGAAGGCCATGGGGATGGGCTTGGAGGAGCAAGTGCCCAGCAAGCCAGCTCTGACAGACTCCTGGACAGGCTTGGCTCAGCTGGAAGATGTTTGCTGCAAATGCCTTTGCCCTTTCCTCCTCATTTTGTCTTTTTCAGGGAGGCTCTGCCATACCAGTCCGTTTAGCAGCAGCTCGCTCCGTCCTGTCCCTGGCTGTTCCCGCTGCCCCGGATCAGCAGGTGTAAATCCAGCCCCGAGGTGACAGCACTGCGACACCCGCGCTGGCTGCCGCAGCGAGGATCACACAGCCGGGCGGGAGCCCGTGGTCCGATGCTGCTGCACTGTTCATCTCTTTGGAGCTGCAGCTGGGTTGCGCAGAGGTATTTTTGCTTTGCTCCACAGTGCATGTAAATTATCTGCTCGTAAATGTTATCTGCGCCTTCCCAAGGGAGCTGCTGCCTTCCTCCCCTCTGCAGCCCTCGCACGCTCGAAGCCTGTGTTTGTAATCGATGCAGCTTCTGCTTTAATGCTTTACTCCACCATAATTCAGCTGATCTCCATGGCGGTGTTTCTGCTGCAGCTCCTGTAGGTCCTTCACTCCAGCTGGCAGAGGGCTTTGTGGCTGTGTCCCCGCTGGTGTCCCCGCTGGCGTCCCTGCTCACCCTGCAGCCCCACCAGTGCTCTGTTTTGCCCCCACACCTGCAGTGCTTGGAAGGGCTCTGGGAGCAGCTCCCAGCAATCACATCTGGGTGCGGGGGGGTGCTGGGGGGTGTTTCGGTGCCCATGTGCCTGCGCCAAAACAAAGGTGCTCGCAGGTACTTTGCAAAGCCTCTGAAAAACTCCCATTGAAGAAAAATACTGTTTGATTTCCCCTGCAGAAACACAAGCCTGGGTCAATGCCACTGGCCACCTGCAAGGTGAGCCTGCCTGAGGGTCACACTCTGCCGCGCTGGTGAGGAGGCATGGGACACAGCACATTAAACCAGCGCTGTTCTCAGAGCCGATGCACGGCAGCACCAAGGCATGAGTAATGCAGAAATACGTCTGTGTATTTGCTGGGGTATGTGGTGCTGGTGGTCTCCTCAGCCCTGGATGTTGGAGTGTGCTGGGGGAGCAGGTGCTGGCTCAGCAGCTCCCCTGCTCTGAGCATCCTTTGGGCTCTGGGAGCTGGATGTGCCTGGTCCTGCACCAGATGGAGGTGACTTCGGGAGGCGGGAATTCACACATGGCAATCCGACTTCTGCTCTTACATTAATCAAGAGGATTTTGGACAGGGTAACAAGCATGAATTGGGGCTCTAGGCTGGGCAGGATGAGGTCTTGGGAGACTTTTTAATTCCTCATGTCATGCAGTCCATGGGTGGGAGCTGCAGCTGGATTTGGAGCAGCGGTGTTGGGCAGAGGCTGGCCCGTGCTGGGGAGGGAGGTGGGCTGCAGTTCCCCCGCCAGGCTCTTGCCCCTCTGCCAGCTTCGCTCAATTATGGGAAATCCTTTAAGCTTTCGCATTAGTGCTCTATTTAGGTCTGCACTGTATTAGGGCTTGGCATGGGGAGCAGAGTCACATTTCTTGCTTAATAAAGAGTGTTTTAAAGGCATTTTGTCGTTGTGGGCCCAGCACCGTGAGCCAGGATGCTGGGACGAGCGGGGTGGGTGCTGTGGGAGGTGAGGATGCTGGGCTGGCTCCCCAACCTGCCCGTACCCTGCCAGGTGCTGCCTGCACAGGTCCAGCACCTGCAGCCAGCCCTGTGCTCGCACCCTGACTATTGGGGCACGTGCAGCCAGGACAGAGGGACCTGGTCTGCCCCATCACCCACCCAGCGGGGCACACATGGGGTTGTGCATCCAGGGCTGCAGCCGGGGACCTCCCAGCCTGTCTTTATCAGCATGGCTGCTGGCAGAGCCCAGACACCCTCCTGCCAGGCTCCGGGGCTGCTGTGCTGGCAGGAGGCCCGTCCTGCTGGCAGTAAATGTGTCATCGGATGGTGATCAGGGATAATGAGTCACGAACGCCCACTGCCAGCCAGCCAGCCCGGCCAGTCTTGGCGCAGGGCTGCAGCACACAGGCAGGAGTGGGGAGGGAGAGCTGCTCCAGCCCGAGCTGCATCGCTCCTCCTCTGCCTCTCCCCATCTCCAGCCTCATCGACCTGCATCTTCTACAGGACACCGAATGATGGAGCATCCCTCCAGCAGTGCTCGCCTGGGGCTGGGGTGACAACTCCACTCCCCTGGTCCAGCGTGGGGACATGGTTGTCCCCCTGTACCCCTGCTCAGAGGTGCCCAGCAGTGCCACAGCTCTCCCCACCACTGTGGGGCAGCTTGGCAAGGATGGGGCCGGGCGCTGCCTGCCAAAATGTGTGTCCCCTGGACTGCAAGTAGCTGAAGCTGGGGCTGGGCCAGCTCAGGCTGTGCTACCGGGAGCAGGAGGAGCCACCCCAGACTCCTTTTTGGTGTGTGTTTTTCTTTTGTCTGATAATCATTGAGAAAATGGAGTGTTAGATCCAGATTTCAAACTGCTGGTGGTGTTGCAGGATCCTTGTGGGTCCCATGCTCCTGGGAGCTGCTGCTGAACCAGCCCCAGGAACCAGAGTGGCCCCAGCACATCCTCTCCCAAAACCCACACTGGGGTCCCCAGGGAAGGCCCAAATCCCTGGCAGAAATCATCCTGATGGGGAGAGCTTTTATTTTCTTTCCATCTTTGTCTTCTCCAGGGCTGGGCTTGATTATTCCTTTCAGCAGCACAAAGTGCTAGAAAGGCTCAGCAGCCAGAGATCAGTTTTCTCTGCTCTTGGTGCAACGTTTCTGTGTACGAGGAAGCGGCTTTTTTCTCCCGTTTGCCATCATGCTCAGACTTGGCTGGTGACACCAGGGACAGTGGCAGCCGCCTGGCCCGCGGGAGGGCGGCAGGGACCCGCAGAGCCGAGCAGCCCAGCCGCACACCAGCCCTCACCTGGTGCAGCGTTCATGGAGGATGTCGAAGCCTTTTGCTCGCGGGCATTGAGGAGCAACTGGTTCTTGCCAGGAAAGAAACCCCAGCTCAGCTCAGCCACCAGCACCGCTCTGAGGTGCAGCACAGGGTGGGGACCCTCAGCTGCTGCCTCTGCTCCTGCTGCGCCATCCCTTTTCACTCACCGCAAAGCACTGGCTAATGGAGGATGATTTTCTTTCTAGGGAACGTGCAAAAATTTGTGTCACCAGGCATAATACACAAAGAACTTATGTTTAAGTGATCAGAACATAGTGATGGTACAAGGTATGAAGATTAAACACAGAGGGATTCGAGATGCTTTGCTTTGCAATTACAAAGACAAGCTAAAAATAAAGAAAAAAAAAAAAAAGATACTTGTAGAATTTTAAGAGGATGGGGAAGAATTTGGCATGGGATTAAATATTGGTGGAAAGATTAGAAAAGCAAAAAGCAGGAGATGAGAAAAGCCTAAGGGATGTGGCAGATGGACCAGATCAAGGAGAGCTGCCAGCCCACGGATGAGGACAAGCCCAGGGATGAGCCTCAGCACTTTTCTCACAGTATCCTGGGTCCACAGCCCCACACTGGACCTGCCTACAGCTCTGCCATGGCACAGGCAGAGGAAAGAGCATCCCCTCCCCGGCACCGGCACCGCCGGGCTCGCCCGGGGGCTGCTTATGCCGAGACATCTATGCTGCCATGGATGGAAGGAGGCAGTGGAGTCTTGGCCCTGTCAGAGCCACGCTCGCTGTCACCAGCCATGGGTTTGATCCTCTCCAGGCTGCACAAATTAGGAAATTCTTTGAAATACCAAAGCGCTGTTCTGCAAAACCAAACCAGCCAGCAGCCCCTTGCTGCTGAAGGCAGAGATATAGTTGGGGTTTGGATCACCAGCTTTTATCCACAAAATGAATTTGAGCAATTTCTTAAACTGCAGAAGAAAATACTAAAGACTGCAGGCAATTCCGGCAGAGACCTCTGGAGTCCTCCCCAGCACAGGGAGCCCCAGCAAGGCTGTTGACAGCCCGCGCTGCTTCTGGTCCTGGCTGGCTGGCAAATAGTAATTCTGGGGTTTTTTTTCAAGTTGAGAAATTAACTGTGGTGCAACCTCCTCCAATTTGAATACTCTAATTAAGCAGTTTCAGTGTTTTTCTCCTCCAAGGACCTTCCCTGGCCAAGCACTGTAACCCTGTGGCTCCCGTGCTGGGCTCCTGGAGCAGCCAGCCTCTGAAGTCTGCTGGTTCAGCTCTCTTGGGTGATGGTGACGGATGCCACACGTTATCCAGGCTGCGCCTTCCTGGGGTGGTGCGAAGTCCCTCATAGAATGTTCTGAGTTGGAAGGGACCCACATGGATCACTGAGTCCAACTCCTGCCCCTGCATATGACAACCCCAAAATTCACCCCACGAGTTGTCCAAAAGTTTCTTGAATATTGTTCATCCCGCTGGTGCCTGGATTGCCTCCAAGCAGCCAGGTGTCATCTCCAAGGGAGCTGACAGGCTCAGGCGTGGAGGACACACAGCTTTGCACCATCAGCCTCCTTTGCCAAGAAGGCTGATAAAGTGTCTCGTAATGAGCTCGCTGTGTTCTCGCTTCGCAGACAGTTTTATTCGCTTGTTGTAAATGCAGTCTGGGGAGAAGCGCTGCCTGGCTGGCCATTGCTCACGGCTCTGCCGACGCACTTGTCTGCAAAGCCTTTTCCTCCAGCTTCACATTGATTTCCTCCAGAAGCATCTCAGCCCATGACCTGCCTCGATAGTCGTGAGACCCACATCGAGGATGTGTGCCTGGCATGGGGACTCTCTGGTGACATTGCTGGACACATTTCTGTGTGATCTGCTCTGGGTGAGCCTGCTATAGCAGGTGAGGTGGGCTAGATGATCTCTGGAGGTCCCTTCCAGCCCCAACCATTCTGTGATTCTGTGATTCTGTACTGTGTCTGTGTCCTCAGCAGTGCTGGGGAAAAGCGATGGGTGGGAAAGCAAGTGCCATCCATGGGTGAGCGAAGCCGTGCCATGTGGATGTGCCACCCCCCAGCAGCTGGTGACAGTGACATTGCCCACCTCACAAACAGCTTCCACATACCATGAGCTCTGCCAGGACTTGACTTGTGTGTGTGCACATCCCATCCCAGCCAGGAGGGATGCACCGGGTTGTCCCAGGCAAGAAGCACCAGTATTTCAGCAGAAATGTCCCCATGTCACCAAATTGACAAGGCGCTCAGCCGTCTCAGTGACGCTGTTTGTCCCAGGGCTGGGGATGACACCGGACCGTGGTTGTAATGGTCTCAGGTCATCACACAACCTGGCAGCTCCCGCCTGGGGATTCAGCACGCTTTAATGAGCTCAGCGCTGGAGTCTGCACCGAGGAATTAACAATTTGGGATAATACTTGTCACCTTGCTACGAGAAAATTGTCAAGTGAAAAGTACTTTATTAAAAAGAAGAAATGTTTTTGCTTATTAAGATCAACATCATATTAAAGTATTTTCTCCATTTCCCGTTTGGGCTGAATTTTATGTTTTCGTTTTCTCCGCAATGGGAATAAAGCAGAGATTCTCACTCTAGTTAATTGTTGGCTGCTTCATTTTGCTAGCACATTTCGTGTACAGGTTTGCACATTTCTGTAGCACTTCAATTGCAAATACTGCAGGAATATAATAAAAAAGGGGAAACCCAGGGAATTTTGGAAGTGAATGGGAACTCTTCTGTTAGACATCAGTTTAAAATTGCTTTATTTTCACAAATCTTAAAAATACATCTTGACAGTGTATTTACCTTCCTTCCTCCTTTATTTTCATTTGGGGTTTAAAGCAACAGGTTTGGTTTATGTGTTCACTGTTGCCTTCTGGCTTTTGAGCCTTAAGGAGCTGTATTTTCAGTTTTACTCTACAACAATGTTGGTTAGAAACTTTATAATATGCATGTATATATATTTCTAGGGAGAGGCTGTCACATGTGTTGGTGATTTGACAAGGATGAGTCTGAGGACAGGCCTGTCCCATCACCTTTGAGGAAATTCTCAGAAGCCCAAGGAGAACGTGCTGTGCTGGCATCATGTCGTGCACATGGAGGACGGGCCACTTTTTGGGAACCATCAAGCTGTGGCTCAGCGCAAGCCCGACATGAATACGATGAGCGACTGCTGGAGACGATTCCCGGGCACTGCAGAACAGATTATATCAGCTCAGACCGTGAAGGGCAATGAGGAGACAACTCCATCTCTGGAGAAAATAGGAAGAGGAGCGACCCGTGAAACCAGCGTTCTCACTGCATCACCAGCATCCTTGCGCGGAGCAGGGACTCATTGCTGCCCAGACACTCCGGTGACTCCGGAAACTGCAATCACAGCCACAAGCTTTGCCTGGGGAGCATGGCCGGGTGTAGCAGCAGCATCTTCCCTTGCTCATCAGCAACAACCAGCTCCTGGGACAAGGTACCGTGGCTGGGGAGCAAAGAGAGATGCTTCTCCTCTCAGAAATCCAAATAACCTCCTTGTTTTGTGAGCCCCGCTTCTACCCCAGAATCAATAATTGCTTTGGAAAATGTCCTTTAACTATTTTAAGAGCCAGCATGCCTTTTGGTGCTACTAAAGTAATGGCTAAAAGCTGACAAATGATAGAAATAAGAAATTTCTGAGAAAAGGCCTCAAAATTTGCCTCTGAGTCATCTCTACATTGACAGGAAAAGCTGGTGAAGAAGAAAAGTATCTCTGCAGGCTGTACTGCCTGAATCAGCCCAGAATTAGAAGTCTGGGCCAGGTGAACACATCCAACCCCTAAGACATATTTCACTGTCATCTGGCAGAGCCGAAATCGAAAGCTGTCATTATGTCTATGTGACTGGTACAACAGGACCTCCTTGAAAGAGCCGCATGTGAGAGCAGCCCCCAGTGCTCCGGCAGCCGTACGAGCCCCAAGGAGTCAGTCCCTACCCTGCAGCTTACAGGATGAACACCATAAAGCACAATAAGTGGATTAGCAAAACTGCTGGAAGGGGCGGAGAAGAAATGACACTGGGTTTTAAGCTGGTTTTGCATGTATTTACGCAAATGATGTGCCCAGCCAGAGGTGAAATCCAGGCTAGCCCTGCTGCGGATCTACCCAGCCGCCTTTGCTCGCAGCCTGATGCGGGCTTCCTGGTGAGAAAAATCCGGTTTATAGCTCGGGTAGACACGGTGAGTCACAACAGCGAACTGGCTGATGATTGCAGCGTGGACACCCTGCGAGAGGCAGCAGCAGCAGCCAGGCAGCATCCACACCAGGGTGGGGAGGTAGTGCGGTCCCACACTAGGTTGCTCCAGACTCCTCAGTCCCTCCAGAGCTTGGGGCTGCTCCTCTGCCACCTCCTCAGCCTGGCTCTGCAGGACAGGGTGCTGCCTGCCCCCCCTCCTGCCTCCCTCCTGGACACAGCACCAGGCAGGATCCGTCTCTCACATTGGGGATTGCAGTTATTCCTGGCTCTTGTTTGTGCCATCTGTCTGTTTCCTGAACAATCCCTGCAGGATCTGTGTCTTAGCAGGTTAATTTAATAAGACCCTGCTTTATTGTTGCTGACTGCAGGCATGGCATAGAGCAGCTGAGTCCATCAAGAGCACAGAGCTGCTCTGGCAGCAATCAAATCCTGCCGAGATGCTCATTTGGGAGGTTTGTTTTGCTGAGAGAGGGCAAACCCTCCCGGGGCAGTGCTGAGGCCTGCACCTTTCTCCTTGCCAGGAGCCAGGGAGAAAGTGGCAGCAGACATTAAATCAGGACTTTGAGCCAGGATGTGCCGCATCTCAGCGGGACGGAGGCGAGGGAGTGGCGGAGCGGCCGTATCGCAGGAGGTGACTTGCGTGGCCAGCTCCGGGCTTGGCCATTTATGGCAGAAGCAGATATTCCCATCCGGAGTTTCGAAACCTTCTACATCACCAGCTATTTCTGTGGCTCCAAGTACGTGGTAGCCTACAAGGCGGTGAAGTAGCTGTGCAAAGTGTTTAATGAAGGGAACAACTCGCCTTAAGGGTAATGAAGAGTCTGGTGCACTTTGAGATCAGGCTATTTTTTTTCAGCTGTCAACATCTAAGGCCAAGTATAAAGTGCTGTGAGTTGGGAAATAAATCTCCAGGAATCCAAAGCGATACTGATTATACACCAAGGACCTGGAGAAGAAAATAAAGTCCAGGTTTCCAATCCCACACCCAGCTGCTTGGGCTGTCCACTCAGCCCAGGAGCGAGGCGTCACTGGTGAAGTTAAACTGCATCAAAATCTATTTGTTTTTTCTTCTGCTTGCCCCATGGCTGTGCTCTTTGCCCCAATTCTCCCTTAGTAATTCCTCACCCATCACAAACATAATGGACCAGCAGTGTCACAAAGACATGCACATAATGAACCTAAGTGACCGTGTAATCTTATTATTGTCACCCTCATCCTCCCTTGCCCCCTTTCTCCCTCCTCCCCATTTGTCACTGTCACTGATTGTGTCATGGTTAAAATTAGACGGGAAGCTCCTCTGTGAGAGGCTGCATCTTTCCTTTATCCTGAGCACCTTGAGTGCATTAGGTACTTTGGAACTACTCATGATTTATAATAGGGTTGAAGTGGGAGGCAGCCTGGTTTAATGCTCACCTTTTTACAATTTTGAGCTGATTCACCAGCCTCATGAATATCATCTTCCATCCAGGCACATCTGCCTCATGTCAGCAGTTCACTTGACAAAACAATTTGGGAGGCGATGGCAAAGGAAGGAGAGCGGCTATTACTTACATGTAATGAAGAAGAGTGACTGAAATTTGGTGTAACTTATGTAAGATTTGTTCTGGTGGCTAAAAGTCCTCACTGAGCTTTCCCCATAATGGACATATTCTCTTTATGGCAATAAAGTGAATAAAATAATGCTATTTGCAAAAGTAGCCACTAGCAGGGCCACCTCACAGTGCCTTGTCTGCGTCTTTAGGTGATGCTGAACCTTGACCAGGCACCTCTCCAGGGCCCGCTGGCAGCGCGGGGTGGACATTGTGGACAGACAGCGGTGCCTGGCTCAGACTTGCAACCAAACAGGTGACGCGTAGGGAAAGGGACAAATCCTGCGTCTCACACGTGTCTGCTGAAATTCCGCAGCAGAAGCAGCGACCTGGTGCCCAGAAACACATTTAGTCGTACTAGGGGGCAACTTCTCCTATGGGTGCGAATGCTTCATGCAAACGATCGAGGTGGGTCTGAAGTGACTGGGGGCTTTTATTTTAGAAAGTGAAATGGAGAAATAAACTTAATAGCAGAGTCAATTATACTGTTAAGTAGGCATTCTTTATTGACAGCACTGGGGAATTATTCTCCATAAGCGCTCCAATGACTGGATGCTCTTGCATTGCTTATATTCACACGATTATTACATATTCATTACAATTTTTGGAATTTTTTAATCATATAATACATCTGTACTAAGAAATAATTTAGGAAGTTAGAATTGTTTTGTTTCTTACTTACAATACAACTATTAATTATTAGTCAATTATAAGCTAAGCATTCTGCTTCTAAACAATGTATTACTTAATCTTCTCTCTCTTGTCATGCAGAAGGATCTAAAACTTGAAAAATATCCCCTCGTTTTGCAGGTGGTTAGCAAGCATCGTGTCAATTGGTTAATCATGGGTAATCTTTTGTAACTTAATCACAGCATACTTTAATTTAGCAGCTTCTCTTCAAAAGAAAACAGCTGTTTGTTCTTTCTAGTTACTTCCTTTTAACAACGGGGGAAGAAGTACTGGGGTGATACCGACAGCGCTAGGGGGTGCGCACCGAGAGAACCCCGGCGGCTCCTGTGCCCGGTCCCTTGCTGACACCTGCTGGAGTCACGAAGCCGCCCGAGTCACCGAGCACCCCGGAGCCACCTCACTGGTTTATTGGGAGAGCTGGTGCCGGTTTTGGGCGGCGTTTCGTGCAGCCGAGCTGCGACACCTGGTGCCTTTCGCTGCACCCGTGACAGGACAAAGCCTGTAAGTAGAGGGAACACCTTTTGTCAGTCCGCTTTACCCCCTGCGCGCTTCCAGACGTGTAAATCACCGTGACCGTGGCCCCTGTCCCCGCCGGTGCCACCGCACCAGTGACATCTGTGTTTCTAATTATTAGACTGTATTTTATAGAATTATAGAACTCATAGTTTAGGGGAATATTAAGGTAGCAACCAACCCTGTAACCACAGAATCTTTGCGTAAGCAGACCTCGTAACCATGGAATGTTTGCACTTAGTAATCATACCCCGTTCTTAAAACTGACAAAGATTTAGGACGTATTCTTTTAAAACAGGTAACTGAGAAGTAACTGACAAACGTGCGAATGTTATTTAGAATTGTTTAAACGTTCAGCTTGTGTTAGAATAGACGTGGAATATGTTAATGGTTGTTAAGAATTGTAAGGAATATGTAATTCTTCTGTGGATATAAGCCATGTATGACCAGCTGGTGGGCGGCGAACATATGGAGGGACAACCCCGGTGTTGATTAAGAAATGCTACTTTTAAATCCCAAAAACGTGGTTTTAAGAGTTTATTTGCCGATTTTACGGTATCACCAGCAGGCACCCCGGCGGGGCCCTGCCCTCCCCAAAATCAGCTTCTGCTGAGCACCGAGGGGGAGTCGGCCACCGCGCTCCTCGAAGAAAACCACCTTTAAAATAGAACCTCTGCTGTGACTAAGAATGATTTAGACGCTGGGGGCAGCTCGGCCCCGCAGCCCGCGGCGGGATCGGGCCCGACCGGCCGGTGCTGGCGGGAGGGGATACCCCGCGCCCCCACACAGCTCGGCGACCGCCCGCCGCGGCCGCCATCTTGGGGCGGGTCCCGCTCGCGGCCGGGCAGGTGCCACGCGAAAAGCCGTCCCCATGCCGGAGGCGGCGGGGCCGTCTCGGTGCCTCACTCAAACCCGTCCCCTCCATCTGCGCAGGGCGGTGACGCAGCACGCCGCGGGGCGGGGCCCGGCCGCAGCTCCGCGCCGGAAGGGACCGGGGAGCGCGGCAGGGAGGGGCGCGCCTCCGGGTGCCGCAGCGTAACCCTTCCGGGCGGGGGCGGCCGCTGCCGGGCGGTTCCCGCGGCGGAGGCGCGGCGGGATGGAGTGAAGCGCGGCGGTAAGGAGCGGAGCGGGGCGGCGGGCGGCGGCGGGGCTGGGCTGGGGCTGTCTGGGCCCTAACGGCTGTCTCTCCCCCTCAGGCCGGCGCGGGAGCAGCGGGGCCTCGCCCTTCTCCTCAGGCGGGCCGGGGCTATGCGAGGGCCGCGCTGCCGCCTGCCCTAGGCCCGGGCCGCGGCGGCGGCGGGCCCGGCGGGGGAGCGGCGAGCGGCTGTGGGGCCCGATGCGGGAGTACAAGGTGGTGGTGCTGGGCAGCGGGGGGGTGGGGAAGTCCGCCCTGACGGTGCAGTTCGTCACCGGGACCTTCATCGAGAAGTACGATCCCACCATCGAGGACTTCTACCGCAAGGAGATCGAGGTGGACTCGTCCCCGTCGGTGCTGGAGATCCTGGACACTGCGGGGACCGAGCAGTTCGCCTCCATGCGCGATCTCTACATCAAAAACGGCCAAGGCTTCATCCTCGTCTACAGCCTGGTCAACCAGCAGTCCTTCCAGGTAACCCGGTGGGGAGGCGGCTGGACCCTCCTCAGAGCCGTTCCTGCCCTGGGGAAGGCGCTGGGCCGAGGAGGAAGGTTTAGGGTCAGCCATGTGCGGGTGTAAGCGCTCTATCTCTGAAGGGGCCAAAGGGAAAATGCCCTGCTCGAAGGCACATTTACCAGCCCGAGGGGGAAGCTCCTTGCTTTGCTGGTACTTGTTAGGGTACCACCCTGTTAAATCCCATGCAGTGTTGGAAAACAATGACCCACTCACATTTCCCGCATAGAAATCTTTTGGCAATCCCACTTTATGAAGAAATCACTCTATATTAAAACCGAGACTTCCTCTTTTTTTTTTTCTTTTCTTTTCTTCCCCATCCCCCCCCTCCTTATTGAAAGGCCTATTTCTTCAGTTGGTCTTGAAGAGAGTCTTATTGTTCTGCAGTTGTGACTTGTTAAGTAAGCTGCTATTTTGCACCTTCTTCCCCTCAGATATATTCCTGTCCAGCATAATCTCGATGTTTTCACAGAGAAGGTGGTGTACTGGAGAGAAAAAGCAAGTCATATGTGATAATTTTTCGGTCTGGATTTCATTTCTACTATTAAAACTCTCCAAAAATTTGAAATATCTTAGCCAGTAACTCATCCAAGATGCCTCTAGAAATGGGGCTTTATTTATGGGGAATAAGTGGATTTAGCAGCACTGCATGCAGCGCACTGCATGCAACTACTACATTGGCTTCAGTTGCTGAGTTGATTGTATTCCAGCTACTTGGCAAAACCTTGCACACCCCCACTGAAGCAGTATGTTTGCTTCTGCTGAAGGCTAAGCTTTATCTGAGCAGAGGCCTCGAAATAGCCCATGTGCAAGCTGAAGACATACTTTATTTGGAAAACAACAGCAATGACATTGGGATGCTTCTCCCCTTGTTTTCACTTATTTTGGGGACCAGCAAGTCCCCATTATTCAAGGAATGGACATACAGTCAGTAGTCCACCCTGCTGATATTTAATGATTTTCGTCTGTCCATGGCATGTTTACTCTGCAGCTTGTAGGTGTAACAACTCTCTGCAGTTCTTTTACACAGTGGTAACTTCAAATGCTTAATTTGCTGTGTCTCAGAACTATGCAAGAATTTGTAGAACTTAGTAGTGCTGATAGTAACTCAAAACGGTCAGGGGGCAGAGGAGGCTGACTCAGACTTCCAAGTGTAAACTCCCAGTGTTAGCTCAGACTTGAATAAATGCATCTCTAGGTAATAAAATCTCTTTACAGTATCTAATTTGATTACTTACATGTGATTAAATGTCTTCACAATAAATTATTCTAAGCATTCCAGAAGTGAGAAGACTTCATTTAAATTACAAGCTTTCTCAAGCTGTAAACTAAACACAAGCTTCCTAAATGATGGTGTAATGGTACAGGTCATTCGACTTCAGATATTTTTTTTTCAGAAAACTGCAGTCAGCTTTCAAAGCAGCTCTGCTGCGTCTTTCTCTAGCTGAAGCAAAACTCTCTCTTAGAATACAGAAGTCACTTTCTGTTTGTATATATGCATGCATTTTATAAAATATGTATGCATTTATGTAAAACTAATAATCTTTTGTTAAAAATGAATAGTGAACTTCCTCTGAGTTCTAGATCTGCATGAATTGAAGAAGGCTTCTGATGTATTTTGAATGTTCAGTTGCATGTGAGGGTTATTAAAATGTGGTTATGTAGTAATTTCATGTGATTATTTACCCATACTAACCAATTGGATTGTTTGATCAGGACATCAAGCCGATGAGGGACCAGATTGTCCGGGTGAAGAGATACGAGAAAGTTCCCCTGATCCTAGTGGGGAATAAAGTGGATCTGGAGTCGGAGAGGGAGGTCTTATCTGCAGAAGGCAGAGCCCTGGCTCAGGAGTGGGGCTGTCCCTTCATGGAGACATCAGCCAAGAGCAAAACAATGGTGGATGAACTGTTTGCGGAGATCGTCAGGCAAATGAACTATGCCTCCCTGCCTGAAAAACAAGATCAGTGTTGTACAACTTGCGTCGTCCAGTGAGAGAAATTAAGAAAAACCTCAATCATGGCCATACAGAGCAGGTTGGTGGAGCAGTCATAACTAATTGAGGTGCATAGTCGTGCTGTTTAATTAAGCAGATAAAGCGTGACAGGGAGTCTGAAATTAAGGAGTCTAACCTGGAGGTAGCCTTCCTCCAAAAGAGATAGAAGCTTGTGCATTTGGTTGCACATGATTACTCGAGTCAAATGGATTTGTCGCATTACTTCAGTAGGGTTAGTCAGGGAACGCTACATTTAGTTGCAGCAATTTTACGAGACAGGTTATCTCATCAGCACCTATTTTGAGTGTCATTGCGTATATGACGTTGCATTATCCTTAATGATGTTTTGTGATGTTGCAGTGGGTTTCATTCTTGGTTGTAGTTGGTATCTGAATTATTTTCAAGTAATGGGAATTACTTCGGAGTTCGATGGGATTATTGTGACCGAGTTTCCTAATAGTTTTGCTAAGAAGACTTTGAGCTTATATTAAAAAAAAAAATCTATGGTACAGAAACTGAATGTACTTCGAGTACATTTCAGTGGAAGAAATTTAAAAGAGAACCACCCTGAGTTGTGAGGAGTAGCTTGAAGCCCATGTGTACTAGTCAAGGGCATGTGCAAAGAGCTTTTCAAGTGAAATTTCCAGACCAGAGAACACACTATAAAATGGCATCCCAGTGCCCGACTGTTTCCTCTCCGTGTGACTCATCAGAGGTGTGGCAAGAGTGGAATGTTGAGAGGGGCATCTATAAACCTTCCCCTGTCGTGGGCATTGCTTTCGTTTTTATTTTTTCCGCAAGGATAGCTGCTCTTGGCCCTTCGCACGCTTGGTGGTTGTTGTCAGTACCTTTTTCACCTGATGGTGTAAATGCATCTGCTCCTCCCCTGCGTGCAGCGGCGCTGTCATTCCTGTGCAAGGCAGTTCTGGACCCTTCTGTTCTTGTTTTTGCCTGTAGCCGTTGCAGGTCTGGTTTTACCATCGGCTTGAATCCATGACAGGGGCTCCTCTGTGTATGCTCTGTGTGCAGCCAGCCGGTCCATCAGACCTTCAGTTGTCTGTTGGATCTCTCTTGGCGAACAGCTCGATGTGATCTCTGAGGGCAAGTGCAGGGATGAGGGAGGACATGGAAATTTGGGGGAAGGAACTCTTGAGAGCTGCACTGATTGAGGCTTTGGCTCCAACTGCCACATTAGTAGCTCTTGCTCAAGTCAAAGGAGCTTTTTGTGTCTGAGTGACTAGAGGGAAAATAGTTTATTACCGGAAGCTTTGGACCATGTTACCTCTTTAATCTTGAGTGCAAGGTCAGAGAGTGAAGTCTCAAAGCTTGTCTTTGATATTGTTATCAAGTGCTTTGTGAATGTAAAATTTTAGATACTCATGACCCTAGCAGTGTCATACTGAAGATAATACACAATGTTTTTATCTCCAGTTCCGCGAAATAAGGAAAGGCTGCTGTCACCACGTAAGAGGTGTGTGCTTGCTGAAAGGTGAGCAAACTGCTTGTATTGGAGCAGAGAAAAATACACCAAGTCCTTCCTCAGTCAATCCGTAACACATGCAGATTGTAGGAAGGAGCAGACCAGATGAATTACTGCTTTTTTAATGGAGCGATGCAGGGTTAATATCTTGAATTATATAGTATAGCAGTGTAATGTTTTGGCTGTTTCTAAGTCAGCTTCACAAACAAGAATGTGGACTTGATGTATCACGCCAAAGCTTGTGGCAGTCCCCTGGGTTACTAGTGGTTCATCTTGTGCAGGTTGCTGTTTTCCACTCTGGCAAAATCAGGCCTTCTGTCCATAAAATGTATACATTCAGAAGGGGATATTTCTAAGGGAGGCTTTTTTGTAACCTGTCTGCCCCTGGATTTAGCATTAAATATCAACTTTAATCTTAAAGGTGAAATTGAGGTGATATAGATTTCATCTCCTTCATTCTGCCTAGCTCATAGTGTTACATCAAGCTTCTAGCAGCAAAATACTTAATGCTTCTAGGAGATGCTGCTTCTGCACAGTGCAATCTCATCATCTGTGCCAAACTTTCCTGCCTAAGCAGTTTCCTGTTCAGTCCAGATCTCACCATGTCTGCAAAATCTTTTCTTATTTTTGGTCCTTGCTCTTCACAGCCTTCGTCCTCCATATCTTTCATTTCAGCCTCACACTTTTGGTATCTTTTCTTCTTCCATGCTCCCATTTTATTCTTGTTCTTTGATTGAGTAGGTGTAGGTTCTCATTAATGTTATGACAAGCCTTTACTGCTTGATAATTTCTGTCTGATGTGCTCTAATGTAGGAGACCTGCTGATGGTCTCCTGTGATAGCTTCAACCAGCTTTGTAATTCTTCTGCTTATCTGTGATCCAGGAACAATTGCTGCTTCTCAAACATCTGCTTTAGCAGTGACCCCTCCCAGGTAAAGTGAAACTGAGGAAGTGGAACCAACTGTCTGAAAAGCTGTGTGTAGGAAGTGAGCTTAAACTATAGCTCTGTCCTGGCATGATCTTCACCATCTCTGAGTTCTGTGACCAGTCCATGTCAAGCAGGAGTCTTTAGGTTAGTTAGTTCAGAATGAATTAAGTACAACAGTTTGAGTCTCTGCAGTTCTGATGGAGAAACCCAGCGGAGAGGTGTATGATATGCTGGACCTGATTTTATCTAAGGCTGTTTCAGTGTCAGTTCTAACTAACAAGTACCACTTATCTCTTTTTTGGTACTGACACCTCAACCTATCTGTCAAGTATGATGTTGTATTGGTTCTTTCATGACATGTTTTAGCAGCACTTGCTTAAATTACTGTTCCAGTCAGCCGCCTTGGGTGAAATGAAGGATGGAACATAACTACATAACCAGGATACCCCATAGTTCCTTTTAAAAATGTGTGTTGTTCTTGCATCCTGTTTCCCCCTCTTCCCTTTCCTGCTTCTGCAGTGAGCTCCTGTCACCTCATTATTGCATTCAGAGATGTGAGATTTCCCGTAGCTGCTCTCTGTTCCTTGCTCTAGTATTTCTCTTGAATTCTCAACATGACAGTGGTTTGTATTTTAAATCTTCTTTAAAATATGGCACCTCTTACAGTGCTGGTGTGTTAAGTTTTCTGCAGAGGTACTGATCGCTGTGGGAACACCTTAGTATTGCGGCAAAAGGCTGATGCTGATTAGTGATTTCTATCCCCTTCATTCATGAATAACTGATAGAAGCACACTTTGAAGGAAGTGTACTCTGCTTTAGGGATAAAAGCTGAAAGTATATTGTCTTCTGGTCTGTGTGGCTGTGCAGCACAGCCAAATTTATCACACTAGATTGTTTAACACCCCCCTCTTTCCTGCCTAGTCACAGAAGAGAATAGAGTTAGAGAGTGCTATAGAAATTTCATGGGCAGGCAAAAGCGGATAAGGTACTATACGGTGCTAATTGTAGTAACTAAGCGCAAGTTAAATAGAAAGATTACAAATCTGAATCAAGAGGTCCCTAGCCTGCAAGTACAAGGACACTGAAAGAGCATGTGGAGGAAAATACCATTACTTGCTTTCTCTATTCTTACTATCCCCAGCAGTTCTTTGCTGGCCACAGCACTGGATACTGGATTTAGGTGAAGTTTTGGGATCCATCCAACTCGTGCAGGATGAGAAGCTGCACTGTAAATGGTTTGCCTTTTCTGTGCGCTAAGAAAAAACAAAACACCTCTTAAGTGGGTCTAATCCATCCCTGTTAAAAGTTAAGTGTTTGCTGTTTGGACAGGGCAGGAACCCCCCCTGTTTAAAATGCTGTGTGGTGGGACACATGATCACCAGAGTGGGTGAGAACTACTGTTAGCTGGAAAACAAACAGGCAAGCAAAACCTGGCTATTGGCTCCTGTCAGTACAGGAGTACTGCTCCCAAATGTTGGGGGTGACCTGTTAGGCAAGTAGGGAAACCCTGACTGTTGGAGCACTCTGTAGTGACAAACTGTTAATTGAGAGCAAATCAACAGCTGAAAAGAAATGGTGCAGTAGGTAATGTAAGGACCTGACTCCTATGAAGGAATTACTTCAAGAATTGAGAAGACTCATCAAAATCCCTGGAAGGCCAAGTGTCAAGCTTCAGTGAAGTGCAAGCATACATGTATGTAGGACAGACTTCTACAGACTGAGCTTCGGCAGAAGCTGTTAGGATATATCTGCAGATAAATCTTTGTATTTCTGATAACTTGCTTGCACTTCACAGGATGTATTTGTCACATTGGTGACTACTTATGAGTGTGCTTGATTGAGTACAGAGGCTTACAGTTCTGTCCCTGCTGGGGCTAAATCTGATGAATGCTAAGGGGATTTTTTAGTAGTAACTTAGAGGATCTGGCTGCTGAGAACTCAGATATCAGAACTGATTACTTGGCTCACCTGCCTGTTCCCAGAACTTGTGCAAAAGGCCATCGCTTCATGTTAGTGGGTGCTGTAGTGCCTGCTCACCACCAATGCAAAGCCTACTGTATGTGTTTCTGTACAGGAGAAATTAAATTTCCTAAGTATTTCATATCTTCAGAAGCAATTCGGTATCCCACAGGGGCAGGTGTTACAAAGTTCATAGCAATGAGTTGTTACCTGCTTACCTCTTGTATCACCAGAATTAGAGGAGGAGAATTTCAACAATGCTGCTTTGGAGCGAGGCTTTGGAGCGCACCATGGAAAACCAGCTGTTCCACGCTGTGGGAGAAGCTGAGTTTGCTTTGAATGTGTATTGAACATGGCTTTCATTAGTTATTTTGTTTAAATTGCAGATAAAACTCAGAGGAAACGTGCACAGATGCTGCTTTGGAGAACTTTCAGCCCAGGTTGCAGAGCTGAGCCTTGGTAAACCTGTCTCTATTACAGCACATTGCCATACATCTAAGTGCATAAGGTTGGTGGCCTCCAGGATCCACACACCTTAATCAGAATGCTTAGCATGTTTACCATAAGTTTAAAAATCTGTTCTTTATCTATCAGTCCTTTTATAGCTTTCTAAGTTCATATAATGGCTAATATGCAAGAGTTCATTTTTAATATTTTAATTGATTTCTTTAATCAATTTCTGAACTTGTATTTATTAAATACTTAAACTCAGTATTACCTACTCAATGCCTTTTAAAAGAAGAGAGTTTTAATGGAGAATAAATTGAGCCTTAAACAAATGGTTACTTCTGTATATTACCTCGCATCAGTGCTTATTTCTGTTTGCAAAGTTTTCTCCTACAATGTACTTGGACATTCTTTGAGACTTTTTGTTTACGTGTGACAGTGTCATGAAAAGATACTGAAGGCACCTCTGTTGTATGGATGTAGTATCCCTTTTCTTGGCAAATGCAGCTGTGATATTGGGTTTGTAACTGGTCTGATTTGGCAATAGGGATTACCTGGAATGGGATGTAAAGTCTCCAGCTGATGTTTCTTTTCTTGCAATCATGGGTTTCTTAAACTCATTTAATCAAGAATTACAATTGTAGCATTGAAACATGGCAGCACACTTTTCCTTCTACTGAGTTTCTAAACTTGCTTGTTTACAAATAGCTTCTTTATGCCTTGAAAAGGGATAATTTATCCTTCAAAATGGGCTGTTGGCCTCGTCAGTCAGCTCAGCTTTGCCTGGCACATTAAGAGACATCTTAGTAGACCTCTGCACATGTAAATCTAATGCAAATAAGATCACTTTACATTTTATACTTCCTAATGTTTGTCTTTCTGAATAATATTTTAAAGCAATATTTGTTAAAGTTTTTCTTGCACTGTCACAAATTGCTTTTTAGTTATTTTTTTTTCCCGATAAACAAGTTTAATATTAGAGACAAGTTGGTGTAACAAGGGGAAAAGCACCAGGTTTCAGTGATACTAACTGCAAGTGTGCTTTGAACAGCCATTGCCTTCCTTATTGTTTACCTGATCGACATTTTCTCTGAATACTTGAAAATTTTAACAATAACACAGGTATAAAGAGCAGAATGAAAATGTACAAAGAACAGATGAAATCTTTTTGTTCAGTTTTATTAACATGTTGCATACATGAGAGATTTTTCTAGCAGTGGTTTAAAATGTGTAATTTTTTTTGCAGAAATTTAATAACTGCAGCTCACCTACTGCACCAAAGTTCTAGGTTTTTAGGAGCCCAGCTTTAGTCATTTGAACATGCTTCTAGAATTGTACATTCTTTCCCTGTAATAGCTAAATAACTTTGAGAAAAGCTCCAGTAAAAGCAGTGATGGATATATGAGGTTAAGCAGTTTCGAACTTATGAATTGTATTGTGGATGATGGCATTCTAAACAATAAAAGATCACCGGTACAGTATCTCAACATTAATGTGTTTTATTGTTAATAATGCAGGCTGACTTTACAGTGTTAGCAGAAATAAAGATTCTGAGTCTACATTCAGTGTTGAATTTGAATCCTTCAAAGAAGAGGACACCAGGTTTTCTGCTTGGGTAGCGAAACACCTGATTTTTTAATTTTATTTTATTTTCCCTGTGGGGTTACTTGAATTTTTTCCCCCCCCTTGTTTGTACAAATTTCATAAGCAGGCTGAGGCTAATACTTAGGTTTGCACTTTAATCTCAGAATTAAACCAAACCTTGCATTCAAAGTAGATTTTTCTTTTTAAGTGGTGGTTGTTGATCTTTTTCGTAGGTTGTAAGGAAGTAATAGGAAATAAAAGTAATCCATAAAAGATCTTAGTTTTCCTTTGTCTGAGGGGGGGAGAAGTTGGTTAATATGAATCAGTGGTTCATTCCTATGGGTAGTTATCAAATCAGTGTTCATTATCATTGACCTCAGCATGAAAAAACGAAAAAAAAAAGAAAAAAATAAGAAAAAAAAGCTTAAAAAACTTGAACTAGCTTAGAGTGACAGGACTGGGAAAATGAGAGATGGTTTCTTCAGCACACTGTGGGGGGAAAAAGGGACCAAAAGTTATTTTAGGCTTCCTCAATAGATTGCATGTGAAGTTGCTTATTAGAGTAAGAGGCTAATAATAAATGCAATATGTATTGTCTTTACTATGGCATCTGTTTAGGAGTTGTTCAAATCACTGCAGTAGGGCTCTACAAATAAAAATGTAACCTAACATCATGTATCTAATGTACTGTATCTTTATCAGTGATAGGTGAAATCTGGAATAACAAGTGCAAAAATGGAACAATTACCTATAATGCTTTGTAAAAAGTTTTTTTCCAGTAGAATTCATTCTTGTCATTTTGTAAGACAACCCTACAGTCCACCTGTTTGTAACTTTTTTAATAAAATAGATACCTGTATTACCAAACTGGGGTGAGTAGTCTGTGTTCAGTTTCTTGTAAAGTGGGCTGAAGTGACAATCTGCTATTTATTTTATTTTGCTGGTTATTTTAAGCACAGTGACATCAGAGCAGCGATGGTGCCCCTCCTCACAGGCCAGTAGGATGAAGGTTTGTTCAAAAGAAGTATCTGCGTTTTTCTTGTCCAAGTCTTTAATGTTCTTATTTTTCCTACAGGCTGTGTGTGTGAACACAGCTGTGAGTCCTGACAGCACCTTGCAGTGTTTCTGTAGCTGCTCTCTACCATAATAATCCAGAACTGGCATCTTTCCACCATTCTAGCAGAGTGAGTGCTCTTGGAGCTCTGCCTCAGGAGAAGCAGAAGATTTTTCTAGAAAACCTTCCAGCGGAGAGTGCCCAGAGCAACTTGATAACAATTAAATGCTCAGGAAAAGCCTTGAGTTTGCCAAGTCGCTGATTGTCATCCGGGCCCTGTAACAAAAAGCACATCTTCCTTACCACTTACAGCCGTGGTACTGACCTTTAATATCGCATTTGTAACTAAACCCATGTGTTAATGTAGAATGTGATTTATACTTTAGAAAAACATGCTACCTTAGTACTTGCAGTCCTCAGTGATGTGTCAACAGACAAAACCACCTAGCATGCTCACCACCCCTCCTCCAGCTAAAACAGCCTTCATCTTATCTTGAAGGTAGGTTGCAATGCTGTTTCTTCTTCCTGCTCACACTTCCTTCACTGTGGTGGAGGAGTAGTTTCTGTCTTGAGAGGAAAATGACAGAGAAGAAAGGCAGAGTATCCTTCCAAGTGATATTGGATGAAATTTCTGCTTCCTTTAACCTTGGCGAGGGGCTGGGGGTGAAGCACACCCTGTTCTGACAGGCAGCCAACACGTCAGGACTGGTCTGCTTCAAGAGGTGACAAGTGGGTTGGTCACCGAGTCTGATTTCTCATGCTGTTTAAAAGAAGTTGTAATTGAGCAATAATATTCCTGATTCCTTGTGGCACTTGGTGCAACTCAGCGAGTTGCTTCCTGTTCCTTCTCAGAGTCTGGGAAGTGAATGCAAGTACAGCCAGTAAGTGTCTGTGGCTTTGCACAACTCGGCTGGTAGTTTTAAGGAGGTCTGCAAGATTTATGTTTAAGGCCATTATCTTTTGAAAGTCTTGGTGCTGAGAGTGACCTCAGCTGCCACTATACGAGTAGTTGAGTGATGTCCTTCATAAAACAGGTGTGACAGCATCACATTGCTTTAAATCTGGGGTGGCTGTTTTGGGGGGCTGTATAGATGGAGTTTCATAGGCAGCTTTTTCTTTGGTGTAACAGCTCTTTTACAAAACTGCACAGGCCCTCCAGAAAGCTCTCCCGTGTCCCATTTCCCCTGTGCAGCCAGAGGACGGGTACATCCTCCAGTGTGTTTGGAGGGCAGGAGCTAACCACAAACCAGAGGATTCTTCTCCCCCGCCCAGCACGGGTGACACGTAAATGAGTCGCTAATGAGAGCAGATCCGGGCCTTGCAGCCTGGCCGGCTACGCTTGGGCGCGAACCCGCAGTGGGGACAGCGCTGGCAGGAGCTGCAGGAGACACAGATCCCTGCGTGGGTGGAGGAGAGCTGCCGGCCACACCTCGTGTCGAGCAGCGCGCCGCTGTCTGCCCTAATAGGCTTGGCTGTGATTACAGTTTGAAGCTAGGTGGAAGTGTCTAGTCTTAATTAAAATGAGATATGGATTCTAAAACAATACACGTTGACTTGTTTGAGTTATCTCTGCTGAAAAGCCAGCAGTCCGGGCAGCTTGGTTTGCTGGTAGGCGCTTCGGTTTGGTGAGTCACCGCTCGCTTGCTCGGCAGCCGGAGGAAGCGTTTGCAGAGCTACTGGAGCTGCAGGCGAGCTCCCCAGCACAGGAGGTGGCCCTGTGCTCTGTGCCCTCTGAAAGTGAAATAATGTGACTTTTTTTTAATTAGCCACTTTTATCTCTGGCTTGTCAATACAGCTGTGAGGAGCGGAGACGGACTTTCATCTGTAAATCGGCAACAGTGCTCAATTCAGGGGTCAGATCCTACGTGTAGTAGTTTGTTGGCTCTGCTGAGGGCAGCATTGAGCTTCCAATAGCTTGGCTGGCAGTGGTGATACAGTTGCATTACAAGATTGTAGGGGGTGCAACTTTCTTGTTCTCCGTGGAAACAAAATAGTATGGAAGTAACTAACTTGCCTTTGATTCTGCCTTTGGAAGCTGTGGTTCCATTCCAGTCCCCCCAAAAAAGTCTGGAGCAGTAATTGCAATAATTGCAAAAATTGATGGGGAAGAGTCTCTTGTGTTGCAGGAACCTGCAGAATGTTCACCCATAGGCAGGCTTTGCTGGTCAGTTGGTTTGTGTTGTATCTGCGCTCCTCGGTGTTTGCTGGTTCTGCCCGAGTGTGCTGTGACAGCTTTCTTAACACTGGCTTACTTCCTCCAAATCATCTTTCTAGTGATCAGGCTTGCGTGGTTGAGACACCAGGATGCTGCCTGTTACTGGATGACCTCAATTGTTCTCGCCTCAGAAGAAAAATGGTAATTGTAGCACTTCCCTCCTGAGGGCACGATGTGGGAGGCTGTGTTAGAGACGGGGAGGGGCTTGGACTTACCTGGAATCAGATGCGCCAGCGTTGTAGAATAATTCTGACACTGGACTTCTCGCATGTAAGTAAATAAGTGGTCTAGAACCTAAAAAACAAAGTTAAAATTTTATTAGATTTATTAAAAGCATTAGTATCTTTCATACATTTCTGAAACTAAAATGTAACTGATTCACTTCTTATGCTTTTACTGAAAGGTATACTTGATAAATCACTGTAACTCAGTAAACCAAATGATCAGTTCTCTGGGAAATTTCTGGCACTAAGTTTTTTGGTTTTGTTTGTTTTTTTCCTGCCTCTAGGCTGACTAGTTCATCCAGTTTTATATCCTTAGAAGATCTGCCTTGACATCAGATTTAAATTATCTGGTCAGCCCATAAAAGAGAAAATATATTTGCTTTTTGTGACATTCCTTAAGGGCTACTTGTCTTCTCGGGAACTGGTAGATAGGATGATTAACCATCAGCTTGGGATTCATCCTACCTTAGGCCTTTTTTCTTAAAAGCAAATTAATAATGATCGTGTAATCAGCAACAGCATGGCTGCTAGGAGAAAAGAAGCAGAGATGAACTGAATTTTCAGCAAAGCTGATTTACGTTGGAAAAGAGAGTGAGCTGCTCACAGAGCTTGGCTGAGTGCTGGAGCAAGCGGTTCTGTGCAGGTGGTGGGGATGTTCAAAGCTGACACGGGATGACCACTGCTGGAGGAAGGGGCGTGTGTCCTCTGGATAGCTCCTGTCTCCGTGCGCTGGGTTGTCACGTGTCATCTCCTGAAGTCCCTTACAGCCCTGCGTCACGTTGCTGATCCTGGCATTGGTTTCCATGCATTGTTCCAGGAATTAGCACAGACTTGCCAGATGTCCTATGTCTAACCTCAGTAATGCAGGTGTATTTTTAACAAGTTAGAAGAAAGATTTTTAGCTTTGGGGTCTGTCCAGTGTCAGACAGTGGTTAGAAGCACTTTGGAACCCAGCTATGTTCCTTTCCTTTCAGCTGGCTAAGCTGTTTCTCTGTTGTCAGCACAGTATCTCAGGCTATCTGAATTGTCCCATTTTGGGGCCCATATTAATAATTTAGAAAGGTTTTATGAATGTAATTCTGAAACCTTAGGACAGTCACGATGTAGGAATGTTGCCTGTTCTTTGAAACACATCTGTCATCTCACAGCTATCACCATCTGCCAGAGGGCCCTGGAAGAGGAACCATGAGACAGGGGTTACCTTGGGCTACAAAAGTACCAGGCTCCCAGCTTCAGGTGGTTGCTGCTCTGTCCTCCACTGCCTGCTCTGAAGAATGGCTCTGACACGACTTTAGCTCTGCTTTGAGCTATATGCCTGGAATTTGGCAGGCTTTAGTAGGACTGAAGTGTGATAAGGGTCTTTTGAGGAAGAATAAAAGGAAAAGAAGGGAGTGGGGGAAGAAAGTCTACCTGGGAGGGAAACTTGTTAATGAAACTCAGGATCAAGATCCATATGTTGAGATGGGTCTGATCCATTGGCCTGGAGGCACTTGGAAAACACGTGCATTTCTTTGCCTAGATGTAATCAAGGCTTACTCAACCAGAGCTAGTTGTCTTGAGCCAAGAGGGAAGCCACATATGTCATGAAAATGAGCAATATAGTTCCTCAGAACTCCGTCCTTCCCACTAGGATTTGGTCTCTTCACCCAGCATTACGGACTCAATTTGGCAGCTTCCTCAGATGAAGCCTTTGGCCGTATGACCCTTCCTGATGATGCTCAGCAAAGGTTTTCACCATCCTGGCCTTTAATTCACTTCTGAAGAGCTGCTGCTGCTTCCAGTCTTGTAACTCCCTGTTGCCAGAGCTGTGTGAGCAGAAGAGCAGACGCTGCCCACCTGTCAGGTCAGATTTCTGCAGTGTGCTACACGGGGGTCTGTGGTGTTTTATTTTCCCCTTGAGGTAGAACCGATGAAATATCTGCACGTGGCTCATGGAAAGCCTTAGGGAGGGGGTAGACTGGTTTGAATTCCCTACAGCGCTGGTGAGGACGGAGACCCTGGGCATGTGGAGACCTCTTGGCAGGACCGTGGGATTGCAGGTGAGTTTACGCTGCTTTCGGCTTGTTGGTGTGGGGATGTGCAAGCAGAGCAGGAACGATTCGTGCTTGAAATGAATTAAGGACAGCAGATACGTGTCCTGTGCTTTGCACTGCTACATAGATGTAGTGAGGTGCGTCTCTACCTGGAAATGACCAAATGCCAGGAAGTGCCTGAGTCTGGAGGCACGAGCACTCCTGTGACTCAATACAACCATGCAGCTTTCTTTTTCTGGATAAATGGCTTTCTCATGTCTTGGAAGTGATCTGTTTGAATTAAACATCACAGAGTGCTTTTCATATAGCTGTGCCAACAAGAACGCAACTAGCATATTAAAAAATGAGATAATGTGTTCTCAATAATACCAGAGTCAGGCTGTTATTTGGTTTCTTGTGTAGCTTGTGCTATCATTTGCATTTGCCTACAGGAAACTGCTTCAGTGTCTGGTAATAGTTTCATAGAGCATATAAATCTGAAAAAGGAAGAAAAGTCAACAACATACATTGATGAACACTAGATTGTGTTATTTATTGCTCACCCGTGCGAACAGAACTGTCACCCGTATTTGTCGTTGGGCACCAGCACCACGAGAGGGAGCCGGGAAGCAAAGATCTGGTTTGTCCTGGCAATGGGGCTGTGGGCTGGAATGCGCGCACTGTTCTGCACAGGTTGAGAACGGAAGAGAAATGGAAATAAATTTATATTTCAGGACTTCGGTAGCACCGTGTGAGTATATATTAACAGGATTTTAAAGAAAGTTTTGCACTTACAGTTAGTTTGTCTATGGGGTGTCTGGAATTGCAATTGTATTTGGAGACTTTTGTGCATAATCAAGGTTATTTATGATTTCCTACTCTGTTATTACAGGTAGGTATAAAGAGCAATTTACCTCAGCTGCTGAAGCTGAAAGAAGAATATAATCACAAGAATAAGATTTGATATAGTTCTGCTTCCTTGAACATCAAAAACCTACTAAACAAACAAAAAACCCCAAAACATGAGATAAGCCCGATTGACTTTTAATTTGGCTTAGTGCTTAAACTCAGCTAAACTGATTTATTCTTTTATTATTATTGCAGCCATGTCCAGCAGCTGAAACACCACCACGATTCTCACCACCTCGGGGTCCTGCTCTGCTCCCACACACGTGCCTGCAAGTTGTACTGACTGTACTGTCTGCTGGTTCTGCTGGGATACCTGCCTGCACAGCAGCCAGACCTCTCCCAAAACCTCTGTCTCTGTTTATCACGTAATCCTCACCAGCTGAATATGCAGCGAGCATGTAACTGTGTCATCAGCTGCACCAGAATCACCGGGTGGGAGACCGCCAGACAGCGCAATTCTTCTTTAAACTTGTCTTAATCTACAGTCTAATGCTATGGGTGTTCACCTTCGCTCCTCCTGCCAGCATTCGTGCACAGAAGCTGCTCCACTCCCGTTGGTCTCATCCAGTTTTTCAGACAAGTTATTAGTGCTGATGAGCACTGAGGTGTCTGTGGAGTTGCTTTCAGCGAGTGAATAATATTTGTCATGTTGCTTTGCCGTAAGTACAGCTCTCGGTGGGAATGTTAGCGAGATGAGGAGGCACCGTGGTGGGATGTTGTTGGGTAGGATTGGGGAAAACTGGAGAAAAAATGTTGCTTCATAACGTCACCTTCCGTGGCAGCAGGGTCCAGTGTATTAAAAATCCAAGGGTCAAGCTGGCTGAGCAAACAGCTCTGCAGCAGTCCTCGCTGCTGCTGCTCGGTATCTCCTCTCTACCTGCTGGTACAGCTGCGTTTGCCCTTCACCTTTTCCACGTTTTCTTGCACCATTTTCACATTATTCCCTGCCCCTGTGGATAAGGAGGACACATGTGCCCGGCTGGAGATCAGCACTGACCTGGAGCCAGGATTGCTGGTGCTCCTCATGTGTCCTGCTCTGTCTGACCCCGAAGTCCCCTCCAGAAGAAGGAAGGAGATGGATGGGGGTAAAATGGGTGTCTCATCTGGTGGATCTCACCTGATCTCAGCAACAAGCCCCAGGTCACGTCTCTTCAGGCCTTCCCTTACTTTCGTGCTCTGAAAAAGTCCTCATTTACCTTGTTTGCCTCTGACGGATTCACACTCTCTGCATCAATGCCTCTATAGGGTAGCTAGAGGCCCTGATAAACCCCAAACTGCCCCCTTTCTTCACGCCACAGTAGTGAAAAATAACCCTTTTCTTCCACCCACAACCCAGCTGGCTGGTGCTCAGCTTCTAATAGCATCCATGGACCCCAGGGCTGGTGTCCCCAGCAAGTCAGAAAAGCCTGTAGCAAGGTTTGGTTTCCTCTGGGGTTTGAGGGCTCTTCCATCACATCCCCATACATCCTTCCTGCCGGTCTGGTGCAGCGGTGGCAGAGCCGTGCCTGCGACGTGTGAGCTGCTCACCAGAGTGCTGCTCTCTCCTCCGTCGATATGTGACTGCACAAACGTTTAAAACTGCAGAGAGAAAGTGTACTCAGCCCCTCCGGATGGTTTGTGTGTGACACTGCCCTTCTCCCATGACACAAAGAGCTCAGACCCGGGGCCAAGGGCAGCTCTGGAAATTTGGTCCTCGGCAGCAGCGCCTGCACTCTGGGTCCAGCCAGCCCCTGCTGGCCACTGGCAGAAGATGAGCTCAGCTGCTTTGTGGAGTATTTTCACATGGAAAAGCAGATTTGCCTTAACTTTTATGCTACTTTTTTCACCCCAGTTAGTAGAAGACTAGCAAGTTTTTCTGTAACTAAAAAACTCCAGATGGCAAGCTATGTGCATGCCCTGACAGGCTCTGTCCTGATATCCCCAGGAATATTTTGGAAGTGTAAGAGGGACCAGAGCAAACAGCCTGCAGTGACTTACAGTGCATGTTTCAGTGGAAACTGGAAAGGGAGAAACAGGCATAATCTCCGCAGCACTCAGTGTGGCTTTTTCGGTTTGCTGAGATGCATTTTTATCACTCTGGGTCCTACAGGAACGTGTGTGGTTGTGATTTTTTTCCAGCAGCGATAACGATCTGTTACGACAGTCCAACACCTGCCTTTTTGCTCTACTCAGTGCGTTTATTTCTGCAAGTGGAGGCTCCTGCCCAAATGCTGCCTTCATCCAGATGCTCAGGGAGGGGAAGCTGCAGCTGGAGGGCAAGAGCAGCTGGAGAGGTGAGGCAGCTCATCACGGCCCCGCAGTAGCCGGGGCAGGGACACCAGGTGAGTGTCAGCCCCAGGCACCCACCACCCAGCCCATCGCAGGCTGAACCCCAGGGGGATTTTGAGGGTGGGTAGCTGGCTCTGGCACTTGGAGGATGAGCTGGTGTGTGGAGATGTGGGGCTTTTCAGGTGTGAACCAAGAGCCAGGTTGTCTCAAAAGCTTGTGCGGCATCACTAAGCTGCCAGACCAGGGTGCCAGCTGAGAATGAACAACAGGTCCTCCTCTACCTCCACGGGAAGGACTTTCACCCGGTTTCGAGTTCAGTTGGGAACATTTCCGAGTGTCCCGTGAAGTATACCAGCCTGTCTGCCAGCCTGCACTTGACTGCTGAGCAGACAGGACCTTACCTGACCGCCGCTCGAAGCGAGCACGGCTGCTCTGTAAGTGCACATAACCAGAGCAGAGAACGGGGAACATCGGCTGCTGGGCGACTTCAGAGACAGAGTCGCTCAGCTCTTCCCCACCAGCCCCGCGGCCCCAAGTGTGGGTTTGCTTTGCCCTTGCCTTGCTCACCACCAGCTGAAAAAGCTCAATATTTATCTCAGCCCTATTAGTGCCACTCTTGCAGAGCAGCTGCACAGCCTTTCGTCCTATTAATAGACCCATAATTCACAGGAGGGAAATATTCTTTAATGCAGCAGTGATATTTAAACCAGGGGACGTATCGTGTTGTTGGTTGTTTTCTGTGTTGTTGTTGTTTTAAATTGTTTTTTAGGCATTCAATTCCTCTGCTCCAGCCTCCACTCCACGTCTGTGCAGCCTTCTCCATCCAGCTGAGAGGGAAATTATGTGTGCAAGAGGAGTCAGGGCTGCCTTCCCGGCACACCGTGCACATCACTAGCACTCCCGTGCCCACCGCACGCTCAGCCACATGCTCGAGGATGCTGCACCTGAAAGTCCAGTTTCTGGATGACTCCCAGAAGATCTTTGTAGTGGATGTAAGTGGGTATCATATTCTTATTGTGTTTTTTATTGTGGGTTTGTGTTTTGTTTTGTTTTTTTGGGTGCTAATTATTAAAGTCATTGCTGCTCTGAATGATTGCATGGTCTCTCATAGATTCTAGTTTTCAGCTTTTAAGGAAAAAAAAAAAAGCAAAAGAACCTCAACTCCAAAACAAGAGGTTACACTGCTGATTGCTAAGTGTCTTTCAGCATCAACACTCACTTGTTAACATCGTTTATAACAAAGGAGGAATGGCTTTTATTTATGTGGTGTCATCTTTTTGGAAATTGGCTAATATGAGCTGATGTTCTTGACAAGTGTTGAGTTCTTCTGTCGTTTATCTGACTGCCAGTATAAGCATTCACCAAGGAAGAAAAACCTGGGAACAGAATAAAAATAGGATATTTAACCAAACCACCCCAGTGAGAAACATCTGTGTGCATCCCTTCCTGAACATCCAGCTGGAAAAGAAAACTCTGTGGTTTTGAGAATAGCAAAGGAAAAAACTCAATCTTATTTTCTGCATGATAGTATCCCACAACACACTGTCATTAATAACTCACATTTAGTCAATGATAGCTCTGAAATAGGTTTTAAATGCTAAAAGTGTTTAATAACTGTGGTGTTAGACTTATATATATGTATGTATACAGATAACTGAAACTAGATATATCTTGACTGTGTTAAGAACACATCTTCTTACAAGTGTGACTGAGCATTTACTGTTGGTTAGGATTTGATAATCACAGTAGGAAACTGTGTTAGCTAATTCGAGGAGATTTGTCCTGGTATTTACGGTCTCCTATGGGATCAGAGAGTTTTGTATAATTTTGGGTTTTTTTTCAAGTTCTATTGCATTTCTCAGACAGTCCTGCCTCTGGTTTATAGCACAGCCTGAGAATTGCTTGGTCTCAGACATACTGCTTGGTTTCTTTGCTACAGCAATTTTGCACAAAAGAGGATTGTAAAGCAATTCCATCACTTGGCACAGCGTGGAAGTTGTTTGATCTAGTTAAATTAGTGCATCCTAGACCTAGAGTAGGTTTAAAAATGAGACTAGTGATTTTGTTTCTTTTTCCTTATTGATTAGATCAGGGCATAGTGAGAGACAATTTGAAAGATGCTGCTGGTACAATATTGCTGCCTTTTTTTCCATCTCTGCTTTCTTATTTGCCCAAAACACTTACAGCACTATAGTTCTGCATGACATGTTATTGCAGCAAATAGCTTCCATTAGAGGAACTCCTGGTCATTTCTTTTTTTAGCATGAAACACTATTGGAAACCCCTTTTAGGCATTTCATGCATTTGATATGCTGTATGGATACGATAAATGAGTAGCTGAATTAGCGACTTCATTATAAAAGGACCGCTTTGGGCTAAGTTTTGAGCAGATATTTCAAGCAACTCTTCCTAAACCTTTCCTGACTTTGGAAAGCTCTTTTCAATGTGCGATACTTCAGCGTAATGGGAGAGAAAAAGACAAAAGAGAGAAAACACACTGGGCCTGATTTCCCCTGCGCCTCACGCTTGGCGTATGTATCCATACCTGCCTCACGTGGGGATGGCCGCTGCTGGCACGAGCAGCAAGGTCTGGTTTTGCATGGGAATGCGGGGTGGGGGGAGGCGGGGGCCTGGCACATCTCCGCACACCTGGGATGGGGCACCTGCAAGCTCAGCTCTGCAAGGGGAAAGCCACTGTTTTTAAACTACCCCCTGCATCACAGGGCTGTGTCTCCCCGGTGAGCAGGTTTTCCCCAGGGATGGAGCCATTCGCCTCCACTGCCCTGGGCGATGCTGAGTTTGGAGGAGCGCGGGTCACTGCCAGCAGTCGTGGTGGGTAATAACCTGGTAAGAAATGCTTGTCTTGCCTGGCTGCCTGACAAAGGCCAAGGCCTTTCATGCTAGAAAATTCTAGCTTGGAAATCAACGTTTATAATTGTTTTAATTACTCTTGTGCTCTAGTAATTTTGGGGAGAACCGGGAGTGCTGCAGAGTGAATACTGTTATTACGCTGTCACTTTTCAGCGGCCTTTCAGCACGGAGCCAGCAATTTCATCCCAGAAGCAGCTGTGAAAGGTGGTTATTAGCGTGCATCACCACCGGCAGCCGGGTCCCTCTGCTCCAGCCGGGAGCAGCCGCTGGCGTGGGAGCTGCAGCCTGCCTTCAGCTCCATCACCCGAAATGCCATAGTTTAGCAGCTGTCTAACCTGACCTCTCTGCTCTGGCTTGCTTTTGCACTAACCCATGCTCATTTTTGGTCTGTTTTTCACAAGCTGGTAAAGGAGTAGCAGGGTTTTTGCTGGGAAGGGTCACTCCCAGGTTCATTTCTGGTGCTTTCTGGAGCATTTTCCAAAGTCAAAGGCCCTCTGGGTTGTTCCCCAGCCATGTCATACAGCACAGCAACAAGTCAAGCAAAACACCCTCTGAGTGTTTCTGTTTACTGGGAATAACTACAGCCTGGCCTCCTTTACCAGCATGTAGTGCCACTTAATTAATATTGCCAAAACGCATGGATGACCTAGGGCCCAAAGCACGTGATCTCTGCAGGGTCCTCTTGCTGTTAATTACTATTAGCTATAATAGTAGTTTGTCCCCAGCAATTTGGTCCCCAGCTGTTGGGGCACATGGGCTGACTGTGCAGGTTTGGGTTGTGCTCCCCTTTGCTCTTAACAGAGCACGTTTGCCATGGCCATCCCTGGGTCAGGCAGATGCTCATCCTAGGGATCACTCCCTGGTTTGCCAGAGATAAAGCTACCTGGACAGTGATGGTTGCAAAAGGTGAGTCAAAAGCAAGATTCCTTTCCTTTCTGGTTTACTAAAAAGGATAGAAGTGATGAGAAGGAATCTGATTTCCAAGAGCAGAGGTAAGAGGAAAGCAGAGTGCACTTGTCCTTTCCCACATGCTGAAACCAGCAGCATTTATTGAGTAAGGTTTTGGGAACAAGAAAAATCCCACAGTTCCTCCCAGGGTGAAGGCAAGGAGCTAAAACTTCTCCCCATCTCACCAAAATCCCATCACCATTGCTGTCAGCATTGTCTAACTTGCTGTTTCTATGGTGTGCTTTTTGCTAGCAAAAATCCTGCGGGAAAGGGCTGTTCAACCTCGCCTGCAGCCACCTCAACCTTGTGGAGAAGGAGTACTTCGGGCTGGAGTTTTGCAGCCAGGCTGGGAACCAAGTGAGTGCAGGTTGCAGCGTGGGCTCCTGGTGCCACACCGTGCTGTCCTGCTGTGCTGTGACCCCATCCTCACAGCGGCTGCCCGCATGGCCGAGGGCTTGCTAGCACCTCCCTGAACTGCCACATGGGAAATTGCCACAGAAGGATTTGCCACAATGCCAAAAACCCCTTGGAAGTAGGGGTTAGGAGGGGAGCCACAAGCTGGTTGGCAAAGCCACAGTGATAGCGATGTTTTATCTGTAGCCATCAGCAGGTCTGCTTGTCAGAGCTGGCCAACATTTTTGTGTTGCACTCTAGCATGATAATGCTTTTATTCCCCCTGTCACTTGTGCTGTTTATTCACCCAGTTCTTCCTTGCTTTTTTTCAGGTCTGGTTGGAGCCACTAAAACCCATAACAAAGCAAGTAAAAAGTAAGTATTTCAAGAATAAAATTATTCTAAATCACTGCCAGTGACAGACTAGTGCAGACTACTGCAGCTTTTACTGCTTGGGCATGGGAGCTTGGTTTCCAGCATTTGCCTGAGCTCATTTTGTATCACAGTATCACAGTATGTTTGGGATTGGAAGGGACCTCAAAAGATCATCCAGTCCAATCCCCCTGCTGGAGCAGGAACGCCCAGGTGAGGTCACACAGGAACATGTCCAGGCGGGTTTGAATGTCTCCAGAGAAGGAGACTCCACAACCCCCCTGGGCAGCCTGTTCCAGTGTCTGACACCCTCACTGAGAAGAAGTTTCTTCTCAAATTTAAATGGAACCTCTTGTGTTCCAGCTTGATCCCTTGTAGCATGAGGCTGGACAGGACTCTTTGCAAAGACACCCCAGCCTGTATAAAATCCTGTAGAAACACTGCTGCCTTTGCAATCTGGTATCTGCACCAGTTTGGGCTGGAGTTGTTAACAACCTGCCAGCTTGGCAGAGCAGCAGGGCTGTGTGTGTGTGTTTCTGAGATGGCAAGGCAGCAGCATCGCTCCCTGCTCACCCTCCTTGCCCCATCGCAGCTCTTGGCAGCCCAGACGTCTGCGTGGTGTGAACTCTGTGTGGAGCAGGGTTTGCACCGTGCCTCACAGGCTTGGAGATGCTGTGAATCCTGATGTGAATTCAGGTTCAGCATCCCTTGATGCGGCCACAGCCAATGTTAACGCTGTGCCACTTTCAGCCTATGACTCTTTCCACCCCTGCAATGAACCAAATTATATTTTTCCCCAAATACATGATGACCGGGAGGTGGTCAAAAGCATGAGGCCACAACCTCAGTATTTGTCACAGGGAGGCTGCAGTACAGTGTTTGCATTAATTTTCTTGTAAGAGGAAAGCCTGATAAAGAGCCTCCCCTTTCTGACTGCACCAGAAGCAGGATTATTTCAGGCACCAATTTCTTTTTCCACATCCCTTCTGTCCTGCTCTTGTAAGGTCTTGTTCCTGCAGGGGCCTCTGAGCCATCACATGGTGCCATGGGACGGTCAGTGCTTACAAAATTGCTTCTCTCCCTCCCTCCCTCCTTCCCTCCCTCCCTCCCTCCACTCTCTCTGCCTTGGGCTTGGCGACTTGCTCTCCCTCATCCTGTGGAAAAGCTTTGCCCAAACGGCCTCCTATGGAGCTGTTGCATCCCAAGTGATTGGAGGGCTGAGTTCAATGTACAGCCCTGCTGATGGTAATTACACTGGGGCTCTGGCCATGCTCCAGACCAGCATCCCTGGCACTACCCCATGGAACCCCCGTCCTGGTAGGGGGTCTTTGCAATTCAAAGAATTGCTGAGGCGTTTTCTCTTCAGTATTATTTAGGTGTCCAGCTCCCTGTTTGCTTCCACTGGTAACACTGGGGATCGGGGCAGGCTGGTTTTTGGGGGCAGGTTGGAGTCCCTAATGTTTAGGGTTTCCAGCTCTGATTTGTAAGGGTCCAGAGTAATTTACTCTGTAAGGAGACAGCATGTGTGAAGAGAGTTGTAAATGTTCTCAATAGACACGTAAAAGAAAACTTATGAAGATGTTGTGTTTTAAGATCCTAAGGAGGTTCTTTTCAAATTTATGGTGAAATTTTTCCCAGTGGACCCCGGCCATCTGAGAGAAGAGCTGACAAGGTACCGTACTTGTTCTGTTACTTTCTTACTGCACAGTTCTGTATTTTTACAATTGTGATGTATGTGTCTAATTCCTTATCTTCATCTACCTGAGCCCGTCTGTGAGCAGTGGTTATCCTAAGTACTGGAAGAGCTCTGTACTTTACAAAACAAAAACTGAGTGTCTTCTCTTGATCCTCTGTTTTTAAACAAAATCCACTTGAAGGATCAGCCATCTTAAGAGGCTGAAATTTGTTTACTGCCAAATGCTTTAGCAGTTGGGCATCGAGTCTGACTCTGCTCAGTCTAGCTCCTGCCTCAAGCTGTGTTCTGAATGAAGCACTTGAATTTTATTTTTAAAAACGACATTGTTAGCTCTTATGTTTTAGAGAAAGCATTGCAAACAGGAACTAAGAATAAAACCAAGACAGTGCTTCTGCAGAACAGTAGAGATGCAAATGCATGCCAAAGCATAAAGAAATGTTAACTCTGAAACCTATTAATGGCCATTTCAGTGGCAGGGTTGTACTGGTTGTGGTAGTGCCCAGCTGCAGCATTCTGCAGGGGTTGTGTGCTCCTCTCGTGACCTCATGAACCTGCATCCCGTGGGCGAGCGCAGGGAGAGGTGTGGGGCTGGTCAGGTCCCTGCAGCAGAGCCCTCACGCCTCAGCCTGGCACCCGGCTCTCTGCTGAGCCCGTCTCCACCAGGGTAAGCTCACAGAATCACAGAATCGACTGGGTTGGAAAAGATCTCAGAGATCCTTGAGTCCAACCCTTGGTCCAACTCTAGTCTGTTTACTAGATCATGGCACTAAGTGCCATGTCCAGTCTCAGTTTAAAAACCTCCATGGACTGCTGAGCCCATCTCCACCAGGGTAAGCTCCTGTCCCCCTCCACAGGTACCTCTTCACCCTCCAGATCAAGAAGGACCTGGCACTGGGGCGGCTGCCCTGCAGCGACAAGAGCGCAGCGCTGCTCGTCTCCCACCTGCTGCAGTGTAAGGGCAGGCGAGAGCCTGCAGAGACAGTGCCCCTTCCCCGGGTAGGGGGACAACTGGTCTTGGCTTTGGCTGTGCAGCCCGGGTCCCCCCACCCAGTGACCCCTCACAGCATCGCCCACACTTTCCTCGTGTCCTCCACAGCCGAGCTGGGTGACTTCCATGAGGAGATGGACCAGCAGCACCTGGCGACCCACAGGTATCTTCCCAACCAGGAGTATCTGGACAACAAGATCATGCACTACCACCGGAGACACAGGTAAGGGCTGCTCCACACAGGGTTGCATACCCAAAGCACCCGACGGACACCTGCCAAGGGGGCTGTCCCTATCAGCAGGCAGGGCCGTCCGCAGGGTCGGTGTGATGCCAGTGTGTGCACATCCAAAATGGATTTTCTTTCAGCCCATTTCAGCAGCTGCCTTCTCACTCTTGTCACTTTCTGGTGCCTCTGTCTCTCCAGTGGGAAGACGCCGGCTGAGTCGGATGTTCAGCTGCTGGACGTGGCCAGGAAGCTGGAGATGTATGGGATTCGCCCGCACCCCGCCAGCGATGGCGAGGGGACGCAGATCAACCTGGCTGTGACGCACATGGGGGTGCTGGTCCTGCGGGTGAGCCCAGGGCTCAGGGTGGGTGGCCTATCCCAGGGACAGAGCTATAAAGATGACGAGGGGTCTGGAGCATCTTATGAGGAAAGGCTGAGAGGGGATCTTATTTATGCTTATAAATATCTCAAGGATGGGTGTCTAGAGGGTAGGACTGAGTCTTTCCAGTGGTGTCGATGACAGGATGAGAGGCAATGAGCACAGACTGAAGCATGGGAGGTTCCACCTGCATATGAGGAGAAACTTATTTACTTTGGGGATGCCAGAGCCCTGGAACAGGCTGCCCAGAGAGGTTGTGGACTCTCCTTCTCTGGAGCTATTCCAAACCCGCCTGGACACATTCCTGTGTGAACCTGCTTTAGCAGGTGGGTTGGATTAGACAATCAGAGGTCTCTTCCAACCCCAACCATTCTGTGATCCTGTGACACGGCCTCTAGTTGGTAGGGGACCTTTCTCCTCTCCATGTGCTCCAAACCCTCCCAAATCCTACAAGAGGGAGTGCACCCCAGCAGGCCTCAGGCACAGAGGTTACGCATTGCTACAGGGCTCAGCCCCACCACCTCCATCCGTGCCGGCTGAGCGCCGCTGCGCCCGCCCCCGTGTAAACACCACAGGTTACATGGCTGCATCACACGTATTCACCATATAATCTTCCATCAAAAATAGGCACCTCACGTCTGTGCAATTACATAACGCTGTAATCACGGCGTAGCTGCGGAATAAATACAGACTTCCCTGCAGCCGGCGTGAAGCAGTGCTTGCCTCCCACACCACCTAATTTCAATCTGGGAACATCTTGCCAGAGCAGAAAAAAAAACCCAAAACAACAAGCCCTTAACCATGGGTCTGCTGTTCATAATTAGCACTGCCAGACCCGGTTATTTATTATTTATGGCTCCATAAACACCCCTCACGGATGATTAGAGTATCTGTAAACCTATTAAGATCTGAACTCTCCCAGAAATCTGAGAGGGTCTCGATGCCACAGCATCAAGTAACGCAATTTTAGCTGGTCCTGCCCCTGACACCAGTGTTGTGCAGCTGCCTCCAAATTGATGCATGATGATAATGAAGAGTAAGGTGTGCTTGCAGACTGCTTAAGCTGAGTCTAAAGGCATGAGAGTGAGATGGACTCTGCTACGCTTCCCAGAAAAGGAGAGAAGGATCTTTTTTATTTTGGGGGCCTGATATTGCATTAACTCATTTGCCTCTTGAGCTAGGATGGATGGGATGCTCTGCCTTTACCTCTGTGGGGTTTATCTTGGGATCCTGGAGTTTTACAAATAGCTTCAGCCAGCAAAGTTAAGCCTTGAATCTCAATTCCCATTTTTGGGACCAGCTGATGGAGAAGAGGGTCAACCAGCAAATCCTGACTCCCCTTCCTCAGACCCCAGCAGCACTGAGAGCTGTGTTGGGGTCTCATTCAGTGTCCTGCAAGCTCAGGACCTGGCCCATCATACTTGGGCTATTCTGAATTGCCCAGTCCTGGCTTAACTGCTGTGTTTGTCCTTCCAGGGCAATACAAAGATCAACACATTCAACTGGTCCAAAATTCGCAAGCTGAGTTTCAAGAGGAAGCATTTTCTCATCAAGCTCCACGCAAACCTCTCTGTAAGTACCGCACTGCAGGCAGCTGCCAGGCTCAGCAGTAGGTAACTGTGGACTGAGGATCAGTCACACAAAGTCTCCAATTGTGACTAAAATCCATTTCTGCTGCTCATGGGTGATTCTCCTTCCCCCACTACCACCTCGAGCATGGCATGTGCCAACCCCGTGTCCCCAGCAGAGTGACGCTGCACAGCCCAGAGTCACTGGCAACCCAGTGTGATGCTTTTGGGGGGGTCAGGAGGGCAAACAGCAGAGCCCGGCGCCATGGCCCTGACACTTTGTCTCTGGCTGCACAGGCGCTGTGCAAGGACACGCTGGAGTTCACCATGGCGAGCCGCGACGCCTGCAAGGCTTTCTGGAAGACGTGTGTGGAGTACCATGCCTTCTTCAGGCTGTCTGAAGAGCCCAAGTCAAAGCCCAAAGCCCTTCTGTGCAGCAAAGGCTCCAGTTTCCGCTACAGGTAAAGTCCTGGGGCAAAACCAAACTGCTGGGATCAGGGGGGGTGTGGGGAGGACTCTAAGCGTGCCGCCCCCCCCCCCTTTATGTTGGACCCACCTTGATGCAAGGGGATGATGCTTGACAGCTGCTTTTCCCAGAGAGACCACTGCTCGGGTCCTGCCGCATCCCTTCTCCTCCCCTGGGATGTGCGTATGCCCAGGGCTGGGGCTGATAGTGGTCTTCATGCCTTTTCCCCATTGCTGCAGTGGGAGGACACAGAGGCAGCTGCTGGAGCATGGGAGGAAGGCAAAGATGAAGAGCCTGCCCTTTGAGAGGTACTGGGGGTGTGGTGGGGGGGCAATGCCTGGGTGACTGTGGGCAATGGGATCCTCCTGGCCACGCACACACCCATGCTCTTGGCCCTGCAGAAAGCACTACGCATCCCACTACGACGAGAGGCAGTGCCGCTCCTCCCCGGACCTCCTGACAGACGTCTCCAAACAGGTATGTGAGGTAGTTCTAGGGCTGAGAGGGTCTTGGCATCACAGCTGGTGGAGCTCAGCTGGAGTGCCTCGGCTCTGGGCACTTGCTGCTGGCTCTTTTGCCCCTCTCCCCAGCCAGGGGTCTGGGCACCCACCCACCCTCTGCCCCTGTGCAGGTGGAGGAGCTGCGCCTGGCCTACGGCAGCCGGGGTCCCTACCATGCCAACGGGGTCCACACCTCCGAGCCCACGCTGGACAGCCGCTGCTGTGGCTCCGCCGTGGAGGTGACATTTGCCACCGAGCTGGAGCGCTCCAAGCCAGAAGCATCCCCCACCTTCCTGCCTCACTCCAAAAGCTCATCTGCCTTCCCGCTGCTGTATGCTGAGCTGGAGCTGGAGCGAGCATGGGAGCCCTCTGACCTCTTCAGTGCCAGGAACCCCTTGACGTCCTTTCGACCCCACCACCAGTTCACCGGGAACAATAAAAGCACCTCGGTGGGCAACATGCAGGAGGTGAGCACCCGGCCACTGGTGTACATGGATGTGCCGTGTCCCCCACCCATGGTCGCCCCAGCCCCCCAGGTCCTTTTCTACCTGGACAGGCCCCCACAGCCCCCGTGCCACGCACCAGCACCTGGTGAGGACGTAGTAGGACCAGCTGGTGGATGTGGCCCTGCAGCTGCAAAACCCCCCCGGCGGAGCCTGAGTGGGACCCGGGCTGGGGAGTTTGATCGTGAAGCCATGTGCATGGCAGCGGGCATTAGCGTGACTCCCACTGGGGAGAGCAGATTGCTGGCTCGCTCCTTTGATTATGGGCTTCAGGAGCAGCCTCCTAAGCGGTCTTGGAGCCAGTCGGACATGAAAACCATCCGATTCCCCTATGGCTCGGAGTTCAGGCCCCTGGGGCCGTGCCCCACTCTCAGCAGCCGGAAAATGAATATCTTTCGGCACGTGCCAGCCCAGCAAGGCCTGGGGCTGCGACGTTCGGCCGAGCGCTACGTGGGCAGCAGCACCGAGTCCAGCGACTCCGACTCTGACCTGCTGGCCGCCGACTACTGCTCCCTGTATGGCCGTGTGCTGCGGTCACCCATGGCCCGGGTCCGGCTGTCCTCTGGCAGCCTTCAGCTGGATGAAGAGGATGAGGAGGTGTCCTTCGTCACGGGCGCCACTGAAGAGACGACTTCCAGGGGGACCTCCAGGTATTTCACTTAGGTGCCTCACAGCAGTTGGAGGGAGCACAGGTGGCCAGCACACCTGGGGACACAGAAGGGTGACACCTGCAGGGCTGTGTATGGCTTGTGAAACATTGTGATGGGCTTGTGTTGTGTGAGTGCTCTTAGCTATAGAGGATGTGCTGAAGGACAACAGGAGAGTGTCCAGAAGTACTCAATCCCTGCTCCACACTGGAAGCTGGTGTGTCTCTGCTACTACACGTGGGAGTCCTGCTCTAGCCGGAGGGAGCAGGGCTCTCCTAAAGCCCTGCAAAGCCCTCGTGTCCCTCCCATGGTGGTGGCTGCTGGCTACATTTGGAGCCCAGCTGCTGGAGTCTTCATCAGGGAGGAAAGGAAAGAAAAGGAAAACAGAAACATCTCACAGAAGAGCGTAAGCATCTATTTTTCACAGGTACAGGAAAGCATAGTGATGGGAAAGGTGTTTGAGGCCATCCATCCTGCCTTTCCTCCCTCCAGGACAAGAGAGCATGTGTGGGATGCTTTGAACCAGAGACAAAGCAAACTGTTCTGTCTTCTCCCTGGGCAGTTCGAAACATTATCCTTCCCCAAGAAACATCTCAGCTGTGCTTGTAAATCATTTGGCAGCACCCCACAGTGAGCTCTGGGACATGGTTTAATGACTGATACTGCACAGCTTTGCTTTTCTTAGGCCGGTTAGCTGTCATGCATGGGCACCTCTGTGCCCTGCTTAATCTGGAGGAATAAGGCATATAAGGTGGGGGGGTCCTTTGGTCCCCCCAAAATCAGGCATCAGTTAAGCAGCATGGGGAAAAGTATCTCAGGAAGGGGTAGGAAAGAAGCAGGCAGCTGGTGTTTGCCCTTTGCAACCTACTTTGCCCTTGGTGATTCAAAAAGTTCCTGCTGGCTACATGAGTGTGATGTTATTTTTACCAGGGCTTGTTTCTGGCTATAAAGAAGGAGCAGGTGATGGGACTTCTCACCATCCATGGGTTGGCATCCATTGCCCTCTGGAAGGTAAAAGGTATAAAGATACTTCCTGGAAATATTTTTTTAATTACAAAAAAACTTATTATTACCCTAAAAATACATGAAATCTGCTCAGAAAACTGGAGAATGATGACATCACTGTAAGCCTTTTTTAGGGAAGAATCTTGGTGATTTTAGGAACAACTCTGTGAGACTGTAACTCTGTGTGACTGTAAATCCCAGTAAATATTCACAGCTATCACTGTAACCTCCCAGAACAGCTTTTAGAAACCAGGCGGCTGGGGCAAAGACAGAAAATAGATTAACATGTAAAAGAAACAGGGTTTAGGGGGTACCACGCCATCTGCACATCATTGTCCTTTTAGAAGCTGGACAATAAAAATCAGTTGTTCATGTCAAAGTTTTGAGTTCTTCCTTCTGCCCTGTCGAATCTGCAACTCCCCCCGCCCCCTCCACCAGCTCCTGTGCAGCCCCCACTGCTCCTTGGAGCTGCTGGTTTTGTCTCTTGCAGCTTCTTGCTGATTCCCTCTGTGCCTTCACTGTCTCAGTGACTGGGGAGACTCGCCGAGGTCCCTGAATGCTGCTGAAACAACCACATTCTTGGTTGGTTGCCCAAAGAAATGCAGTAGATCAACAAAAGAGCACACTGTAAGGTTTGCTTTTGCTCCTGCTCACCCTGTGCTGCAGAAGCTGTGAACTACAGGGACCCTCACATGCTTTTCTGGGATATGTTCTATTAGCCCTCAGAGAATGTCCCTTAAAGAGATCTTAGGGACACAGTGTTAGCTCCTGAAAGCATGTGGAGATACAGGTACAGGTCAGCTGTGCCTCAGCATGACCCAGGAACAGACACACAGTCCCACCAGGAGGGATCAGCATCCATCCACACCACCCAAAGCTCCAGGAGCTGCCAGGTCTGGCATTCAGGACTATGCTGGGAAATCGGCATTGAGAGGGAGAAACAAGGACTTGGGAACAACAGCTCACACGTCAAGGTACAACTGAAATAACCGGTAAGCCCTTCCGCACAGTCCCTGCTCAGCCCACTTCACCCAGAAGAGGCCAGAACAATCTATTGAAGTGACTGTGGTTCACTAGGGAATAAAAAAAAAGGATGGCAAGATGACAAGAAACGATTTGGTTTGCTGATAGTGTGAACTTTTACAGCACTTTGCCGGCAAGGACTGTTCCAGGGGGAGGTGGGACAGCAGCATCACACTGTCAGAACAGTGAAGTACTTGGTGCATTTGTACTGAAGTAATTTGGGTTCATACAAAATCTATCACTTACAGATGAAGTTCATCTTAAAATGTTCAACAGCTTTTAGGTGTTTATATTCAGATCCACCAACTGTACACAGTACACAAAGAACTTTGGTTTGGAGAAACACTTCAACAGGTTTCAGTGTATTTACCTTATCTCTGTATTAAGTGTAACTTAACTTATCAGTAAAATGTGAAATAAGGCAAGCCAACATCCATAGCACTAGAACTTTGCAAAGAGGAAAATAATTTTATTCCAGTGTTAAGTCATAAAACAGTGTAATAAAAATCAAACCTTTAACAACTGCTAAACTTTGTGCAAACACATTAAGAACCTATGTACTCTCCTATTCAGCTATAGACATTCAACTGAATGCAAGAACAGGTGTTTATGATACTACATGCTGACTGTACAGAAGTGTTCTAGAGTCAGAGATGGAGGGTTGGAAGAATGGTTACATTGAGAAAGGACTCATTGCCCAAGAACAAATATATCTCCCTATTCTGAGAATCAGACTACTTTGATAAAACTACTTGAGTATCAATTCTTCCCAATCTACAGTGGGAAGCCTACAAACCAAACAGGCAAGACCATTCTTGCATGAGTATTTTGATATATATCTTTCCAATAGCTACCTGTCAGCAACAGAATACTGCTGATTAAGTTACACAGGTCATCGATAACTATTAATTACACCTGGTAGGGAAAAAGACAACCATTCCCTGGAAACCAGTACAATACAGACATCCATTCTTTAGTTAAATCATAGTCTCATGATGCACTGAGATGTGAGGCACAGAAATGCCATATGCAGTACAATAAAATAAACTTGTTGAACTGACTTGAAGAGAACAAGGCTGCACTGTACACACTTGCATGGATGAGTTTTTTCCCCACGCTGTCCTAGAGGTAGGTACACATCCCACCCATGCACAGGAAAAGAAGAGGCAACATAGTTCAGCACTTTGTTACAGTCATTTCACAAATAGGGCAGGTTCCAATTTCCCCCTTAATTCACTAACTCTACCAACCCAGAATTGTTTACAGAGTTGCATAGATTAAAGACCTGATGCCAACAGGGTAGAGCCACCAGTTACAAAATTTGGGAGGAATTCTCATCATGTTTCCCCTCGGTCTCCCACATAAAAAGAACACCTTAAGGGGAAGTGACATGGAAGTAAACACATGTTTTTAACTGAGAAATTTGTATGGAGCTCTTTAGAAAGAGATTTGGGGTGAGACTGCTGAAGTGAAAGCCAAGGTAACCGTGGCACAGGCCTTTTCGTACCTTCACTCCACAACGCCGAGTTCGCAACGAAGTCAGAGCCTTTCGCCACCTCCACCACGTTGTCACAGGCTGCGCACGTTCATCTGAGCACACAGATCCTGACGACTCCTCTTCAGGACTGGAATCACACCGCGTCTATGGCGCTCCCCGTGGCGCAGCAGCGGCACGTGTCCTCCAGACAAGGAAAGCACCGGGGGACCCAAACCTTTCCAAAGCAACCGTGCAACTCTGTGCGAGGAACACCGTTCTCGGACTAGAACATCGGGTTGTAAGAGGTACGTCCACACCTCTGCCTCAATCCAGAATAAAACGCACAACAGAGCAAGCTCAGGAAAGTTTACAGAACTTAAATATTTATTTTTAAACCATTTAAAACCCCCCAAAACATTGAAATAAGCTTCATCTATAAACAGATTTACAAGACTAACAACTACAGAAGCTAGAGGAGCACTAGAATTTGTTTCTGTGATGCAGTTATTTTGTAAAGCTTCAGATCAACTGTATTTACAACTTTTGCTGCTTTTACATTTATAAAAATATTTATTTAATCCATAACATTATTGTTTTCAAAAACTATTTCCAGACTTTTTTCTCAGATATAAATTCTAATTGAATTTCAGTTATATAGCAGATGAAAGTCTTAAACAGAAACATTTTTTTTAAAATTAAAACAAGGAGTTAAAAGTAATTTTTTTTACAGTGTAGGCACCATTGAAAATAATTGTCCTTGGCATATCTAACCACCATCTCTCACAAGTGTCCTTTATAAAAACGATGTAATGGCAACTTTTGACTAAAAATGCGGTATTTACTTGCACACCATTACTTTTTCAATATTTGGCAGATATATTTCAGATTCTTTAAAATTACTTTTGTGCAAAAACAAAATGTGCAGGTCTGAACCATAAAATAAACATACCCAGCCTTTATCAAAAATAAATTTACACCAACAGTTCCACAGCTAAGTACTGAAAAACAATCCCAGTTCAAAACTTCAGCATAATATACATACTGGGTTGAAAAAGGGAAAAACAAAACCAAAAAACCAAAACAAAACAGAAGATATTACCCATCTAGCAGTACCATAAATATATAACTGAAAGCAACTTTATAGTCTTACCTACATTTATGCAAAAAAATTCACTCCGTACTGCACAGTACTACCTTTTTGTGAAAGAATATCTATAACTCAGTTATTTGCATATTAACTGGTAAATACATATTTAAAATACACTTTCAGAAAATTATAAACAAATTATGTTGATGTACTGTATTTAATGTATTTAAGAACAAAATTGTGTATAAATATCTTACAGGAGAAACAACACCACCACACAGAACGCTGGTGTTACACCGATACCTGCTTGTGAGGTATGTAGCATGTGACGCTCGGCTTCTCTGGCTCCCTTCCACCCAGGCATGTATACTCAGAGGAAAAAATTAAATTAAGTGAAATTGGACTTCAGGTTTTGTCCATTATTGCCAAAAGCCCCACCCCCTCAACTGTATTGCTTTAAATTTTCCTACCGTGACGATATGAGATTGAATCACTACTTCAAAACCTGTTCTAAAAGGTAATACATATACTGTACATCAGGATATACCTGTTGCTACATATCACCTGCAAACTATTGACATATTGCTCTCAAATATATTTAATCATAGAGCTGCCTAAAATACTGTACCAATTTAGAATTAGAATAGATACTGTTGCAGGTTTGTTTTTCAGGGCATGATAAATATATGCTGGTTGAAGCAGGTGCTACAGCAATACCCTTGCCACTACATTACATGTTTTGAATACGCTTGTGAAAAAGCTATTTTCTCTGAAGCTCATTAGTGATTTACAAAAGTTTAACTCATGAATACAAAAGACCTGCACATCTCCATGTACAGGAACAAAATAGCATCAGAACATACTGTACTTGCACTTCCTATTAACTAAAGTAATGGTTATTTCTAAAAGCAAAACTGCACCTCAACATTTATCAGATTAAACAGGTGAAACTACAATATTAAAAGTTGTTCTTTACAAAATAATTTCCTGAAAATATAAAACCATGTGCACTGCCACAAAATAGTTGAGTAGGTTCTTTCAAATCCTCAATCACCATCAATATGTTGCAAAGATCCAAAAGGCACAAGGAGCTCATGAGCTAAGCACTGCCAAGCTTGAAGTAGTTTTGGTGGGTTTCACTGGGTCCATACGAAACAGCAGTCAATTATGTGAAGTTTCTTAGGATGAGTCATTAACAGAAAACCTATGGATAAAAAATACAAGTTAGAATTATGTTAATTATATTGTTCCAGCTTGGCAAACAGCCCGTAACTATTTTTGCATCACTAAACTAGCACATGCCTTCATCTCAACAGTACATAGGAAAAACAAACAAAAAAAACCCAGAAGCAACATTCTCAATGAAATATTCCCTAAAAAGGTAAGTTGAAGATTCTCCTGTTCCCTTACTTGCTACAAATATGCTTATGACAAGATTGCAGGCTAACTTAAAGCAAGCAAGGTTTAAAAACTACAGTAGGATTGCAGCACTATAAGACCAAACAGATGTAGTAATTGTTACTGTTAGTTTTAGTCTCAAACAGATGTGTTATGTCTAACTACCAAAGCTACAAGTTTAAAGCACTGGACATAGCAGATCGTTCACTGATCGTTTAAGTTTACCCAACAGATGAAGCTCACTGTCTGTCTGTCTCATGCACCTTTCCTGTGTGTAAGTACTTAGTGTAATTTTTTTCTTTTAAAATAAAACTTTGGTTTTTGTTATCTTTTTTAATTACAATGCATACAAAAAAATTCTTAACTTACTTTTGAAATTTTTCCATAAGTTTCTTCACCATCTTATCTGTGATCCCTGGACATGTTGCTTCTGCCATATTGATGCTTTTCTCAAGTTCCTCAATTGCTTTCTTTCTGCTAGCGTTATTTGTGTCCTGCTGTTTGAGCTGAGTAGCAGAGAAAAGAGAGAAAAGTTATAAAACTTATCAGACACTCGGGCAATAACTTTCAAAGAAGTTTTTAAAGTCAAGACTTACCTCAGCAAACACAGGGGTGATTATCATAGTTAAACAACTCAGCGTTTTAACAAGATCCTGATCCTAAAAGTTAACAAATAAGGATTGCATTAGCATATTCTCATATAATGCACAGGCTGCATTTAACACAGCACGTGTGATTCTGACAGTTCAGTTGAATTCAACAAAATGCTTGAAATACATTACAAAAATAATGAAGGTACAGCACATCAACAAATGTTACGTGATGTGGAAACCGATGCTTGATGACACATCTGAAATGATGTCATATATCGTCAGAAAAGCAGTTCAGTTTTTCCCTTCTAATATTATATGAGTCTTTAAAATTCACACTTCTATGAAGAGATACTGATCTATTCATATGCGGCATCTGTTGCACTTAAGGCTGACATGTGCATAGGAAATATCACTAACAAGCATCATCTCTTGAACTACAAAAACACCATCAGTTCTTGTGAAAAGTGAGTCATTACTAAGTTTTGTCACTATCTGCCTTTAACTGGCTTCAAAACCAGCACTTCGTAAGAACTCTTCAGAGCGTACACACCGTCCCATTCTGCAGCTTCTTCGCATCTGGCTTCTTTCGAACTGTAGTAAAGCTCCACTCAGGATGGGAGTTATTTTCTTTGTTACTGGACTCCCTGAAGAAAAAGGATACGATGTACATAATACTAGCCACAACGTAACACTAAGCAAGCACAGGTAACCCAAATACATAATAAATATACACTGATTAGTTTTGTAGTCCTTAAAATAAGAAGAAAAATATGTACTGAAACATTAACCACTCTTTAAAAAAAAAGAAAAAAAAACCCACAACTTCAGAAGCTGAATAAACTGAAATATGATGAAAGCAAATGGAAGATGTTATCTACCTATAAAGCTTACCTTCTCCATGGCATCCCATTTAAAACAGATATGTGATATCCAGAAAAGCAAGAGACTTACAGAATGTATGTTGTTCCACAGGCACTGTGCCAACTTCTTCATACACCTCAACCTTTCTCTGCAATTTTTCTAATTGTGATTCATTGTTTTTGGTACAACCACTAGCCCTAGACTAGGAAATACACAGCACTTAAACAGAACTGAAATTGAGTTCAGAGAAAGTGTAAAGCGATAATGAGTGCATAGCTGACTTATGCGTTAGTCTTGAGGTTCATACAAGGGGTTTTCTTGAATGGAAAACATATGGATCAAAGACAGATACGCAGTAGAGGAGTTAATTACATAGAGAAACTGCAACAAACCTACTTCAGTAACATTTAAAAAAAAGCCCAAAAGAGACTAAACTGAAAATAAACTTACGAATCGGAGGCGTCAGAATCACTTTCATCACTACTATGTCCCTCTGCTTTCCATCTCTTAAACCTGTCAATCAGTTCTGTCAGATAGGATGTCTTCTTGGCATTTTTCATAATGAATTTGTGCTTCAGAAGTTCTTTTGCAGTAGGGCGCTGTAAGAAACACATAAATATTTAATGTTATGCTAACATTTCATGATTTTAAATGTTAATAGGGGAGATTTAGTAAGACAACTGACTTGTAGAGCTAACTCATATAGTATCAGGAAATTAGTGAAACAGGAAGTCAAGAAAAGCCAGTAATCCACATTTACGAGCGCTCTAAAAATATGACCAAGTCACACAAAGACTATACTGCTTGTCCTTGTATGCTAGAAGGTACACACCCAGGAAAATGACTAATCAAAATTCTCCAATGCAACATTTCCTTGTAAGCAGAATTCAGACAGCAAGAGTTCTGCTAGAGAAAAAGATGTAAGATTCTGTCTTCTGTCAAAGCTTCTCTCTGGCATTATCCTGCGCTTGAGTGCATTTTAAGAAGCTGCCTCCAGCACCATCACTTCTTTCAGCATTCCCCCTCTCCCTTTCAGTATTTTGAACAAAAGGGACTAGGACAGAGACATAGCTATTAAAAACACCACTACTATTAACAGTGGAAAGTATGGTCTCTAAAACGATTTCAATCAGTTATGGTGCACTACACCAGCAAAACGGTTTGCAAGCATGAGAGAGCGTAAAAAACAAAACTAAAACATCTACACACACACACACACACATATCTACTCACAAATGTTGGATCCTTGTTCAGACAAGCATCAATGAATTCTTTAAAAGGTTTACTGAATTCTCCTAATAAAGTCGGAGGATTGTTTTTCGGAATGAGAAACAGAACTCTCATCGGATGCATATCAGAGTTGGGAGGCTCCCCTTTGGCTAGTTCAATAGCAGTGATTCCCAGTGACCAGATGTCAGCCTGAAAGAGGAAAAAGTTGCTCTTAGTACAAAATTAAGGGCTAAGTATTTAATAACTGAAATAATGACATATACTGCATCTACATAATAAAACTAACTTTGGTCTAAGTAGATTGTGCACAAAGATTCCTTTCTAATACGTGGAGGCTACAATTCCCATAGACCTGACTAACTTAATCAGTCTTTAATGACAAACATCTACACCATCACTTCGGTTGCACACTGTCAGCTAGCTAAACGTGCACCTGAATACACATGCTTTTGGAAAACGCTTCAGAAACATTGCTCTTCCTTTGATTTTTTTTTCTATATAATGAATTACAAACCACCACAAATCTCCTATGTCTAATTCAGATTTTGTTTAGACAGCAGAACTGCTGCTGATGTTACTTTTTAAGCTGTAGATGCACTGAGGTGTTTGACCTTGTCTGACACCTCTACTCTAAAGAAAAAAGGCAGAGACTTCAATCAAATCCAGCGGGTGATCACTTAATTTCTTTCTCAACAGACTCTTTGATGAATTTAGCTACAAAACTATCAACAAGTAGTTAGACCTGAAACACCAAGTTCACAGTGTAAGTTTCTGAAGAATAATGAAGTGGTATTTATATTAGCTAAAGGTAAGCACTGTAAACAAATTCTTTGTATCAAAATATCTTACAAACTAGAGAATTCTTTACCAATTTAGTGATTTTTCCCAAGTGAAATATACATTACTTGCATCTTTTTAGATGAGTTACAATAGCTTTTAAGGTCACTAAAGGTGTTTCTCAATAAAAAATGGTTGGCACAGAAGTCATAAACCGAAGCTGCCTACAGAGTAAACACAGGTTACAATTTGCATCTCTCCATTATTCTTGTCCTATTTGTAAGAATTAATATTTGTATTTAATATTGAAGAATTAAACTAGCTCATTGTTTATTACTGAAACATCACAACCAACAATTGTATATTGGAGCAAAATTCGAAAGATGTGACTTGTAAATCTCTCCCACTACAAAAATATATGTATTTCTATCTTATTTTCAGTCATTTTAAAGTAGGATAGAGGGAGCAAGGCTAAAATTCAGTCCAGAAGCCAAAATATTCATCGGAAATAACCTAGAAATTGAAGTCTAAAACCCTTCATCTGTCCTACCGAAGGCTTGGATCTTCTTTGCTTTCCCACCACACGTTTGGCATAGAAAGAAAAGAGAGAGCGCATTGCTCTTGCAACATATTGAGGAGATATGAAAGGGAAAAGATCAGGTTGGTGGGAGAACATAAACGAAGAGGTGATACAGCTGGATTTGTACACAGGAAGAAGAGGAATTACTCTCTCTTCGACTGGACGGCACACATTTTTAAAGCACGGTAGAGTGCTTTTCTAAAATGCCCTAAGGAGTACATTAGAGTTGCACCACTGAAACCCTAAACCTGAGAACTACAACATACTCCTTTTATTAGCCAGAACCCTTGTGACATGTACACAAGTTCCTTCAAGCCTGAATGATCCTGGGAAAGTCTCCCGGAGCATGAATATCTTCAGGACATCTCAGATATTCAACAGTCTTTCATTTATGTGCACATCACAAGTATAGTTACATGTTTACTATTTGAGAAGAACCAGTAGGAAAGTATTACTCTGCATATATCAAAGTTTTTAGATTTCTTACTCCTATTTAAGGTCACAGAGTGCAGAAAGTCCAATGCCAGCACCAAAGCACACTGCCATTTCAGTAAGCACATGCTCTAGGTTGGCTGGTGGGCAGACACATGGGAAAAGAGGGGATTGTTCCCTCCTTATAATTTCTAACAGCAGTTCCCAACTCTCAGAACAACACAAAGGAGGTCTCTTTTTCTATGGCTAGTTCACAGAAGGAAACTCTCCTTTGCAATTAGTCATTCATCAACAGCTCTCATGGCAAAGAAACACGCGAAGTACCATAATGTTACCACAGCTGTAGTTCAAGTTACATTTTTCCTCCTCAAAGTCAGTCCCCTGTGCTAAAATCTTCAGTATGACACAAGGTCCTCAGAAATACTATTAAAGAAATTATATCCAGAGCTGTTTATAAAAATCTGAGAAAACAAACTGATAAGTTCTGGTGGCACTCTAATTTGCGAGAGCTTTGTTACTGTTTGAATTAAATGCAAAACATGGAATTGAAATTAAAAACAAATGAACCAATGAACCCAGAACACTGAAAGCATCCAAGGAGTTTCTCTGAAAGAACCTTAACATGAAAGCTTTAGTCTACTTGGTGAGTTTGCATAGGTTTTGCATGAGAGTACAGTGACATGTAACTGCTGTACAACAATTGAATTGTAGTTTTAGTTTTATTATTTGAAGCCCTGTAATTTGAAATCTGTTTTTTTTCTCCATACTGATATGAGACAAAAGGAGAAAAATCAAAGTCATTTCCATTGGGTCTACAGATACAAAGAAAAGGTATTCTACTCTCATACTTACTTTTGAATCATACGCTGACTGCTGAATAACTTCAGGGGCCATCCAAAACGGAGTTCCAACAAAGGTATTCCTCTTAATTTGTGTGTCTGTCAGCTGCCCAGCAACTCCAAAATCAGCAAGCTTAACATCGCCTTGTTCTGACAACAAGACATTGGCAGCTACCAAGGGGAAATAACATAACACCTAAATTAGAATGCTGCTCTTATGATTTTTAAAGGCTTTAACAAAGTAGCATTTAAAATGTTACGCACCTTTTATATCCCTGTGAATTTTCTTCTCTGAGTGTAGGTAGTCGAGACCTTTCAAGATTTCCTTTAGCATGGTCGCAATCTGGAACTCATCAAATGGGCCAGCACGGAGCTTTAGAGAAAAGACACATTAAAATAATTTCAGTCTTGAGATTAATTTTTACCTTGTTTTTCATATTAAATCTTAAACTTGAAACATTTTTTTTTTAAAGTTAAGAACTAACAAAATTCATGAAATATTCAATGAAGTGTGTCAACATTTTATCAGAAATAGATGCCATTGGAATGATCATCTTCACATCTTCTCTATGGATAGAAGACTGAAAACGCTGTTACTTTTCTACTCTAACGTATACAGTATGCACTCCCCTGAGCACACAATGCACATGAAAAGCTACAACTAACATTCCACAAATTCAGTTTCCTATAGACAGCAAACAGAGCAGACTGAATTTTGCACTTTAACTTATTTTGAAATAAACTGAGTTTCTTAATCGACTCTATTTACTCCGTTTTTAAAATTTAATGATGTATTTTTTTTCTCCGTACAGCATTTTTGATTTCACGCTTGCTTTTGCATCAAGAACATAAAACACTACTATAAAGCTGCTAGTATACAATAATTGTAAACTTTGCACATTAGAAAGCTATGTAAATAAAACAGATGCAATTAAGGTGGGTGATTCTGCTATTAAAAACAAAAAACCAAGAACACGGCACTGAAACAGAGAACATCCCGAAATTTTGGTATGGTAAAGTGAGGCAAATCTTGAATGTTTTTTCTTCTAAAGGTCAGTGGTTTCAATTGTCACTAGTAAAAGCCAATTCCCTATTTCTGGCACTCCACACAAGACTATCAATTACTCAAAAATGTTAAAGAGTAAGTATCTCACAGCTCCTTTCTCAAAAGGACTGAGTTCCAGAGCTACAAACTCCTATATGCTACACATAATTACTACGCTTTGGCATTCCTGTAGTTGCGTTGATGTGATGTAATTTCATACAGAAGTTTAAATACATTTGTGAATATACTTCAGCTCTTGCAGGCAGGACCGCTGTTAGCCAATATATAACCAGCATCATTCTGTAATATTGAAGACATTACGTTTTTCCTTCAGAATGACACAAACAAAGCCTGAGTTATCTGACAGGAAAGGGTGGGTCTCTGAGCTGTACTGAATGTGTGGGGAAACCACATCCACATCCAGGGCACCGTGCTCTTGTACTCTCCAACCTACAGCCGTCATGAATACCACCCCATCTTGAGTAAAACACACTTTCATGCTTAACTGAAAATGGAAAACCCAACACCTTTAAACCAGTTAAAATTAACTGTTCTCTGTGGGCACACACTTCAATCATTCAAAGACCCAATCCCAAAGGAAACATTTTTTTAATTCAAGTTTAATGAATATTTTACTGGGGAGAGGGGACAGACAGATGACTCGAAACCCAAAAAACCCCACCATGTGTGGTAAAAACAATACTTCTTCTCATACTACAAAAAATTGCCTTACATTTGTCTGAGAATAAATGGATGCTTCCTGATGCTTACAGATAAACAGTAAAAACAAACAAACAAACCAATATCAACAGAATATAACAGAACTTCCATTCAAATTTGCATTTTTTTGAGTATTACAATGTAGCAGTGATGCAGTATCAGCTGTCTTCATATTTTATAAAGAGATATGAAAGTGCAGTGAAATAAGGCTTACTAGTACTTATAAAAAAACCAACCATATACTTACAAGATCCAAAGCTGACCCTCCACCCAAGTATTCCATTATTATCCATAGTTTTGTGCCCTGTAAAGGAAAGCATGAGTCGTCAGAAGTCCAAGGCTGCCATAGAAAAAGTATTGCAATAGACTACCAGCATACTGTTAGGAGAATGCAAATGCAGAGTCCCATTAACCACCAAGTTACATGTAATTACTTCTTGTAGAATGATCACACAGTCCCTGTGCAAGGTGTCTAAACTTCAATGGAAGTTTGACTTCCATATTTAAAAAAGCAACAGAAAACTCCCCCATCACTAATCATTTTCCACTAAATGATTCCACCTAAAGGAATGGAACTTGGAGAAAAAAGTGATTTGATGATGGTTTAAGTTTAAACTAAGTGTTTTAATGTAAGGCTGTAGTTCTTACATGACTCTCTTTGCACTACAATTATTAATTCCAGCCATTTGTGATATATAAGCATTACAATTTCAGCAGGAAACTTTCTTGTAATGTCTACCATGCTTTTCATCTGAGGAAAATACTCAGAACTTAAATTACTTCTGAGTGAGAGAGTGAGCATAAACACACTTCAAAGACAACAGAAATTTAAAGCCTAATGGAGGTAGCTGCCAGCTGTCTCTTCACCTACATGGTAACTGTGCCAAGCGTGTATCTAACAAGTCCGCAAGCTCCAACTTAAGTTGTCAGATCCAGCAAAAAGGAAGAACTGACAGCCCGTGAATATGCTTGTACCCAAGGATTCGCATCCTACCAGAACATGTCTCTGCTGCCACAGGGGCAGCTCCTGTTTCGGGGTACAACCACCAGCCCGGAGAAATGGCACTGCCACACTTGGAACCCCACAAAAATGTTCCGGTTTCTGAAGTTTTCAGATCAGAGGTTCGAAATTGGCCATTAAAAGGTCGAAGACAGGAGCAATGTAGTTCAATTTCAAGTATGTCTTAAAACACCTATCTTAGGTTGTGAGGTTTTATCCTTTCTAGTAATATTGCAAGTTCATAATATTCCTTCACTATATGCTATTTGAATTCAACCTCTGGGAATACATGAGTTTCTGTGCTTGCTTTATGGAGATGTCTCAACTACCAGAATACTAGACCTGACAAATGCTTCTAACACTGATTTCTAGATGCTGACTTTGCCCTTGGTAAGTAGCTACAAAATGTGGCTGGTTCATATAAACAAAATTGGAAAGATTTGGTATCAGATCTACAGACTGCACATTTCCAAACTTGGATCTTCTGCTATTTACTTGTCAGAGTCCCCTCACTTTTCAGAATAAACACAAATATTAACCTATGGGCTACTAATCTAATGAATTCTGTGAATAAAAACATTTCTTTATTTAAAACAAAAAAGCAGTTATTAAAAATATTAAAGTGAACCAGACCCGGTGAAGTACCAGGTAAGCTATTTAAGTCTCCAGCAAATATTTACCAGTGCTAGTTCCTTATAGAGAGCATAAGCTTATGGCAGAAGTACTTTTCAAAACCTCTTGCATTCCACATTGTATGCTTGCCTACCCTACTGCCTGACTACTGACAGAAATCTAAAGAAAACTCAACAAGCAAATAAAGGTGCAGTTTCTGAAGGCACCACATCCAATTACCTTAACAAAGCGTGCTCTATTAGATTTATACTGAATTTAAAAAACACACCATTTATGAGAGTCTATTCCAATATTATGAGATCAGCAGGGAAGGGCTGGCTAATTTTAGCGGTTTTTATAAAGCCCAACTTTGTCAGCTGAGAAGACCTGCAAGGAACTCCAGTTTAAGGCAAACATTGTGGTTACCGGACATGTCTGGAGGATTTGACTATTACTTGAAAACAGTATAGAGTGAAAATGAATAAGTACTGTGTTTCTGAAATCATGTCTCAAAGAAATTGCTACTATCCACTGTAACCGGGTGTGGATATTTTCTTGCCAGGCATGAACAACCTTTTTCCTAGCTATTTTAGGTCAACCAAGTATAAATAGACAACGTAGAACAAGCAGCATCTGTAGACAGCCTCAAAGCTTTGCTGCATAAAGTGCTGTACAATTTTGATGGAAGTCCCTGGATGCTATTATAGAAATTCTCCACATTGAAAGCTGAAAAACTGAGAATAACTTCAGGCTTGCTTTGATTTGCAAAAGAAAAGAGCAAGCCCAGGAGGCTGCAGTAGTTACAAGCATAGACATTTAAACTCTTCAGCTAGATGGCACAAATAGGGAAAACAATCACAAAATTTCAGTCACCAGGAGCAGATGTATCTCCGTGGGATCAGATGGAAAGTTCAGCTCAATTATTTCATCAAGCTTCACAAATTTGCGTAACAGAAACACGGCAGTATGACAGTGACTTTTAATATCTTTAATCTTTTTCTTGCCTGAACTGATAAGGCCGTTATACATTGTGACAAGCCGGTAGGCTTGAGGAAAACACTCATTTTTGCTTTCCAATGTAACTCAGGCTGCAGTGTTGCTCTGCACTATCACTTTCAAGGGTACCCTCCCCAACCGACGTTTTATTTATTGAGAAGTGATATTAATTGCAATCAAAATGCAATACGGGATAGGGAGACAAATTTAGATCCTGACGTACCACAAATACAAAAATCTACAGACATGTGCATCAGGATTTAAGTTATCTAACAGCTGCAAAAGTTTCATTAATACACCTCTAAGACTGTACTATACAATTCTACATGCATTTGTGAAAGACACAATATAAAGGTAAAACATTTTACTACTGTACACGGATGTGTTTATTATGGTGCCTTCTTTGACTTTATAGATGCTTGTACATCACCTACCAATACGTTCAGAAAACACTACTGATCTTGCCAGATACCAAATTAAAATTTAAGAAAAAGAAATACTAGCACCCAAACTCTAAGATTAATTCAATTTGAAACTGCAATTCAGGCTCCAAAATTCAAGACATACAGGTACTCTACATTACAAAGATATGGGGGTTTTACATTTTTGTGTGTCACAATAACTAAAAGCTGGCATCAGCTTTATCTCAAGAACCTCAAAGGAGGTAGACCTTGACATTTTTTATCAATGATGAGGTTTTTAAAGCACAAATTATCTGATAACAGACAAATAACACTGCGCTGCTAGGTAAAAAATATTAAGGGACATTTACAAGTCAGATGAACAAGCTGTAGCAAATGAACAGCTAGGCTGCGGAACAGGAGAGTATCTTACATGGCATCAGCTGAGCTAAGTTACAGATCAGTAAGTCAAGTAATTGAAATAAAGACAGTGTTCCCGTCTCCTTTTCAGCAGCAGGAGCTTCAGGGGGAGCCTGCACGGAGCTGCTCCCGGCCTGGGCCACGGGGCTGGATTCACATCCCGCAGCACCAGGAAACGGGAAAGCTGTGGAACAGGAACAGACTGCACTAAAATAAAATCCCTCATCAGAAATGCTTGCAATTAGAAAGCCCCCACAGTTAATGTATCTTATTTCGTGTTTTAGTCATAAACAACTTTTAATTATCAAATATGTTATCTTACCAGAGTAAAAACCAAACTACATACTGATGGCAAGAATAATCTGCTTATTCAAATTAAAATTGGTTAAAAAACCAAGAACAAGTTGCAACAGAAGATGTTCATTACAGTTCAACTGGATGAACTGAGGTGCACACGAAAAACCTGAAGCCAACACATGGTCACAGCTGCAGTTTCTCTAAAGTAAAAACTATCAAATTCCAATGAAAAACTCTCAAATTTTGTAGTATTTAAAGATTTAAACCAGATCTAGATTACTCAACTGAAAAAATATCAATAAAGCGTTATAGGCAACCTGAATGACTTCGCACTGAGGGTTTGCTTTGTTACCGTCAGGAAAATATTAAGTCTCTTTGATTTAAACTGTGCAAAACTCAAAAACATTTCTAATGCCATTCCTAGAGCTTCAGAGAAAACTGCATGTATGATTAATATATGTTAGCAAATTATTTCTATTCCATAGGCATGATACGAAAGATGGCAGGCTGACTCAAAAGTTTTCTTTTCCTGTAAATGAAGATGCAAAGGGAAAAAGAAAACTCTCTTAAACTTTGAAATACCTTCTATCTGCTGTATGCTTATGCTCTTTTTAGCCATTACCTTAAAAGGTATTTCTAGGAATATTTTCAGTGATCCTTATACATAAAACTAAGTATGCACCAACAAACCTACAGGACCACTTTTAATGTGATTTTTCTACCAGTCATATTGATAGGAAACTGCTATTCATCTCTGCAGCCTGGGACTTGGCTTTGTAAGAAATAAGATGTCTTTATTTTCACAATTTACCTCAGTGTTCTTTAACCTTTAATTACACAGCCATTCGGTACACAACTGTACCTATTTCACCACTTCCAAGAGATGTCTACAGTACAGAGAGAAAATAAATCCTGAATGAAATCCTGCACAGCTAAATACTTCGGCTGACAGCCAGAGTAACAGCTCATAAAATGTTAAAAGCTATAACAATTAAGTAAAAAAAAAAAAGGAGATAGAACTCTCAAAATACCTGTTATTAGTAAAATGAAAAGGCAGCATAAAAGATTCTTTGCACATTTAATAAGGCTAATACACTCTTTCACCTAAGGAATCCGAAGCTGAAAGATCTAGTATCAGTATCTAGAATAAATCTAGCCTAAGAAAAATGTAGATACTACTTACACAGTAATTTTATTTATTTTTAACTACAGAACTAAAAGTAATCCTTTATTTGTGAACATTTTTATTAATTTGCTTGGGGAACAGCAATCAGCATAACTACCTATCACGCTAGTCGAGGATGAAAAACATTCCTGTGAACCATATTTTAGGTCGGGTTTTTATGCATGTTTGTTTGGTTGGTTGTTTTAAGAAGAATTTCTTAAAGGAATGGGAAAGTAACCAAAATTCCACAAACACCTTCCCAAGCTCTACACACAGAAATTTTCCTTCCCCAAAAATATTACAAGTGTGAAAAGTAAACAGGAGATCAGCATTAATCTTTCAAAACGTA